>NW_023425355.1:34757545-36027722 GCF_014108415.1 Molossus molossus | reverse complement strand
CAGTGCCAAACAAGATGAAAATGAAGAGGTCTACACCAAGACAAATCATAATTAAAATGGCAAATATTAAAAACATAAAAAGAATCTTAAAATACACAAGAGAAAAATAATTAGGTACAAGGGAGCTCGCATAATACTATCAGCTGATTGCTCAACAAAAACATTTCAGGCCTGAAAGTATATGCATAAAATATTCAAAGTGATGAGAAGCAAGGACCTAAAACCAAGACTATAGCTTTACCCAGTAAGGCTATCATTTAAAATTGAACATGAAATAAACAGGTTCCAGAAATTAAAATACTAAGGGATTTTGTTATAATCAAACTAGTATTATACAAAATGTTAAAGAGCCCTGGCCGGTTTGGCTCAGGGGTTAGAGCGTCGGCCTGCGGTCCGGAGAGACCCGGGTTCGGTTCCCGCTAAGGGCACGTACCTCGGTTGCAGTTTGTCCCCGGCCCTGGTTGGTCGTGCGGGTGGCAGCCACTCGATGTGTCCCTTTCACATCGATGTTTCTCTCTCTCTCTCTCTCCCTCCTGCTCTATCTGAACAAAAGAATGAAAAAGTGTCCTCGGGTCAGGATAAAAAAAAAAAATTTAAAGAGCCTGCTTTAAGAAGTAGTAGTATAATCAGGAGTGGTGCCCCAGCACAAGCAGCAGGGCTAGAGCAGCTGACACCTGGCACTGACAACTGCAGCAGTGGAGTTGGAGTGGAGCCCTGCCCCCCAGAAGCAGCAAAGTCCCAGGTGTAAAGCATCCTCAGACCACAACAGTAGTAAAGGATTGGGACCAGAGAGGACCCCCTGGCAACAGCAGTAGCAGTAGCAGTGAGAACTGGGAGCTGACACTCGCTGCCAGCAGTGACTGATCAGGAGTTGAGCCCCACCAGGCAGCAGGGTACCCCAACAGCACACAAGCAAGACCCATGCACTCCAAAGCATATCAGAGGGACCCACAAACCCCAGAAGTGTACCAAAGGGACCCATGAAACCCAGCAGTGCAGCAGTGGAACCCACTAATCCCAGCAGAGTACCAACAGGACCCACGAACCCCAGAAACACACCACCTGGACCCACACATCCCAGAAGCATACTAGAAGGACCCACAAACCCAAGCAGCATGCCAGTGAAACCCATGCACCCAAACAGGGTACTAGTGGAACCCCACACACCCCAGAAACATACCAGCGGGACCCACAAACTCCAGAAAAGCACCAGACAAACCCCACACCCCAGACAGCAGCAGCACATATTGGCAGCTGAAAACCATCCCCAGCACCATAAGCAGAAGCTGATCAGGAGCGGTGCTCCAGCCCAAGCAGTTGTAAGTCTCAGAGAGCCAAGACCTACACAACGGACAAATACCAGCTGCCATGTGTCAACCCTCCAGGACCCACAGCAGGTAAGAGGGGCCATGCACCAAAATGGCCTCAGAGGCACAGCAGCCTTAGTTGATACACACTGACCTACCTACACACTCCAACATCCCTCACCAGGATTAGAACTACCAGAATGCTAAAATGGTGAGACAAATAAACAACACCCAAATGAAAAAAGAGGGGAATCACCAGAAAAGGAACTACAAGAAAGCAACTCTTCAGATAAAGAATTCAAAACAATGATTATAAGGGTGCTCAAACAATTTGCTGAGAACTACAAGCAACTTAGTAAGAATTATGAAGAGTTCACTGGTAACTACTTCAGCTTAAAAAAGAGGTAGAAGCTATGCATAAAAATCAAAAGGAATTATGAATGACCTAGCTGTTATTAAAAATACCTTAGAAAATTAAATAGTAGAATAGAAGAAGCTGAAGAGTGAATCAGTGACTTAGAAGACAAGGTAGAGAAAAAAACATCCAAAGAGAAAAGCAAATGGGGGAAAAATAAAAAATCAGGAGGACAGTTTAAGAGAGCTGTGGGATAATACAAAATGTAACAACATTCACATTATAGGAGTACCGACAGGACAAGTATTAGAGAAAGGAATAGAAAACCTGTTTGAAGAACTAATACAGAAAAATTCCCTAAACTGGTGAAGGAAAAAGTCACACAAGTATAGGAAACACAGAGAATTCCAACTAGACAAACATCAAAAGACCCAGAGTTAGACACATCATAATAAAAATGAAAATCATTAAAGCCAAGGAAAGAATCTTAAAGGAAGCAAGAAAGAGACAGAAAGTTACCAACAAGGGAGCTCCCATTAGATTGACAGCTGATTTTTTGAGAGAAAAACTGCAGGCCAGAAGGAAGTGGCATGAAGTGTAAAAAGTAATACAAAGTAAGGGCCTGAATCTAAGACTACTCTATCCAGCAAGGCTATCATTCAAAATTGAAGGAGAAATAAAGAGCTTCACAGATTTAAAAAAAGAAAAAAAAAAAAACTAAAAAAATTTACACCACCAAACCAGCAGTGCAAAAAATGCTGAAGGGACTGTTGTAAGATGAAGAAACAGAGAGAGAGAAAGAGGAACACAGGCATAAAATTAAAATGTCAACTAATAACTATCTATCAATAATAACCTTAAATGTAAATGGCTTAATTGCTCCAATCAAAAGACATGGGTAGCTGACTGGATACAAAAACACGACCAACATATAAGCTGTCTGTAAGAGACCCACCTCACAACAAAAGACTCACACAGGATGAAAGTGAAGGGATGGAAAAAAATTTTCCAAGCAAATGTAAATGAAAAAAAATAAAAAATCCTGGTGTAGCAATACGCATATCTGACAAAATAGACTTCAAAACGAGAACTATAATAAGAGACAAAGAAGGTCACTACATAATATTAAAAGGATCAATCCAACAAGAGGATATAACCCTCATAAACATATGCACCAAATATGGAAGCACCAAAATATATTTAAAAACTTCTGGAGAACTTCAAGAGAAAGATCAATAGAAATACAATCGTAATGGGGGACTTTAACACCCCACTGACACCACTGGACAGATCTTCCAGACAAAAAGACATAGAGTCCTTAAATGACAAATGAGATCGACTTAATTGATATTTACAGAACATTTCACCCCAAAGCTGCAGAATATACATTCTTCTCAAGTGCAAATGGGACATTCTCAAAGACAGACCACATGTTAGGACACAAAGTAAGTCTACAAATTCAAAAAGATTGAAATCATATCAAGCATCTTCTTGGACCACAATGGCAGAAAACCAGAACTAAAGTACAACAAAAACACACAAAAACATTCAAACACTTGGAGGCTAAATAGCATGTTATTAAACAATAAATAGGTTACAAATGAGATCAAGGAAGAAAATAAAAATGTCATGGAAACCAATGAAAACAAACACAAAACAACACAAAATCTATGGGACACAGTGAAAGCAGTCCTGAGAGAGAGGTTCATAGCACTACAGGCCTACCTCGAGAAACAAAAAAAGAAATTGCTAATTGACTCAAACTCTACAACTTAAAGAACTAGAAAGAAAACAAAAAGAAAACCCAGAGCAAGTAGAAGAAAAAAAAATAGTAAAGGACAGAGCAGAGATAAACAACATAGAGACTAAAAAACAGTTCAAAGATCAATGAAACAAAAAGCTGCTTCTTTGAAAAGATAAACAAGACTGATGGACGTTTAGACAGACTCACCAAGAAACAAAAAGAGAGGACCCAAATAAACAAACAAAAAAAAGAAACAAAAGAGGAGAAGTAACAACTGACACCACAGAAATACAAAGGATCATCAAATCATACTATGAACAATTATACACCAACTAATTAGACAATCTAGGCTAAATGGACAAATATCTAGAAACACACAGTCTCCCAAAACTGAACCGGGAAGAGATAGAAAACTTGAACAGACCAATAACAACAACAACAACAACAAAAACCTGAAGATGTAATTCAGAAATTCCCAGCAAACAAAAGCCCAGGCTCGGATGGCTTTACGGGGGAGTTTTACTGAACATTGAAAGAAGATCTAATACCCATTCGCCTCAAACTATTCCAAAAAATCCAAGATATTGGAAGACTTCCAATCTCATTGTATGAGGCCAGCATAATCCTAATTCCAAAACTGGATAAAGACAATACAAAGAAAAAAAATACAGGACAATATCCCTCATGAACACAAATGCCAAAATCCTTAACAAAATATTAGCAAATCGGAACCAGCAATACATCAAAAAAATTATTCACCGTGACCAATTAGGATTCATCCCAGAAATACAAGGCTGGTACAATATTCTCAAATCAATAAATGTAATACACCATAGAAACAAAATAAAAGATAAAACCATATGATTGTATCAATAGATGCTGAAAAAGCATTTGACAAATTCCAGCACCCATTTCTATAAAAATAAAAATAATAATAAAAAAAACCACCTAGCAAGGTGGAAATAGAGGGATCGTATCTCGACATAATAAAGGCCATATATGAAAAACCTACAGCAATGGACAATATCATATGCAATGGACAAAACTAAGAGCATTTCCCTTAAGAACAGGGATGTTCTCTTTCACCACTCTTATTTAACATACTATTGGCAGTCTTAGCCATAGCAATTAGGCATAAAGAAAAAATTAAACAGATCCAAATAGGAAAGGAGGAAGTGAAACTATCATTACTTGCAGATGACATGATATTGTACATAGAAAACCCTAAAGACTCCATCAAAAATCTACCAGGCTTAATAAATGAATTTAGCAATGTAGCAGGATAAAAAATCAATGTCAAGAAATAGACTGCATTCTTATACAACAACAGTAAACTCACAGAAAGAAAAACTAAAAAAAAAAAAAAAATTCCCATTTACCATTGTGGCAAAAACTTGAGATAGCTAAAAATCAACTTAACCAAAAGAGTAAAGGATCTCTTAACCGAAACTACAGGTCATTAAAAAAAAAAAATAGAGGAAGATATAAAAAATGGAAGCATATACCATGTTCATGGAATGGAATAATTAACATCATTAAAATGTCAATACTACCCAAAGCTAAGTATAAATTCAATGCAACTCCCATCAAAACACCTATGATATACTTCACCGAACTAGAACAAATACTCCAAAAGTTTATATGGAACCAAAAAAAGGCCCCAAATAGCCACAGCAATCTTGAAAAAGAAGAACAAAGGAGGAGGGATCACAATACCAGATATCAGGTTATACTACAAAGCCACTATAATCAAAACATCCTGGTACTCGCACAAGAACAAGCACATAAATCAATGGAACAAAACAGAGAACCCAGAAATTGACCCAAAACAACACACTCAATTAATATTTGACAAAGTTGTCAAGAGCATACAGTGGAGTCAAGACAGCCTCTTCAATAAATGGTGTTGATAAGAGTGGATGGTTACATGCAAAAAAATAAAGTTAGACCACCAACTTACACCAAACACAAGAATAAACTCAAAATGAATAAAAGACTTAAATGTGACTCGTTAATCCATAAAAATACCAGAAGAAAATGCAGGTAACAAAATTTCAGACATCATATGCATCAGAATTTTCACAGATACAATACCTAAGGCCAGACAAATAAAGGAGAAAATGAACACATAGGACTACATCAAACTCAAAAGCTTCTGCACAGCAAAAGAAACAACCATCAAAATGAAAAGAGAACCCACTACATGGGACACCGTAATTGGCAATGATACATCAGATAAGGAGTTGATTTCCAAAATATATAGAGTACTCACACAACTCAACAAAAGGCAGACAAGGAACCCAATTAAAAAATGGGCAGAGGACCTAAAGAGACACCCGTCCAAACAGGATATACAAATGGCCAAGAGACATAGGAAAATATGATCAATGTCACTAATCATCAGAGAGATGCAAATTAAAAGACTATGAGGTATCACTTCACACCTGTCAGAATGGGCGCCATCAACAAATCATCACACAACAAGTGTTGGCGAGGGTGTGGAGAAAAGGGGACTCTAGTGCACTGCTGGTGGGAATGCAGACTGGTGCAGCCACTATGGAAAACAATATGTTGTTACCTCAAAAAATTAAAAGTTGAACTTCCATTGGACCCAGTGATCCCACTTCTAGGAATATACTCTAAGAAGCCTGAAACTCCAATAAGAAATAATATATGTACCCCTATGTTCATAGCAGCACTGTTTACAATAGCTAAAATCTGGAAACAGCCGACATGTCCATCAGTAGAGGAGTGGATAAAAAGCTGTGGTACATATACACAATGGAGTACTATGCAGCTGTAAGAAAGAAATATCTCTTATCTTTTGAGACAACATTGAGGGACCTGGAAAGTATTATCCTAAGTGAAACCAGCCAATCAGAGAAAAACATATCACATGATCTCACTCATTTCTGGAATATAATGAACTAAACAAACTGATGAACAAAATAGACCCAGAGACATAGAAGTAGGGTACATACTGCCAATCTTCAGAATACGGGTGGGGAGGAGGGAAGAGATAAACCACAGAACTTATATGCATGTATGCATAACCAATGAAAATAGATAACAAATCTGGGGATGGGGAGGAGAGTGTCAATGGGGGGAAAAGGAGAAACATCTGTAACAAAAATAAATTAATAATTTAGAAAAAGAAGTAGTACTAGTAGTAGGAGAAAGAGAAACAGAGGAATGTAGTTAAAAGAATATAACGGTAATAAATAAGTACCTATCAATAATCACTTTAAGTGTAAATGGCCTAAATTCTTAAATCAAAACACTAGCATAGCTGAATAGATTTTAAAAAGTAAGAATTATATATATGCTATCTACAATAGACCCACCTCAGAACAAAAGATACTGTAGGATTGGGGGTTTGGTTGATGAACAAAATGTAACCTTGAGTGATGCATTCTCATTCTTGGGGCCTAGCTAGCTGAGGACAAAGTATGCAAGGGAGTTAATGTGATAAAAATCTTAGAAATGGGTTATTGCCCAAGGGATTGACTGTGATAAGAATCTTGGGAATGGTTTGGAAAACTGCCCAAGGGAGTGAATGTGATAAGACTCTTGGAAATGGGTTACCAGCCAAGGGAGTGAATGTGTTTGTTAAGAATCTCGGCTGAAAACAGCCAGGTGGAGCTGGAACATTCAGAATTCTGGGCTTGGCTGAAAGGTCAGCAGAGATGCTATCTCAAGGACATAATTACATAAAAACACAGTGTAACCTAGGGAACTGCTAAGAAAATAAATTGGGCTGCATCCAGAGATGGGGAGCATTTTGCTCCCTTGTGATGCTCCTCCTCACTCCAAGCCTTATCTGCTTGTAGTTCATTGTGTTGTGACAACTCCTGTGTCAGCAACACACAACTAAAAGTAAAAAGATGGAAAAAGATATTCCATGCAGACAAAAAAGTCTGGAGTACCTGTACTTACATCTGACAAAATAGACTTTAAATAAAGGCTATAGTAAGAAACCAAGAAAGATAACATATAGTGATAAAGGGAGAAATCCAACAAGAAGATATAATGTTTGTAAATATTTATGGACACAACAAAAGAGCACCTAAACATGTAAATCAAATCTCGATGGGCATAAAGAAAGAGAATAACAATAACACAGTCATAGTAGGGGACTTTAAGACACCACTGACATCATTAGATAGATATTCCAGTCAGAAAATCAACAAAGAAATGGTGGCCTTAAATGACACAGTAGATCAGATGGAATTAATTTATATCTTCAGGACATTTCACCCTAAAGCAACAGAATATGCATTCTCTTCAACTGCACATGAAACATTTTCTAGGCTATACCACACGTTAGGCCAAAAACAAGTCCAAATAAATTTTAAAACTCTAAAAGCATATCAAGCATCATCTCTGACCATAGTGATATAAAACTAAAAATCAATCCCAAGAAAAAAACTAAAAAACATACAGACACATGGAAGGTCAATATCATGTTACTAAACAATAAATGGATTAACAATGAGATCAAGGAAAAAAATCAAAAGATGTCTTAAAAGATATAAAAACGAGAACACAACAACCCAAAATCTATTAGACACAGCAGACACAGCAAAAGCAATTCTAAGAGGGAAATTCATAGAATTTCAGTTCTACCTCAGGAATCAAGAAAAATCTGAAATAAATAATCTAACTTTCCACTTAAAGGGAACTGGATAAAGAACAGCAAAGAAAGCCCAAAGTAAGTAGAAGGATGAAAAGAATAAAGATTAGAGCAGAAATAAATGGAATAGAGTAAAAAAAAATACACAATCCTGGCCAGTGTGGCTAAGTTGGTTAGAGCATTGTTCTATACACCAAAAGGTTATGGGTTTGATCCCCAGTTGGGGCACATACCCAGGTTGCAGATTTGATCCACAGGTGGGGGCATAAGGGAGGCAACCAATCTATGTTTCTCTCCCACATCAGTGTTTCTCTCTCTCTCTTTCTCACTAAAATAGTGAAAAACATATCCTCAGTGAGGATTAAAAAAGAAAAATACAGAAGTTCAATGAAACCAGGAGATGGTTCTTTGAAAAGAGAAGATTGAAGAACCTTTAACAAAAGTCATTAAAAAAAAATGAGAGAGAACTTGAATGAAAAAATCAGAAATGAAAACACAGAACTGATATCAAAGAAATACAAAGATTGTAAGAAAATATTACAAACCACTGTACGCCAATTAATTTGACAATCTGGAAGAAACAAATGAATCCGTAGCAACATGCAATGTTCCAAAACTGAATCACAAAGAATGAGAGCATCTGAAGAGACATTACAACCAGTGAAATTAAAGCAGTAATAAAAAAAAAAAAAAAAAAAAAAAAAAAACTCCCAACAAACAAACATCCTGGATCGGATGTGTTCATAGGCAAAGTTTACCAAACATTCAAAGAAGAACTAATACCTATCTTCCTCAAACCATTCCAAAATTATCCAAGAGGACCAAAGACTTCTCAACTCCTTTTTTACGAGGCAAGCATTATTCTAATTCTAAAACCAGGTGAAGATACTACAAAGAAAGAAAATTATAGGCCAACACTCCTGATGAACATAGAGGCTAAAATCCTCAACAAAATATTAGCAAACTGGATCAAGCAATACAGTTAAGAGATCATTCAACCATAATCAAGTGGAATGTATTCTGGGGATGCAAAGTTGGTACAACATCAGCAATACATAAACAAAATGAAGGTTAAAAACCACATGATCATATCAACAGATGCAGAGAAATCATTTGATAAAATCCAGTGCACATTCATCATAAAAACTCACAGCACAGTGGGAATAGAAGGAAAAGGCCTCAACAAAATGAAAGCCATATATGACAAATCCACAGCCAACATTATACTCAATGTGAAATACAAGTGTTTCCCTTAAGATTGGGAACAAGCCCAGCTGGTGTGGCTCAGTGGATTGAATGTTGTCCCATGCACCGAGACATTGCTGGTTCGATTCCTGATCAGGGCACATGCCTGGTTTGTGGGCTTAATTCCCAGTATAGATCTTGCAGTAGGAAGTTGATTGATGTTTCTCTCATCAGTGTTTCTCACTAACTGATATTTCTATCTCTATTTCTCTCTCCCTTCCTCTCTTTCTAAATATCAATAAAAATATATTAAACAACAACAACAACAACAAAAAGATCAGTATATTACAAAGCCACTGTAATCAAAACAGCCTAGTACTGGCACAAGAACAGACATATAAATCAATGGAACAGAACAGAGAACCCAGAAATTGACCCAAGACAATTTGCTCAATTAATATTTCACAAAGGTGGCAAGAGCATACAGTGGAGTAAAGACAGCCTCTTTAATAAGTGGTGTTGGGAAAATTGGACAGCTACCTGCAAAAAAAATGAAGCTAGACCAAAAACTTACACCATACACAAGAATAAACTCAAAGTAAATAAAATACTTAAATGTGACTTGGGAATCCATAAAAATCCCAGAAGAAAATTCAGGCAACAAAATTTGAGTCATCATATTCAGCAGAATTTTCACTAATACAACACCTAAGGCAAGAGAAACAAAGAAAAAAATGAACACATGGTACTACATCAAACTCAAAAGCTTCTGCACAGCAAATGAAACAACCATCAAAATAAAAAGGGAGCCCACTATATTGGAGAGCATAACTGCCAATGATACATCAGATAAGGGGTCAATTTCCAAAATATATAGAGTACTCATACAACTCAACAAAAGGAAGACAAAGAACTCAATTAAAAAATGGGCAGAGGATCTAAAGAGCCACCTCTCCAAACAGGATATACAAATGGCCAAGAGACATATGAAAATATGCTCAACGTCACTAATCATCAGAGAAATGCAAATTAAAACAACAATGAGGTATCACTTCACACCTGTCAGAATGGGCACCATCAACAAATCATCAAACAACAAGTGTTGGCGAGGGTGTGGAGAAAAGGGGACTCTAGTACACTGCTGGTGTGAATGCACACTGGTGCATCCACTATGGAAAACAATATGGTGTTACCTCAAAAAATTAAAAATTGAACTTCCATTGGACCCAGTGATCCCACTTCTAGGAATATACCCTAAGAAGCCTGAAAACGCCAATTAGAAAGAATATATGTATCCCCATGTTTCTAGCAGCACTATTTACAATAGCTAAGATCTGGAAACAGCCCAAGTCAAGTGTCCATCAGTAGATGAGTGGATAAAACAAGCTGTGGTACATATACACAATGGAGTACTATACAGCTGTAAGAAAGAAAGATCTCTTATCCTTTGAGTCGACATGGAGGGACCTGGAGAGTATTATCCTAAGCGAAACAAGCCAAGCAGAGAAAGACAAATGTCACATGATCTCACTCATTTCTGGAATATAATGAACTAAACAAACTGATGAACAAAATAGACCCAGAGACATAGAAGTAGGGTACAGACTGACAACCCCAGAAGAGGGGTTGGGGGAGGAGAGATAAACCACAGAACTTACATGCATGTATGCATAACCAATGAACATAGACAACAAAGCTGGGAATGGGGAGGAGGGTGTCAATGGAGGGAAAGGGAGAAATATCTGTAACAAAAATAAATTAATAATAATTTTAAAAGATCAGGAATAAGATAGGGATGTCCACTTTTATCAAACTTATTCAACATATTACTGGAAGACCCAGTTACAGCAATAAGACAAGAAGAAAAACTAAAAGGTATTCAAATTGAAAAGGAAGAAGTAAAACTGTCATTATTTCCAGATGACATTATACTGTATATAGAGAACCTTAAAGATTCCATTAAAATGTACTAGAACTGATAAATGCATTCAGTAAAGTTGTAGGATGCAAAATAAATCTCCAGAAATCAGCTGCATTTTTGTAAACCAATAATGAACTATCAGAAAGGGAATCTAAAAAAAAACATCCATTCACAATTGCTACAAAAAATACCTAGGAATAAATTTAAACAAGGATCTAAAAGAACTGTACTCAGAAAATTATAAGACATTGAAGATAGAAAATAAAGAACATGTAAATAACTGGGAGAATATACCGTGTTCAGAGATAGGATGAATTAACATTATAAATGCCCATATTGCACAAAGAAATCAATCAATAGATTCAACACAATTCCTATCAAGACACCAATGGCATATTTCACAAAACTAGAACAAATATTCCAAAAATTTATATGAACCAACCACAAAAGACCCCAAAGAGCCGCAACAACCTTGAAAAAGAAGAATAAATTTGGAGGAATCATGCTACCTAATATCAATCTATATTATTACAAGGCCATATTATTTTAAAAAATAGAATATTGTAATGCATAAAAACAAAGAGATAAATGGAACAGAATAGAGAGCTTAGAAATAAACCCACACCTTTATGGTCAATTTATATTTGACAAAGAACATTAAATGGAGCAAAGACAGTCTATTCAATAAATGGTATAGGGAAAATCGGACAGATATGTGCAAAAAAATGAAGCTAGACCACAATACACAGGAATAAACTCAAAATGGATAGAAGACTTAAATCTTAGACTCAAAACCATAAAAATCCTAGAAGAAAACATAGTAAGTAAAATTTCGGCATTTCTTGCAGCAATATTTTTTTCTGATATATTTCCTTGGGCGAGTGAAACAAACAAACAAACAAACAAAAAAATATATATATATATATAAATGGGATTACATCAAAATCAAAAGGTTTTGCAAAGCAAAGAAAACCATCAACAAAATGAAATGACAATCCACTGAACGGGAGAACACATTTGGCAATGATACAAATGATAATGGGTGAATAACCAATATTTATAAAGAACTCATAAATCCCAACACCAGAAAATCAAACTATTCAATTAAAAAATGGGCAAAGGGCCTCAATAGACACTTCTCTAAAGAGGACATAGAGATGGTCAATAAACGTATAAAAGGATGCTCAATGTCACTAATTATCAGAAAAATGTAAATTAAGACCAAAAAGAGATAATACCTCACACCTGTCAGAATGACTATTATCAACAAATCAATAAACAACATGTGTTGGTGAAGAATGTAGAGAAAAGCAAACCTTCATGCAACCTTGATGAAACTGCAAACCATGGTGAAACTGCAGGTTAGTGGGCCCACTGTAAAAACCAGTTTGAAGTTACCTCAAAAAATTCAAAATGCAACTGCCTTATGGCCCAGCAATTCCACTTCTGGGAATATATCCAAAGAAACCCAAAACACTAATTTGAAAGAAAATGTCTAGCCCTATGTTCACTGCAGCACTATTTACAATAGTCAAAATTTGAAAGCAGCCTAAGGGCCCATCAGTAGATGAGAGGGTAAAAAAGTTGTGGTACATTTACACACTGGAATAGTAGTCTGTCTTTAAAAAAGGAAAATCTTGCCCTGGCCGGTTTGGCTCAGCAGTTAGAGCATTGGCCTGTGGTCCAGAGAGACCCAAGTTCAGTTCCCTCTTAAGGGCACTTACCTCAGTTGCAGTTTGTCCCCAGCCCTGGTTGGGTCGTGTGGGTGGGAACCACTTGATGTGTCCCTTTCACATCGATGTTTCCCTCCCTCTCTCTCTTCCTCTCTCCCTCCCACTCTATCTGAACAAAAAAAAATGGAAAAAATGTCCTCAAGTGAGGATAAAACAAAAAGGAAAATCTTACCTTTTGTGACCACATGGATGCACTTGGAAAATATTATGCTAAATGAAATAAGCCAATCAAAGAAAATCAATTACCATGTAATTTCACTTATATGTGGAATCTAATGAACAATATAAACTTACAAAAAATTGGAGACAGACTCATAGATACAGAGAACAGACTGACAGCTCTCAGAGGGCAGCAGGTGGGGAGGGTGAAAACGATGAAAGGAATAAGCAAAGATAAAAAGAAATACTTATGGACACAGAGAGCTGCATGGTGATCGCCTTAGAAAAGGGGGGTAGGAGAGGTAGAAAAGGGTAAAGGGCATAAATGGTGATGGAAGGAGACTTGACTTGGGATGTTAAACACACAATACAATATACAGATAATGTATTGTAGAATTGTGTACCTGAAACCTATATATCTTTATTAACCAATATCAGCCCAATAAATTAAACATAAAATACTGCATAGTATCATCATTAGGATTAGCAAATAAACCTATTAAACAGAGTATAGTGTATTGGACTTTTCAATAATGTTGCCAATGCAACAGAATAGAGAAAACTTATATATACTCAAAAAAATGGTTCTAGGGTAACTGGATATCTTTATGGGAATAATTGAGCTTTAATCCCTAATTCATACCAAATCCAAAAATATTTCAAAGGAATCATTCATAAAAAACCAAAGTAAAAACCACACAATTAGTCATTAAAAAGTATATAGTAGAACGTCGTTATGACTTGAGGTCAGGCAAAGATTTTTTTTTTTTATATACAGGACAAAGAAAGAAACAACCACAAAGGAAAAAAAAAACCTGGTAAATAAGATTTCATCAAAATTCAAAATGTCTACTTATCAAAAGACATCGTTATTAATATGATTAAGCAAGCCAGAGAATGGAAGAACGTATTTAGCATACATATATATGACAAAGAACTGATATCTAGGACATAAAAGGAATTCATACAACTCAACAATAAAAATAAAAAATAAAAAACATAGTGGGAAAAGAGGCACAGGATTTGAACAGTTTACAAAAGAAAACATACAAATGGTAAAAATGGACATGAAAAAGTGATCAACATCATTAGTTATCAGCTAAATGCAAATTAAAAACACAATGAGAGATAGTATTATACATTTAGCCAAATAAAAAGATAAAAAGACTGACAACATCAAATATTGGAGAGACTATGGAACAACTGGAATTTTTATAAATAGTTGATAATGTTAAATGTCACAACCACTTTGGGAAAACTGTGGCAAGGTTTTTTGTTGTTGTTTTTTTAATGAGGCTAAGTATACACTGCCCCATGACCCAACAATTCTACTCATAGGTATTTATCCAAGTGAAATGAAAACACAGGTCCACAAAATGGCTTGTAATAAAATGTTCACTACAGTTTTATGCATGCTATCCAGACAATTAAGAGGATAGATGTGTATCATTATGATAGTGAATAAACAATCTTTGATAAGTTTATACAATGGAATATAGCTCAGCCATTAAGGGAATAAAACATGAATTAAACTCATAAATAACACACTGAGTGAAAGTCTTACACAAAACAGTACCTACTGTATGATACCACTTATACAAAATACTAAACCAGGCAAAATGATTCTGTGGTGGAAAAAATCAGAAAAAAGATCAAAGATTGTCTCTAGTAGGATATGTGGGAAAATTAACTGAGAAGGTGACAAAAGGGAACTTTCTGGGGGTAATGTTAATGACATATAATATGTTAGGGGAATGGGTTACACAGGTATGTATACATTTGTCAAAACTCAGTGAATGCGCATTTGAGATATACACATTTCATTGTACATGATTTTTACATCAAAAGAAAAATCTGTAAATAAATATTAAATATATAGTAATAATAAATGTTGAAGAATTAGGAAGAAATGTACTGATTTCTGCAATTTATTTATTTTTCTTTAACAGCTTATCAGGCCATGATTTCTGTACAGTTTTTAGTATAAATTCATAGAATTTTGCAACCATCGTCTCAATTGATTTCAGAATATTTTCATCATGTCAAAAAGAAAACCTTACCCATTTGTCACTCCCTATTTTCTTCCAATACCCTCCCAAACATGAAGAACCACTAATCTACTTTCTGTCTTTATAGGTTTGCTTATTATGTACATTTCATATGAAAGATTCATTTCTAAATAAATTTTGTATCTGGTGAAATAGGGGTCCAACTTATTCTTTTGTATGCAGATCACATACCATTTGTTGAAAACCCTATTTTTTTCTCCAACTAACTGTCTTAGCACCCATGTCAAAAATCAATTGGCTACAAAAACGAGGGTTTATTTCTGAATTCTCAATTTTATTCCATTGATCTATATGTCTTTCCTTGTGTCAGTATCACACAGTCTTGATGACTGTTAACGTAATAGTAAGCTTGACACTGGTAAGTGTGAGTTCTCGAACTTTCTTCTTCTTCAAAATTGCTTTGGATGCTGGGTCTCTTGCATTACAATATGAATTTTAGGTCAGCTTCTCAATTTCTTCAAAGAAGCCCACAGCGATTTTTATGAATATTGCATTGAATCCTTAGGTCAATTTGGGGAGTATTGTCATCTTAACCATATTAATTCTTCTGATGCATGATGGGATGTCTTTCCACAATTTTTTTAAATAAATAAAATAATAATATGCAATAATGGATATATAATAGAATTGAGAAATTGACACATAGATAAACAAATATAGCAAAATGTAATGGTAAAATGCAGGCCATGATAACTGTAAAACTTTTTCAACTTTACTCCAATTCCACCACCAGGACTATAATGTTTTCTTGGATTTCTGCATATGGCCTACTACCAGCTACCCTGGCTCTTGTACTCAATCACCTGTGAACAATACCTATCACACTCACAACCATGCTGATACATAGATATCTGGTCTAACAAACCACCAACTGCTGAAACCTGTCCCACATATTGGTTTTAGTCTATACTCTCTAGGTCCTTCCCATATTCATCAATAATCTAGCTGCAAAAAAACAAAGGTGATACTTAAATTTTCCCCACTGTAGGAACTCCAATTTGTAGGAACCCCAATTCCTTTTTCCTTGGTTTCCTACCTCTCAAATAATCAAGGGAAAATAAGAAAACACACACACACACACAACAAGACATTGATGATTGCTTAATGGGGGGGAAAAGAAGATAGGGAAAGTTATTTCTATAAATTTTTAAACTGCCAAATACCTAAATTACAAAAAGCACTAAGATATGTAATATCCCAAACAAATTGTAGTATTATGTAACTGAAAGTCCATTTACACAACTATGTCATGGCTAAAAGTAACTTTCTCACACTACTTCACTTCCATAAAAATCATAGCAGAGAGCTTTCCGGTTAAGATCATTCTGACTAAAAATAAATTAATTCTATGTAGAACTTTCACAACAATTAGAGTGTACCTAATAAGGAGCAGAGGAAATAAAGCCACAAGGAGATACTGCTGTGTCTTTTTGTTTGTTTGTTTGTTTGTTTGTTTGTTTGTTTGTTTGTTTAAGGAGAGGGGGGAAGGAGGGAGGGAGGGAGAGGGAAGGAGGGAGGGGAGAGAGAGAGAGAGAGAGATGTGTGAGGAATACATCTATTGGTCCTGGGCATCAAATGGCAACCTAGATATATGCCTGTGACCTTCCCACGAACGGGGACGACACTCCTACCAACTGTCCCACACTGGCCAGAGCTACATGCATCACTTTAAAAGTCCTATATTTTTTGTTCTCTCAATGTTACTTCTAAATCTTATAAGCTGTCATATACCTTTGTTAAAGACCAAATAAGAAGTTAGACAGTTTAGATAACACCACTAAACTGTCACCCACTTAATTTTACAGGCATGTGATGAAGTATCCATGCATTTCTCCCACTATATTTTGAGAGTTTGAGCAATGAAGATTATTTCTTAATTGTCCTGCAAAACCGGAGCAATTACAATAGATTACAGTCGTCACTCGCCACTTCACACTTCAACTTCCGTGGCTTCACTCTATCGCGGTATTTACTATATTTGAACAAAACCACAATAGAGTGAAGCCACAGAAGTCGAAGTGAGAAGTAGCGAGAGATGACTGTATATAAAGAATCCAACTTCACGGAAATTCATTTATGGCAGTAGAGTCTGGAACTGATTAACCACGAAAAACGAGGGCCAACTGTACATGTTCTAAATTTTTTATCTTGTCATTGGCTATATTAACCAGATTTAGTTATTTTTTCTAAGTAGTTCTCTCATTTCCCTTCCCCCTCTCAAAAAAGTGTAGAAAATCAAGCCAAATTCTCCCAGTGTCTCCTAATATTGGTTAGCCTTCCATGCTCTAAAACAAAGGAACAAAAAACTACATTTTGCTGTGAATATTTTCATTTCTTTAAGCCTTTGAAGACAAAGAAAAAAACATTGGACTTATTTCCAAAGAACATAAATGTTCCCTTAATCGTTTAGCAATTTCCACAGGAACTTGAAATACTACACCTACTCAGACAGCATTTAATGGTTTGGTGTTCAGGAGAAAAATATCATATGTGAACATTGCTAGAATTTTAATTACCATATTGTGTTATAGTAGTTCTCTATCTGCCTGTGAAAGCTTAAGAAATCCTTTTTTTTTTTTTAATTTCCAAGAACAAAAACAGTTCAGGTTTTTTCTTTTCTTTTCTTTTTAATTATAAAGTAATATTCTCAATCTAGAAAAAATACATAAAAATACCAAAAATTACTTTTAAAAAACGCAAAAAATTTCCAAACCCCCAACATCAAAATTGTACTACATTAATGCGTAAATGTAGTTAATACCAGAGTCTGTCAATCTGTCCCTCTCAGTGTGAATGTGCATTTGTGTGTGTGTATGTAAATATATATTTATTATGTATGTGCCTAAAGTATATAAAATGGTTTATTAAATAGTTTTATATAACATAATAAAATATTATATTTAGCACATTTAGTATATATCATATAATACTATTTATAAATATTCATACACATAGACCTATGTCTTGGAAAAAAGGGCATCAAAATTAAATTGTTTTTTTGTTTGGTAATAAGAAATCAATTAGGAGAATATGTATAATAACCAAAATATCAAAATGTTGAAGACTAGTTAATACATTACTATATATTTACCCAAATGGATATTATGCAAGTGTGAAAAAACTTGTTTTTGAAAAAAATATTTCATAAAATAGATTACTCATAATGTAATGTTAATTTAATAAGAATAACATAAAAATGTATTACAGCACAAGAAAAATCTCTACCTAGATGGATTCATTTTTGAATCAGATAAAATATTTAAGGAAAACAAATTAATTATGCTAAGCAAAATAAGCCATACAAGAGAAAGACAAATACCATATGATCTCACTAATATGTAAAATATGATGAACAAAATAAACTGATGGGAGATTCTAAAATAACAGCGGAGTGAATGGAAGCTACACAGACCATCTCCCAGGACCAAATTGGAATTACAATTAAAATAAAGACAAATCATTGGGAAAAAGGAGAAGAACAGCCGCTGGAGAGGACCATATAACGAGGGACATAATAAAAGGACACTGAATCGAGCCTGGTAGGTCTGCGGAGGTGCAAGAGGGCAGGCTGGGAGCCCACGGACAGCAGCTGTTTTAGATGTGAGAAGCTCCCTTGGGATCAAAATCCCAAGCCAGCTCCACTGTGCATAGGGCAGGGACAGAGCACTAAATTAGCTACACCCACTCACCTTGGGCTCTGACAGAGGGAGGGAAAACTGGCCTGGAACTCTGTGGTGACACCCTGAATTTGGAGGGTGCGCAGTTTCTGCTGAGTCACAGCGACACAGGACGGTGGCCATCTTGCTCCTTCCTGAAGCTCTGGGGAGAAGCAGCAGCCCCTCCCTCAGAGATTTAACCCAACCCAGCTGGGCCAAAAAATGCAAATAGAGGCTCATTAACAACCAGCATCTGCCCCACCCTCTGGAAATCCTCTTATTCTGAACAACTGAGGGAATTTTTCATTCAGCGGAGGATTACAACCCTAAACTCATCAAGTAACTGAGACTAAATGTCTGTTGGCCATTTGTATGTCCTGTTTGGAGAGATGTCTATTTAGGTCCTCTGCCCATTTTTTAATTGGGTTCTTTGTTTTTCGTTTATTGATTTGTATGAGCACTCTATGTATTTTGAAAATTAACCCCTTATGTGTTATATCATTGGTAATTATGCTCTCCCATAGAGTGGGTTGCCTTTCCATTTTGGTGGTTGTTTCTTTTGCTGTGCAGAAGCTTTTGAGTTTGATGTAGTCCCATGTGTTCATTTTCTCCTTTGTTTCTGTTGCCTTAGGTGATGTATCAGTGGAAATTCGGCTGCGAATGATGTCTGGAATTTTGTTGCCTACATTTTTTCTAGGATTTTATGGATTCATGAGTTACATTTAAGTCTTTTATCCATTTTAAATTTATTCTTCTGTATGGTGTAAGTTGATGGTCTAGTTTCATTTTTTTGCATGTAGCTGTCCAATTTTCCCAACACCATTTATTAAAGAGGCTGTCTTTACTACACTATATGCTCTTGCCACCTTTGTCAAATATTAATTGAGCATATTGTCTTGGGTCCATTTCTGGGTTCTCTACTCTGTTCCATTGATCTGCCTGTTCTTGTGCCAACACCAGGTTGTTCTGATTACAGTGGCTTTGTAGTATAACCTAAAATCTGGTAATGTGATTCCTCCAAGTTTTTTCTTCTATTTCAAGATTGCTGTGGCTATCCGAGGTCTTTTTTGGTTCCATATCAACTTTCGAAGTATTTGCTCTAGTTCTGTGAAGTATGTCATTGGTATTTTGATGGGGATTGCATTGAATCTATAGATTTCTTTGGGTAGTATGGATATTTTAATGACGTTAATTCTTCCAATCCATGAACAAGGTATGTGCTTTCACTTTTTTATATCTCTCTCTATTTCTTTTTTCAATGACCTGTAGATTTCTGCGAATAGGTCCATTATTTCTTTGGTTAAGTTTATCCCTAGGTATCTTAATTTTTTTGCTGCAATGGTAAATGGGATTGTTTTTTAGTTTCTCTTTCTGTGAGTTCATTATCGGTGTATAAGAATGCTGTTGATTTCTTTCTTTCTTTCTTTTTTTTTTTTTTTTTGGTGGTATGTGCCCCTAGTGGGAACCAAACCCGGGACTCTCTGATCCACAGGCTGATGCTCAACCACTGAGCCTAACTGGCCAGGGCTGATTTCTTGACATTAATTTTGTATCCTGCTACTTTGCCAAATTCATTTATTAAGTCTAGTAAATTTTAAGATATAAAAATATTTAATAAAATATTACCAAACTGACTACTCTGTGTGTGTGTAAGCATACCATATTACATCTCGGTCAAAGTGTTTAATTTTCAAAATGCAAGATTGTCTTAATAAAAATAAATCAGTACAATCCTATTTATTAATACATTAAAGGAGTAAAATTACATGGTCACTGGACAAAATTCAACATCATTATTGTTACTCCTCACCCAAGGATATTTTTTCCATTGATTTTTAGAAACAGTGAAAGGGAGGGAGAGAAAGAGAGAGAGAGAGAGACATTGATTGGCTGCCTCCTGCATGACCTCGACCAGGGTAAGGGATCGATTCTGCAACCGAGGTACATGCCCTTGACCATGAATCGAACCTGTGACCCTTCAGTCCGTGGGCTGAAACTCTAACCACAGATATAAACTGACCAGGGCACTTCTGGACCTTTTGAACACCTGCAACTGGACTTCATTCAACTGCCACTTAGTATGGGTTACCAATATGCTCTTGTCATTTTATGTATGTTTACCAAATGGGTTGAAGCCTTCCCCTGCCACAAAGCTGATGCCCTCACAGAGGCAAAGAAAATATGTTTCCCACTCAGGGTATACCTTCCAAGATCTTCAGTGTTCAAGGCAACCACTTCACTGGACAAATCATACGAGCTTTAACAGAAACTTTGCAAACTTTTTGGAATCATCATTGTCCTTATCATCCTCAAGTACCTGCTGTACTTGGATTGAAACCTCTGGGGAAGTTGAAACTCAGTTGCATAGCATCGTTTAGCAAGCCACTTGGTTTAAAAGGGTGACTCTTTCAACAGGGTTTTTAAATGATTAGTTTGGGTTCTGTGGTCTATGGCTCTGGAGTGCACTCTAAACACTGGGAATTATTCTGTTTATATTATAAATTATGTCCCTGACTCATTGTATTCTCAAAAGCTTTAAATATTTGTTTGCAGCCACAAACCACCAGGCAAATAATCTCCCTAAGATTGGAATGTCTTAAGGGAAATGAAGAGAATGTCCAACTTAAAGGTTGTGAAACTGAGGCTGTGATCGGAGAGTATCACAGGGATCAAGCAAAAGCATCTTGATCCATCGATATCATAAAGAAGGTCAATGAGAGCTGCGAGAACTACAAAGTGGTAGCTGACAGTGGTGCTAATGCCTTAAATTTTTATCATATCTCTCAATCAAACTGAAAGTGTGAGCAAAAGGGAGGAATTATTAAAGACAAAACCACAGGCCCAAAATGCAGTCACTTGTGCTAAATTCCATGACACCAAACTTAAAGTTAATACCTAACTTAATTGCAGCTTCAACCTTCTCCAGGAATGGAATCTTCATCAGTCAGTATGGAATTTTCTAGTAACTACCAATGAGGTAATATGTAACATGGGCCCTCTCCATTCCCATCAAAGAAAGCTGAGGTGATCTGTCTGATCAGACTCCTAATAGTAAGCTTTAAAAAGAATATAGAAACCACAAAAACAAATAAATCAGAAAAAGGAATAAAATATCTGAAATGAAGAATACACTAGAAGGACTCAACAGCAGGTTAGATGAAGCAGAGGACCAAGTCAGCAATTTAGAGGACAAGATAACAGTAAGCACAAAAGTAGACCATCAAAAAGAAAAGAGAATTAAAAAGAATGAGGGAAGTCTAAGGGATCTCTGAGACAACATCAACTATAACAACATCCACATCATAGTAATAACAGAAGAAGAAGAGAGTGAGCAAGGGACAGATACCTGTTTCTTCCCTAATCTGGTGAAGGAAAAAGTCACACAAATTCAGGAAGCATAGAAAGTCCCAATGAAGATTAACCAAAAGAGACCCACACCAAGACACATCATAATTAAATGTCAAAGGTTAAGCACACAGAAAGGATCTTAAAGGCAGCAAAAGAAAGACAATTACAGTCAAACCTTGGTTCTCCAGTGTCTCCCAATTTGAGCAATTCACTTTTCAAGCCAACAATCCTTTCATGCTGATACCTGTATGATCAGTCACATGTCAATCAGGCAACAAACAAAGGAGAGAATGCATGAGTATTAGCTTACTGCTTTTACCACCTCAGGAAATTATACTGTTAATATTTTCTTGGCCTTTTCTTTTTGCTTTTGTTATTGCTTATTATTATTATTATTAAATTTTCATTTATTACTCTACATTTCATTTCCTTTTTCTTAAATTTTCATTTATATTTCATGTCCCTTTGTTTTTAAAGTGTTTATTTAGATTAAACAGTATACTAGACATGCACTGTGTATAATAAATGTTAAAACAGGGAATCATTTGTGGGTCTGGAATGGATTCATTCAATTTATATTATTTCTAATGGGAAAAATTCTTTGGTTTTCTAACAGTTTTCCATAATGAATTAAGTGGGAAAACTGAGGTACCACTGTAGTTTCCAAAAGGAAGTTCCCATAAAGTGCTCAGATGATTCCATAATGGAAACAATTCAGGCAAAAATGGATTGGCATAAAATATTCAAGGTGATGAAAAGCAAGTACCTAGAGTCAGGACTGCTCTAGCCAGCAAGTCTATTATATAAAATTGAAAATGAAAGTTCTTTCCCAACAAATAATGGCTAAAGGAGTTCATTACCACCAAATCAGTATTTCAAAAAAAAAAAAAAAAATGTTAAGTGCTTGCTTTAAGAAGAAGAAGAAATATATAGAGAGAGGAACATAGGTATAAATAAAAAAAAACTGCAATAAATGAGTACATATCAATACTAACCTTAAATTATTAAATAGATTAAATTATCCAAACAAAAGACATAGGGTAGCAGAATGGATAAAAAAATATTACCCATATATCTGCTGTCTATAACAGATTCACTTCATAATAAAAGATCCACACAGGCTGAAAGTGAAGGGATGGGGGAAAAATTCGATGCAAATGGAAATTAATAAAAAGATAGGGTATCAATATTTGTATCTGACAAAATAGACTTCAAAACAAAGGCCATAACAAGTGACAAACATGGTCACTACATAGAACTAAAGAAATTGATCCAAGAAGATGATTTAATCATTGTAAAATATATGCACCCAACATAGGAGCACCCAAATATATATAAAAAAATCTTGGTGAACATAAAGGGAGAGATTGACAACAATACGGCATAATAGGGGATTTTAACACCCCACTGTAATCAATAAATACATCGTCCAGACAAAAAAATCAACAAGGCAACAGTGACCTAAAATGACACTCTTGGTTGGATGGATTTAATTGATATGTACAGAATATTTTATACCAAAGCAGCAGAATATACATTCTTCTCAAGTGCACATGGAACATTATCAAACATAGAACACATGTTAGGACACAAAATAAGTCTTAAAAATTCAAGAAGATTGAAATCATATCAAGCACCTTCTTGGATCACAATAGGAAACTAAAAATCATCTACAATTAAATAACTTAAAAACATTCAAACTCATGGGGGCTAAATAGCATTTTATTAAGCAATAAATGAGTTACCAATGGAGTTCAAGGAAGAAATAAAAAACTACCTGGAAACAAACAAAAATAAACACACAGCAATCCAAAAATCTGTGGGATACACCAAAAGCAATCCTGAGAGGAAAACTCATAGCATTACAAACCTATCTCAAGAAGCAAGAAAAATCTCAAATAAACAACCTAACTCTACACCTAAAAGAACTAGAATAAGAACAACAAAGCCCAGAGGACATAGAAGGAAACGAATAATAAAGATAAGAGCAGAAATAAATGACATAGATACTAAAAAACAATTCAAAATACCAATGAAACCAAGAGCTGGTTCTTTGAAGGAAACAAAATTGACTAACTTTTAACCAGACTCATCAAGGAAAAAAGAGAGAAGATACAAATAAATTCAGAAATGATAGAGAAGTAACAACTGACATCACAGAAATACAAAGCATTGTAAGTAAATACTCAGTACAACTATATGCCAACAAATTGGACAACCTGGGAAAAATGGACAAATTCCTAGAAACATACAATCTTCCAAAACTAAATCAGAAAGAATCAGAAAATCTGAATAGACCAATTGCAACTAATAAAATTGAAGTGTTCATCATAAAACTCCCAGCAAACAAAAGTCCTGGGCCAGATGGCTTCACAGGCAAATGTTATCAAACATTCAAAGAAGAATTAACACCTATCCACTTCCAAACTATTCCAAAAAAATCCAAGAGGAGGCAAGCTCTTTTTACAAGGCCAGCATTATCCTAATTCAAAAATCATATAAAGACATTACCAAGGACAAAAATTATAGGCCAATAGCCTTGATGAACATAGATGCTAATATCCTCAATAAAATATTAGCAAACCAGATCCAGAAATACGTTAAAAAGATCACATACACCATGATGAAGTGGAATTTTTTCAGAGGATGCAAGGTCGGTACAATATTTGCAAATCAATAAACATGATACACACATAAACAAAATGAAAGATAAAAACCACATAGTCATACCAATTGGCAAAGAAAGGGTATATGATAAAGTCCAGCACATTTACACTAAAAAAAATCTCAGCAAAGTGGGGATAGATGGATCATTTCTCAACATAATTAAGGTCATATATGACAAACCTATAACCAACATCATATTCAATGGGCAAAAACTAAAAGTGTTTCCCTTAAGATCAGGAATAAGACAGGGATGTCTGCTCTCATCACTATTATTCAACATGGTATTGGAAGTCCAGCTACAGCGATCAGACAAGAAGAAGAAATGAAAGGTATCCAAATTAGAAAGAAGGGAGTAAAACTGTCATTTTTTGCAGATGACATAAAATTGTACATGGAAAACCATAAAGACTCCACCTAAAAACTATCAGATCTAACAAACAAATTCAGCAAATTAGCAGTATACAAAATTAATATTCTGAAACTAGTGGCACTTTTACATATCAATAATGAACTATCAAAAAGAGAAACTAAGAAAACAATCCTATTTACTATTACAACAAAAACACAAGGTAATTAAGAATAAACTGAACAAAGGAGGTTAAAAACATGTACTCCCCCAAAAAACTATAGGATATTGAAGAAAGAAATTGAGAAAAATACAAATAAGTGAAAGCATATGCCATGTTCATGGATTGAATTAACATCTTAAAAATGCCCATACTGCTCAAACCATCTATATATTCAATATGATTCATATTAAAAATGCCAATGGAATATCACAGATCTAGAAAAATATTCCAAAAATTTATGTGGAACCAAAAAAGACCCTGAATAGCCTAAGTATTCTTGAGAAAGAAGATCAAATTTGGAGGTATCAGAATACCTGATATCAAACTATACTACAAGGCTATGGTAATCAAAAAAGCATGGTGCTGGCATAAAAACAAACATATAGATCAATGGAATAGAATATAGAGCCCAGAAATAAACCCATACGTTTATGGTCAATTAATATTTGACACAGGAGGCAAAAGTTTACAATGGGGTAAAGACAAGTCTCTTCAATAAATGGTGTTAGGAAAATTGGACAGGTACATACAAGAAAATGAAACTAGACCACCAACTTACACGGTACACAGATCAAACTCAAAGTGGACAAAAGACTTAAATGTAAGTTGTGAAACCATAAAACTCCTAGGAGAAAACACATAGGCAATAAAATGTCAGAATCTCTCCTAGCAATATCTTTGTCAATATCTCTCTTCAGGCAAGGTTAACAAAGGAATAAATAAACAAATGGGACTATATCAAACTAAAAAGCTTTTGCATAGGAAAAGAAGTCATCAACAAAATGTAAAGGCAACCCACTGTATGGGTGAACTTATTTTCCAATGATAAATCTGGCAAAGGGTTAAAAAAGTTATAAAATTTAGCACCAGGAAGACAAATAATTCTATTAAATGGGCAAAAGACCTGAATAGACATTTCTCCAAAGAGGACATGCAGATGGCCAATAGATATATGAAACAATGCCTGTCAATGATAAACCACAGTGATATATCACCTCACACCTGCCTGAATGGCTACCATCAATAAATCAACAAACAAGTGCTGGTGAGGATGTAGAGAAAAGGAATGGTGCACTCCTAGTGGGAATGTAGAGTGGTGCAACCACTTTGTAAAATAGTATGGAGTTTCTTCAGAAAATTAAAAATGAAACTGTCTTTTGACCAAGCAATCTGTCTTCTGGGAACATATCTGAAGAATTCCAAAACATTAATTCGAAAGAATATATGCACCCCTATGTTCACTGCAGTGTTGTTTACAACAGCCAAGATCTGGAATCAGCCCAAGTGCCCATCAGTAGATGAGTGAATAAAAAGGTGGTACATTTACACACAATGATATAGTAGTTGGCCTCAAAAAAAGAAAGAAACTTTACCTTTTACGACAGCATGAAGGACCTGGAGATTATTATGTTAAGTGAAATAAGCCAGTCAGAAGTCAAATATCATATGATCTCATTTATATGTGGAATCTAATGAACAAAATAAACTGATGAACAAAATAGTAACAGAGGCATGGCTTCATAGAACAGACTGACAGCTGTCACAGGGGAGTGGAGAAGGGGGGACTGGGTGAAAGAAGGTGAAGGGATTAGCCAAACAACATATGTACTTAACACATAGATACAGACAACAGTGTGATGATAACCAGAGAAAAAGGAGGGTTTGGATTAGGTAGTGATGAGCAAAGGAGTGGTGGGGAATGGGGATATATGTAATAGTATCAACAATAAAAGTAAGTTTAAAATATCATTAACAACAACCCCAACAAATAAAATACTTTGATATAAATCTAACAAAATATGAAATATTTTATATGTTTCTGGCATTTTTACAACAAAATGCTCATAAAACAACTTAAAGACAATATAAATGAACGGAGGTATATACTGTGTTTTTGGATTGGAAGATGCAGCATAGTAAATATGTCAATTTTGCCCAAAATGATTCCATTTGGTGTAATTCCAACCAAAATCTTAGCAGAAATTTTTGTATAAACAGAAAGACTAGTATTAAAATTTATATGGAATAGAAAAGTAAGTATAATATCTAAAACATTTTTAAGTTACAATAAACTAGGAAGAAATCCACTAAAGGTATTTAAGACTTAACTACAAATTTACAGTAATCAACACAGAGTGGAATTAATGAAGAGATATACACATAGTCAGGGAACAAAACAATGTAAACATGCTCAAGTAAATTTTAACAGAGGTACAAAAGCAATTCAATGGAGAAATGAGTCTTTTAAACAATTAGTTTTCAAATAATTGGAAATCCACATGCAAAAACAAGGATAAATGAAATACCACATCTTATATAAAAATTAACATAAAATAGAAGATATATCTAAATGTAAGCTTTAAGAACCATAAAGCTTTTATAAGAAAGTAAAGGAGAATATCTTTCTTAGGCATAAAGTTCTTAGACAAAAAAAAATTTGTTTAATGAAAAAAAATAATTCTTAGAGATATGGAAAAAACACATTCCACAGAAGATCACAATGATTAATTGGATTTTATAAATTTAATTTTTTTTGAACTGTGAAAAACACTTAAGAGAATGAAAAGAAAAGCTACAGACTAGCAAAAGATATTGTAAATCACACAGTAAACAAAGAACTTGTATCCCAAGCATACAATGAAATCTTAAAATTCATCAGAAAATAAATACATGGCTCAATTTAAAAGTAGACAAAGGACCTGGCAAGTGTGGATCAGTGGATGTGTTGACCTATGCACCAAGAAGTCACTGGTTTGATTCTGGTCAGGGCACATGCCTGGGTTGTGGGCTCAATCTCAAGTAGGGGGCATGCAGGAGGCAGCCAATGGATGTTGATGCTTCTCTCATCTATGTTTCTATCTCTCCCGCTCCCTCCTTTCTCTAAAGAATCAATAAAAACAATTTAAATAGACAAAGGACTTTGATAGATACTTCACAAAAGAAATTATATAGACAAGCATATGAAAAGATGTTCAACATCATGAATCATTAGGGTAATGAAAACTAAGACCAAGATGAAATACAAAGCACTACAAAGGAAAAATAATGTATGAGTGACTCATATTTTCTACATCCTCACTAGCATTTAGTGTTGTTATTTTAATTTTTATTTTTACCATTCTTATTGATAGATAGTGATATCTCATGGTGGTTTTAATTTACATTTTTCAGTGGCTCATGATGTTGAACATAATTTCATGTGCTTAACTGTCATCTTCACATTATTTTATGTAAAATGTATGTTCATGTTCTGTACCTATTTTCTAATGGGATTCTTTGTTTTTGTGTTTTTTTAATGAGTTCTTTAATACTAATTCTTTGTTGGAAATGAACTTTGCAATATTTTTACCCAGTCTAGAGCTGTATTTTCACCTTTGTTAACACAGATGTTCACAGAACAGAAGTTTATAATTTGGATGAAATCCAGTTTATCAGTATTTCCTCTCAAGAACTGGGCTTTTAATTGTGGTAAATATATGCAATGGAATACTAGGCAGCTGTAAGAAAGAAAGATCTCCTACCCTTTGAGATGACATGTTTGAACCTGGAGACCATTATGCTAAATGAAATAAGCCAGTCAGAGAAAGACAAGTACCACATGATCTCACTTATTTATGGAATATAATGAACAAAACAAGCTGACGAACAAAACAGATCCAGAGACATGGAAGAAGGGAACAGACTGACAAACCTCAGAAAAAGGGGGATGGGAGGGATGGGAAGAGATATACCAAAAAATGATATGCATATATACAAAACCAGTGGACACAGACAACTGAGCGGTGAAGGCAGGGCAGGGGTGAAGAGGAAGGGGTCAATGGGGAAAAAGAAGGGACATCTGTAATAAAACAATTATGTAATAAATAATAAATAAAAAAATGTAATCCCACTGCAAGATTGGACTGAGGAATAAAACAGACAAAATATACCAGAAATAGAAAACAGCAACAGAAAAGCACTACAAAGAAGCATCTTAGTCACTGAATTCAACACCTCCAAAAAAATCTTAATATTAAAATAAGTTTAATCTACAGGCTGCCTGATTACATTTTTAAATGCTCATTACTTATTAGCTGATGAATTAAAATTAATGAATTAGCAGCTAACGAAGTAAAATTTTTACTTCTCTTTTTGACATCATTCATTTTTCTTTTGAACTCATTCTACTCAAATTGTTGTATGTGCATAAAATATACTAAGTTGATAAAACTAAGATTTTCCCCTAGTGTTCTCTATTTTCTAATAAATAAGATCCCTAAAATGGATGCCCAATCCCAGACTCACTGAACCCCTCTCTACTTTTGCTAATGATTATACCTTTTAAACACTTCTTTGCAAGTTTTATCTTTTTGCCTCCCTTTACAGTACTTTGTTTGACATAATGTCTTACAAGTTCTTAATTTTGTAAGACAAGACTTGCCAAAAAAGCTGTCCCCATTTATTACTCTTGCAAGTTTTCCCATACTTAGATGGGCTAAGATGTTTACATATGTCAATATTTACACGTCAGTATCAAAAATATATATAATTGAAAATATCTTCCATTTATCAGAATTTGCTCTAAGTTTATCACAGAATTTGCTCATTGTCTTCAGCACTTTGTACATAGAATATTTTCTTTAAGAAATATGGTCTAACAAAACAGATGTTTTAAAAAACTTTGTCCTAGAGTTCTTTAGTTTAAAATGGCATTAACCTAAATGATCCATGTAAAAAATACTTATACAATTCTTTCTTTAACAATGAATGTTACATTACATTTTAAAAAATGAAAGCAGCTTCAAAATGGACCAAAGGCCTAAATATAAAAAGTGAAAATAGATAAATTGGACTGTATTGAAAGTAAAATCTTCTGTGTATGAAAGGAAAATCAACAAAGTAAAAAGGCAACTTGCAAGATGGGAGTAAGTGTATGCAAATCATTTATGATAAAAGGTTAATATCCATAATATATAAATAATGTCTATAACAATAACAAAATAGAAAAAAAAACAATTAAAAATAAACAAAGGACTAGCATAGATATTTCTCTCAAAAAGATACAGAAACGGCCAAGAAGCATATGAAATGATGCTCGACATCACTAAGCGTTAGGTAATTGCAAGTAAAAACCACAATAAGATGCCACCTCACACCAATTAGGAGGACTATGAAAAAATGAAAAACAATAAATGTTGGTGATATTATGGAAAAATTGAAGTCTTGTGCACTGTTGCTGGAAATGTAAAATATTGCAGCTTATATGAAAAACAGTATGGCAGTTTGCCCCAAAATTAAAAATGGAATTATCATATGATCCAACGATTTCACTTCTATATACTCAAAAGAATTAAAAGCAGGATCTCAAAAAGATACTTTAATACCCAAATATTATTATTTTTGGTTGGTTTGTTGTTCACCTAACTGTCATTCTCTGCCCCGAGAGGCAGTGGTTAATACATTTGAGTTAGGCAAAATAAGAGCACCCCTTTTGAGCTGATCCTTCAGGGAGCCACCAGACTAGTCAAAATGAACAACCACCATTCTTTAAGAATAAAGTCACTTCTATTTTCTCCATTACTAGCAACTGGTATTAGGAAAATGAACTGTTGTCCTCAAAACCTCTGCCAAACCAGAGACCAGGGGACGGGGACAGAGTAAGTTAAATTGCCACAAAGTTCTCTTAGTGAGATTCAACTGTTTCTTTTTTTAAATTTTTTTGATTAAGCATTTACCTGGTTGTCATAAACTTTTGATTACTGTCCTGAATGCCAAAAAAAGTTGATTCTGAAAATATTTGCTAGTTTATTTGCTGCTTTTGTGGAAAATGGACTTCTGGGGTTCCCTACTCTATCATGTTCATTGGAATCCAGCCTGATTACATCCAAACATATTCTTAAATCCCAAAAACTGTAACATAGTATCTAATAGTTAAACCAAACTACTAAAAGACAATTAATGGACAAAATATCATTTTGATTTGGGCAAAAGGGGCCCCGTAATTTAGCACACCCAACTCTAGTCATTCCTCAGCTGCTCCCAGTTCCAGAAGGGAAGAATGTGTGGGCCAAAGGGAAAGAACCATCAGAAGCCTGTGCCTCCCCCTTCTAGATTATAATTTGAGCGCCCAAGATCCCTAAATTCCCTGCCCAAAAAGCTCCAAGCCACTTTTATAAGCCCACCATGATCTCTTCTTTAGGTTTGTTCTCCACCACTCCTTCTTATCCCACTAGCCTTTCTGAAGCCTTAAATAAAATTATTCATGTAACCGCCCTGGCCGGTTTGGCTCAGCGGTTAGAGCGTCGGCCTGCGGTCCAGAGAGACCTGGGTTCGGTTCCCGCTAAGGGCATGTACCTCGGTTGCAGTTTGTCCCCGGCCCTGGTCGGTTGTGCGGGTGGCAGCCACTCGATGTGTCCCTTTCATGTCGATGTTTCTCTCTCTCTCTCTGTTCCTCTCCCCCCCCCCCCACTCTACCTGAACCAAAAAAAAAAAAAAAAATGGAAAAATGTCCTCGGGTGAGGATTAAAAAAAAAAAATTATTCATGTAACCATTTTCTCAAGTCTTTTAAATATGGCACAAAGCTGGTAGAATTTTAATTTTTTTATCCATTAGATGATTTGGGGTATTATGCCTTAATTACCTCTTAGAACCCATTTTGAAGGGCTATTCTGGAGGCTGAATCCTGCAGTGTACATACACACTGGTAGACCCAAAGTGTAAGTCAAAGGGGGCTGGTGATAGGAACCATGGACAGACCTTGTATACAGAGGCTGGAGAAACATACATTGCAGTGAGATACCTCCTGGTGCAAGACAGAGCCAGGTAATTAAAGAGAAGAAAACCAACCAAGATCTAAGAGTCAGCTTTCCCAGTACAGCCATGTTCCAGTGTTGAATTCTGAGAAGTTTAAGAATTAATTATAAACTTGACCCTGACCTTCCAATTCATTATAAGGGCATATTTGTTAAATTGTGAGAATAAAACCTTATTTTATTTAACAGTTTGTTAATTTTGTGTACAAATTTTAAAATTATTACACCTATAGTATGTAGACTTGCATTTGTATTCTTGGCTCAGTTTACACAAATGTTGACATAGGCCTGAATAGATAAATCAAACCAATCAGTTATCTCAGTAGAGTCTAAAAGGTTCAAATTGGATAATAAATAATATGTAGATAGTGTCCAAGTGATTTACACTTTATTATATTTATTGAGTATAAATATGCTGTAAGATGTCCTGAAATTTGTCCATGTTCTTATAGTAATATGTGCAATGCAAACTTTAGGGTATCAGTAACTTTCTAAAATCAAGAACTAAGCCACTCCGGATCACATTATAACCTAGCTAACTATAACACTGGAGAGATACTTTCTAAAAACTTGTTTTAAGCTTAAATAAGCATACTTAAAGATAGCACATTTTTATAAATTACCATTTATTATTATTGATCATAGTGACAACTAATCTAAAATGCCTTCTAAGTGAATTGGTCCTGCCGATAGTACCTACACAAGGGCAGTTACAAAAAAATCATGCTTTATACCACATGATCCATAATTTCCATGAATTATTTTAGGTGATTATAGACTAAAAAGGATCAAGAAAACTCAAAAATAATCAATCTATAGGTTAGTGGACTGAGATGTGGCCAGAATTAAAAGATAAACTGTACCAATGACATTGAGCAGATTTCTTCACATGAATTTGAACTAGGAAATAGCAAGAAATTAATGTAGGTAGCAATGGGAACAAAGGCAAAAAGCTCATGACATAGAATGGCTACAAAGGCAATTTTGCCCATGTGCAAGCAAATATTAAGAAGAAATAAAAAGGATGAGGAAGATAAAAAAGATATGTGTAGATAATATAAAACCATTTAGAACCTCAAAACTAATATCGCATTTAATGGTAACAAACTGCATGCTTTTCCCCAGTAACAGAAACACGGCAGTAAAGACTTGATCTCACAACTTTGCTGTCACTGGTTCTACTGAATATTGTGATGGAGGGCCTAACCAGGGAAGCAAGGCAAGAAAAACAATTAATAGGCATATAGAATAGAAAGGGAAATGCACAACTGTCTCTTTTAAAAGACACCATAATTGTATGCATATAGAAAATTCTGAAGAACCTATAAAGAGCTACTATTAGAAATAATGAAACTGGTACATTAAAATGTTAAAGACATTGTTAAGAGAAATTAAAGACATAAAAATAAATATATTATAGACATGTAAGATTCTATATTATTGTCAATCAATCCATAGCTTAAATGCAATCTCAATCAAGATCCCAGCAGACTTTCCAGAAATTTACAAGCTGTTTCCAAAATCTATATGGAAACACAATAAAGTTAAAGTAGTTAAAACACACCTACACTGCTTGATTTCAGGACTTATATAATGCTACAGTGATCAAGTTTGGTATTGGTATAAGAATAGAGAAGTAGATCAACAAACTAGAGTAAAGGGTCAAGAAATAGATTCACACTTATATGGTCAATTGAACTGCAACAAAAGTGAAAAGATAACTCAATAGGGAAAGGGTTTTTTGTTGTTTTTTTTTTCAAAAAAAAAAAAAGAAAACACTGAAACAACAACTGGATATTCACATTGAAAAAAAAATTGGGCATCAGTGAAAATGGTGGAGTAGGAAGCTCTACCTACCTGGTCCTTCACAGAAAAAAAAAAAAAAAAATCATGCAGGAACTGTCAGTACCCAATTTTTCCAAACCCTGGAAAACAATACAAGGTTTATAAACATTGAATCAAGAAAAGTACAACTTAAAAATGGTAGAAAACATCTGTACTGTCTTTGCTTGTCCTTACCCAACTACCTGCACAGCTCACTGGGAGTCTTTGTGAAGGCAGCCACATTCATATTGTAGGACCCTTGTCTCTGGTTCCAGTGGAAGTAGAGAAGATTTTGTTGACAAAGTACAAGGTATCATTGTCTGTTCCAATCTGTCTGGAGGTTATCTGAAGGACTAATGCAAGGCACTTAACTTTGTTTCACCTAACTTGAAAAAAGACTCAGGAAAGAAGAGCTGCAGACATTGTAGGAAAACACCATAAGGTGAATGAACAACCAGCAGTTGTCTGGGGCAAAGATTATAGGTGAGGCACATGAACAGAATGCCAAAAGCCTGGGAGGAAAAGCAGAATGGAGAGAATTTCTTTGGCAAAATAGTGAACTGAAAAGTGTGTATTTATTCAGAGGAATTTAAAATGCTAGGCATTTGCCTGGGGTAGGGGGGCAATGCTTAGAAAATGCCTGAGAAAATCTTGTTTTTACTCTAGCTGATATCCAGGCACAGAGTAAGCAGAAAGTGAAAGCCAAGGCAGAGTTACAAATATCCTAATTAGTTGCTAAAGTAGTGCTGCAACACAAAGACAATGCTCAAAGAAAGGGAGATATTTTTCTTCTTCCTCTTTTTGCTTTTGTTCTTTTTACTCTCTTTTTCATTGATACCTGAAATTCCAAAAAAAATCTATAAAAACACTGTCTGAAGACAAGCTAAAGAGCATAGATGTCAATACTCTGCAAAAATAGGCTGTGAAAGTCACTAAACAAATGGATAGCTGCAGCACTCAACAATCAACAACAGCAAACAAAAAAGGCAAGAACCTGATTTCCAGAGTCACCACGTTAAATATTCAAATTCCATTTTCAACTAAAAATTACAAAGCACACAAAGACACAGGAAATAATAATCCAATTAATAGAGGATGGATAGAAATGATAATTTAGTAAGTCTAGACATGGGCTGTATTAGACAAAGATTTTGAAACAACTGTCTTAAGTATGCTCAAAGAGCTAAAAGAAACCAGTGACCACAAACTAAAGGAAACTAAAAAAAACAATGTGTGAATAAAAGAAAAACATCAGCCTGGCTAGTGTGGCTCAGTAGACTGAACTTTGTCCAATGGACTGAGAGAGAGGTCATGATTTGATTCCCAGTCAGGGCACATGCCCAGGTTGCTGGCTTAATCACCAGTAGGGGGAGAGCAGGAGGCAGCCAATCCATGTTTCTCCCACACAGATGTATCTATCTCTCCCTATCTTCCCATCCCTCTAAAAAATCAATAAAATATATTTTTTTTAAATAAAGAAAAAGATCAACAAAGACAGAAAGTATAAAAATGAACAAATGCATAGTCTAGAGCTAAAAAACTCCTTTGAAACAAAAACTTCACTTTACCAATTTAATATCATATAATAGTAGGCAGAAGAAACCAGTGAATGTTAGTAAAGGGCATTAAAATCATCAAGTCTTCATTGCAGAGAGAAAAAAATGAAGAAAAATAAGTATATCCTAAAGAAATTGTGACACGCCATCAGGCATTCCAATATAACTTTTCAGAAGAACCAGAGGACAAGAAAAAAAGGATCAGAAAGAATATTTGAAAAAATCGTAGCACAAAAGTCCCAAGTTGGATTATACATGAATTTACACATTCAAGGAGTTTAATGAAATCCAAGTAAGATAACCTCAAAGAGATTCACTACATTTTTTTTTATTTTATTAATTTATTTGTATTATAGATGTTTCTGCTCTTTCCCACATTGACACCCTCCTCCCTATCCTGCCTCCTCAGCATTGTGGTCTATGTCCATTGGTTACACATATATGCATATAAGTTCTTTGGTTTATCTCTTCTCATACCCCTGTACCCCTCTTCTGAGGTTATCAGTCTGTAAACTACTTCTATGTCTCTGGCTCTATTTTGTCCATTATATTCGACAAACAAGTGAGATCATGTGATATTTGTCTTTCTCTGCTTGGCTTGTTTCGCTAAGGATAATACTCTCCAGGTCCCTCCATGTCATCTCAAAGGATAAGAGATCTTTCTTTCTTACAGCTGCATAGTATTCCATTGTGTATATGTACCACAGCTTTTTTATCCACATCTATTGATGGACAATTGGGTTGTTTCCAGATCTTAGCAATTGTAAATAGATTTGCTATGAACATAGGGGTACATATATTCTTTCTGATTGGTGTTTAAGGATTCTTAAGATATCTTCCTAGAAGTGGGATCACTGGGTCAAATGGCAGTTCCATTTTTAATTTTTTGAGGAAACACCATATTGTTTTCCATAGTGGGTGTGCCAGTTTGCATTCCCACCAGCAGTGTACTAGAATCCCCTTTTCAACACAGCCTAACCACCACTTGATGTGTGATGATTTGTTGACGGCAGCCATTCTGATAGGTTTGAGGTGACACCTTATAGTCATTTTAATTTGCATCTTTCTGATGCTTAGTGACACTGAGCATTTTTTCATATGTCTCTTGGCCATTTGTATGTCCTATTTGGAGAGCTGTTTATATAGACCCTCTGCCCATTTTTTAATTGGATTTTAGTCTTCCTTTTGTTGAGTTGTATGAGTACTCTATATATTTTGGAAATTAACCCTTTATCTGATGTATCATTGACAATTATGCTCTCCCATAGAGTGGTTTGCCTTTCCGTTTTGATTGATGCCTGTTTCTTTTGCTGTGCAGAAGAAGTATTTTAATGTGATGTTGTCCCACGTATTATTTTTTCCCTTTGTTTCTCTTGCTTTAGGTATTGTTATCAGTGAAAATTCTGCTGCAAGAGAGGCCTGAAATTTTGTTGCCTAATTTTCTTCTAGGATTTTGGTGGATTCACAAGTCACATTTAAGTCTTTTATCCATTTTGAGTTTATTTTGTGTATGGTCTAAGTTGGTGGACTAACTTCATTTTTTTGCATGTAGCTGTCCAATTTTCTCAACATCATTTATTAAAGAAGTTGTCTTTACTCCACTGTATGCTTTTACCATCTTTGTCAAATATTAATTGAACATAAGGTCTTCAGTCAATTTTTGGGTTCTCTGTTCTGTTCCATTGATCTATATGCCTGTTCTTGTGCCAGTATCAGTCTGTTTTTATTACAATGGCTTTGCAGTATAACCTGATGTCTGGTATTGTGAGCCCTCCTACTTTGTTCTTCTTTTTCAAGATTGCTGTGGCAATCTTTTAGGGTCTTTTTTTGGTTCCATATAAACTTTTGAAGTATTTGTTCCAGACCCGTGACATATATCCTTCGTGGGGATTGCACTGAATCCATAGACTGTGTTGGGTAGTATGAAAATGTAATGATGTTAATGCTTCCAATCCATGAACAAGGTATATGTTTCCATTTTTTAATATTTTCTTCTATTTCTTTTTTTCAATGTCTTGCTGTTTTCTGAGAAAAGGTGCTTACTTCTTAGGTTAAGTTTATTCCTATGCATCTAATTTTTTTTGCTGCAATGGTGAATGGGACTGTTTTTTAGTTTCTCTTTCTGTGATTTCATGGTGTATATGAATGCTGTTGATTTCTTGATGTTAATTTTGTATCCTGCTACTTTGCCAAATTCATTTATTATCTCTAGTAGATTTTTGATGGAGTCTTCAGGGTTTTCTATCAACAATATCAAGTCATCTGCAAATAATGACAATTTGACTTCCTCCTTTCCAAATTGGATCACTTTTATTTTTCCTTCTTGTGTAATTGCTGAGGCTAAGACTTCCATTAGTATGTTAAGTAAGAGTGGGAAAAGTGGGCATCCCTCTCTTATTCCTGTTCTTAAAGAAAATGCTTTTAATTTTTGCCCACTGAATATGATGTTGGCTACAGGTTTTTCATATATGGCCTTTGTTATATCAAGATATGATCCCTCTATTCCCACACTACTGAGAGCTTTGATCAGAAATGGGTGCTGGATTTTGTCGAATGCTTTTTCAGCATCTATTGATATGATCACATGGCTTTTATCTTTCAGTTTGTTTACGTGTTGTCTCTTTTATTGATTTGCGAATATTGTACCAGCCTTGCATCCTGGGATGAATCCCACTTGGTCATGGTGAATATCATTTTTGGCTTATTGCTGAATCCGATTTGCTAATATTTTGTTAAAAATTTTAGCATCTGTGTTCATCAGGAATATTGGCTTGCAGTTTTCATTCTGTGTAGCCTTTTTATCTGGTTTTGGAATTAGGATTATGCTGGTCTCATAAAACGAGTTTGGAAGCCTTCCTTCTTCACACATTTTTTGATATAGTTTGAGAACAGTGGATGTTAGATCTTCTTTGAACGTTCAGTAAAACTCCCCCCCCCCCCAACCCACCCGTGAAACTGTCTGGGCCTGGGTTTCTGTTTGCTGGGAGTTTCTTTATTACGTCTTCAGTTTCCTTAGTTGTTATTGGTTTGTTAAAGTTTTCTACCTTTTCCTGGTTCAGTTTCAGGGAACCGTATGTTCCTAGAAATTTGTCCATTTTGCCTATATGGTCCAATTTGTTGGCGTATAATTGTTCATAATATTAAATAATATTTATTTATGACCCTTTGTATTTCTGTGATGCCAGATGTTACTTCTCCTCTTTTTGATTTTGTTTATTTGGGCCCTCTCTTTTTGTTTCTTGGTGAGTGTGGCTAAGGGTCCATGAATCTTGTTTATGTTTTCTTTTTTTTACTCAGGATGCTTTACAAGTTTAATATGTTACTGATTCATAGTTACATAAACAATACATGTCTATTGAGGAAGACAGAAAAAAGTATAAACATTAAAAAGAATTTGAAGTCTCATCACTATTAACATTTTAATGTACAGCCCATTTTTGGACTTTTTTCCTATGTAATATAGATAGATTTATATTTATTATATTTATTTATTTTTATTTTTATTTATTTATTTTATTGTTATAAATGTTTCTCCTTTTTAACCCCATTGACACCCTCCTCCCCATCACCCCCCCCCAACCTGGTCCCCAGCTTTGTTGTCCATGACCAGTGGTTATGTTTTCAAAGAACCAGCTCTGTGTTTCATTGATCGTTTGAATTTCTTTAAGTTTCTATGTCGTTTATTTCTGCTCTGACCTTAACTAATTCTTTCCTTCTACTTGCTCTGGGTTTTTCTTTTTGTTTAGTTTCTAGTTCTTTAAGTTGAAGGGTAAGATAGTGAATTAGAAACTTTTCTTGTTTCTTGAGGTAGGCCTGTATTGCTATGAACTTCCATCTCAGGACTGCTTTCTCTATGTCCCATAGATTTGGTGTTGTTTTGTGTTCATTTTGATTGGTTTCCAGGAAGTCTTTAATTTCTTCCTTGATCTCCTTGATAACCCATTTGTTGTTTAATAACATGCTATTTAGCCTCCACGTGTTTGAATGTTTTTGCCTGTTTTTGTTGTAATTGATTTCTAGTGTCATGCCGTTGTGATCTGAGAAGATGCTTGATATGATTGCAATCTTCTTGAATTTGTAGACTTAGTTTGTGTCCTAACATTCTTTAAGAATATCCCATGTGCACTTGAGAAGAATGTGAATTTTGTAGTTTTGTGGTATAATTCTCTGTAAATATCTATTAAATCCATTTGATCTAGTGCTTCATTTAGAATCTCTGTTTCCTTCTAATTTTTTGTCTAGAGGATCTATCCAGTGATGTCAGCGGGGTGTTGAAGTTCCCTGCTATGATTGTATGGCTATTTCTCCTCTGAAGTCCTCCAGAAGTATTTTAGTATAAGTTGGTGCTCCTATGTTGGGTGCATATATGTTTACCAAGGTTATATCCTCCTGTTGGATACATCCTTTCAATATTATGTAATGGCCTTTTTTGGTTCTAGTTATGGCCTTCATTTTGAAGTCTAATTTATCGAATATAAGTATTGCTACACCAGTTTTTCTTTTTTTCCTTTTTGTTTGCTTCAAAAATTATTTTCCATCCCTTCACTTTCAACCTATGTCAGTGTTTTGCTGTGAGGTGGGTCTCTTGTAAACAACATATGTGTGATTCATGCTTTCCTACTTATTGAGTTATTCTGTGTATTTTGATAGGAACATTTAATCCACTTTTTAAGAATATTATTGATATGTACTTCTTTATTGTCACTTTTGTTTATTATGGTTATGTTTCTCTTCCCATTTTTCTCATTACAGCAGTCCTTTTACCATTTCTTGGAGTGCTGGTTTGGTGCTAATACATTCCCTTAGTTTTTGTTGTTGTTGTTGTTTGTTTGTTTTTTTGTTTTGCTTTTGTCTGAAAAGCTCTTTATTTCACCTTCTATTTTGAATGCTAGCCTTGCATGATAGAGTAGTCTTGGATTCAGATATTTATTTTTCACTACCTTGATTACTTCATGCCATTCTCTTCTGGCCTGTAGTGTTTCTATTGAGAATTCAGCTGATAGCCTTATGGGGGTTCCTTTATAAGTAACCTGTTACTTATCTACTGCTGCTTTTAGGATTCTCTCTTTGTCTTTAATTTTTGGCATATAATTATTATGTGTCTTTGTGTGGACCTCTTTGGGTTCTTATTGCTTGGGGCTCTGGGTGCTTCTTGAACTTGTATGCCTTTTTCCTTCACCAAGTTAGGGAAGTTTTCTGTCACTATTGTTTCAAATATATTCTCTACCCCTTGCTCATTTTCTCCTTCTTCTGGCAGTCCTATGATGCATGTATTGTTATGTTTCATATTGTCCCACAGTTCTCTTATTCTGTCTTCCTTTTTTCCAAATTGTTTTTTCTTCTTGGTTCTCTGACTGGGTTATTTTTTCTACTCTGTCTTCTAATTCACTGCTCCTGTTCTCGACTTTGTCTTCTCTGCTGGTTATTCCTTCCAATGTGTTCTTTATTTTTGCTATGTCATTCTTCTTTTCCAGTTGATTGGTTTTCAATGTTTCTATATCTTTACTCATGCTATTCAGCTCTTTATTCATGCTCTTGAGCTTCCTCATGATTATTAATTACTCTGAACTCTACTTCTAATATCTTGCTTAATTCCTTTTCATCTATTTCTTCTCCTATAGAATTATCTTTTTCTTTCATTTGAAATGTGTTTCTTTGTTTCACTATTTTGACTGCCTCAGTGGGTTTTGGAGCCTGACAAATTTTCCCTGTGGGTGTTGGTGTACCACTGGTTGTCACTTCCTCTACTGGGTTTGGATGATTAGGGAAGGTCCCATGTTAAACACCACTGTCAAGTCTTACTTTCCTGGTTAGATTTTCAAGCCAAGGAAAGGGTCAATTATCCTCTAGCTTTTTGCCTAAAGGCTATTAATCTCAGTTACATGACGAACCTCGATTTGTAGCCCTTAGCTGAATGAAAAATCCCTCAGGTGTATGAGGATTTCCAGCACGTGGGGTACTTGCTTGGTATCAGACTCTAAATGTTAATAGGCCTCAATTTGCATTTCTTTGGCCTGGCATTGTTGAATTCCAGTTGCTTCTCTCCAGGGTTCTGGGAAGGGTTTCTTTGAGTAATATGGCTACTCTCCTGTGAGGGAGTTATTTAGCACAAATCTCCTAGTGTCCTCCCCTCCATATCTCTCCAGCATCATGAGCCCTCGACTCTCTTCACACAGTTCCAGTCCAGTCTGCCTTCACTTTGGGCTGTAGCTGAGTTGGTGATTTTTAAAACCCCTGCTTTCTCAGCAGGAAGTGCCCACAACTAATAGAGCCCTCCACTGCTGTCCGTGGACTCCCAGACCACCCTCACACACCTCTGCAGTTCCTACCAGGCTTGGTTTGGTGTCCTCTTTCTATCCTTGGTTATATGAGTTCTCTCCAGCTGCTTTTCAGTGGGGTTTCCCTGATGATTTGTCTTTATTTTAGTTGTAATTCCAGTTTGGTCCTCGGAGACATTCTATGTAGCTTCCATTCACTACACCGCCGTTTTTCCTCCTCCTTCTGTACAATTTTAATCAAACTGTTTACAGTCAAGACAAAGAGAGAATCTGCAAAACTGCAAGAAATAAGCAATTCATCACAAAGAATGAATTTTAAATAAAGTAACAGCTAATATCTCATCAGAAACCATGGAGAATAAAAATTAGTGGGATTACAAGTTCACATACTTAAAGTAAAAAAAAAAAAAAAAAGAGTGAAAACCAAGAATTCTGTACCTGGCAAAAACAATCTTTCAAAAATGAAGATAAAATTAAGAAATACTTAGGTGAACAAAATCTGAAGGTATTCATAGCCAGTAAACCAGCTTTACAAGAAATTTTAATGGTATTTCTTTAGCCTGGAATGAAAGGACAATAGACTGTAACTCAGAGCCTTATGAAGAAATAAAAATCTCTGGTAAAGGCAGTAATATAGGTATATATAAAATCCAGTATATTGTATTTCTAATTTGTAACACTTTATTTCCTATATAATTTTAAAAGCAAATTAATAAAAACATAATTATAAACATGTTAAAGAGCACACAATATATAAGCATGTAACTTGTGAGAAAAACAATATGATATCAATTTAAATCAGCTTGTTATATATACATTTTCCTAAATTTTAGGAACATCAGTTTTAATCCCCATAGTAATCAGTAAGGATATATGTAAAAGAAATACATAAAAGGAAATGATAATGGAATCAAAATGGTACAATACAAAAAAATCAATTAAACACAAAAGAATAAATTAATGGAGAAACTGAGGGGCAAAAAGTATAAAAGACATACAGAAAATAAATAGGTAAGTGGCAGAAATCCTTTTTATAAGTAATTATTTTATAAGTAATCATTGTAAATGCAAATAGATTAAACTCTAATCAAAAGGCAGAAATTAGTAGAAAGGATAAGAAATAATTGATCCAATTATATGCTTTCTACAAGAGACTCACTTTAATCTGAAGATAAAAATAGGTTGAATAGTAAAGAATGAAAAAAGATATTCCATGCAACCCTGGCCAGTTTGGCTCAGCGGATAGAGTGTCAGCCCATGTACCAAAGGGTCATGGGTTCCATTCCAAGTCAAGAGCATGTACTTGGGTTGCAGGTTTGATCCCCAGCGTGGGCAGGGTTGTGAGGGAGGTAACCAATTGATGTGTCTCTCTTATATCGATGTCTCTCTCTCTCTCTCTCTCTCTCTCCCTCCCTCCCTCCTTTCCTTCCACTCTATCTAAAAAATCAGTGAAAAAATACCCTCAGTTGAGGATTAACAAAAATAAAAACAAACAAGTAAGCAAAGATATCCCATGCAAATAATGACCAAAAGAGAGCTGAGATAGTAGTCCGTAATATTATCTTACAAGCTAGACTTTAAAGCAAAAGCTATTACAAGGGACAAAGAAGGACATTATATATTTTTTAAAGGATGAAATCATGAATAATTTATAACAATTATCAACATACACACCAAACAACAAATCCCCAAATACATGAAGAAAATGTTGGCAGAATTGAAGAGATAATTAAAGTTGTACAATAATAGTTGCAGACTTTAATAACCAACTTTCAATACAAATTTAACATCTAGAGCAAACATTAATAAAGAAAGAACAGTCTTAACATTATAAATCTTAAAGATATAAATAGAACACTCAACTCATAAATAGATTATACATACTTGTCAAGTGCATGTTGAACGTTCTCGAAGACACACATGTTAGACCACAAAAACAGTCTCAGTAAATATAAAAAGACAGAAATCATACAAAGTATCTTCCCTAATCACAATGGAATGAAGCTAGAAATCAATAAAAGGAGAAAAACCTAAAAAATCACAAATATGTGGAAAATAATAATACACTCTTAAACAACCAACAGGTCAAAGAACAAATCACAAACAAAATTAGAAAACACTTACAGAAGGATTAAAATGAAAATGACTGCATACCAAAACTTATGGGTTGTAGTAAAGGTCATCAACAAATTTATAACAGTAAATGCCTACATTAAAAAGGGAAAATATTTCAAATCAATAACCTATGAACTGTAGAAAACTAGGAAAAGAAGAGCAAACTGAATGTGAAGCTAGCAGAAGGAAGTTAATTATGAAGATTAGAGTGAAGATAAATGCTATAGAGAATAGACAATAGAGAACATCAATGAAAACAAAACTTGGTTCTTTGAAAAGACCAAGAAAATCAATCAACCTTTATCTAAAATGAAAAAAATAAAGAAAAATATAAGTAACTGAAATAATGAAATTTGGGACATTACTACCAACATTACATAAATGAAAAGTATTATAAGAGAATACCATAAGTACATTTATATGAAAAAGAATTAGAAAACCTACATGAAATGGACAAATTCTTAGAAACACACAAATTACCCAAAAGTAACTCAAGAAGAAACAGAGAATCTGACAAAGTTTGTAACAAGTAAAGACATTAAATTAAATCAGTAATCAAAACCTCACACACACAAAACAAAGTCAGCAATCAGATAGCTTCATTGTCAAATTCTATGAAATGTTTAAAGAAAAAATAACACCAAACTTTCTGAAACTCTTCCAGGAAATGGAAGAGAAGTTAACACAATCTAATTCATTCTATGAAACCAGTATTATCGTGATACCAAACCAAACAAAGACATTAAAGAAAATTACAGACAAATATCCTCTATAGAAACAGATGTAAAAAATCTCAACAAAATGCTAGCAAACCAAATCTAATAGCCTACTAAAAGGATCATACACTATGACCAAGTAAAATTTATCTCAGAAATACAAGGGTGGTTCTACATAAGAAAAGCAATTGATATAAAATACCACATTAATAAAACAAGTGAAAATAACCATATGATCCTCTCAATTGATACATCAAAGGCATTGGCAAGATCCATAACACTTTCATGATAAATACATTTAAATATTAGAAATAAATGGGAACATGCTCAAAATAATAAAAAATATTTATGGAAAATCCATAGCTAAAGACTGAAAACATTTGCTTCAATATCAGGAACAAGACAGGATGCACACTTTCACCACTTCTATCCAACATAGTACTGGAAGTCTTAGGCAGAGTATTTAGGTAAGAAAAAAAAATCCAAATTTAGAAAGGAAAAAATAAAATCATGACTGTTTCAAATGGCAAGATCCTCTATGTATGGAAATTCTTAAAGAATTCCCAAATAAAATACTAAAGCTAATAAACAAGTTCAGTAATGTCTTAGGGTATAAAATCAATATGGAAAAAGCAATTTGGTTTCTATACAATCACAACGAACAAGCTAAAAAGGAAATTAAGAAAGCAATTCCATTTACAATATATTCCAAAAGAATAAAATACTTAGAAATAAATTTAAGAAATAATTAAAACACATGTATGTAAAAAATCAGAACAATTGATTAAAGAAATTTAAGATCTAAATAAATGTAAAGACATCTTGTGTCCCTATATTGTAAGACTCAACAATATTCAGATGTGAATACCACCCAAAGAAACGTATAGATTAAATGATACTGTAATCCTATAAAAATTAGGATAGTTGCCAGAAGACACAAGGAGTGGGAGGATGGGTGAAAAAGTTGAAGGAGATTATAGTCAATAATGTGATAAATTTGCACAGTGACAGATTATTATGATTACTAGAATTAGTGTGGTGATCACTTGTAAGGTATAAAAATATAAAATCACTATGTTGTACACCTGAAACTAATATAATATTGTATACTAACTATACTTAATTTTTTAAATAATTAATTAATTAATTCTAACAGCTTTTTCAGCAAAATTGAAAAATTAACCCCCAAATTCATATGGAGATGCAAGGAGCACCCAATAGCTAAAATAATCTAGAAAGAAAAGAAAATTGTAGTACTCATATTTCCCAATTTCAAAACTTACTATAAAGCTACAGTTATCAAAACTCTGGTACTGGTATAATGATAAATGAATTGCCAGTGGAACGGTATTGAGAGTCCAGAAGTAAATCTATACCTCTATGGTGAATTGATACTTGACGTGAATGCCTAGATCACTCAGTGGAGAAAGAACAATCTCCTCAAAAACAGTCTCAGGCCCAGTCAGTGTGGGTCAGTTAGTTGAGCATCATCCCATGCACCAAAGAGGTCCCTGATTCTATTACCAATCAGGGCACATGCCCGGAATGTGGGCTTGACCCCCAGTAGAGGGCATGCAGGAGGCAGGCGATCGATGTTTCTATCTCTCTTTCCCTCTCTCTTCCTCTATCTCTTAACAAAAAAAAAAAAAAAAATCAATGAAAACATTTTTTTAAAAAACGTCCTGAGACAACTGAATATCCACATGCAAAGAATAAAGTTGGATCTCTACCTCATGTCATTAAAAAAAAAAAAAAAACTAATTCAAAATGGATCAATGACCTAAATCTAAAATCTAAAACTATAAAACTATTGTAAAGAAAACATAGGAGTAAATCCTCATGATCTTCGATTTGGCAATGTGGTTAGATATGACATCAAAAGTATGAGCAATAAAACAAAAAAGACAAGTTTGACTTCATGAAAATTAAAATATTTTGTACATAAAAGGATATTATCAAGAAAGTGAAGATAGTCTAAAAAATGGGAGAAAGTATTTGCAAATCATATATCTGTCTAGTATCCAGAATATATATAGAACACTTAAAACTAAAGAACCATAAGAGAAACAGTTCCAGTAAAAACATGATGATAATAATAATAAATAACTAGGCACATGCTTTGAATATACATTCTTCCAAAAATGCACAAATGGTAAACAACCACATGGAAAGATTAATGTAAATCCATGATGATAGCAGAGTAGGTGGAAGTTACATTCGCCTCCTCCCAGGACCAAACTGGTATAACAACTTAAATACAGAACAATCAACCTGAATAACCAACTGAAGACTAGCTGAACATCAGTCTTATAACCAAAATTTTACAGAAGCCACATCAAAACTGGAAGAAAGTGCAGAGACGTGAAAGGGGTTTGTATAGATCCTATGAGCAGAGACTGGGGCCATCTCAGATGCAAAGGTTTCCCCGGAGGAGCAAGTGGTCACAACCCCTGGCTCCCTAACCCAGAGCACCAGAGCTGGGATGAGGGGCCTACCTAACATATGGCTGTGGAAATAAGCAGGGATTCTGTCCTCCTGAGAGAGACTGGTGTTTGTTAGCAAACCAGACAACCTCTTAAAGGGCCAGTGCATAAAAAAAATCATTCAAAACCACTCACTCTGGTATTCAGGAGAAGAGAGGGCAAGTGGACTAGAGTCATGTACAAAGAGACTAAGGTTTGTGGCTGCAGGGAGAGAGTTAAGGAACAACTGCCAGGGTCTCGGTCCCTCTTTCACACCACAGATGCCAACTTTCTTGCATACAGAACTCCCCTACATACAGCAACAGCCTGGGGAAATGCAATGGCCCCATCCTCCAGAATCCCTGTCACCCCACCCTGTGGAATTCATGTCCTGAGTAAGAATCAGCTGCCTGGGCCTATGGTATAGAAGTCTGGGCAGACTCAGGGAGTGTTAGTGAATGAGTTTTGTGGCTCTGGGATAGGGGTCATTCAACACACCAACCTGCAACCTTAACAAGCACCTCACCCTCACAGGAGATCCACTAGTCCCACCCTAAAAACTCCTGGTGGACCTTCCCAGCTAAGCTCAGGATCTCCAGGAGGTCAGAGAAGAATCTGGGTAAGAATGAGTTGTGTGGCCCTGGGGTGAAGACCATTCTCTCCACATTCCCGTGATCCTGACCAGTGCCCCTGCCTTATGGGAGAAGCACAAGCCCAACATTCCAGATTACAACAAACCCCACCCTTCCAAGCTTAGAGTCTCCAGGACCTCCAGGCAGAATCCAGGACAGACTTATTTATGTGGTCATAGGACAGGGGCCATTTTCCCCTTGAATATCAGACCTATGCAGAGCCCCTCTTTCACACAGCTAAATATCAGTGTGTTTGGGCCTGATAAATTCTGCTATACTCACCTTGACAACTCCTTGAGACCCTGCCCAACTGCAAAGATCTATGGCCACAAAGCTGGTGGCAACTAGAATTGGTGTTCCCTTGAACTTTGTTGAGTGACCTGAGATTTAGCACTGGCACTGAGTTTGAATCTCTATCAATCTGTTGAACACCACTTGGCCCTATTTGGTAACTCACTGAGAACCTACCCTTTGCAATATGTGCACCACTAGAGGCTCTTTCAGTGACTGAGCTCAACAGACAACTAGCAGGTGGAAACAGATCTCAGGGTGTGTTGGGCCTTCTGATGACTTCTGGGCTTGGTGTTAGGGGAAGGAGGCCTTCATGCACAGCTTGGTACTTCCCACACACACCCAAGCCTAGCAGAGGAAACCACAAACTGTGGATTGATTTGAAGCACCAAACAGCTTGCCCAGGTTCAGTCACAGGCAACATCAGACATAGACCTACACCAGAGTCCTTCCCAAAGGGTCCCAGAACCAACATCCAGTGGTGAGCTTCAGAAAACATCAAAACAGAATCCAATTAGCTCCACAAGCAGCATATCCAAAGGGAGATCTCAGCAGGCACCAAAGCCTAATAAAGTTAATTGCACCTTGTGTTGTCAGCACCAGCACAGTCCCTAATACACTATGGTCAGGGTCTATCCTGACAGTCATCCAGCCTGAGAATCAACTCCATGCGAGAACAAGCCAAGAGCAAGTTAGCCAGCCTCAATTACAACAGAAAGTCACATAAACCATACAAGGGACAGTCATAGAGCACCAAACACAGGCGATCAGGAAATATGTGCCGCACGGTACCACAGGATACCTACCACATACGGATACCCTACCATGAGTGGGAGAAGTTGAAGATCTAACTAATACACAGAAAGAAACACAAAGAGGCAGCAAAAATGGGGAGAGAAAAAACATTCTGCAAATGAAAGAACAGGAGATATCTCCAGAAAAAGAGCTAAATGAAATGGAGGCAAGCCATCTACCAGATATAGAGTTTAAAACAATTATTATAAGTATGCTTAAGGAACTTAGTGAGAATTTTAACACTATAAAAAGGAAATGGAACCTATAAAAAGAACCACTGAGAAATGAAGAACACAATATCTGAAATGAAGAATACTTTAGAAGGAATAAACAGTAGGTTAGATGACGCAGAGGACTGAAACAGTGATTAATTAGGAAGACAAGCAAGCAGAAAACACAGAATCAGAGTAGCAAAAATATACATTTAAAGATACAGGTAATTTAAGGGAAATTTTGATAACATGAAGCATAACAACAACCACATCACAGAGGTAGAAGAAGAAGAGAGAGAGTAAGGGATTGAGAACCTATTTGAAGAAATAATAACTGAAAACTTCTCTAAACTGGTGAAGGAAAGGAAACACAAGTCCAGGAAGCACAGAGAATCCCAAACAAGATGAACCCAAAGAGATCCACAACAAGACACATCAGAATTAAAATGGCAAAGGTTCAAGAAAAAGAAAGAAACTTAAAAGCAGCAAGAGGAAGGCAGGTAGTTATCTTAAAAGGAGCTCCCATAAGACTATCAGCTGATTTCTCAACAGAAACATTTCAGGCCACAGTGAACTATTCAAAATAATAATAATAATAATAATAATAATAATAATAATAATAAACAATAAAAAGACCTACAACTAAGACTACATTACCCAGCAGGAAAAATTTTAAACTAATGGAGATATATAAGAGCTTCCCAGACAAGAAAAAGCTAAATAAGTTCACTACCATCAAACCAATAATACAAAAAATATTACAGGGTCTTTTAAGAAGAAAGAAAAAAAGAGAAACATAATTACTTTAAAAGTAGCAATAAATACATACCTTTCAATAATCACTTTAACTGTAAATGATTTGAGAAGTCTGGTCAAGATGGTGGTGTAGATAAATGCAGTGTTCTTCTCTTCCCACAGCCTCATCAAAATTAAAACTAAACTACAGAACAACAATCATTTGGAACCACCTGAAATCGAGCTGAATGAAAGTCCTACAACTACAAAATTAAGAAGCCACGTGGAGACTGATAGGAGGGGCTGAGGTGCAGATGGGATGGCCCAACACCCATGTGCGGAGGATAAAACAGAAGGGATACCTTAGTTGTGAAGGTCCTCCCTGAGGAATGAGGGATCCCCGTCCCACACCAGGGCCCCAGCTCAGGGTTCCAGTGCCAGAAAAAGAATTACCAATAACTTCTGGCTGTAAAAAACAGCAGGAATTGAGGCCAAAGGAGGCTGAGGCTTCTAGAGTCCCAGGCAGTTCCTCTTAAAGGGTCCATGCCTGGACTTATTTGGACCTGCTCCCTCTATGCTCCAGTGCGGGGGAGGCAGCTTGAAAGGCACCAGAGACATGCCAACAAGAAATGAGTTATTTGGCATTGGGGTGAGAGCTAGAGAGAGAGCTTTCTTCTGGACAGATGTGCTGGTGGAGGTCTTACTCATTTAGTGAGCCCTTCCCTTACAGGAAAGTCAGACCTGTGCCATATCTGGGACTCCAGCAACCTGGATCACACTGTTTGCCCCACCCTGGTGATTCCCTGAGGCCCTGCCTCACCCAACTTTCAGGCATAACCAAGCTGTTTCCATTGGCTTTACCATAGGATTGACCTGTCTTGGCTCTTGCTTTAGCTTTTCCTAAATTATCTTCAAAAAGAGCACCTGGCCTCAGAGAGCCCCATGCCTTTAGCTAACTGGCCCCAGTCCTGGCACTAGAAGCAGCAAGCCTTGGTTCACAACTTGGCTTTGCCTGGGCATCTACAAGACCAGCATGAGAAGCAGCTATCTGTAGACCACTTTGTAGCTTATGCTGGGTGGCCCTGGATAGAACACAGGCAGTGATTGACCTTGCCCCAGAGCCAACATACCCATTGGACAGCTTCAGACCACATCGAAAAGCCACCACCCAACCACCTCCATAAGTGACACATTCAATCAGTGGGTACCAGAGCCCTGCTGACGTAAGCCTTGCTCTGTGTGGTGGGCCCTGTACAGCTGATCCTCCAAGGCAGTAAAAGGTTAGTGGGCAGTGGGCATTTCCAGTCCTTGCAGCGGATCAGCCTGAGTAAATCCCTTCCGTTGATGTGCCAATAGCAATCAAGACTCAATTACAACAGAACAGTATACATTCCACACTAGGGGTGCACCTTGAGGACCCAGCTGGGGTAACCAGGAAGGCTGTGCCACTGGATCTTACAGGACACCTACAACAATAGGCCACCCTACAAATCCTAGGAGATATAGCTACCTAATAAAATAGAAACAGTCACAGGGAAGCAGCCAAAATGAGGAGACAAAGAAATATGTCCCAAATGAAAGAAAAGAACAAAACTCCAGGAAAAGAATTAAACAAAATGGAGGTAAGCAATCAATCAGATGAAGTGTTCAAAACACAGGTTATAAGGTTGCTCAAGGAACTTGGTAAGATATTCAAGGAACTTAGTGAGACCTTCAAGGAACTTAAGGAGACCTCTGAGGAACTTAGTGAGAACATTAACAACATCAAGAAGTACCAGTCAGAAATGAAGGATGCACTAACGGAAATAAAGAATAATTTATAGGGATTCAATAGTAGAGTATGTAAAGCCAAGAAGCAAACCATCGATTTGGAATATAAGAAAGCAAAAAACACCCAATCAGAACAGCAAAAAGAAAAAAGAATCCAAAAAAAATGAGAATAGTATAAGGAGCCTATGGGACAACTTCAAGCATGTTAACATTCACATCATAGGGGTGCCAGAAGAAGAAGAGAGAGAACAAGAAATTGAAAACTTATTTGAAAAAATAATGACAGAAAATTTCCTTAACTTGGTAAAGGAAACAGACATATAAGTCCAGGAATCACAGAGAATCCCAAACAAGATGAACCCAAAGAGGACCACACCAAGACACATCATCATCAAAATGTCAAAGGTTAAATACAAAGAGATAATCTTAAAAGCAGCAAGAGAAAAGCAGTTCATTACCTACAAAGGGGGGTCCCATAAGGCTGTCAGCTGTATTGTCAAAAGAAGCTCTGCAGGCCAGAAAGAAGTGGCTAGAGATATTCAAGGTGATGAAAAGCAACGACCTACAACCAAGATTACTCTATCCTGCAAAACTATCATTTGGAATCAATGGACATATCAAGTTTCCCAGACAAGTAAAGCTAAAGGACTTCATCTCCACCAAACCAGTATTATATGAAATGTTGAAAGGTCTTCTTGAAGAAGAAGAAGAAGAAGAAGAAGAAGAAGAAGAAGAAGAAGAAGAAGAATATGAACAATAAAATGGCAATTAATACATATCTATGAACAACTGAATCTACAAACAAAATGAACAAGCAGAACAGGAACAGACTCATAGATACTGAGAATGTTTTGTTGCTTGCCAGATGGGCGGGGGCTGGGGCGATGAGTGAAAAAGATGAAGGAATTAAAAAGTACAAGTTGGCCCTGGCCGGTTTGGCTCAGTGGTTGGAGCATCAGCCTGCAGATCAGAGAGTCTTGGATTCAGTTCCTGCTAGGGGCACGTACCAAAAAAAAAGGAAGTACAAATTGGTTGTTAGACTGATGAACCTCAAAGGAAAGGTGGGATGAAATAAACCAAAGAACTTCTAAGAATATACGAATAAATAATGGACACCAACAATAGTGTGGGGAAGGTTGGAGTGGGGTGGGGTTGTGGAGGAGGGGGGTCATTGGGGAATAAAGGGGGGACATCTGTAATACATTCAACAATAAAGATGAATTAGAAAAAAAGACATAGGGTAGCTGAAAGGGTAAGAAAATAAAAGTCGTATATATGTGGTCTACATGTGAGCCACCTAAGAACCAAAAATACATGTAAATTAAAAATAAAGGGACAGTCTGGCCAATTTAGCTCAGGGGTTAAAGCGTGGGCCTGTGGACCAGGGAGTCCCGGGTTTGGTTCCACTATGGGCATGTACCTCAGTTGCAGTTTGTTCCCACCTAGGTTGGGGTAGTGTGAGTGGGAACCAGTCAATGTGTCTCTCTCACATGGATGTTTCTCTCTCCCCACCCTCACTCTATCTGAAGATAAATGCAAAATGTCCTCAGGTGAGGATTAAAAATAATAATAGTAATAATAAAAAAACATAAACATTAATAAAGGGACAGTAAAAGATATTTCATGCAAATTTAAGTGAAACAAGAACTGGGTAGCAATATTTCTATCAGACAAAACAGACTTTGATATAAGGGCATAATAACAGACAAAGAAGAAAACTCCATAATGGTAAAGGGATCAATCCAAAAAGAGGATACAATCCTTATAAACAGGTATGCACCCAACATAAGAGCACCTAAATATATTAAACAAATCTTTATTAACATAATGGGAGATATCAACAGTAATACTATCATAGTAGGGGATTTTAACCCCCTATTGACATCAATTAGTAGATCATTCAGAGAGATAATCAAAAAAGGAAACAACGAACTTAAATAACACACTGGATCTGATTAATTTAATTTATGTCATCACAGAAATTCACCTCCAAGAAACAGAATATACATTATTTTCAAGTGCCACTGGAACATTTTCTAGGATACACCACTTGTTAGTACACAAGACAAGTCTCAATAATTAAGTAGACTGAAATCATATCAAGTATTTTCTCTGACCATCATGGAATGAAATGAAATGAATCACAGGAATAAAACTGGAAAACATACAAACACATGGAGGCTCAATAACATGTTACTAAACAGTGAATGGGTTAATAGTGAGATCAAGGAATAAATCAAAACATACCTTGAAAAAATGACAATGAAAATACAATAATTCAAAATCAATAAGACATATCAAAAGCAGTCTTAAGAGGGAAATCCACAGCATTACAGGCTTACCTCAAGAAATAAGAAAAATCTTTATCTAACCTTACTCTTAAAGAAAATAGAAAAAGAAAAACAAACAAAGCCTAAAGTGAGTAGAAGAAAGAAAATAACAAAGATTGAAGAACAATTAAACCAAATACAGTCTAAATCAAAGATCAATGGAACCTAGAACTGGTTCCTCAAAAAGATAAACAAGAGTAAGAAACCCTTATTTCTAGAGAGGGATACAAATAACTATACACAAATAAAAGTGAAGTAACTGACACCACAAAAATACAAAGGATTATAAGAAAATATTATGAACAACTATATGCCAACAAATTAAACAATCTGTCCAAAATAGGTAACTTCCTAGGAACACAGAACTTTCTAAAAATGAATCATTAAGAAACAGATAATCAGATTAGATTGATTACAACTAATGAAATTGAAGTTATAATATATAATAAAATAAAAACTCCCACAAAACAAAAGTCTTGGACTGGATGGCTTCACAGGGAATTTTACCAAATATTCAAAAAAGAACTAACACTTATCATTCTCAAACTATGCCAAAACATTACAAAGCCAGCATTATCCTCATTCCAAATCCAGATAAAGACGTTACAAAGAAAGAAAATTGAAGCTTGTATCCCTGATGAGCATAGATGCAAAAATCCTCAACAAAAGATTAGCAAAACAAATTCAGCAATACAAAAAAAAAGATCATACAGCATGATCAAGTGGGATTTATTCTGGGGATGCAAGTTGGTACAATATTTGCAAATCAATAAATGTGAAAAACCACATAAGTAAAATGAAAGATATAAATCATATATCATATCATTTATGCAGAAAAGCTTTGACAAAATCTGGATTTTATTTATAATAAAAACTTTCAGCAAAGTGAGAATAGAGGGACCATATCTGAACATAATAAAGGCCATACCTGACACATCCACAGCTAACATCATACTCAATGGGGAAAAACTAAAAGCATTTCCCTTAAGACCAGGAACAACACAGGAATGTCCACTTTCACCACTTTTATTCAACATAATACTGGAAGTCCTAGCCACAGCAATCAGACAAAAAGAAGAAATAAAAAGCATCCAAATTGGGAAGGAAAAAGTAAAACTGTCATTATTTGTAGATGACATCATACTGTATATAGAGAACCCTAAAGAGTCCACCAAAAAACTACTGGAACTAATAAATAAATTTAGTAAATTAGCAGGATACAAAATAAATCTCCAGAGATCAGTTGCATTTTTATACAGCAATAATGAACTATCAGAAAAGGAAAGTAAGAAAACAATCCCATTTACAACTTCATAAAAAAAAAAAAAAAACAATACTTGGAAATAAAATTAACCGAGGCTAAAAATGAACTGTACAAAGGAAATTATAAGGCACTGAAGAAAGAAACTGAAGAACATACAAATAAATGGAAGCATATACCGTGCTCATGGATGGGAAGAATTAACATTGTTAAAATATGCATAGTACCCAAAGCAATTTAGAGATTCACCACAGTTTGTATCAAAATGCCAATGGTGTATTTCACAGAACTAGAACAAATAATCCAAAAATTTATATGGAGCCACAAAAGATCATGAATCACCACAGCAATCTTAAGAAAGAAGAACAAAGTTGGAGGAATCACAGTACTGGATATCAAACTACACTGAAAGGCCATAGTAATTTAAAAAACAAACAAACAAATAAAAAAAAAAGCACAGTGCTAGCATAAAAACAAACATACTCAGATCAATGGAACAGAAGACAGAGCTCAGAAATAAACCCACATATATACCTTCAATTAATATTTGAGAAAGGAGGCAAGAACATGCAATGGGATAAAGATAGTCTAGTCAATAAATGGGGAAAATAGGAGATACATGTGCAGGCAAAAAATGAAACTAAACCACATTCTTACACCATATACAAGAATAAATTCAAAATGGATCAAAGACTTAAATGTAAGCTGATACCATAAAAATCCCAAAAGAAAAGATACGCAGTAAGATCTTGGACATTTCTCTTAGTAATATTTGTTCTGATATATCTCCTGGGGCAAGGGAAACAAAAGAAAAAATAATCAGATGGGCCTACATCAAACTAAAAAGTTTTGCATAGCAAAGGAAACCATTAACAAAATGAAAAGATAACCCCCTGAATGGGAGAACATATTTGGCAATGATACATCTGATAAGGGGTTAATATCTAAAATTTATAAAGAACTCATACAACTCAACACCAAATAAAACAAACAATCCAATTAAATAATGGACAAAGTACCTAAACAGACACTTCTCCAAATAGTGTCCAATACACACACAGATGGCCAATACACATATGTAAAGGTGTTCAACATCACCAGTTATCAGATAAACGTAAATTAAAACCACAATGAGCTATCACTTCACCCCTGTCAAAATGGTATCATCAATAAATCAACAAGTGTTGATAAGGATGTGGAGAAAAGGGAACCCTCATGAACTGTTGATGGGAATGCTGATTGGTGCAGCCACTGTGGAAAACAGAACTGTGTTTTCTCAAAATATTAAAAATAGAACTTCTTTATGACCCAGCAACGTCACTTCTGGATATATATCCAAAGAAACACAAAACACTAATTTGAAAGAATATATGCACCTCAATATTCATTGCAGCATTGTTTACAATAGCCAAGCTTTGGAAGCAAAACAAGTGTCCATCAGTAGAAGACAGGGTAAAAAAGTCATGGTACATATATACAATGGAACGTTACTCAGCCATAAAAAATAAAATAAAATCTCAACATTTGCAAGAGCATGGATGGACCTAGAAGGTATTGCTAAGCAAAATAAGTCTCTTTTAGGAAGACAAATACCACACGATTTCTCTTATATATGGAATCTAAAGAACAATAAAATGAACAAACAAAACAGAAACAGAATCATAGATACAGAGTATAGAGTAATGGTTGCTCAAGGGGAGGGAGTTTAGGGGATTGGGTGAAAAAGGTGAAGGGATTGAGAAGTACAGATTGGTAGTTACAAAATAGTCATGAGGATGTACAGCAGAGGAAATATAGTCAATATATGGTAATAACTATGTACGGGTGCCACTTTGGTATGGGTAATATCAGGGGAAACACTTTGTAAAGTATATGATTGTCTAACCACTATGCTGTACACCTAATACCAAATATTACTGAATATTAACTGTAATTTAAATTTTTTTAAATAGTTGAACAAATCATTAATCATTAAGAAAATGCAAATCAAAACCACAATGAAAAATGACTTCATTGACAAACCATAGTGATAATAACAATTATACAGAAAATAACAAGTGTTGGAAGGATGTGGATAAATTCAAATGGTCGTGCATTGCTGGGGGGGGGACTATAAAATGGTTCAGCCACTGTGAAAAAGTTTTGCAGTTCCTCAAAAACTTAAAGATAGAATTACCATATGGCCAGTAACTCTACTTTTAGGAATTATCCCCAAAGTATTGAAAACAGATATTCAAGCAAATATATGTACATACATATTCATAGCAGCATTATTTACAAATGCCAAAAGGCAAACAGCTGAAATGTCTATCAATGAATGAATAGATAAAACATGGTATATTCATGTACAATGCAATATGATTCCACCATAATAAAGGAATGAAGTCCTGATACATCATACAACATTATATGAACTTTGATGGTATGGGGAGGAGGGTGTCAATGGGGGAAAATGAAGAAACATGTATAATAAAAACAAATTAATAAAAATATTTTTTAAAAATAAAATAAAAATGGTTTGAAACCTAATACAGTAATATAAAAAACAAAAAAGAAAGAAAACATTATGGTAAGTGGAAGAAGCCAGACACAAAAGATCACATACTGTAGAAATACACTTCTATGAAATATCAGAATAGGTAAATCCATAGAGGCAGAAGGCAAGTTGGTGGTTTCTAGGGGCTGCGGGGAGGGTGGAAATAGGAGAAACTGCTCATTTGGTATGAGGTTTTATTGTGGGGTAATAAAAATATTTGGAAATAGATAAAGGTGGTGGTTGCACAAGGTACATGTACTAAATGCCACAGAATTGTTCATGTTAAATGGTTAATTTTATATTATGTTAATTTCACCTAATAATTTTTTATCTTTATTGTTGAAAGTATTACAGATGTCTCCTCTTTTCCCCTATTGAGCCCCTCCTCCCCACTCCCACAAACCTCCTTCTTTCCCCAAACTATTGTCTGTGTCCACTGATTATGCATATTCGCATATAAGTTCTTTGGTTTCTCTCTTCCCTACACCCTTACCCCTCTTCCCTCTGAGGTTTTTCACTCTGTTTCCCTCTCCCATGTCTCTGGATCTATTTTTATCAATAGCTTATTTTCTACATGATATTCCATAAATGAGATCATGTGATATCTGTCTTTCTCTGACTGGCTTATTTCACTCAGCATAATACTCTCCAGGTCCCTCCATGTCATCTCAAAGGGTAAGGGATCTTTCTTTCTTACAGCTGCGTAGTATTCCATTGTGTAAATGTACCACAGCTTTTTTACCCACTCATCTACTTATGGACACTTGGGATATTTCCAGATCTTAGCTATTGTAAATAGCTCTGGTATGAACATAGATGTGCATATATTCTTTCTGACTGTTGTTTCAGGCTTCTAATAAAATTGTTAAGAGTTGAAGGAAAATCCTTAATTTACAATGCACAAAAAATAACTCTAACTGGTTCAATAGATAAAAGCATCCAAAAAGAAAACAGGCAAAATAGAAAATTTTAGTGTAAAGGCTTCTTATACATGACACTATAAAGCAATGATAATAAAAAAATAATAAACTGAACTATATCAGAATTTTAAAACACTGCTAATTGAAATATACTGTTAAGGAAAAGAAAATACAACCTGCAGAATGTGAAAAGCAGTGTGTGTGCGTGCGTGTGTGTGTGCGTGTGTGTGCTTGCAACAAATAATTTGCATTTAGAATATAAAAAGAGTTGTTTCAATTTAAGGATATAAGCAATAAAGTTTATTTAAAAGATTAGAGACGATACTACACAAAATAAGATATATGAATGGTCAATAACACATGAACATATGCTCAGCATCAGTAAAGTGCAAATAAAACAGGATACAACTTCATATCTACTAAGATAGCTATAACTGTAAAGATCCTAATACACTACTGATAGGAATGTAAAATAGTACTATCACTTTGACAAATATTTTGGCTGTTTCTTATAAAGTTAAATATATTGTATATTCCATTTCTATGCACTTACCCAAGAGAAATAAAAATTATGTGTACAAAATTAGTTGTACACAAATGTTCATAGCAAAGATAGCAGATCAATGTCTTCCAGGGTACAGGGGCAGGGGACAAGGGACACAAGTGAAATTTTGGGGATGATAAAACTAATATCTTGTGAGTATATACATTTGTCAAAACTCATTAAACTATATACTTAAAATGGATTCGGTTTACTGTATGCAAACTATACTGCAATAAAGTTGGTTTTAATAAAACAGTAGGGAGGGGAGCCTGAATTGTGACATGAGCGTCTTCAGTAAGATTTCCACAGGCAACTCCCATGAGAAACGCTTCATTGAGGTCCCTGTTTGCGCCAAGGAATGCGGAGGCAAAACATTGTTGGAATAGCTAAGTTATTCATTTGTTCACTTAAATTTACTAAACCGCATGTTGTATTACCTGAAATATTCAAAGTATTTATTTAAATGTCTTTTGGGTGTGAAGGAACCCCAAAATTAGTTTAGAAATAACAAACTTATGTATACACACACACACACACACATACAGGCATATATGTATATATGTATATGTAGATATATATACAGATATATAGATATATATATATCAATTATCTAAATATTTTACTTCAACACAATAAATAATACTTTAAAACATTAAAAATCATTCTAGAAAATCAAAGTGGGCTGAGTAGTTTTAGCAGTTTTCCCTATGTCCGAAGATAAACCTGCTTTCTTGTTTAGACATTAGTTTTAATTTTATCTATACTAACTTCCACTCCCCAGTTTTCTTATCTCTCTTTTGGACCATTTTATCTCTAGTCAGACAATACTATTTAAGGAATTATATCCATTTCTTAATATATAAAATATTGGTATATATATATATATATTTAACTGACATAATGTCTAGCCAATGCCTCTAGAAATAAACAAACAAACAAAGGTGTTTTTAAGTTATCTTTCCACTTCATGGTAAAGACCAGAGATGAAGAAAGCTGATCAAAAGGGAAAACAAATTACTATCTCCAAGGAAAGGCAACTAGATTTCACTAAACTATACTGGAAGAGAATATAGATCCTGTGTAACATCACATTCATTATTTATTTATTTATTTATTTTTAATCCTCACCCGATGACACTTTTGCATTCATCTTCAGAGAGAGCGAGAGGGAGAGAGGGAGGAAGAGAGAGAGAGAAACATTAAGGTGAAAGAGACACATCTACTGGCTGCCAGCCACACAACCCCAACCAGGGCCCAGGGAAAAACTGCAACTGAGGTACATGCCCCTAGCGGAAACCGAACTCAGGTCTCTCTGGACCATGAGCTGATGCTCTAACCACTGAGCAAAACCAGCCAGGGCACATTTATCATTTATTGAACACGTATTATGTGTTAGGCATTAAGACACTTTTGGCTAATAATATTAGCCTAAGTAGTAGGTGGAAGAATCATTACTTAAATCAAGCCTGAAGAGAGGGTGTTGTGGGGGAAGAGATAAACCACAGAACTTATATGCAAGTATGTATAACCAATGGACATAGACAACAAAGCTGGGGATGGGGTGGGAGGGATGGGGAGGAGGGTGTCAATGGGGGAAAAAGGAGAAACATCTGTAAGAAAAACAAATTAATAAAAATAATTTTAAAAATAATAAAACAAATTTAAAAAGGAAAAAGAAAAAAACCTAGAAATAACTCATAATAAAATTTGTATTTTGTGTGATTTCTTACAGATTCATGCAGATTTAACGGTACTTAAATATTTTATCAAATTGTATTACAAAATATTATTCTAATTAAACAATCTTCACTTAAAAAAAATTAAGCCTGATGTCAATATCCATGCTCTAAAGTAAACCATTACACTATACTACGATAGTAACTTTAAACTAGATATCACAGGGGGGTTGTACTGTCATAAAAAGGGAAGAATCTGTCCTACCTACTGTAAAAAAAAAAAAATGCTAAAGCAATCCATCATTCTAATTCCTAAACCTTTGGTGTCCAGGATAAATTCTCTGAGCATTCTCTCTCTACCCCTAGTTCTAATGTCTAACCTAACGTCCAAATCATGATCTTTTCAATAATTTGTTGTGATAAATTACTACAACAATGTAGAGAAGCTAAATGTACCTCCCACACTACACTTTGACTATCTGGCAAAGGAATGACTAAGAATGCAGAATTCTAAAAGAAGATGGGTGAATCATGCCTAGTGGGATGCCACTCACATTATCCCCAACTGCATTCACCTTTACCATTTTCTAGACATAATCAGAAAAATCATCATCTTCTCAGCAATAAAAAGCCTAAAAGTCTATCTCATTTCCACCACACCCTCTTTTATAGCTTGGCTATGGAGGCAACTCTTCAAACACTCACTGAGGCTGACACAATTTTCTTCCTCGGGAAAATTATAAGATGGGGTGGGGATTAAGGCAGTAACAGATAATATGATTCAATATTTTCAATCATATTGAGAAACAGCATAAACTAATTAAAATAATTTTATTAAGGCTTTAGAATAAATTATAGAACTTATAAGTGTCTATTAGAGAATTACTACATACTACAACATTTTATAAATCGTGGATATTCTTAATTCAATCAGAAAACATTCAATTAAATCATACATGTTTAAAATTCTTCCTTTTTTACCAGAGAGGAATTTGTATTTTATAGCAACTTTTGTGCCAATTTATATAAATATTTTGGATACATTCACAGGCTTTATAATAAAATCACAGGTTTCATACATACATTACACATTTTGCTCCAAATATAAGTGAAATAGTTGGATCCAACATTAAATTCACTCTTTTTTAGTGTTGTTAACGTGGAAAGTAGAAAGATGTTCATCACTGAGTGGGGAGAAAGATACGGAGAATATGTGTAACACTTCATATGGAAGAATGCATACAAATTAAAGATGATTCTTCTCCATTCTTTTCAGTGTCAAAATTATTACTGGCATTATGTTATTAATTATTATTGGCAACCTCTGGAATGTTTTATTATTTAAAAAAGCCCACTGAAGTTCTACTTTAAGAAAGGCAGGTAAAGAAACACTGTAAAATTGACCTGAAATATTTGTTAAAATATTAAAATCATGTTTTAGTTTTCATCAATTCACCTAACCCTCTTTTCCTTTAATAAGAATGGTGCATAAACATTAGTTAGCAGTAAAATATGTTGCTAATTTTTTAAAATCTGAAAAATGTTGAGCTATAGAGTCATAAACTAAAGACAAAACTTTTAAATCATTTTCATTGCAAAAGTAATAAATATTTACTATAGATTACTGAGAAAATGTAGATACAGAAAAATTTTAAAAGGACCTATAATTTCACTATCAGCCTCTAAATCTTTTCTCTCCCTTTCATTTTGAATAAACATGTATCGTAGAGAAGTCCTACATTAATACAATGAAAATTCATGTTTAGGCTGATGTTGCATTTTTAAGGACAATGCTGGGAAAGATGAAACTTTAGGTCTTAGAGCAGTATTCGACTCAAAATGAACCAAGTTATTGTTCCCTTGAGTACACATTTCTATTCATTGTGATTTAATGGTAATATAATTCTATACTCTTGTCTTCTATAATAACTTGTGATTCTATTAATGTTTGAACCCAATAAAAATATTTATAGAATTTTAAGTACCATGATGTAAGAATACAGATGAAAAAGTAGACACGTAAACAAAACTAAGAAAAATATTACAATCTAAAATATCTTAATTGCTCTTACCTCCGAATATTTTTTTTCAAATCAAATCAGGACATGCTTTTAAAATAAAGCCTGGGTAATATAATGTTTACAATGTCTCATAAAAATGAGAAAGACCTGATTTTGAACTCACCTTTGCTTTATAGCTTATTGTCAATTTCAAATTATAACAATTTAACTGTCTAAAGAAAAAGATACTTCCTTTTCCCTATCTGGGTATCACAGAGTACAGAAATAATGAGAATATGGGTGTAAAAATCTACAAGGATAAAGATCAGTTTATAAACCCATGTTTTTAATATAAGGGTTGTCAATCTGCAGATTCAAACATATCTTGTCAAATCAGTCAGAAAAACAAATATAAGTTCCTGAAAATTAACCTATTTTTCAGCCTCTAAGAAAGATGACCTTTCTTATTTTAATCTCACTTGTTATTTTACAACATCAGTCTGTGGTTTTTTTCCATTACATGGTATACACAAATGAAGGCATGAAGGCTGTGACAATCGGGTCCAATAAGCTCGTGCTATAATAAAAAAAGAAGTCTTTACTACAACTGTGGAGAAAAATGGAGAAGTCTTTACTACAACTGAGGTTGTAAAAGATAAGCAAATAGAATTGAGAGAGGTAAGAGCTAAGAATGCATGTATTCACTATTAACCAAATTACTATAAATTAAGTATACTCACTCAAGTGAAAATTATTTTAAAATCCAGGAACTCAACTGGCCATAAGAACTACAAGAAAAAAGTGAAGGGAATGGATGATGGGGAAATATACAACCTATACAGGGAGATGAATTTTGCCAGGCAGTGGAAACTTTTAATGTACACACAAATCTGAAGAAAATATACAGCTTATTTTTATTGAATTTCTTGGGGTGACATTGGTTCACAAAACCATTCAGGTTTGAAGTGAACAACTCAACAAAACATCTGCAAACTGCATCATGTGCCCATTGACCAAAGCAAAGCCTCTTTCAGTCTTCATTTCCCTGCCCTTTGTCCACCTCCATTTTAAAAATCACAGCATAAAAAGAGCTGAGTCTTTCATTTTGAAACAAAGCAATGAACATAACATGACCTTAAAACTAGAACAAATCGGTTCATTTATAGGCAGCTAACATAACTATTCAGAAGGAATACTGGAGTTTAAATACAGTAGTCCCCCCTTATCCGAGGGTGTATGTGCCAAGTAGATGCCTGAATCGAGGCTAGCACTGAACCTTATATAATACTCTATTTTTTCCTATACATATATACATACCTATAATAAACTTTAGTTTATAAATAATCAAAGGAAGAGATTAACAATAACTAATAATAACTTAGAACAAGTATAACATACTGTAATACAAGTTATGTTAATGTGGTCTCTCTATCTCAAAATATCTTATTTTACTCTATTCACACTTCTTCTAATGATGTAAGATAACAGAATGCCTATGTGTTGAGATGAAGTGAAGTGAGTGATGTGGGTATTGTGAGGTAGCCTTAGGCTACTGTTAACCTTCTGATGATACATCAGAATGAAGGTCTTCTGCATCCTAGATCATTGAGCCATGACAATGTTGACAGTTGGATGTCAGGTGCAGACAATGTCAATTGTTGGGGAAATTTAATATTTTCAGACCAAAGATAACTGGAACCATGGAAAGCAAAACCACAGATTCAAAGGGACTACTGCAAATGCTTCACATTTCACAGGGCTTCCTGAAACTAACAACTCAAAATAGATAAGGCCATTTCCTATTGTGTCATTGTTCAAACATTTCTCCTATAAAATTAAGACAAAATGAAGGAAAGTTATGAAAAAAAACTTTCTCCTATCAAAATAAAACTCATGGACAGGGACAACAGTGTTGTGATTGCTAGGAAGAGAGGGGAACGGGAGGAAGGTATAGGGGACATAAATAGTGATGGATGGAGACTTGACTTGGGGTGAACACACAAGTGTACAGATGATGTATTGTAGAATCGTACACCTGAAACCTGTATAATTTTGTTAACCAGTGTCACACCAATACATTCAATAAAAAGGGGAAACTTAAATAAAATAAACTGTATTTTTTCTAAAATATTTATTATTTATTTACTTATTTGCTCCCTGAAACATTATCAAAGAGAAATAAGATAGTTAAATGAGGTAAAACAAGGTAATAGGAAATAAACACTATGGTAATAATCTTAGAATTCTCCTCCCTTAAACTTCACAGGCAAGATCAGAAATCTGTCTATCCTATGATTAAAGGGACATTGTATGTATAAGAAAATTAATCATAAAACTGTATTATCCATTAATTAAATGAAAGGTTAGCTGACCTGAAGTATTAGAAGTGGAAAATATGAATATGATAACTGCTCCTGAGGTAACTTCTATACTATAGGTTTAAATAGATGGATGAATCAGTAGGTTGGCAGAAACGTAGGTAGAGAGAGAAAGAGAAAGAGAGAGAGAGAGAGGAAGGGAGGGAGGGAGGGAGGGAAAAAAGGGAGGGAGAGAAGATAGATAATAGAGATATATGTATATAGATGACAATATCTAGTTTTAGAAGTTTGCTCAATGGAAATAATCTGAAATGCAAACAATTTCATTGAAAAATGTTCACAACAGTGTTATTGGAAAAACAAAAGCAGTCTATGTTGGAACAATTGCTACTGGACTTGCCCTCTTGCCAAAAACAACCAAAATATCTACAAAATATATGAAATAAAAGTTTTCACTCAAAGGGAAGGGGGAGGTGAGGTGGGAAAAGAGAAACCAAAGAACTTCTATGCATAACCAATGAACACAAACAATAGTGTGGGGAAAGCAGGAGGGGGGCAGTTTTGGGGAAGAGGAGGTCAAGGGGGGAAAAAAAGAGGGACATCTGTAATACAGTCGACAACAAAGATAAGTTAAAAAAAAAGTTTTCGGACACTGGAAAAAGATACCAAAGACTGTGGTTTAACACTTGTATCAAACACTCTCCTGAAGGTCCTAAGAATAAGACAAAGGGGGGAAAAGAAGTATGTAGACTAGAAAGAAAGAAGTAAATCTATCTTAATTCAGAGAATACATATCATGTATGTAGATAGTTCTAAGTTAACCATAAAAGAACTACCAGAAACAATATATGCACTTAATAGGATCATAGTATACAGATAAATAGAAAAAGCAACTGTATTTCTATATATTAAAAATGCATAATTCAAAATAGAAAATAAAATACAATACCATTAATAACACCATTCAAACACATGTATATTTAGGGATAAACTTAGCAAAGTATGTATAAGACCTACACAGTGAAAGTATAAATCATTATTGAGAAAAATTTAATTAGAGCTTAATAAACAGTAAGATATGCCATGTTTATTTATCAGAATACGAAGTACTGTTAAGATATAAATATTTCCCAAAATGATTTTCAGATCAAGCATAATCCCATTAAAATTCCAGGAGTTGAATTTATTAATTGACAACCTTATTGTAAAGTTTACAGAGAAATGCAAAGAAGGAGAAGGATGAAAGGAATAGGGACAGGAATAGAAATAGGAAAAGGAACAGGAATTAGGAATAGGAGGAAGAAAAGGAGGAGTAGAATGAAGAAGGACAAGGAGGAAGAAGAGGATCAAAATTTTGAAAGAGAAGAATTTGGAGAATTAGTACCACCTGATTTCAAGCCTTATTATAAAAGAACAGTAATGAAGACAGTGTGGTATTAGCATAAGAATAGACATATAGATTAATAAAACAGTTTAGATTCCAAAAATAGACCCACACGGATATGGTTAATTCATTTTCTTTCTTTTTTCTTTAAATCCTCATCCAAGGATATTTTCCAATTGGTTTTCAGACAAAGTGCAAGGGAGAGAGAGAGAGAGAGAGAGAGAGAGAGAGAGAGAGAGAGAGAGAAAGAGAAACATAGATGTGAGAGAGACACACTGGTTACCTCCTGCAGGACCCCGACCAGGGCAGGGGACCAAACTTCAACTGAGGTATGTGTCTTTGGACGGAATCAAACCCAAGACTCTTTGGTCTACAGGCCGATACTCTAACCGGTGAGCCAAACCATCCAGAGCTGTTAATTCATTTTCAACAAAGGTACCAAGGTAATTCAATGGGGAGGGGATCATCTTTTCAATAAATGGTGCTAGAATTAGTTAGACACATAGAAAAAAAACAAACTGAACCAGTACCTTTACCAAACACCACACACAAAATAACTAGGTGGCTCGAAAGCTAAAATGATAAAAAATAAATAAATAAATAAATAAATAAATAAATAAATACATACAAAACGTTGAGAACCAAACCTGGAAGGAAGTTTGAGTAACTTTGGAGTAGTCAAAGATTTCTTAGAAAAGACACAAAGCCATAACTAGAAAAAGGTGATAAACTAGACTGTGTCAAAATTAATTTTTTTTTTTACTTTTGACAGCTTTGCATTGAAAGACTCTAATGTAAATGCAAGCTGAGGAAGGGGAACACAATAAAGTGGAGACCCTCCCCCGGACTCTGCTCTGATTCCCATGAATATCAGGGTGGAAGATAGACACCCAAAAAAGAAAATAAAGGAAATCCTAAACAACTAGGCTAGGGTCTGCTCCAAGCCTGGATCCTATGTCAGAACCAACGGACTGGAAAGAAAGGAGGGACACCCGTTAACTGCCAGATGTCTACCAAAGTCCACCTGCAAGGCCTGACTTAGGCCTCCAGGACCTTCCTCAGGAAGCAGAAGTTGAGGATCTTGAGCTGTTCATAAAGGTCCAGGTGGATGATGCCTTAGACATGGATAATAGTTTAGTAAAGGTCAAAGGAGGGGAAGGTGAAGATGGGTGGAGTTTGGCAAAGGGGAGGGATAACATCTGCAATAATGCCAACATTAAAAATGTTCAATAAAATAAAACCCACATGATCATATCAATAGACGCTGAAAAAACATTCGACAAAACCCAGCATCCATTTCTGATAAAAACGCTCAGCAATGTGGGAATAGAGTGATCATATCTCGACATAATAAAGGCCATATATGAAAGACCTACAGCCAACATCATACTCAATGGACAGAAACTAAACACATTTCCCTTAAGAACAGGAACAAGACAGGGATGTCCACTTTTACCACTTTATTTAACATAGTACTGGAAGTCTTAGCCACAGCAATCAGACAGGAAGAAAACATAAAAGGGATCCAAATTGGAAAGGAGGAAGTGAAACTGTCATTATTTGCAGATGACATGATATTATACATAGAAAACCCTAAAGACTCCACCAAAAATCTACTAGACTTAATAAATGAATTTGGCAAAGTAGCAGGATACAAAATTAACGTCAAGAAATCGACGGCATTTGTACACACCAATGATGAACTCACAGAAAGAAAAACTGAAAAAAACAATCCCATTTACCATCATGGCAAAAACATTAAGATACCTAGGAATAAACTTAACCAAAGAAGTAAAGGACCTATTTGCAGAAAACTACAGGACATTTAAAAAAAAAATAGAGGAAGGTATAAAAAAGTGGAAGCACATACCTTGTTCATGGATTGGAAGAATTAACATCATTAAAATGTCCATACTACCCAAAGCAATCTATAGATTCAATGCAAGCCCCATCAAAATAACAATGACATGCTTCACAGAACTAGAACAAATACTTCAAAAGTTAATATGGAACCAAAAAAGTCCCTGAATAGCCACAGCAATTTTGAAAAAAAAGGACAAAGTAGGTGGGATCACAATACCAGATATCAGGTTATACTACAAAGCCACTGTAATCAAAACAGCATGGTACTGGCACAAGAACAGGCATATAGACCAGTGGAACAGAACTGAGAACCCGGAAATGGACCCAAGGCAATATGCTCAATTAATATTTGACAAAGGTGGCAAGAGCATACAGTGGAGTAAAGACAGCCTCTTTAATAAATGGTGTTGGGAAAACTGGACAGCTACATGCAAAAAAATGAAACTAGACCATCAACTTACACCCTACACAAAAATAAACTCAAAATAGATAAAAGACTTAAATGTGACCCGTGAATCCATAAAAATTCTAGAAGAAAATGTAGGCATAAAATTTCGGACATCATACACAGCACAATTTTCACTGATACATCACCTAAGGCAACAGAAACAATGGAGAAAATGAACACATGGGACTACATCAAACTCAAAAGCTTCTGCGCAGCAAAAGATACAATAATCAAAATGGAAAGGCAACCCACACTATGGGAGAACATCATTGCCAATGATAAATCAGATAACGGGTTAATTTCCCAAATATATAGAGTACTCATACAACTCAACAAAAGGAAAACAAAGAACCCAACTGAAAAATGGGCAGAGGAGTTGAATAAACACCTCTCCAAACAGGACATACAAATAGCCAAGAGACATATGAAGAAATGCTCATCACTAATCAAATTAAAACAACAATGAGGTATCACCTCACACCTATCAGAATGGCCGCCATCAACAAATCATCAAACAACAAGTGTTGGCGAGGGTGTGGAGAAAAGGGGACTCTAGTACACTGCCGGTGGGAATGCAGACTGGTGCAGCCACTATGGAAAACAATATGGTGTTACCTCAAAAAATTAAAAATCGAACTTCCATTGGACCCAGTGATCCTGTTTCTAGGACTATAACCTAAGAAGCCTGAAACACCAATCAGAAAGAATATATGTACCCCCATGTTCATAGCAGCACTATTTACAATAGCTAAGATCTGGAAACAGCCCAAGTGTCCATCAGTAGATGAAGGGATAAAAAGCAGTGGTACATGTACACAATGGAGTACTATGCAACTGTAAGAAAGAAAGATCTCTTATCCTTTGAGACGACATGAAGGGACCTGGAAAGTATTATCCTAAGTGAAATAAGCCAAGCAGAAAAAGACAAATACCACATGATCTCACTTATATACGAAATATAATGAACATAACAGTCTGAGGAATAGGGTAGACCCAGAAACATGGAAGTAGGGCACAGACTGACAACCCTCAGTAGAGTGGGTGGTGGGGGTGAGAAGAGATAAACCACAGAACTTGTATGCATGCATGCATGACCAATGGACATGGACAACAAAACCAGGGACAGGGCAGGGTGGATGGGCAGGCGGGTGCCAATGGGGTAAAAAAGGAGAAATATCTGTAACAAAAAAATAAATAAAAATAAATAAATTAATTAAAATGTTCAATAAAAAAGAAAAAAATTAAACTTTTATTCTCTGAAAATACCAGTTAAGAAAATAAAAATGCAAGCCACCAAATGGGAAATCATAGCAACAAAACATGTATGTATCAGACAAAGATGCTATATCCAGAATATATAGAGCTGTTACCACTTAATTATAACAAAAAGAAAACATTAAAAAAGGAATGGGCCCTGGCCAGTTTGGCTCAGCGGTTAGAGCATCGGCCTGCAGTCCAGAGAGACCCGGTTTCGGTTCCCGCTAAGGGCACATACCTCGGTTGCAGTTTGTCCCCAACCCTGGTTGGGTTGTGCGGGTGGCAGCCACTCGATGTGTCCCTTTCACATCGAGGTTTCACTCTCTCTCTCTCTCTCTCTCTCTCTTCCTCCCACTATATCTGAACAAAAAACGGAAAAATGTCCTCAGGATAAAAAAAAAAGTAATGGCCTACTTATGTTCAGTACATAGATAAATTTCAAATGTATTACCTTAAGAGAAAAAAAAGCTAGACTCAAAGGGTTGCAGCATAGACAACAGAGTCAATAATATTGTAATAACTATGTATACTGCCACGTAGGTACTGGAAATATCAAGGCAGGACATTTAGTAAAGTACATGTTTGTCTAACCACTATGCTGTACACTTGAAACAAATACAACAGAATACTAAATGTAAACTGTAATTGAAATAATAAAATTTTAATTTTAAAAAAGACGACATACTAGATTATCTGATCTATATGACATTATATATTTTTAAAAAGGTAAAATTACAGGACCAGAAAATAGATGTGTGATTGACAGGAACTGTGGATAAGTGGAGCAGCTATTTATAAAGGGCAGCATGAGGTAACATTTTGAGGTGATGGAACTGTTCTGAATCTTGATTATGGCAGTGGTTACAAGAGTTTATGTTTTTATCAAAAGTCACAGAACAATACACCAAAGATAGTAACTGCTGGGATATAAATAAAAAGAATAACTATAAAAAATCTACAAGGAGATAGCAATAATTAGACAGAAAAACGGCTAAAATTATTAAGAGTAACAATAGCAAATGCAGGCGAGGATGAGGAACAACTAGAACTTATATACATTGGTGGAATGTACAACAGTACAGCCACTTCAGAAAACAATTTAACAGTGTTTTGTAAAGTTAAAAATAGATTTTGATCCAACTCAGCAATTCAATTTCTTGATATTTACCCAAGAGAAATGAAAGCATATATCCACACAAAGACTTGTTGAGGTTCATAGCAGAGGAAGTAAGGGAAAATTTTAGACACTTTTCTTCACTCTGACTCAGTATTCAGTACTTTTCCACTCCGAACCTTTCTCCCCTTCCTACCCTAGGCTCTAGGTCCATAAAACTAAAAGAGCTTTTTGCTTGAGGCAACTTCAGTAACACAACTTGACCCCTAAGTCAGTACTGATCCACTGACCTGGAGCCACTGCATGGAGAAAAATGTAAATGGGAGGGAGGAGGAGTTGGCACTTACCCTAGTTTAGCTTCTTGCTTATACAATCACAGTAAGCAATTATAAGCTTGACTGTTACTTTCATTTTAGCTTATTTGAATTGGCTCTTAGACACCTAGCAGATTAGCTGAGCTCTTGACAATATGATTGTTTAAACTGGTGTAAATTATTTCTTGACAAAATTTTAACATTTAAAAAAAAATCTCAGCAAATAGGAATGGAAAGGGGCCTCTTCAATCTGTAACTATGAAAAATGTAAAGCTAGCACAAGAGTGAAATATTGAATACCTTCCCTGCAAGAAAATGGAGGTCTTCTCTTACCACTTCTATAGTACTTTTACTAGAGGTCTTAACCAGTGCAATAAGGCATATAGATTACAAAGGAAGAAGTAAAAGAAGTATAACTCTCTTTATTTGCAGATATGATTATGTACATGGAAAATACAAAGTAACTACTAGATCTAATGACTAATTCAGCAATGCTGTTCTATATCTTGATTATAGACTACACTTCCACTATTGTATGCATTTCTCAAAACTCAGAGAACTGCATAAAATGGGTGCATTTTACAATATGCACATCATACCCTAAATAAGAAAAAAAAACAGAACAGTAATATCTCAGGATAAAAGTGTCAATATAAAATGAATTACATGTGTATATCTTAGCAACAAGCAACTGAAAATAAAATTTTAAAAATGATATCTTTCAGTGTAGAAACAAGCATATGCATAGGATGAAACTGAACAAATGCTGTGTGCATGACTTCTATAATAAAGGTAATTAAACAATATCTGAATTAATGGGGAGATGTACTGTGTTCACATATTAGAAAAAAACAATAATTTTAAGATTTCAATTATTCCTAAATTGATCCATACAATTGTTGCTATCCCTATAAAAATCTCAAAAGGTTTTCTAGTAGAAATTTATGAGATGAATCTAAAATTTATATGGAATAAATAGTCAAGACAAGCTTGAAAAAGAACAAATATAAAGAACTTATACCAGACTTAAAGGTTATTATAATGCCAAGACAAATTAAGACAGTATGATATTAGCATAAGAATAGACAAACATCAATAGAACAGACTAGTGAGTTCCTACCTAGACCTATACATATACATTCAGTTGACTTTCAATAAGTCATCAAAGCAAATCAGTGATAAAGGAATTTTTTTTCAATATATGGTACTGGAACAACTGGTTATATAGAAAAAAAAAATGGGCCTAAAGATAAACTCTGAAACTATAAAGATTCTAGAAGAAAGCATATGATAATATCTTTACAAACTTGGAGTTTTAATATTTCTTAGAGAGGACACAAAAGACATTGCAAAGGAAGGGGCATGATGGAGCTTGGAGTAATGGAAATGTTTTATATATTGACCTGGTTGGTGGTCACCAAAGTGTATGCAATTGTTAAAAAAATAGTTGAGCTGTTCACCGCCATGCTGTACACCTGAAAATAATTCAAAATAATATTGCAAATAAACTATAATTAAAATACTTTTTAAAAATAACTGTTAAAAGGCAAAAATAAAATGTTCACAGCATCTTTACCTATAATAGCCACAAACTGGAAACAATCCAAATGTCTGTCAACCAGTAAATAGCAAAATAAAGTGTGTTATATCCACACAGTGGAATATTACTCAGCATGAAAATAATGGACTAGCCCTGGGCAGATAGCTCAGTTGGGTATAGCATCATCCCAATACGCCAAGGTTGGGGGTTTGATACCTGGTCAGGGCACATACAAGAATCAACCAATGAAAGCATAAATATGTGGAACAACAAAACAATGTGTGTGTGTCTCTCTCTCTCTTCCCCCCACTCTCTTCCTCTCTCTGTAAAATCAATCAATAAAATAATAATAATACTTAATTATGGATATTTACCACAGCCTGGATGAATCTCAAATGCTGAGAGAAAGAAGCCAAAGAAAATGTACGTATGTATGACTCCATTTACATGTAACTCTAGAAAATGAAATTAATGTACAGAATGCAGATTTTGATTATTTGAGGATGGTAGCAGGAAGTGGTATTCCCTTCATAAATGGGGCATTCCCATTCCTAAACAGCTTAACAGAAAATTACTGACATGGACAGTTCCTGTAACTTAACCCACTGATTACAGGTCTTGCCTGTTGGTGGTATCCAAATAAATCTACTCTTCCCCTAAATTCAAAATGTATTCAACAACTAGCTACTAAGAACCAACTATACACACTGTGGTGAATACAAAGATATGCAATACAATGACCCTGGTTTCATGGATTTTCAAATTTACTATGTAAAAATAACTAACTTTATGTTTATTTTGGGGTGATTACAAGAGGGAAAAGGGGTGAGGAAGGTATAAGAGGAAAAAGAGGGGGAAATGGTGATGAAAGAAGACTTGACTTGAGGTACTGAACACACAATACAATATACAGATGATTTGCTATAGAAGTGTACCCCTGGCCCTGGCTGGTTTGGCTCAGCGGTTAGAGCATTGGCCTGCAGACCAGAGAGTCCTGGGTTTGGATCCCGCTAAGGGCACATACCTCAGTTGCAATTTGTCCCCAGCCCTGGTTGGGGTTGTGTGGGTGGCAACCAGTCAATATGTCTCTCTCACATCGAGGCTTCTCTCTCTCTCTCTTTCCCGCCTCTCTCTCCTGCTTTATCTGAAGATAAATGCAAGAAAATGTCGGGTGAGGATAAAAAAAATAAAGTGTACCCCAAAAATCTATATAATTTTATTAACCAAAGGTGAACCTAATACATTGAATATTTTTTTTAAATAACTATAATTTTAGCTCAGTGTCTTTCTTTCTTTTCTTTTTTTTTTTATCCTCACCCAAGGACATTTTTCCATTTTTTGTTCAGGTAGAGTGGGAGGGAGAGAGAGGAACAGAGAGAGAGAGAGAAACATCGATGTGAAAGGAACACATCGAGTGGCTGCCACCCGCACAACCAACCAGGGCCGGGTACAAACTGCAACCGAGGTACGCGCCCTTAGCGGGAACCGAACCCGGGTCTCTCCAGACTGCAGGCCAATGTTCTAACCGCTGAGCCAAACCGGCCAGGGTGTCTGTAGTTTTTCTTGAAGTGATAAACTCACTGTGCTCATTTTCAAGAAAATGCCTGCCAAATACCCAAGTTGGAATAACCATAATTTGTCTCAATTCCTCTTTCAAGTAAAAATGCATTCTATGCAAAAATCAGCTAGTTCAGATCACAACGCAAACAACTGCATACATGTATTTCTTACAAACAATAATCTTACATCAACATACAGAATTGATTTGTGTATATTTCCCATTTTGTCATACAGAGTGTTAAAAAGACGTGGTGAAGGGATTCAGCAAAAACAGCAACAAACAAAAACTCATAGACACAGCTGCATGGTGATTACCAGAGGGAAAGGAGGTGGGGGGAGGCAGAAGAAAGGAAAGCAGGGATAAATGGTGATGGAAGGAGACTTGACTTTGGATAGTGAGTAAAAAATACAATACACAGCCCTGGCTGGTTTGGCTCAGCGGTTAGAGCGTCAGCCTGTGGTCCAGAGAGACCAGAGCTCAGTTCCCGCTAAGGGTACATACCTAGGTTGCTGTTTGTCCCCGGCTCTGGTTGGTTTGTGCGGGTGGCAAACACTCAATGTGTCCCTTTCACGTCGATGTTTCTCTCTCTCTCCCTCCCACTCTATCTGAACAAAATATGGAAAAATGTCCTCTCTCTCCCTCCCACTCTTTCTGAACAAAATATGGAAAAATGTCCTCGGGTGAGGATTAAAAAAAAAAAATACAGTACACAATTGATGTATTATAGAATTGTACACCTGAAACCTATATGATTTTATTAAGCAATGTCACTCCAATAAATTCAATAAAAATGATGTGTGCTCAAGAAACAAAATTTAATAAAATCAATGCTACAATGAGAACATTCTTAGGTAAAAAAAAAAACGGCTTTTTATTACCTGAGAGTATGAAGAATACAACTACATGGATATTGCGAGTTTGATTCCAGACTGCTACAATCAAATGAGTCATAATAGTTTTCTGGTGGAGGGTCTTGCTTTCAGTTTGTAAAAAATGCAACATTTGTGAAGCTCAATTATGCGAAATACAATAAAATGAGATATGCCTGTACTAGGACAATTGGGTACACTGCACTAGCAGTTTTACCCACCATCAATATAAATGTCAACATAGTGAGAAAAGCAGAACAGCCTTCATATTATTGTAAAATAGCTATGTTCCTCCTGCTAGGATGGCAGGAACCCAAGGGTCCACACACAACACTTTGAGGACTACTGACCTAAAGAAGGATTATCCCTCCAGCCCTAAAATTCCTAACATTTCTACAATTACGTGAAATGACAACATTTCATTTGTACATCTCTACAAAACATTCCTTTCCCTATTAATAAAGCATCTTACATTTAACCAATATATCAACATCTTACAAATATTTTATACAATTGATCCTGAGGAAAAAGTCATAAGGTCATGAAGCAAGAACTATTTCTTCCTTCCTAACAGAACCTTGATTGTATTCAGATTTTCCCACCCTCTAACTTTTCTAAACCGCAATGTGTTTTGTTGTGGGGGGTGGGGAGAAGGTTAGGTAAGTCACTGAAGTCACTGGTCTAACTCTACCTTTATAGTCTTATTCCACTTGCCAATGTACTGGTTATTGTAAGCATATACATATAACTCAATTCTAAATAATAAGATATAAGGGGTATTTTCGAGGTGCAGGTGTGGGACTCCTGAGAAGTTTTCATTGCTGATAAAAAGGGACACAAATGGACAAACAGTTCACTCTTGTTGTACTAGACATTGTGGTATTTGTATGTGATCCCAGGAACTGCAGCATCCATCTTGCAAATATGAGGTTCACTAATCTGAGACAGTAAGCTGATAGGCAGAGTATGACAAAACAAAAAGTAAAAAGGACCTCAGTCATCGTTTGGCAGAATTAATCAACCTTGGATATACTCTACCTCCAAACTTGCTATGTGAGCTAAATTTTTTCCTTACTGTAAGACAGTAAGTGTTTTTCTACTACTTGCAATATAATATAACCTATCAGACATGAAAAGGCACTGTTTTGCCTGTCTTTAACAAACAGAAATGTTTTTCTGCATCAATTAGATTATGAAATTATGAAAAGAGAAAGACCATTCCACCTTGAGAAATCCTGGAGAGCTCAAAATACAAAATACACTAAACAATTTTTCACTAGTATCCCACTCTTTTCTTTTCTTTTTTTTTTTTTTTTTTTTTTTTGTGGTACGTGCCTCTAGCAGGAACCAAATCCGGGACTCTCTGGTCCGCAGGCTGATGCTCAACTGCTGAGCCAAACTGGCCAGGACTAGTATCCCACTCTTAACATCATTCCTCCCCAGCACCCAAAGTTAAAATATATTTTTCAATATTCCATTAATGTCATACATGCCACAAGAAATTTTGGAAATAAATCAGCCAGTTCTCATAACATGTAGAGTGTTATTTTACTTAATCATAAGATGATACAAATGCCAACAGAATTTCTTAAAGTCCTATTTTAGTATTTACACTTATAAAACCAATTCAATTAACCCGATTAGCACTTGCTCATAAATGGTGCTTAATTAAATCTCTCTACAAGTTAATAAGGAAATCTAATGTTTACAATCAGATTTAGTAAGATATAAAATAAGTTAAACTTTAATTTAGCAAAAAACTATGTCTTTTATAACATTTGTCTTTGGTTGTCTTTGGTTAGCAGAAAGCAAGGGATTTAAGGTTCCCATTTGAATAATGTAGCAGGTACCATTACAGACTACACTTCTGATTAAAGGCCAGCAAAAGCTGCTAAAAGAACAAAGGGCAGTTGGACCTGGACAGATTACAAAGATAAATAAACTCAAGCACTGATGCATAAAATGAGAGTTTGGCTTGTTAAAATGGAAGGAGCTTACATACTAGAGATTTTACTAAAGATGCCTATCCAAAATCCTCAAGAATTTACTGCTATTAAAAACAAATCTCTGTAATGAAGATTCAGTTAGGTAGCTGGGTAGTTTATTTATAATGTTAATTAGAATATTATGAAAATTAGTTCTGTTCCATGGTTGCTATTGTCAGAGGAGATGAGATGATGGAATGATTACATTTTTAAAAGAAAAATCATTAGAGGATAAGACCAAATCAGCGCACTAACTGGCAATCAATTGAGCATCAATTCCATAGTCCCTGTACTAGATAGAAAAAAAAAACTTTACTAACACTGTCTCATAGGTACTCTTATACAATATGGATAGGAGTATAACTAATAAAACCATTCTGAAAAGTAATTTGGCAAGAACAGATCCCTATATTCAGAAGCTTAAAGTTCAGCTATTCAAATGCCACCTAGAAAAGCCATAATGCATACCAATTTGTGATTTTGGAGAGGAATACATTTGTATTACACAAGCTGCAATGCTGGCATAAAGGCAATCAAGTCACTTAGCAAGAGAGGAAAGAGGAAGAGAGGGTAAAGTTGGAGTGGTACAAAACTGAATGCAGATCCAGGCCAGGTGGCTCAGTTACTTAGAGTGTAGTCCCTATAGGCCAGGTTGCGGATTTGATCCTTGGTCAGTGGGCATAGAAGAATCAACCAATGTATGCATAAATAAGTAGAACAAAAAACAATGATATCTCTCTCTCTCAAAATCAATTTAACAAATGAATGGAAAAACCTTCACTCCATATGTTCTTACAAGTTTGATTCTTAAAAAAGGAGATGGGAGCTGGAATAGTATCACCCCAAAGTGGAAAAATAATTTGCTGTTAACGGGGGGGGGGGGGGGCTCCAGAGTATCACTAAGGAAGAGATGAAGGCAAGGGACAGAACTTGGCAAAAATACAGCTATTTAAATATAAGCCTTAGCCCTGGCCAGTTTTGCTCAGTGGTTAGAGTGCCAGCCTGCGTTCTGAAGGGATGCAATTCAATTCTTGGTAAAGGGAACACACGTGGGTTGCAGGTTCCATCGCTGGCCCCAGTTGGGGTTGCGCAGGAGGCATTCAATCAATGTATCTCTCTCATATCAATGTTTCTCTCTGTCCCCCTCTCTCACTCCCTCCATTCCACTCTATCTAAAAAGTAATAGAAAGATATATCCTCTTGTGAGGACTAACAAAACAACAACAAACAAAACAACTAAGTATAAGCCTTGCAGGCAGCTATGTGGCAAGGGCTGGGGAAGGGTTGGGGAGGGTGGGCTAAAGGAGCTCCCATTTCAGACGCATTCCAAAACTCTCCTAGGAGAGAGGGAATGTCAGTCTGTTTGGAGTATGTTATACCATTGTTATAGCTAGGAAGAGACAACTGGGGGAGGTATTAATGGAAGGCAGTCACCATCTTCAGTGCAAGTGAGAACTGTAGGGGGACACATGATTCAAAAATTAAAATTTAGGACCTTGAGGACTAATGGCCTAGGCAATTATAGTAAAGTTATTAAAGGATAATTTGTTCGTGAACCTATCTTCAGAACAAACTCAAGTAATAAGTCACAGAAAAGGGTAATGAAAAGGGCAGTGGGAATTACTCAACTTTTAAACATGACATTATTTGTTTGTATTTTCTGACATATATAATATAAAGACTGAGAAATATCTCATTAGCAAGTTCTAGAGCAATAATTTATTAACTGTGTTGCCTTGGACAAGTTATTTAACTACCCTGTGTGCCTAAAATTCCTTGCACATAAAAATGGGAATAGTATTATATACCTAGCAAGATACAACATAGTAAATGCTAAAAAAAAATAATTAGCTATCACAATATATCCACTGTTATAGCCTTTCTAAATGTCAGAGTTTGTTACACATACTAGAGACTTTAAAAATACTGATGGCCTTTAACCCACTAATTCCCCAATAAAGGAGGCAGCACTAATGAAATAATACAAAATATAGAATAAAAAAGTATTCATGACAATAATACTTACAATGGCTTAAAAATTTGAAATTTAAAAGTGTACTATTCTATAGCCATGCCAGTGTGGCTCAGTGGTTGAGCATCAATCCATACACCAAGAGGTCGCCGGTTTGATTAACGGTCAGGACAAATGCCCGGGCTGTGGGCAAAATCCCCAGGGTGGGGGGAAGGAAGGAGATGGCCAATCAATGATCCCTTTCATAGCTGTTTCTATATCTATCTCCCTCTCCCTTCCTCACTCTCAAAAATCAATGAAGAGGTAGATGATTTGAAAATGGAGGCAGAGTGAATAGAAGCTACTCAGACGATCTCCCAGGACCAAATGGAAATTACAACTAAAATAAAGACAAATCCTCAGAAAAGCAGCAGGACAGGACCATATAATCAGGGACACTGGTAGGATCTGTGGAGGCCTGAGAGGGTGGCAGGATGGGAGCACACAGACAGCAGCAATCTTAGCTGTGGGCAGTACCCTTGGGGAATAAAGACCACAACCACTCCACAGCACAGAGAGCCAAAACAAAGCATTAAAATAGCTATAGCCACTCACCAAGGGGTTACAGCAGACGGAGGACAAACTGGGCTGGAACTCTGTTGCAACACCCAAGATTTGGAGGGCACTCAGAGTTTTTTCTTAGTTGCAGCCACAAAGAACAGTGGCCAGTGTGCCCCTTCACAGAGCTGTGGGGGAAAGCAGCAGCTCCCCCTCAAAGATTCAGCCTTTCCCAGGTGAGGCAAAGAAATACAAATTGAGGCTCATTAAAAACCACCATCTATCCCACCCTCTGGAAATACTCTTATGCAGAACACCAGGGCTACATTCCAAGGCACTGAGAAACTGAGACTACTAGCCACCAGGAAAAAGCTGGAGGATAACTGAACCTTTCCTGGGTTTGCAAATCTACGCAGAAAAGTAAGACTTGACAGGGGTGTTTAATGTGGGCCCACTCAGGCTCATCTGAACACAGTAGAGGGAGCCACAAACATCAGAACACCAACACCCACAGGGAAAATTTGGCAGGCTCCAAAACTCACTGAGATAGCCAAAATGGTGAAACACGGAAACAAATCCAAAATGAAAGAATAACAGAACTCTATCGAAGATGAGATCAATGAAATACAGCTAAGCAAATTATCAGAGGTAGAGTTCAGAGCCATGATGTTGAGGAAGCCTAACAGCATGAGTAAGGACATCGGCACCATGAGTAAAGATATAGAAACATTGAAAACCAAACAAGTGGAAATAAAGAATGACACAGCAGAAATTCAGAACGCATTGGAAGGACTAACCAGCAGAGAAGAGGAAGCTGACGACCAGATCAGTGAATTAGAAGACACGGTAGAAAAAAATCAACCAAGCAGAAAACCAAAAGGAAATAAAAATTAAAAAACAGGAAGACAGCTTAAGAGAACTGGGGGGAAACTGAAAACGTAATAACATTCGCATCATAGGAGTCCCCGAAGAGGAAGAAAATGGGCAAGGGTTAGAGAATATATTTGAAGAAATAGTGACAGAAAACTTTCCTAACTTGGTGAAAGAAGAAGGCATTCAAGTTCAAGAAGCACAGAGAGCCCCAAGTAAGAAGAACCCAAACAGGCCAACCCCAAGACACATAATAATTAAAATACCAAAAAATTAAAGACAAAGAGAGAATCCTAAAGGCAGCAAGAGATAAGCAACAGATTACCTACAAAGGAAATCCCATAAGGCTCGCAGCTGACTTCTTAACAGAAACACAACAGGCCACAAGAGAATGACATGAGGTGATCAAGGTCATGAAAAACAGGGATCTGAATCCAAGACTAATCCATCCAGCAAGGCTATCATTCAAAATAGAAGGTCAAATAAAGAGCTTTCCAGACAACAAAAAAAAAGGCTAAGGGAATATATTAACACCAAACCAGCACTACAAGATATGATAAAAGGACTGCTGTAATTAGCAGAAGAAATAGAAAGAAAAAAATAAACACACTAAACAAAAATGACAATAAATATGTACATATCAATTATCACCTTAAATGTGAATGGTTTGAATGCTCCAATGCAAAGACACAGAGTAGCTGACTGGATAAGAAAGCATGACTCACATATATGTTGTTTACAAGAGACCCACCTCGCAACAAAAGACTCACACAGGTTGAAAATGAAGGGATGGAAAAAATCTTTCAAGCAAACGGAAAGCAAAAAAAAAGGTGGGGTAGCAATACTCATATCTGATAAAGTACATTTCAACATGAAAGCCATAACTAGAGACAAAGAAGGCCACTACATAATATTGAAAGGATCTATCCACCAGGAAGACATAACCTTGGTAAACATATATGCACCCAATACAGGGGCACCAACATATATTAAAAATCTTCTGGAGGACTTCAAAAGAAAAATGAACAGCAATATAATCATAGCAGAGGACTTCAACAACCCACTGACATCACTGGATAGAATTACTGGACAAAAAATTAACAAGGAAACATAGACTCTACATGAAGCACTAGATCAAATGGATTTCATAGACATCTATAGATTATTACACCCCAAAACCACAGAATTCACATTCTTCTCAAGTGCACATGTTTCAAAATAGACCACACGTTAGGGCACAAACTAAGTCTCTAAAAGTTCAACAAGACTGAAATTATATCAAGAATCTTCTAAGATCACAATGGCATAAAACTAGAAATCAATTGCAACAAGGACATGCGAAGACATTTGAAAACATAGAGGCTAAATAGCATGTTATTGAACAATGAATTGGTTATAATTGAGATCAAGGAAGAAATTAAAAATTTCCTGGAAACCAATGAAAATGAACACACAACAACACAAAATCTATGGGATGCAGCGAAAGCAGTTTTGAGAGGGAAGTTCATAGCACTACAGGCCTACCTCAAGAAGCAAGAAAAATTTCTAATAGGCTATCTAACCTCACAACTTAAAGAACTAGAAAGCAAACAAAAAGAAAACCCCAGAGAATGTAGAAGGAAGGAAATAGTAACGATCAGAGCAGAAACAACATGGGGATAAAAAAAAAAAAAAAAAAATTCAAAGGATCAGTGAAACAAAGAGCTGGTTCTTTGAAAAGATAACAAGATTGATGGACCCTTAGGTAGACGCACCAAGAAACAAAGAGAGAGAACTCAAATACACAAAATCATAAATGAAAGAGAAGAAATAGTGACTGACACCACAGAAATACACAGGATTATTAACAAACATTCTGAACAATTAGAGGGCAACAAATTCGACAATCTAAATGAAATTAACAAATTTCTAGAAACACATAGCCCCCAAAACTGGACCTGGAAGAGATAGAAAACTTGAACAGACCTATAACAACAAAAGAAATTGAAGAGGTACTCAAGACTCTCCCAGCAAACAAAAGCTCAAGCCCGGACGGCTTCATGAGGGAATTTTACCAAACATTTAAAGAAGAACTAATACCCAGTCTCCTCAAACTATTTCAAAACATTCAAGAAGAAGGAAGACTTACAAACTCATTTTATGAGGCCAGCATAATTCTAATTCCAAAACAAGAAAAAGACACTGCAAAGAAAAAAACTACAGGCCAATATCTCTGATGAACATAGAGGCCAAAATCCTAAACAAAATACTAGCAAATCGAATCCAGCAATACATCAAAAAATTATTCACCATGACCAAGTGGGATTCATCCAAGGGATGCAAGGCTGGTACAGTATCCGCAAATCAATAAATGTGATACACCACATAAACAAAATGAAAGATAAAAATCAAATGATCATATCAAAAGACGCTCAAAAAGCATTCGACAAAATCCAGCACCCATTTCTGATAAAAAAGCTCAGCAATCTGAGAACAGAGTGATCATATTTCAACATAGTAAAAGCTATATATGAAAGACCTACAGCCAACATCATACTCAATGGGCAAAAATTAAAAGCATTTCCCTTAAGAACAGGAACAAGCCCTGGCCAGTTTGGCTCAGCGGTAAGAGCGTTGGCCTGCGGTCCGGAGAGACCCGGGTTCGGTTCCCGCTAAGGGCACGTACCTCGGTTGCAGTTTGTCCCCGGCCCTGGTTGGTCGTGCGGGTGGCAGCCACTCGATGTGTCCCTTTCACATCGATATTTCTCTCTCTCTCTCTCTTCCTCTCTCTCCCTCCCACTCTATCTGTACAAAGAATGGAAAAAATGTCCTCGGGTGAGGATAAAAAAAAAAAAAAAAAAGAACAGGAACAAGACAAGGATGTCCACTTTTGCCACTCTTATTTAACATAGTACTGGAAGTCTTAGCCACAGCCATCAGACAGGAATAAAAAATAAAAGGTATACAATTTGGAAAAGAGGAAGTGAAACTGTCATTATTCGCAGATGACATGATACTATATGTAGAAAACCCCAAAGCCTCCATCAAAAATTTACTAAGCTTAATAAATGAATTTGGCAAAGTAGCAGGATACAAAATTAACATGAAGAAATTGATGGCATTCTTATACACCAATGATGAACTCACAAAAAAAGAAACTGAAAAAACAATCCCATTTACTATCACGGCAAAAAAAATTAAGATACCTAGAAATAAACTTAACAAAAGAAATAAAAAACCTATTTGCAGAAAACTACAGGTCATTGAAAAAAGAAACAGAGAAAGATATACAAAGTGGAAGCACATACCTTGCTCATAAATTGGAAGAATTAACATCATTAAAATCTCCATATTACCCAAAGCAATCTATAAACTCAATGCAATCTCCATCAAAATACTAACAACATACTTCACAGAAGTAGAAGAAATACAGTGATACCTCGGTTCTCGAACGCCTCGGATTTCGACCAAATCGGTATTCGACCAGGAGATTCGAGAAACTTTTGTCTTGGAATCCGAACAAATATTGGGAACTCGAACTTCCGAGATGAGCCAAGTTGAGCCGAATGGCGTTCATTCGGCCAAGCGCGCCTTGCTTGCGTCATCAGTGTGAGTGCAGAGAGAGAGTCACGCTTTGTGGAGAGAGTAACGCTTTGTGGAGAGAGTCACACTTTACACTGAATTTAACCCTTAGACATACTGTACACTTTTATTTCTTGTTGAGACTTATGTTTTTCTACATATTATATACAAATTAGGCCAGTAAATAGGCATTTTCTGGGGCTTGGAACGAATTAATCCAGTTTCCATTATTTCCTATTGGGTTTCATTGCTTCGGTTCTCGAACAATTTCGTTCTCGACCGTCCTCCTGGAACGAATTATGTTCGAGAACCGAGGTATCACTGTACTTCAAAAGTTCATATGGAACCAAAAAACCTCAAATAGCCACAGAAATCTTGAAAAAGAAGAACAAAGGTGGAGGGATCACATTACCAGATTTCAGGTTATACTACAAAGCCACTGTAATCAAAACAGCATGGTACTGGCACAAGAACAGGCAGATAGATCAAGGGAACAGAATAGAGAACCCAGAAATTGATCCAAGGCAATATGCTCAATAAGTATTTGACACAGGTGGCAAGAGCATACAGTGGAGTAAAGACAGCCTCTTTAATAAATGGTGTTGGGAAAATTGGACAGCTACATGCAAAAAAAATGAAACTAGACCATCAACTTACACCCTACACAAAAATAAACTCAAGATAGATAAAAGACTTAAATGTGACTCATAAAGCCATAAAAATTCTAGAAGAAACTGTAGGCAACAAAATTTCAACACCATAAACAGCAGAATTTTCACTGAAACATCACCTAAGGCAACAGAAACAAAGGAGAAAATGAACACATGGGACTACATCAAACTAAAAATCTTCTGCACAGCAAAAGATACAATCATCAAAATGGAAAGGCAACCTACGGTATGGGAAAGCATAAGTGCCAATGATATATCAGATGAGGGGTTAATTTCCAATATATATAGAGTGCTCATACAACTCAACATAGGAAGACAAAGAACCCAATTAAAAAATGGGCAGAGGAACTAAATAGACACATCTCCAAACAGGACATACAAATGGCTAAGAGACATATGAAGAAATGCTCAACACCACTAATCATCAGAGAGATGCAAATTAAAACAACAATGAGGTATCACCTCACACCTGTCAGAATGGCCACCATCAACTAATCATCAAACAACAAATGATGGCGAGGGTGTGGAGAAAAGGGGACTCTAGTACACTGCCGGTGGGAATGCAGACTGGTGCAGCCACTATGGAAAACAATATGGTGTCACCTCAAAAAATTAAAAATTGAACTTCCATTTGACCAGTGATCCCACTTCTGAGAATATACCCTAAGAAGCCTGAAACACCAATCAAAAAGAATAGCCCTGGCCAGTTTGGCTCAGCGGTTAGAGCGTTGACCTGCGGTCTGGAGAGACCCGGGTTTGGTTCCCGCTAAGGGCACGTACTTCGGTTGCAGTTTGTCCCCGGCCCTGGTTGGTCGTGCAGGTGGCAGCCACTCGATGTGTCCCTTCACGTCGATGTTTCTCTCTCTCTCTCCCTTCCTCTCTCTCCCTCCCACTCTATCTGTACAAAAAATGGAAAAATATCCTCGGGTGAGGATAAAAACAAAACAAAACAAAAAGAATATATGCATCCCATGTTCGTAGCAGCACCATTTACAATAGCTAAGATCTGGAAACAGCCCAAGTTAAGTATCCATCAGTAGACAAATGGATAAAAAGCTGTGGTACATATACACAATAGGGTACTATGCAGCTGTAAGAAAGAAAGTTCTCTTATCCTTTTAGACGACATGGAGGGACTTGGAAAGTATTATCTTAAGGGAAACAAGCCAAACAGAGAAAGACAAGTATCATATGATCTCACTTATTTGTGGAATATAGTGAACATAACAGTCTGAGGAATGGGGTAGTCCTAGAGACGTGGAAGTGAGGTACAGACTGACAACCCCAGAAGAGGGGTTGGTGGGGGAGAGATAAACCAAAGAACTTATATGCATGTATGCATGAACAATGGACATAGAAAACAAAGCTGGGGACAGGGCAGAGAGGGAGGAGGAGGGGGTAATCAGTGGGGGAGAAACATCTGTAATAAAAATAAATTAATTAATTATTTTAAAAAATAGCATATGTCTCCCTGGCCAATTTGGCTCTGCAGTTGAGCATTGGCCTGCGGACCAGATAGTCCTGGGTTCGGTTCACGCTAGGGGCACGTACCAAAAAAAAAAAAAATATATATATATATATATATATATATATATATATACAAAATGTCATTATAACACATAGAATAAAACAAATATCCCTAAATTCATACTGCTACAACTAAACTGAATAAATAAATATCAGAGAAGGTAAAGTCCTTTGTTACATCTAAAAGTCAATTTAAAATACAGAAAATGGCCGTGGCCGGTTTGGCTCAGCAGTTACAGGGTCAGCCCACGGACCAGAGAGACATGAGTTCAGTTCACGCTAAGGGCAAGTACCTGGGTTGCGGTTTGTCCCTGGCCCAGTTGGGATCGTGTGGGTGGCAGCCAGTCGACGTGTCTCTCTCACATCGATGTTTCTCTCTCTCTCTCTCTTCCTCCCTCTCTCCCTCTCGCTTTATTTGAAGATAAATGCAAAAATATCCTCTCGTGAGGATTAGAAAAAAAGAAGAAGAATAAAATACAGAAAATGTTGAAAACTGAAAATCACCATTTGTCAAATATCACAGTAATAACTATTCAGGCCATAATCCTCAAAAGATGCTAAAATTAGCAGGCAAAATTTTGATGAGACAAGATATTTATTTTGTCTAACAATACTGCCCCACATAGTCCCACAAGATCTACTCACTTTGTAATCAGAAAGGGCAAAAATAATGACTTTACAGTGGATAAACCTGGCAGACATACCCTTAACCAAGTTATCACAGTAAATTCAATTCAAAGAGTCTTTTGTGTTGCATATACAGACATCAAAAGCCAAATGAAAAACAGGATAAATTATATGCACACTCTTACATAGTCACAGAACAGATATATATAAACATATGCACAAAATTATATATGGATAGTTGAGTGAATAGAGTTGGATATGAATGGTAGGTAAATTTGTAAAAACAACAAAAGTGAACTGGGCATCTTAAGAAACATACCCTGTTTCATCACAATAGATATATACCTGAAAAGTTCAGTATATTTAAATGTATTATGAAAACTAATTAAAAAACAATAAGGCAAATCATTCTTCAAAATAACCATCTACCACAAATTAAAGTTGTTTTATAAATCTAACTTTTTATATATGTGATTGCATAGAATCATACAACCTGCAACAAGCAATTGCTTCTAGGTTGCTTTTAAAGTATCTCCCTGTATATAACATGCATATAGAGATCAAAGTCTGATCTTTTTATTCTAAGCCCTAAGCTATTTTCATTATACCATGCTGCTTCTCCTAACACCAGCAGGAAGAGATGTAATCCCCATTTTATCATTCCCATTTCACTTACTGTGTTTCCCTCCACAATCCCCCCAAAAAGTAGCAGAGATTCCAATATTCTGAACAGCAAATAAATATCTATAGAGCACATACAAAGGAGGAAGTATAAGACAGTTGTTAAGAGTAAAGAAATTGGAATCAAACTGCCTGGATTCAAATTTCCAGCTCTACAATATATTACCTATGTAATTTTCAACAAGTTACTTAACCTCTATGATCTGAAGCTCCTTAATCTGTAAAGATGGGATATCAATGGTATATACTTCATAGGTCTGTTGTGAAAATTAAAGATGATCATGTATATCCGCATACTAGTACAGTGCCTGGCACATAATAAACACTCAAAAATCTAAGTTATGATAGCAATACTGACAAATTATTTCTATGGAGCAGTATACTTCATAGAGGAAAAACTGTTCCATGGCCACAAACCACATTACAACCACATAATAAGTTGTTGCCTCTGATCACAAGGGAGATAGTACATTTATATTAGAGAGAACTATCTACTCTACTGAACACACAAATACACATAAAACTTACTAACATTTGTACAATAGGAGTAGTGTAATTTTACACATCATATGCATAAAGTAGGAGTATCTATCTTACTGACAGTGATTCAGTACAGGTATAAGTACCTTTACATAAAAATATGTTATTTCCGTCACTAGAAATGAATTTTCTAACCTAAAGCTGCCTTTTTCTCTTACTGCTAGCTAACCTTTCAGCATAAGGGTTACTTTATTCCACCTAATATACACTCTATCTAAAAATAATGTCCACATATTTGTGACATCCAAATCTGGCATGACTTCAGAGATAAATAAATCACTTAACTGTGAAAAATTAAAGCAATTTAAATAGCACTGCTTTTCCTGATATAAAAATCCCAATACCAGACTACTTCAGTCAGTAACCAGCCCCACTAACATCCAGTTAACTCTGGATAAGGTCAACAATATCCCCAGCACTGGTATAGAGAACAGATACCATTCATATCTTTGAGATGATTAAAACATTCATCTGAATATAATACTGATATGTGAAGCAGAAAAAACAAACCCCTGATTTTATTAAAGACACAATATCCTAATGATAAAGAAATGCAATATAAACTATTCTTTAAAAATCATGTAAGGGGGGGCAGGTGGAGGCTGGCAATGGGAGAAAAAGGGGGAGACTTCTGTAATACTCTCAACAATAAAGACACAAAATAAATAAGTAATAGGAGGAAAAAGAAAAAAAAAAACCTCCATGTTGTCTTCTGTAATTTCTTCATGAATACTTAATCTTTAAACGTTCCAAGAAAATAGGTTGCTGCCAAGTTTTGTGAACCATAAAAAGAAATCAATTTTAACACAATTTGATGTGACATAAATTGAGGTGTAGTATTCCTCTACATACCTGTATGATTGGTATCTTGTGCACATTTATTAATAACAATGTCAAAGGAAAAAAAATAAATATTTAATCAAATATCTATCAAATCTTTGCCCCTGGGCCAAATGCCATAAGCAGTAAGCACCTAGATGTTTTTAGAAGCAACTATTTTCAACAACACAATTGTACTTTTATCCTAGATTATGTAGTACTATTGAGTGACTATAAACTTTACTCCATTAAGAGGTTTTAAATCAAAAAAGCAATTTTAAGTTATCTATCTACTTTGATGGAGGAAAAATTATGGCAAGTGTAATTAAAAATATTTGATATGCATGGCTTTTCAACAGATGTGCTATCATAATTATTTTTATGGTGTGCATATAGTAGTATGAAAGTTAGCTTTCCTACCTTGAGTACACACTTTCTGGAAGACAGAAGGAGGACAATGTAATCTGTGGCATGTTGAATGTATAGAGAAGCTAGACAGCTAACTTAAAAGTGGACCCAGATAAATTATAACATATAAAGAATTAATAGTCACTCACCCATGTGAAGGCCTAAGCCATGATATCATACTGAAGTGTTTTTAAAACCACCCATTATGCTCACTGAAACACAACTTTTAAATAATTTGACACATACTTAATTCTTTTTCCTTCAAACTTTTATTCCTAAACCATCCTTTTCCCCTCCCCCAGGCAATCAGTCTTATTAGTTTCTTGAATATTCTTAGTTATTTTTCTTTCTAAACTCTTTAGAGGTTAAGTGAAACTAATGATGATGGGCTTTAGGCTGGAGAACATTTTCTCTGACAAAGCCATTTATTCCTTTACATCTACCTCTCAAACCCAGAAGAACAGTGGGTGGGACTAGCCAGATACTCTTTTAGGAGATTTACTGAGGTTTTAATTCTACATTCCTAAAACAGAGTGGAACTTTTTGCTGTCATTTCACACGTGCGTTCTCCTCCACTCTCAAATCAGAACATTCATTCTCCTTTGAAGAAATATAACTTTTCCTTTAAATAGGTGACGGGCAACTTCTCAATTTGTTCAGGTACCTAAGTAAGTTTTTAAAAAAGTAAACAACAAACAAAACCCAGAACTTTAAAAAAGATGCAGAATATCTGAAGCCTTAGGCCATCCTTTTCACTTCATTCTCCCTGGTATGTTACCTGAGTATTTGCAAAAGGATGGCAAAAGTGAAACAGTCTCTACAGAGGCTTTACTGACCAAAGGTGAGGTACGTTCAAGTTGCTTGAGGAAAGGGGAAAAGAGAAAAACTTCATGGGCGCCTTTAACACTTTGATGGAAGCTCGAAATTAGAAACTCCAAAATATCTAACTATAGGCAAAGTTTAAAGAGTGTGTGGGTTGGGTACAACTAGTGAAAAGGTTAGCCAGCAGGCAAGCAGGGAAACACCCGAGGGCTGATGGTGGGGAGGAAAGTTTTAAATATCTACCAGAGAGCCTAGTGATCTTTAGCCTGAGTCCTCCGCCCCAGGCTTTGCTCTAGTCCCCTACTGAATGTTCCCAATTTCATGCATATATCATTGGTAATAAAGCAGGAAAGCAAGCAGCCCTATTTTTAAACACTTAAACCTCTCCCTTTAATTTCAGAAGACTTGAGTTACCACTGTTAAATTTAAATAATGTTTCTTACTAAACAAATGAAGGCAGATTTGAATTCCTTGGCCAAGGCTAAAGATAAAAGAAGGGAGGGGAACAAAAAGTGATTTCAGCCTGAGAGTGAGGTGATGGGGGGCGGGTAGAAGGACTTACCGCAGCTTCTGCAGGCTGCCCCCAAAGACTCAGGGCCAGTATGAACAAGCCGGCTGCCAGGCTGACTCCACGCAGTTTCATTCTTCTCCGGCTCCTGCAGTTCTTTCAGCACCCACACGAAATCCGTGGCTGGCTCTGACCAATTGACATAATCTTGAGGGTTTACTGGGCGAGTGCTAGAGCCAGAGAGGGAGAGCGAGGGTGCCCCAATTGTGCAGATCGACTTGGGTGAGGAGAAAAAAGCTTTTTTAGTGTGGAGGAAAAATAGAAGAAGAATAAGAACAAGAAGAAACTATTTTTCCCTTCTCCCGTCCCCAAAGCAGGTTTCTGGTCTCTCCTGAGCACTTTTCTCTTCCATCCAGACTTGCAAACTTTTTCCTCGCGCAAATCCCACAGATCTACTTTCCTCCCTCTCTGCCCCCGCACCGCCCCCTCCCCATCTGCTCAGGGGAATTTGAGAATCACTCCGCCACAGTTTTAGACTACACCAGCAACCTGCGAGGGAGTGACGCTAAGTTATTTGGGGGAGGGAAACTCCAAAACCAGATGACTGAACACTGTGAGTGCAACCGGGCAGCTTTTCTATTCGTTCACTTGCACTTTCCGTTGGTACTACTTTTCTCTGCCCAGTCCCACTATCACTGGTGTAAGCACACAAGCCAATTACATGCTGGGACTATTTTTTAGCGGATGGATCTCAGAAAGAAGGGACCTTTTAATTGTTAATGATTAGAAAAAGTTTTGGTGGCTGCTCATTGAACTGCTGGTGTTTTTTCTCTTCCACCTGCTCGCAGGAAAGAGTTTCTCCACAATAGAATATATGAAAATATTAGAAATATATAAATATATTTGTATAAGTAAATGTGTGCTTATAATCAAAGAATTAAAATGAACATGTATATTTGTGTAAAGACTTTATTGCGAGTGATATATGCATGAAATTTGGGAGCATTCAGTAGATATTAGTAATTATTATACGGTTGAATGCTATTGCAATATGGTAGTCATCTTTTTATTTAGCTATATTGAATGCTATAGTTAATATTTACCTCTTATATTGAACTAACATGAAATTTATGCAGTGTCATTGCAGTTGTGATTCAGAGGGATTTGGGACAGAGAATTAAATAGTTATCATGCAATTCTCCTTAAAAGTGACACAAACACCTAACTAGAAATATTTATACTAAGATGATGGCGATTGTATAGACGTCTCCCAAAAAGACCTGAACATTACTTTTTTAAAAAATCCTCACTCGAGAATATTTTTTTTCTATTTATCATCAGTTAGAGTGAGAGAGAGCCAGAGACAGAGAGAGACAGAGAGAGAGAGAAACATAGATGTGCGAGAGACACATCCACTGGCTGCCTCCCCCAGGACCCCGGTCAGGGCAGGGGACTGAACTGCCACCTAGGTACGTGCTTTTGAACCCATGACACCTTGGTTCGTGGGCCGATACTCTAACAGCTGAGCCAAATTGGCCAGGGTTGATATATAATTTTGATATATGGATTTTTTTTTAAAGTAGCAACAGGTCCAGAAAATAGTTGATGTGGACTCCTTCAAGGAACTTACAGGGATTTACTGAAGAATTCTTCAGAACATTTCTGTTATCTCAGGCCCTGGAATTTACCGTTTTAAAGTCTTTCAAGGCTTTAGAGCTATTTGACTCAGGTTCTACTCAGTTTAGGGTGGATTTAAAACTCCAGGAACCCTCAGCAGTAGCACCACCACACCACCACTACCTCCCAAGAGCTTAGTATACAATCTATTGGAATGAGTGTTGTATGCATTTGGACAAGCCTGAAAGGGCACCTTGGGGCCTATTTGTGTACATAAGAGTACTGTGCCTTAATATATACATATGTTATGTTGTAACAGTTAACAGTGCTTCATGGAAGTGTGTAATGCATAATTGCTTACATCTTAGAGTCTAGGTCTCTATAAGCCGTGCATAAAGCTGTGGAGATGCATGGGAATGTTGTGTGTAAAGGAGCCTGAAAGTGAGAATGACTCTGAGCTGCCCAAGGTAGGGTGGATGATTGACAGCAGACAGCCCCGCCCCCTTCCCCTTCATTCCTTCCTCTCCTGGTGCAGGGAACTATCTTTTGAGTGAGGCAAGTTGTAGCGGGCACCGCTGAGCCTGTTTCCCTTTGTGGCACTTTTTTATCCAGGAGCTGAATTTAGTTTCTTCTGAAGTGAACCACTTCACCCCCTCCTCCTGAATAAGGAAGCAGTCTTCAAGCATCAGCGGAGCCCCGATGAGCCCAGGCCGTGGAGCCGCTTAGCAGTCTCCTGGGACACTGCTCTGGAGGAGCCGAAAGCATGCACCCTGGGTGAGCTGTTGCTGCCCCGACTTCCCCTCCTCTTTCCTACTTTGGACTATTTTGCCGAACCGAGACTATACATAGCTGTACTTCTGTCATTGCAGAGAAAGTGGGATCAGGCAGCCAAAAAGGGGTGGGGGTCTATAGACAGAAGCAAGATCCCAGAGCCTAGAGAGCCCATATCACTCACCCTCCTTCCCTTTTCAGGTTGTGGCTTCTCCTGGTTACGTTCTGTCTGAGAGAGAAACTTGCAGGAGCGGTGAGTCTCTTCTCCTGACCCCTTTCACTCCCCTTCCTTTGACCCCTCCTTGTCCCACATCTTGTGTTTGTGTTAGGGGGGATTACAGAGGGTTGCCCCGCAAAAAGGAGGTCACTTCACTCTCATTTCTATTGGGGGTTAATGGGGTTCTTAGAAGAATAGCACAGGGTTGGGCTACCGCTTTTGGAAGTCAGGCATATTTATGTCCCAAAACTTTGTAACGGGTTGGGAAAATAAAAGTAGAAGGCACAAGAGAAACATTTCTGAGCCTTTACCAGACAGTTTGCGATGGCTGACATATGATGCCTTTCTCTGCATCAATCTCCAAGGCAGAATAAATGTAAGTTTCCCGGGTCTACAAAACATGAATTTGTCACACAAGTTTGAGAGTGGAAGGAGAGCAAAAGGAGTGGGACTTGAAAGTGCCACAAATGTTGTGGGAGTTGAGTTTAAGTATTTGCTTGTGAGTCCTTTGACAGTACAAGGTGAGAACATCTGGATTATTTACCTGAACTTAAATGATACCTCTAGATAATGTTTAATTTCTGCCTAATGTTTCTTTTTATTGGTTTTCTGTGTAATCAGAAAATTAAAGTGGTTAGAATAGGGGAAAAAGTTAATATATAATAGGCTGTTTAGATATCTTACATAAAATCAGCTAGTGATTACAGGCAAAGGAATTTTAGTATACATTTGGTCAAGAAAAGTTTAATGGATCCCAGAAAGTACAGACCTCTAATGGAATTATTAAGACAATTTACCAAAGGTAGAGTGGTCCTAATAATCAGATATGCTGCAGTTTTCCAGTTTCGCAAGCTACTTATGCTAACAGAAATAAAGTTAACTGTTGAGTTCAAATATGAAGTTGTTCAACTATTGACTACTATCTCACTACTCTATCAAAAAAAACAAAAAAACAAAAAAAAACAAAAAAAAAAACTCTTAATAATAGCCAGGCATGCACTATATAGATAACAAATGAATATATATTCCAAATATTTGCCTTGTGGGTTTTGAGAAGTTTAACTGATTGGCTCTAATTTAAATATTTTGAAATCCTATTTATAGTCCTGGCATATGTCTTTAAGAAAATATCAGAATGATGTGAAATGATTTCTCTTATGAAAAGAGGATAATGCCAGAAATCTTGAATTTTAACATTTTGTGACCTCTTAACTAAGAACGTCAGCTCTTATTAAGTAAATTCTAGACTGTGTAAGTAGAAGTATTGATCTAGGGTTCTGAACACTTCTCTATATGATTCCTCCAGTATACAAGTTTAGTTATATGTTACCTTGAGGCTCAATACTACACTTATTGAAAATGCCAGGTATTGATTATTTATTGATTTGTCCAGGAATCTTGCCACTTGTAAAACTGCCATGCTTGGGCAGAATACCCTCCAGTGAAACCTTTATTTTCAGACTCTGACAGATCATAGTCCGTATACTTATGGGAAAAATATCAACTAATCATTCTTTATAGCTGGAGACTTCCCAAACACTGAATCCTATCACTTGATATCCTTAAAAGTCAGCAGAGGAAGATGCTTTCAATTCTTAGAAGCATTAAAGTGTGTCTCCAAAATCAAGCACTGCTTTGGTGAGCGTTTTTATTCGTTGTTGTACAATGTCACCTGCTATGTATGTCAGTGTGATCATCTCTGTTAAGACCAAAATAAACCTTGAGATTCATTGACAATACTTTTTTGCCTTAAGTCCAGAGCTGCTTCCTTCACTTGTTGTTTACTTCTGCATAATATATTTGATGTTGTAAAGTTATTTTTTTTAATTTTCTTTAAATAGACGAAAAAAAAGTGGTATCACAGGATAACTTCTCAGAAGATGACTTTTCTGAGGGGAGGTTTTTATACTTTCTACTGGATTCTCATCTATATTGGCTGGTTCTCTTCATCTATTCTTAAATCCAGTTTATCTTCTGGATTTGTAATGTTTATCACCTTTCAGAAAGTTTTAGACATTTGACTTCTCTGTACCTCCTTTGACTAATATTAAAAAATAACTATTATAAATAAATTGACAGGGAATATGTTGTGCTTCAATGTGAAAAAATGTCTTCACCGTGAGAGTTAAGTTGCCAGTAATGGAATATTGGAAAGCATTTAACATAGGGTCATTTAGGTGCTTTTGAGTTTTTTCTTTGTCAGTTTATAAAGCACTGTTCTTTATTAAAGGGATGGAAAGCTAGATGATAAGACCCAGAATTAATGAATGAATTTCCATTAAATTTATTATAAAGGAGTGATGATCTTTATTCGGGTGAAATAATTACACAATTTATCTGAATGTGATACAGCTTAGGATTTCAAAATATCCATAAATATGTTTGGTTATTAAGTGCCTAAGACACAGCACACAAAAGTTTATCTAAACATAGTCTCTCTAACTCTCTAGAAATGTATTTTCTAAGACAATGGTAGACATGGAGTTCTCTAAAAAATAGGATACTTAATGATAAATGATTATCTGCATTGGCATGCATCGTACTAAAGAAAAGACTAGAAAGATCCATATCTCACCATAGGCCAACATGTCTAGAAGCTAAAATGTGTCCAAAAGTAGCCAGGATTTTTGTTTTCTTCCCAATTTGCACCAAATTTCTGGTCATTGCCTACTCTTCTTCCACAACTATTTAACCTTCAGCCTCTTGCAATTTAGGCTGGTTCTACTGCACCAAAACTGTCTTTTTTAAAAATTATTTTTATTAGTTTATTTTTGTTACACATGTTTTTTCTTTTTCCCCCATTGACACCCTCCTCCTGATCCCCATCCCCCACCCCATCCCCAGCATTGTTGTCTATGTCCATTGGTTATGCATACATGCATATAAGTTCTGTGGTTTATCTTCCCCCATCCCATGGTCTCTTCTGAGGTTTGTCAGTCTGAACCCTACTTCTGTGTTTCTGGGTCTGTTTTGTTCATCAGTTTGTTTTATTCATTATATTCCACAAATAAGTGAGATCAAGTGATATTTGTCTTTCTATTCTTGGCTTGTTTTGCTTAGGATAATACTCTCCAGGTCCCTCCATGTCAACTCAAAGGATAAGAGATCTTTCCTTCTTACAGCTGCATAGTACTCCATTGTGGATATGTACCACAGCTTTCTTATCCACTCATCTATTGATGGACACTTGGCCTGTTTCCAGATCTTAGCTATTGTAAATAGTGCTGCAATGAACATAGGGTTACATATACAAAACTACTGTCTTTTAAGTTGCTAATGACAAGCCTAACGGTTTCTTTGTAGTCCTCATTCTATCTGACTTCTCTTCTGTATCATTTAGCATTTTACAGACATTCAGTAATTACCTTTCCCCACTTTGACTTCCAAGACACTATGTCTTTTGTTTCTCCTTATACTTCTCTGATATATTTTACTCATTCAACATTTATCGATTGAGCAACCACTGTATCCTAAATAGTGTGTCAGGCTTTGGTGACACAGCAGTGAACAAGTCAGGTGTGATCTTTGCCAATGTGAAGCTTACAAATTTCATCACTCTCTGGTCCCAAAATGATGGGTTTCCTCAGCATTGTATCCTTTGCCTTCTTCTTTTCTCAGTAGTATTAACCATGCCTCATGTATATTGATGACTGTCAAATTTATATTTTGAAGCTAGACATCTCTTTTGAGCTCCATATCTGTATTTCCAATTACCTACTAAGCCCCTGTTCTTGTATATGGATAAGTTGATATATACAAAGAACTTAAAACTAGAATTTAGTATAAGCACTCAACCAATGCCAGCTATTTTCATTTTGTATTGCCCAAACACAGTGTATCCAAAAATAAAATTATTTTCTGGTCCTTTCAGGACACTCCAAACTGATTCTATCTTTTGACCTTTGATAAATGTCATCACCATTCACCCAGTTTCAAACAAGAAACTATAGAATCAGCCACCAACTCTCATTATCTCCATCCTTCTCACTTAGTTCTGTCAGTTTCACCAAAAACTGGTAGAATCTAGCTTTTCCATTCATATTATGGTGGTTTCAAAACTCATCAGCATATATCAATAGCTTCTTAACCAGTTTTTCTAGCAACTGATTCCATTCTAATCGCTACACTGCCACCAAAGTTATATCACTAACAACAAATCTAATTATATTATTTCTTGATTTAAAACTTTTTTTTATCCTCACCCAAGGACATTTTTGCATTTATCTTCAGATAGAGCAGGAGGGAGCGAGAGAGAAACATCGATGTAAGAGAGACCCATTGACTGGTTGCCACCCACACAACCCCAACAGGGGCCGGCCAGGGACAAACTGCAACCGAGGTACATGCCCTTAGCAAGAACCAAACTTGGGACTCTGGTCCGTGGGCCAATGCTCTTACTGCTGAACCAAACTGGCCAGGGCTAAAACTTTTTTTTGTTTTATTTATTCCAGGATTAAAATACACACTCCTTGACTTGGCACATATAAGACTTTTTCATTATTTGGACCCAGCTACTTTTCCAGCCTTGTGTCTCTTTTTTTTGTTTGTTTTTTTTTTTTTGATTTTTTGTGTTTTTTTTTTTCCTGTCACCGATCCTTCTCAAACTGATAGTACACATTATACTTTATTCAGATGGATATTATCTTCATTCCCAACCCACTTTATGTTCTGTTACATCTCTTTGCTTTTGCTGCCCTGTATCTGTAATGTCCTTCTCCATCTTTTATACCTTCTCTACCTAGTGAACTCCTACTCAGTATTTACCCAGATAAAATGTAATTTCCTTTATGAAACAGACCTCTCCAGAAATAATCATTCTTCCATCCCTTGTGCTGCATAGCACCTACTATGTACCGTAATTATGAAATTCCTCTGCTTATATGTCTATGTCCCCTTTTCAACCTTGTATTAACAATATCCCGGATAATGCCAAGCATATATTAAGTGATCAATAATAAATTTCAAAGGATTAAACAGATCTACTCTTAATGGTCTACAACAATTGCCTTTTCCCTGTCTATCTTAGGAATTACTAATCCTAACTATAATACCAATTGCTTTAATGGAAATATAACAACCTTGTTAAAAAGCATTTCCCAATTTTGACAACTGATATATGACATGATGAGAAAAAGGGGAGCTGTCAGAGAAAACTCTCTCCTTTGTAACTAGTATGTCTATAAGAATGGTCATGTTTCTGAATTGTTCCCCTCATCTTTTTTTCCCCTATTCCACAACTTTAATAATGACATATGATTTATCATTCTTTATATTTACAAACACTTCCTCAATATCATTTTATTACTTGCACAAGACTACCCTGTTAAATATATAGGGAAAATATTCTCAACCCAGAGAGATTATCTGATTTATGCAAAATCACAAACCCAGCAGAGCAGAACTGGGTTAAAAACCCACTATGTTGTGCTGTCATTCTAAAACAGGCCTTTTGTCATCTCTTATCTGGACTCCCACAACAAATGTGATTGTTCTGGTTTCAGTCATCCCTGCCTCCCATTCTCTGATACCTATTCTCTCTGCAAGCAAAGGGCCTGTTCTAAAGCATAAATATGACCATGTCTCTCCAACATATGTAAAAGCTCCCTGTAACTGTTATCATCTGGCTTTGCCTACCCATCTGTTCTCATCTCCTGTTATTGTCCTTTTACTGATGTTTAGATCACAGTTATACTTTGATGGTGAATCAACATACCATGCTTTTCATTCTGTTTGAAATACTGCCCTTTTCTCATTCTTTACCTTCCTCCTGTCTCTGCAGATGAACAAATTATACTTCCTTGAAGGCCCACATTAGTGACTACTTTTCAGAAGTCTCCCCTTATTTCTATCTTTCTATCTCTCCCTTTATTTTTCCTCTTTCTGTCCTTCAGTGAATATTTATTTAGTGCTTCCTATGTGCCAAACACTGTGATTGTCCCTGTTATTTGAAGGACCATGATAAGTACTAAGTCAGTGTGGCTGGAGCAGGCAAAAAGTAAAGTGGAAGGAAGTAGGCAGAGCACTGTGTTCTATGAGGCTGAAGGAATAGGAAAGGGCCAGACCTGCCCTGCACTCTTGTTTTCTCCCTGACTTCTCAGAGCATTTGCCTAATGCCTGTGCTAAGGTGTGTTTATCTGGGTGAGGTAGGGTAGGCATTATGGTTTTTACTGGCCACTGACTCTGTATCCAGCACTGACAATCCCTTTATAAATAAAGAGATCACTCCTGTGGCAAACATCTGTGCTATCCAAGTTTATAAAATGTAGGCAAGACATGAGGTTTGTATCCTTTCTCAAGGTCTATTTGGGTTTGATGTTTAAACCTAGAGGTCTATTTCCTGATACTTTCCCTTTATGGATTATAGTGTGGTTAAAAAACAAAAAACAAAAAAAAACAAACTTCAAATCTTGAGCCAGATGTTCCTACATTCAAATACAGATTCCAACACAAAATATACTATTAGCTTTAAACTTATTACTGTTGTTATTCTCCAGCCACTCACTGTTATAACCTCTTTACTATAAACGGGTAGTAAGCCCATTTTGGGGGCACTTTAGAGAAAATTGCTAACTATGTGTTGGATTTATATTTCAAGCTTCCTAGGGGAGAAAAAAAAAAAGGTTATACTTGTTCCAGTTTCCACAAAGCCACTTATACCTCTGCTGCCCTACCTTTGTGACCTCCTGTGGAGACCAGGTTCCCAACTAAAGATTATGTCTGAAGATACCTCCCCAGGCATCTTTGAAGTCACAGTTTCCCTTTGTGTAACAACAATAGGGCAAGTTTGTCCCTGTCTTTCAATCTGGTCTCCTTGTACTGAGGGGGAGATAGTGCTGCTTAGAGGAAATTTCCCTGACCATAAAAACTCTGCAGCCCTGGCCAGTTTGGCTCAGCAGTTGGAGCTTCCACCTGTGGACCAGAGAGTCCCAGGTTTGGATCCCGCTAGGGGCACATACCAAAATAAATAAATAAATAAATAAATAAATAAATAAATAAATAAATAAATAAATAAAAGAGAGAGAAAGAAAGAAAGAAAGAAAGAAAGAAAGAAAGAAAGAAAGAAAGAAAGAAAGGAAAGAAAGGAAAGAAAGGAAGAAAGAAAGAAAGAAAGAAAGAAAGAAAGAAAGAAAGAAAGAAAGAAAGAAAGAAAGAAAGAAAGTTAAAAAGACAACAACAACAACTCTGCAGCAGTTACCTTAGAGACATTAAGCTTTCTGAGAGATATCGGGGTCTCTAACCAAAAGGCTGACTTAATACTTTGGGAGACAGAGTGAAAGTTAAGTGATATTTTCTTTGCTTTGTAAGGCTTTGAGTGACGATTTAAAAACAATGTTTGTTTTATTGTTATTTTTTAATTGATTTTAGAGAGATGAAGGGAGGAGAACAAGAGAGGAAAGAGAGACGAGAGAGAGAGAGAGAGAGAGAGAGAGAGAGAGAGAGAGAGAGGATGTGTTGCCTTCCACACACACCCCAACTGGGTATCAAACCCACCACCTTTTGGTGCATAGTATGACACTCCAACAAACTGAATCACATTGGCCAAAGTACGACCATTTTTTTTTTTTTTTACCCAGAGGGAAGAGGGTTGACAGAGAAAATATAAAATGCCGAGAATCTCTGAATTGTATTTGTGGATGTAGCAGATTCTTTAAAAATGAGGATCAACTCTAGACTTATAATATCTATGTGAACTTGCTTTGGAGACATTAAGTTGTATACATATTTACCAGCATCTCGCATGCAACTAGATATCCAGAGCATGCTCATAGATAATAATGTTGATATTGGTGTTGATAATATGATGAAGAAAACTTACTACAGCATTTTTCAAAATTTATGTCAGTAGAAACTTTTGTCCAAAACTAAATCTCATATGGCCCCCAATAGAAAAATTAGACCAAAATAAGCATTAAGCTATAAGTCCAAACTTTTTTAAAATTAATTAATTTATTTTAGTTACAGATGTTTCTCCTTATTCCCCCAAATGATTCCCCCCTCCTCCTCCCTCCCCGCCCTGTCCCCAGCTTTGTTGTCCATGTCCATTGTTCATGCATATATGCATATAAGTTCTGTGGTTTATCTCTCCCCCACCACCCCCTCTTCTAAGCATTGTCAGTCTGTATCCACTTCCACGTCTGTGGGACTACCCCATTCTTCAGACTGTTACGGTCATTATATTCCACAAATAAGTGAGATCATATAATACTTGTCTTTCTCTGTTTGGCCTGTTTTGCTTAGGATGATACTTTCCAGGTCCCTTCATGTAGTCTCAAAGGATAAAAGATCATTCTTACAGCTGCATAGTACTCCATTGTATATATGTGCCACAGCTTTTTTATCCACTCGTCTACTGATGGCCATTTGGGCTGTTTCCAGATCTTAGCTATTGTAAATAGTGTTGCTACAAACATGGGAGTGCATATATTCTTTCTGATTGGTGTTTCAGGCTTCTTAGGGTATATTCTCAGAAGTGGGATCACTGGGTCAAATGGAAGTTCAATTTTTAATTGTTTGAGGTAACAGCATATTGTGTTCCCTAGTGGCTGCACCAGTCTGCATTCCTGCCAGCAGTGTACTAGAGTCCCCTTTTCTCCACACCCTCGCCAACACTTGTTGTTTAATGATTTGTTGATGGCAGCCATTCTGAAAGGTGTGAGGTGATACCGCATTGTTGTTTTAATTTGCACCTCTCTGATGATTAGTGATGTTGAGGATTTCTTCTTATGTCTCTTAGCCATTTGTATGTCCTGTTTCGAGAGCTGTCTATTTAGTTCTGCCCATTTTTTAATTGGGTTCTCTGTCTTTCTTTTGTTGAGTTGTATGAGCACTCTATATATTTGGAAATAACCCCTTATCTGATATATCACTGACAGTTATGCTCTACCATACGGTGGTTTGCCTTTCCATTTTGGTGATTGTATCTTTGCTGTGCAGAAGCTTTTTAGTTTGATGTAGCCCCATGTGTTCATTTTCTCCATTGTTTCTTTTGCCTTAGGTGATGTGTCACTAAAAATTCTCCTGCGTATGATGTCTGAAATTTTGTTGCCTACAGTCTCTTCTAGGATTTTTATGGATTCACGGGTCACATTTAAGTCTTTTATCCATTTTGAGTTTATTCTTGTTTATGGTATAAGTTGATGGTCTACTTTCATTTTTTTGCATGTAGCTGTCCAAATTTCCCAACACCATTTATTAAAGAGGCTGTCTTTACTCCACTGTATACTCTTGCCACCTTTGTCAAATATTAATTGAGCATATTGCCTTGGGTCCATTTCTGGGTTCTCTATTCTGTTCCACTGGTCTATATGCCTTTTCCTGTGCCAGCAAAAGGCTACATTGATTACAGTGGCTTTGTAGTATAACTTGAAATCTGGTAATGTGATCCCTTCTACTTCGTTCTTCTTTATCAAAATAGTTGTGGCTATTCGAGGTCTTTTTTGGATCCATATGAACTTTTGAAGTATTTGTTCTAATTCTGTGAAGTATGTTGTTGGTATTTTCATGGGCATTGAATCTATAGATTGCTTTGGGTAGAATGGACATTTTAATGATGTTAATTCTTCCAATCCATGAACAAGGTATCTGCTTCCACTTTTACATATCTTCCTCTATTTCTTTTTTCAATAACCTGTAGTTTTCCATGAATAGTTCCTTTATTTCTTTGGTTAAGTTTATTCTTAGGTATCTTAATTTTTTTGCTGCAATGGTATGTGGGTTGTTTTTTTTTTTTTCTTAGTTTCGCTTTCTGTGAGTTCATCATTGGTGTATAAGAATGCTATCAATTTCTTGACATTAATTTTGTATCCTGCTACTTTTCCAAATTGATTTATTAAGTCTAGTAAATTTTTTATGGAGTCTTTGGGGTTTTCTACATATGGTATCATGTTCTCTGCGAATAATGACAGTTTCACTTTCTCCTTTCTAATTTGGATCCCTTTTATTTTTTGTTCATGTCGGATTGCTGTGGGTAAGACTTCAAGTACTATGTTAAATAAGAGTGGTGAAAGTGGGCATCCTTGCCTTCTTCCTGTTCTTAAGGGAAATGCTTTTAGTTTTGCCCATTGAGTATGATGTTGGCTGTAGGTCTTTCATATATGGCCTTTATTATGTCAAGATATGATCCCTCTATTCCCACATTGCTGAGTGTTTTTATCAGAAATGGATGCTGGATTTTGTCGAAGGCTTTTTCGGCATCTATTGATATGATCATGTGGTTTTTATTCTTCATTTTATTTATGTGATGTATTACGTTTATTGATTTGCAAATATTCTTCCCACCTTGCATCCCTGGGATGAATCCCACTTGGTCATGGTGGATAATTTCTTTGGTGTATTTCTGGATCCGATGTGCTAGTATTTTGTTCAGGATTTTGGCATCTATGTTCATCAGGGATATTGGCCTGTAGTTTTCTTTCTTTGTAGTGTCTTTTTCTGGTTTTAAAATTAGAGATATGCTGGCTTCATAAAACGAGTTTGGAAGTCTTCCTTCTTCTTGAATTTTTTGAAATTGTTTGAGGAGAATGGGTGTTAGTTCTTCTTTGAATGTTCGGTAAAACTCCCCCATGAAGCCATCCGGGCTTTGGCTTTTGTTTGCTGGGAGAATCTTGATTACATCTTCAATTTCCTTAGTTGTAATTGGTCTGTTCAAGTTTTCTATCTCTTCCTGGTCCAGTTTTGAGGACTATGTGTTTCTAGAAGTTTATACATTTTGCTTAGATTGTCAAATTTGTTGCCATAAAATTGTTCATAGTAGCTATTAACGATCTTTTGTATTTCTGTGGTTTCAGTTGTTAGTTTTCCTCTTTCGTTTGATTTTGTGTATTTGAGTTCTGTCTCTTTGTTTCTTGGTGTGTCTTGCTAAAGGTCCATCAATCTTGTTTTTCTTTTCGAAAAACCAGCTCTTTGTTTCATTGATCCTTTGAATTGTTTTTTGGACTCTATGTCATTTATTTCTACTCTAATGTTTACTATTTTCTTTCTTCTACTTGCTCTGATGTTTTCTTCTTGTTTGCTTTCTAGTTCTTTAAGTTCTGAGTTTAGATAATCTATTAGAGATTTTTCTTGTTTCTTGAGGTAGGCCAATAGTGCTATGAACTTCCCTCTCAGAACTGCTTTTGCTACATCCCATAGATTTTGTGTTGTTGTGTGTTCCTTTTCATTGGAATCCAAGAAGTTTGTAATTTCTTCCTTGATCTCCTCACTAACCCTTTCGTTGTTTAATAACATGCTATTTAGCCTCCATGTGTTGTAATGTCTTTGCATGTTCTTGTTGCAATTGATTTCGAGGTTCATGCCACTGTGATCTGAGAAGATGCTTGATATGGTTTCAGTATCTTGAACTTGTATAGATTTAGTTTGTGTCCTAATATGCTGTCTATTTTTGATAATGTCCCGTGGGCACTTGAGAAGAATGTGAATTCTGCAGTTTTGGGGTGTAATTCTTTGTAGATATCTATTAAATCGATTTGCTCTAGTGCTTCATTTAGAGTCTCTGTGTCCTTGGTAATTTTTTGTCTAGAGGATCTATCCAGTGATGTGAACAGGGTGTCCCCTGCTATGATTGTATTGCTATTGATTTCTTCTTTGAAGTCTTCCACAAGTTTTTTAATATATTTTGTTGCTCCTATATTGGGTGCATATATGTTTATCAAGGTTATATGTTCCTGTTGGATACATCCTTTCAAAATTATGTAGTGGCCTTCTTTGTCTCTAGGTATTGCCTCCATTTGGAAATCTATTTTATCAGATATGAGTATTCCTAGGAAGATTTTTTTTTCCACTCCTTCACTTTATTTATTTATTTATTTATTTTTATCCTCACCCGAGGATATTTTTTCCATTTTTTGTACAAATAGAGTGGGAGGGAGAGAGAGGAAGGGAGAGAGAGCGAGAAACATCGACGTGAAGGGACACATCGAGTGGCCACCACCCGCACGACCAACCAGGGCCGGGGACAAGCTGCAACTGAAGTACGTGCCCTTAGCGGGAACCGAACCCGGGTCTCTCCGGACCGCAGGCTGACACTCTAACCGCTGAGCCAAACTGGCCAGGGCTCCACTCCTTCACTTTAAACCTATGTGAGTCTTTTGTTGTGAGGTGGCTCTCTTGTAAATAACATATAGATGAATCACACTTTCTTATACAATTAGCTACTCTGTAACTTTTAATCGAAGCATTCAGTCCATTTATATTTAAGGTGATTATTGATATATACTTATTTATTGCCATTTTTGTTTAGTGTGGTTCTGTTTCTTCCTGTTTCTCCTGCTAATTACAGCAGTCCTTTTAACATTTCTTGCAGTGCTGGTTTGGTGATAATGTATTACCTTAGCCTTTTTTTTTTTGCCTGGGAATCTCTTTATTTGACCTTCTATTTTTAATGATAGCGTTGCTGGATAGTGTAGTCTTCGATTCAGATTCCTGTTTTTTATCACCTTGATTACCTCATGCCATCCCCTTCTGGCTTGTAGTGTTTCTGCTGAGAAGTCAGCTGAGAGCCTTATGGGGTTTCCTTTGTAGGTCACCTGTTGCTTATCTCTTGCTGCCTTTAGGATTCTCTCTTGGTCTTCAATTTTTGTCATTTTGATTACTATGTTTCTTGTTGTGCGCCTGTTCGGGTTCTTCTTACTTGAGGCTCTGTGTGCTTCTAGAACTTGAATGTCTTCTTGCTTCACCAAATTAGGGAAGTTTTCTGTCACGTTTTTTTCAAATATATTCTGTAAACCTTGCTCATTTTTTTCTTCTTTGGGGATTCCTATGATGCAAATATTATTACGTTTCCAATTGTCCCACAGTTCTCTTAAGGTGTCTTCCTGTTTTCTAATTGCTTTTTCCTTTGGTTTTCTGATTTGTTGATTTTTTTTCTACTCTGTCCTCTGATTTACTGATCTGGTCCTCTGCTTCCTCTACTCTGCTGTTTAGACCTTCCAATGTGTTCTTAATTTCTGCTATGTCATTCTTCATTTCTCCTTGGTGGTTTTAAATTTCCAACTGGTTGATTTTCAACTTTTCTATGTCTTTACTCATGGTCCTCATGTCCTTGCACATGCTGTTGACCTTCCTCAAGATCATGGCTCTGAATTCTAGTTCTGTTAACTTGCTTAACTGCACCTCATTTATCTCATTTTCAGTAGAGGTCTCTTGTTCTTTCATTTAGCTTTTCTTTCTGTGTTTCACCATTTTGGCTATCACAGTGAGCTTTGGAGCCTGCCAAATTTTCCTTGTGGGTGTTGGTGTTTTGTTGTTTGTGGCTCCCTCTCCTGGGTTTGGATGAGCGAGGGAGCACCCTCGTTAAACACAACTGTCAAGTCTTACTTTCCTGGTTAGAATTGCTAGCCTAGGAATGGTGCAGTTATCCTCTAGCTTTTTGCCTCGAAGCTACCAGTAGTGGTTACTTGAAGAATCTTGGCTTCTCAGTTAAATGAGAAACTCCCTCAGTTGTTCAGCATAAGGAGATTTCCCAAGGGTGGGGCAGATGCTGGTTGTTACTGGGCCTCAATTTGCATTTCAATGGCCACTGGTTAGTGTTGAATCTCTGAGGGAGGGGCCACCCCCTTTCTCCAGACTCCTGGGAAGGAGTAAGATGGTCTTTTGTGGCCGCAAATCAGCAGAAGCTCTGAGCGCCCTCCAAATCCCGAGTGTCCCCACATAGTTCCAGTCCAGTTTGCCCTCCCTCTGCCGGAGCCCAAGTTCAGTGGCTGTTGCTATCTTAGCCTTTGTCTTGGCTCTGTGCTGTGGAGCCACTTGGGAACTTATCCCGAGGGTGCTGCTCACAGCAAAGTCTGCTGCTGTCTGTGGGCTCCCAGCCTGCCTCTCCCGCATCTGCAAGCCTACCAGTATCGAGTCATTGTCCCTGGTTATTTGCTCCTCCAAGCTGCTTTTCTGTTGTTTTTTTTCCTGATGATTTGTCTTTATTTTCGTTGGGTGAAAATTTTTTAAAAAAGTATGATTGTTTAACCTCTATGCTGTACACCTGAAACTAACATAAAATAATATTGAATATAACCTGTAATTGAAAAAATATTAAAAATAAAAATAAATAGCCCTGTATGGTTTGGCTCAGCGGTTAGAGCGTCCGCCTGCGGTCCGGAGAGACCCGGGTTCGGTTCCCGCTAAAGGGGATGTACCTCGGTTGCAGTTTGTCCCCGGCCCTGGTTGGTCGTGCGGGTGGCAGCCACTCGATGTGTCCCTTTCACATCGATGTTTCCCTCTCTCTCTCTTCCTTTCTCTCCCTCCCACTCTGTCTGTACAAAAAATGGAAAAATGTCCTCGGATGAGGATTAAAAAAAAAAAAAAATAAATAAATAAATAAATAAATAAATAAAATGAAATACAGAAAATAAAAAACAAGGATAAAACAATAATATCCCCAGATTAAAAATGATTTTTCTCTAATGGGGTGATTTGAAAAATATACTTCATTCAATGCTATATTTGTGTGTTTGAAATTTTTTTGTGATAAAATGTAAAGCAAAGCAAACCAAAAGAAAAAGATATTTCAAGGAGAAGAATAACCTGTCTAGGAGGAAATTCAAGAGGTTAAACAAACAGTAAGAAAAAAAATGTTGAACATGTAAAATAAAAAAAATAAAAATGTAGTCCTATTAAATATTGGAGGTATAAGCTGATCAGAGAATGAGCATAAAACACAGAAGGTGTGTCAGGGTTTGGCATCTGAGAAAACTAGAAAAAGGCACACTTTCTTCTAGGCAGTCATAGCTTCTTGTCAAGCCTAACTCTTTGGTGAGCAGCAAGCAGCCTGGATTTCAGCCCCCACTTACCCCCTTAGTCAAGTTTCCTTTTGCAGTGAATTCTATGAACAGTCATGCAGTGCAGCCTTAGCAGGCATGAATATGGTAGAGTGGGGACCATGAGAACAGCTACCTGGCTAAAGAACAGTAGCAGAAAGAAATGACTATGGATAGTTGGAGCAGGATTAGGCTATAGAGACCCTAAAAACAAGGCAGAGAAAAGAATTTAACTACAAAACTTTGTAGTGATTGCTATTTTCAGGAAATACTGACATGATCAATGTGTCTTTTGCCCACTCTCATGCCAGACAATTACCTGAACATATAACTCCTTGTAGCCTATATATCCAGCATAAATATACACACCAAATACAAATACACATATAATTGTATTTATTCATTTTTAATATTCTATTATAAAGACTGACACTCTAACCACAGTCTTTGCCTTTAGTTTTTTTCTCTATATACTATCTTCCTAAATCACCACTTTTATTCTTCCCTTGATCAAGAAGTTGTAACATCATCTAGATCCCTACTCAATTAAAACATTATATTTCTCTCCACCTCCAAAATCTCTCCCTAATGGACTACCAAAAGAATTGAAGGCATAAAGGTCAAGTTGGCAGATGTCTGTAGCTTTCTCTGGTTTGATATCCAGCATCTGTTTTGAGCCCTCAGATTGAGCCCTTCAGTTTTGAAGCCATGAAAGGAGATGGAGGCGCCCACTCTTCTTAATGTCTATGATAGCCAGTTTATACTATTTCTGTCAGAATTTAAGCCAGTGGAGAAAAGAGAGTTCTAACACAAAATAGTCTACTTTAGGGTCAAATTAATAGCAGTCCCTTTTTCTATTTAGAAGGATTACTCTCTGCATTTGTATATGTACATTTTTCTGTAGATTCAGTTATTCTCTCCTGTATACCCATGAGAATATGTATTTATTTAAGGATTTTCATTTGCCAGTTTGTTTTATTTTTAGTGTTAACTGTCTTTTAATATCTTTTTTCATTTTGAAACAATCTCAAAATTGCAGCAATATTTCAAAATAAAGTACAATTTTAAAAAAGTTTAACCATTTGAGAGTAAGTTGCAAATATGATGTCACATGACTCCCAAAAATTTTAGTGTGTATTTCCTACAAACAAAGATATTGTTCTATAATATTTTTTTAATTTAAAAAATTATGAGATATTTGAGGCAATAAACCATGTTATAATACATATAAATATTATATAAAATAATAATGAACATATGTAATAATGTAATGAAAATAATATAATGAACATATGACCATAACACAGCCTAAGAAATTAAATATTACCAACGCAGTTAAAAGCAACTGTGTTCCATTCTCATAGCCCCACATCAACCATCTTGAATTTGGTATATGTCATTCATTCCTAAGCTTAGGGTCCCCAAGTGGGTTTTAGGTGGCTTTATGAATGCCCTAAAATTGTATTAGAAATTAGATATGTATGTGCATTTTTCTGGGGAAAGGTTCATCATTTTGATGAAATTTGTATGGATGAAGGTAAGCTGTGTATAAAGTACCAAATTTCGTGACAAAATAGCCTACAGTTAGTGCATGTTCTTTCTTGCCATTCATTTATGGTTTAGCTCTTTGTATTCTGGCTTTCTCCCCAACTAAGTTAATGGAATTGATTTCCTAAGGTTACTTTCTAATTACGAAATTTAATTACTTCTTAGTCCTTATCCTCATTGAACTACTAATAGCACCTTACTCTTGGCTCACTTCTCCTTCTAGATTCTCTCCCTTGCTTCTGCTTCCTTTTGACATTCTTCAGTCTGCTCATTTGAAAAATATAATACCTGACTCATATAGTTGTGAGGAATAGAGCTATAAGGCTCTTATAAAATGCCTGGTTGTTGTATGTGTTTAATAAATTGTAGCTAATATTGACAGTTAATTATCATACCACTGTGGTGTGTCTCTTCATATCCTAGCACCCTATTTAAGATGTTTCTAATGGATGAAAGTCATTCCAAGATGATAACCTGCAATTACTGCCTCAGTTTCTTGCAATGTTGTTCATTAGCTTAGTAGTAGCCCTCTACCTATATAAGTAGTTCAGGTTATGGAAGGACCAATGATCCTTCAGGAGAAAATAATTTAGGTAAAGACTAGTTAGCCTTAAATTGCATAGAAATATATATATATTTTAAATTTTCTCCCTCAAAGTTGTAACACTATTCTCAGCCTGGTCACTTTTAAAGGCTTAGATGGTAAAAAAAGTAGTTCTCCTTTCCTTGCTTGTTCAGATTTTTACCCACTCTACTACTGAATAGATTGACAAATGAAGGTGCCAACTCTATTACGAAGGACACTTGCTGGCTTCAAACTGGCCAAGAGCCAGTTATTCTGGACAGGCTATTGAAGAGCCATATGACTTTCAGTCACTATTTACTTGGAACAGAACAACAGGAAGAATTTATATCAGGTTACTAGTCCCCTGAGCCTGCCCTGTCCTGAGCTGTCCTCTTTATTTTCACATCCACTACTAGCTTCCAGTAACAGTGACATACTTTTGTTCATACGCATAATAGAACCTTACAATATTTGAGGGCAAAGCCTCCGAGAAGCACCAAGCCCTTATTGAGGCTCATCTGTCAAGAGCAAAGCAGCCAAGTTATCTTTGCCCTCCATTAGGTAGAGTGCTTCATAACTACCATCCCTTCAGTCAGGATAGGGTAGGTTATGTTGCTGTAGGAAGAGACTCCCAACATCTATTATTCAAAGTAATAAATTTTATTTATTGTTTATACTACATGCCCATCATGTGTCACCTGGGGAATATTATGTGGTCCTCAGACTAGAACTCAAATGGAGCAGCCATCATGTGGGAACAGTGCTGATTTGTTGTGGCAGAGGGAAAGAGCCCTGAAGGTCTCACACTGCACTGACAATTAAACCTTATTTCTGCATGTGGCACATGTCACTTTTTTTTTATACCATTGGTCAGACTTTTTCAGGGATCAGTTGGAGGCCAGGAAGTACAATCCTACAATGTGCTGTGAAGGTGAAGAGCTAGATATATTCAGTCACACTGTTACTTAGTGTGCCCTATAGAAAGATAATGTTGGTCTCTAGCTACTTCTCTTTCCCTGGGACATCTTGCTAAGTCACTTCCTTTCATTTCCACTCATTCACATTTCCTTGCTTTTACAGAAATCAGACTGCTTCTTATAAGTCTGATAATTGTGTCTACTGTAGGCTGGGTTGTTTAATGGAAGGTGTATTTTTCTCCTTTATTTCAATTCCTTCTGCCTTTTTGGTGTTTCTGCAGTTGTTTGCTGCTGTGATATAAAGAGATATCAGCTCAGAATGTTTTTGTTTCAATAAAATGTTCTCATTTGGACTCTTCCTCACGTCCTGCTGTTTGTTATAGTAACAGAATTGTTATAACTCTGTGATACTCTGACCATAAAAATCTGATTAAATGACTTGCCCCAGGGCATGTAGTTAGTTGGTATTAGAGGAACCTGAACTAGAACTCAGGTTTTCTGATTCAGAGTTTGTTTCCTTTGCATTACACCAGGTCCTATTATAAAGATAGTTGTATAACTGGTAGCTGTGTAATTTACTCTCAGAGATGACTGGTAGCAATAGAATCTGGTCTTTAATCCTGAACAGAAGGAATTTTTCATTTAAATGTCTCCTTTTGAGTATTTTGATGAATTCTGTCATAAAATCAGATTTCTGGTATTCCTATGCTGATAAATTTGCATTCTTCCTTGAAACAAACAACTGGCTCTGATTAAATTAATGGCATAATCCTGACTATCTGTAAGACTCAAACAAAGGACTTCATCACCCCTGCTTCATCTCAATCTAGAATAAGGCATTGTATACAGTGTGTTATTACAGGTTTATTCCTTACTAGTATTTAGAATGTGATACAGAGGATTTAATTTTACAAATAGCATGAATAGGATGGTGAGAGCATTAATGAATATGCTGTGTCAACCTCTGTTATTTTGAAGTTGTGTGTGTGTGTGAACTGCTGTGAGTTCTTCTCATGTATAGTTTACTATAAAGTTCTTCAATGATGCTTTTTGTCTTAACCGAATTTACTATTGGTAATGGCTTAGAAAATGGCCAAATCAAGGTGACTACCACCAAAAATCATAGGTGAGAAAGGAGACATCCCTAATATAAAGACAAGTCTTAACACACAGGCACATAGTTCTTGTCAAGAGATCAACTAAATATGACATGGGTGGTCCAGAGTATTTTCAAGTACCATGAACCTATGCTCAGGCTTACTAGAGGACCACACCACTGAGTTTTTATATAGATTCAATAATAAAGTAGTCTCCCTAATCTGCAGTTTCATTTTCTACAGTTTCAAATACCCATGATCAACTGCAGTCTGAAAATATTAAATTTCCCCAACCATTAACATTACACACACCTGACATTCAAGCACTGACAATGATATGGCTCCATGATCTAAAATCACCCAAAAGCAGATGATCCCCTTTTTGACGTCGTCAAAAGATCAATAGTAGCCCTCCACTTTGTTCTTCTTTTTCAAGATTGCTGTGGCTATTCAGGGTCTTTTTTGGTTCCATATAAACTTTTGGAGTATTTGTTCTAGATCTGGGAAGTGTGCCATTGGTATTTTAATAGGGATTGTATTGAATCTATAGATTGCTTTGGGTAGTATGAACATTTTAATGATGTTGATTCTTCCAATCCATGAACACAGCATATGCTTCCACTTTTTATATCTTCCTCTATTTCTTTTTTTTAATTTCCTGTACTTTTCTGAAAACCTCCTTGGTTAAGTTTACTCCTACGTATCATTTTTTTGTTGTTGTTGCAATGGTAAATGGGATTTTTTTTTTTTTTTTAGATTCTGAGTGTTCATTATTGGTGTATAAAAATGCCATCGATTTCTGGATGTTAATTTTGAATCCTGCTACTTTGCAAATTTATTTATTAAATCTAGTAATTTTTTTTGGGGGGGGGCGGTATGTGCCCCTAGTGGGAACAGAACCCAGGACTCTCTAGACCATTGGCTGATGCTCCAACCGCTGAGCCAAACTGGCCAGGGAAAATCTAGTAATTTTTTTGGTGGAGTCTTTAGGGTTTTTTTATGTACAATATTATGTCATCTGCGAATAGTGACAGTTTTACTTCTTCTTTCCAATTTGGATACCTTTTATTTTTATTTTTTTCTTATTGTCTGATTGTTGTAGCTAAGACTTACAGCACTATGTTGAATAAGAGTGGCAAAAGCAGACGTTGCTGTATTGTTCCTATTCTTAAGGGAAATGCTTTTAGTTTTTGCCCATTGGGTATGATGTTGGCTGTAGGTTGTCATATATAGCCTTTATTATGTTGAGGTATGTTACCTCTATTTCCACTTTGCTGAGAGTTTTATAAAAAAATGGGTGCTGGATTTTGTCAAATGCTTTTTCAGCATCTATTGATATGATCATATGAATTTTATCTTTCATTTTGTTTATGTGTTGTATCACATTTATTGAATTGTGAACACTGTACCAGCCTTATATCCCTGGGATAAATCTCACTTGGTTGTGGTGAGTAGTTTTTTAATGTATTTTTGGATCCAATTTGCTAATATTTTGTTGAGGATTTTGGTGTCTATGTTCATCAGGGATATTGGCCTGTAACTTTTTCTTTCTTTCTAGTGTCTTTATCTGGTTTTGGAATTAGGATTATGCTGGCCTCATAAAAAGAACCTGGAAGTCTTCCTTCATCTTAAATCTTTTTCTTCATCTTAAATCTTTTTTTTTTTTTTTTTTCCATTTTTTGTTCAGGTAGAGTGGGAGGGGGAGAGAGGAAGAGAGAGAGAAACATCGATGTGAAAGGGACACATCGAGTGGCTGCCACACGCACGACCAACCAGGACCGGGGACAAACTGCAACCGAGGTACATGCCCTTAGCGGGAACCGAACCCGGGTCTCTCGGGACTGCAGGCCGACGCTCTAACCGCTGAGCCAAACCGGCCAGGGCTTAAATCTTTTTTGAATAGTTTGAGAAGAATAGGTGTTAGTTCTTCTCTGAATGTTCAGCAAAACTCCCCTGTGAAGCTGTCTGGACCAGGGTTTTTGTTTGCTGGGGATTTATTTATCACTGCTTCAATTTTCTTAGTTGTTATCGGTCTGTTCAGGTTTTCTGACACTTCATGGTTGAATTTTGGAAGACTGTATGATTCTAGGAATTTGTCCATTTCACTAAGGTTGTCCAATTTGCTGGCATATAATTGTTCATAGTATTTTCTTACAATCCTTTGTATTTCTGTGGTGTCAGTTGTTACTACACCTCTTTCTTTTCTTATTTTATTTATTTAGGTGCTCTCTTTTTGTTTTTTGGTGAGTCTGGCTAAAGGTTGATCAATCTTGTTTATCTTTTTAAAGAACCATCTTTTGGGTTTATTTATTTTTTTGTATTTTTTTTAAGTCTCATTGTCATTTATTTCTGCTCTGATCTTTATTATTTCCTTCCTTCTATTTATTTTGTGTTTTTCTTCTTTTTCCCATTCTAATTCCCTTTCTAAGCTATAGGGTTAGGTAATTTATTATAATTTTTTTGTTTGTTTCTTGAGGTAGGCCTATAGTGCTATGAACTTCCTTCTCAGGACTGCTTTGCCTATGTCCCATAGATTTTGTATTGTGTGTTCATTTTCATTTGTTCCTTGGATTTTTAAAAAATTTCTTCCTTGATCTCATTGTTTATCCATTCATTGCTTAATAGCATGCTGTTTAGCCTCTAAGTGTTTGAATGTTTTTGAATACTTTTATTGTAATTTCTAGTTTCATGCCATTGTGATCCAAGAAGATATTTGATATGATTTCAATCTTCTTGAACTTGCAGAGACTTGGCTTGTGTCTTAACATGTTGCTTATCTTTGAGAATGTACCGTGTGTACTTGAGAAGAATGTATATTCTTCAGCTTCAGGGTGAAATGTTCTGTAAGTATCAATTAAATCCATCTGATCTACTGCATCATCTGTTTCCTTGCTAATTTTTTTGTCTAGAAGATCTATTCAGTGATGTCAGTAGGGTCTTAAACTCCCCTACTATGATTGTATTGCTGTCAGTCTCTCCCTTAAAGTCCTCCCCGAGTTTTTAAATATATTTTGGTGCTTCTATATTGGGTGCATCTATGTTTACCAGGGTTACATCCACTTTTTGGATCGATACTTTTAATATTATGTGGTGACATTTTTGTCTCTTATTATGGCCTTCATTTTGAAGTGTATTTTATCAGATATGTGTATTGCTACCCCAGGTTTTTCTTTGTTTCCATTTGCATTGAAAAAATGTTCCTCCCTTCACTTTCACCTGTGTGAATCTTTTTTTCTGAGATGGGTCTCTTGTAAACAGCATATATGTGGGTCATGGTTTCTTATCTATTCACTTACCCAATGTCTTTTGATTGGAATATTTGTGCCATTTATATTTAAGGTTATTATTGATAGGTACTTATTTGTTGCCATTTATTTCTTTATACCTGTGTTTCTCTCTTTCTCTCTCTTTTTTCTTCTTCTTATAACAGTCCCTTTAGCATTTCTTGCAGTGCTGGTTTGGTTGTAGTAAACTTCTGTAGCCTTTTTTTTTTTTTTTTTTTTTTTTGGTACATGCCCCTAGCGAGAACTGAACCCAGGACTCTCTGGTCTGCAGGTCGATGCTCTAACCACTGAGCAAAACCAGCCAGGGCTGTCTGCGAAGCTTTTTATTTCACCTTTAATTTTGAATAGTAGCCTTGCTGGATAGAATTGCCTTGGGTTCAGACCCTTATTTTTTATTATTTTGTATACTTCATGCCACTCTCTTCTGGCCTGCAGTGTTTCTATTGAGAAATCAGCTGACAGTCTAATGGAAGCTCCCTTGTAGGTAAGTTTCTGTCTTTCTCTTACTGCTTTTAAGTTTCTTTCTGTCTTTAACATTCGCCATTTTAGTTATGATGTGTCTAGGTGTGGGTCTTTTTGGGTTCATCTCGATTGGAACTCTGTTTCCTGGACTTGTGTGACTTTTTATCGTCACCAGGTAAGGTAAATTTTCTGTCAGTATTTCTTCAAACAGATTGTCTATTCCTTTCTTCATTTCTTCTCCTTCTAGTACCCCTATGATGTGAATATTGTTATGTTTTTCATTGTCCCAAAGCTTCCTTACACTGTCCTCCTGCTTTTTATTTTATTTTTTTCCATTTGATGCTCTAATTGTGTGTGTGTGTGTTTTCCTACCTTGACTTCTAACTCTTGATTCAGTCTTCCACTTCTTCTAATCTACTATTGAAACCTTCCAGGGTATTTTTATTTCAGCTATGTCATTCTTCATTTCCACTTGATTTCTATTCATAGTGTCTACCCTTTTTTTCATGCTGATGTAATTTCCACCAGATTCTTTAAAATTCACATTAAGTTGCTTGTAGTTCTCACTAAGTTTTTTGAGAACCATTTAGAGTATTACTTTGAATTTTTGTCTCACATACTGCTTGCCTCCATTTCATTTCTTTTCTTTTCTGATGATTCCTCCTTTTCTTTTATTTGAGGGTTGTTTCTTTTTCTCACCATTGTAGCAGTCTGGTAGTTCAGGGCTAGGTGAGGCACACTGGGATGTGTAAGCAGGTCAGTATGTATCCAATAAGACTGCTATGTCTCCCAGTCTGGGTGTGATGGCCTTCTTGTGGGTCCCAGTGGAGTAGTCTTCTTGATCTTCTGAGCTGGGTGCTCTAGGAATGACCCTTTTGAGGTTATGTGGGCTCTTCTGTTGAATTTGGGTCTTGACTGCTATAGTCCATTTGTTAGTGAGCTCAGCCCTCAGGTTTGTTGACTGTGAGTCTGAACCCTGCCTCTGTCGTGCCAACTGTTATATAGATGCTGGCAGAACAAAACAAGCCAAAAACAAAACAAACCAAAATTAACCCTAAAAAATATCAGCAACTAAAATAATAAAAGCAACAACCTCAACAAAAATATTTAAAGACAAAGCAACAGAAATCACACACTCACAAAAGAATGCTACAAGGCATGAAACCAAAAGAATTAGAGGAGAGGGAAAAAAAATAGAATGTGAAAGCAAAGAAAGCTAGGCAAAACCAGACAAGACAAAAAAATGAAATAAAAAACTGAAAAATACCAACAACGACAATAATGAAAGCAACAGCCTCAACAAAAAGATGAAAAGACAAACAAACAGAAAACACACACAGAGAGAATACTAGAAGGCATGAGATAAAAAGAATTAGAAGGAGGGAAAATAAAGAATATGAAAGCAAAGTGCAAAGAAGGCAGAGACCAGAAATAGGGAAAGTATACAAAATAAAAGGTAGAAAATAAAAATTCAATAATCATTTTAGAAAGTAATTATGCTAAATAAAATAAAATACAGAATATGAAAGTAAAAATGGGAAAAAATTAAAAATAATTGAATTAAAAATTAAAAGCACACACACACACACACACACACACACACACACACACACATCAACTGCAACAGCAACCACAATAAGAAAACCTTGAATTTTCTATTTGTGTAACTCATTGGATTTTGCTCCAATGTTGTTGAATCTAGCACCTTGGTGTGTGATCCCATGCCCTCTTAGGCAGTTCTCTCTGGTTCAGGCCATTGTGAATCACTGTTCCTGCCTGATCCTGGGCCATCTGGCTGAAGCCTTGCTGGTCTGGCCCCAAGTAGTCTGGTGGGTGGGGCTTCTCTAGCCCAGAGGCTGGGTTTGCTTTGGGGTTTGACCCTTTACTGTACTTGTTCTAGACTGCTTTTCCTTCCCCCACAGCACTGGGCTATATGGGGTAACATATATGGTCAGGATGGTTTAAAAAGATTTGCATTGGGGGTGGTGCCTGTAACTTGTAGGAGGGGCAGGCAGTTGCTTCATCTCATTATAATGCCTCTGCTCTCCCTGGGTTCCTGGCACCCCCTGGTCACCACACCAATCAGGGGAGTATAGAAATGCCCTGCTTGGCTCTCTAATCTTTCAGCATGGCCAGCTTTCACTGGGTAAGGACTCTGCCCAGGCTCCCACCTGGCCAGACATCCAAATTCCCTGTGCTGCTGTGCTTCTGGGCTCAGCCACTAGGGTGCCGATTTCCAGCCCAGAGCTTTTCCACAGGTGGGTGAAGGGATGCCTCTTCTTTGCTTCAGGTGTGGAGGATCACACCTCTTTCTCCAGGTACTCAGTCTAGCCCCAGTCAAAATTCTTACAGTGAATAATCAGCCCCTCAAATTTACTCTCAGACCCCTCCTTAGGTCCACCGTTCTGCCTTGTGGCCCCTCCAGCTGATCACAATCAAGGCAAGATTCCCAGACTGGTGTTGTAACCAAACACTCACTTTAGCCTGGGATAGTGCTGTCTGAGCCCCCCTGGTGGGCCGAATCACCTCTGATTCCCACAGTGGTGCTATGTGGACTCCCCTTCCCATCTCTGTTGCTCTCCTTTCTGGATCTCTATGCGTACTTGAGTCCCCCTGCTCCCAGAGGGCAGAAGCTGCACTGCCAAATCTTCCCTCTGTCTTCCCAGTCATGCTGTGAGAGTTGGCTCAGCCATTCTGTGTCTTCTCTTGCCCCTTCTCTGTGTTCCCCACTCACAGTATTTCCAATCAGCTACTTTCATGTGGTATTTCAAGTCAAATGTTCTGTTGTTTAGCCTCAATTCCAGTCCTGGGCTAGGAGCAAGCATTTGGAGCTTCCTTAGGCTTCAGCCACCTTGCCTCTCTCTCTGTTTTTATTTCTCACTTTAAAACTCTGAAAGACAATAACATAGCTTAAACTATTGCATGCACGTTAATGCCTGCTTCTACTACTAATAAAACAATAGTAAAAAGAATATGGTAATACCATGTGCCAATCATTGTACTAGTATCTTATTTACATTTTTGTTTCCTCAAAGTGACCTAAGGGCATTAGGATGGAAGGATATTACTTCCTTGCTTGCTTAAGGTGCTGTTTATATCAAGTAGTATACTTTGGTGGAAATCCCTAGAGCTCATCTGTTTATATTTTATATGGGCAGTTTCTCCTTTCCCATTTCGCAATAGGTTACGACTGCTGTAATACTCATTCATATATCACTATATGAATACTCCATCAGCATCTAACATGTGTACACAGTTAACAAAATCTCTTTTATGTGTGCTATCTTATTTGATCTTTGCAGGAACACTGAAATAGAAAAGAAAAATACTATACAATATTATGTGCATTTAGGATAAAAAATGGAGGCTCAGATACTTCTTACTTGCTCAAGGTAGAAGTCTTCACATCATCTTCTGTTATTAGTTTATCAATCTTGACTACTCTTGAACTGTTGGGAGGGATATTTATAAATTTATGCTTAAGAGCGAGACAGAGACTAATCTTCATTTACTATATCTTTCACCAAGCATGATGTCAGGTATACAAAACAGATTTAATAAAAGTCTGTTGACCTGACTTGTTAGATTTTATAGTTGAATGGAGGAAGAGCTAGGGGAATAAAATAAATTTTAAGTAAGGCTTGCTGTTAGTTAATATGGGGCTATTCATTAAGATGTATAATCTGTAAATCTTTCTAAGAACTCCCTATTGCAGAAGGGCCCCAAATATTTTTCCTGCCATTTATCACACATTGTCAAAAATTAGGCTATTATAGAGCCATTCTTTTGGCCACTGATACTCCAGGATAATATTTTAAATTGCATATGTCTTTAGAACGTAAAAGTCATTTACACATTAGTACATAATAGTTTTGTGGAGGTTTTTTATTTTTGTTTTTGTTTTTGTTTTTGCTAAGGATTTGGCCAGGGTAGGTTTTAAAAATTAAAAGATCATTTTGGAGCATCAATCACCACTGTAGAGAGTTGTTAAGGAGAATATTAACAAATTGTTTATTGTCTACTATAACAATAATAACTAATACTTGTTGAGCATAAGCTGTATTCCAGACTCTGCTTTAATTACTATAATTATCCAGTTTTACAAATGAGATACCCAAGCCTCAGAAGAGTTAAATAATTTACTGATGGGGTCACAAGGCTAGAAAGTGGCAGAACTGAGATTTAAACCAAAGTCAGACTAATACAAATCTCCCATTCTTAACTTTTACCCCATATTACCTAATAAGAGGAAGTAAGGAAAGGCAGTGAAGAAGAATTGAAGGGATGTATAAATGGTTACTAGGAAGATAACCCAAGTTAAACATTTACTTAAGTCATGATGGAGACTGCAAATCTGTAGACTCAAGTTCTATTGCAGGTATTTTGGCCTGGTTCCCCTAAGCAATCACCTCCTTTTCATTTATCATTCCTAGCTACTTTACATATCCTTGTGCTTATTTGGTTACCCATTTTGGTCTCCATTGTTGTTGTTTCTCAAGTGGAGTCTAAAGAATATAGTCACATTTCTTTTATATAAGACATCTCCAATGTGCATCTGAAGTATTACTTATAAATTATCATCATGCAAAGCTACTAGGAGTGATTGATAATACACAATGAGAGTTGATTTTTGCAACTAGTAAATTTAAAAGTAGATCATTCTTCAAGAGTGAATTTTAAACAACCCATTCCTACAGGTTGGAATGATGAATAGTAATGATGATGACATTACCTTTACATTTGTGTTTAGGGCTTTCATGTTATTTGAGTTGAACTATTCACAAGTTATATGAGATAGGTAAGGATTATTATACCTATTTTATAGATGAAATGGGCTGATATTTACTAATTGTAAGTGATCACCTGTCTGATAGGTAGAAAATCCATTTACAGAGCCACAACCTGAATCTCTCCTTCCTTGATAAATCCTATAGGTGGGAAAGGGGTACATTTGCCTAATTGTAAATTGATGGGAAGCAGATATATGTGCTGATAAAGAATGGTGTGTGTGTGTGTGTGTGTGTGTGTGTGTGTGTGTGTGTGGAGGAGGGGTGATGTTTATAGACCTTTCAAAAGTATGTGTACATGAGACAAAGTAATTGGGGACAAGAGAAATCCTACTCATCTACCAAGGTCGATTCAAATTATACTGCCTCTGCAGAGCATGCTAAGACTGTTCTGGCCTCCATTAATCAATCTCCTTTCCTCTTAAATCCTCTAATAATTTTAGTCTACACTAGAGGTTACAAACTGGTGACCCTTGATCCAAATATGGTTCAAAGACATGTTTTATTTTCACCAGTGCTACTATGTGCTAGAGGTAGGATTTTATTGGTTTTGTTGGAAAGGAGAGGAGAGCAGAACTTTGAGCCCACTAGCTTGTCACAACCCACTATCAAGGCCCTCTGGATGCTTTGGTGTGATGAAATACAACTATACTGGGGTATTCAGGTTTCAACAGTTCATAGCTAAAGACATATGTGGTTCATTTAGCAAGATAACCTTCTTCTTACTCAGAAATGATGTAGAATGCATTTAGAAATGGTGTCAGCATTAGCGTCTTCACAGTTGGAGAAAAAATAGAAAATGGCACCAAGCTTTCTGAAAGATTTGAGCACTGCTTATTCTATTTCTTTCTGTCTCATATAATTTTCCACTGAAATTGATTAAAGTGTTGTAGCTAACAGGTAGATTGAATATAATATTTTCCACCTCAACTTATTTTTTTAATTTAATTAATTTATTAATTTATCCTCACCTGAGGACATTTTGCATTTATTTTCAGATAGAGAGGGAGGGAGAGAGAAACATCAACATGAGAGAGACATATCAAGTGTTCACCACCCACACAACCTCAACCAGGGCCGAGGACAAACTGAAACTGAGGTACGTGCCCTTACCAGGAACCAAACCCAGGACTCTCTGGTTCACGGGCCGAGGCTCTAACCGTGGAGCCAAACTGGCCAAGGCCTGCCTCAACTTATTAGTCACAGACTACTAAGCATAACTCTGAGACATTTGATTAGAACATTCCATTAAAAATTATCATAGCCTGGCCAGTGTGGCTCAGAGGATTGAGCATCATCCCATGCACCAAGAAATTAGTTGTTCAATTCCCAATCAGGGATTGTGCCTGGATTGCTGCTTCATTCCCTAGTAGGGGGTGTGCAGGAAGCAGCTGATTCATATTTCTATCACTCTCTCCTACTCCCTTCCTCTCTCTCTAAAGAAAAAAAAATCAATAAAATATACATATTTTTTAATTAATTAATTTATTTTTGTTACAGATGTTTCTCCTTTTTCACCCACTAATACCCCCTTCCCTCTCCCTCCCCATTCTGTCCCCAGCTTTGCTGTCCATTTCCATTGTTCATACATACATGCATAAAAGTTCTTTGGTTTATCTCTTCCCTCCAGCCCCGCTAGTGGGGATTGAAAGTCTGTATGCCACTTCCACATCTCTGGGACTACCACATTCCTCAGACTGTTATGTTCATTATATTCCACAAATAAGTGAGATCATATGAAACTTGTCTTTCTCTGTTTGGCTTGTTTCACGTAAGATAATACTCTCCAGGTCCCTCCATGTCGTCTCAAAGAATAAGAGATCTTACTTTTTTAGAGCTGCCTAGTAGTCCATTGTGTATATATACCACACTTTTTTATTCCTTTATCAACTGATGGACATTTGGGCTGTTTCCAGATCTTAGCTATTGTCAATAGGGCTGCGACAAACATGGGGGTACATATATTCTTTCTGATTAGTGTTTTAGGCTTCATAGAGTATATTCCTATAAGTGGGATCACTGGGTCAAATGGAAGTTCAATTTTTAATTTTTTAGGTAACACTATAATATTTTTCATAGTGGCTGCACCGGTCTGAATTCCCACCAGCAGTGTACCAGAGTCCCCTTTTCTCCACACCCTCGTCAACACTTGTTATTTGATGATTTGTTGATGGCGACCATTCTGATAGGTGTGAGGTGATACCTCATTGTTGTTTTAACTTGCATCTCTCTGATGGTTAGTGATGTTGAGCATTTCTTCATGTGTCTCTTAGCCATTTGTATGTCCTGTTTCGAGAGCTGTCTATTTAGTTCCTCTGCCCATTTTTTAATTGGGTTCTTTGTCTTCCTTTTGTTGAGTTGTATGAGCACTCTATATATTTTGGAAATTAACCCCTTATCTGATGTATCGTTGGCACTTATGCTCTCCCATACAGTGGGTTCCCTTTTAATGGTTGTTTTCTTTGCTGTGCAGAAGCTTTTGAGTTTGATGTAGTCCCATGTGTTCATTTTCTCCTTTGTTTCTGTTAACTTAGGTGATGTATCAGTGAAAATTCTGCTTTGTATGATGTCTGAAATTTTGTTGCCTACAGTTCTTCTACGATTTTTATGGATTCATGAGTCACATTTATGTCTTTTATCCATTTTGAGTTTATTCATGTGTATAGTGTAAGTTGATTGTCTAGTTTCATTTTTTTGCATGTAGCTGTTCAATTTTCCCAACACTGTTTATTAAAGAGGCTATCTTTGTTCCACTGTATGCTCTTGCCACCTTTGTCAAATATTAATTGAGCATATTGCCTTGGGTCCATTTCTGGGTTCTCTGTTCTGTTCCACTGGTCTATATGCCTGTTCTTGTGCCAGTACAATGCTGTTTGGATTACAGTGGCTTTGTAGTATAACCTGAAGTCTGGTAATGTGATCCATCCAACTTTGTTATTCATGTTAAAGATTGCTGTGGCTTTGTGGGTCTTTTTTGGTTTCATATGAACTTCTGAAGTATTTGTTCTAGTTCTGTGAAGTATGTCATTGGTATTTTGATGGGGATTGCATTGAATCTATAGATTGCTTTGGGTAGTATGGACATTTTAATTATGTTAATTATTCCAATCCATGGGCAAGTTATGAGCTTCCACTTTTTTATAGCTTCTTCTATATTTTTTTTTCAATGACCTGTAGTTTTCTGTGAATAGGTCCTTTATTTCTTTGGTTAAGTTTATTTCTAGGTATCTTAATTTCTTTGCTGCGATGGTAAATGGGATTGTTTTTTAATTTCTCTCTCTGTGAGTTCATCATTGGTGTATAAGAATGCCGTCGATTTCTTGACCTTAATATCGCATGCTGCTACTTTGCCAAATTCATTTATTAAGATATAGTGGATTTTTGATGGAGTCTTTGGGGTTTTCTATGTATAATATTATGTCATATGTGAATAATGACATTTTCAATTCTTCTTTTCCAATTTGAATCCCTTTTATTTTTTCTTCCTGTCTGATGGCTATGGCTAAGACTTCCAGTAATATGTTAAATAACAGTGGTAAAAGTGGGCATCCTTGTCTTATTCCTGTTCTTAACAGAAATGCTTTTAGTTCTTGCCCATTGAGTATGATGTTGGCTGTAGGTATTTTATATATGGCCTTTATTATGGTGAGATACGATCCCTCTATTCTCATATTGCTGAGGGTTTTTACCAAAAATGGGTGCTGGATTGTGTCAAATGCTTTTCATCATGTATTGATATGATCATATGATTTTTATCTTTCATTTTGTTTATGTGGTGTATCACATTTATTGATTTGCAAATATTGTACCAGCCTTGCATCCCTGGGATGAATCCCACTTGGTCATGGTGAATAATTTTTTTTATGTATTGCTGGACTTGATTTGCTAGTATTTTGTTCAGGATTTTGGCCTCTATGTTCATCAGGGATATTGGCCTGTAGTTTTCTTTCTTTGTATTGTCTTTTTCTGGTTTTGGAATTAAAATTACGCTGGCTTCATAAAACAAATTTGGAAGTCTAACTTCTTGAAATAGTTTGAGGAGAATGAGTATTAGTTCTTCTTTGAATGTTCAGTATAATTCCCCTATGAAGCCATCCAGGCCAAGGCTTTTGTTTGCTGGGAGAGACTTGATTACATCTTCAATTTCTTTTGTTTTTAGTCGTGTGTTCAAATTTTCTGTCTATTCCGCGTTCAGTTTGGGGAGACTATGTGTTTCTAGAAATTGGTCCATTTCACTTAGATTGTCAACTTTGTTGCTGTATATTTGTTCATAATATTTGTTAATAATTCTTTGTATTTCTGGGGTGTCAGTTATTATTTCTCCTCTTTCATTTCTGATTTTGTGTATTTGGATTCTATCTCTTACTTGGTGAGTCTAGCTAAAGGTCCATCAATCTTGTTTATATTTTCAAAGAACCAGCTCTTTGTTTCATTGATTTTTGAACTGTTCTTTTGGTCTTTATGTCATTTTTTTCTGCTCTGATCTTTACTATTTCCTTCCTTCTACTTGGTCTGGGGTTTTCTTTTTGTTTGCTTTCAAATTGTTTAAGTTGTGAGGATAGATAGTCTATTAGAGATTTTTCTTGCTTCTTGAGGTAGGCCTGTAGTGCTATAAACTTCCCTCTCAGAACTGCTTTCGCTGCATCCCATAGATTTTGTGTTGTTGTGTGTTCATTTTCATTGGTTTCCAGGAAGTTTTTAATTTCTTCCTTGATCTCCATGGTAACCCATTTATTGTTCAATAAAATGCTACTTAGCTTCCATGTTTTCAAATGTATTTGCATGCTCTTGTTGCAATTGATCTCTAGTTGCATGGTATTGTGATCTGAGAAGATGCTTGATGTGATTTCAATATTATTGAACTTGTAGAGATTTAGTTTGTGCCCTAACATGTGGTCTGTCTTTGAGAATGTCCCATGTGCACTTGAGAAGAATGTGAATTCTGCAGTTCTGGGGTGTAATTCTCTGTAGATGTCTACTAAATCCATTTGATCTAGTTCTTCATTTAAGTCTATGTTTCCTTGTTAATTTTTTGTCCAGATGATCTATCCAGTGATGTCAGGGGGGTGTTGAAGTCCCCTGGTATGTTTGTATTGCTTTTTATTTCTTCTTTGAAGTCCTCCAGAAGATTTTTAATATGTGTTAGTGCTCATATAGTGAGTGCATATATGTTTATGAAGTTTATATTTTCCTGTTGGATAGATCCTTTGAATATTATGTAGTTGCCTTCTTTGTCTCTAGTTATGGCCTTCATTTTGAAATCTATTTTATCAGATATGAGTATTGCTACCCCTGCTTTTTTTTGCCTTCCATTTGCCTGAAAGATTTTTTTTCATACCTTCACTTTCAACCTATGTGAGTCTTTTGTTGTGATGTGGATCTCTCGTAAACAACATATATGTGAGTCATGCTTTCTTATGCAGTCAGATACTCTATGTCTTTTTATTGGAGCATTCAAACCATTCACATTTAAGGTGATAATTGATATGTACTTATTTATTGCCATTTTTGTTTAGTTTGGTTCTAAGTAGTCTTGGATTCAGATCCTTGTTTTTCATGACCTTGATTACTTCATGCCACTCCCTTCTGGCCTGTAGTGTTTCTGTTGAGAAGTCAGCTCAGAGCCTTATAGCATTTCCTTTGTAGGTAACCTGTTACTTATCTCTTGCTGCCTTTAGGATTCTCTCTGTGTCTTTAATTTTTTTGCGTTTTAATTACTATGTGTCTTGGAATAGGCCTGTTTGGCTTCTTCTTACTTGGGCCTCTCTGTGCTTCTTGAACTTGAGTACCTTCTTCCTTCACCTAGTTAGGAAAGTTTTCTGTCACTATTTCTTCAAATATACTCTCTAACTCTTGCCCATTTTCTTCCTCTTCGGGGACTCCAATTGAAGCAAATGTTATTACATTTCCAGTTGTCTCACAGTTCTCTTAATCTGTCTTCCTGTTTTTTTAAATTTTTTTTTTCTTTTGGTTTCTCTGCTTGGTTGATTTATTCTACCCTGTCTTCTAATTTGCATATTTAGTCCTCAGCTTTCTCTTCTCTGCTGGTTTGTCCTTTCAATGCGTTCTTAATTTCTGCTATGTCATTCTTCATTTCCACTTGGTTGGTTTTTAATGTTATTATATCTTTATTCCTGGTGCTGATGTCCTTACTCATGCTGTTGAGCTTCCTCAAAATCATGGCTCTGACCTCTACCTCTGATAATTTGCTTAGCTGCATTTCATTTATCTCATCTTCGATAGAGTTCTCTTGTTCTTTCATTTGGGATTTGTTTTTGTGTCACCATTTTGGCTATCTCAGTGGGTTTTGGAACCTGCCTAATTTTCCCTGTGAGTGTTGGTGTTCTGATGTTTGTGGCTCCCTCTACTGGGTTTGGATGAGCCTGGGTGGGCCCACGTTAAACACCACTGTCAAGTCTTACTGTCTTGGGTAGATTTATAGGCCCAGGAAAGGTTCAGTTATCCTCTAGCTTTTTCCTGGAGGCTAGTAGTCTCAATTACCCAGTGCCTTGGAATGTAGCCCTGTTGTTCTGCATAAGTTGATTTCCAGAGGTTGGGATAGATGCTGGTTATTAATGAGCCTCAATTTGCATTTCTTTGCCTCACCTAGGAAAGGCAGAATCTCCCAGGGGTGGGTGCTGCTTCTTTTCCCCAGAACTCTGGGATGGAACTCACTGGCCAGTGTCCTTTGTGGCCGCAACTCAGCAAAAATTATGTGTGCCCTCCAAATGTTGGTTGTCCCCACAGAGTCCCAGCCCATTCTGTCCTCCCTCTTCTAGGTGAGTGGTTTTGGCTATTTTAGCACTCTGTTCTGGCTGTCTGGGATGTGGAGTGGGCTTTATCTTTATTACCCAAGGGCGCTGCTCACAGCTAAGACTGCTGCTGTCCTTGGGCTCCCAGCTCGCCACCCTCTCACGCCTCCATAGATCCTACCAGTGTCACTGGTAATATGGTCCTGTCCTGCTGCTTTTCTGTTGCTTTTTTTCTGAGGATTTGTCTTTAATTAATTGTAATTCCCATTTGGTCCTTGGACATTGTCTCCGTACCTTCTATTCACTCCGCCTGCATTTTCACATTCTCTATGCCTATCTTGTATGCAGCTGGGTCGCACAGGCCTTTCTGGTACCACCGCACCCTGCAGGTCCAAGGGGTAACTGGATCTCACATTCCCTTTGGGGACCAGGCTCTATGCCTATGTTTTGGGCTGCTGGGTCCCACAGGTCTCTCTGGTGCTTCAGCATCCCACAGGTCCTGCGGGTAACTTGATCACAGAGTCTCTGCTGGGTAGCATATGCTTCTCTGATGCTTCAGCACCCCTCAGGTCATGTGGGTAATTAGATTGCACAGTCCCTGCTGGGTCGCACAGCCCTCTCTAGTGCCCCTGCACCCTGAAGGTCCCCTGGGCAGGCAGCTGGATAGCACTAGTCCCTCTTGGGCTCCGGCTTCCCACCGCTCTTGTGGGCTACTGGGTCGCAGAGGCCTCTCTGGTGTCCCTGCATCCTGCAAGTCCCGTGGACGGGCAGCTGCATCGCACCAGTTTCTCTCGCGCTCTGACTTCCCATTTCTTTTGTGAGATGCTGGACCACACAGGCCTCTGTGGAGCCCCAGCTCCCGCTGCTGGTGGCTGGGGATTGCTGTTGCCCCATGGGGCTCAACTCCTGCTCAGTTTTTGCTGTAGTTTTTGGGAATGGGTTTCAGCTGTTGGTCTGTGCTTCTGTTGCCTGGGGATGGATGTCTCAATAAAATATATATTTTAAAAATTTTCCTACACTGCATTTTCCATGTCTCTAAGAATTTCCCTTTGCTCTGTTTAGTAGCCTCAACCCATACACTTTGTAAGAAATTAGATTGAGAGATAACGAAACCTTTAATTAGTGTCTCTTGAAGATGTGGTTGCATAGATGAAGACCACTAAATATTATCCACATAGTCCCAGTAAACCAGTAGTAATAGATTTTTAACTCCTGCATTGCCTTCAGTCTTTGTTTCCAGAGTGCCATGGACCTAGGCTGGGGAACCGGTTCTGACTGGACTTTCTAGAAGCCAAGTAAGGCCACTATATCTTATTTGTAGCAAAGCAGTGGAAACTGCCTGAATGCAGCTAGAACCATGACAGGTCAGGTCATTTATTCCTTTTTCAGTCCTTCAGAGTGCATTGAATAAGCTCAGATGCACTGGAATGACTGACTCTAGCCCCCAATGTTATGATCAACTTTGTCAGCCAGACAATTCATAGACTCAGTTCCAGCAAACAGATTATTTTCTTTCTTTTAAAATGTGTTAAGATTAAGGTAATTATCTTATACCTGAATTTTAACATTCATACTGTCATTTGGTGATTCATATTTTTACAAATTTTGTTTGGGATTGTGGTGCTAACTCTAACATGAATATCCCCAAAAAAAGCCTTTACTTTGACCAATGTAGCATCCTTTTGTGTGCCATTAAGACTACAAAATATTCAGGATATGTGGCCTACTTTTCCAAATTCCACAATAACCTATCAACTTTCAGCGTTTCCCAAACAAGAGCAAAAGGGTCAAATGATACAGACTGCCCAGCAATGACTAACAAGGCCTCCCCAAAGAAAGTCACTCCCTTGATTTCGTTATTTTACATGCATATTCCAAATCAGTTTTATGGAATTCTGAGCTGTGCTGACTTTTTAATTGTGCCAGAATGTTTTTTAAAGAGCTATAACATTACAATCAGTATGTTGTTTCCTAGGTCAGATTAATGCCCTTCTTATGCAATGGTTGTTTAACTAACAGGTGTGTACCCACTTGATTGTTGTACATACTGGCTGTCAGAATCTGGAAGCTTTTCTTTGTCAACTGGACTCCCTTTTCATTCAGTGGAGTTGGTGCCTGAGGTAGTTGGGTGCCAAAAGATCACAGGAGAGACAAAAGCATTTAGTGCTATTGTCAAATTAGTGGGGGCAGAGGTCAGGAGGAGTGATCTTTCCACAGTTCTTCTACAAACTGAAAATGGCTCCTCAAATGGTGCATCGTGATGATTATGCATACTGTAAGCCTCACTTCTGCTTCTTCATTCTTTCTGAATTTATGGCAGTCCTGGATTTAGTAGACTGCTTATTCACACAGTATGCTTAAAACATGTTAAATAGTGATAAATTATTTCTGTTTTCAAATGTCCAGTGAGAGGGATATAGAAACCCTGTCCAGTGTGCTGCAATGCATCTCATATTTCTGAGAGAACATAAATCTTTGTCCTGTGTTGTGCTAGATCCTCTAACTACTATAAAGTGAGTAGTAATAAACCAGTATTTCCATATAGTACTTGTTTTGGGAAAGATAGATAAGCTCACACATCTACTGACACCATTTCTCACTTCTTTAACTGGGCAAGCATTTTGAATGAGTCCCAAAACATATTTCCTGCTTTTCAATGAAAACAAACAGTAATGTTATTCTTGTGAATTCCCCTGCCCATCTTCATAAGAGTTATCTCTAGCTCCTCTTCATTAAGATCTAGGCATGCTTTTGTTAAAATGCTTATTTTAGCATGTGAAATGCACCCCCCCAAAAATAAGAAACAGGCACCCCTATGGCCTCCCTTTCACGTACTCCATAAATTTATCGTCTTCCCTCTAATCCCACTCTTATTCTCAACATTGAGTACCCCATCCCTCCAAGTATAGTACTAGAGGGGAAAACATGAAGCTAAAAACAAGCACTTGAAATGCCTACAGGTTTTAAAATAAAACTTAATGTCATAAGCCTCAACTTTAGTATGTACAGGCACTCTGGATCTAGAGGTCTCAGATAGTTATTGTTCTAAGGCAGTTGAAGTACTTCTCACTCTCTGTTTTTCTTGCTATTAGATTAGGATACCCTGGACACATTAAATTCATAGATGACCTAGTACTCTTATCTAACACTTTCTTTCAAGGGGATGGGGGTAATAAAAACTTCCTGCGAACCAATTGCAGGATCTCTGGCCCTAGCACTGTGACATTAGGCAATTCACCTCTTCCTGAGTTTCTTCTTTTGTAAAATGGTGATAACAGTATCTGCCCTGCACACCTCACAGATCTGTAGCCAAGTTCCCACATAACAGTCAATGTGTATATAAGGCCCCACAGAACTTTAAAACTATATTATTTCAGACACCTCCCTTTCCTGTCACAGAGGAGACAAAATTTCTTATCACTTTCCGTCAATTGGCAGTTAGAAGAAATTGAAGAGTAAACTTATAATCATAAATCTTTTCTGTAGCTGTGTTATATTTTTAAGGCACTGTCCACTTGCCAAATAAAACATACTTTCTCATTAAGACTTTATTATCCCAGTATTATTTATGATTTATTGGCAATATTTTTTAAGAGAAGATATTTACTAGTGCCTACCTTGGCCTACCTCTGGGCTTATCTTTCTTGTGTGCAATTTATTTTTTATCTATCTCTGATGTGCTCAAATTCTTAATTTTTGAAGATGCTTATTATTTTACCCTTTGACAGGCTTTTATACCTGTTTTAGTATGAGCTGATACCAGTTACTAAAAGTTTTGGAATTAATTATTGTCCTAGGAGGGCAGGTATAAGGTTTGCTTAGGAGTAAACATTCTCCACGTAAGCTTTAAAAAAATTCAACTCACCCAGCCGGTGTGGCTCAGTGATTGAGCATCGACCCATGCGCCAGTTCAATTTCTAGTCAGGGCACATACATAGGTTGTGGGCCAAATACCCAGTGGGGGGCAGGCAGGAGGTGGCCAATCGATGTTCTCTCTCACTGATGTTTCTATCTCTCTCTCCCTCTCCCTTCTTCTCGCTCTAAAATCAATAAAGAAAAAAAAAATTTTTTAATTCAACTCATTTAATCAAGAGGGGGAAGATGGCGGTGGGCAGGACCTGAGGGAGGGTGAGTGTGTGAGATACTGAGTGTGTGAGAGAGTGTGAGTGGACACGAAGGTGGATGACCAAACCCCAGCTGTGCAGAGACGCAGAGCAGAACGTTCCTGTGCTGTGGACAGGAGCAGCTAGCTACCTCAGTAAGTGGACCCGCAGGGCGCTTCTCCCTTCACCATGGGGAGGTCCCACTATTTTGGAAGATATCAAGTCTTCCCTGGGAGGAGGCAGTGGGAGCGGCTAGGGCCCAGCTAACTGAGTCCACCAGCGTACCTGGCACCATCGGACCAGTGGACACTCTGTGTCAACCCAGACCAGTGCATAGTAGTGGAGCTCCCAAGGTGCCCGTCATGGAAGTCGCAGACAGCCCAGAGCCCAGCACCATCTCCCACAGTAGAAGCCCAATCCGAGTCCAGATATATCCCCAGCAACAGAGGCTGGGGGGCAGACATCCATCCCCAGGCAACAGAAGCACAGACCAGCAGCTGAGACCCATCCCCAAAAACTACAATGAAAGTTGAGCAAGAGTTGAACCCCACGGGGCAGCAGCACTACCCAGGCCCTGGTGGCGGGACCTGGGTCTCCACAGAGGCCTGTGTGGTCAAGTAGCTCACAAGAGCAGTGGGAAGCCAGAGACCAAGAGAGACTGGTGTGATCCAGCTGCCAGCCCACAGGACCAGCAGGGTTCTTGGGCACCAGAGAGGCCTGTGGTACCCAGCAGGGACTGTATGATCTAGATACCCACAGGACCTATGGGGTGCTGAAGCACCAGAGAGGCCTGTGCGACCCAGCACAGACTGTGTAATCTAGGTGCCCCCAGAACATGTGGGGTGCTGAAACACCAGGAAGGTCTGGGCGACCCAGCAGGAACTGTGTGATCTAGTTACTCGTGGGGCCTGTGGGGTGGCCAGAGAGGCCTGTGCAACCAAGGAGCCCATAACATAAGCATAGAGCCAGGTCCCCAAAGGGACTATGCAATCCAGTTACCCGTGGGACCTCCAGGGTGCTAAGGCACCAGGAATGCCTGTGCAACCCAGTTGCACATAAGATAGGCATAGAGAATGTGAAAAAGGAAGGCAGAGTGAAGAGAAGCTATGCAGGCAATCTGCCAGGACCAAATGGGAATTACAAATAAATAGAGACAAATCCTCAGAAAAAAGCAACAGAAAAGAAGCAGAACAGGACCATATAACCAGGGACACTGTTAGGATCTACGGAGGCGCAAGAGGGTGGTGGGCTGGGAGCAGTCTTAGCCATGAGGAGCACCCTTGGGGAATAGAGACCAAGCCCGCTCCACAGTGCAGAGAGCCAGGATGGAGCGCTAAAATAGCCACAACGGCTCATCTGGGGGCTGCGGCAGAGGGAGGGCAGACTGGGTTGGAACTCTGTAGGACCACCTGGGATCTGGAGGGTACTCAGAGATTTTGCTGAGTTGTGGCCACAAAGGATGGTGGCCAGTGTGCTTTTTCCCAGAGCTGTGGGGAAAAGCAGAAACACCCCCACCCCGTGCTAGAGATTCAGCCTTTCCCAAGTGAGGCAAAGAAATGCAAATTGAGGCTCATTAATAACCAGCATCTATCCCACCCTCTGGAAATCCTCTTATGCAGAACACCAGGGCTATATTCCAAGGCACTGGGTAATTGAGACTACTAGCCTCTAGGAAAAAGCTAGAGGATAACTGAACCTTTCCTGGGCCCACAAATCTATCCAGGAAAGTAACACTTGACAGTGGTATTTAACATGGGCCCACCAAGGCTCATCCAAACCCAGTTGAGGTAGCCACAAACAGCAGAACACCAACACTCACAAGGAAAATGAGGCAGGTTCCAAAATCCACTGAGATAGCCCAAATGGTGAAACACAGAAACAAATCCCAAATGACAGAACAAGAGAACTCTATCGACGATGAGATAAATTAAATGCAGCTAAGCAAATTATCAGAGGCAGAGTTCAGAGCTATAATCTGAGGAAGCTCAACAATATGAGAAATAACATCAGCACCATGAGTAAAGATATAGAAATATTGAAAACCAACCAAGTAGAAATGCAGAATAATATAGTAGTAACTACGAACACGTTGGAAGGACTAACCAATAGAGTACAGGAAGCTAAGGACCAGATCAGTGAATTGGAAGACAGGGTAGAAAAAATCAACCAAGCAGAGAAACAAAAGGAAAAAATAATTAAAAAAACAGGAAGACAGATTAAGAGAATTGTGGGACCACGGGAAACATAATAACATTTGCATCATAGGAGACCCAGAAAAAGAAGAAAATGGGCAAGGGTTAGAGACAATATTTGAAGAAATAGTGACAGAAAACTTTCCTAACTTGGTGAAGGGAGAAGGCATTCAAGTTCAAGAAGCACAGAGAGCCCCAAGTTAGAAGAACCAAAACAGGCCCACACCAAGACACATAGTAATTAAAATGCCAAAAAATAAAAGACAAAAAAAGAATCCTAAAAGCAGCAAGAGATAAGCAACAGATTACCTACAAAGAAACCCCCATAAGACTATCAGCTGACTTCTCAACAGAATCACTATAGGCCAGAATAGAATGGCATGAAGTAATCAAGGTCATGAAAAACAAGGATCTGGATCCAAGACTACTCTACCCAGCAAGGCTATCATTCAAAATAGAAGGTGAAATAACGAGCTTTCCAGGAAAAAAAAAAAAAAAAAGGCTAAGGGAATATATTAACACCAAACTAGCAGTGCAAGATATGCTAAGAGGACTGCCTAATTAGTAGAAGAAATGGGGAAATAAATATAACCACACTAAACAAAATTGGCAATAAATAATTACATATCACATACATATTGTTTACAAGATACCCAACTCACAACAAAAGACTCACATAGGTTGAAAGTGAAGGGATGAAAAAAATCTTTAAAGCAAAAAAAAGCTGGGGTAGCAATACTCATATCTAATAAAGTAGATTTCAAAAAAGACCATAAATAGAGACAAAGAAGGCCACTACATAATATTGAAAGGATCTATCCAACAGGAAGATATAAGCTTGGTAAACATATATGTACCCTGTTTAAGAGCACCAGCATATATTAAAAATCTTATGGAGGACTTCCAAGGAGAAATCAAGTGCAATACAATCCAGGGGACTTTAATTTCTTGCTGGCATCACTGAATATATCTTCTAGACAAAAAAATTAACATGAAAAGAGACTCTAAATGAAGCATTAAATCTAATGGATTCAATAGACATCTATAGAGAATTACACCCCCAAGCTGCAGAATTCACATTCTTCTCAAGTGCACTTGTGACATTCTCAAAGATAGACAACATGTTGGGGCACAGTCTAAGTCTCTACAAGTTCAAGAAGATTGAAATCATATCAAGCATGTTCTCAGATCACAATGGCATGCAACTAGAAATCAATTGCAACAAGAACATGCAAAGACATTTGTAAATATGGAGGCTAAATAGCATGTTATTGAACAATGAATGGGTTACCGAGGAGATCAAGAAAGAATTTAAAAACTTCCTGGAAAATAATGAAAATGAACACACAACAACACAAAATCTATGGGATGCAGCGAAAGCAGTTCTGAGAGGAAAGTTCATAGCACTACAAGCCTATCTCAAGAAGCAAGAATAATTTCTAATAGATTATCTAACCTTACAACTTAAAGAACTAGAAAGCAAACAAAAAGAAAACCCCAGAGCAAGCAGAAGGAAGGAAATAATAAAGATGAGAGCAGAAATAAATGACATGGAGACAAAAAAAAACAAAACAAAAACACACACAAAAAAACAATTCAAAGCATCAATGAAACAAAGAGCTGGTACTTTGAAAAGATAAACAAGACTGATGGACCCTTAGCTAGACTCACAAAGAAACACAGAGAGAGAACCCAAATACACAAACTCTGAAATGAGAGAGGAGAAATAATAACTGACACCACAGAAATACAAAGGATTGTTAACAGATACTATGAAAAATTATACGGCAAAATATTCGATAATCTAAGTGAAATGGAGAAATTTTTAAAATACATAGTCTCCCAAAACTGAACCAGGAAATGATAGAAAACTTGAACAGAACAATAACAACAAAAGATATTGAAGATGAAATCAAGTATTTCCCAGCAAACAAAAGCCGAGGCCTGGACGGCTTCATGGGGGAATTATACTGAACATTCAAAGAAGAACTAATACACAATACTCATTCCCCTCAAACTATTTCAAAAAATTCAAGACATCAGAAGACTTCCCAACTCATTTAATGAAGCCAGCATAATTCTAATTACAAAACGAGAGAAAGACACTACGAAGAAAGAAAACTACAGGCCAATATCTCTGATGAACATAGAGGCCAAAATCCTAAACAAAATACAAGCAAATCGGATCCAGCAAGACATCAAAAAATTATTCACCATGACCAAGTGGGATTCATCCCAGGGATGCAAGGCTGGGACAATATTCACAAATCAATAATTGTGACACACCACATAAACAAAATGAAAGATAAAAATCATACGATCATATCAATAGACACTGTAAAAGCATTCGAACAATTCCAGCACCCATTTCTGATAAAAACACCTCAGCAGTCTGGGAATAGAGGGCTCATATCTCGCCATAATAAAGGCCATATATGAAAGACCTACAACCAACATTCTACTCAATGGGCAAAAATTAAAAGCATTTTTCTTAAGAACAGGAACAAGACAAGGATGCCCACTGTTACCACGCTTATTTAACATAGTACTGGAAGTCTTAGGCACAGCCATCAGACAGGAAGAATAAATAAAAGGGATCCAAATTGGAAAGGAGGAAGTGAAACTGTCATTATGTGCAAATGACATGATACTATACATGGAAAACCCTAAAGACTCCTTCAAAAATTTACTAGACTTCATGAATTAATTTGTAAAAGTAGCAGGATACAAAATTAATGGCAAGAAATAGATGGCATTCTTATACACCAACGATGAACTCACAGAAATAGAAACTAGGAAAACAATGCCATTTATCATTGTGGCAAAAAAATTAAGATACCTAGGAATAAACTTAAGCAAAGTAATAAAGGACCTATTCGCAGAAAACTATAGGTCATTGAAAAAAGAAATAGAGGAAGATATAAAAAAGTGGAAGCACATACCTTGTTCATGGATTGGAGGAATTAACATCATTAAAATGCCCATATTACCCAAAGCAATCTATAGATTCAATGTAATCCCCATCAAAATACCAATGACATACTTCACAGAACTAGAATAAATACTTCAAAAGTTCATATGGAACAAAAAAAACCCTCAAATATCCACAACAATCTGGAAAAAGAACAACAAAGTTGGAGGGATCACATTACCAGATTTCAGGTTATACTACAAAGCCACTGTAATCCAAATAGCCTGGTACTGGCACAAGAAGAGGCATATAGACCTGTAGAACAGAACATAAAACCCAGAAATGGACCCAAGACAATATGCTCAATTAATATTTGATAAAGGTGGCAAGAGCATACAGTGGAGTAAAGAGAGCTTCTTTAATAAAGGGTGTTGTGAAAACTGGACAGCTACATGCAAAAAAAATGAAACTAGACCATCAATTTACACTATACACAAGATTAAACTCATAATGGATAAAAGATTTTAATGTGACTCATGAATCCATAAAAATCCTAGAAGAAACTGTAGGCCACAAAATTTCAGACATTATACACAGCAGAATTTTCACTGATACATCACCTAAAGCAAAACAAACAAAGGATAAAATGAACACATGGGCCTCCATCAAACTCAGAAGCTTCTGTATATCAAAGGAAACAGCCACCAAAATGGAAAAGCAACCCACTATATGGGAGAGCATAATTGCCAATGATATATCAGATAAGGGGTCAATTTCCAATATATATAGAGTACCCATACAACTCAACAAAAGGAAGACAAAAAAAAAAAAAAAAAAAAATTAAAAAATGGGCAAAGGAACTAAATAGACACCTCTCCAAACAGGACATAGAAATGGCTAAGGGGCATATGAAGAAATGGTCAACATCACAAATCATCAGAGAGATGTAAATTAAAGCAATAATGAGGTATCACCTCACACCTATTAGAATGGCTGCCATCAACAAATCATCAAAAAACAAGTTTGGTGAGGGTGTGGGGAAAAGGGGACTCTAGTACACTACTGGTGGGAATGCAGATTGGTGCAGCCACTATGGAAAACAATATGGTATTATCTTAAAAAAAAAATTGAACTACCATTTGACTCAGTTATCCCATTTCTAGGAATATACCCTAAGAAGCCTGAAACACCAATCAGAAAGAATATATGTACCCCCATGTTTGTAGCAGCACTATTTACAATAGCTAAGATCTGGAAACAGCCCAAATGTCCATCGGTGGACGAATGGATGACAAAGCTGTGGTACATATACACACTGGAGTTCTATGCAGCTGTAAGAAAGAAGATTGCTTATCCTTTGAGACGACATGGAGGGACCTGGGAAGTAGTATCCTAAGCGAAACAAGCCAAACAGAAAAAGACAAGTATCATATGATCTCACTTATTTGTGGAATATAATGAACATAACAGTCTGAGGAAAGGGGTAGTCCTAGAGATGTGGAAGTGGGGTACAACTACAATCCCCAGAAAAGGGGGTTGTGGGGGAGAGAGAAACCACAGGACTTATATGCATGTATACATGAACAATGGACATGGACAACAAAGCTGGGGACAGGGCAGGGAGGGAAGGGGAGGGGGGGATCAGTGGGGGGAAAAGGAAAAACATCTGTAAAAAAAATTAATTAATTAAAAAAAGTAGGAAAATACAGAAAAACACAATGAAGAATAGTAATATTCATAATTCTACAATCCTTAACATTTTGGGACATATCCTTCCAATAGATTTTTATGTATGTGTATATATTTGTATTTTACATGTGACCACACTGTGCATACTACTCTCATATAACCTCCCATTTTAATTTATCAATATTATAAATTTTTTTTCTTATCATATCCCTAACAGCGTTATACATCATCATGTAATGGCTATACTGAATTATATCAAATGGCTCTATCATAATTTATTCAGTTATTCTCCTACTGTTAGACAGTTTAGGTTGTTTTAAAGGTAAGTTTTTATAAATGATGCTGTGATTAACATTCTTATAGTTGACGCTTTATACTTATCTATGATTTTCCTTAGGATACATAACTACAAAGGACGTGTACATTTCTAAAGACTCAAGAAACTACAAATTTCAGACATATAAAAGTACATTTTATTAACTTAAGATATAGTAGAGGTAGCATCTCAAATCAGTTTTTGGAGATAGTTGACTAGTAATTCTGAAAAGTCCAATCTGTATTGCATGCAATGCACCAATATATATGCCAGGTATAGTAAAGTGTTAATATAAGAAATAAAACCTGCAAAATCCCTAGAAGCGTATACAGAGAAATATTCCCATAAGTATGAAGTAAGGAATGACTACTGTTATAAAAATATGAAAGCATAAAAGAAAATATTGATACATTGGACCACTTTCTAAATTTCTAAAACATATATCATGAAAAAGATTAATAGACATTTTGGAATACATTTACAACAGTTGCAAAAGCAAAGGTTAATTCATTTATATATAAAAAAACTAAAGCTTATCTATGGTTTGTGTGTGTGCGTGTGTGTCTGTGTTTGTGTGTATAAATGTGAATAAACATACTTACTTGGATCTTTTTCAAGAAAGGAGACAAATCTTTCTCTTTTGGCCTTCTGAGAGCTCAAAAACAGATTTTCTGAGACAACATGGAAATTATAAAAATTTTTTTACTCTGAGGTTCAGATGACATGAGGTCTATCAGTTTCACTCTGCTATATTTGGAGCCAAAAGGGAAAGCATGGCATATTCCTTTCATCAGTGCTCTGAGGTGAAGCTCTCTAGTCTTGAGCTAAGGATTTCACTTATTTGTGGGCTGTACTGAACAAAATAAGTTGATGAACAAAATAGATCCAGAGACATGGAATCAGGGAACAGACTGACAAACCTCAGAGGGAAAGGGGGGGTGGGAGAGGGAAGGAAGAGATAAACCAAAGTACTTATATGCATATATGCATAACCAATGGACACAGACAATAGTGCAGTAAAGGAAGGCGGGTGGGAGTGGGGAGGAGGGTGTCAATGGGGGGGAAAGGAGGGACTTCTCTAATAAAAATTAATTACTTTCAAAAAAGAAGTTAAAATAAACAAATAAATGGGCTATGAAAATCTGGGAGTGAGTATTAAAATGCAGATAAATTAAACTATTCCAAGGTGAAATTAGTAATGAGACAGTACTACCTGTATGTGACATGTATAGACAATCTTCATACATTTTAATAAGGAAGTCTTACATTTTAAAACACTCTGGACAGAGGAGTAGAGAAGAAAAGGAGATGGGAAGGGAGGAGAGGAGAGGAAAAGAGCAGAATTAAATTGTGAACCTTGAACTTTTTATTCCTAAAGGTAGTAACAGCAAAATATTAGCCCAGCAGTAAATGTTGCAGAGATATCACTTCTTTATAGTTGTCTTAGAAACAATTTCCTAGCAAATACTAATCCTTGGTAACCTTCACCTTATAATAAAGGAGGCTTGTGTTGGTCTTCAGAAAAAAATGTTTTATTGGCAGCCATGTAGTCTGGATAGAATGCCTTAAAGAAATTATAAAGCATGCCTTGACTGGTAGTCATGATGACAAAGATGGAATAGATTCCAGGCACTGAAAGAAACACAGTAAACTCCCTGAATTTAGCCATCTCCTAAATTAAAACTCGGTGTGACCTTCGTGTTAGCAAAACATAGCAGGCTGGGAAGTTTGGAAACTTCTTCATTATCTGGGTTCAGATACTTGGAAGGACTTTTTCATGGTCCTTATTCATTATCAAGCTTTCAAAATGGTTGATAATAAAATATACTAGGATGAATCATTGGGCTAATTCAGTAGTTATTAAAATCTGCTGTCTTCCCTGAGTGTCTCATCTTCTATACAGCCCTAGCATTTTGTGTGTTGAAAAGAACAGTGCCTGACAGAGAGACACTTGGACAAACTCTATGCTTGGAAAAAATCCAACTAGAAACTTTGAAGTATATTCCAGACCCAAATAGGAACATATCTTATTGTTTTTTCACCACATTTTTGCTTGATTTGTAATATCTAAAGAGTGACAGTTTTAAATAAATAATTGTCTAATTTATACCAACTTGGATTGTAAATGTAAACTGGCAATTTACAAATTAGGCAGCTCTAGTACTTATAAAGGCACAAAACAGAAATTCTTAAGGTCTACTTAAATCAATTAACCAGCCCAGTTCATGTCGTTCAGTGGATTGAGCATCACCCTATGCACTGAGAGGTCCTGGTTTGATTCTTGGCCTGGGCACATGCCCAGGTTGCGGGCTCAATCCCTAATAGGGGGTGTGCATGAGGCAGCCAATCAATGTTTCTCTCTCACATCAATGTTTCTATCTCTCTCTATATATATAAAAAATTAATAAAAAGCATATTTTTAAAAAAATCAATAAAAACATATTTAAAAAATTAACCATGGAAGATTCTAGTGTATAGCAAACCTAGTAAGCATTTAGAAAATGTTTTTACGTTTTTGAAAAATTTTGATTGATTTGAGAGAGAGAGAGAAGAAGGGAGAGAGGGTCAGAGGATAGGATGGAGGGAGAGAGACAGAGAGAAACATCAATTTATTGTTCCACTTATTTATGCATTCATTGGTTGCACCTTGTATGTGCCCTGACCCGGGATCAAACACAAAACCTTGGCATATTGGAACAATGCTCCAACCAACTGAGCTACCCAATCAGGGCTGTAATTGTGTGTTAAATTGAACCGAATGATGGTCATAAAACAGCATTCTATCTTACTGCCTTGCTAAAAATTCCTCAGTGGTTTCCTCTTAATAAGAAATCCAAGCTCAAATTATCTTCCCATTCTACACCCAGCAATAGTCATTATCTTTATTTCATGCTACCTACTAACATGCCTATTCCACAATGGCCAAGTAGATACAAAGCCTCCCAAGCCCTTGACTCCTTGCACTGCAAAAATAATGTTCTCCCTTCAACCCTTCAATTTACCCAAACCCTTCACACCCTTCCATTGACAGTATGAATTCCACATTCTTTAATTTTTCTGCTCCAACACTATAGCACTGAAGTACATATTCCCACTTTTGGCTTTCATTCTCATTGTCTCTTATCAAGGGTACTTATTGGTTTCTTCAAATTTCAGGTTTGTCAGTGGTTTTTCCTCAATCAGATTATCAACTCCTAGAAGTAAGGGGCCCCTGTTTTATATCTTTTGGTTTTCACTACATCTTTTTTCTGGGTTTTTAACCTAGGGAGAGGACCTGTTAAGAGTCTGTGGATAGAACTATATTTCAATTTTAATCCTATATGTCTTATTTATCTTTTAAATTTTTCATTGAATTTGAAAATGCATCCATAAAAATGCCCAAATCATAAGTGTATAGCATAATGAAATTTTACAATGTGAACATAACTGTATAATTAGCACCCAGAATAAGAAATAAGAGCATTATCTTCATTCCAGAAAGACCCCTCCTGTCCCTTTCAATAAGAACCTCCAAGAGTAATACTTATCCTGACTTGGGACAACATAGATTAGTGTTGCCTGTTTTTGAACTTTAAATACTAATAATCACTCTTATGCATTTTAGTTTATGCATTTAAAAAGATAATTCTGAGAAGGTGTCCAAAGCCTTCACCAGACTGCAAAAAGAGTCCATGGCACACGCCCCCTGCTCCCCCTTCCCACAAAACAGCAGAACCTCTAGACAACTTCGTGTGCCTTTCCAACTGTAGGATCTGTAAGGGTCTGATTCATCACATAAAATTAGGGAAAATTTGCAGAACTAATTGCAAAAGTAAAGTATGACTCAGAATCTGATAATGCCTGAAATAGATGGGCAGTGCCAAAGGTTTGCAAAGATTGATTCATCGTTAGTCTGTTCTTGCTGCAAGGGCAGGGTGGGGAGAGTACTTTTTGACTGAGCAAAATAGGCTTTATTTAATTATTTTATCATATATTGCTCATGGCTCTGTGTTTTTCTTTTTCAAAATAATTTTAAGGATAGTCACTTGTTTTGTGGATTAAACTCTCACTTTACCTAGCACGGGGTCTTGCATGGAAAAGAAGCTCACTTTTAATATCTAATTATTCCTTTAGTGCTTCAGTTGGCCATCCTGAAGTGAAATCTCAGTTAATTAATTCTTTCAAAAAGATACATCTTATCTAATTGGCTGTGTTTAAACAAACTCCAATGTAATTTATTTGTTTGGTGTCATTTTGGGGGAGATATGTTTGCATTTTAGGGTTACCAACACTACCCAGACCTCCAAGTACAGGCAGAGACTGATCTACCTAATTGTGTTCTTTTGCCTAGGATTTTAGTTGTCCCAAATATCTTCTATTAATTTAATGTCATTTTGAGTGCTTATTATGTAACCAGCACTGCATTCAAGGACGAAACAAACAAAATACGCTGATCCCGATCATCCAGTAATTTAATAATTAATATAACAAACAATATATAACAAAAAGAACTAAAGAAAGACATAAGGCTCTCACACTTGCCAGAATGGCTGCCATCAACAAATCATCAAACAACAAGTGCTGGCGAGGGTGTGGAGAAAAGGGAATTCTAGTAAGTACACTGCTGGTGGGAATACGGACTGGTGCAGCCACTATGGAAAACAATATGGTGTTACCTCAAAAAATTAAAAATTAAACTTCCATTTGACCCTTTGATTTCACTTGTAGGAATATACCCTAAGAAGCCTGAAACACCAATCAGAAAGAATATATGTACCCCCATGTTCATAGCAGCACTATTTACAATAGCTAAGATCAGGAGACAACCCAAGTGTCCATCAGTAGATGATTGGATAAAAAAGCTGTGGTACATATACACAATGGAGTATATGCAGCTGTAAGAAAGAAAGCTCTCTTATCCTTTGAGATGACATGGAGGGACCTGGAAAGTGTCATCCTAAGTGAACAAGCCAAATAGAGAAAGACAAATATCACATGATCTCACTTATTTGCGGAATATAATGAACAAAATAAACTGATGAACAAAATAGACCCAGAGACATAGAAAGGTGTACACTGAAGACTGACAAAATTCAGAGGAGAGGGGCGGGAGGGAGAGATGAGATAAACCAATGAACTTATATGCATGTATGCATAACCAATGGACATAGACAACAATACTGCAGGGTTGGGGTGAATTGGGAGTAGGGTGTCTAGGGGGAAAAAGGAGAAACATCTGTAACAAAATAAATTAATAAAAATTGCAAAAAAAAAATAAAATGAAAGACCTAAGGCTGACTGTACTTAAGCAAGGACAATACATGGTAAAGACAATAAAAATTGTTGAATGTTAAGTGAGTAACATCCTTTTGTGGAGATTGAAGAAGTCCTTTAAGGAAAGATCATTACCATTTTAACTGATTCAGAATTTCCATACAGGAGCAACTTAGAGTCTGGCAATCTGATTAGGAGTGCTGAATGACTTGTCTTGAAGCTGCATTTACATTAGCAAATGCATTATCCTTTTAAAAAAACTCATCTTTATTGTTGAATGTATTACAAATGTCCCCCCTTTTTTCACCATTGACCCCTTCTCTCAAATCCTGCACTCCTGCCTTCCCCACACTATTGTTGGTGTCCTTTGGTTATGCATATATGCATAGAAGTTCTTTTGTTTAATCTCACCCCGCACTCCCTCCCCCCTTCCCTTTGAGATTCATCAGTCTAACAACTAATTTGTACTTCTTAATCCTTTCATCTTTTTCACTCATTCCCCAGCCCCTGCTCATCTGGCAACAAAAAGTTCTCTGTATCTATGAGTCTGTTACTGTTCTGCTTGTTCATTTTGTTTGTACATTCCATTGTTCATAGATATGTATTAATTGACATTTTATTGTTCATACTTTTGTTCTTCTTTTTCAAGAGGACCTTTCAACATTTCATATAATACTGGTTTGGTGATGATGAACTCCTTTAGCTTTTTCTTATCTGGGAAACTCTTGATATGGCCATAGATTCTAAATGATAGCTTTGCAGGATAGAGTAATCTTGGTTGTAGGTCATTCCTTTTCATCACCTTGAATATCTCTAGCCACTCCTTTCTGGCCTGCAAAGTTTCTTTTGAGAAATCAACCGACAGTCTTATGGGAGCTCCTTTGTAGGTAATGAATTGCTTATTTGTGGAGGATCTTGAAGAACAGATGAGGTCTGGCTTAGTGAATGAGAGAGAGTCTTCTTGGTTGAGGATTCAGAATCTATTGTGTGTATAAATGCCTTTGTGGAAGATATGATGTGTAAAACAAGTTTCCTATTCTCAAGAGAGTTGCAACCCATATGGAGAGGCATAATATACATCCATAGAAAATCATTACAAATAGAAATAATTTAAAAGCAAGTGTCGAGTTCAAGCTATAATTGATCAAAACACAGAGAGCTCAGAATTTTCCTTAGTGATTAGGGAAATTTACCTTCCTAGGTCTGGTGGATCTTGAACTAGGCCTTGAAAGAGACATGATAATTGGATAGGCAGAAAGAGTACCCAAGTAGAATTACATTGATTGCCTTCCCTGACTTTCCAGTCATCACTGAACTCTCTTCCAGTGACTCACCTTCTTAATGACATAATTTTATGAATCTTAAGTGAATGGTGCCTTAAATTGTTTTTGAATTATAAGCTTTATTTCCCCAACCAACCTGCTGATGGATTATTTTGCATAGGGAGGTAGTACTGGATCATACCTTTCTGTCTGGAAAGAGTTAACAGAGCTTCTATAGGTATCGCGATGCCAGGAGTTCAGGCACTGGGCCACAGACTTTAGATAAGAGAAATGCCTTTGTGCTGGAGTGCACTTAATGAGCAAGAGTACCTCTGTCCCAACACATTTGATGAATTCAATCATTTTGGGAAAATTCAAGCCAGTGCACAGAAATTAAGATGAGTAAAGAAAAACCTCTGTTCACCTTCTCCATTCCAAGGTTATGAATTCATTTTGGGAGGCCTTGAGAAGGGAGGAGGGAAAGAATAGAAGGGGGAGTGGAGGTGGGGGACAGAGTTTCTGACCTGAATTCCACAACAGAGGAATGTGTGAACAGCAAGAGGCACAGGTACAGGCTAGTGCTCTCACATACCTAGAGAAAGCAGTTTTTCTACAAATCCAATTACTACATAAACAATTGACAGTTTGCTCCAAAGAATTAATATTTTTCCTGTTTTCCCTCCCAGATTTTGAAAAATGAGAGAGGAGTCCAATTAAAAAGGAGCAGAGGGAAATAACATTTTAATATGTTTATAAGGATGTCCAGAAAGAAAATATGAATGGCTTAATGCTGGTTAAAACTTTCCTGGATTAGCCCTGGCCAGTTTGGCTCAGTGGATAAAGCATCAGCATTCGGTCCAGAGAGACCCAGGTTCAGTTCCCGCTAAGGACACATATTTCGGTTGCATTTTGTCCCCGGCCCTGTTTGGATTGTGTGGGAGGCAGCCACTTGATGTGTCCCTTTCACATCAATGTTTCTCTCCTTCTCTCTCTCTCTCTCCCCTCTATCTGATTAAAAAGAAAAAAGAAAAACCAACTTTCCTGAATCAGCCATGTATGTCTCAATGAGGAATATGAGGAACAGGAATTGTTTGTTCTGATTCATCAGATCCATCATAAAACTGCAAGCTGGTTAACCTGGAGAGAAAATGAGGTCAGCCCCTCTTCTTGTGGAATCCTTTGGAAAAGATAGTTAAATGTACATTAGATTGTTTTGGTGAGGGCCTTTTGGGACAGAAGTTAAGTTCAGAAAATGCAAAACATCTGCTGGCAAGAGCATAGTACATCTGTTCCAGTTGCTATTAAAACTGTAAAGGCAAATATGAAATATAACTTCTATCACCATTGATTAGTTTTGACTGTTCTTGAACTTCATAAAAATGGAATTATACAGGGTGCATGTACTTTTATTTCTAGCTTTTTGTCTCATCAGGTTTGTGAGATTCATTCATGTTGTTGCGAGTAGCATTTACTATTAATTTTAATGCAAATTACTAAGTAATTCAGAGATTCTACAAGTAGATAATAAATGTTTTTATATGCCAGGTGTTGTGCAAGATTAGGAATCCATAGTCCAGTTATATGTGGTCCCTACCTCCAAGGAACACAACAGCTGCAAAATAATAATGTAGATACAGGTTAAAAGTAGTAATAGAGCTATATTCCTTTCTTGTGATTAGTGTTGGCAAAGGGTAACTTTCCCATTCTTTTATATTTCACGTAGCAATATCTTTTTCTTTAAAGCTATTACTTTTCTTTCTTTCTTTCTTTCTTTCTTTCTTTCTTTCTTTCTTTCTTTCTTTCTTTCTTTCTTTTTGAATTAATATATTTATTTTTGTTACAGATGTTTCTCTTTTTTACCCCACTGGTTACCCCTCCCCCTCCCTCCCAGCCCTGTGCCCAGCTTTGGTGTCCATGTCCATTGGTCATGCATACATGCATATAAGTTCTGTGGTTTATCTTGCCCCCACAACCCCCTCTTCTGGGGATTATCAGTCTGTACCCCACTTCCATGTCTCTGGGACTACCCCATTCCTCAGACGGTTATGTTAATTATATTCCACAAATAAGCAATATCGTATGATACTTGTCTTTCTCTGTTTGGCTTGTTTCACTTAGGATAATACTTTACAGGTCCCTCCATGTCCTCTCAAAGGATAAGAAATCTTTTTTTCTTACAGCTGCATAGTACTCCATTGTGTATATGTACCACAGCTTTTTCATCCATTCATCCACCGATGGACATTTGTGCTGTTTCCAGATCTTAACTATTGTAAATAGTGCTGCTACGAACATGGGGGTACATATATTCTTTCTGATTGGTGTCTCAGACTTCTTAGAATATATTCGTAGAAGTGGGATCACTGGGTCAAACGGCAGTTCAATTTTTAATTTTTTGAGATAACACGATATTGTTTTCCATAGTGGCTGCACCAGTCTGCATTCCCACCAGCAGTGTACTGGAGTCCCCTTTTCTCGACAAACTCACCAACACTTGTTGTTTGATGATTTGTCGATGGAGGCCATTCTGACAGGTGTGAGGTGATACCTCATTGTTGTTTTAATTTGCCTCTCTCTGATGATTAGTGATGTTGAGCATTTCTTCATGTGTCTCTTAGCCATTTGTATGTCCTGTTTGGAGAAGTGTCTCTTTAGGTCCTCTGCCCATTTTTTAATTAGGTTCTTTGTCTTTCATTGGTTGAGCTGTATGAGCACTCTCTATATATTGAAAATCAACCTTTATCTGATATATCATTGGCAATTATGCTCTCCCATACAGTGGGTTGCCTTTCCATTTTAATGATTCTATCTTTTGCTGTGCAGAATCTTTTGAGTTTGATTTAGTCCCATGTGCTCATTTTCTCCTTTGTTTCTGTTGCCTTAGGTGATGTATCAGTGAAAATTCTGCTGCATGTGATATCTGAAATTTTGTTGCCTACAGTTTCTTCTAGGATTTTTATGGATTCATGAGTCACAATTAAGGCTTTTATCCATTTTGAGTTTATTCTTGTGTATGGTGTAAGAAGTTGATGGTCTAGTTTAATTTTCTTGCTTGTAGCTGTCCAATTTTCCCAACACCATTTATTAAAGAGGCTGTCTTTACTCCACTGTATGCTCTGGCCAACTTTGTCAAACATTAATTGAACATATTATCTTGCGTCCATTTCTGGGTTCTCTATTCTGTTACATTAATCCATCTTATTATTCTTGTGCCAGTACCAGGCTGCTTTGATTACAGTGGCTTTGTAGTATAATCTGAAATCTGATAATGTGATCCCTCCAAAGTTATGCTTCTATTTCAAGATTGCTATGGCTATTCGAGGTTTTTTGGTTCCATATGAACTTTTGAAGTATTTCTTCTAGTTCTGTGAAGTATGTCATTGGTATTTTGATGGGGATTGCATTGAATCTATAGATTGCTTTGGGTGGTATGGACATTATAATGATGTTAATTCTTCCAATCCATGAACAACGTATGTGCTTCCACTTTTTTATTTCTTCAGCTATTTCTTTTGTCAATGACCTGTACTGCTAATTGGTCCTTTATTTCTTTGGTTAAGTTTATTCCTAGGTATCTTAATTTTTTTTTTTTTTTTGCCGCCATGGTAAATGGGATATTTTTAGTTTCTCTTTCTGTGAGTTCATAATTGGTGTATAAGAATGCCATCGATTTCTTCACGTTGATTTTGTATCCTGCTACTTTGCCAAATTCATTTATTAAGTCTAGAAAATTTTTGATGGAGTCTTTGGGGTTTTCTAAGTATAGTATCATGTCATCTGCGAATAATGACAGTTTCACCTCCTCCTTTCCAATTTGGATCCCTTTTATTTTTTCTTCCTGTCTGATTGCTGTGGCTAAGACTTCCAGTACTATGTTAAATAAGAGTGGCGAAAGGGGGCATCCTTGTCTTGTTCTTGTTCTTAATGGAAATGCTTTTAGTTTCTGACAATTAAATATGATGTTGGCTGCACGTCTTTCATATATGGCCTTTATTATGTTGAAATATGATCCCTCTATTCCCGGATTGCTGACCGTTTTTTTGAAATGGGTTCTGGATTTTGTCGAATGCTTTTTCAGCATCTATTGATATGATCATGTGGTTTTTATTCTTTATTTTGTTTATGTGGTGTATCACATTTATTGATTTGTGAATATTGTACCAGCCTTGCATCCCTGGAATGAATCCCACTTGGTCACGGTGAATAATTTTTTTGATGTATTTCTGGATCCAATTTGCTAATATTTTATTCAGGATTTTGGCATCTATGTTTATCAGGGATATTGGCCTGTAGTTTTCTTTCTTTGTAGTGTCTTTTCTTGATTTTGAAATTAGAATTATGCTGACCTCATAAAAAGAGTTTGGAAGTCTTCCTTCTTCCTCTTCAAGTTTTTGAAATCAGTTCAGGAGAAGGGGTGTTAGTTCTTTTTTAAATGTTCGGTAAAACTCTGCAGTGCAGCCATATGGGCCTGGGGTTTAGTTTGCTTGGAGAGTCTTGATTACATTTTCAATTTCCTTAGTTGTTATTGGTCTGTTCAAATTTTCTATCTCTTCCTGGTCCAGTTTTTGGAGACTATGTGTTTCTAGAAATTTGTCCATTTTACTTAAATTGTCCTTTGTTGCCTTATAATTGTTCATATATTTGTTAACAATCCTTTGCATTTCTGTGGTGTAAGTTGTTACTTCTCCTCTTACATTTCTGATTTTGTATATTTGGTTTTTCTCTCTTTCTTTCTTGGTTAGTCTAGCTAAGGGTCCATCAATCTTGTTTACCTTTTCAAAGAACCAGCTCTTTGTTTCATTGATGCTTTGAATTATGTTTTTGGTCTCCTTGTCATTTATTTTTGTTCTGATCTTTAGTATTTCCTTACTTTTACTTGGTCTAGGGTTTTTTGTTGTTGTGGTTGTTGTTGTTGTTCGCTTTCTAGTTCTTTAAGTTGTGAGGTTAGATAGTCTATTAGAAATTTGACTTGCTTCTTGAGTTAAGCCTGTAGTGCTATGAACTTCCCTCTCAGAACTGCTTACGCTGCATCCCATAGATTTTGTGTTGTTGTGTGTTCATTTTCATTGGTTTTCAGGAATTTTTTAATTTCTTCCTTCATCTCTATGGTAACCCATTAATTCTTCAATAACATACTATTTAGCCTCCATATTTTCAAATGTCTTTGCATGTTCTTGTTGCAGTCGATTTCTAGTTTCATGCCATTGTGATCTGAGAAGATGCTTGATGTGATTTCAGTGTTCTTGAACTTGTAGAGACTTAATTTGTGTCCTAACATGTGGTCTATCTTTGAGAGTGTCCCATGCGCACTCGAGAATATGAATTCTGTATTTCTGAGGTATAATTCTCTCTAGATATCTATTAAATCCATTTGGTGTAGTGCTTCATTTAGAATCTCTTTTTCCTTGCTAATTTTTTTTTTTGTCTGGAGGATCTATCCAGTGATGTCAGGGGGGTGTTGCAGTCCCTTGCTATGATTGTATTGCTGTTGATTTCTCCTTTGAAGTCCTCCAGAAGATTTTTAATATATTTTGGTGTTCCTATATTGGATGCATATATGTTTATCAAGGTTATATCTTCCTGTTGGATAGATGTTTTCAATAGTATGTAGTGGCCTTCTTTGTCTCTAATTATGGCCTTCATTTTGAAATCTATTTTATCAGATATGAGTATTGCTATCCCAGCTTTTTTTTTTTTTTTTCTTTCCATTTGCTTGAAAGATTTTTTTCCATCCCGTCACTTTCATGCTATGTGAGTCTTTTGTTGTGGGATGGGTCTTTTGTAAACAACATATAAATGAGTCATGCTTTCTTATCTAATCAGCTACTGTGTGTTTTTATCAGAGCATTCAGTTCATTTACATTTAAGGTTATTATTGCTGTGTACTTATTTATTGTCATTTTTGTTTAGTTTGGTTCTATTTTTCTTCCTATTTCTTCTACTAATTACAGCAGTCCTTTTAACATTTCTTGCATTGCTGGTTTGGCGCTAATGTATTCCCTTAGCCTTTTTTTTTTGTCTGGGAAGCTCTTTATTTGACCTTCGATTTTGAATGATAGCCTTTCTGGTTAGTGTAGTCTTGGATTCAGATCCTTGTTTTTCATAACCTTGATTACTACATGCCATTCCATTCTGGCCTATAGTGATTCTGTTGATAAGTCAGCTGATAGCCTTATGGGGGTTTCTTTGTAGGTAACCTGTTGCTTATCTCTTGCTGCCTTTAGGATTCCCTTTGTCTTTAATTTTTTTGGCATTTTAATTACTGTGTGTCTTGCTGTGGGCCTGTTTGGGTTCTTCTTACTTGGGGCTCTCTGTGCTTCTTGAACTTGAATGCCTTCTTCTTTCACCAAGTTAGGAAAGTTTTCTGTCACTATTTCTTCAAATATATTCTCTAACCCTTGCCCATTTTCTTCCTTCTCGGGGACTCCTATGATGCGAATGTTATTACGTTTCCAGTTTTCCCACAGTTCTCTTAAGTTGTCTTCCTGTTTTTTAATTGTTTGTTCTTTTCCTTTTGATTTTTTTCTACCCTGTCTTCTAATTCACTGACCCAGTCCTCAGCTTCCTCTTCTCTGCAGTTTAGTCTTTCCAATGTGCTTTTTGTTTCAGATATGGCATTCTTGATTTCTTCTTGGTGGTTTTTAATTTCCAGTTGGTTGATTTTCAACATTTCTACGTCTTTACTCATGGTGTTGATGTCCTTACTCATGCTGTTGAGCTTCCTTAACATCATGGCTTTGAATTCTAGCTCTGTTATCTTGCTTAACTGCTCCACATTTATATCATCGTTGGTATAGTTCTCTTGTTCTTTCATTTGGCTTTTGTTTTTTTGTTTCACCATTTTGGGTATCACAGTGGGCTTTGGAGCCTGCCAAATTTTTCCTGTGGGTGTTGGGTTTCTGCTGTTTCTTGCACCCTCTACTCGGTTTAGATGAGCGAGGGAGGACCCACGTTAAACACCACTGTCAAGTCTTACTACCTGGGGAGAGTTGATAGCCCAGGAATGGTTCAGTTATTCTCTAGCTTTTTGCCTGTAGGCTATCAGTAGAGGTTACTTGATGAGCCTTGGGTTCTCAGTTGAATAAAAAACTCCCTCAGGTGCTTAGTGTCAGGGGATTTCCAGAGGGTAGGACAGATGCTTGTTGTTAATGTGCCTCATTTTGGATTTCAATGGCCCACCTGGGTTGGACTGAATCTCTGAGGGAGGCGCCCCCGCCTCTCCCCAGAGCCCTGGGAAAGAGTAAAATGGCCACTGTCCTGCGTGGCTGCAACTCAGCAGAAGCTCTGAGCGCCCTCCAAATCCTGAGTATCCCTACAAAGTTCCAGTTGAGTCTGCCCTCCCTCTGCCAGAGCCCAAGGTAAGTGGCTCTGGCCATTTTAGCGTCTGTCCCAGTTCTGGACTGTTGAACCACTTGGGAGTTTAACCTGAGGGTGCTGCTCATTGCTAAGGTTGCTGCTGTCTGTGGGCTCCCAGGCCCCCTCTTAGGTCTTCGTAATCCTAGCAGGATCGAGTCAGTGTCCCTGATTATATGGTCCTCGCAAGCTGCTATTCTGTTGCTTTTTCCTGACAATTTGTCTTTATTTTAGTTGTAATTCCAGTTTGGTCCTGGGAGATGGCCTGTATAGCTTCCATTCACTGCACTGCCATTTTGGAATTTCCAATGTGTTCTTAATTTTTGCTATGTCATTCTTCATTTCCACTTGGTTGGATTTCAGTGTTTCTATATCTTTACTCACGGTGCTGATGTCCTTATTTATGCTGTTGAGCTTCCTCAAAATCACGGTTCTGAACTGTAACTCTGATAATTTGCTTAATTGCATTTTATTGATCTCATCTTTGATAGAGTTCTCTTGTTCTTTCATTTGGGATTTGTTTCTTTGTTTCACAAGTTTGGCTATCTCAGTGGGTTTTGGAGCCTTCCAAATTTTTCCTGTGGATATTGGGGTTCTGCTGTTTGTGGCTCCCTCTACTGGGTTTGGATGTGCCTGGATGAGCCCACATTAAACACCACTGTCAAGTCTTACTTTCTGGGGTAGATTTGCAAGCCCAGAAAAGGTTCAGTTATCCTCTAGTTTTTTCTGGAGGCTAGTAGTCTCAGTCACTCAGTGCCTTAGAATGTAGCCCTGGTGTTCTACATAAGTGGATTTTCAGAGAGTGGGATAGATGCTTGTTGTTAATGCACCTCAATTTGCATTTCTCTGTCACACCTGGGAAAGGCTGATCCTCTGAGGGTGGGGCTGCTGCCTTTGCCCACACCTCTGGGAAGGAGCACACTGGCCATTGTCCTTTGTGGCTGCAACTGAGCAAAAACTCTGAGTGCCCTCCAAATTCCAGGTGTCCCCACAGAATTCCAGCCCATTCTGCCCTCCCTCTACCGTAGCCCCCAGGTGAGTTGCTGTGGCTATTTTAGCGCTCTGTCCCAGCTCTCTGAGCTGTGGAGCAGGATTGGTCTTTATTCCCCAAGTATGCTGCTCACAGCTAAGACTGCTGCTGTCTGTGGGCTTCCAGCCTGCCACCCTCTTGTGCCTCCACAGATTCTACCAGTGTCCCTGGTTATATGGTCCTGTCCTGCTGCTTTACTGTTGCTTTTTTCTGAGGATTTGTATTTATTTCAGTTGTTATTCCCGTTTGATCCTGGGAAATCATCTGTGTAGCTTCCATTTAGTCTGCCTCCATGTTCACATCTTCTGTGCCTATCTTGTGCACAGGTGGTTTGCACAGGCCTCTATGGTGCCCCCGCACCCTGCAGGTGCCACGGGTAATGGATCACACAATCCCTTTGGGAACCGGGCTCTATGCCTATCTTATTGGCTTCTGGGTCTCAGAGGCCTCTCTGGTGCTTCAGCACTCCACAGGCCCCATGGGTAACTAGATAGCACAGTCCCTGCTGGGTCGCACAGACCTCTCTGGTGCCCCTGCACTCTGCAGGTTTCATGGGCAGGCAGCTGGATTGCACCAGTCTCTCTCGGGCTCTGGCTGCCCACTGCTCTTGTGAGCTACTGGGTTGCACAGGCTTCTCTGGTACCCCAGCACCCAATAGGTCCCATGGGCAGCTGCATCGCACCAGTCCCCATTGGGCTCTGGCTTCCCACTTCTCTTGTGAGCTGCTGGATCACCCAGGCCTCTGTGGAGCCCCAGGTCCTGCCTCTGGTGCCTGGAGAGTGCTACTGCCCAATGGGGCTCAATTCCTGCTCAGTTTTTGCTGTAGTTTATGGGCATGGGTCTCAGTTGCTGGTCTGTGATTCTGTTGCCTGGGGATGGGTGTCTGCTTCCGAGCCTGTGTTGCTGGGGGCATATCGGGACTCTGATCGGGCTGCTACTGTGAGGGATGGTGCAGGGCTCCTGGCTGTCCGTGGCTTTTCCTACTGGCACCTTGGGAGCTCCTCTGTGGTGCACTGGTCTGTGTTGACACACAGTGTCCACTGGTCTGATGGTGCCATGTGCACTGGTGGGCTCTGGTTGCTGGGCCCTAGCCACTCCCCTGCCTCCTTCCAGGGAAGACCAGGGATCTTCCAAAATGGTGGGATCTCCCTGCAGCACAGGTAGAAGCACCCTGAAGAGCCGCTTACCACTGTAGCTGGCTGTCCCCATCCACAGCACAGGAACCTTCTGCTCCGTGTCTCTGCACTGCTGGGGTTTGCTTGTCCACCTTCAGGTCCACTCACACTCTCTCACACACTAGCTCACTCTCTCACACACTCACCCTACCTCTGGCCCTGCCTGCCACCATCTTTACTTTCTTTATTGATTTTGGAGAGAGAGGAAGGCAGAGGAAGAGAAAAATAAAAACACTGATGAGAGACAACTTCGATCAGTCGCCTCCGGCATACTCCTCACTGGAGATTGGGCACACAACCTGGGCATGTGCCCTGACCAGGAATCGAACCAGCGAACTCTTGGTGCATGGGTCGATGCTCAACCCCTGAGCCACACCAGCCAGCCATAGCTATGTCTTTATATTCTTTCATAACAGCTTTATTGAGATATATTCACATAGTATATTATTCAGTTCAGTTATTTAAAGAGTACAATTCAATGATATTTTGTATATTCACAGATAGGTGTAACCATCACCCATCACAGTTAATTTTAGAACATTTTCACCATGTCAAGAAGAACCCTGAACACATTAGCAATCACCTCTCTATAGCATGTACCCAAATCAAAAGCAACAATTAATCTATATTCTGTCTCTAAAAAATTGACTAGCCTGGACATTTCATATAAATATATGTGGTGTTTTATAACTGACTTCTTTCACTTAGCATAATATTTTATTTTTTTTATATTGTTGATCTTAATTGATTTCAGAGAGAGAGGAAGGGAGAGGGAGAGATATAGAAACATGGATGAGAGAGAACATCAATTGGCCACCTCCTGCATGCCTCCCACCGGGGATTGGGCCCAGAACCTGGGCATGTGCCCTGACTGGGAATCAAATCAGCGACCTCTTGGTGTATGGGTCGATGCTCAACCACTGAGCCACACCGGCCAGGCATAACATGGTATTTTCAGGGTTCTCTAACTTGTACAATGTATTAGCACTTTATTCTCCACCCTCCTCACCACAGGAATATAATTTATATATTCATTTATTTTAATTGTTGAGAGTATTACAGATGTCTTCACTTTTTCCCTCATTGACTCTTTCATCCCTGCCCCCACCCCCTCCTCTTTATTTCCCCAACCTGGTGTCTGTGTCCGTTGGTTGTGTGTATATGCACATAAGTTATTTGCTTCATCTCTTCCCACCCCTCCTCATACAAGTGCTGGTGAGGATGAGGAGAAAAGGGTACTCTAGTACACTGCTGGTGGGAATGCAGACTAGTACAGCCACTTTGGAAAACAATTTGCTGCTTTATCAAAAAATGAAAAATTGAATTGCCAATGATTCCACTGCTAAGAATATATACTAAGAAGCCTGAAACACCAATCAGAAAAAAATATATGCACCCCTATGTTCATAGCAACACTATTTACAATACCTAAGATCTGGAAACAACCCAAGTGTCCATCAGTAGATGAGTGGATAAAAAAGCTCTGGTACATCCACACAATAAAATACTATGCAGCGGTAAAAAAGAAAGTACTTCATTCTTTTTTTTTAATGGTCAAGTAATATTTCATTCTATGGATATAACACATTTCGTTTATCCCTTCATTAGTTTAAGGACATTTGGATTTTCCTAGTTTTATAATACTATAAATAATGTTTCTATGAACATTCGTATACAAGTTTTTGTGTAGATATGTTTTTATTTCTCTTGAGTATATTCCTAGGAGTGAAATACATGGGTCAAATGGTAACTGAACTTTTTAAGGAACTGCCAGACTGTTTTCCAAAGTGACTGTATCATTTTACATTCCTACTAGCAGTTTATGAAGTTTTTAACTTCTCATATCATTGTCAGCACTTGTTCTTATCTGACTTTAGAATATAGCCATCTTAGTAGGTGTAAGGTAGTATCTCATTGTAGTTTTGCTTTGCACTTCCCTAAGAGCTATGTTAAGCATTATCTTATTAGCCTATTGGCCATTTATATATTTTCATTGGAGAAATGTCTATTCAGATCATTTGTCCATTTTAATTGCGTTATCTGTTTTTATTGAGTTGTAAAATTCTTTACGTATTCTAGATACAAGTTCTTTATCAGATATATGATTTCTCTCATTCCCAGGTTTATATTTTTAAATTCTTAACAATGTCTTTTGAGGTACAAACATTTTTAATATTGATACAGTACATGTATATATATTTGCTCATTCTTTTGGAGTCACATATAAGAATCAATTGTCAAATCTAAATATTTATCCCTGTTTTCTTTTAAGAGTTTTGTAATTTTAGCAATTACATTTAGGACTTTGATCCATTTTGAATTAAGTTTTGTATATAGTATGAAGTAAGGATCAAACTTCATTCTTTTTTTGCATGTGGACATCCTGTTTTCCCAGCACCATTTGTTGAAAAGACTTTCTTCCACCTTAAATGGTCTTAGCACGCTTGTCAAAATCAATTGATCAAGATGTATAGGTCTATTTCTGGAGTCTCAATTCTATTTCATTTATTTGTGTGTCTCTCCTTACACGAGTACTATACTTTTTTTTATTACTGTTGCTTTGTAGTAGGTTTTGAAACCAGGAAGCGTAACATACTCCAACTTTGATCTTGTTTTTCAAAATTGTTTTTCCTATTTGGGTATACTTGCAATTCCATATGGATTTTTAATTTTTTTTTCTATTGAATTTATTGGAGTGACACTGATTAACAAAAGTATACAGGTTTCATATGCACTATTGCACAACACATCATCTGTACACTGTATTGTGTGTTCAACACCCCAAGTCAAATCTCCATCAATCATCATGTTATCTCCCCTATACTCTCCTCCACCTCCCTCTACCCCACCCCCCACCTCACCTTCCCCTAGAAATTACCACACTGTTGTTACCACACTGTTGTCTGTGTTCATGAGTTTTTCCTCTTTTATATTTCTTTCTTGCTCAATCCTACCACCTCAAGTACCCCCACCACCACAGCTGTCAGCCTAATCTCTGTCTATGAGTCTGTCTCTATTTCCCATTGATTTAAGAATCAGCTTCTCAGTTTCTACAAAGAAATCATCTGGAATTCTGATGGAATTGCATTGAATCTGTCAATTTGGTGAGGATTGCCACAAAAAATATTACCTTTCTACCAATGAACATGAATATTTTTCTTTTATTTAGATTTTCTTTAAAAATGTTTTTATAATTGGAGTTTTACCTTCCTTTTGTTGAGTTGTAGGAGTACTCTATATATTTTGGAAATTAGTCCCTTATTTGATGTATCATTGGCAATTATGCTCTCCCATATAGTGGGCTCCCTTTCCATTTTGATGCTTGTATTTATTTATTTATTTTGTTTATTGATTTAGAGAGAGAGAATGTTAGCCTGAAGACTAGAAAGTCCTGGGTTCGGTTCCTGCTAAGGGCATGTACCTCGGTTGCAGTTTGTCCCCGGCCCTGGTTGGGGTCATGTGGGTGGCAACCACTCAATGTATCTCTTTCACATTGATGTTTCTCTCTCTCTTCCTCCCTATCTTCCTCCCGCTCTATCTGAGGATAAATGCAAAAATGTCCTCGGGTGAGAATTAAAAAAAAAAAAAAAAAGAAATATCGATGAAAGAGAACATTGATTGGTCGCCTCCTGCATGACCCCCACTGGGGATCGGGGCCACAACCTAGGCATGTGCCCTGACCAGGAATTGATCCAGCGACTTATTGGTGCATGGTTCGATGCTAAACCACTGAGCCATAGTGGCCAGATAGATGGTTGTTTCTTTTGCTGTGCAGAAACTTTTTAGCTTGATGTAGTCCCGTGCTTAATTTTTTCCTTTGTTTATCTTGCCTTAGGCATTGTATCAGTGAAAATTCTGTTGCATGTGAGATCTGAAATTCTGTTGCCTACATTTTCCTCTGGGATTTTTATGGATTCATGAGTCACATTTAAGTCTTTTACCCATTTTAAGTTTATTCTTGTGTATGGTATAAGTTGGTGGTCTAGCTTCATTTTTTTGCATGTAGCTGACCAATTTTCCCAACACTATTTATTGAAGAGGCTGTCTTTACTCCACTGTATGCTCTTGCCACCTTTGTCAAATATTAATTGAACATAATGTCTTGGGTATATTTCTGGGTTCTCTGTTCTGTTCCATTGTTCTATATGCCTGTTCTTGTGCCAGTATCAGACTGTTTTGATTACTGTGGCTTTTGTAGTATAACCTGATATCCAGTACTGTGATCCCTCCTCCTTTGTTCTTCTTTTTCAAGATTGCTGTGGCAATTCAGGGTCTTTTTTGGTTTTATATAAACTTTTGGAGTGTTTGTTCTAGTTCTGTGAAATATGTCTTTAATATTTTAATGGAGATTACATTGAATCTATGGATCGCTTTGGGTTGTATGAACATTTCAATGATGTTAATTCTTCCAATCCATCAACAAGGTATATGCTTTTACTTTTTTATATCTTCCTCTATTTTTTTTCAATGTCCTGTAATATTCTGAGAACAGTCCTTTACTTCTTTGGTTAGGTTTATTCCTAGGTATCTTAATTTTTTTGTTGCTGTAATAAATGGGTTTGTTTCAGAGTATAAATTTTAGATTTAATTATAAATGGAATTGCTTTCTCTTTTAATTATGTTTTTATTGATTTTTCTTAGATAGAGTAAAAAGGAGAGAGAAAAATAAGCATTGATGTGAGAGAGAAACATCAATTGGCTTCCTCCTGCATGCCCCCCACTGAGGATCAAGCCCGAAACTCAGGCATGTGCCCTGAATGGGAATAGAACTGGGACCTCTCAATCCATGGGATGATACTCAATCCACTGAGCCACATGGGCTGGGCTGGAAATGCTTTCTTAATTTTATTTTCAAATCATTTCTTGACATTGTATAGAGAAACAATTTATTTATTTTTTTGTAAATTGATCTTGTATCGTACAACTTAGTTATACTCTTTACTAGTTTTAATAGTTTCTCTTTTACTAGTTTTAATTGATTAGTTAGGATTTTTCTATATACAAGATGACTTTCATTTATTTTTATTGCTTAATTGCTCTGGCCAGAATTTTCAGTAACAGTGTTGAATGAAAGTTTTGAGAACAAACAACTTCGTCTTGTTCCTGACCTTAGGGTGAAAGCTTTCAGTCTTTTACCTTTAAGTATATTAGCTTTGGGGTTTTTTATGGATGTACTTTTATCAAGGTTAGGAAAATCCCTATTATTCCTAATTTAGTGAATGGGTATATTTTTAAAATCATAAAATTATTCCTAGTTTGTTTAATAGGTGTGTTTTTTAAATAAAAATAATGCATAACTGGATTTTATCAAATTTTTTTGCTATGTAAGATGATCGTGTGATGATGATCATTTGATATAGTATATTACATTAATTTATTATGTTTAGTTTGCTCTTCCTTTTCTAATTCCTTAAAATGTAAAGTTGGATTATGGATTTGAGACCTTTTATCATTCTTTTAAAAAAATTTTTCTTTATTGATTTTAGAGAAAGAGGAAAGGAGAGGGAAAGAGAGAGAGAAACATCGATGAGAAATAACATCAATTGGCCGCCTCCTGCGTGACCCCCACTGGGGATTGGGCCCACAACCTGGGCGTGTGTCCTGACCGAGAATTGAACTGGTGACCTCCTGGTGCATGGGTCGATGTTCAACCACTGAGTCACACCAGCTGGACTTATCATTCTTAATAGAGGCATTTATAGCCATAATTTTTTCTTTAAGCACTGCTTGACCTTCATCCCAAACATTCTGGTATATTTTTTTGTATCCATTTCCATTTATTTTGGAGTATTTTCTGATTTTCTTTTTGACTTCTTTTTCAGATTGGCTATTTAGGAATGTATGCTTTAATTTTCCCAAAGATTTTCCAGCTATTGATCTCTAATTTTATTCTACTGTGACTGGAGTACATACTTTGATTATTTCTATCCTTTTAAATTTAATGAAGTTTGTTTTATGGCCTAGCATATGGGCTATGCTGGAAAATGTTCGGTGTGCACTTGAGAAAATATGTATTCTGCTGATATTCAGTATTCTATAGATGTCTGTGTGGTCTATTTGGCTTATAGTGTGGTTCAAGTCCTTTATTTTCTCTTTAAATTAAATTTATTGGGGGTGACATTGGTTAAAAGGATCATATAGCTTTCAAGTATCGATTTCTATGATACATGAACTGGATATTGCATTGAATACCCAGCACCCGAAGTCAAACAATCTTCCATCGCCAAATATTTGGTCCTCTTTTAACTCCCCTCACTGTCTCACCCTCTTTTTTCTGGTAATCACCATACTATTGTCTGTGTCTATGAGTTTCAATTTTATATCACACATATGAATGAATTATATGTTTCTTAACTTTTTCTGACTGACTTATTTTGCTTAGCATAATATCCTCACTGTCTATCCATACTGCTGCAAATGGCAGTATTTCATCTTTTCTTATGGCTGAGTAGTATTCCATTGTATATATGTACCATATCTTCTTTAGCCAGTCCTTTATCAAAGGACACTTTGGTTGTCCCCATGTCTTGGTCCCCATGTCTTGGCCACCATGAATAATGCCGTAATGAATATGGGAGTGGAAATAAATGTTTTTGAATTTTATGTAGATACCCAGGAGAGGGGTTGCGGGGTCATATGATAACTTTATTATTATTATTATTATTATTATTATTATTATTATTTTGAGAAACTGCCAGACAGCCACTATGGAAAACAGTCTGGCACTTTCTTCATTTCCTTTCTGATCTTTTGCCCACTTATATATATTACTGAAATCAGAAACTGAAGTCTCCAACTGTTATTGTTGAATCATTATTTCTTCCTTAATTTCTCTCAGGTTTTGTTTCATGTATTTTGGTGCTGTGATGTTAGAAACATATATGCTTATAATTGTTTTATCTTGCTGATAGATTGATCTTTCTTATCATTATAAAATATATCCTTTGTCTCAAGTAATATTTTGTGTTTTAAAGTCAATTTTATATGTTTTTTAAAATGTGAGTATGTTAAAATTATGACTCTATATTTAAATCAGATGAGTCTTGCTTTTTACTCATTTTGAGAATCTTCATCTTTAAATTACAGTGTTTAGTCCACTTATTTTTAAAGTCTACTTACTTTCTCTTTGTTTTCAATTTGACCCCTCTGTTTTTAGTTCATTTTTTCTTCTTTTCCTGTCCTCTTTAAATTAATTAAAGATGTTTTTAAATAGTATTTTGTTTTGCATTTTATTTTATCTCATCACAATATTGGCTTTTGAGTTATGTCTCTTAGTTATTGTTTTTATTCTCTTTTGTTTTGTTTTGTTTTTAGCAGGAGGTTATAGTTCTTGCACTAAGGATTACAATTAATCATAGTATAAGGGTTTATAGATATGGAGGTATAGAATAATCTGGAATATTTGGAAAGTGAGGTGGTTTTTGTACCTGGATCTCAAAGATTAACATAAGAGTTAACAAAACTATTAGACTATAGTGATGATAATATTTTTATTTATCAAGTACTTATTATGTGCCAGTCACTGTGGTAACTGCTCCGTATACATTAAGTCAAATCATTTAATTCTCACAACTACCTAATGGTGTAGATATGAGAAAATAGACTCTTCGACTTTCCAAAGGTCACATAACAAGTAGAAGGCAGATCCAGTATTTTTTTGTTTTGTTAAGGTAGAGTGGGAGGGAGAGAGAGGAACAGAGAGAGAGAGAGAAACATCGATGTGAAAGGAACACATCGAGTGGCTGCCACCCGCACAACTGACCAGGGCCGGGGACAAACTGCAACCGAGGTACGCGCCCTTAGCGGGAACCGAACCCGGGTCTCTCAGGACCGCAGGCCGGCGCTCTAACCGCTGAACCAAACTGTCCAGGGCCAGATCCAGTATTTAAACCCTGGCAGACATAGTAAAGATGACAGAGACATTGTATATGATTGTTGGGTACATTTGAAGATTTCTGAGGTGGGATGTGAGCAGACTTATATTTTAGCAAAATCACTCTGGCTGCTGTACTGGAAATGGATTGGAAGGTACCAAAACTAGGGCTGAGAAATCAGTGAAGACACTGCTGTTGCAGCTTAGTTGAGAAATGATAAAGGCCTAAAATTAGGCAGTAATAGTGGAGGTGGAAGGGAAATTCAATTTGAAGATAAAAAGAGAAATGTGTGCATTAAAATCAATATGACATGATATTGCATTAATCATAAAGGAAGAGAAAAAGGAGGAAAATTGAATGAAAAGTCCCTACTTTCTACCTATTGTGTGTTAAGCTGAGGAAGAAAGTAGGTGATCATATCAAGTATTATTAATAGCAATATCATCAATTTCATGTGATGACATATATATGTCAGACTTCATACTAATACTGTTGTCATTGATAATGTTGTGGTAGTTAGAGTTGTTGTTGTTAATGATACTCTTGTTACCAATAACTTTTGATGAATATGACAATGATTAACATTTACTAAGTGCTACCTATTTACTAGGAATTGTAATTATTTTCTTTACACACATTGTCTCATTTAATCCCCATAATGGCTTATGATTTAGGTACTATTATTCTAATTTTGCAATTATGGAAGCTGAAGTACAAAGAGTTTAACTAACTAATTGCTCAAAGACAAACAAGTTAGCAAATACTGCAGTTATATCTAGTTAAAAGTTGTAGTTACTTTTATTTGGTTTGTACAATGTTTTTTGTTTTAATTTATTTGTTTCAACATGTAAACAGAAAGACAATTCACATTTTTAAAAGATACATATTTTTCAGCTCCTTTTTTAAAATATGCTCAAATCTAACTATACATGGACTTAATGATCTTCCCACGTTAGACAAAGCATACGCTCTCAGAGACTAGTGCCTACACAGGCTGCTTAAATAATTTATGTTACTTGACTGTCTTTGTGGGATGACTCACAATTTTCAAGATATATGACATACCTATAGTTCTTAGGAATTTTGGAGGAAGACAAGCATGGATAAAAATAATAAATAATACAACTTATAATTTAATAATACACTTATGATTGAAGGTACAGCATTTTAAATGGATAGTTATGAACTGGGCATTTTTATAGAAGATGGCTTACACTAAAGAGTCAATGAAAACAGAATCATAGGTAAGGTTAATCTACTTTAGGAAAAATAATACTCTAATAATAATAGTACTTACTATGTCCAGGGCATTGTAATAAATGCTTTACATGCATATATCTCTTTGAATGCTTTCAACAACCCTATGAAGTAGATTATTATTATCCTCTTTTTTAAAAAATAATTTTTAGGAGAAAGGAAGAGAGAGAGAGAAACATCTATGAGAGAGGAATATCGACTGGCTGCCTACTGCATGCCCTCTACATTTTGGTGCACAGGACAACACTCAACCAACTGAGCCACACTGGCCAGGGCTATTAGCCTCTTTTTACAGGTAAGGAAATTGATGCCTCTACCAATTTGGTAGTTTGTTCAAGGACACAGAGCTACTCAGTGACTCAAATATCCTGACCTCCTGATTTCTGGTTTAGTGTCCTTTATCATTTAATTTCAAAAAGAACTGAAAATCTGGACAGTTTTCCCATTCTTAAGGACAGTTTTTAAACAGAATTTAACAGTGTGGCAGAGAAACAGAATTTAACAGTGTGGCAGAGAATTTTTAAGCAGAATTTGCCCTAGGTGTTCCAGAGTTGCCTCTAAATTTCTAGGAAACTGTTGAATAAAAGATGAGACAGATCAACAGTGGTGAAAGAGATTCCAAAAGTTAATCAATACTACATATTGTTCTGGATTGAAATAGATGTTATTGCCTTGTGGAAAGGTTCCTAATTCGAATGTGTATCCAATCCTCTGTCCACTATAAAGCTCAGTAAATAACCTGTGGGCCAGTGAAGACCTCACTATTCACTCTGGCCAGTGCATGATCTATGTCTTCAGCCCTGAAGAAATTGAGTTTTCAAAAAGTTATCCCGTTAAACTTTTTTCTTCACTGGCAATTCAGCAATTTATGAACTAGTTTACTGAGATAATCCCCTTAAGCTGTAGAGAGCACTTCGTAGAGGAATGAATATCAACAACAATTTTAATTCACAGAAGTAAAAAATCATCTTAAATTTAATTTATGTTAATTAAACATATTAAGATCTCCATTAGCTTGTCTTCCTAAAATAGTGAATTGACAGAAGAATCTTCCCTGCTGAAAAAAATCTTGATAATACATGAATCCAGGATATTCCATGCTGAATCCTTACTGTTGGATTAGTTAGTGGATTCTTGATATCACTACCAAATATTAGTAGCAGAGCAATTTATAAGACAGACCACCAGGTTAAGTTTTCTGAAGAGCTCTGGTCTTTGAAACTAATGAAGTGAAAAGACACAAAGTGAGTCAGAGGGCACAGTAAATAGAAAACTCTGAATTTTAACTCCTTGGGGAATTTTTTTCTTTCTGTAACATTCAGCCTTGAGAGCCTTTTAAAAATGTTACTTTAGATATGGTATGGGAAAAAAATGTGGTACTTTTTACCTATTATTGCTATAATACTCACTACTAGTGTATCTCTATCAGCTATGAGTGTACTGCAAATAACAGTAATAATATATTAAAATGTGTGGAATTTTAATATAAATAAAGCAGACCCAAAGTCATCCCTTGCACTAGTCAGAATCTCAGTATAATACAGTTGACACACTCTAAAGACTAAAGAGAATATAGTAAAGTGACAATTCACAAAAGTATGGGCATTCTCCTTGGGCACATAACAGAGTAGAAAATGGTGGACAGTCAATCTGGAGGAGCAAGCAGAATATCCAGCATATCCCTTAATAATATTTTAGGCCAATATTTGTTTGTTTGCAGTAACAAACAAATCCAAACTTTCAGTGTATTAACAAAATAAAGATCCAATGTGAGTTCAGAGAGGAATCAAGTGCCTCTGTTCCATGTAGTCTTTCAGAGACCCAAGCTCCATCCTGCCTAAAGCAGACATCAGCAATTTTTTTTTTTTTTTATAAAGAGCGATGTAGCAAACACTTTAGGCACTGTGAGTCATACAGTCTCTGTCAAAACTACCCATCTCTGCTTTTGTAGCATGAAAGCAGCCATATATAATACTAAATAAATAAATAAAAAGAGTGCATCTGGGTTCCAAAAAAAATTTATTTACAAAAATAAGTGGCAGCTGGATTTGACCCTGGGACCATAGTTTTCCAACCCTGGCCTAAGGCATCATAGTCTTCCTTACAGTCCTCTACATCTGAAGGCAAATAAGGGGAGATAAAACATGTATGTGGAGGGTTGCCCAGCTGCTGTGGCTCAGTGGTTGAGTGTTGACCCATGCACTAAGAAGTCACTGGTTCAATTCCTGGTCAGGGCACATGCCCAGGTTGTGGGCCAAATCCCCAGTGAGGCGCATGCAGGAGGTGGCCTGTCGATGTTCTTTCTGATCAGTGGTTCTGTCTCTCCCTCTCCTTTACTCTCTCTCTAAAATCAATAAAACAATTTTCTTAAAAAGTATGTGGAGGATTGTGTGAGTTGTTTTTATGAATCACACACAGAAGTTGCACATAAGAATTCTACCCGCATCCCATTGGCTAGAACTCAGTCATATCACTCACTGCACCTAACTTCAAGTGAGGCTAGAGAATGTAATCTATGTTCTCAATAAAAAGAGGAAATGAACTTGGCAAACAGGTAGACAATCTCTATTACTTATTACTTCTAATTTTGCTCTAAACAATTATTTCCCAAAGGGTATTCCATATATGTAATATATCTACTGGAGACTTTCTTAGGAAAACATGGGTCTGAGGGCATATAAGCTTGGGAAATATGTTCAGTGGATTCTACATATACATTGATATTTATGATATATATTAACATACCCAAGGTTCTGAAATGTCCTCTAGTATATAATTGTTTAAGCTTTAGTAAATTCACTGGTGCTCATTTGCATTCTGAGTGGGATATGAAGGGAGTAAGATTATAGGAAATTTGGGGATATTATTTGCAAACCCAGATATGCTCAGGTAATTAATTAATTGTGCATAAAAACTTTTATTAAAAATTAATTGTGCCTGGCTGATATGGCTCAGTGGTTGAGCATCAACCCATACACCAAGAGGTCACTGGTTTGATTCCCAGTCAGGACACATGCCCAGGTTATGACCCCAATCCCCAGTGGGGGGCATGTAGGAGGCAGTCATTTAATGTTCGCTCGCATCGATGTCTCTCTCTCTCTCTCTCTCTCTCTCTCTCCTCTCCTCTCTCTAAAATCAATAAAGAAAAAAATATTTTAAAAAGTAATTGTAGCCCTGGCCGGTTTGGCTCAGCGGTTAGAGCGTCCGCCTGCGGTCCGGAGAGACCCGGGTTCGGTTCCCGCTAAGGGCATGTACCTCGGTTGCAGTTTGTCCCCGGCCCTGGTTGGTCGTGCGGGTGGCAGCCACTCGATGTGTCCCTTTCACATCGATGTTTCCCTCTCTCTCTCTTCCTCTCTCTCCCTCCTACTCTATCTGTACAAAAAATGGAAAAATGTCCTCGGATGAGGATTAAAAAAAAAAAAAAGTAATTGTAAAGCCATTGCATGCACATAGTTAAAAATTAAAAGTACCATTCCTTCTAATCCTTCCTCCTTACATAGACCAATTACCTGCTTACTTCAATTTCTGTATATTTTGTTTGTATGCCTGTTGCTATGCTCTGCCTTGCACCTCTGGCATGCTATTCCTCATAATACCTTCCCTGTCAGCTCTCCCAGTGGAATATAAATTATATTATTTCAAAGACTTTTGTCTGTTTCTTTCATCACTGTGGCATCTCCAATGTCTACAATACTGCTTTACACAAAATAGGTTTTCAATAGATGTTGCATAAATGAAATCTTGTACTGCCTTGCAGACTAGATTCCCTCTTAAACCCACTGTTTTCTCTTTTCTCCCTCTTTCTCTCTCTCTGTCCCCATCCAATACAGGACATTTAGAGTATCAAAGACAAATTCCATGTTGTTCAGAGCAGTGATTCACAAACCTGAATAATTATGAAAATCACTTGGGGTGCTTGTAGAACAATACAGATTTTCAGGTTTATAGAATTAGAATTTCTAAGAATGGGGTAGGAAATTTGAAACTTTGAAAAACTCAAGTGTTATGCCTTCAAATACACAATTACTTAAATGTTGTTATGTACCAACAGGGAACAAAATAGACCATGGCCCTTGTTTCATGGAGTTTGTATTCTGCTGGAAGGAGCAGAATGTACAATGGTTAACAAAAATATATAGTATCTCAGGTAGCATTAAGTCATGTGAAGAAAATAAAACAGGTTAATGGGGTACAGAATGGCAGGAATGCATACAAATATTTTAAGTAAGGTGGTCAATGAAGGGTGCTGATTTTTATCTGATTTCCACCACCTTCCAACTACATACATCCAATTCATCCTCTGCCCTTCTTTGCTTTGTTCTGTGCCTGTGATAGGCAGTCTCCCGATAACACCAAATGATTATCAACTCCTGTTATTCATATCCTTGTGTGGTCACCACCCACATCAACTCAAATTGTGTCTGTATTACTAACAGAATATGGAACAGAATATGGCAGAAGTGACACTGATGTTCAAGTCGAGGTTATAAAAGACATTGCAGATTCCATTTTGACCTCTTAGATCACTTACTATATGGGAAGCCTGGTGCCATGTCATGAGGACACACAAATGCCCACATGGGGAAAAAGTGAGGTCTCCTACCAACAACATGCAGCAACTGGTCAATCATGTGAGTGAACCACTTTTATTTTTTAAAATGTTTTTATTGATTTTAGACAGAGAGGGAGATGTAGGGAGGGAGAGAGAGAGAGAGGGAGAGAGATTGATGTGAGAAAGAGACATCGATTATCTGTCTTCTGCATGCACCCCAAACGGGTATCGAGCCCACAACCTGGGCATGTCCCCTGACCAGGAATAGAACCAGTTGACCCTTCAGTGTACAGAACAATGCTCTACCATCTGAACCACACTGGCCAGAGACAGTGAGCCATTTTAAAGTGGCTCCTCCAGACTTCTGGTCAAGATAGCAGCGTAGTTAAATGTGATACTCACCTCCTCCCACAACCACATCAAAATTACAAGTAAACTACAGAACAAGCATCCTTCAGAACTATCTGAAATTGAGCTGAATGAGTCGTACAGCTACAAAATTAAAAAAGAAGCCACATTGAGACTGGTAGAAGGGGCAGAGGCGAGGACAAGCTGGTCCTGCACCCACACATGGCGGATAAAAATCAGAAGGGAACCTTGGCTGTGAAGGTACCCCCTGAGGAGTGAGGGGTCCCCGTCCCACACCAGGGCCGCCAGCTCAGGGATCCACTGCCAGGAAGATAAGTCCCCATAATGTCTGGCTGGAAAAACCAGTGGGAATTGAGGCTGAGGGAGGCTGAGGCTGCTGAAATCCCAGGCAGTTCCTCTTAAAGGGCCCATGCATGGACTTACTCGGACTCGCACCTTCCAAGCTCCACCATGGGAGAGGCAGCTTGAAATGCACCAGAGACATATGGGGAAGAACTGAGTTGTTTGGCATTGGCATCAGAGCTATACAGCCAGCTTTCTCCTGGACAGATGTGCTGGTGGAAGGCCTTGTTCTTTTGGTGAGCCCTTCCCCTACAAGGCCTGCAGACTGGCACCATATCTGGGACTCCAGCAACCTGGCTCACACTGTTTGCCCCACCCTAGTGATTCCCTGAGGCCCTGCCCTACCTGAGCTGTTTCTGGTGGCTTTAACATAGGATTGACCTGTCTTGGATCCTGCTTCAGATTTTCCTAAATTCTCTCAAACAAGTAGCATCTGGCCACAGCGAGCCCCATATCTCTTGCTAAGTGGCCCCAGGCCTGGCACTAGAAGCAGCCAGCCTTGATTCACAGCTTGATTTGCCTGGGCACCTCCAAGCCCAGCAGAAGCAGCAGCCATCTGTTGATCACTTTCTAGCTTATGTCTGGTGCCCCCAGGTAGAACACAGACAGTGGCTGACCTTGCCCCAGAGCCAACACACCCAGTGGACAGCTTCAGACCACATTGAAGCACCACCACCCAACCACCTCCACAAGTGACACACTCAATGAGTGGACTCATTGGATACCAAAGTCCTGTTGAAGTAAGTCTTGCTGTATGTTGTGGGCCCCTGCACAGCTGATCCTCCAAGGTAGTCAGTGGGTACAGATAGTCCTTGCAGCGGATCAGCCTGAGTAAAACCTTCCATTGATGTGCCCACAGCAATCAAAACTCAATTACAACAGAATGGTGTACAGTCCTCACAAGGGGTGCACCTCGAGGGCCCAGCTGAGTGACCAGGAAGGCTGTGCCTCTGGATCCTACAGGACACCAATACAATATGCCACTCTAGGAAGTCTAGGAGACATCGCAGCTCTACCTAATACATAGAAACAAACACAGGGAGGCAGCCAAAATGAGAAGATAAAGAAACATGTTCCAAATGAAAGAACAGAACAAAACTCCAGGAAAATAACTGAACAAAACAGAGATAAGAAATCTAACAAATGCAGAGTTCAAAACACTGGTTATAAAGATGCTCAATGAACTTAGTGAGAATTTCAAGGAATTTAGTGAAGACCTCAAAAGCATAAAAAGGGACCAGTCAGACATGAAGAATGAACTAACCAAAATAAAGAATAATTTATAGGAAATAAATAGTAGAGTAGGTGAAGCTAAGAAGCAAGCCATCAATTTGGAATATAAGGAAGCAAAATAATACCCAATCAGAACAGTAAAAAGAAAAAAAAAATTTCAAAAAAATGAGGATAGTATAAGGAGCCTATGGGACAACTTCAAGTGTACCAATATTTGCATCATGGGAGTGCCAGAAGGAGAACACAGATAGCAAGAAAGTGAAAACCTATTTGAAAAAATAATTACAGAAAACTTTCCTAACTTGGTGAAGCAAATAGACATACAAGTCCAGGAAGCACAGAGAGTCCCAAACAAGATGAACCCAAAGAGGTCCACACCAAGACACATCATCGTCAAAATGCAGAAAGTTAAAGACAAAAAGAGAATCTTAAAAGCAGCTAGAGAAAAGCAGTTAGTACCTACAAATGGCGCTCCCATTAGACTGGCAGCCAATTTTTCAAAAGAAACTTGGCAGGCTAGAAGGGAGTGGCAAGGGAGTGGCAATAAATATTTAAAGTGATGAAAAACAAGGACCTACAACCAAGATCACTCTATCCTATAAAGTTATCATTTAGAATTGATGGCCATGTAAAGAGTTTTCCAGCCCTGGCTGGTTTGGCTCAGCGGTTAGAGCATCAGCCTGCGGTCCACAGAGACCCAGGTTCGGTTCCCGCTAAGGGCATGTACCTTGGCTGCAGTTTGTCCCCGGCCCTGGTTGGGTCGTGTGGGTGGCAGCCACTCGATGTGTCCCTTTCACATCGATGTTTCTCTCTCTTCCTCTCTCTCCTTCCCGCTCTATCTGAGTAAAAAATGGAAAAATGTCCTCGGGTGAGGATAAAAAAAAAAAAAAAAAGAGTTTTCCAGAGCTAAAGGAGTTCATCACCACCAAACCAGTATTACATGAAATGTTGACGGGTCTTCTTGAAGAAGAAGAAGATAAAAAATATGGACAATACAATATCAATAAGTACATACCTATCAACAATTGAATCTACAAACAAAATGAGCAAGCAGAACAGAAACAAACTCATTGATACAGAGAACTTTTTTTGGTTGTCAGATAGGAGGGGGGCTTGGGAGATTGGTGAAAAAGGTGAAGGGATTAAGAAGTACAGATTGGTTGTTAGTTAGACTGAGGAACTTCAAAGGGAAGGGAGGAGGTGGGTCAGGAAGAGAGAAACTTCTATGCATATATGCACAACCAATAGACACAGACAATAGTGTGAGGAAGGCAGGAGGGGGGTAATTTGGGGGAGGAAGGGGTCAAGGGAGGTCAAAAGGAGGGACATCTGTAATACACTTAACAATAAAGATATGTTTAAAAAGAAAAAAAAAGTGACTCCTCCATCCTTAGGCAAGCCTTCAAATGACTGAAGCCCCAGCTGACCTCTTGATTATAGTCTAATGTGAGACCCAGAACCTGAACCACCAAGATAAACTGCTCTGAAAGACCTGACTCACAGAAACAGTAAAGGAAAATAGATATGTATTGTTTGAAAAGAAACTCAAGTACCCCAATGCTTAATTAGGTTTAGAAACAGCTCAATCTTTTTTTTTTTTTTTTATATGCCATGATATCAGATGAAAATCTACATGCATAGCAAAGACCTTTTTAACAGTGGTTTAGTCTAAAGAGTGTGTCTGTGAAAGGGGTTGGATACATATCCGTCAGGGCATGACTCTAACCCTACAAATACTAGGGTATTAGGCTAAGGATACTATAAAATCTGAGCAACGTGAACAATTCAGAAAAGGATAGAGGGATCAACTTTCCATTATTAACAAGCATATGCGTTGGTGACTAGGTCTCTTCCAGACTCTTTTAACAGCTTGGGTATAAGTCTAGCTCTGAACAAATGCTATGATATTTTAAAGATTACATATCTGAGACCTGACTAAACTGAAATATCTCCAAGGCCTAACTAAAGTACCTGGAACACAATAGATGCTCATTAAAGCTTGCTGAAGTGAAATTAATAGAAGAGCCATCAAATTATGAGGACTGGAATACAGAATAAAGACCAGACCGGCAGTTACAGTGATGCTGCATTGGATATAGATAGAGAGTTGAGGCAGAGCTCTTTAAATGTTCCCCCACCTATAAACAATTATTTAGATTTTTCCTGTGGGTTGAAGCATGGTTGAGACTGCAGATAGGAAGCAAATGGCCCCAAATATCAGAACTGCAAGGCCTGAAACCTTTAGGTAGGAGCCTGACTGGTCTATTAAGATCATTGAAGAAAAGACAGTGTTGGAATAGGACATCTATTCTATTCCAGAATACAAAGAGGGGTGTTAAAAGCAAGATGCTGGTATCCTTTTTAAGAATCTCTGATATCATGTTAAATTTCTAAGCTCACACTGATTCTGATTATAAAATGTCTCTTCCCCAAGCAGCAGAGAAAATATCTTTTAGGATAATACTAGTTTTTTGTTGTTGTTGTTTTGTTTTGTTTTCCATCTTCCAGTGAAATTTGTCCAGATTCTGAGATCAGCAATTTGTAACCTTTGAAATGTTAAGAGAAGTCTACCAGGCACCACAGATTAGTGCTGTTCACATACCCGCACAGACAGGCTTCTTTCACTAAATACTAAATTTTAAAAGAACAGAAAAAGACACCTAATTCCTGAGACTAGCAAATATCAAAATGATCAAAAAATCTATAGTCCAAATCATTTACTTCTTAATTCCCGGAGATGCTCTTCCCCTTCAACCTACCTAAGTGAAGAAGGCACTTCCCTGAAGATGGCAATTAGATAAAAAAGCCTAGAGCTTTCCCTTTGATTACTTAAAATGACACGAAGTCCTTGAGCCAACTTGGATAGGAATGGTTTCCATGAGACAGACATCTCAGAAAAGACAACTTCATTGCACTCTCTTTCCAGTACACTTACTTAACACTTTGAAAATACTTTGTAAATTTTATTAAAAGAGGCTGCAAGCCTTTTTAAAATGGATCACATAGCTCTCTTCTGATTTCAAATAGCTCAATGAAATTCTGCCAAGTGCTGATAATAATAATCCTTCTGTGTCATGGATAGTCAACCCTTACTGTCATCTGTATAGCAAGTGTGAATTTCTAATCAGTATAATGAATAAGGTATTATTAACATACTTTAAAAAACACCCAAAATTGTTACTCATTTGTAAATTATACTGGTAAAGTATAGCTCTTTTTTTTTTGTCAGACTCATTGTCCAGGGACTTAGTGATAAAAAAAGCAGGAGGTTATTTACCAAATGGATAAATGAGGGGGTTATTTTTTATTTTACTATAGAATTCACTCACCACTGGGAACTTTTCTTTCTGTATTGAAAATAGGATTTGATTTATGTGCCCTTTTTAATTACCTTCAAATACTGTAATGATAGGCATACCTGTATTTTAGGGATAGCCCTATTAGTGATTTATGAATAGTAAACAAATGTGTAGAATATCCATTCCAGGTATGTATGTGTGTGTGTGTGTGTGTGTGTGTGTGTGTATATACATATATGCATATATATGTACACACACACGCATATATATGTGTATATATATATGTTTGTATATATATATACATATATGTGTGTGTATATATATATACACATATATGCATATATATGTACACACACACGCATATATATGTGTGTGTGTGTGTGTGTGTGTGTGTATATATATATAAGAATGATAACTTTAGGCCCCCACAAATCACTTAGCCTGTCTCGGTTTCCCCATTGTTCAAGTGGACTAATTACAGTTTCTTACCTCAAAGAGGTGTTTTAAGGATTAAGCAAAGGGCTGCTATGAAGATCAACTGCCATGTTTTCATGATCCATTTGCTTCTAGTCTGACTTAGTTGTTACAGCAGATAAACATAATGTTATAAATATGCCATATTTGGTTTTCCTTTTCCTTAATCATACTCTCTTGAAAACAAAATTTGCTTAAAATATTTTTCTACTACTCTGCCTTTGGTTTGTGTGGGGCTTGGGGTTAATTAGAATTCACAAACTCTTACCTAAGACTTCAAGGGCTAATTAACTAATGTATATTTTTCCAATTCTAATGAGAACTGATAAGGAGTCTTTATACCTGGTTTTATTTTCTCTTGGGGGAGAATATATTAATTTAGCAAACATTTGTGTTTTTTTCAAGGAGATATTATTTGTTAGTTTAACCAGTGTTTACTAAGCACCTTTAAGGCCTACGGGGGATACAAAAGAATATAAAAAGAAACATTTTTAAAGGAGTTGATGGATCTGAGGAAGTTAAGCTAGTTACAAAAAAAAAACTGTAAGCTACAAACATTATACATATGTGTGAAGGGGCTCTCCAGTAAATGACAGTTGAATGGGTTTAAGGTGACAGCTTTGACTAATGTAGAGGGATTTTGTTTTGAAGGGGGGGATAATGAACAAGATGAAGTGTGTTAGATGGACTTGCTGGGTGGGGGGAATTATAATGGGTTTAATCCAGGAAGGAGAGCTTAATCAAAAAAGAGGGTGGGGAAACAAGGAGAGTGTAGGAAAAAGAGTGCTAGATTGAGATTCAGGAGACCTGAATTTTGTCCTTATGCAAACTTCACCATTCTTTACCTCTTTGACCTTTGTCTTGTCACTTCCCATCTTAGAACTTTAGGTTACCCTTTCCACAAAGTCTCCCTTGGGACTACATAAGGGACTTACAACCAAGGCATTCTACAAATTTGAAATCTTCCTCAGAGAAGTGAGTTTTAAGTTTTATATTCAGTCAGGTTCCAAGCACTCAATAGGTCTCATAGCTAAAGAGAGAGAGAGAGAAGGTTATAGGGGAGACACATAAAACTTATGAAGCCCAGGACCAGAAAAAAGAAATCCGTTGGTGGAGAAAAAGTTACATGAGGGAGAAAATTCTGTATCAAATGCATTAGACAGATTCCTTGGGAGTAGATATGTAGTAGAAAGAACACAAGCTTTGGAGTTAAATAGACCTGGACAAGTTATGAATCCCAATTCATCCATTACTTGTGATTTCAGGCAAGTTCCATAACCTCTCTGAGCAAGAATTTTTTTGCTGTTAAATTAGAATAATAATACTATGTACTCAATAGCCTTGTTTTGAAAAATAAATGAGTTAATCAGAGCAAAGCACATTGCACCCACCTGGTTTGCGACAAACAATAAATGCTAGCCATTAATAGCTCCCAATTAATACAACCCTGGTTTGTATTGACTGTTTTTCTAAACAAGTTAGATTACACAAAGGGGCCTCTTTAGCTCCTTAGAGACTGAGCTTTCATCATCTTTAAATTGAAGGCCTTCCTGTCAGCTTATGCAACCTTGACTTACCTCACAGAAAATAGGTTTTGAGGCTCTTCAATTTGTTAATATCTGGATCTGCCTGATCTGTAACCTTGATCTTCAAATGTCTGTGGGTGTATCTGATTTAATTCCTGTCAATGTAAAGAGTTTTCACAGAACACTGAGGAAGTCATTTCCCATAGCCAGGCATCCCTGACCACCCTTCCTCTCATTCACAGGGACTTACTGGGGGTATCTTCTAGGGTGAAGACTTTAGTTCTGTTACTCAGATATGTTAGGCAAAGATCTAGTTGGTGATTAGTATTGATTAGATAAGAGTTCCACACAAAAGAAGGCTTGTGCATTTATTGTAGTTACTGAGATTAAGGGAGCCAGTAGGAAGCTGTAGGAAGCTGCCTCATTTAAAAGAGAGGCCATTCTTTGATGTTGAGAAGCCCATCCTTCCTCAGTGCAAAAAATAACTATTACTATCCCTGATTTCGCAAAGCACTTAAAAAGCACTACAACCAACTCCTTAGCTTGGATAATGCTTGTTTGAGAGTGGGGGTTAAAATTTGTACAGTGAAAGCAAACTGCAGATTTTATTTTTTACTTTTAATTGTGTATGTTTATTTATTTTTTAATTAATTTATTTTTGTTACAGATGTTTCTCCTTTTCCCCCATTGACACCCTCCTCCCAATCCCGCCCCCACTCCAGCATTATTGTCTATGTCCGTTGGTTATGTATATATGCACATGAGTTCTTTGGTTTATCTCTTCCTCCCACTCCCCCAAACCCCTTCACTCTGAGGATTGTCAGTCAGATACCTACTTCCATGTCTCTTGATCTATTTTGATGGTCAGCATATTTTGTTTATTATATTCCACAAATAAGTGAGATCATGTGATATTTGTCTTTCTCTGATTGGCTGATTTCGCTTAGCATGATGCTCTCCAGGTTCCTCTACATAGTCTCAAAGGATAAGAGATCTTTCTTTCTTACAGCTGCATAGTATTCCATTGCGTATATGTACCACAGCTTTTTTATCCACTCATCCACTGATGGACACTTGGGTTGTTTCCAGATCTTAGCTATTGTAAATAGTGCTGCTATGAACATAGGGGTGCATATATTCTTTCTGATTGGTGTTTCAGGCTTCTTAGGATATATTCCTAGAAGTAGGATCACTACATTAAATGATAGTTCCATTTTTAATTTTTTGAGGTAACACCATAGTGTTTTCCATAGTGGTTGCACCACTCTGCATTCCCACCAGCAGTGTACTAGAGTCCCCTTTTCTCTCCACCTTCGCCAGCACTTGTTGTTTGTTGATTTGTTGATGACAGCCATTCTGGCAGGTGTGAGGTGATACCTCATAGACATTTTAATTTGCATCTCTTAAATAATCAGTGACGTTGAGCATTTTTTCATGTCTCTTGGCCATTTGTATGTCCTGTTGAGAGAGGTGTCTATTTAGGTCCTCTGCCCATTTTTCAGTTGGATTCTTTGTCTTCTTTTTCTTGAGTTGTATGAGTACCAGCCTTGCATCCCTGAGATGAATCCTACTTGGTCGTGGTGAATAATTTTTTAAATGTATTGCTGGATCCAATTTGCTATTATTTTGTTAAGGACTTTGGTATCAATGCTCATCAGGGATATTGACCTGTACTTTTCTTTCTTTGTATTATCTTCATCTTGTTTTGGGATTAGAATTATGCTGGGCTCATAAAAAGAGTTTGGAAGTCTTCCCTCTTCTTGAAGTTTTTTTTAATAGATTGAGGAAAATGGCTATTAGTTCTTCTTTGACTATTTGGTTTTCCTGTCTGACAAAACCTCAGCTCTGGTGATCTCAACCAGGTGTTCTGCAGGCACCTTTCCCTGTCCCACCACTCTGTGCTGGGGGACTGCCACTCTGTGCTGTGGACCCAGCTTGGGGTTTTAACCCTCGACTTCTCAGAGGGAACTGCTCAGAGCTAAAACAGCCCTCAGCTTCTGTCCGTGAGCTCCCAGCCCACGCACTTATGCCTCCGCAGTTCCTACTAAGCTCGATTTGGTGTCTTCTTTTTGTCCCTGGTTATATGGGTTCTCTCCAGCTGCTTTTCAGTGTTTTGTTTTGTTTTGTTTTTCCAATAATTTGTCTTTATTTTTGTTGTAATTCCAGTTTGGTCCTAGGAGACCGTCTGTATAGCTTCCATTCACTCCACCACCATTTTTTCCTCTGATTTTGTTTTTTGTTCGTTTCCCATGATCTCAGCAGCAATTCAACTGACTTTTTGTTCCCACTTTTGTGCTTTCTTTTTTTTTCTTCTCTCTCTTTTTTTACATTTAGTCACACACTCTTCCCTGCCTCCCATGCTGGTCTTTTTTTCAAGTAGTGCTTCTGTCATGGGCTACATTGATCTAACTCAAATCTCCTCATAGCATTCATTCACTTTTTTTTTGTCACATGCAACCCCTATCACTGTATACATATTCCTTGCACTCTTCTTTGTACACTTAGTTACTTGTGTTATTGGAAGAAGATAAATTATATAGATCATTGAGAAGAGCATAGGTTTACCTTTGGGTGCTGTATTGTACTTAATATCAGAACAGAAGTGTTCCTGACCTTGAAACAGCCACCTAAATAAATTTGGAAGACATGCCATGAGGAAGACCTAAAATCATGAAAACCTGAGCAGTGGCTCACTTTACCTTCTCCCTTCTTGTCTGTCCATTACTCTATAAAGAGGCTGGGCAGTGTCAGCCTCCAACTGATTCCAAAGATAACTCAAGCTAAGTGAAACTGCTGTCTTCTTCCCCAGTCCCACTCTCCTATACCTTCTTTTTTGTTTCATCTTGCATGGAACATACTTAGCACCCAGTCTAGCACATAGTAGATGCTCAATAATGATAGGTAAACCAACTCCTCGTATTCCTTATCCTCTTCCCCTGCTTTATTTTTCTTCATAATGCTAGTCAACACCTATCATGCTATAGATTTTATATAGTTAATTTACTGTTTGCATCTTTTCACTCTCGCCTGCCCCCCACCACACACAAATAATGTGGGCTCTTGAGAGGCAGGGGTTTTGGATGCTCTCTGCTGTACCACTAGTACTTAGGATAGTGCCTAACATTTGTAGTTGCTCAATAAGTATTTGTTAAATCAATTAATTAGCTTTTGTCTGTCTGCTCTTCTCTGGGGCATTTGATTAAGTGAACACTCTGCTAAAGATCCCACTAAACTCACTTATCCCAAGTGTGGAACTACATCAGCCATCGCACTCATGGCAACAATTGGATCTGTATGAAGGGGAGGAGTTACCCATCTCAAGACCAAGGAGACAAGAACAACAACAACTCGAATTTATTTATTTATTTATTTATTTATTTATTTATTTATTTATTTATATTTTTTTAATCTTCACCCAAGGACATTTTTGCATTTATCTTCAGCTAGAGCAGGAAGGAGAGAGGGAGAAAGAGAAACAGAAATATCGATGTGAGAGAGACACATTGACTAGCTGCCACCCACATAACACCATGGGGCCAGGGACACACGGCAACCGAGGTACGTGCCCTTAGAGGGAACTAAACCCAGGACTCTCTGGTTCACTGGCTGGCACTCTAACCGCTGAGCAAAACTGGCCAAGGCTCAAATTTATAAAGTCAGCTAAAAGTGCATTGCTCTCATGCACAGCTTTTGTTGTCCAGATATCCAGGTCAACGGATAAAATAACACAACGTTTTCCTAGAGAAGAAAGATCTTTTCCCAGAAGATTCATGATTTGTGTCATATTTGGCAACTAGCTGAAACAATGGTTCAGAAATCTAAGAAGACGATCAACTAAGCAAGGTTAGGAGAGAGGGCGGTGAGAACTGAACTCTTGCTACATTGTTGAGTGATTTCAGCTGCTCCTGCAGAAGAAGGGAGTGTTTTTCTTGTATAAAACCCCCAACCGCGCATCTGGCTTTATTGTCTGTCTTGCTATGCTTTGGCTCAGAGATGCTGCTTTGAATGGAAAACTTTCTCTTTGAATTAACTATTACTTGAAAACTTCTAATTTGCTGGGGCCAATTAGTTGTTGAAATTTCACAGGGAATCAGAGTATCTCAAGATTGCAAGTTTGAGAGGACATCTATTGCAATGCTTTCAAACTGTAATTTATGAATGCAAATTAGGGACAATCATTGCCTTTGACAATTAAATCATTGGTGTACAGATTATACATTGTAGGACTGTGCACCTGAAACCTGTATAATTTTGTTAACCAGTGTTACCCCAATAAATTCAATTAAAAGGAAAAATAAAAAATAAAACATTGGCTATTTTCAAGTGTTGGCAGTAGTCTGGGAAATGGTTGCTCTCATACCTTGCTTGTGGGAGCAGAAATTGATGTAGGTTTTTTGTTGGGCAATTTGGCAACACATGTAAAAAATTTAAATTCACATACTCTTTGACCCATCAATTCCACTTCTTGGAGACTATCCCATATTTCATCAATCCTCATGCAAATTTTAATGTCTCTGAAATTGGGATGCACCTTTGATTCAGTGAAATATAGTACTTTCCCATATTCACAAGTTACCATGTAGATTTTTATTACAGTGTCACTTGTAACAGTAAGATCAAGAAAAGCATAAATGTCCACAGATAGGAGACTGGTTAACTAACTTACATTCATCCTAAATAATATTCTATGAAGCTACTTAAAAGAATGATGTTGATCTATATGTGATGATCTGAGCAAAATATCTGAGATATATACTTAAGGGGAAAAATAAGGTACAAAATACTGTATTTGGAAAAATTACTTTTGTGCAGAAGTGATTATATATGTATATACACAAAAATATTTTTCTCGTAGGCTATGCAAGCAACTGTTAATAGACATTTCTTCTAGGGCAAGGGTTTGTCAATGAGAGACTTTTATTTTTTATTTTGTACAGTTTGAATTTTCCTATCATGTTCATGTATTGCTTTATTTTATTAAAGACCAAAAGAGGTTTCTGGGAGATGAATTATGGTTCTTTTTCCCCTTTTTATACTTTTGTACTTTTCTGTATAAAAACCACATAATAGATGTTATTTTAAAAAAGAAATCAATAACACAGCCCCTGTCTCAGTGTAGTTCATAGTGTTATAAACCAGATGCTTTACTATGTCCTATAATAGAGAGTTGAACAAAGTGCTGGGTGGGCAAAGTATTGGGGGAAAACTAATTTAGTGTCTCCAAAGGCATCAGGAAAGTGTCACAGAAGATGTGACATTTGAGCTGAGGCTTAGTAAAGCAGAAGATATGTGGTGGGAAGAATTACAGGAAGAATAGAGAGTGCATGCAAAGGCATAGGGGTGTAGAAGGGCATTACTTGTTCTGGGAGTGTTGTCAGGTTCCTTATGGTCAGAGGCGTATTTGTATAGGCCTGTGAATGAGCAGGTTAGGGAGAGGGATAAATAATAAAAATGGATGAGTGCATACTATGTGCTTGACACTGGGCTAGGCGCATTCAATATTTTACCTTCAATTCTTAGAAGAGTGTTCAGGAATCTGTGGCCTTAACAATGATAATAGTTGATAAAGACAGCCCAGGGTTTCTACGTGGACCAAATTGGGTTCCAATACAAACAAATTAATCTATCTGATTCTTCCTTAAAGGGTTTTGATAAGGTTTTAAGGAAGCTGTACATAATGTACTTGATATATAACCAGAACCCAGAAAATTACCTGCTATTAATATTCTCATCCACATCATTCATTCCCTCCCAAACCAGGTTTTGTGCTGCATATATAGTAGGAACTTAGTAACTCCCTGCTATTGAATGATTTGTGAGAGAGTTGGGTAAGGTGTATGGGAGGACACATGATGGAGCACTCACTTCCTATTTTCCCATTCAGCCCTAATACCACAGAAGTCAGAACATTTTGCCTAGTACATACCCTTTCTGTATATGTGAGAAGGCAGAACTCCAGGAACCTGAACAAAATAGAAGGATTTGTATAACCTCTTTGTGAAGTTGGTCCTCACAAGGCTTTTAGACTACATGAATGATAGAATAAAAAAGTAAAAATGAAAAATTACCGATGAAAATCACATTTAAGGTAAACTTCCTTAGTTTCAATAAACAAGGCTGTATGTACCAACACGAGGCCTTAAGCAGGCAGGCAAAACATGGCTGCTATGTAGTGTCATGAGAATTGAAGTTAGAAGTTGAAAGGCCCCACTTTGTTACTTAGTAGTGTGACCTTAAACAGGCCTTTTCCTCTAATAGTCCTTTTCTGCTCTCTCCTATAAAATATGGGAGTTGAGTCAGGGTTGGATTAGAGTTAGATAGGGTTAGAAAACTGCAGCCAAATTCAGGCTTCCATCTGCTTTTGTAGATAATTATTTGTTGGAACACAACTATACTTATTGGTGGTGCAAGTATTGTCTATGATCGGTTTTGCACTACAACAGCAGAGTTGAGTAGTTATGATAGAGACCATATGACATGCAAAGCTGAAAAATTTATTTTTTGGACCTTTTCAGAGCAAGTTTGTTTACCAATGATTGATGTGTAAGGTCGTGTCCACCTCTGACATTCTGTAATATCTGTTCTGCTAAAGGCGTGATGGATGAGGCCATTTGCAATCATTAGTTTCACTTTGGAAACCTTTCATGAAAATTTGGAAGTGTTCCAGTGTTCCAAAGGTTATTTATCTATAATACATATATATATACTGGTTGCTGTGGTGCAATGAGAACCAAAACAAGACATGATCCTAGCACTCATGCAGCTTAGTCTGCTGAAAGAAACAGTTTTTAACAGAACCTCACCACATCTTTCAATTTGAAAAGCAAAGCCAACTAATGATTTCATAGTAGGTTGATGATTGAACAGGTTCACATATTGGTTTCTGAGTACCTCATTCATTCATTTATTAGTTTGGTCATTCATTCATTCATCATACATTTATAGAGTTATCACTGTGTACTAGGTATTGGGCTGGGGTAGATGCTAAAATGTACTAATGAAAAATGTGGACAAAGTTTATGTCCTCATGGACCTACATTCTATTGAGGGGGACATATATTAATTGAAACAATCACAAATAAATATATAATTACCAATTGCAATAAGTCTTCTGAAGAAAAGAAAATTTTCATATGGCAGCATATGAGAAAGGAACATGATCCTGACCAGAGAGATCAGAGAGTATTTCTGAGGAAGCATTTATGCTAAAATTTGAAGGGCAAATAATACCAATAATCTAAATAATATGAGCAATAACTGTTTCTTTTCTTGGTTGAAGGAAATAGAGTTTGGGGGTATCTAAATCAGTATCTTCCAAACTGTAGGTTGAATGAAACCCATTTTTTATTTTAAAAATCAATTCTATGGACCCTGACCAGCATTCCCCCCCCCCCAATACGTTAGAATGGAATGAATAAAACACAAATTGAATAGTGAAAATTCCCAATTGCATTACTGGAAATACTTGTTTTATGAAGTTATTTACAGTGTATTTCTTACTGTGAGTCTTGGTCCAGAAAGGAGAATCACTGGTCCAAATTATTTACTTTGGCTCTATGTGATTACAATTTATCAGATAACACCTCTGTAATTTAGTTCCCTCTCTATAAAGAGAGAACGATGAGTTTTTCAGGTCTTTCTAAGTTTCCCTTTATGATCTTTACAAAGAAAGCATGAGAATGAGTGGGAGAATACTAGCCACCATTTACTGAGTGCCTACTCTGGTGCCAGACAGTGTTCAATGTGCTTTGTGTAAATTAATCCATTTACTCCTCACAACAATTATACAAGATAGATATAATTCATTATCCCCCTTTCAGATAACTATATTTGAGGCTGAGAGATTAAGGGACTAACCCAAGGTTACATATCCAGTAAACTTTAATTGCCTCAATAATTTGTAACAAGATAACACAAACTCAACTTGGTACTGTCAAATCATTCAACAGATATGTTAGAAATGAATCAAATTTGAAATAATGGTTGAGAACCTGCTAGGTTTCTATCACTTGTTTGATGATACAAGTTCTGTAGACATTTCAACTGAGTCTATCTCTCTCTCCTCCTTTCTAGAAAATGTTTTTTTCTAATTTTTGGCCTGCTTAGATAGAATTTTGACCCATTTAATTCCAAGATGGCAGAACTTGTCCTTTGTAACTGAAAAGAAAGCATCAGAAAGTATAACACTGATGTCACACTATCAGTCCCCTAGCCCTGCAAATCCCCAAAAAATGAATCTCTAAAGAGTGGAAATTTGGGAAACAATAGACTCCTATAGGATCACAATAGGCAGTAACAGAGTGATCAATTCTCCAAACTGAGAAATATAAACAAAAGATGCCTCACAAGTGAAACTATAGTAGCAAGGCCCCTGAAAGGAAACTGATGGTATCATTAAAAGACTCAAACTGGTTCCATTTAATTTTCTCAAACAAAATAGATTAGCATGTGCCTCCCCATATTCTTACTAAAATGATTTCATTATTCTTTAACATGAAAATGGAGAAAGCAGGGAGAATTCTTTCAATGTCTAATAGAAGAAAATTAATAGCATTTTGGGTCAGAGAATTATAATTCTAAAGACAGATTTTCCTTAGCCAGATAATGAGGTGCAGTTAAAGAGATTGGAATAATGTGAAGATAATTTCACAAGTGCCCCTTTATAAGACCCTCTGGTTTAAAGTGGCAATCTGCAGCATGATGTGATGAACAATTACTTTAAAGTGGGAGTCATAAAAACGTGGTTTGGGTTCTGTCTCTAATCTAAGTTTGGCTGACATTGGGAAAGTAACTTTACTTCTGTGAGCCTCAGTTTCCTCAATCTGTAAGATGAGAATGAAAACAAAACATTTGACCTAACTCTCAGGTTGTTTTGAAGATCAGATAACAATTATGCATAGGAAAATGAGTTTTATAAACAAAACATTTTTATAACAATATAAAGTCTGAAGATAATACATTAAGTTCTTGCTTAGGAATTCACAATGGAAAGTCCAAACTCCTCAGAAGAGATTTTGATGCAGCTAATAATTTAGCCCTCCCAGACCTACTGAATCAGCTTCTGCATTTTAACAAATTACCTACTGCACATTACAGTTTGATAAGTGCTATCCTACACAGCTCCACCTCTCATTCACTCTTTCTTTCCCTGAACTTCTAGAGTACTTTGGATTGTTTGCCTTGTTACTGAGTTACTTCCCAGTTAAACTATTATTTTAAATTTTGAGACTGTAAGTACTTGGGGGCAGCCATATAGTCAATGATGTTGTATTTAAAGAGTTTTAACCTGATTTCAATTCCACAGTTTTATTGTGGGTCTGCTGTCGGTACACACCACTGTGGGTGTAAAAGTAAGAGATAGTACTTACCCAGAAGAAGCTCAAGGTCTAGTAAAGGGAAGGTTTCCTTTTCTTCCCTCCCTCCTTCCTCCCTCCCTCCCTCCCTTTCTTTTTTTCCTTCCTTTCCTCCCTCCCTCCTTCTTTTCTTTCTTCAACATTTCCAAAACATTACTCTCTTCTAGACACTTTCACTAGTTATTAGTATTATGAGGATAACTAAGACAGATATTCTACCTTTGAATCTAGTGGTAATACATATGACCATAAGCAAGTAACTTTAATAAATGTTAGTTAATGCTTTAGCAGTGTTGCCTCTTGAGTACAGTTGAGTGATTGACTGATTTGGTAAGTGAGAAGATAAGAATGGCTACAGAAAGACATTAAGGTTAAATTTGGAAGTTGAGTTTGAACCCTCAGGTAGACGGGGTCTCCCACATAGAGGTAATAGCATGAGTGCACACATGTGCATGTATGCTTAGTACGTTTAGGAAATGGTAACTAGCCAGGTGTGGCTACATTATGTGCTATACATGTGTGTATCTGATAGTATTTTGAACTTCTTTTATCTCAAATCAGTGAGATTTCACTGCCTTTTGAAGCTGCTGTGATCTTAATACATGAGACTTAAGATGTCTATGGGCACAGCTGTTGTCCCCAGACTCTCTCCTGTGAAAAGATTTTGTGATGTTCTTTATGCATGCTTTCCAGGTTTTATGACTTGGAAATTCCATCCAGCTTTCTTTAAAACCCCTTGGCTAAAATTGAATGTTGTCCAAGGAATGACTTGGTGCACTGGGCTTGGGAGAGAGGGCTTCCTCTTTTGGATGATGGCTATCTTCTTTAATCTATTTACTGCAAGTGTTCATTGTTTTGGGGCTCTGGGGGATCTTCATGATGAAAGCACTCTAAATATTTGCTATTGTTATGATAACCAGTATAGCTTCCTAAGTGATATAAATTTGTCTTCTGGCTTCTATGACTCATAACTTCCTTCCCTATCATTTTTGTTCTCTCTCCATATGATTTTTGTATTAGAGAAACAATCTATTTGGGCAGTTAATTAAGGTGAGTGCAATGAGATTGGCATTAGCAGCTTTTCAGGTTGTGACCGCTAAGGGATAAAAGTGTTGAAGCTGATCGTTCATAACATAAATATATTATTTTAATCAACCAGAGGAAAAAAGATCCTTGAAAACAGAATTAAAAGTAATAACAGAAAAATAATTAAATATTACAGAAGAGGCCATGGGGAATGATTTCCATAAAATTAAAAATGGTAAATCAATGTTTGCAATATCCTGTAAACTATCATCAGGATAGATCTGGATTTCAGATTCCTATATAGGATGACAGGCAGACTGTGTGCGAGGAACACAAGACCTCCCTGATCTGGCCCCAGACTAGTTTTCCAAACTCATTTATTCCTTCTCTTTCCAATGAATCATTATAATCTGCCATTGCTTACAAAGTGCCCCTCCTTCTTAAATCATAACCCACTGGTCCTTCAAGAATTCAGGTGATAAAACATTTATTAAACTACCCTCTCTATGCTTAACCCAAAACTTCAATCTCTGTTTGCATTTCTAAAATCCTATATGCTTGTCTAAAGTCTCATATAGCTTGTCATAGACTAAGACAGTATAGTGTAGTATAGTGGTCCTCACTTAAACATTGGGGACAAATTCTAAGATCCCCAGTGGATGCCTGTAACTGCAGATAGTACAAAACCCCATATATACTATGTTGTTTCCCTATATGTATGCATGCCTTTCGCCTTATTCAACTTCTTTAACTCTGCCAGAAATGTGACAGTAGTTTATTGATCAGCAGTACAGTGTCTCCAGTAAGTGTTATATTTTTTAGTGCAAACCTGTGTAACCATCCCCTACTTGCAGTAAATGGCTTGGTTTCACCATTTCAAGGTATCCTTAGCTTAAGTCTTCAGATAGCTTCAGTGTTTTATGGTGCAACATGTTGCCATCAATAGGAATACACTTTCTGTTCAAGTCTTCCACACACAAATTTAATACCTAATCCAGTTTTTTTTCATTCATTTTTTTAAAGGTGATGTTTTCTTTTATTTAATTAATTAATTTATTTTTGTTACAGATGTTTCTCCTTTTCCCCCCACTGATTCCCCCCTCCCCATTCCTCCATGCCCTGTTCCCGGCCCTGTTGTCTACGTCCACTGTTCCTGCAAACATGCATATAAGTTCTGTGGTCCTACTCTCCCCGACAAACACCTCTTCTGGGGATTGTCAGTCTGTACCCCACTTCCACGTATCAGGGACTACCCCATTCCTCAGACTGTTATGTTCATTATATTCCATAAATCAGTGAGATCATGTGATATTTGTCTTTCGCTGCTTGGCTTGTTTCGCTTAGGATAGCACTTTCCAGGTTCCTCCATGTTGTCTCAAAGAATAAGAGATCTTTCTTTCTTACAGCTACAGAGTACTCCAATGTCTATCTGTACCACAGCTTTTTTATCCACTCATCATCTGATGGACATTTGGGCTTTTTCCAGATCTTAGCTATTGTAAATAGTGCTGGTATGAACATGGGTGTACATATATTCTTTCTGATTGCTGTTTCAGGCTTCTTAGGGTATATTCCCAGCAGTGGGATCACTGGGTCAAATGGCAGTTCAATTTTTAATTTTTGAGGTAACACCATATTGTTTTCCATAGTGCCTGCACCAGTCTGCATTCCCACCAGCAGTGTACTAGAGTCCCCTTTTCTCCACACCCTCGCCAACACTTGTCGTTTGATGATTTGTTGATGGCGGCCATTCTGACAGGTGTGAGGTGATACCTCATTGTTGTGTTAATTTGCATCTCTCTGATGATTAGTGATGATGAGCATTTCTTCATATTTCTCTTAGCCATTTACATGTCCTGTTTTGAGAGGTGTCTATATAGTTTCTCTGACCATTTTTTAAGTGGGTTCTTTGTCTTCCTTTTGTTGAGCAGTATGAGCACTCTATATATATTGGAAATTAACCCCTTATCTGACATATCATTGGTAATGATGCTCTCCCATACAGTGGGTTGCCGTTCCATTTTGAGGATTGTATCTTTTGCTCTGCAGAAGCTTTTGAGTTTGATGTAGTCCCATGTGTTCATTTTCTCCTTTGTTTCTGTTGCCTTAGGTGATGTATCAGTAAAAATTCTGCTGCGTATGATGTCTGAAATTTTGTTGTCTACAGTTTCTTCTAGGATTCTTATGGATTCATGAGTGACATTTAAGTCTTTTATCCATTTTGAGTTTATTCTTGTGTATGGTGTAAGTTGATGGTCTAGTTTAATTTTTTTTTTTTTTTTTCATGTAGCTGTCCAATTTTCCCAACACCATTTATTAAAGAGGCTGTCTTTACTCCACTGTATGCACTTGCTAACTTTGTCAAGTATTAATTGAGCATAATGTCTTGTCTTCATTCCTTGGTTCTCTGTTCTGTTCCACTGGTCTATATGCCTGTTCTTGTGCCAGTACCAGGCTGCTTTGATTACAGTGGCTTTGTACTATAACCTGAAATCTGGTATTGTGATCCCTCCTACTTTGTTCTTCTTTTTAAAGATTGCTGTGGCTATTTGAGGTCTTATTTGGTTTCATATGAACTTTTGAAGTACTTGTTCTAATTCGGTGAAGTATGTCGTTGGTATTTTGATGGGGATTGCATTGAATCTATAGATTGCTTTGGGTAGTCTGGATAATATAATGATGTTAATTCTTCCAATCCATGAACAAAGTATGTGCTTCCACTTTTTTATATCTTCCTCTATTTCTTTTTTTAATGTCCTGTAGTATTCTGTGAATAGGTCCTTTATTTCTTTGGTTAAGTTTATTCCTAGGTTTCTTAATGTTTTTGCCATGATGGTAAAAGGGATTGTTTTTTGTTTCTCTTTCTGTGACTTCATCATTGGTGTATAAGAATGACATCGATTTCTTGATGTTAATTTTGTATCCTGCTACTTTGCCAAATTCATTTATTAAGTCTAGTAGATTTTTGATGGAGTCTTTAGGATTGTCTACGTGTAGTATCATGTTATTTGAGAATAATGACAGTTTCAATTCCTCCTTTTCAATTTGGATCCCTTTTATTTTTCTTCCTTTCTGATTGCTGTAGCTAAGACTTCCAGTATTTTGTTAAATCAGAGTGGTGAAAGTGGGCATCTTTGTCTTGTTCCTATTCTTAAGGAAAATGTTTTAAATTTTTACCCATTGAATATGATGTTGGCCGTAAGTTTTTCATATATGGCCTTTATTATGTCGAGATATGATCTTTCTATTCCCTCATTGCTGAGCGTTTTTATCAAAAAAGGATGCTGGATTTTGTCGAAGGATTTTTGTCATCCATTTATATGATCATGTGGTTTTTATTTTATTTATGTGGTATATCACATTTATTGATTTGCGAATATCGTACCAGCCTTGCATCCCTGGGATGAATCCCACTTGGTCATGGTGAATAATTTTTTTGATGTATTGCTGGATTCTATTTGCTAGTATTTTGTTCTGGATTTTGGTGTCTGTGTTCATCAGGAATATTGCGCTATATTTTTCATTCTTTGTAATATCTCTTTCTGATTTTGGAATTAGAATTATGCTGGCCTAAAAAAACGAGTTTTGAAGTCTTTCTTCTTCTTGAATTTTTTGAAATAGTTTGAGGAGAATGGATGTTAGTTCTTTTTTCTGAATGTTTGGTAAAACTCCCCCATGAAGCCAACCGGGCCTGGGCTTTTGTTTGCTGGGTGAGTCTTGATTACCTCTTCAATTTCCTTAGTTGTTATTGCTCTGTTCAAGTTTTCTCTCTTTCTTGTCCAGTTTTGGGAGACTGTGTGTTTCTAAAAATTTGTCCATTTTGCTTAGATTGTCGAATTTGTTGCCATATAATTGTTCATAGTAGTTGTTAACGATCTTTTGTATATCTGTGGTGTCAGTTGTTACTTCTCTTTCATTTCTGATTTTGTGTATTTGGGTTCTCTCTCTTTGTTTCTTGGTGAGTCTAGCTAAGGGTCCTTCAATGTTGTTTATCTTTCGAAAAACCAGCTGTTTGTTTCATTGATCCTTTGAATTATTTTTTTTGATTTCTATGTCATTTATTTCTGCTCTGATCTTTACCACTTCCTTCCTTCTACTCGCTCTGTTTTTTTTTTTTTTTTTTTTTCTTTCTTCTTTTTTTTTTTTTTTGTTCTGCTTTCTAGGTCTTTAAGTTGTGAGGTTAGATATTCTATTAGAAATTTTTCTTGTTTCTTGAGATAGGCCTGTAGTGCTATGAACTTCTTTCTTAGAACTGCTTTCACTGCATCTCATAGATTTTTGTGTTGTTGTGTGTTCACTTTCATTGGTTTCCAGGAAGTTTTTAATTTTTTCCTTGATCTCCGTGCTAACCCATTCGTTGTATAATAACATGCTATTTAGCCTCCATTTATTCAAATATCTTTGCATGTTCTTGTTGCAATTGATTTCTAGTTTCGTGCCATTGTGATCTGAGACGATGCTTGATATGATTTCAATGTTCTTGAACTTGTAGAGACTTAGTTTGTGTCCTACCATGTGGTCTATCTTTGAGAATGTCCCATGTGCACTTGAGAAGAATGTCAATTCTGTAGTTTTGAGGTGTAATTTGCTGTAAATATCTATTAAATCTATTTGGTCTAGTGCTTCATTTAGAATCTCTGCTTCCTTGCTCATTCTTTGTCTAGAGGATCTATCCAGTGATGTTAGTGGGGTGTTGAAGTCCCCAACTATGATTGTATTGCTCTCAATTTCTACTATGAGGTCTTCCAGAAGCTTCTTAATATATTTTGGTGCTCCTATATTGGATTCATATATGTTTATCAAGGTTATATCTTCCCGTTGGATAGATCCTTTCAAAATTACGTAGTGACCTTCTTTGTCTCTAGTTATGGCCTTCATTTTGAAGTCTATTTTATCAGACATGAGTATTGCTATCCCACCTTTTTTTTCTTTTCCGTTTGCTTGGAAATTTTTTTACCATTCCTTAACTTTCATCCTATGTGAGTCTTTTTTGTGAGCTAGGTCTCTTGTAAACAACATATAGATGAATCATGCTTTCTTATCCAATCAGATACTCTGTGTCTTTTAATCGGAACATTCATTCCATTTACATTTAAGATGATATTGATATGTTCTTATTTATTGCCATTTTGTTTAGTTTGGTTCTTATTTTCCTCCTATTTCTTCTACTATTTACAACAGTCCTTTTAACATTTCTTGAAGTGCTGGTTTGGTGCTCATGTATTCCATTAGCCTTTTTTCGTCTGGAATTTTCTTTATTTGACCTTCTATTTTTAATGATAGCCTTGCTGGATAGACTAGTCTTGGATTCAGGTCCTTGTTTTTCATCACCTTGATTACTTCATGCCATTCCCTCCTGTACCATAGTGTTTCTGTTGAGAAGTCAGCTGAGAGCCTTATAGGGTTTCCTTTGTAGGTAACCTGTTGCTTATCTCTTGCTGCTTTTAGGATATTCTCTTAGTCTTTCATTTTTGGCATTTTAATTACTATGTGTGTTGGTGTGGGCCTGTTTTGGTTCTTCTTACTTGGGGCTCTCTGTGCTTCTTGAACTTGAATGCCTTCTTTGTTCATCAAGTTAGGAAGTTTTCTGTCACTATTTCTTCAAATATATTCTCTAACTCTTGCTCATTTTCCTCTTCTTCAGGGACGCCTATGATGCAACTTTTACTACGTTTCCTGTTTTCCCACAGTTCTCTTAAGCTCTCTTCCTGTTTTTTAATTGTTTTTTTTTTTTTTTTTTTTTCCTTTTGGTTTTCTAATTAGTTGATTTTTTCTACCCTGTCTTCTAATTCACTGAACCGGTCCTCCGCCTCCTCTACTCTGCTGATTAGACCTTGCAATGTGTTCTTTATTTCTGATATGTCATTCTTCATTTCTTCTTGGTGGTTTTTAATTTCCAACTAGTTGATTTTCAACATTTCCATGTCTTTACTTATGGTCCTCATGTCCTTACGCATGCTGTTGTGGTTCCTCAAGATCATTGCTCTGAATTCTAGTTCTGTTAACTTGCCTAACTGCATCTCATTTATCTCATCTTTGGTAGAAGTCTCTTGTTCTTTCATTTGGCATTTGTTTCTTTGTTTTACCATTTTTGCCATCTCATTGGATTTTGGAGCCTGCCAAATTTTCCCTGTGGGTGTTGGTATTCTGCTGTTTGTGGGACCCTCTACTGGGTTTCAATGAGTGTGGGAGGACCCATGTAAAAAATACCACTGTCAATTCTTACATTCCTGGGCCCAGTTGCAAGCCCAGGAATGGTTCAGTTATTCTCTAGCTTTTTGCCTGGATGCTATTAGTCACAGTTACTTGAAGAGCCTTGACTTCTCAGTGGAATGAAAAACTCCCCCTGATGTTTAGAGTAAGGGGATTTCCCAAAGGTGAGGCAGATGCTGGTTGTTAATCGGCCTCAATTTGCATTTCAATGGCCACCAGGTGGGGTTGAATCTTCATCAGAGGTGCCACTGCCTCTCCCAAGAGCCCTGGGAAGGTGTAAGGTGACCACTGTCCTGAGTGGAAGGTGTAAGGTGACCACTGTCCTGAGTGGCCCAAACTCAGCAAAAGCTCTGAGTGCCCTCCAAATCCCGAGTGTCCCCACACAGTTCAAGTTCAGTCTGCCCTCCCTCTGCCAGAGCCCAAGGTGAGTGGCTGTGGCTATTTTAGCATATGTCCCAGTTCTGTGCTATCGAGCCACTTGGGAGTTTAACCCGAGGGTGCTGCTCACAGCTAAGGCCACTGCTGTCCGTGGGCTCCCATCCCCTTTCTCGTGTCTCCACAATCCTACCAGGTTTGAGTCAGTGTCCCTGTTTATATGGTCCTCCAAGCTGCTTTTCTGTTGCTTGTTCCTGACGATTTGTCTTTATTTTCATTGTAATTCCAGTTTGGTCCTGGGAGATGCTCTGTGTAGCTTCCATTCACTTCACCACCATTTTCTCATCTCTACATTTTAACTAAGCACTTATCTCACAACATTTCAGTTTGAGGTGCAACTGTAAAACTAACACAAATTTTCCCCCTTTCACAATTTCACAGATGGAAGATTCATTCTTACCATATATCTTAGCAACCTCAGCATATGGTTTTATCCTTTCATTATTAAGTAAAAAAACTTTTACCTTAATTTTTTTTTTCTTTATTGATTTTAGAGAGAGATAGGAAGGGAGATGGAGAGAAAGATAGATACATCAATGAGAGAGAACATTGATTGCCTGCCTCCTGCATGCTCCCCCTGGGGATTGGACCCACAATCTGGGAATGTGCCCTGATCAGGAATCAAACTGGAGACCTCTTGGTGCATGGGTAGACACTCAACCACTGAGGCACACCAGCAAGGCACACCTTTTTACTTAAAGGAAGCACTTTACAGTTTCTCTTTGACATCCTAATTTCCAGCATCACTACCCTTGCTTCGTGACATTATTAAGTAAAATAAGGCTTACTTGAACACATGCTGGATAGTGCAACAGTCAATTTGATAACTCAGATGGCTACTAAGTGATGAATGGGCAGGTAGCATCTATAGTATAGGTATGCTGGACAAAGGGATGATGATTCACACCTCAAGGTAAGTCATGGGTCGGCATGTGAATTCTACATGCTACTCAGAATGGCGCACAATTTAAAACTCATAAATTGTTTATTGCTAGAATTTTCCATTAGTATTTCCAGACCACGGTTGACTGCAGGTAACTGAAACAATAGACAGCAAAACCATGGATAAGTGGGGACTGGGACTACTGTAATATTTACATGTGAGTTATTCATATCTCCCAAATATTTGTAGTTTATAAGCTCCTGAGAGATGGACCCCAATACTGCCTTATGTGATATGTCCTTGTGTACCCAACAGCGCCATGGGCATAATATACACTAGATTAATGGGTTGATAACTTCATGTAAAAGATAACCATAGTAGGGGAGATACCATGATCACAAAGGTGGTTTTCCCAGGGCGAGGCTTATCCATTGCACCCTGGATGTGCTGACCCCTGCAATTTCCCCAAATGTGGGAAACTCGACTGCATAATTTGTGGTAGTGGGGGACTGCATTTGTGCTCTTCCCTAAATAAACAAAAATTAAAAATAGAAAAAAAAAGGAAAAAAAAAAAGAAAGCCATAGTTGAACAGAATGGAAAATTGAGACTCACAGTTGGATATTGGCATGAATGAAAGGAGTGGGAACCCTAACAAATGAAATGAAAGAAAATTGGATAGATATCTGGAGTTTGGGATTATTTGATGGTAGCCACCACACAGACCAAAACATCTGGTTGCCTCCAGATATGACTGATATGGCTGTTGGTGTGCTTAGAAATATTTCCCTCTTGAAGTTAGTGACTTTCATCCATCTGTGTCCAGCAGCTCTGGATGGCATCTGTTAACTTGACACAAGTAAAATATGTTTATGGAGTATCTTTATTTCCTTAACTAAAAATATGTTTTGCAGGTAGTATTTCCCTGAAATTAATACTTTCCAAAGCAAATAATGACAGCCTCTATCCTTTAATTATCCTGAACATGTGAACATTTAAAATGAATACTGTACTTTTGCTCACTCATACCTACTCCCTAGTATCTTGTGTTCTATATATACATTGCTCCAACTTTAAGCCAAAAACTTGTTTTGTGTTCTGAAACAGAATGGGCACCTAGTAGTCACTTAACACTTTTTTTCTGGATTTAGCTGATTTAATTAAATATATGCTAAATAGAGTGTAAACCCTAAACCATCTGTGTTGAATTTTAACAAGAAATGATTAGGTGTAGACATGATTATAAATCTCCTAGCACAGGGTAGATTATTACATGGATAGTGGAGACAGTTCTCCATTACCTTGGAAGACAGGATAATGAGGAAAAAAACTAAAATTGCAGCTTTCCCGAGTAAGATAAGAAGGTAATATTAGCAAAGTGGTTCAGAACAAGGACTTTGGTGTCAGACATATCTGGATTAGAGTCCTAGATATGATCACTTACTATCTGTGTTTTCTTGAGTAATTTACTTTTTTCTCTGGCCCTCACTTTTCTCATTTCTAAAATGAGGGTAATGATATTGCCAACTTTATGGTGTTAGTTTGAGAATCAAATTAAATGATGCAGGAGACTTGTGCATTTTTTAGGAGATAGGGAAGGAGTCAGTAGAGACCAAGAGGCTGACAATATAGGAAAGGGGCGAGGATCACTGATTAGCAAGGACTTGGAAATAACATCTTCTGAATGCCGTGGATAGATCAGTTTCCAGAATGGTTTTGGGGTCTTCTCTGTCTTGGACCATGTTCAAACTACAGGGTTGGGCAAAAGTAGGCTTAAAGTTGTTCATATGGAAAATAATACAATATTTAATAAATAATAATATAAAAATAAACTGTTTCATGTATCCACTACTGTTAACCTACTTTAGTCCCACAGTGTATATATCCCTAGGACTATGAAGCTCTTTCCAACTTATGCCCTCTTGCCATGCCTGGTCTAGAAATGCCACTCTTTGGAAAGGATCTGATCTCCCAATTTTCCATTTCAGCTACTTTATTCTACCCATACTTTATGTTATGCTTTATTGTCAGTTCGTAGAATTAAAAAAATAAGAGCTGAGGAACTTATTCTGCTCTACTTTGCAGTCTCCCAAGTCAAAATGAATATTGATTAAGTTCTATGATAACCAATAGAATGAGATGAGACAATTTCTTAAGAGTAATTATACATCAAAGTTAGGTCTGCTTAGATATTACAAGTAAAACAAGGTGAAACCATACTAGTTATTAAAGGGATTTTTACTGTTTTTATTTACTTTACCTGTCAGTATTCATGCTCCCATTCAGCAAGTGCCTACTCTGTACAACATGTGCCTGGCCCTGGAAATACAGATATGAATAATGTATTCTCCCTGCTCTTGAGGAACTCATAGTCTAGTAAGAGAGACAGACAAGAAAACTGGTAGTTCCAATGCAGAGTTATAAATGCTATGTGTTGGCCCTGGCCAGTCTGGCTCAATGGTTAAGAGCATTGACCCATGGACCAAAGGGTCAATGATTCTGGTCAAAGACACTTACCTGGGTTTCAGGTTCAATCCCTGGCCGGGTCATGTGGGAGGCAACAAACCAATGTGTCTCTCTCACATGGATGTTTCTCGCTCTCTCCCACTCTCCCTCCCTCCATTCCACTCTCTCTAAAATTCAATGGAAAAATATCCTTGGGTGAGGATTAACAAAAGTTAAAATTAAAATAATAAAAAAAACCATTGTGTTTCTAATTATGTTTATAAATAAATAAATAATTTATATGTATTGAAGTGCTGTGAGAGTCTAAGACACCCTAAACTATGTGGGAGCTTTAAACAAGACTTCTTGGGGAACCTGAGTGCAAGTGATATTATATGGGAATACATTTTAATCTGCTTTCCATCACTTGTAAATTTGGGTACTTTAACAATTATTTGTAACAATTTTTTTTAGATATAGTCTTCAACTGATTTAAACAGGCCAATGTGTTATAAAGGTTAAAAATCTATTTTATATATGATATATATATATATATATATATATATATATATCATATATAACATATATATTATATATATATATTATATATATATATATATATATATATATATATATATAGAGAGAGAGAGAGAGAGAGAGAGAGAGAGAGAGAAGATAATATTAAAAACCATGGAAGCAATAAAGGACAGTCTAAAATGAGGTAGGTGGACAAAAAATATTTAGAGTTCAAACTCTTTCTTTTTTTTCTCCTTAAAAGAAATTAAAAAGACTTTTCTACACTTTGTTGTTATAGCATGAGGGCAATGAGTTCATGTTTGTAGGTATTTTTAGTTCTTTTTTTTTTTTCAGATGAAAGGTGCTACTACTGCTGTTATTATTTTAATAGATTAGTATTACAGATGAAAAATTCCAAGGAAATGAAGAATGATGATTATACCCCTGAACCTACTGGCTGTATCAGTGATATGTTGCTAGCTTCTTCACACGTACTTATCTCATTTAATCAAACTGTTTTACTTGGAGAGGTCTTTAGGTAGGTGATAGAAAGTTGGATTTATTGTGATTATTTATGAAGAGGATTCATATTCTTACATTCTGGTATTTCCCGATACTTTTTTTCTGACACCTTTGAATGTTTTAGAAAAGTTTAAGTCTGGGAGCTCAGGGACAACTCTACAGATAAAAAATCTGATTCAATATGAAGTGAATTATTTCATTGCTCATAACTACTCCACAGCAGCCCAGCTACTGAGTTATCTCCACCACTTCATAGGTTGTTTTTTAAGACTTTTCTGTGTGTGTTGTGACAATTCCAGTTCTGAAGGATAGACTCTTGAATTTATTGAACACTTCCCTACAATATGGTTAAGATAGGGACTTTCCAGCAAGACTGCCTAGGTTTCAATCCTAGACCTGCTGTGTACCATCTATTGACTTTAGACTAGTCTTGCAACCTGTCTTTGCCTCAGTTGCTTCCTCTGAAAGCTGGGGTTTTTAATAGTATCTACCTCATGAGGTTGTGGTGACAATTAAATGATTTTAGTCTATAAAGCATTTGAACAGTGCTGATCACATAGTTAATATTATTTACCTCTGAAACTCTGTATTTGCTGTTCCCTCTATTCATAACTTTCTTCCCTAAGATATTTTCCTGGCTGACTTTTATTATGAAGATGTTCACTCAAATGTCATTTCCTCAGGGAGGCTTTTCTTGACCACCCAAACTAAGGTAGAATCTTTCTGTCATGCTCTATCACATCACCTGTGATTTCCTTCATTGTTTGTGCCCACTCTCTAAAATTATCTGATTTATTTATGTATTGTCTGAGTATTCTCACCAGAACATAAGCTCCATGAGACAAGGGACCTTCCCTGCCATGTTCACCATGGTATTCATATAGTTGTGCATATCATGTGGCAGTGTTCAATTAATATGTGTTGAATGAATAAACAAATACAGTGATTTTATTTTCTGAACCAAAAACCAAGGCACCTCTTCTGTCAAAGAACTATTATATGCTCCAAGGTGTATAAAGCAATTAGGAGAAATACTTTGGATCTTAAAATATTGCAAATATTTTGTGAATTTGAAAAATAAATTTGCACATTTTTGATGGTTTAGGTAGTGAAAGGCAGAGAATGTCATTAGCAATGGCTTGGAAAATCCAATACTAGTGTCTCCTACAGTGGTCATTGCAAAGTGAGTACCTGATAATGTTGGTCACTCTCTCCTCTGTTCCCAAGGTTATTCCTGGATAGATGTTGATATCTCAAAGGGTATGACGTTGCCATTTTTATTATAGTAACCCTAGAGCATTTTTCAGTCATTTGCACAGACCAGATACCCACAAACTTTACCCTATATGAATGAACTTTCTCTTTTTCTTTAGCATCACAATTTTATATGTCAATTATGTGTGGAAAGAAAAGAGACCACTTACAAAGAAATTTCAAGAATTAGGACTTATATTTATGGGCTGAGAAGTGGATATACTAAGAGCAGCCAATCTCTCAATAAGAGATTGTCTAAGCTAGGCCCTAGAGACTTCTCAAAGAGATTTGGTGATTTCAAGGTGGGCTCACCCTCAGACCTTCAGGTTGCCATAGAGATGACATTTTTATTTTTTCCTAAATGATATTTGCTTGTAATCTCAGAAGTCTATCCAACAAATTAAAACAGGTGATTTGGGAGCAGGGAAAAGTGGCTATGGCAGCTTCAAGGCCTTGTTACCCTATAAAGACCAGTTTGTTAAATGAAGTGAGGAAAGAAAAGCTAAACACTATGCTAAGAAAAATGGCTATTATAGGAAATTTTTTTTTTTTTTTTTTTTTTTTTTTTACCCTCTGGTAAATGAGGATGTGTTAATATGAGGAAAAACAGAAGAGTTCCAAGTCTCAAGTTTCAAAATTTAGGGCTGCATTGTGTCTGTGAGATTAATTGCCACAGAAAGTAACGTTTGTGAAACAAATACACATTTTCAAAAGATATTAGTACTGTTGTCATACAGTAAAACACTTATAGAACTGCTCTGAGCAGTACAGAATTGTTTCATGGTATTTGTTGGTTTTACTTAATATGACTATAGCTTCATGAGGGAAGAGATCATATCTTAACATTACCTTTGCATCCTGGATAGCACCTTAATCTATCTCATCTGCAAGGTTTCACTCATTTTCCAACTCCTTTGTTTTTTTGTTGTTGTTGTTGTTATAATTTTTAAAAATTTAATTAATTAATTTATTTTGGTTATAGATGTTTCTCATTTTTCCCCCACTGATACCCCCCTCCTCTCTGTCACTACCCTGTCCCCACCTTTGTTGTCCATGTCCATTGTTCATGCACACAGGCATATAAGTTCTGTGGTTTATCTCCCCCCCCCTCTTTGTTGTCCATGTTCATTGTTCATGCATACATGCATATAAGTGCTATGGTTTATCTATCCCCACCACACCATCTTCTGGGGATTGTCAGTCTGTACCCCACTTCCATGGCTCTGTAACTAACCCATTCTTCAGAATGTTATATTCATTATTTTCCACAAATAAGTGAGATCATGTGATACTTGTCTTTCTCTGTTTGGCTTGTTTCACGTAGGATAATACTTTCCAGGTCGCTCCATGTCGTCTCAAAGGATAAGAGACCTTTCTTTCTCACAGCTGCGTAGTACTTGATTGTGTATATGTAGCACAGCTTTTTTATCCATTCGTCCACTGATGGACACTTGGGCTGTCTCCAGATCTTAGCTATTGTAAATAGTGCTGCTACGAACATGGGGGTACATATATTCTTCCTGATTGGTGTTTCAGGCTTCTTAAGTATATTCCTAGAAGTGGGATCACTGGGTCAAATAGAAGTTCAATTTTTAATTTTTAGAGGTAACAACACATTGTTTTCCATAGTGCCTGCACCAGTCTGCATTGCCACCAGCAGTGTATTATAGTCCCCTTTTCTTCACACCCTAACCAACACTTGTTGATTGATGATATGTTGATGGCGGCAATTCTGACAGGTGTGAGTTGATACCTCATTGTTGTTTTAATTTGCATCTCTGATGATTAGTGATGTTGTACATTTCTTCATATATCTTTTAGCCATTTGTATGTCTGTATGTCCTATTTGGAGAGCTGTCTATTTAGTTCCTCTGCCAATTTTTTTTTTTCCTCACCTGAGGACATTTTTCCATTTTTTTGTTCACATAGAGTGGGAGGGAGACAGAGGAAGAGAGAGAGAGAGAGAGAGAGAGAGACATCGACGTAAAAGGGACACATCCAGTGTCTGCCACCTGCAGGACCAACAAGGGCCAGGGACAAACCGCAACCAAGGTACGTGACCTTAGTGGGAACCGAACCTGGGTCTCTCTGAACCACCAGCTGATGCTCTAACTGCTGAGCCAAACCGAACAGGTCTCTGCCCATTTTTTAATTGGGTTCTTTATCTTCCTTTCATGGAGTTGTATGAGCACTCTATGTATAGTTGGAAATTGACCCCTTATCTGATATATCATTGGCAATTATGCTCTCCCATAGAGTGGGTTGCCTTTCCATTTTGAGGATTGTATCTTTTGCTGTGCAGAAGCTTTTGAGTTTGATGTAGTCTCATGTGTTCATTTTCTCCTTTGTCTCTGTTGCCTTAGGTGAAAATTCTGCTGCATATGATATCTGAAACTTTGTTGCCTACAGTTTCTTCTAGGATTTTTATGGATTCATGAGTCACATTTAAGTCTTTTATCCATTTTGAGTTTATTCTTGGATATGGTATAAGTTGATGGTTTAGTTTCATTTTTTTGCATGTAGCTATCCAATTTTCCCAACACCATTTATTAAAGAGGCTGTTTTGACTCCACTGTATGCTCTTGCCACCTTTGTCAAATATTAATTGAGCATATTGCCTTGGGTCCATTTGTGGGTTCTCTATTCTGTTCCATTGATCTGCCTGTTCTTGTGCCAAAACCAGGCTGTTTTTATTACAGTGGCTTTGTAGTTAACCTGAAATCTGGTAATGTGATCCCTCCAACTTTGTTCTTCTTTTTCAAGATTGCTGTGACTATTCGAGGTCTTTTTTGGTTCCATATTAACTTTTAAAATATTTGTTCTAGTTCTGTGAAGTATGTCATTGGTATTTTGATGGGGATTGCATTGAATCTATAGATTGTTTTGGGTAGTATGGACATTTTAATTATATTAATTCTTCCAATCCATCATGAACAAAGTATGTGCTTTCACTTTTTTATAACTTCCGCTATTAATTTTTTCAATTACCTGTAGTTTTCTGCAAGTAGGTCCTTTATTTCTTTGGTTAAGTTTATTCCTAGATATCTTAATGTTTTTGCCATGATGGTAAATGGCATTGTTATTTTAGTTTTTCTTTCTGTGATTTCATCATTGGTATATAATGATGCCATCGATTTCTTTCTTTTTTTTATGAATTTTTTATTTATTTTTTTTTGTTACAGATATTTTACCTTTTTACCCCATTGGCACCCCCCACCACACCCCACCTCCGCCCCATCCCCGGCTTAGTTGTCCATGTCCATTGGTCATGCATACATGCATATAAGTTCTGTGGTTTATCTCTTCCCACCCCCTCTTCTGAGGGATGTCAATCTGTGCCCTACTTCCATGTTTCTGGGTCTACTGTATTCCTCAGACTGTTATGTACATTATATTCCGTATATAAGTGAGATCATGTGGTATTTGTCTTTTTCTGCTTGGCTTCTTTCACTTAGGATAATACTTTCCAGGTCCCTCCATGTCGTCTCAAAGGATAAGAGATCTTTCTTTTTACCGCTGCACAGTACTCCATTGTGTATATGTACCACAGCTTTTTTATCCATTCGTCTACTGGTGGACACTTGGGCTGTTTCCAGATCTTAGCTATTGTAAATAGTGCTGCTATGAACATGGGGGTACATATATTCTTCCTGATTGGTGTTTCAGGCTTCTTAGGGTATATTCCCAGCAGTGGGATCACTGGGTCAAATGGAAGTTCAATTTTTAATTTTTTGAGGTAGCACCATATTGTTTTCCATAGCGGCTGCACCAGTCTGCATTCCCACCAGCAGTGTATTAGAGTCCCCTTTTCTCCACACCCTCGCCAACACTTGTTGTTTGATGATTTGTTGATGGCGGCCATTCTGCCAGGTGTGAGGTGATACCTCCTTGTTGTTTTAATTTGCATCTCTCTGATGATTAGTGATGTTGAGCATTTCTTCATATGTCTTCTTTTGGCCATTTGTATGTCCTGTTTAGAGAGGTGTCTATTCAGCAACTCTGCCCATTTTTTAATTGGGTTCTTTGTCTTCCTTTTGTTGAGTTGTAGGAACACTCTATATATATTGGAAGTTAACCCCTTATCTGATACATCATTGGCAATGATGTTCTCCCATACAGTGGGTTGCCTTTCCATTTTGATGATTGTTTCTTTTGCTGTGCAGAAGCTTTTTAGTTTAATGTAGTCCCATGTGTTCATATTCTCCTTTATTGCCTTAAGTAATGTATCAGTGAAAATTCTGCTCCGTATGATGTCCGAAATTTTGTTGCCTACATTTTCTTCTAGAATTTTTATGGATTCACGGGTCACAATTAAGTCTTTTACCCATTTTGAGTTTATTTTTGTGTAGGGTGTAAGTTGATGGTCTAGTTTCATTTTTTTTGCATGTAGCTGTCCAATTTTCCCAACACCATTTATTAAAGAGGCTGTCGTTACTCCACTGTATGCTCTTGCCACCTTTGTCAAATATTAATTGAGCGTATTGCCTTGGGTCCATTTCTGGGTTTCCAGTTCTGTTCCACTGGTCTATATGCCTGTTCTTTTTTTTTTTTGTTTTTTTGTTTTTTTTTTTTTTTTTTTTTTTTTATTGAATAATTTTTGTTACAAATGATTCTCCTTTTTTCCCCCAGTGGTTCCCCCCTCCCCCTTCCCTCCCCGCCCCTTCCCCCGATTGTTGTCCATGTCCACTGTTCATGCCTATATGCATATAAATTCTGTTGTTCATCCCTCTCTCAGCTCCCCACTCCTTAGGGGATTGTCCTCAAACTGTTATGTTCATTATATTCCAGAAATCAGTGAAATCATATGAAATTTGTCTTTCTCTGCTTGGCTTGTTTCACTCAGGATGATACTTTCCAGGTCCCTCCATGTAGTCTCAAAGGACAAGAGATCTTTCTTTCTTACCGCTGCGTAGTACTCCATTGTGTATATGTACCACAGCTTTTTAATCCATTCGTCTACTGATGGGCACTTGGGCTGTTTCCAGATCTTAGCGATTGTAAATAGTGCTGCTACAAAGATGGGGGTACATATATTCTTTCTGATTGGTGTTTCAGGCTTCTTAGGGTATATTCCTAGAAGTGGGATCACTGGGTCAAATGGGAGTTCAATTTTTAATTTTTTGAGGTGACACCATATTGTTTTCCATAGTGGCTGCACCAGTCTGCATTCCCACCAACAGTGTACTAGAGTCCCCTTTTCTCCACACCCTCGCCAACACTTGTTGTTTGATGATTTGTTGATGGCGGCCATTCTGACCGGTGTGAGGTGATACCTCATTGTTGTTTTGATTTGCATCTCTCTGATGATTAGTGATGATGAACATTTCTTCATATGTCTCTTAGCCATTTGTATGTCCTGTTTGGAGAGGTGTCTATTTAGTTCCTCTGCCCATTTTTTAATTGGATTCTTTGTCTTCCTTTTGTGGAGTTGTGTGAGCACTCTATATGTATTGGAAATTAACCCCTTATCTGATATATCATTGGCAATTATGCTCTCCCATACAGTGGGTAGCCTTTCCGTTTTGATGGTTGTATCTTTCGCTGTGCAGAAGCTTTTGAGTTTGATGTAGTCCCATGTGTTCATTTTCTCCTTTGTTTCTATTGCCTTAGGTGATGTGTCAGTAAAAATTCTGCTGCGTATGATGTCTGAGATTTTGTTGCCCACAGTCTCCTCTAGGATTTTTATGGATTCATGGGTTACATTTAAGTCTTTTATCCATTTTGAGTTTATTTTGGTGTAGGGTGTAAGTTGATGGTCTAGTTTCATTTTTCGGCAAGTAGCTGTCCAATTTTCCCAGCACCATTTATTAAAGAGGCTGTCCTTACTCCACTGTATGCTTTTGCCACCTTTGTCAAATATTAATTGAGCATATTGCCTAGGGTCCATTTCTGGGTTCTCTATTCTGTTCCACTGGTCTATATGCCTGTTCTTGTGCCAGTACCAGGAGGTTTTGGTTACAGTCTCTTTGTAGTATAACCTGATATCTGGTATTGTGATCCCACCTACTTTGTTCTTTTTTTTTCAAGATTGCTGTGGCTATGCGGGGTCTTTTTTGGTTCCATATGAACTTTTGGAGTATTTGTTCTAGTTCTATGAAATATGTCGTTGGTATTTTGATGGGGATTGCATTGAATCTATAGATTGCTTTGGGTAGTATGGACATTTTAATGATGTTAATTCTCCCAATCTATGAGTAGGGTATGTGCTTCCACTTTTTTATATCTTCCTCTATTTCTTTTTTCAATGTCCTGTAGTTTTCTGCAAATAGGTCCTTTAGTTCTTTGGTTAAGTTTATTCCTAGGTATCGTAATTTTTTTGGCATGATGGTGAATGGGATTGTGTTTTCAGTTTCTCTTTCTGTGACTTCATCATTGGTGTATAAGAGTGCCGTTGATTTCTTGACGTTAATTTTGTATCCTGCTACTTTGCCAAATTCATTTATTAAGTCTAGTAGATTTTTGATGGAGTCTTTAGGGTTATCTATGTATAATATCATGTCATCTGCAAATAATGACAGTTTCACTTCCTCCTTTCCAATTTGGTTCCCTTTTATTTTTTCTTCATGTCTGATTGCTGTGGTTAAGACTTCCAGTACAATGTTAAATAAGAGTGGCGAAAGTGGACATCCCTGTCTTGTTCCTGTTCTTAATGGAAATGTTTTTAGTTTCTGTCCATTGGGTATGATGTTGGCTGTAGGTCTTTCATATATGGCCTTTATTATGTCGAGATATGATCCCTCTATTCCCACATTGCTGAGTGTTTTTATCAGAAATGGATGCTGGATTTTGTCAAATGCTTTTTCAGCATCTATTGATATGATCATGTGGTTTTTGTTCTTTATTTTGTTTATGTGGTGTATCACGTTTATTGATTTGCGGATATTGTACCAGCCTTGCATCCCTGGAATGAATCCCACTTGGTCATGGTGAATAATTTTTTTTGATGTATTTCTGGATCCGATTTGCTAATATTTTGTTCAGGATTTTGGCGTCTATGTTCATCAGGGATATTGGCCTGTAGTTTTCTTTCTTCGTGGTGTCTTTTTCTGGTTTTGGAATTAGAATTATGCTGGCCTCATAGAACGTGTTTGGAAGTCTTCCTTCTTCTAGAATTTTTTGAAATAGTTTGAGGAGAATGGGTGTTAGTTCTTTTTTGAATGTTCGGTAAAACTCCCCCATGAAACCATCTGGGCCTGGGCTTTTGTTTGCTGGGAGAGTCTTGATTACCTCTTCAATTTCCTTAGTTGTTATTGGTCTGTTCAAGTTTTCTATCTCTTCCGGGAATAGTTTTGGGAGACTGTGTGTTTCTAGAAATTTGTCCATTTCGCTTAGATTGTTGAATTTGTTGACTATAGTTGTTCATAGTAGTTGTTAACGATCTTTTCTATTTCCGTGGTGTTGGTTGTTACTTTTCCTCTTTCATTTCTGATTTTGCGTATTTGTGTTCTCTCTCTTTGTTTCTTGGTGAGTCTAGCTAAGGGCCCATCAATCTTGTTTATCTTTTCGAAAAACCAGCTCTTTGTTTCATTGATCCTTTGAATTGTTTTTTTGGTCTCTATGTCATTTATTTCTGCTCTGATCTTTACTATTTCCTTCCTTCTACTTGCTCTGGGGTTTTCTTTTTGTTTGCTTTCTAATTCTTTGAGTTGTGAGGTTAGACAGTCAATTAGAAATGTTTCTTGTTTTTTGAGGTAGGCCTGTAGTGCTATGAACTTTCCTCTCAGAACTGCTTTCGCTGCATCCCATGGATTTTGTGTTGTTGTGTGTTCATTTTCATTGGTTCCCAGGAAGTTTTTAATTTCTTCCTTGATCTCCTCAGTGACCCATTCATTGTTTAATAACATGCTATTTAGCCTCCATGTGTTGAAATGTCTTTGCATGTTCTTGTTGCAATTGATTTCTAGTTTCATGCTATAGTGATCTGAGAAGATGCTTGATATGATTTCAATCTTCTTGAACTTGTAGAGATTTAGTTTGTGTCCTATGATGTGGTCTATGTTTGAGAATGTTCCATGTGCACTTGAGAAGAATGTGTATTCTGTAGTTTTGGGGTGTAATTCTCTGTAGATCTCTATGTAATCCATTTGGTCTAGTGCTTCATTTAGAGTCTCTGTTTCCTTGCTAATTTTTTGCCTAGAGGATCTATCCAGTGCTGTCAACAGGGTGTTGAAGTCCCCTGCTATGATTGTATTGTTGTCAATTTCTCCTTGGAAGTCTTCCAGAAGATTTCTAATATATTTTGGTGCTCCTATATTGGGTGCATATATGTTTATCAAGGTTCTATCTTCCTGTTGGATAGATCCCTTCAATATTATGTAGTGGCCGTCTTTGTCTATAGTTATAGTCTTCATTTTGAAATCTATTTTATCAGATATGAGAATTGCTACCCCAGCTTTTTTTTGCTTTCTATTTGCTTGGAAATTTTTTTCCCATCCCTTCACTTTCAACCTATGTGAGTCTTTTGTTGAGAGGTGGGTCTCTTGTAAACTACATATAGATGAGTCATACTTTCTTATCCAATCAGCTACTCTGTGTCTTTTTATGGGAGCATTCAATCCATTTACGTTTAAGGTGATTATTGATATGTACTTATTTATTGCCATTTTTGTTTAGTGTGGTTCTATTTTTCTTCCCTTTTCTACTGCTAATTACAGCAGTCCTTTTAACATTTCTTGCAGTGCTGGTTTGGTGCTAATGTATTCCCTTTGCCTTTTTTTGTCTGGGAAGCTCTTTATTTGACCTTCTATTTTGAATGATAGCCTTGCTGGGTAGAGTAGTCTTGGATTCAGATTCTTGTTTTTCATGACTTTGATTACTTCATGCCATTCTCTTCTGGCCTGTAGTGTTTCTTGTGAGACGTCAGCTGAGAGCCTTATGGGGTTCCCTTTGTAGGTAACCGGTTGCTTCTCTGTTGCTGCTATTAGGATTCTCTCTTTGTCTTGAATTTTTGGCATTTTAATTACTATGTGTCTTGGTGTGGGCCTGTTTGGGTTCTTCTTACTTGGGACTCTCTGTGCTTCTTGAACTTGAATGCCTTCTTCCTTCACCAAATTAGGGAAGTTTTCTCTCACTATTTTTTTTAATATATTCTCTATCCCTTGCTCATTTTCTTCTTCTTCGGGGACTCCTATGATGCGAATATTATTACGTTTCCAGTTGTCCCATAGTTCTCTTAATCTGTCTTCCTGTTTTTTAATAGTTTTTTCCTTTTGTTTTTCTGATTGGTTGATTTTTTCTACCCTGTCTTCTAATTCACTGATCCGGTCCTCAGCTTCCTCTACTCTGCTTTTTAAACCTTCCAATGTGTTTTTCATTTCTGATATATCATTTTTATCTCTTCTTGTTGGTTTTAAATTTCCAATTGGCTTATTTTCAGTGTCTCTATGTCCTTACTCATGCTGTTCAGCTTCCTCAAGATCATGGCTCTGAATTCTAGCTCTGTTAACATGCCTAATTGCTCCACATTGATCTCATCTTCGGTGGAGGTGTCTTGCTCTTTCATTTGGCTTCTGTTTCTGTGTTTCACCATTTTGGCTATCACTGTGGGCTTTGGAGCCTGTCAAGTTTTCCCTGTGGGTGTTGGTGTTCTGCTGTTTGTGGCTCCCTCTCCTGTGTTTTGATGAGCGAGTGAGGACCCACGTTGAACACCACTGTCAAGTCTTACTTTCCTGGTTAAAGTTGCCAGTCCAGAAAAGGCACTGTTATCCTCTAGCTTTTTGCCTGGAGGCTAGCAGTCTAGGTTACTTGATGAGTTTTGGGTTGTCAGTTGATTGAAAAGCTCCCTCAGGTGCTTAGCACAAGGGGATTTCTGGAGGGTGGGGCAGATGCTGTTGTTAGTGAGCCTCAATTAGCACTTCAATGGCCCACAGGGTGGGATTAGATCTCTGAGGGAGAGGCTGCTGCCTCTCTCAGAGCCCTGGGAAGGAGCAATGTGGCCACCGTCCTGAGTGGCTGCACTCAGCCAAAGCTCTGAGCGCCCTCCAAATCCCGAGTGTCTCGACACAGTTCCAGACCAGTCTGCCCTCCCTCTGCTGGAGCCCAATTGAGTGGCTATGGCTGTTTTAGCCTCTGTCCTGGCTCTGAGCTGTGGAGCCGCCTGGGAGTGTAACCTGAGGGCGCCGCTCCCAGCTGAGGCCCCTGCTGAGCAGCAGACCGTGGCCTCCCAGCCCCCATCTCGTGCCTTCGCAAGCCTACCGGGATGGAGTCAGTGTCCCTCGTTATATGGTCCTCCAGGCTGCTTTTCTGTTGCTTTTTCCCGTCGATTTGTCTGTGCTATAGTTGTAATTCCAGTTTGGTTCTGGGAGACGGTCTGTGTAGCTTCCGTTCACTCCGCCGCCATTTTTTCCTCCTTCTCGATTTCTTGATGTTAATTTTGTATCTTGCTACTCAGCCAAATTCATTTAGTAGGTCTAATAAATTTTTGATGGGGTCTTTGGGGTATTCTACATCTAGTATCATGTCATCTACAAATAATGACAGTTTCACTTCCTCCTTTCCAATTTGGATCCCTTTTATTTTTTCTTCCTGTCTGATGGCTGTGGCTAAGACTTCCTTTACTGTGTTAAATAAGAGTGGTGAAAGTTGGCAACCTTGTGTCTTCTTTCTGTTTTTAAGGGAAAGCTTTTAGTTTTTGCCCATTGAGTATGGTGTTGGCTGTAGGTTTTTCATATATGGCCTTTATTATGTCAAGATATGATCCCTCTATTCTCAGATTGCTGAGTGTTCTTATCAGAATTGGGTGCTGGATTTTGTCGAAGTCTTTTTCAGCATCTGTTGTTATGATCATACGATTTTTATCCTTGTATCGCTGCGATGAATCCCACTTGGTCATGGTGAATAATTTGTTTCATGTATTGCTGCATTCTATTTGCTAGTATTTTGTTCAGGATTTTGACATCTATGTTCACCAGGGATATTGGTTGGTAATTTTCTTTCTTTGTAGTCTCTTTTTTTGGTTTTGGAATTAGAATTATGCTGGCCTCATAAAATGGGTTTGGAAGTTTTCTTCCTTCTTCTTGAATATGTTGAAATAGTTTGAGGAGAATGGGTATTAGTTCTTTGAATGTTTGGTAAAATTCCCCAGTGAACCCTTCTGGGCCTAGGCTTTTGTTTGCTGGGAGGGTCTTGATTACCTTTCCAATTTCCCTAGTCGTTATTGGTCTGTTCAAGTTTTCTATCTCTTCCTGGTCCAGTTTTGGGAGACTATGTGTTTCTAGAAATTTGTCCATTTCATTTATATTGTCAAATTTGTTGCAGTATAATTGTTCATAATATCTGTTAGCAATCCTTTGTTTTTCTGTGGGGTCAGTTATTATTTCTTCTCTTTCATTTCTGATTTTGTGTATTTGGGTTCTCTCTTTGTTTCTTGGTGAGTCTAGAGAAGAGTCCATCAATCTTGTTTATATTTTCAAAGAACCAGCTCTTTGTTTCATTGATTTTTGGAATTGTTTTCTTTGTCTCCATTTCATTTATTTCTGCTCTGATCTTTCTTTACTATGTCCTTCCTTCTACTTGGTTTGGGGTTTTCTATTTGTTTGCTTTCTAGTTCTTTAAGTTGTGAAGTAAGATAGTTTATTAGAAATGTTTCTTGCCCTGGATGGTTTGGCTCAGCGGTTAGAGGATCGACCTGCAGTTGACAGAGACCCAGGTTCAGATCCTGCTAAGGGTATGTACCTCAGTTGCAGTTTGTCACCGGCCCTGGTTTTATCGTGTGGGTTGCTGCCACTCAATATGTCCCTTTCACATCGATGTTTCTCTCTCTCTCTCTCTCTCTCTCTCTCTCTCTCCCTCCCCCACTCTATCTGAACAAAATATCAAAATTAATAAATAAATAAATGTTTCTTTTTTCTTGTTTCTTGAGGTAGGCCTCTAGTACTATGAACTTTTCTCTCTGAACTGCTTTCACTGCATCCCATAGATTTTGTGTTTTGTGTGTTCATTTTCATTGGTTTCCAGGAAGTTTTTAATTTCTTCCTTGATCTCCTTCGTAACACATTCATTTAGAGCCCGTGTTTTGTTGTTAATTTTTTGTCTACAGAATCTATCCTATGATATCAGTTGGGTGTTGAAGTCCCCTGCTATGATTGTATTGCTGTTGATTTCTCCTTTGAAGTCCTCCAGAAGATTTTTAATATATGGTGGTGCTTCTATATTGGGTGCATATATGTTTACCAAGGTTATATCTTTCTCTTGAATAGATCCTTTCAATATTATGTAGTGGTCTTCTTTATCTCTAGTTATGGCCTTCATTTTGAAATCTACTTTATCAGATATGAGTATTGCTACCCCAGCTTTTTTTTCCTTTCTGTTTGCTTGAAAGATTTTTTCCATCCCTTCACTTTCAACCTATGTGAATCTTTTGTTGTGAGGTGGATCTCTTGTAAACAACATATATATGAGTCATGCTTTCTTATCCAGTCAGCTACTCTGTGTCTTTCTATCAGAGCATTCAAACCATTCACCTTTAAGGTGATAAGTGATATGTACTTATTTATTGTCATATTTGTTTAGTGTGGTTATATTTTTCTTCCTATTTTTTCTACTAATTACAGCAGTCCTCTTAGCATATCTTGCAGTGCTGGTTTGGTGTTAATATATTCCCTTAGCCTTTTTCTTTTTTTTTGGAAAGTTGTTTATTTGACCTTCTATTTTGAAAGACAGCCTTGCTGGATTGAGTAGTCTTGGATCCAGATCCTTTCTTTTCATGACCTTGATTACTTCATACCATTCCCTTCTGGCCTCTAGTGTTTCTCTGGACCACAGGCCGATACTCTAACCACTGAGCCAAACTGGCAAGGGCCCTGTAGTGTTTCTGTTGAGAAGTCAGCTGAGAGCCTTATGGGGTTTCCTTTGTAGGAAACCTGTTGCTTATCTCTTGAAGCCTTTAGGATTCTCTCTTTGTCTTTAATTCTTGGCATTTTATATACTATGTGTCTTGGTGTGGGCCTGTTTGGGTTCTTCTTACTTGAGGTTGTCTGTCCTTCTTGAACTTGATTGCCTTCTTCCTTCACCAAGTTAAGAAAGTTTTCTGTCACTATTTCTTCAAATATATTCTCTAACCCTTGCCCATTTTCTTCCTCTTTGTGGACTCCTATGATGCGAATGTTATTACATTTTCAGTTGTCCCACAGTTCTCTTAAAGCTCTCTTTCTGTTTTTAAATTTTGTTTTCCTTTTGGTTTTCTGATTGGTTGATTTTTTTCTACCCTGTCTTCTAATTCACTGATCTGGTCCTCTGCTGATTAGTCCTTCCAATGAGTTCTTTAATTCTGCTATGACATTCTTCATTTTCACTTGGTTGGTTTTCAATATTTCTATATCTTTACTCATGGTGCTGATGTCATTTATCATGCTGTTAAGCTTCCTCAGATTATGGCTCTGAACTCTGCCTCTGATAATTTGCTTAGCTGCATTTCATTGATCTCATCTTCGATAGAGTTCTCTTGTTCTTTCATTTGGAATTTGTTTCTTTGTTTCACCATTTTGGCTATCCCAGTGGGTTTTAGAATCTGCCAAATTTTTCCTGTGGGTCTTGGTGTTCTGCTGTTTGTGGCTCCCTCTACTGGGTTTGGATGAGCCTGGGTGGACCCACGTTAAACATCACTCTCAAGTCTTACTTTCCTGGGTAGATTTGCAAGCCCAAGAAAGGTTCAGTTATTGTCTAGCTTTTTCCTGGAGGCTAGTAGTTTTAGTTACTCAGAGCCTTGGAATGTAGCCCTGTTGTTCTGCATAAGAGGATTTCCAGAGGGTGTGATAGATGCTGGTTGTTAATGAGCCTCAATTTTCACATCTTTGTCTCACCTGGGAAAGGCTGAATCTTGGAAAATGGGGGCTGCTGATTTTCTCCACAGCTCTGGGAAGGAGCACACTGGCCACTGTCCTTTGTGGCTGTAACTCAGCAAAAAGTCTGAGTGCCCTCTAAATCCCAGGTGTCCCCACAGAGTTCCAGCCCAGTATGCCCTTCCTCTGCTATAGCCCCCATGTGAGTGGCCGTGGCAATTTTAGCACTCTTTTCTGGCTCTCTGCTCTGTGAGGGGGCTTGGTCTTTATTCCCCAAGTGTGCTGCTCACAGCTAAGGCTGCTGCTATCTGTGGGCTCCCAGCCCGCCACCATCTCATGCCTCTGCTGATCCTACCAGTGTCCCTGGTTATACAGTCCTGTCTTGCTGCTTTCCTGTTGCTGTTTTCCCAGGATTTGTCTTTATTTTAGTTGTAATTCCCATTTGGTCCTGGGAGATCATCTGTGTAGCTTCCATTCACTCCACCTCCATTTTCACATCCTCCTCACTTTCCAGCTCCTTTGTATTAATCTTTTCACGTCACTTTTCTGATAGCATAACTTTCTATCAAAACATTTAATGCTGCTTTTCTGTCAGTTGAATAAAGTCAAAAGCTTGTATCTGACACGAAAACCCTGTCAAGATTTATCTTTCTAGTTTACCTTCCCACAACTTCCATAATGTACTCTAATCTCAGACATCCTGGAGTGCTTAATCTTGTATTTCCTAGATCGTCCCTATGCCTTTTTAGTTCAATCTTTTACACCACCCCTTCCCCCACTAAATGTTTGCTTATACTGTCCTTTCCCTCTGGAATGCCTCTACCTCACCTTATAATCTCTAGCTAATGAAATTCTTCTCATCTTTTAAAACTCATTTAAATGCCACCTCAGTGGGAAGTGATCTTTTGCAGTTGTGAATTCCTTTAGCCTTTTCTCCTAATCTTCTTTTCATCCTCCTGAGGCTTAACACAAAGCTTCCACATAGGTATTAAAATAATTGTATAATAATAAATAAACTGTAGGTTGATTCACATATATCCCAAGGCCATAAAGACAGAAAGGACATTTGTGTCTAGAAAGGCTGGCCAAGATGTATTCTGTATACTGAAGCCTGATTTCTTTTGTTTTCTATCATAAAAAGAAGGTACATTTAGGGATTGTTTAGGAAGTGATAATCAGGCAAAGAAAAAGAGGCTCACTGGAAAAGAATTTCTGTGGAGACTTGGCTTATCAGTGCACTGAGGACTCAAAGACAGGTCTTACGGGAAAAGGCACTGGGACCTAAAAACACTGAAAACTGTGGGCTTTGTCCTGTCTTATTTCTTACAACCACTACCCTGTGTAGCTCAGCCACTCTGTTCAGAAAACTCAGTTAATTCACCATTCCCTTTTTGAATCATGGCCTATTACTCTGAGGCCTAGGAAACTAGATAATGAAATTTCACAGGTGGGGATTTGATAAGAGGAAAGAAAACCAACATATATTCCCTCAATTAAGACAATCTCATGAAGAACCACAAGTTCTAGTAAATCTCATTAGATGATAGATAAGAATTGCCTGCTACCTTGTTCAGAAGCAGTATAACATAGCATGATGCCAATGACAGAACGGTAAGTGCCTGCTCTTTAGGAACTTTGGCATGGTGGCCCAAATGACCTACCATAAGTCCAATTCTCATGCTTATTCCTAAAATTCCAGAATTATTTTGTTGTCTCTTCCATAATGAAATTGTATTTGAATATTTAAAATACAGTGTTATTCCTAGAAGTGGGATCACTTGGTAAAATGGTAGTTCAATTTTTAATTTTTTGAGGAAATTCCATCTTGTTTTCCATAGTGGCTGTACCAGTCTGCATTTCCACCAGCAGTGTGCTGGAGTCCCCTTTTCTCCATACCCTCACCAACACTTTTTGTTTGATGATTTGTTGATGGCGGCCATTCTGACAGGTGTGAGGTGATACTTCATTGTTGTTTTAATTTGCATCTCTCTGATGACTAGTAACATTGAGCAATTTTTTAATGGCCATTTGCATGTCCTCTTTACAGAAGTGTCTATTCAGGTTCTCTGCTTATTATTTTTTTTTAACATAAAAATATTTTATTCAAAATAAATTTAAAGTTAACTTTCTAAAAACATATTACTGCATCTTATTACACTTGGGTGGCTGTCAATACTGAGATTGTCTTTTTTTCTCTTTTTTAACCCCAAATAAAATGAGCATAAGTTACTGACTATCTTTATTTTCTGGAGAGGCCAGCAACATTTCTACCTGCAAATGTACAATACATAATTTGACCCTGTGTTAGTTTCCTAGGGCTGCCTTAACAAAGTACCACAAATAGGATGGCTTTTAAAAACCCAGAAATTTGTGTCAAAATTTTGGAAAGTGAAAGTCCAAAATCTAACTACTGACAGAATCATGCTCCCTCTGAAATTGTAGGGAAATTCTTCCTTGCCTTTTATTGGTTTCTGGTGCTTCATTGGCTATCCTTGGCATACTCTGGCTCTCAGCTACACCACTGCAACTTTACTTGATAATCACATGACATTCTTCTTATATGTCTGTGTCTTCACCTGGCAATCAATTTGTAAGCACACCATGCATTTTGGAGTAGAAGCCCACCCTCCTCAAGTATAACTTGGTCTTAGTTATCTCTGCAATGACCTTATATCCAATAAGATCATATTCTGAGATAGTGAGGGTTAGAAATTTAACATATTTTAGAGGGCTGACACAATTCTAGTCATAATGAAGACCTCACAGTACTAGGAATATAATCCCTCTAACACTTGGGAAATTTTCCTGTTGACAGAACATTATCATATAGAAAACTTCTTAGCCATATATTTGTGGCCCAAATAGCACTCCTGTTCAAAATGTAATTATTAAATGATGAAAAGATTTAAAATAAAGCTTACAAGCTTCTTATAAGGGTAAAGAAAACAGTACATACCAGAGCCATGTATATGCCAACCATATTAAGAAAGAAAAAAATTATTAATTGGGTTGTTTGTCTTCCTTTTGTTGAGTTATATGAGCACTTTATATATTTTGGAAATTACCCCTTATTAGACGGATCATTAACAAATATGTTCTCCCATACCGTGGGTTCCCTTTTCATTTTGATGCTGATTTTTTTTGCTGTGCAGAAGCTTTTTAGTTTGATGTAGTCCTATTTGTTTATTTTTTTCCTTTGTTTCTCTTGCTCTAGGCAATATATCGGTGAAAATTCTGCTACATGAGATGTCTGAAACTTTGCTGCCTACTTTTTCTTCTAAGATTTTTAGGGTTTCACGAGTTACATTTAAGTCTTCTATCCATTTGAGTTTATTCTAGTTCACGGTGTAAGTTGGTGGTCTAGTTTAATTTTTTTGCATGTAGCTGTCCAATTTTTCCAACATGATTTATTGAAGAGAGACTGTCTTTACTCCACTGTAAACTCTTGCCTCCTTTTTCAAATATTAATAGAGCTTATTGGCTTGGATTGATTTCTGGGTTCTCTCTTTTGTTCCTTTGGTCTGTATGCCTGTTCTTGTGATGGTACCAGGCTGTTTTGATTATAATGTCTTTGTAGTATAACTTCATATCCAGTATTGTATCCTAGGAATCCCAAAACACCAGTCCTAAAAAATATATGCACCCCTATGTTCATAGCAGCGCAATTCACAATAGCTAAGATCTGGAAATAGCCCAAGTGCCCATCAGTAGATGAGTGGATAAAAAAAGGCTGTGCTGCCTGGCTGGAGTGGCTCAGTGGTTGAGCATCGACCCATGCACCAAGAACTTGCTGGTTCGATTTCTGGTCAGGGCACATGCCTGGGTTGTAGGTCAAATTCCCAGTGGGGGGCATGCAAGAGGTGGGCAATAGATGTTATCTCTCATTGATGTTTCTATCGCTCTCTCCCTCTCCCTTGCACTCTTTCTAAAATAAATGAAGAAAAAAGAATTTTAAAGCTGTACTACATTTATACAATGGAATACCATGCAGCTGTAAAAAAAAAAAAAAAAGATGGATCTCTTACCCTTTGAGATGGCATGGAAGAGTATTATGCTAAGTGAAATAAGCCAGTCAGAGAAGGACAAATATTACATGATCTCACTTATATGTAGAATTTATTGAACAAAATAACCTGATGAATACAATAGATCTGGAGTCATGAAAACATGGAATGACAGTCTCAGAGGGAAGGGTTGAGGTGGGGCAGGAAGAGATTAACTACAGTACTTACATGCATAGCCCATAGACACAGACAATAGGGTGGTGAAGACCTGGGGCTGGGCAGGAACTGGAAGGAGAGGGCAATGGGGGAAAAAGGTAGGGTATCTGTAATACTCTCAACAATAATGATAAAGAAATAAAATAAATTAAATACATTTTTAAGTTAAATTGATGGTCCAAAAGTTTGTACCAGGTATATGCCATGGCTTTCAAGGACTACCTACCACAACACTACATATTCCAGGATTATTTTCAACCCTATTTGGATATAGTAAGGATTAAATAGAGTAATACATAGAAAGTATGTAGCCCAGTGCCTGACATATAGTAAGGATTCCAAATGTGGGATTTGTCTTTGATTAATTTCTCTCATATTGCAGTTTTTTGTTCATTAAAAAATTAATATTTTTGGCCCTGGCCTGTTTGGCTCAGCAGTTGGAGCATCAGCCTGTGGACCAGAGAGTCCTGGGTTTCGTTCCCGCTAGGTGCACATACCAAAAATTAATAATAATAATAATAATAATATTTTTGCCCAGCTGGTGTGGCTCAGTGGTTGAGCATCAACCCATGCATCAGGAGGTCGCTGGTTCAATTCCCGGTCAGGGTACATGCCCAGGTTGTGGGCCAAATCCCCAATGTGGGCATGCAGGAGGCAGCCAATCAATGTTCTCTCTCATAGATGTTCCTATCTCTCTCTCCCCCTTCTTTCCTCTTTCTCTAAAATTAACAAAGAAAAAAAAAATTTTTAATTAATATTTTTTTCAAAAGTTTGTCAAGAGGATTCTATGACACATGTATACAAAGCATATTGACTCCTTGTTTCTTAGCAAAGTAAGAGCCCACTTTTGAGGGGAGCCCTTCCTTTGCTATTTACACCTTCAAGAGTAAAATGTTGAGTTGGATTCACATTAAACCCATTTTTAGAATTTGCCTCTTTTGGGTCAGTTGTGTCTCTCCCTCTCTATCTGGAGATAGAGGAAAGAAATTAGGGAACAATCTAATTTCTAAGGTAAGAAATATGTGTGTATGTTCCCTAATGTGTGCATGTGCATGCACGTACACACACACACACACACACACACACACACACTTCATGACAGCTTCACAAATACTCCTCCTAATTCTATGTTCACCCAACTCCAAAGCAAGGACTGCAGTTCAAAGCATTCTGACTAAGATTTCTATGTACCAAAGACCTTCCTACATTGATAGGGGAAGAAGAGGTTTTGTAATATGATGGTAATTATCCAGGCAATTTGCAAAGGATATTTTATCTGCCAGTATGTTCTCTGGCAGAAATGATCTTTGATTACAAGCCTCGTGCAGTGAATATACAGACAGCTTGTTTTACTATCTTGCCAGTGCATATATGTGTGTGTGTGCGTGAGTGTGTGTGTATGTATTTAATTTATTTCTCATTGCCTGAAGGAATGCAGCTTAAAAGGTTTTTCTCAGCATATAACATGACTATTTGTCCCAGTTGGAAATAACTTTATGTTGTTATTCTTTTTCCCCACTTCTTTCTGCCTCACTATAAGCAAAGCTTCCTTTGGTATCTTGAAATATCTGACTCTGAGGTCAAGGTACAGCTTGTATGTGTATTTCCATCTGGGATCTGTCACAGAGGCAATGCAGCCACATGCTTTAGCAGTAGATCACAACCACTCAGGTTTTATTTGCTCAAGGTGTGGATGTGAGATTCTCTCCAGCCATGCTTCCAACACACTCACAGATATACACACAAACATACACACACAGTTATGTACATTTTAAAAAAAAAAACTGCTTATTTTATGTTTAAAACTTAATTTTTTTCTTTTTAAAAATCTTTATTGAATTTATTGTGGTGACATTGGTTGATAAAATTATATAGGTTTCAATTGTACAATTCTATAATACATCAACTATATATTGTATTGTGTGTTCACCACTAGAAATCAAGTCTCCTTCCACCATCATCTATACCCCCTATACCCTATTCTACCTCCCCCCAACCCCCTTCCCCTTGGTAATCCCCATACTGTTGTCTGTATCTATGAGCATTTTCTTTTGTCACCTAATCCCTTTATCTTTTTCACCCAGCCCCAAATCCTGTCCTCTTCTCTGAGAGCAGTCAGTCTGTTCTCTGTATCTATGAGTCTGTTTCTATTTTGTTAATTTTTTTGTTAATTAGATCTCACATATAAGTGAAATCATATAGTACTTGAAAAATTAAATCATACTCTTTGCAAAATAATATATTTTTAAATTTTAAAAATGCAGATATTAAAAAATATATCCTATGCTCCCCCCAAAAGCACTGTTAATTAACAATTATAATAGTGGCTATTATATCTTTCCAGAAGATGAATTTATTTAATTTAACCTTAGTAATGAACTTGTCAATAAGACACAATTCTTTGAGAAATGACAGTAATGTGTCTTGAAATGAAGCCACATCAGAGTACTAAGATGTCCGCCTAAGGGCTTATTGGATCCTCTTAGCCTCCCCTTGGCTGCAGAAGAATTCATTGTGGATAAAACATACAATTAAGCACCAAAACAGACTCCACTTCTGGAGGACTAACTATCCTTGCTGAGGCTCGTAGTGTAAGCAAAACTTTCCCTGCTCATTGCTAGCTAAAACCTTGAGTCCTGGCTCTTGACACTGAAAGGGCTAGATTCTGGCAGTCAACTGCCCATGCTCCCCTCACTGTATCCAAACCAGAAACAAAGTCAATACTAAGTACCAAGGTCCTTTGAACATCATTTATTTTTTTAGTGTTGTAGGACAGGGTGGGATGTGTGGCAAAACAGTCATGAAGCTTAGTGTTTTGCAAGGTTTCATTGTTACTTATAGAAAGATGAATGACTTGAATCTTTCTTGAAATTGTAGCATTTCAAACATTCACTTATACTGTTCCCACCCATAAACATGTCAGGGCAATATATTTATATATAAAGATCTTTTGAGACACCTGAAATGGATTCATTTTTTTCATTGTTTCCACCTATCCCTATAACTCTGGTTCTCAAACTGGTTCTCAAGCACGTATACAGCTTTAGAGAAGGGGTTTGCTGCCAAGTTTCTGACTGAGTATGTGTGGAGTGGAGGCCTAGAAATTGCATTTCTCACAAGTTCCTTGGAGATGTTGATGCTGCTGGTTTGGGAACCAGATTTTGAGAACCACGAGAAGATAAAACTGTGTTTTCCAAATTATTATTCTTGATTTAGGCTAACTTCTATAGAAAATTATTGGATTTAGCCACTATCACTCCATATCTATTGAAGATTTTTTTTTTTTTAGATCCATGAGAGCACTTTTGTTCCCTAGTTCCTTTTTATCTACCCTGTACCATTTAAAAAACAGAATTGCTCTGATACTTGTGTTTCTGAAAAAATGTACTCTTCCAATACTTTCAGGAGGTATCTGGGCTGGTCTCTTTTGGAGAGGCTTTCTGGATTTGCAACAATTATTAACTGTAGATCCTTGAGCAAGTGACCTAACATTTCTAACCCTCAGTGTCCATTTCTATAAAAATGACAAAACAAAACAAACCTAAAACACCTGGCTAACCCAGGGAGCATGAGCATTAAGCAAGATAAAGAGTGTATTAAAGGCCTAGCCAAGAGGGCAATAAATGTTAGGCCTCCATCCCTGTTTTATTATCAATATTTATGTTGCAAGTGATGCTCTACCACTGTTTTCAGTGCCGATTAATCTGTACTAGGCTATAAATACCTAATGGAATCTAGGCAACACTCATAGATGTCTTAGTAAATCAGGTTTTCTCTACAGTTCTGAGACATTTTTTTGTTAGAGACAAGTAAGTACAGGTTTAATACTAATAGCATATACTGGTGCTTACTGGTGTGAATGCTGAGAATGATCTCATCTAATTCTAAAGAGAGCCCTATAATGAAGGTATTATTATTATTATTATCATCATCATCATTTTACAGATGAGGAAATTGAGGCTTGGAGAAGTTTGGTAACTCGCCTGAGGTCACAAAGATGCTAGTAAATGCAGAGCCAAGAGTTAAACCAAGTCTGAAACTCTAACCACTGCCTCTTCAGCTCTGACTCACAAACTCTCCCCGTCTGGAAGGGACTTTAGACATCACAGTCTAGCCCTCTCATTGTAGAGATGAAAGTACTGAGGCTCAGGAGGGATAGTGAGATACTCCAGCTTGCTAATGACAGAGCCAAGAGATTGAATGCAACCTCTGTAGTTTTTACAGCAATACAGTTTTCCTTTGATACAAATAAAAGTTTTCAAGCATTGGACAATGGCTCTACTAAGTTAGGAGGAAAAATCAAATATTCCCATGTCAACAACAAGTTCTCTGTGGGAGGGGGAGAAAGCTCTGATTTGTAGCATTTGCCAGTTTCCACGGTATAAGTACTTCCACCAAAACTGATTTCAAGGCATCAATGAGATGTCACTGAATGCAGAGTTTGGAAGAGATGTGCACATTTGAAAGTTTTGAGCTGATGTGAGCTGACTCTAGCACTGCCTCCATCTTTGTAGAGAATGAGAGACCAAACCCTTAGTATTGTTCCAAGGTAAGATGCCAATAGTCAAGGGGAAAAAATGAGCCTTTCTTATATGCCAGGATTCTGAAATTCAGTACAATTGATATTCTAGCCAAGTTTTCTTTTAGAATTTAGTACTGGCTCAATTACTAATATTGGGCCCCTGCCAAAGGCCTCTTGTGACTTATTTATATAATCTTATCCCCAAAGGGTACGTAAATATGTTGTGTCATGCCCAATCCTTAGAAATGCAAATTATTTTTTTGCAAATAATAATTTTGAAAGTGAGGATAAATTAAAGCACTCATTAGAAGTTGTTTGTTTTCATTTTTAAAATTCTACAAAAAAAAACCCTTTTAAAACTTATTTTAAAACATGTTTATTTTAAGAAATTTTAAAAATACAAATGAAAAAAAAGTTTAAAAAATTATCATTATTCTAAGATCCAGAGATAAACATGGCTAATATTTTAGTAAACATATTTCTAGTATTTTCTCTCCTTATATGTAGATAGATTTTTTAAACAAAAAAGGCTCTACTGTAAATTTTTTTTTTTTTTACAAAATGAAAAAAGATCACAAATTATCCTCTCCATATAGATCCTGCCACTCTATTTGTATTCAATGACATGGTATGCTAACTTTATTTATGATGTTCTACACACCTTTGAAGATAATACTACACATAGTAATTTTTATCTGTTAGTACAAATGGAGCTAAAAAACTAGAGTGACAGTCTCAGTCCTTTTCAGTCCATATACTACTATACACACAAAGACTGTTTTTGAGATACTGTTGCAGTTGTGCCGACACAGTGGTTGACAGGAACTCTGCCTCTGATACGGAAGGTCATCCTGGAGCTCAGAAAACAACCCCCTCCTGTATTCCTCTATTGCTGTAGCCAGCCTGGCCTGCCTGCTGCTTGTTTCCTGCTGCCTGCAGCTAGGCCCCATTGTTTGAAGTGGGCTTCAGAGCAGCTTTAATGGATTTTCTTCTGCCCTCTCTGCTTGTGGTTGCCTTACTGCAGCTCACCATACAAGAGTCTGATCTGGTATCCTGGGGTTATCCATCCTTCGCACATGTCCAGCCCAGTGGGGCACTGTTAGAAATAGAATTAGTTCATTCCCTTTACTCAGTCTTAATTTTAGTAAAACAGTACCCTGGAAAAATTTAGCAGTCATAATAAAAATGGTAGAGCACTGACTTTGGAAAACTCATGATTCTTCCTGAAATAGATGCTCATTATTAAGTTTGGGAAGTGTAGCCAGCACGAGTTGCCAAGAGGTGAGATAAAGTAGCTAACCTTTCTAGGATCTTTGCTTTTGGCTCTTAGTCTCAACTATAGATTTTCTTGACAGATCCTCTTCTGCCATTTTTTTCTGAGTTTGGTTCCTTACTTGAAGGCCAAAGTTGAAAGATAAATAAACACAAAATGTTTTAGAAAATGTACCTCTTAATTAGTAGTTGCTTAAAGTTGTAGTAAATTGCATGTATATAAATAGGTGATATTTGTTTGGTTTATCCTGATTTTTTTTTAAACCTCACCCAAGGATATTTTTCGCTTTATCTTTTTATTTTTTTATTTTTTTATCCTCACCCGCGGATATTTTTTCCATTTTTGGTACAGATAGAATGGGAGGGAGAGAGAGGAAGGGAGAGAGAGTGAGAAACATCAACGTGAAGGGTCACATCGAGTGGCTGCCACCCGCACGACCAACCAGGGCCGGGGACAAACTGCAACCAAGGTACATGCCCTTAGCGGGAACCGAACCCGGGTCTCTCCGGACCGCAGGCCGACGCTCTAACCGCTGAGCCAAACTGGCCAGGTCGCTTTATCTTCATACAATACTGTTTTAATTTAAAGGAAGAGACAGAGAGAGGGAAACATTGATGTGAAAGAGACACATCGATTGGTTGCCTCCCACATGACCCCGAACAGGGCCAGGTATGAACCGCAGTGGAGGTATGTTCCCTTGACCAGAATCAAACCCGCAGTTCTTTGGTCCATGGGCCCATGTATTAAGTGCTAGGCCAACTGGCCAGGGTAATGCTGACATTTTTTTTAATGGCACATTATTATTGGTGAGGATAGACTGTGAGGCTCCCTCCCAAAAAAGAAGATATATTTTTAGTTGGGAAAACAATAATGTAACAAAAGAGAACCTGATCTCTGGAGAGTTTGAGACAAAGTTTTTTTATAGTTCCAGAGGAGTTGAGAGTACTAGCCATATGACCATGTGACCTTAGGAAAATCACTTAAGTTGTCTGAGCCTCAGTTTCCCCTTCAGCAAATAGGCAATAACAATAATATGTTCCTCTTAGGGATGTCATGAGGTTTAAATAAAAAAAAAAAGAGCACATAAAGTGCTTCACACAGTGCCTTGCACAAAGTAAATGTCCATTAAATGTTGGTTATTTTCACCATAGGGAAGGCAATATCCTTATGGCCCCAGTTGTAAGGTAGTGATCCCAAGGCAGGGAGAGAGCGCAGACCCTCCAGTTAAATGTCAGTGCCAAGGAGGGGTGTCCCTGGTTTCCGCTATTGTATTGCTTTAATCCTTGTGAATCACATTTAGACTTTGTGGCTGTCAACATTGGCTGCACATTGGCATTACCTGGAGAGCTTTAAAAAATATGAATACCTGAGCCCCACCTCCAGAGATTCTGATTCCATTCCTCTGAAGTAGGACCTAAGCAATGGTATTTTTCAAATCTTCCCAAGAGATTCTAATGTTCATCGAGAGCTGAGAATCATTTGATTTTAGACAGATGCTGCACATCTGTGATAAAGATGATGAAAATTAACATTGTGCAACGAAAGACAGCAGAGTACCACTATTGCCATGGCAGCCTTGATCATGGATTCCTCCTAAATCTCTTGACCCAGGGTAATAATTGCCAATACACACAATTTGTATTGGCCCCTCCTCTATTTACCAGATGTAATTCCCTCTCCATTTAATGTGTTCAATTTGCATATAAGAGGATAAACAGTGCACACCTGGACTTGTAATCAAATTGAGTAAAAGTGCAAGAGTAATCTAAGAGTTAATCTCATTAATGCTGATCTCCTATGTTTGAGCTATTAGCTATTGCTCAGCTTTTATTAATTTAGGCTTCAACATGTATCTGCCTTGTCCACAATTCCAGATGGTGCTATAATTTTGTCAGCTCCAGAAGATGACTGCATGTGTTTTATTTAGATAAACAGTAATTATGCTGACTTTCAACTGTTTTGGTAATTTTGACCCATTTGTGGATAATAGGTGGTAAAACCTACTCTTTATTATTACATATTAAAAATCATCTGAAAACAGATTTGTTTGCTTAGTAAAGCCTTATGGGCTGGGAGAGATGGGGGAAGAATCATAGTACTTGAGGTTTAGTTAAGTATAGATTAAAAACAAGTAGGACAACTTTTGTTTGCTTGGAGGGCTCAAAGCCAGGCAACAAAATCCTACCTTGAGAGGGCAGCAGTTAGGAATAGGTCTCCACCCTGTCTGTCTATGATGTATTCTAGCTTGGTATAGATACTTAATCCAGGGTGGGGCCTATTACTAATATTAACATTAGTAATTGGGGCACAATCAACCCCCTCACTTACTTCCCATGGTCAGTATTCCTTTGGGTAATAGGCTCATTTTGCAGTTAATTTCTATGTAAAATGGAAATATAATCATACCCACCCACATATGTGCATTTGTGCCTGGATTCTTCTCTGTAAAAGTCTCAGTGCTCTTGATAGAAGAAAATAAATATGGTTTTTACACAGGGACATGATTTATGAAGTAGCTCTCTGAACCCCAGAATGCCCATTTGCAAATAAATTTGTCAATTCTAAATCAAAGGATTTTGAATCAGAAACCAATCATGGTTGATCATACAATACTGTTTTAATTTAAAGCATTATTTCCCCATAAAGATTAACTAGAAATGAATTATTAATAATATAGTTGTAAATGTGTGACCAAAATTGCTGAAGAAAAGTTTAAAGTATCCTTGTGAAATGTTTAAAAATTGCCTTCTGAAAGAGCCTTAGTGCTTATCCTCAGCAAAATTCAACTTTTATCTTAAGCAAAAATCTTTTATATTCTGAATCTTCTCCAAAAGTCTGAGATCCTGCCAAGTAGACTGAAGAAAGCAGATGGGAGGATGCTTGGTTTTGTTTTGTTTGTAAAGCTCTTCCCTCTTATTTATTCTTGGTGGCCAGGACAGAGGTCCTGGTCTGCTTTGTTCTTTGGTTGGGATCACTATTTTACCAAATGAAGAGTTCTGAAATCTTAATCTGCTCTCTTGAAATGAAAGTGACAGGCAATTTTTTGCCTCTCAGTACCTTCTAGGTGGAAACTAATGGTTTGGGTTTTTCAAGGTTCTGAATTTAGAAATGGAATCCTGTCCTATAACTTTTAATGCACATCTGAGTCTTCAAGAAATATTATTTTTTGAAATAAAGTTGATTTCATTCTTGGAGTTTGATAAAATGGATACAGTACTTACTAGCTACAACCAAGCTATTGTATTTTTTAAAATATGTTTTTATTGATTTTTTTTAGAGAGAGAGGAAGTGAGAGAGAGATAGAAACATTGATCAGCTGCCTCCTGCAGGCCCCCTACTGGGGATTGAGCCCACAACCCAGCCATGAGCCTTGACCAGGAATCAAACCAGGACCTCTCAGTCCATGAGAGAATGATCAATCCACTAAGACACAGTGGCCAGGCAAGCTACTGTATTTTATTTCTACCATTTGATAGTAGAGACTTAAGGATGTCTAGTCAATTTCACTATTTTGGTTCTTTCATACTGATTGATTGAGCCACCTTTGGTTGATGGCTAGATATATTTAAATAGTAGGCAACTTAACTCTGCCCAATCCATCCTCCCTCGCTCACCTCCCCCTTTGCCTGTTTTGGCTTTTTGCCTTTACAGCCAAAAATAACAGTTAAATTATGTTCATTTTCATCATAATTTGGAATGAAAGAATAAAATCAAACATTACTATAATCTGCTTACTGCCTCAGTCATTTCTGGCATTCAATCACTCTGAACATTTATTGAGTGCCTGAACAATGAATGTTCTGATTTCTATTTCAATTAAGAATTAAGTCATCAGTGGAATTAAATCTAAAATTTAAGGTCCCAGGAACACATCAAAATAATTATTCACCATGACCAAGTGGGATTCATCCCAGGGATGGAAGGCTAGTACAATATTCACAAATCAATAAATGTAATACACCACATAAACAAACTGAAGAATAAAAACCACATGATCATATCAATAGACGCCGAAAAAGCCTTGGACAAAATTCAGCATCCATTTCTGATAAAAACGCTCAGCAATGTGGGAATAGAGGGATCATATATTGACATAATAAGGGCCATATATGAAAGACCTACAACCAACATCATATTCAATGGGCAAAAACTAAAAGCATTTTCCTTAAGAACAGGAACAAGACAAGGATGCCCACTTTCACCACTCTTATTTAACATAGTACTGGAAGTCTTAGCTTCAGCAATCAGACAGGAAGAAAAAATAAAAGTGATCCAAATTGGAAAGGAGGAAGTGAAACTGTCATTATTCGCAGATGACAGGATACTATACATAGAAAACCCAAAAAACTCCATCAAAAATTTACTAGACTTACTAAATAAATTTGGAAAAGTAGCAGAATACAAAATTAACATCAAGTAATCGACGGCATTCTTATACACCAATGATGAAGTCACAGAAAGAGAAACTAAAAATAATCCCAATTTACCATCGTGGCAAAAACATTAAGATACCTAGGAATAAACTTAACCAAAGAAATAAAGGACCTATTCACAGAATACTACAGGACATTGAAAAATAAAATAGAGGGAGATATAAAATGTGGAAGCACATACCTTGTTCATGGATTGGAAGAATGAACATCATTAAAATGTCCAGACTACCCAAAACAATCTATAGATTCAATGCAATCCCCATCAAAATACCAATGACATACTTCTCAGAACTAGAACAAATACTTTAAAATTTCATGTGGAACCAAAAAAGACCTCGAAGGGCCACTGCAATCTTGAAATAGAAGAACAAATTTGGAGGGATCACATTACCAGATTTCAGGTTATACTACAAAGCCACTGTAATCAAAACAGCCTGGTACTAGCACAAGAACAGGCAGATGAATCAATTGAACAGAATAGAGAACCCAAAAATGGACCCAGGACAATATGTTCATTTAATATTTGACAAAGGTGGCAAGAGCATACAGTGGAGTAAGACAGCCTCTTTAATAAATGTTGTTGGGAAAATTGGACAGCTACATGCAAAAATGAAACTAGACCATCAACTTACACCATACACAAGAATAAACTCAAAATTGATAAAAGACATAAATGTCACCCGTGAATCCATAAAAAATCCTAGAAGAAACTGTAGGCAACAAAATTTCAGATATACGCAGCAGAATTTTCACTGATACATCACCTAAGGCAACAGAAACAAAGGAGAAAATGAACACATGGGACTACATCAAATTCAAAAACTTCTGCACAGCAAAAGACACAATCATCAAAATGGAAAGGCAACCCAATGTATGGGAGAGCATAATTGCCAATGATATATCAGATAAGGGGTTAATTTCCAATATATAGAGAGTGCTCATACAACTCAACAAAAGGAAGTCAAAGAACCCAATAAAAAAAATGGGCAGAGGAACTAAATAGACACCTCTCCAAACAGGACATACAAATGGCTAAGAGACATATGAAGAAATGCTCAACATCACTAATCAACAGAGAGATGCAAATTAAAACAAAATGAGGTATCACCTCACATCTGTCAGAACGGCCACCATCAACAAATCATCAAATAACAAGTGTTGGCAAGGGTGTGGAGAAAAGGGGACTCTAGTATCCTGCTGGTAGGAATGCAGACTGGTGCAGCCACTATGGAAAACAATATGGTGTTACCTCAAAAAGTTAAAAATTGAACCTTCATTTGACCCAGTGATCCTACTTCTAGGAATGTACCCTAAGAAGCCTGAAACACCAATCAGAAAGAATATATGTACCCCCATGTTTCTAGCAGCACTATTTACAATAGCTAAGATCTGGGAACAGCCCAAATGTCCATCAGTAGACGAATGGATAAAAAAGATGGTACATATACACAATGGAGTACTATGCAGCTGTAAGAAAGAAAGATCTCTTATCCTTTGAGATGACATGGAGGGACCTGGAAAACATCATCCTACGCGAAACAAGCCAAACAGAGAAAGACAACTATCATATGATCTCACTTATTTGTAATATAATGAACATAACAGTCTGAGGAATGGGGTAGTCCCAGAGATGTCGAAGTGGGGTACAGACAGACAATCACCAGGACAAGTGGTGGTGGGGGAGAGATAAACCATATATCAGAACTTATATGCATGTATGCATATACAATGGACATGGACAACAAAGCTGGGGACAGGGCAGGGAGGGTGGGGGAGGGGTGAATCAGTGGGGGAAGGAGAAGGAGAAACAGCCGTAACAAAAATAAATTAATTAAAAAAAATAAGATCCCTTTCAATCCTCAAATCCCATTCATCTATGATCCCAAACCTATATGTCACCATTGCTAAAAATATTTATCCTTCTTAGGTAATGTTTGCTTCTTTGTTTTCTTGAAAGAAAGAAGCTGGGTTTTTTTGTTGTTGACAGTATTACAGATGTCTTCCAATCCAGCTCCCTGGAACCCCCTCCTCCCAGTCTCTGTCCCACCCCAAACCTTCATCACATTATTGTCTGTGTCTATTGATTATGCATATATGTATATAAATTTTTTGGTTACTCTCTTACCGTCTTTCCTAAAAGCAGTAACTTTCATTCTGTAATTAGACATTCCATCCAAACAAAATGAACCTTGAGAACTTCAACCAACCTGTTTACTGCTCTAGACTTTTTTTATATAAAGAAAGAAAGATTGATGCAAAAGAGATACATCAACTGGTTGTCTCCCACACGACCTCAACCAGAGCCTGGGACCAAACTGCAACCAAGGTACGTGCCCTTGACTGGAATCAAACCCTCTACTCTTTGGTCTGTGGGCCGATGCTCTCACCACTGAGCCAAACCAGCCAGAGCACTGCTCTAGATTTTTATGTACACATCCCCAATCTTGCCATGCTGCTGTCCCCTTGGTTTATGGCATGAAGTCAGCAGCCAAATTTTAGTAACTTACATATAACAGATGTTTGTTAAATTGAATTGAGTCTACCTTGTTTATGCATCTATTGTTAACCCCCAGCTTTGCACATATATAGTAGGTACTCAATAAATCTTGGTGAATTGAGTTGATAATGTTTGTTTGAATTGCAATAGGGTAGGAATTGAAGAATTACCTTAGTTCAAATATAACTTGTAAATAAATGTGTTTATGATGTATCAGTTGGGCCATATATGCTTTGCTAGAAAACCAGATTACTATTAAAATATGTATATTCCTAAATTTAAAAGTTAATGTGATTTAAATGAAAATATCTAATAACACTTAAAAATTTAATCCATACATATTTCAGTATTAGTTCTAAAAGATAAGGAGTATTTTTAAATAACTACAATACAATGATAGCAATGGCAAAAGTTAACAGCCATATATTTTATTTTATTTTTCATTTATTTATTTTTATTAATTAATTTTTGTTACAGATGTTTCTCTTTTTTCTCCCACTGATTCCCCCCTCCCCCTCCCTCCTTGCCCTGTCTGCAGCTTTGTTGTCCATATATTTTAAAAGTTAGATGTTCTTGTCTATTACTCAAAGTTCCTGATTTCTACATACTGAATACTTCTTGCCACTTTGCTAGTCCACCTCTATTTTACTTCTCTGCTCTTTTGCTTCCTCAAAAAGGAGAGAATGTGGTTTTTGGTAGAGTATGACCAATCCTTCTGAATCACCCATTGTGGGGTCGTGGGCTTGGATATTTTTTGCAATTACACTTCTCAGGGATAGAGAATATGAGCTTTTTATGTGTGTGGGTATTGGGCCAGGTACATGAGCTGTCCTCTTTAATTCTCACAATATTCCTGCCAAGTAGATTTTATCAATAAATACCTGATAGTTGAGTTTTCTGAGTCACTTTTAGAAAGTGGATATGAATCTATGTAGGTAACCTGGACATGGTAGAAAGAAGAATAAGGGAAGCCAGTGACCATTCATTGATGACTTGCTATGACCCAGGTACTATACTAGAGGTTTTTTATGTACATTTTGTTTAACTCTCAGATAAACCTTGGAAGTAATTATTCTAATCCACAGTTTATGGATAAAGAAACTGAGATTCATAGATATTAAGTATTTTGCTTATTTTTCAGACCTTTAGTTCAAACATCTAAACATCCATAGACATGAAAAATGTGAAGTTAGTGTCTAGAATAAGAAAGGAACTAAATGCTCTGAGCCTGTTCTGCATGATTGATCACATATTCTCACCAATGGCCTATACGATATGTATCGTTTATCTTCAATTTAAAGATTAGTCTAGGCAGAATAAAGTCACTTATCCAAAGCACACAGGTAATGAAGTAGCTTAAGGGGAACTTAGATTCAGGTTGACCCTAAAACATATGTTTGTCCCCTTGCACTGTTGCTATTTCTTCAATTATTGCTAAATCCAAACACAGAATTATCTTTGTACCTTACTTATTATTTTAAAAATTAATTAATTAATTTAATTAATTAATTAATTAATTTTTGTTACAGATTTTTCTCCTTTTCCCCCACTGATTCCCCCCTCCCTCTTCCTCCCCGCCCTGTCCCCAGCTTTGTTGTCCATGTTCATTGTTCATGCACACATGCATATAAGTTCTGTGGTTTATTTCTCCCCCACCACCCCCTGTTCTGGTGATTGTCAGTCTGTACCCCACTTCCACGTCTCTGGGACTACCCCATTCCTCAGACTGTTATGTTCATTATATTCCACAAATCAGTGAGATCATATGATACTTGTTTTTCTCTGTTTGGCTTGTTTCGCTTAGGATATTACTTTCCAGGTCCCTCCATGTCATCTCAAAAGATAAGAGATCTTTCTTTCTTACAGCTGCATAGTACTCCATTGTGTATATGTACCATCTTTTTTATCCATTCGTCTACTGATGGACATTTCTATTGTAGATAGTGCTGCTACAAACATGGGGTATACCTTACTTATTCTGTATTCTAATATGTGCATTAAATTTAATTCTATCCCCAATTTAATGTAAACTCTGAGGGTAAGGATATGTGTCTGCTTTTTTATTGACATATTCTCAATGCCTAGAACAATGCCCAACATACAGGTGTTAAATACATAATTGCTGAATAAATATGGGTCATTTTTGCTTCCCCAAGATATATACTTCTTGTGGGTTAGTGAATCTTGGTCATCAAAGACAGCAACTAGCACAGTATCATGCTCCTTATTAGAAGCCAATGATAATGCCTTTAAATGGGGCATCATATTTACCAAAGTGATATCTCGTTTGTTAACTCTAGTATTAACATAAATTGAAAACCTAAGGCCAAGATTTATAAGAGGCATAAGGGGGTGGAGAGAGATGTTCCCCGAAGGAGGCCATGCCACTCTGAATGAGGGAAAGAAGAAAGAGAACAACTGTCAAGGAAAGAGAATGAGTTTCCTTCCCTCTAGAGAAATTAGTGAGGATTGGCAATTTTTTAGCCTTAGCTGGAGACTAAACTACGGGGCTTTTGCAAGGATAGGGGAATCTTCAAATCACTGTATGACCTATGGAAGCAGAGAGAGTCTTATCTATCTCAGCCTGAGTTTCCGTAATCTCACTCCATTCAGACGACTCTCATTTCTGGGCAACTGGACCTGTGGCTGTGGAAAACAGATAAATATGTCCTGCCTGCCTCCAAGATTTGGTATGTGCCACAAGAGGAGCTTGTCAAAGAACAAACCTCGACCACTTTTTGGGTCTTAGAGGAAGCCAAAGTCATCTCTTTCTGGTTAGTTCCAATTAGGAAATCTCAAGAGCTGCAATCAGAGAAGTCACTACCACCTCACCATCTTGCAGGCCAGCACAAGGGGGAAACATGGTAGTTGGTATATGGTAAGGTGATGGTAGTCAGGGTGGACTGTAAAAAATAATACTACATTGGAATTTTCATGGTACTGATACAGTTCCCTCATCTAACATTTTTGTGCACTATGAAATGTTTTGTTAATTATGCCTCTAAATGCAACTTTGTGGGATAAACAGTTTTTGCATTTTAGATATCCCTAGGAGTGTTTGGAAGGGATGGTAGGCCTAGACCAATCTGACCACATTCCATGAAAGTAATGTCAAACTGCATGGATGCAAGACCCAGATGTTATGTATTCATCATTTTAATTGGATCTTCATGCTAATCCTGTGAAATAGCAGCAGTTATTTTTATCACCATTTTCTAGATGGATAAACAGGGTAACAATAAGATTAATTGGATTGCCCAGGAATGTACTGCTATTAGTTGATAATTCTTCTGATTATAATTATTTTTTTCTTTCCACACTCTCAGATATTGAACAATTTGTTTGTAGGATTATTACTCTGGTTTTGATATATATTGGGTATAAAGGAAAAGGGAGAATCAAAGGGCAGGGTGTTATTGCAAGGCAACTGCTAAGATCTAGACACGAAATTAGGAGCCTGCATTAACACTGAATAAACTGTTCCTAAATCCAGTGGTAATTTCTGTCCTTCTTAGTCTATCCTCTTCCTTCCTGTCTGGAAGTTCCTTCCTATTCTACTTTAGTGACCTAGCTTCCTCTGACATCTAAATTGTGTAGTCCCCCAGGGCTTTGCCCTAGGCCTTCTTCTCTTTTCTTTGTATCCTAGTCAAACTTAATCATTTCCATGGGTTTAGTGATCTCGTATATGCTGATGACTTCCAAAGTTATATCTCTGGTTCAGAACTTTGCTCTGAGTTCCAGACCCATTTTTTGTATTCATTCATTCAACACATATTTATCAAGTGCCTGCTATGAGCCAGCCACTGTTCTATGCACTTTGTTTCATCATTAAACAAAATAGGCAGCAGCTTCTTTTTTACTGACATTGGGAGAAGAAAAACACAATACATATAATTAGTAAATTATATAGTAATCCAGAAGGTTGTAACTGTTATAGTAAGAGGAAAGTTAGAAACGGATAATGGGGGTTTCAAGTATTGGGAAAGAAGTAGCAATATTAAATAGAGTGGGCTGGATAGGCTTCTTTGAGAAGATGATATTTGAGTTAACACTTGAACGAAATGAGAAAACTAGCCTTGTGGATATCTTTAGGAAAAATGTCCTTACAACAGCCAGTGCAATGGCCCTACAATGAGAGTTTGGCAAGGAAGCCAATGTGGTTAGAATGAAATTAATGGCAAATAGAGTTGTAGATAAGGTTAAAGTTTAAAAAGGGAGTGAGTAGATCATGTAGTGTCTTGTAGGCCATTGTAAGGATTTTGGCCTTTACTATGAATAAAATGGGGTTTTGGAGAATTTTAAACAGAGGACAGACATTATTAACTTATGTTTTAAAAAGTATGACTGGCTGCTGGGGGGTGGGGTGTCAAGAACAGACGAGGAAGACCAGTTACATTATATATTGAATTATGTACTTAATAGCTCATGTTGATATCTCAAAGGTATCTCAAATTCAACAAAAGACATACCTCTTCTAGTTCCCCTTCCCCATCCAAACCCAACCTGGCCCTCCTCCATTTTTCTGTATCACAGTGAATGGTTTTACCATCCACCTATTTGCTCAAGGAGAAACCCTGTATACAATCCTTGATTTCTTCTACTCCTTCATCCCCCATATCACATTCTTCATCAAAACTTGTGGACTTTGATCTCATATTACATTTATCTAACCTCTTCTGTCTCTCTGTCTCTACTCATTATTTTAGGTCATCATCATCTCTAGTTTTAATTTGAACAGAAAACTCTTAATGATATCCCCTACCCACTATCCTTTACAGAACAGTTAGAATAATCTTTTCAAAATGCAGATCTGCTTAAGTCAATGCCACTACTTAAAATTTGCTTGCTTCCCACAATTCTCAAGATGGCCCCCAAAATTTTGTATGGACTATCTCTGCTTCTATCTCTGAGATCAACTCAGCCCACCTTTTCCTTGATCATAACAATCTAACTACACTTCCATGTCCTCAACTACACTAAATTGTTTCCCAACTCAGGACCTACATATTTCTTATTCCCTTTTTCTGTAATGTTCTTTCTCCCATTTGTTTCTATGGCTAACAACTAATTCAGGCATAACTTAAATGACATTACTCAGGGAGACTGACCATTCCTGAATACTCATCTAATTTAGCTTTCATGTTAATCCTTCTTAGAACACTCTTCTTTTCTTCATAGTGTTTATTACAATTTTGATATTTGTATATGGATAGACACCTAATGCATATCTACATACATACGAAACTACTGTGTAGTACTTTTCTATAAGCTGGTCACATGAAACAACTCTATGAGTCATGTACATTCCATGAGGACAAGATCCATGTCCATCTTGTTTCCCACTGTATCCTCAGTACATAATATAGCATTTAGCATACATCAGGCACTATTAAATAGTTGTTTGAATAAATGAACAAAGTCCCTTTTCTTCCTCTTAAACCAACTTCATAAAATTCTCTAATTCCACCATTTAGTGGGCACATAGAGTCAGTTTCATTCAATAAGTATCCATTAGGTAAAAAAGGCTGTGGTACATATACAGAATGGAGTACTATGCAGCTGTAATAAAGAAAGATCTCTTATCTTTGAGACTACATGGAGGAACCTGGAAAGTATCATCCTAAGTGAAACAAGCCAAACAGAGAAAGACAAGAATCATATGATCTCACTTATTTGTGGAATATAATCAACATAACAGTCTGAGGAATGGGGTAGTCCCAGAGACGTGAAAGTGGGGTACAGACTGACAGTCCCCAGAAGAGGCGGTAGTGGGGGAGAGATAAACCACAGAACTTATATGCATGTATGCATGAACAATGGACATGGACAACAAAGCTAGGGACAGGGCCTGGAGGGAGGGGGATGGGGGAATCAGTGGGGGGAAAAGGAGAAACATCTGTGACAAAAATTAATTAAAAAAAAAAAGAACTATAATGACCAACATCCAAAAAAAAAAAAAAAAAGTATCCATTAGGTGCTTACCTAGCCAAGTACTATGCTCTGCCGTATTGCAGGCCCCAAAGAATTTAGCATAAGATGTCTTCCCCCTCTAAACCCTTTTGTCTAATAAGTAGGGAGGCAAAATGCACCTTTGATGCAAGATCTCTGCCAAAAGTTATCCATAGAATGTACCATTGCTGTTCCCACTAATTAAATGCAGTGTATTTTTATTTCAAAAGGGGTGTAGTTTAGTAATGTTATTTTTTTTTTTCCTTTTTATTGAGTGTATTGGGGGTGACACTGGTTAACAATACTATACAGGTCTCAGGTACACAATTCCACAACACATCATCTGTACATTGTATTATGTGTTCAGCATCACAAGTCAAGTCACCATCAGTCACCATTTATCCCCCCTATACCTTCCTTCACCCCTCCTTCCCCCTCTTACCCCTAGCAATCACCAGTTCCATGAGATTTTTCTCTTTTGCTCAATTTATCCACTCCCCCCATCAAGCCACCCTCCACCTGCAACAACTGTCAGCCTGCTCTCTATCTATGAGTTTATCTGTATATGCTTGTTAGTTCATTTTGTTCATTAGATTTCAAATATAAGTGAAATCAGAGGGTACTCGTCTTTCTCCGACTGGCTTATTTCGCTTAGCATAATGCTCTCCAGGTCCATCCATGCTGCTGCAAAGGGTCTGATTTCCTTCTTTTTCATAGCTGAACACACCACAGCTTTTTTATTCACTCATCTACTGATGGACACTTGGTATGCTTCCAGATCTTGGTTATTATCAATAGTGCTGCAATGAACATAGAGGTGCATAAATTCTTTCGAATCAGTGTTTCAGGTTTCTTCTGATAAATTCCCAGAGGTGGAATAGCTGGGTCATAAGGCAGTTTCATTTCTTCATCTTCTTTTTTTTTAAATCCTAACTGAGGACAGGCTTAGAGAGAGGAAGGGGGGGAAGAGAAAGAGGGCGGGGAGGGAAAGACAGCAATCATTTGCCTTTCATATGCTCCCCAGCTGGGATTTGAACCTACAACCCAGATATGTGCCCTGACCAGGAGTCAAACGGGCCACATTGTGGTGCATGACATGATGCTTAACCAATGGAGCCACTCTAACCGGGCAGCAGTTCCAAATTTTTTGAGGGACTTACGGAAGTCCAGCTTTCCACAATGGCTGCACAAATCTTCATTTCCACAAACAGTACACAAGGGTTCCCTTTTCTCCACATCCTTGACAATACGTTTTTGTTGATTTATGTATGATAGCCATTATGACAGATGTGAGGTGATATCTTATTGTGGTTTTATTTAATTTATTTATTTAGGTTACAGATGTTTCTCCTTTCCCGCCCACTAATACCCACCTCCCCCACGCTCCCCGCCAGGTCTCCAGCTTTGTTGTCCATGTCCATTGTTCATGCATACATGCATATAAATCCTGTGGTTTATCTCTCCCCCACCACTTTCTCATCTGGGGATTGTCAGTCTGTACCCCACTTCCACGACTCTGGGACTACCCCATTCCTCAGACTGTTATGTTCATTATATTCCACAATCTTAACTTTTGTAAATAGTGGTACTATGAACATGGGGGTACATATATTCTTTCTGATGGGTGTTTCAGGCTTCTTAGGGTATATTTCTATAAGTTGGATCACTGGGCCAAATGGAAGTTGAAATTTTAATTTTTTTGAGGTAACATCATATTGTTTTCCAAAATGGCTGCACCAGTCTGCATTCCCACCAGCAGTGTACTAGAGTCCCCTTTTCTACAAACTCTCACCAACACTTGTTGTTTGATGATTTGTTGATAGTGGCCATTCTGACAGTGGTGAGGTGATACCTCATTGTTGTTTTAATTTGCATCTCTCTGATGATTAGTGATGTAGAGCATTTCTTCATACGTCTCTTAGACATTTGTATGTTCTGTTTGGAGAGGTGTCTATTTAGTTCCTCTGCCCATTTCTAAATTGGGTTCTTTGACTTCTTTTTGTTGAGCTTTATTAGCACTCTCTATATATGTGAAATGACCCCCTTATCTGATATATCATTGGCAATTATGCTCTCCCAAACAGTGTGTTACCTTTCCATTTTGGTGCTTGTTGTTTTTTCTGTGCAAAAGCTTTTGAGTTTGATGTAGTCCTATGTGTTCATTTTCTCCTTTGTTTCTCTTGTCTTAGGTGATTTATCAGTGAAAATTTTGCTGTGTATAATGTCTGAATTTTTTTTGTGTGTGTGTGTGGTACATGCCCCTAGTGGGAACCATACCCGGGACTCTCTGGTCTGCAGGCCGATGCTCAACCACTGAGGCAAACTGGCCAGGGCATAAAGTCTGAAATTTTGTTGCCTACAGTTCCTTCTAGGATTTTTATGGATTCATTTATGTATTTTATCCATGTTGAGTTTATTCTTGTGTATGGTGTAAGTTGATGATCTAGTTTCAGTTTTTTTTTTTTTTTTTAATGTAGCTGTCCAATTTTCCAAACACCATATATTAAAGAGGCTGTCTTGACGGCACTGTATGCTCTTGCTACCTTTGTCAAATATCAATTGAGCATATTGTCCTGGGTCTATTTGTGGGTTCTCTATTCTGTTCCCTTGATCTATCTGCCTATTCTTGTGCCAATACCAAGCTGTTTTGATTATAGTGGCTTTGTAGTATAACCTGAAATCTGGTAATGTGATCCCTCCAACTTTGATCTTCTTTTTCAAGATTGTTGTGGCTATTCAGGGCTTTTTGGTTCCATATGAGCTTTTGAAGTATTTGTTCTAGTTCTGTGAAGTATGACGTTGGTATTTTGATGGGGATTGCATTGAATCTATAGATTGCTTTGGGTAGTATGGGCATTTTAATGATGTTAATTCTTCCAATCCATGAATAAGATATGTGCTTCCACTTTTTTATATCTTCCTCTATTTATTTTTTCAATGACCAGTAGTTTTGTGCGAATAGGTCCTTTATTTTTTTGGTTAACTTTATTTCTAGGTATCTTAATTTCTTTGCCATGATGGTAAATGGGATTGGTTTTGTATTTTTTTTTTTTTTTTTAGTTTCTATTTCCATGACTTCATCATTGGTGTATAAGAATACCGTCGATTTCTTGATGTTAATTTTGTATCCTGCTACTTTGCCAAATTCATTTATTAAGTCTAGTAAATTTTTGATGGAGTCTTTAGGGTTTTCTACATATAGTGTCATGTCATCTGCAAATAATGACAGCTTTACTTCTTCTATTCAAATTTGGATCATGTTATTTTTTCTTCCTGTCTGATTGCGGTGGCTAAGACTTCCAGTAATATGTTAAATAAGGGTGGTGAAAGTGGGCATCCTTGTCTTGTTCCTGTTCTTAAGAAAAAGTGCTTTTAATTTTTGCCCCTTGAGTATGATGTTTGCTGTAGATCTTCCATATATGGCCTTTATTATGTTGAGCTATGATCCCTCTATTCCCACATTGCTGACCATTTTTATCAGAAATGGGTGCTGGATTTTGTCGAATGCTTTTCAGTATCTATTGATATGATCATATGATTTTTATCTTTCATTTTGTTTATGTGGTGCATCACATTTATTGATTTGAGATTATTGTACCAGCCTTGCATCCCTGGGATGAATCCCACTTGGTCATGGTGATTTTTTTTTTTTTTTTTTTTTTTTATGTATTGCTGGATTCGATTTGCTAGTATTTTGTTCAAGATTTTGGCATCTATGTTCATCAGGGATATTGGTCTGTAGTTTTCTTTCTTTGTAGTCTTTTTCTGGCTTTGGAATTAGAATTATGCAGGCCTCATAAAACGAGTTTGGAAGTCTTCCTTCTTCTTGAAGTTTTTGAAATAGTTTGAGGAGAATGGATATTAGTTCTTCTTTGAATGTTCGGTAAAATTCCCCAGTGAAGCCGTCCGGGCCTGGGCTTTGTTTGCTGGGAGAGTCATGATTACACCTTCAATTTCTTTTATTGTTATTGGTCTGTTCACATTTTCTATCTGTTCCCGTTTCAGTTTTGGGAAACTATGTGTTTTTAGAAATTTGACCATTTTGCTTATATTGTCGAATGTTTTGCCGTATACTTGTTCATAATATCTGTTAACGATTCTTTGTATTTCTGTGGTGTCAGTTATTATTTCTCCTCTTTCATTTTTGATTCTGTGTATTTGAGTTCACTCTTTTTGTTTCTCAGTAAGTCTAGCTAAGGGCCCATCAATTTTGTGTATCTTTTCAAAGAACCAGCTCTTTGTTTTAATGATGCTTTGAATTGTTTGTTTGTTTTTTGTCTCCATGTCATTGATTTCTGCTCTGATCTTTACTATTTCCTTCCTTCTACTTGCTCTGGGGTTTTCTTTTTGTTTGCTTTCTAGTTCTTTATGTTGTGAGGTAAGATAGTCTATTAGAAAATTTTCTTGTTTCTTGACGTAGGCCAGTAGTGCTATCAACTTCCCTCTCAGAACTGCTTTCACTGCATCTCATAAATTTGTGTTGTTGTATGTTCATTTTCATTTGTTTCCAGGAAATTTTTAATTTCTTCCTTGGTCTCCATTGTAACCCATTCATTGTTCAATAACATGCTATTTAGTATCCATGTTTTCAAATGTCTTTGCATGTTCTTGTTGCAATTGATTTCTAGTTTCATGCCATTGTGATCTGAGAAGATGCTTGATATGATTTCAATCTTCTTAAACTTGCAGAGATTTAGTTTGTGTCCTAACATGTGGTCTGTCTTTGAGAATGTCCCATGTGCCCTTGAGAAGAATGTGAATTCTGCAGTTTTGTGGTGTAATTTTCTGTAGATATCTATTAAATCTATTTGATCTAGCACTTCATTTAGAGTCTGTTTCCTTGTTAATTTTTTGTCTAGATGATCTATCGAGTGATTTCAGCGGGGTGTTAAAGTTCCCTGCTATGATTTATTTCTCCTTTGTAGTCCTCCAGAAAAATTTTGTCATATATAGGTGCTCCTTTATTGGGTGCATATTCGTTTACCAAGGTTATATCTTCCTGTTGGATAGATCCTTTCAATATTATGTAGTGGCGTACTTTGTCTCTAGTTGTGGTCTTTATTTTGAAATATACTTTATCAGATATGAGTATTGCTACCCCAGCTTTTTTTGCTTTCTGATTACTTGAAATATTTTTTTCCATCTCTTCAATTTCAAACACTGTGAGTCTTATTTTGTGAGGTGGGTCTCTTCTGAACAACATATATGTGAATCTTGCTTTCTTATCCAGTCAGCTACTCTGTATCTTTTTATTAGAGCATTCAAACCATTCACATTTAAGGTGATAATTGATATGTACTTATTCATTACCATTTTTGAAAAAAATTGGAATGCTTCACTAATTTGCGTGTCATCCTTGTGTAGGAGCCATGTTAATCTCTTTTTATCATTCCAATTTTAGTATGTGTGCTACAGACGTGAGCACTTACTGTGGTTTTAAATTGCATTTCTTTGATGATTAGTGATGTTGAGCATCATTTCATATGTCTATTGGACATATGTATGTCTTGTTTGGAGAATTGTCTATTCAGGTCCATTTTTCATTTTTTAATTGAATTGTTTGTTTTGGTATTGAGTTTTATAGGTTTCTAATAGATTTTGGATATTAACCTTTTATTACATGTATTGGCAAATATGTTCTTCCATTCAGTGGGTTGTCTTTTCATTTTGTTAATGATTTCCTTTGCTGTGCAATAACTTTTTTGTAGTCTCATTTGTTTATTTTCTCTTTTGTTTCCCTTGACCGAGAAGATATGTCAGAAAAAAAATATCGCTATAAGTAATGTCTGAGATTTTACTGTCTATGATTATTATTCTAGGATTTTTATGGTTTTTAGTCCAACATTTAAGCTCAGCGGTTTTCTTAGGGAAAGTTTACATGGTCCTTTGGTGGTACTTAACTTAGTTCCACACATTTCTAAACCTGTCCCTAAGATTTGCCCTCATGGTAACTTAATGCTGTCAGTCCAGGGAGAGTACATAATTTTCTTAGGATACACCCAGGACTATCCAAGTTCACCAAAGATGGACACCTAAAACTATAACATGAATTTATTGATTTAGAACAAAAAGAAAATAACTACCAGGAAGAAACAGATGGTCACATGAATGAGTCTTCTGTCTGTTGGAAAATCCATGTGTGAAGCCAAATGATAGCAGGAAGGTTGGTTGGTGTGTATGGCATGGAAACAAGGGGACTTAGTTGTATCATTCTAATATTCGCTGACAATCAAATCTAATGGGCTGATCCACCCATCTTCAGGATAAGGATGTGGTGACCTCAATGAATGGAAAGTAGATTTCTTAAGCCAGAGCATCTTCCTGTTCTTGGTAGTGCTACATTGTTAAGGATTTCCTTTTGAGAACAGACATCCATCCCCAGGCAACATAAGCACAGACCAGCAGTTGAGACCCTTCCCCAAAAACTACAGCAAAAGCTGAGCAAGAGTTGAGCCCCATGGAGCAGCAGCACTCTCCAGACCCCAGCAGAGGAACCTGGGGCTCCACAGAGGCCTGTGTGGTCCCACAGCACACAAGAGCAGTGAAAAGCTGGAACCTGACAGAGACTGGTGTGATCCAGTTGCCCACCTGTGGGACCTGTGGGGTGCTGGAGCAGCACGGAATCCTCTGTGACTCAGCAGCCCACAGAAGTTGTGGGAAGCCAGAGCCCTAGAGGAACTGGTACAATCCAGCTATCTGCCCACAGGACCTGCAGGGTCCAAGGGCACTAGTGAGGCCTCAGTTACCCAGTAGCCCACAAGAGCGGTGGGAAGCTGGAGCCCAAGAGGGACTGATGTGATCTAGCTGCCTGCCCATTGGACCTACAGGGTAAAGGTGCACCAGAGAGGACTGATTGACCCAGCAGGGACTGTGCAATACAGTGACCCGTGGGACCTGCAGGGTGCTGAAGCACCAGGGAGGCCTGTGCGACCCAGCAGCCCATAACATAGGCATAGAGCCTGGTCCCCAATGGGAATATGCGATCCAGTTACCCACAGGACCTGCAGGGTACAGGGGCACCAGAGAGGCTTGTGCAACCGAGGTGCACATAAGAAAGGCATTGAGGATGTGAAAATGGAGGCGGAGTGAATGGAAGCTACACAAACCATTTCCCAGGACCAAATGAGAATTACAACTAAAATAAAGACAAATCTTCAGAAAAAAGCAACAGAAAAGCAGCAGGACAGGACCATATAACCAGGGACACTGGTAGCATCTGCAGAGGTGCAAGAGGGTGGCAGGCTGGGAGCCCATGGACAGCAGAAGTCTTAGCTGAGAGCAGCACCTTTGGGGAATAAAGACCAAGCCTGTTCCACAGTGCACACAGCCTGGACGGAGCACTAAAATAATCACAGCCACTGACCTGGGGGCTATGGAAGAGGGAGGGCAGACAGGGTTGGAACTCTGAGGGGACACCAGGGATTTGGAGGGCACTCAGAGTTTCTGCTGAGTTGCAGCCACAAAGGACAGAGGTCAGTGTGCTCATTCCAAGAGCTGTGTGGAAAAGCAGCAGCCCCACCCTTGGGGAATCAGCCTTTCCCAGGTGAGACAAAGAAATGCAAATTGAGACTCATTCACAACCAGCATCTATCCCACCCCATGGTAATCCTCTTAGGCAGAACACCAGGGCTACAATCCAAGGCACTGAGTAACTGAGACTACTAGCCTCCAAGAAAAAGCTAGAGGAACTCTGAACCTTTCCTGGGCTTGCAGAACTACACAGGAAAGTAAGACTTGACATTGGTGTTTAATGTGCGCCCACCTAGGCTCATCCAAATCCAGTAGAGGGAACCACAAAGAGCAGAACACCAACACCCACAGGAAAAATTTGGCAGGTGCCAAAACCCACTGAGATAGCCAAAATAGTGAAACAAATAAACCCACATTGAAAAAACAATATAATTCTATCGAAGATGAGATAAATTAAAAGCAGTTTAGCAAATTATCAGAGGTAGAGTTCAGTGTCATGATTTTGAGGAAGCTCAACAGCATGAGTAAGGACATCAGCACCATGAGTAAAGGTATAGAAACATTGAAAACCAACAAAATGGAAATGAACAATGACATAGCAGAAATAAAGAACACATTGGAAGGACTAACCAGCAGAGTAGAGGAAGCGGAGGACTGGATCAGTGAATTAGAACACAGGTTAGAAAAAATCAACCAATTAGAAAACCAGAAGGAGAGAACAATTAAAAAATATAGGAAGATAGCTTAAGAGAACTGTGGGACAACTGGAAACGTAATAATATTCTCATTATAGGAGTTCCTGAAGAGGAAGAAAATGGGCAAGGGTTAGAGAATATATTTGAAGAAATAGTGAAATAAAAGTTTCCTAACTTGGTGAAGGAAGAAGGCAATCAAGTTCAACAAGGACAGACAACCTCAAGTAAGAAGAACCCAAACAGGCTCACACCAAGACATAGTAATTAAAATGCCAAAAATTAAATCAAAGAAAGAATCCTAAGGCACCAAGAGATAAGCAACAGGTTACCTAGAAAGGAAACCCCATTGGGCTCTCAGCTGACTTCTCAACAGAAACACTACAGGTCAGAAGGGAGAGGCATGAAGTAATCAAGGTCATGAGAAAGAAGGATCTGAATCCAAGACTACTCTACCCAGCAAGGCTATCATTAAAATAGAAGGTCAAATAAACAGCTTTCCACACACAAAAAAAGGCTAAGGGAATATATTAACACCAAACAAGCACTGCAAGATATGCTAAAAGGAGTGTTGTAATTAGTAGAAGAAACAGGAGGAAAAATATAACCACACTAAACAAAAATGGCAATAAATAAGTACATATCACTTATCACCTTAAAGGTGAATGGTTTGAATGCTCTGATAAAAAGACAGAGTAGCTGACTGGATAAGAAATCATGACTCGCATATATGTTATTTACAAGAGACCCACCTCACAATAAAAGACTCACATAGGTTGAAAGTGAAGGGATGGAAAAAAATCGTTCAAGCAAAAAAAAAAAAAAAAGGCTGGGGTAGCAATACTCATATCTGATAAAGTAGATTTCAAAATGAAGACCATAACTAGAGACAAAGAATGCCACTACATAATATTGAAAGGTTCCCTTGGTAAACATGTAGACACCCAATATAGGAGCCCCAACATATATTAAAAATCTTCTAAAGTACTTCAAAAGAAAAATCAATAGCAATATAATCATAGCAAGGGACTTACACGCCTTGCTGACATCACTGGATAGATCTAGACAAAAAATTAACCTGGAGTCACTGACTCTAAATGAAGTGCTAGATCAAATGAATTTCATAGATATCTACATAGAATTATACCCCAAAACTGCAAAATTCACATTCTTCTCAAGGGCACATAGGACATTCTCAAAGATAGACCACATGTTAGGACACAAACTAAGTCTCTACATGTTCAAGAAGATTGAAATCATATCAAGCATCTTCTCAGATCACAATGGCATGAAACTAGAAATAAATTGCAACAAGAACATGCAAAGACATTTGAAAACATGGATACTAAATAGCATGTTATTGAACAATGAATGGGTTACAATGGAGACCAAGGAAGAAATTAAAATTTATGGGATGCAGTGAAAGCAGTTCTGAGAGGGAAGTTGATAGCACTACTGGCCTACGTCAAGAAACAAGAAAATTTTCTAATAGACTATCTTACCTCACAACATAAAGAACTAGAAAGCAAACAAAAAGAAAACCCCAGAGCAAGTAGAAGGAAGGAAATAGTAAAGATCAGAGCAGAAATAAATGTCATGGAGACAAAAAACAAACAAACAAACAATTCAAAGCATCATTAAAACAAAGAGCTGGTTCTTTGAAAAGATACACAAAATTGATGGGCCCTTAGTTAGACTTACTGAGAAACAAAAAGAGCGAACTCAAATACACAGAATCAAAAATGAAAGAGGAGAAATAATAACTGACACCACAGAAATACAAAGAATCGTTAACAGATATTATGAACAAGTATACGGCAAAACATTCGACAATATAAGCAAAATGGTCAAATTTCTAAAAACACATAGTTTCCCAAAACTGAAACGGGAACAGATAGAAAATGTGAACAGACCAATAACAATAAAAGAAATTGAAGGTGTAATCATGACTCTCCCAGCAAACAAAGCCCAGGCCCGGACGGCTTCACTGGGGAATTTTACCGAACATTCAAAGAAGAACTAATATCCATTCTCCTCAAACTATTTCAAAAACTTCAAAAAGAAGGAAGACTTTTAAACTCGTTTTATGAGTACAGCATAATTTTAATTCCAAAGTCAGAAAAAGACTACAAAGAAAGAAAACTACAGACCAATATTCCTGATGAACATAGATGCCAAAATCTTGAACAAAATACTAGCAAATCGAATCCAGCAATACAACAAAAAAATTATTCACCATGACCAAGTGGAATTCATCCCAGGGATGCAAGGTTGGTTCAATATTTGCAAATCAATAAATGTGATGCACCACATAAACAAAATGAAAGATAAAATCATATGATCATATCAATAGATGCTGAAAAAGCATTCGACAAAATCCAGCACCCATTTCTGATTAAAACGCTCAGCAATGTCCGAATAGAAGGATCGCATCTTCACATAATAAAGGCCATATATGAAAGATCTACAGCCAACATCATACTCAATGGGCAAAAATTAAAAGCATTTACCTGTGGAACAGTAACAAGACAAAGATGTCCACTTTTGCACCTCTTATTTGACATAGATTTGGAAGTCTTAGCCCCAGAAATCAGACAGGAAGACAAAAATCACATGATCCAAATTGGATAGGAGGAAATGAAACTGTCATTATTCACAGATGACATGATACTATATGTAGAAAACCCAAAGACTCCATCAAAAATTTACTAGACTTAGTAAATGAATTTGGAAAAGTAGCCTGATAAAAAATTAACATCAAGTAATCGACGGCATTCTTATACACCAATGATGAAGTCACAGAACAAGAAACTAAAAAAATCCTATTTTACCATCATGGCAAAAAAAAATTACGATACCTAGGAATAAACTTAACCAAAGAAATAAAGAACCTATTCACAAAATACCACGGGACATTGAAAAACAAAATAGAGGGAGATTTCAAAAAGTAGAAGTACATACTTTGTTCATGGATTGGAAGAATTAACATCATTAAAATGCCCATACCACCCAAAGCAATCTGTAGATTCAATGCAATCTCCATCGAAATACCAATGACATACTTCACATAAGTAGAACAAATATTTCAAAATTTCATGTGGAACAAAAAAAGACCTTGAAGAGTCACTGCAATCTTGATATAGAAGAACAAAGTAGGAGGGATCACAAACCAGATTTCAGTTTACACTACAAAGCCACTGTAATCAAAACAGCCTGGTATTGGCACAAGAACAGGCAGATAGATCAATGGAACAGAATAGAGAACCCAGAAATGGACCCAGGACAAAATGCTCATTAAATATTTGTCAAAGGTGGCAAGAGCATACAGTGGAGTAAGACAGCCTCTATAATAAATGTTGTTGGGAAAATTGGACAGGTACATTAAAAAAAATGAAACTAGACCATCTACTTACACCATACACAGGAATAAACTCAAAATGGATAAAAGACTTAAATGTGACTCATGAATCCATAAGAATCCTAGAAGAAAATGTAGGCAACAAAATTTCAGACATCATACACAGCAGAATTTTCACTGATACATCACCTAAGGCAATAGAAACAAAGGAGAAAATGAACACATGGGACTACATCAATCTCAAAAGATTTTGCACAGCCAAGGAAGCAACCACCAAAATGGAAAGGTAAAGCACTGTATGGGAGAGCATAATTGGCAACGATACATCAGATAACGGGTTAATTTCCAATATATATAGAGTGTTCATACAACTCAATAAAAGAAGACAAAGAACCCAATTAAAAAATGGGCAGAGGAACTAAATAGACACCTCTCGAAACAGGACATACAAATGGCTAAGAGATATATGAAGAAATGCTCAACATCACTAATCATCAGAGAGATGCAAATTAAAACAACAATGATTTATCATCTCACACCTGTCAGAATGGTCGCCATCAACAAATTATCAAACGACAAGTGTTGGTGAGGGTGTGGAGAAAAGGGGACTCTAATACACTGCTGGTGGGAATGCAGACTGGTGCAACCACTATGGAAAACAATATGGTGTTACCTCAAAAAATTAAAAATTGATCTTGTATTTGATTCAGTGATCCCACTTCTAGGAATATATCCTAAGGAGCCTGAAACAGCAATCAGAAAGAATATATGTACCCCCATGTTCATAGCAGCACCATTTACAATTTACAATAGCTGAGATCTGCAAACAGTCCAAATGTCCATCAGTAGACGAATGGATAAAAAAACAGTGGTACATATACACAATGGAGTACTGTGCAGCTGTAAGAAAGAACGATCTCTTATCCTTTGAGATGACATGGAGGGACCTGGAAAATACTATCCTAAGCGAAACAAGCCAAATAGGGAAAGACAAGTTTCATATGATCTCACTTATTTGTGGAATATAATGAACATAACCGTCTGAGGAATGGGGTAGTCCCAGAGACGTGGAAGTGGGATATAGATTGACAATCCCCAGAAGATCGGGTGGTGGGGTAGAGATAAACCACAGACTTTATATGCATGTGTGTGTGAGTAATGGACATGGACAACAAAGCTCAGGACAGGGCTGGGTGGGGGGAAGGTGCAGGGGGAATCAATGGGGGAAAAAGGAGAAACATCTGTAACAAAAATTAATAAATTGATTTTAAAAACTGATATTGCAAAAATAAAAGGATTTTTTTTTTAATCTTGATTTTTAATATTTTCAACTGACTTTTTTTCCTCCCAGTGGGCGGCTGTCTTTTGAAAGATATGATAATAACATTTATTGGGTTAGTATCTGAACTGGTTTTCAGCCTGGAGCCACTGCTTTCTCTTTTAAGATGACTTCACATCTTAGTGGTCTTATCTAATGTGCTTCAATTTTATGTATCAAATTCTTATAGTTTGGTGGGTGCATTGCTGGGTCTGCTGTGGATTTTTTATATCATCTATTACAACTCTCAAATGGAATAGCAAAATGTATTACTGACCCCAAAGTTACTGCCATTTTTCCAGGTAGAAGGATTATTCAGTGGTAAGAATGATTAATTTTATCTTGTCAGGGTCTTATAGAAAAGGCTTTTCAGAAGTGACTTTAGAGCTGAATCTCAAATTAGATATTTTAAGGGGGGCATGAGGAATGCTGTAATTGCTAAATAGAGACTTGTATAACTTGTATAAACGTTATGAAATATACTTATAAGACATTGTTGTATATTAGGGTGAATAAAACACAACCTACTGGGTTCTTAAGTAGGTCTAATGATAGAGAACTCTGGTACAGTACATCCTCCGTCCGATGGCTCTCTCAGCCTTACAAACCCTGTAATTTAGCAACTATTGACCTTTCTGTCTGAAAGCCTTGACCTTTGAACTGTCAAAATCTGTTTTTAGCATGCAAAGACAATAAGGGAGTCCTTCTTCAATAGGTTTCTGAATAGTTTTCTTCTCTCATGACCTTTATAAGGTATGGTTATTTGGGCAAATATACAAGTTTGACAGGCCCTCCTGTCCTTCCTCCATACTAGTAGACTATAATCTCCTAGAAGAGAAGGAACTTTATATTTTTAATGAACTATTTCAGATATTTGTCATTCTGATTATTGTCTTTTTACTTTCACTACATTCCTCAAAAACAGAGTATTGTTTTACATGTTCATAAATTTAATGTAAATTATATGGGACACAACTTTCTACAGCTTTCTCTTTTCATTCAACGTCATGTCTTAAGATTCATCTATGTTATAGTTACATTTCTTTCATTTTAAATGTTATATAGAGGAGGGGAAAGGAGAAACATCTGTAACAAAAATAAATTAATAAAAATTGAAAAAAAGAAATGTTATATAGTATTCCATTGTATGCATTTAATCAAATGTATTTATATTTTTGTCTTTTGGGGGCAAAATGGTTGGGGGAAACCATTTTGGAAAAGATTTGGCAATATCTACTAAAGTTGTATGTACATATGCTCTTCAACCCAAGGAATCCATTCCTAGATATATACATTAGATCTATACTGTTCAGTATGGTAACCATTAACCACATGTGTCTATTTAAATTTTAATAAATTGAAATTAAGTAAAATTCAAATATCAGTTCCTCAGTTGAACAAGCCACTTTTCAAGTGCATAATAGCCACATATAGCTAGTAGCTACTAAATTAAACAGCATGGATTATAGAGCATTTCCAGCATTGTAGGAAGTTCTATTGAATTATCTAGTTTTCCTTGGAGAATAACTTTATTTGCACATTCCTAGTATACCATGAACATGAAAAACACTTAATATTGTTGGAATGAATGAATATCATAATATTGTGTTACAAGGCTGTATATGGTAAGTATTAAATGAGGTCCAGGAATAATAGCCAAACAAGTTTAGAAGGGGTAATATTTGTACAGAGTTTCAGAGTCCTGTGCATAAGTTTGGAGAAGAATTGAGTAAGATGTTTATCCAGAGCATTCAACCGCAATATAGCAGGAGAAGGAGTTGGAATCATTATTATGGAGGAAATCAGAGAGCTTAAAAACAGAGAAGCTTTAGCAAGAATCAGGTCCAAAGCAAAATTGATTGGGGAAAATGAGTCATGAGATCAGAAGCCAAAAAGATTAAAAGGAGGCCAAGAGGTACAGTGCAAGGCAGGTCAAAGAGAGCAGTTCAGGACAGAGGCTATGAAAAACATGAAAGTCTCTGAAGCCTGTGTTCCTGGCTTTGAGATAAAAATCTGTTCATTTCCTAGGCAGATTGGTATCACCCACAAGAGGACAGTATACTTTCAGTGAAAGCTATGATTAGGAGAAAGTTATCTGTAAGACTGTGAGGAAGATTAGGATTTTACTCCTGCTGCAAGTAGCTGTGTACATTTGGAAGGGTGAGGGAGGGTGGGGCCTGAACTAGGCTGCTAAGAACTGCATTTCTAAAAGAATAATTACTCTGGGAAGAGTAAGAGACCAAGGAGAGAGCAAGTGTGGTATAAGAATAACACATCAAAAGGAAAGGCTGATGAAAAGGGAAAGGGTCACGTGGAGACAGAATACAATGAGAAGTGACATTATACAGGTCTTAATATTGGTTTTTACTTAATTGTAGAATTCTTTCTTTTTTAAAAAATAGTTTTTTTCTTAGCTACATGCAAAAAATGAAACTAGATCATCATCTTACACCATACAGAAGAATAAACTCAAAATGGATAAAAGACTTAAATGTGACTCATGAATCCATAAAAATCCTAGAAGAAACTGTGGCCAACAAAATTTCAGACATCATACACAGCAGAATTTTCACTGATACATCACCTAAGACAACAGAAACAAAGGAGAAAGTGAACACATGGGACTACATCAAACTAAAAAGCTTCTGCACAGCAAAAGATACAATCATCAAAATAAAAAGGCAACCCAATGTATGGGAGAGCATAATTGCCAATGATATATCACATAAGGGGTTAATTTCCAATATATATAGAGTGCTCATACTGCTCAACAAAAGGAAGACAGAGAACCAAATTACAAAATGGGCAGAAGAACTAAATAGACACCTCTCCAAATAGGACATACAAATGGCTAAGAGACATATGAAGAAATGCTCAACATCACTAATCATCAGAGAGATGCAAATTAAAACAACAATGTGGTATCACCTCACACCTGTCAGGATGGCTGCCATCAACAAATCATCAAACAACAAGTGTTGGTGATGGTATGGAGAAAAGGGGACTCTAGTACACTGCTGGTGGGAATGCAGACTGCTGCAGCCACTATGAAAAACAATATGATATTACCTCAAAAAATTAAAAATTGAACCTTCATTTGACCCAGTGATCCCACTTCTAGGAATATATCTAAGAAGCCTGAAACACCCATCAGAAAGAATATATGTACCCCCCCCCCCATGTTCATAGCAGCACTATTTACAATAGCTAAGATCTGGAAACAGCCCAAATGTCCATCAGTTGACAAATGGATTAAAAAGATGTAGTACATATACACAATGGAGTACTATGCAGCTGTAAGAAAGAAAGATCTCTTATCCTTTGAGATGACATGGAGGGGCCTGGAAAGTATTATCCTGAGCAAAACAAGCCAAACAGAGAAAGACGAGTATCATTAGATCTCACTAATTTGTAGTATAATGAACATAATAGTCTGTGGAATGGGGTAGTCCCAGAGATGTGGAAGAGGGGTACGGACTGACAATCCCCAGAAGAGAGGGTGGTGGGGGAGAGATAAACCACAGAACTTATATGCATGTATGCATGAACAATGGACATGGAGAACAAAGCTGGGAACAGGGCGGGGAGGGAAGGGGAGGGGGGGATAAGTGGGGGAAAAGGAGAAACATCTGTAACAAAAATAAATTAATTAATAAACATATATATATATTTAATTGATTTTTAAAGAGAGAGGATGGGAGAGGGTAAGAGAGATAGAAACATCAATGAGAGAGAACATTGATTGGTCACCTTCTGTATGCACCTCACTGGGAATCAGGCCCACAACCTGGGCATGTGCTCTGACCAGGAATCAAACTGGCAACCTCTTGGTGCATGGGTTGATGCTCAACCACTGAGCCACACTGGCCAGGTATAGAATTATTTCTATAAATGAAAACAATGTAACAGGAATGTGGTGTGGGATTCAAATGACACAGTTCAGATTTGGACAGAAAGGACAGCTGTACCCCTGGCTTCTGCAAAGCTCTCTGAGATGCTTCATTGTCCAATTCTGGTTTTCCTGAAAGATTCTCTATTTCTTCACCTTAACTCTACTACCTTCCACAAGTCAGAGGTAGTGATTTAAGAATTCTTGTTCCCACCTGGCTGATATGGTTGGTGGTTCGATTTCCAGTCAGGGCACATGCTCAGGTTGTGGGCCCAATCCCCAGTTGAGGGCATGCAGGAGGTGGCCAGTCAGTGTTCTCTGTCATTGATATTTCTCTCTCTCTCTCCCTCTCCCTTGAAATCAATAAAGAAAAAAAAATTAAAAAACAAGAATTCTGGTACCCTACATTTTTTGAAAGGGTGGGACAGGTGTGTGGCTACAGGGGAAGTTGAGTATGAATGGAAAATCAGAGACATCTATTTTAAAGTGCACAAATCAAGCAGGATAGTCTGTGTCACTCTTGTGAAGCTTAACTAGACAGTAGAAATCTTATCTCCCCTGCCCACCCTTTGTCCTTTTACATACTATAGATAGTCCAAACTCAGTTAAGATTTCAGTTATTATTTTCAAACTCAATAATCTGATTAGTGCCTACCTTCAAAACAAATAAAGGTATAACCAATTCTAGGACAAGACCAAACAAAGTTCTGCTTATTTTCTTGCTTACAATAGGGAAACTTATTTCTAACTATGGCTTTTAAGAATCACAGCATATGGCAAAAGGACTAGAGAGTGTTCAACAAAGAGTCAAACAAACCTATCTGGCCTTAGAAAAGTAATCCTTCAAATGGAGATTTGCGTTATGAGAGCAGCCAAATGTTTATCAACAGTGGGTTTACAATTCCAAATCTTTCCCAATGGCTTTCTATACCCTCTAGCAATGCTGACACTGGTTTGGATTCCTGAGTAAGCTCAGTCTTAAAGAGCTGTGTATGTCCATTGCTAATTCTTTATAAACATTACAGCTTTTTAGTTCCCCAGCTAATTTCTTGCTCTGAATCCCACACTTCTTTCCACCTCTTGTAACTTCACTCTTCAGCCTCAAATCCCTGTGCCAAGGCTTGAGCCAGTGTACTGAAACATGGGTAGCTATCTTGGCAAGCATTGGCAATCAGATGTTTGAAGAAAAATGATGAATAACCATGTGTCTAAGAGACTCATAGAGTTTAGGGACACAAAAGGTTTATTCTTGTGGTTAAACACTGGGAATGTCATCTCATTCCCATCCACTGATTTCTCCATTATCAGCTGGTAAGCCACAAGCCAATCCTTGTTCTGCCAGGATGCAAACTAGTCCTTTTTTTCAAGTTCCACATATGTTCTCGGGCTTAGGAACACTGCAATTGTTCCAAAAGAAATCTGGATGGCACAGTTAATGGGACCTATTAGATTATAATTACAGTACCACAGCATCAGCCTACATTTCCCTGGATTTGATTATTGAACCTTCTTAATGTGTATCTTTGGGTACTGATACCACCATTTACAATGTTGAACTACCATGCTTTAGATGACCAGGTTGAATGCTTCCCTGAGCACTAGGTCAATGAATGAACTGTTTCCTTAGGAAGGAGGTTTGGGAAAGCAGTTCATAATCATAAATACTAATATATGTTGAGTGCCAGTTATGTGTCTGGCCCTATGCTTCCATTACCTCATTTAAGATTCACAACAAAAAAGGCAGGGGCAGATACTATTATAAATATCCCATGTTTACAGATGGGGAAACTGAGGCTTAGATAATTAAGATAAGTTGCCCAAGATTACACAGATAGTAAGCATGGAATTGGAATGTATTCCTACATCTGTTGTGATTCAGAATATATGCTCTTAATTGCTACATTGAATTGCCTCTTTTTGGCAAGTGTGTGTCTGCTCCTTGCTTTACTAGCAAGAGCTCATCTGATTTTAATTTGTTAGAAAGTGAAATACAGTAGAAAAAAACAGATGCTACCTCTCTGGTGAAGTGATGGTTTATACTGTCCTATTTTATGTGTCAACAATGGATTTGAGACAGGTTGTAAAAATTTTTAGATCATTCATTATCATAATTTATCGGGCATCTATTATGTGCCAACACATGTTGGGTGATTCAAAGATGTATAAGGAATGGATATTATCATCATGAAGTGATTGTCTTACCAGAGAAATAAGGCTAATTTTCAGGAACTCTTTCCAAAACATTATATATATATATATATATATATATATATATATATATATATATAAAATTTTATATGAATATATATATATATATTCATATAAAATAATATGCCAACTTATGTGACAACTTTAAGTGTTGTAGAAAACAGTGGGATGTTAATAGAAAGGACATTGGCCTGAGAACCAAAAGATGTTGTTTTAGAAACAGTTTGTAGTGTGAACTTTTAAAAAGTATTCCTTAATTCTTCTTCCTATTTTAGATGTATATTTATTGTTGAAAGTATTACAGATGTCCCCAACCCTTTTCCCCATTATCCCCGTCCACCCTGCTCTAGCCTCACCCAGGCCTTCATTGCACTACTCTCTGTATCCATTGGTTATGCGTATATGCATATAAGTTCTTTGGTTAATTTCTTCCTGCACAACCCCCATTCCCTTTGAGATCCGTTAGTCCATGCTTTCATGTCTCTGTATCTATTTTGTTCCTCAATTTATTTAGTACATTAGATTCCATATATAAGTGAGAGCATGTGATACTTGTCTTTCTCTGACTGGTTTATTTTGCTTAGCATAATACTCTCCAGGTCACTCAATGCAATCCCAAAGGGTAAGATATCCTTCTTTTTTACAGCTGCATAGTATTCCATTGGGTAAATGTAATATCATTTTTTTATCCACTCATCTACTGGTTGATAATTGGGCCATTTCTAGATCTTAGCAATTGTAAATAGTGCTGCTATGAACATAGGGGTGCAAATACTCTTTCTGACAGGTGTTTCAGGATTCTTAGGATATATTCCTAGAAATAGAATCATGGAGTTAAATGGAAGTTCCATTTTAAATGTTTTTTACGAGATTCCATACTGTTTTTCATAGTGGCTGCACCATTCTGCATTCCCACCTGCAGTGTACTAGAGTCCCCTTTTCTCCACACTTGTTGTTTGATGATGTGTTGATGGCAGCCATTCTGTCAGGTGTGATGTGATACATCATTGGCATTTTAATTTGCATCACTAAGATGATCAGTGAGTTTGAGGATTTCTCTTGGCCATCTGTATGTCCTCTTTGGAGAAGTGTCCATTTAGGTCCTTTGACCATTTTTTTTATTTGATTTTTTGTCTTCCTGTTGTTAAGTTCTATCACTTCTTTAAATATTTTCAAAATTAACCTCTTATCAGATGTATCATTGGCTTATATGTTCTCCCATACAGTAGGATCCCTTTTCATTTTGTTGATGATTTATTTTGATGTACAGAAGCTTTTTATTTGTATGTAGTCCCATTTTTTAATTTTTTCTTCTGTTTCTCTTGCCCTAGGCTATGTATTTTTAAAATTCTGCTATGTGAGTTGTCTCAGATTTTGCTGGCTATGGTTTCTTCTAAGGATTTTATGGTTTCACAGTTTACATTTAAGTATTTTTTTTTTTAATCTATCTTGAGTTTATCTTTGTGTATGGTGTAATTTGGTGGTCCAGTTTCATTTATTTATTCATTTATTTTGCGTGTTCCTATCCAATTTTCCCAACACCATATATTAAGGAGATTGTTTTTACTCCACTGTATGATCTTTTTTTTTTTTTTTTTTTTTTTTTAATCCTCACCCGAGGACATTTTTCCATTTTTTGTTCAGATAGAGCGGGGGGAGAGAGAGGAAGAGAGAGAGAGAGAGAAACATCGACGTGAAGGGACACATCGAGTGGCTGCCACCCGCACGACCAACCAGGGCCGGGGACAAACTGCAACCGAGGTACGTGCCCTTAGCGGGAACAGAACCCGGGTCTCTCTATACCGCAGGCCGACACTCCAACCGCTGAGCCAAACCGGCCAGGGCTCCACTGTATGCTCTTGATTCCTTTGACAAATATTAATTGAGCACAATAACTTGGGCTGATTTCTGAATTCTCTGTTCTCTTTCATTGATCTACATGCCTGTTCTTGTGCCAGTAACAGGCTGTTTTGATTACAATGGCTTCATAGTATAATTTGAAAACCTTTATTGTGATCTCTCCTACTTTATTCTTTCTCAATATCTCTGGCTATTTGGGGTCATTTTGGTTCCATATAAATTTTTGGGGTGTTTGTTCTAGAGCTGTGAAATATGTCATTTGTATTTCAATAGGGATTGCATTCAATCCATAGATTGCTTGGCCAGTATGGACATTTTAATGATGTTAATTCTTCCAATCTATGAATACACTATATGCTTTCACTTGTTTATATCTTCTTCTATTTCTTTTTTTAATGTCTTATAGTTTTCTGAATACAGGTCTTTTATATTCTTGGTTAAGTTTATTCCTGGGTATCTTAATTATTTTGTTGCAATGATAAACAGGATTTTTTTTAAGTTTTACTTTCTGAGAATTCATTATTGGTGTATAAAAAGCCATCCATTTCTGGTAGTTAATTTTGTATCCTGGTTCCAAATGGCAGCAGAGTGAATGGAAGCTACACAGACCATCTCCAAGGACCAAACTGGAATTACAACTAAAATAACAACAAATTGTTGGGAAAAAGCAACAGAAAAGTAGATTGTGAAGACCATATAACCAGGGATACTGATTCGACCCTCGTAAAATTGTGGTTGTGTGAGAGTGGGGTTGGGGGCCCACAGAGAGCATCAGTTTTAGCTGTGAGCAGTGACCTAGGGGTTAAAAGCCCAAGCCCGCTCCACAGCAAAGAGGGCCAGGACAAAGTGCTAAAATAGGCACAGCCACTCAACTTGGGCTCTGGCAGAGGAAGGACAGACAGGACTGGAACTCTGTGGGGACACTGGAGATTTGGAGGGTGCTCAGAGCTTTTGCTGAGTTGTAGTCATGCAGGAATGTGGCCATCTTACTCCTTCCCAGGGCTCTGGGGAGAGGCAGCCCCTCCCTCAGATATTCAATCCACCCAGGTAGGACATTGAAATGCAAATTGAGGCTCATTAACAACCAGCATCTGCCCCACCCTTGGGACATCCTCTTGTGTGGAACACCCGAGGGAGTTTTTTATTCAGCTGAGAAACCAAGGCTCTTCAAGTAACTGAGACTAACAGCCTCCAGGCAAAAAGCTATAGAATAACTGAACCATTTCTGGGCCTGCAAATTCACCCAGGAAAGTAAGACTTGACAGTGGTGTTGAATGTGGGTCCTCCAAGAATCATCCAAACCCAGGAGCCAGAAACAGTAGAACACCAACACCCACAGGGAAAATTTAGCAGGCTCCACAGCACACTGAAATAGCCAAAATGGTGAAACAAAGAAACAAATACCAAATGAAAGAACAAGAAACCTCTACTAAAAATTAGATAAATGAAATGCAGTTAAGCAAGTTATCAGAGGTAGAATTCAGAGCCATGACCTTGAAGAAGCTCAATGTCCTAAGTAAGGAGCTCAACACCATTAGTAAAGAAATAGAAACATTGAAAATCAACCAATTGGAAATTAAAAACCACCATGAAGAAATGAGGAATGACATCACAGAAATAAAGAACACATTAAAAGGACTAAACAGCAGACTACAAGAAGCTGAGGACTGGATCAGTGAATTAGAAGACAGGGTAGAAAAAAATCAACCAATCATAAAACCAAAAAAAAAAAAATTGAAAAACAGGAAGATAGCATAAGAGAACTGTGGGACAACTGGAAACATAATAATATCTGCATCAAAGGAGTCCTCGTGGAAGAAGATAAAGATCAAGGGTTAGAGAATATATTTGAAGAAATAGTGACAGAAAATTTCCTAATTCAGTGAAGGAAGAGGGCATTCAAGTTCAAGAATCACAGAGAGCCCCAAGTAAAAAGAACCCAAATAGGGCCAGACCAAGATACATAGTAATTAAAATGCTAAAAGTTAAAACAAAGAGAGAATGCTAAAGGCAGCAAGAGATAAGCAACAGGTTACCTACAAAAGGAAACACCATAAGGCTCTCAGCTGACTTCTCAACAGAAACATTACAGGCCAGAAGGGAATGGCGTGAAGTAATCAAGGTCATGAAAAACAAGGATCTGAATCCAAGACTACTCTATCCAGCAAAGCTATCATAAAAAATAGAAGGTCAAATAAAGAGCTTCTGAGACAAAAAAAAAAAAAAAAAGTTAAGGGAATAGATTAGCACCAAACCAGCACTGCAAGAAATGTTAAAAGGACTTCTGTAATTAGTAGAAGAAATAGGAAGAAAAATATAACCACACAAAAAAAAAGCAATAAATAAGTACATATTAATAATCACGTTAAATGTAAGTAGATTGAATGCTCCAATAAAAAGACACGGAGTAGCTGATTGAATAAGAAACCATGACACATATATATAGTTTACAAGAGACCCACCTCACAAAAAAAGACTCACATTGGCGCTGGCCGGTTTGGCTCAGCAGTTAGAGCATCAGTCTGCAGTCCAGAGAGACCCAGGTTCGGTTCCCACTAAGAGCATGTACCTCAGTTGCAGTGTGTCCCCAGCCCTGGTCTGGTAATGCAGGTGGCAACCACTTGATGTGTCCCTTTCACATTGATGTCTCTCTCTCTCTCTCTCTCTCTCTCTCTCTCTCTCTCTCTCCCCCTCTCTATCTCTCTCCCTCTCTATCTCTCTCCCTCCCACTCTACCTGAACAAAAAATGGAAAACATGTTTTTGGGTGAGTATAACAAAAATATTTGTAAAAAGACTTACAAGGTTGAAAGTGAAGGGATGGAAAAAAATCTTCCAAGCACATGGAAAGAAAAAAGAAGCTGAGGTAGCAATACTCATATTTGATAAAATAGATTTCAAAATGAAGGCCATGAGTAGAGACAAAGAAGGTCACTATATAATATTGAAAGGATCTATTCAACAGGAAGATATAACCTTAATAAACATATATGCACCCAATATAGGAGCACCAACATATATTAAAACTCTTCTGGAGGATTTCAAAGGAGAAATGAACAGCAATACAATCATAGCAGGAGACATCAACACCCCGCTGACATCACTGCATAGATCCTCTCGACAAAAAAATAATTAACGAGGAAACAGAGACTATAAATGAAGCACTAGACCAAATGGATTTAATAGATATCTACAGAGAATTACACCCCAAAACGACAGAATTCAGATTCAACTCAAGTGCACATGGGACATTCTCAAAGATATTCCACATGTTAGGGCACAAACTAAGTCTCTACAAGTTCAAGAAGATTGAAATCATATCAAGTATCTTCTCAGATCACAATGGCATGAAACTAGAAAAAAATTGCAACAAGAACATGCAAAGACATTTGAACATATGGAGGCTAAATTGCAGGTTATTAAACAATGAATGGGTTACCGAGGATATCAAGGAAGAAATTAAAAACTTCCTGGAAACCAATGAAAATGAATACACAACAATACCAAATCTATAGGAGGCAGTGAAAGCAGTTCTGAGATGGAAGTTCATAGCCCTATAGGGCTACCTGAAGAAACAAGAAGAATTTCTAATTGACTATCTAACCTTACAACTTAAACAATTATAAAGCAAACAAAAAGAAAACCCCAGAGCAAGTAGAAGGAAGGAAATAGTAAAGATCAGAGCAGAAATAAATGACATAGAGACCAAAAAAAAAAAAAAAACAATTCAAAGGATCAATGAAACAAAGAGCTGGTTTTTCAAGAAGATAAACAAGATGGATGGACCCTTAGCTAGATTCACCAAGAAACAAAGAGAGAGAACCCGAATGCACAAATCAGAAATGAAAGAGGAGAAGTAACAACTGACACCACAGAAATACAAAGGATCATCAACAAATACTGTGAACAATTATATGGCAACAAATTCGACAATCTAAGCGAAATAGAAAAATTTCTAGAAATGCACAGTCTCCCAAAACCGGACCGGGAAGAGATAGAAAACTTGAACAGACCAATAACAACTAAGGAAATTGAAGAGGTAATCAAGACTCTCCCAGCAAATAAAAGCCCAGAGGGCTTCACGGGTTAATTTTACTGAACATTCACAAAAGAACTAACACCCATTCTCCTCAAACTATTTCAAAAAATTCAAGAAGAAGGAGTACTTCCAACTCATTTTATGAGGCCAGTATAATTCTAATTCCAAAATCAGAAAAAGACACTACAAAGAAAGAAAACTACAGGCCAATATCCCTGATAAACATAGATGCGAAAATCCTGAACAAAATACTAGCAAATCGGATCCAGCAATACATCAAAAAAATTATTCACCATGACCAAGTGGGATTCATCCCAGGGATACAAGGCTGGTACAATATTCGCAAATCAATAAATGTGATACACCACATAAATAAAATGAAGAATAAAAACCACATGATCATATCAATAGACGCCGAAAAAGCATTTGACAAAACCCAGCATCCATTTCTGGTAAAAGTGCTCAGCAATGTGGGAATAGAGGGATCATATCTTGACATTATAAAGGCCATATATGGAAGACCTACAGCCAACATAATACTCAATGGGCAGAAACTAAAAAAAAATTTCTTTAAGAACAGGAACAAGACAGGAATGTCCACTTTGGCCACTCTTATTTAACATAGTACTGGAAGTCTTAGCCACAGCAATCAGACAGGAAGAAAACATAAAAGTGATCCAAATTGGAAAAGAGGAAGTGAAACGGTCATTATTTGCAGATGATATGATATTATACATAGAAAACCCTAAAGACTCCATCAAAAATCTACTAGACTTAATAAATGAATTTGGCAAAGTATCAGGATACAAAATTAATGTCAAGATATCATCAGCATTCTTATACACCAATGATGAACTCATAGAAAGAGAAACTAAAAAAAAAAAAATCTCATTTATCATCGTGGCAAAGAAATTACGATACCTAGGAATAAACTTAACCAAAGTAGTAAAGGACCTATTTGCATAAAACTACAATACATTGAAAAAGAAATAGAGGTAGATATAAAAAAGTGGAAGCACATACCTTGTTCATGGATTGGAAGAATTAACATTATTATAATGTCCATATTACCCAAAGCAATCTATAGATTCAATGCAATCCCCATCAAAATACCAATGGCATATTTCACAGAACTAGAACAAATACTTCAAAAGTTCACATGGATCCAAAAAAGACCCTGAATGCCACAGCAATCTTTAAAAAAAAAAAAAAAAAAAGGGCAATGTAGGTGTGATCTCATTGCGGGATATCAGGTTATACTACAAAGCCACTGTAATCAAAACAACCTGGTATTGGCACAAAAACAGGCATATAGACAAGGGAAACAGAACAGAGAACCTGGAAATTGATCCAAGAATTTATTCTCAATTAATATTTGACAAAGTTGGCAAGAGCATACAGTGGAGTAAAGACAGCCTTTTTAATAAATAGTGTTGGGAAAATTGGACAGCTACATGCAAAAAAATAAAATAAAATAAAATAAAAAATGAAGCTAGACCACCAACTTATACCATACACAAGAATACACTCAAAATGGATAAAAGACTTAAATGTACCTTGTGAATTCATAAAAATTCTAGAATAAATTGTAGGCTACAAAATTTTAGACATTATATGTAGCAGAATTTTTACTGATACTACACCTAGTGCAAGAGAAACAAAGGAAGAAATGAACACATAGGACTACATGAAACTAAAAAGCTTCAGCACAGCAAAAGAAACAACCATCAAAATGGAAAGTGAACCCACCATATGGTAGAACATAATTGCCAATGATGTATCAGATAAGGGATTAATTTCCAAAATATATAAACTATTCATACAACTCAACAAAAGGAAGACAACCCAATTGAAAAATGGGTAGAGAACTATATAGACACTTTTTCAAACAGGATATAGAAATGGCCAAGAGACATGAAAAAATGCTCAACATCACTAATCATCAAAGACATGCAAATTGAAACAAGTATGAGGTATCACCTCACACCTGTCAGAATGGCCGCCATCAACAAATCATCAAACAACAAGTGTTGCCGTGGTGTGGAGAAAAGGGTACTCTAGTACACTGCTGGTGGGAATGCAGTGTGGTGCAGCCACTATGGACAACGCTATAGTGTTTCCTCATAAAGTTAAAAATCGAGTTGCCATTCGACCCAATTATCTCACTTCTGGGAAAATACGCTAAGAATCCTGAAACACCAATCAGAAAGAACATATGTATCGCTATCTTCATAGCAGCACTATTTACAATAGCTAAATTCTGGAAACAACCCAAGTGTCCATCAGTAGATGAGTGGATAAAAAAGCACTGGTACATGTACACAATGGAATACTATGGAGCTCTAAGGAATGAAAGATCTCTTATTATTTGACATGACATGGAGTGATCTGGAGAGTATTATGCTAAGCGAAACAAGCCAAGCAGCGAGAGGCAAATATCACATGATCTCCCTTATTTATGGAATATAATGAACATAACAGTCTGAGGAACAGGGTAGACCCAGAAACATGCAAGTAGTCTACAGACTGACAATCCTTAGAACAGATGGAGGAAAAAGGGAAGAGATAAATCACAGAACTTATATGCATGTACACATAACCGATGGACATGGACAACAAAGCTGGGGACACAGTGGTGGGGAATGGGGAAGAGGGCGTCAATAGGGATAAAAGGAGAAACATCTGTAACAAAAATCAATTAATAAAAAAAAATTTGTATCCTGCTACTTTACCAAATTTATTTATTTTTAAATCTAGTAGATTTTTGGTGGAGTGTTTTGGGTTTTTTATGTACATGTCATGTCATCTTTGAATAATGACAGTTTCACTTCCTCCTTACGTATTTGCATTGTATTTTTTATGACTTGTCTAATTACTGTGGCTAAGACTTCTGGTACTATGTTGAATATGAGTGGTGAAAGCAGACATCCCTGTCTTGCTCCTGTTGTTAAAGGAAATGCTTTTATTTTTTAAAATATGTTTTTATCAATTATTTTAAAGAGAGATAGAAACATTGATGTGAGAGAGAAACATTAATTGGCTGCCTCCTGCGCACCTCCTACTGAGGATCAAGCCTGCAACTGGGCATGTGCCCTGACCAGGAATCAAACCTGGACCTCTCAGTCCATGAGATAATGCTTAATCCACTGAGCCACATTAGCCAGGCATTAAGGGAAATGATTTCCATTTTTGCTCATTGAGTATGATGTTGGCTGTAGTTTTGCCAATATATGGCCTTTAGTATGTTGAGGTATGATACTTCTATTCCCACTTTGCAGAGAGTTTTTATCAAAATGGGTGCTGGATTTTGTTGAATGCTTTTTCTGCCTCTATTCATGTAATTATATGTTTGTCTTTCCATTTTGTTTATGTGATGCATCACTTTTGTTGTTTTACAAATATTGTACCAGCCTTGCATCCCTGAGATAAATCCCACTTGATCATGATAAATAATATTTTTAATATATTGCTGGATCTGATTTGCTAATATTTTGTTGACAATTTTGCCATCTATATTCATCGGGGACATTGGCCTGTCAATTTCTTTCTTTGTAGTGTCTTTATCTGGTTTTGGAATTAGGATAACACTGGCCTCATAAAAGGAGCTTGGAAGTCTTCTTTCCTGTTGAATTTTTTGGAATACTTTGAGGAGGATAGGTATTAGTTCTTTGAATGTTTAGTAAAACTCTTCTGAAAAGTCATCAGTTTAGTAAAACTCTTCTGTTTGCTGGGAGTTTTTTGATTACTGCTTCAAGTCTTCTGAAACTCCTGTTTGAGTTTTTGAAGATAGTATGTTTCTAGGAATTTGTCCATTTCTCCCAGGTTGTCCAATTTGTTGGCATAAACTTGTTTGTTATGTTTTCTTACAATCCTTTGTATTTCTGTGGAGTCAGTTGTTACATCACCTGTTTCATTTCTGATTTTATGTACTTTGTTCCTCTCTCTTTGTTTTTGATGAGTCTGAGTAGAGGTTTATCGATCTTGTTCATCTTTTCAAAGATCCAGCTCTTGGTTTCATTGATATTTTGTAATTTTTTTCAGTCTCTATGTCATTTACTTATACTCTGATACTTATTATTTCCATCCTTTGACTTACTTTGGGCTTTTCTTCTTGTTCTCTTTCTAATTATTTTAGTTGTAGGATTAGGTAGTATATTACAGATTTTTCTTATTTGTTGAGATAGGCCTGTCGTACTATGAACTTCCTTCTCCAGACTGCTTTTGCTTTGTCCCATAGATTTTGTGTTGTTGTGTGTTCATTGCCAGTCATTTTCAGGAAGGTTTTAATTTTTTTTCCTTGATCTCACTGGTAACTCACTCATTGTTTAATAACATGCTATTTAGCTTCCATGTGTTTGAATGTTTTTGCGTGTTTTTACTGTAGTTGATTTCTACTTTCATGCCATTGTGATCTTAGAAGATGCTTGATAGGATTTCAAACTTCTTTAACTTGTAGGGACTTATTTTGTGTCCTAACATGTGGACTGTTTCTGAGAATTTCCTGTGTGTACTTGAGAAGAATGTATAGTCCACTGCTTCAGTTTGAAATGTTCTGTAAATACCAATTAAATCCTTCTGACCTAGTATATCGTTTAGGATCACTGTTTCCTTGTTGATATTTTGTGTTGAAAATCTATCCAGTCAGTGGGGTTTTACATTCCCCTGCTATGACTGTATTGCTGTCAATCCCTCCCTTATAGTCCTCCAAGAGTTTTTAAAAAATATATATTTAGGTGCTCCTATATTGGATGCATATATGTTTATCAGGGTTATATCCACTTGTTGTGTCTATTTCTTTAGTATTATATAGTGACCTTCTTTTCTTCTTATGGCTTTGCTTTACAGTATATTTTGTCAGATGTAAATATTGCTACCCCTGCTTTTTGTTTGTTTGTTTCCATGGAACAAAAAAATGTTTTTTCTGGTTCTTTACTTTCATCCAGTGTGAGTCTTTTGTTCTGAGGTGGATCTATTGTAGACAGTATATATATAGGTCACATTTTCTTATTCATTCAGCTACCCTATGTCTTTTGCTTAGAGCATTTAATCCATCTACATTTAAGATTATTATTAATAGGTAATTATTTATTTATTTATTTTTATTTTTTTTATCCTCACCCGAGGACATTTTTGCATTTTTTTGTTCAGACAGAGAGGGAGGGAGAGAGAGGAAGAGAGAGAGAGAGAAACATCGATGTGAAGGGACACATCGAGTGGTTGCCACCCGCACGACCAACCAGGGCCAGGGACAAACTGCAACCGAGGTACATGCCCTTAGCGGGAACCGAACCTGGGTCTCTCTGTAACACAGGCTGACGCTCTAACCGCTGAGCCAAACTGGCCAGGGCGGTAATTATTTATTGACAAATTTATTCTTTGTGATTCTTTTTCTCTCTCTCTTTTTATTTCTTCTTATTATTACAGCGGTCTCTTTAACATTTCTTGCCGTGCTGGTTTGGTGATAATAAAATCCTTTAGGCTTTTTTTTTTTTTTTTTTTTAAATCTGGGAAGCTCTTTATTTCAGTTTTTATTTTGAATGATAGCCTTGCTGGATAGAGTAGTCTTTAGTTTAGATCATTGCCTTTCACTACCTTAAATGCTTTATGTCACTCCCTCCTGGCCTTGAGTGTTTCTGTTGAGAAATCAATTGACGGCCTTATGGGAACCCATTTGCAGGTAATAAATTGCTTTCCTCTTGCTGCCTTTAAGAGTCTCTCTTTGCATTTAATTTTTGGCAGTATAATTATGATGTGTTTTGGTGTGGGCCTCTTTGGGTTCTTCTAGCTTGTGACTCTCTGTTCTTCCTGAACTTGTGTAACTTTTTTCTTCACCAGGTTAGAGTAATTTTCTGCCCTTATTTCTTTAACTAGGTTCTCTATCCCATGCTCACTTTTTTCTTCTTCTGGTACTCCCATGATGTAAATATTGTTATGTTTTATATGGTCCCAAAGCTTCCTTAAACTCTCGTCCTGTTTTTTAAATGTTTTTTTGTTGTTGTTTGTTTTCTGATTGATTTTTTTTAGCCCTGTTTTCTAATTCCTTGATCCAATCCTTGGCTTCCTTTAATCTGCTGTTTAGTCCTTCCAGTGTATTATGTATTTATGCTATCTCATTCATTTCTGATTGGTTGTTTTTCATAGTTTCTGTATCTTTATTCATGCTGTTGAGCATCCTTATAAGCATTACTCTGAACTCTATATGTGATAAATTTCTTATTTTCATTTCATTTAGCTCTTCTTCTAGAGAATTCTCTTGGTCTTTTATTTGCTTTTTTTTTGTTGTTTTTTTTTTTCTTTCTCTCCTTATTTTGGATACCTATTTGAATTTGTTTCTATGTATTAGGTATATCTTCTATGACTTCCAGTCTTAGTACGGTAGCCTTATGTAGTAGGTGACCTGTGGGGGCCAGTGGCACAGTCTCCCTGATCACCTGACCTGGATGCTCTAATAATGTCCCTTGTGTGCATTGTGTGGGCCCTCCTGTTGTAATTGAGTCTTAATTGTTATTGGCCCATTAGAACATGATCTCAACCCTCAGGCTGGCTGACAGTGAGGCTGAACCCCCAACACAGCATGCAGCCTGCTGTGCAGGTGCTTTTCACATGTAATAGAATTTGTCTCAGCAGAGTTTGGAGCCTATCAATATCTCCTTGTAAATATACTGTTTGTAAAACTTGTTGGACCCTGCTCTGTTGTTGTCTGAAGCTGGCCACTGGGTTTATTGGTTTTGGGCCTCTGCGAAGGGTCTCTGGTGCAGGCCAATGTCAAACATTTGTTTGTGACTGGCCCTGAGTACCCTGTATGGAGCTATCAGTGATCCACAGCTTTTGTCTCTCTCTGCCGGGGTTTAGGGCATATGGACAGGAGCAAGCTGTGCACCAATGTCAGCTTTCACTAACCCTGGGTCCAGGAGCAGTTCAGGCAAAGACGCAAAGCACCCAGAGATCTGCCTGCAGTCTGACTGTTAGTCTCAGTTCCTTACTGAGCCTCATGTTGTAGTTTTCAACAGGGTGTAATCTCCACAGGGGGAGCAAGAAATTTCCCAAGAGGTGGGGCTATTGCTTCCCCACAGCCTAAAGCTGTCTGGATGACAAAGGTCTGTTTGAGAAAGATGGCTTTTGCAGGATGGGTAAATGAGATCCTGGTGACTGTTTTCTCAGCTCTCTCCCCAGAGCCACCAAACCCAGCCTCTCCTCAAACAGCTCCACCCTGCCTTCCCTGTGCTGGAACCCAAGGTAAGTGGGGTTTTTTTTGTTTGTTTGTTTGTTTTTTTATCCTCACCCGAGGACATTTTTCCATTTTTTGTTCAGATATAGCAGCAGGGAGAGAGAGGAAGAGAGAGAGAGAAACATCGATGTGAAGGGACACATCGAGTGGCTGCCACCCGCACGACCAACCAGGGCCGGGGACAAACTGCAACCGAGGCACATGCTCTTAGCGGGAACCGAACCCGGGTCTCTCTGTACCGCAGGCCGACGCTCTAACCGCTGAGCCAAACTGGCCAGGGCCCCAAGGTAAGTGTTTGTAAACAAAATTTAGTGTGTTGGCCCTTTAAGAGAGTGCCTGTGTTTCCAGCTATCTTTCCCTGACAGACAGAAACTCTGGTGCTTTGCCCAGTCAGATGTTATGTGGGCACCTTTCCCAGTTCTGACACTGTAGGCTGTGGAGTTCAGCTTGGGGTTTAGACCCAAGTTTTCTCAAGGGGAATCCCCCACAGCTGAGATATCCTTCTGTAACTTCAGCTGCTGCCCGGGGGGGGCCCAGCTAACCTTGTCACACCTCCACATTTTCTACCAGTCTCAATGTGGACTTCTCTTTACGTCCTTGGTTATGAGGGTTCTCTGCAGCTAGTCTTCAGTTCATTATTCAGGATGATTTTTCTATATTTTAGTTGCAATTCCTGTTTGGTCTGGGCACAAATGTCAGTGAAGTTTCCACTTAATTCACTGCCATTGTGAAATCTAATGTTAAATTTTAATGTTAATTTCAAAATAAAGTGGGTCATTTGTGTTTTCTTGATTAGAAGCAGAAGAGTAGAAATAATCAGGGAAGTCTTTATGGATGTGCTGGACTGTGAAGGGTGGATAACATTTATATTGGTAGGAAGGAGGGAAGAGACTCCAGGTGCAAAAGGAATAGGGAAAGGATAGAAGGGATTATGGCAGAGATGGGAAGATGAGCCTAGAGTGTTTATGGGCCAGCAGAGAGGAAACATTCATAAATAATTTAAAGAGCAAAACCCACAAAGTTAGCCACAGGGGAAATCAGTGGCCATTAAACTAATTAATTGATTGATTTTTACTGTGGTAAAACTTATATAAAATTTAACATTTTAATTATTTTAAAGTATACAATTCAGTGGCATTTAAGTATATTCACAACGTTGTATAACTATCACAACTATCTAGTTCCAGGACTTTTTCACCACACCAAATAGGAACCTCATACCCATTAAGTACTCATTCCCTGTTTTCCCTTCTCCTTAGCCCCTGGAAACCACTAATCTCTTTTTGTATCGACAAATTTTCCTATTATGTATATTTTATATAAATGGAATCTTACAATGTCTGGCCTGTGTGTCTGTTTTCTTTTACTTAAGATAATATTTTTAGTATGTATCCATGTTTTAGTATATATCAAAATTTCATTCCTTTTTATGGCTGGATAATATGTGATTGTATGGATTTATAGCATATTTTGTTTATTCATTCATCTGTTGATAGACATTTGGGTTTTTTCACCTTTTGACTATTGTGACTAGAGCTTCTATGAACATTGGTGTGGAAGATTTTGTTTAAACACTTGTTTTCCTTCTTCTGGGCATAAAACTAACAATGGAATTGTTGTGTCATATGGTAATTATATGTTAAATTTATTGAAAAATGTCATATTTTTAATAAAAAATCTAGCATAGTGATTAAAAACAAGGGCTTTGAAGTTTGAGTTGAATGCTGGCTATGCCAGTTACTAGTTGTATGATCTTGATTGTGTAATATGGCCTCTGAACCTCTGTTTTCTCATCTGCTGAATAGGGTGGTTTGGGTAATTACATGACATAAAGCACAAGTACTTATCACAGTGCCTGGCACATAGCCAGTACTATAAATGGCAGCTACAAGGAATAGCCTATATAAGTCTCATGCTAAATGTAATGTATAGTCAACATCATAAATAGCAGAGGTACAAACCTTTCATTGACTTTGCTACTTACCCTTGCCCCTCCTCGTAGAACTCAGAAAGTGACCTCAATTTTTAGGGAAAAAATTGAGTTACTCTGATTCCTTAACCCTTACATTTATTTAAATATTCAAATTGCATGTATATATGAGTATATGTACACATACACACATGTACATATTATACTCACTAAACAGTGTAGTGAAAAAGTTTCCTTAAAATGTTAAACTTTATTTTTTATAAAAGATATATTTTTCAGGAAGAGGAAATTTACTGCAATAATTAAAAGTGCATGTTCTTGTTCAAAAAACACATGAGATTACATTCTAATTCTGAGTTTATTAGTTGTGTAATCTTGGGCAAATTGCCTCATCTCTCTGAGCCTCAGTTTCCTCATTTGTAAACATGTGGATATTAATAATACTACTTGCCTATGTTGGTTTGTTGTGAATATTAAATGAGATCATGTAAGCACAGTGCCAAACACATAGTAAGCAATCAACCCTTTGTTACCACAGAGATACCCATAACTTTGATCTTCCTTGCTTTGTTTCATCCCTCAAGCCATTCAAGTGGTTTATGTGAGTTAATGAGCCAAGGGCTTTAGCCACACCTGAAAGACTATGAAATATTCTTTCCAAATGAAATACAATTTTATGATACCAGGAGCAACTCAATAATATAATTTCAAATGGATCTTCTGGATTTCCTGTCTATAATCAGTATCTCTGTTGGAAATTATATTTTTCTAAGAAAGATTGATTTTCCACCTATACAGACAGAATTATGTAATATTTTAGCATAAAGGGGAAAGGGACAGTAAAATAAATTTACATCTATTGTATACTGTGCACTCAATTTGTCTTATTTTATTTTTATAAAAACCTTGTTGTGAGGTAAGTACATTCCCATCTTGCAGCTGGAGAAACTGAAGTTCAAAAGTAAATTGCCCATAACTTAGACATTTCTGAACCAAGATGTGAACCCAGATCTTTCTGAAGGTTTCAATTTACTATGCAACATTTACTTTAAAGAATGACTGAGGTTGCGTTTTGCTGTTGGTGAAACAAAAACAAGACTAAAGTGAGCTATCTGCGGTAACTTAGTCAGGTAATGATAAAGCAAAAATTAGAATCCAGTTCCAAGAATGCCAGGTCATGTTATTTATTGCCTTTGTATGACATTACATACATCTCATATTACACAGACTTTGTTAAAAAACTACTTTGTCTAGTTAGAAATGGAAGAGTGGCCTGGTGTTCCCTTATGTTTGTGTGCCTTCTGTATTCTCTGGTTGATGTTCAGAAGTAAATAGGCAATGTGACAACTTGGCTAGGCTACAGGGTCCAGATTTCTGTTCAAACACCAGTACAACCATTGCTATGAAAGTATTTTTTAGATACGATTAATTTTTATATTGATTTTTTTTTGTTACAGATGTTACTCCTTTGTTCGCCATTGACACCCTCTTCCCCAACCCCTCACCCCGTCCCCAGCTTTGTTGTCCATATCCATCGCTTATGCGTTCATGCATGTAAGTTCTGTGGTTTATCCCTTCCCTCCCCCTCTTCTGAGGGTTTTCAGTCTGTACACGACTTCCACGTCTTTGGGTCTACCCTGTTTCTCAGAATGTTATGTTCACTATATTGCACAAATAATTGAGATCATGTGAGATTTCCCTCTCTGCTTGGCTTGTTTCGCTTGGCATAATACTCTCCAGGTCACTCCAAGTCATCTCAAATAATAAAAGATCTTTCATTCTTACAGCTGCATAGTATTCCATTGTGTACATGTACCACCACTTTTTTATTCACACATCTACTGATGGACATTTGGGTTGTTTTCAGATCTTAGCTATTATAAATAGTGCTTCTATGAACATAGGTGTACATATATTCTTTCTGATTGGTGTTTCAGGTTTCTAAGGGTATATTCCTAGGAAGTGGGATTACTGGGTCAAATGGAAGTTCAATTTTTAGTTTTTTGAGGTAACACCATATTGTTTTCCATAGTGGCTGCACCAATCTGCATTCCCACCAGCAGTGTACCAGAGTCCTCTTTTCTCCACACCACCACAACACTTGTTGTTTGATGATTTCTTGATAGTGGCCATTCTGACAGGTATGAGGTGATACCTCATAATTGTTTTAATTTGCATCTCTCTGATGATTAGTGACATTGAGCATTATTTCAGATGTCTTCTGGCCATTTCAATGTTCGATTTGGAGAGGTGTCTATTTAGTACTTCTGCCATTTTTTAATTAGGTTCTTTGTCGTTCTTTTGTTGAGTTGTATGAGCACTCTATCAGTTTGGGAAATTAACCTTTTATCTGATGTATCATTGGCAGCTATGCTCTCCCATACAGCAGATTGCCTTTCCATCTTGATGATTGTATCTTTTGCTGTGCAGAAGCTTTTGAGTTTTATGTAGTCGCATGTGTTCATTTTCTCCTTTGTTTCTGTTGCCTTAGGTGATGTATCAGTGGAAATTCTGCTGCGTATGATATCTGAAATTTGGTTGCCTACAGTTTCTTCCAGGATTCTTATGGATTCATGAGTCACATTTAAGTCTTTTATTCATTTTCAGATTATTCTTGTGTACGGTATAAGTTGATGGTCTAGTTTCATTTTTTGCATGTAGCTGTCCAATTTTCCCAACACCATTTATTAAAGAGGCTGTCGTTACTCCACTGTATGCTCTTGCCACCTTTGTCAAATATAAATTGAGCATATTGCCTTGGATCTATTTCTGGGTTCTCTGTTCTGTTCCATTGGTCTATATGCCTGTTCTTGTACCAGTACCAGGCTGTTTTGATTACAGTGACTTCATAGTAAAACCTGAAATCTGGTAATGTGATCCCTCCAATTTGTTCGTTTTTCAAGATCGCAGTGGCTATTCGAGGCCTTTTTTGGTTCCATTTAATTTTTTTTAATTTAATTAATTTATTTATTTTTGTTACAGATGTTTATCCTTTTTCTCCACTGATTTCCCCTTCCCACTCCCTCCCTGCCCTGTCCCCAGCTTTGTTGTCCAAGTTTGTTTTTTATACACACATGCATATAAGTTCTGTGGTTTGTCTCTCCTTCACCATTCCAAGTTCTGGGGATTGTCAGTCTGTACCCCACTTAGACGACTCTGGGACAACCCCATTCCTCAGACTGTATGTTCATTATATTCCACAAATAAGTGAGCTCATATGATACTTGTCTTTCTCTTTTTGGCTTGTTTCACTTAGGATAATATTTTCCAGGTCCCTCCATGTCATCTCAAAGGATAAGAGATCTTTCTTTCTTACAGCTGCATAGTACTCTAATGTGTATATGTACCACAGCTTTTTTATCCATTTGTCTAAGGATGGACACTTGGGCTGTTTCCAGATCTTAGCTATTATAAATAGTGCTACTATAAAAATGGGGGTACATATATTCTTTCTGATGGGTGTTTCAGGTTTCTTAGGGTATATTTGTAGAAGTGGGATCACTGGGTCAAATGACAGTTCAATATTTAATTTTTTGAGGTAACAACATATTGTTTTCTATAGTGGCTGCACCAGTCTGCATTCCCATTAGCAGTGTACTAGAGTCCCCTTTTCTCAACACTCTTGCCAACACTTGTTGTTTGATGATTTGTTGATGGCGGCCATTCTGATAGGTGTGAGGTGATACCTAATTGTTTTTTTTAATTTGCATTTCTCTGATGATTAGTGATGTTGAGCATTTCTTCATATGTCTCTTAGCCATTTGTATTTCCTGTTTGGAGAGGTGTCTATTTAGGTCCTTGGCCCATTTTTCAATTGGGTTCTTTGTCTTCCTTTTGTTGAGTTGTATGAGCAACATGTATATGTATGTGTGTGTGTATATATATATATATATATATATATATATATATATATATGAAATTAACCCCTTATCTGATATATCGTTGGCAATTATGCTCTCCCATACAGTGGGATGCCTTTCCATTTTGGTGATTATATCTTTTGCTGTGCAGAAGCTTTTGAGTTTGATATAGTCCCATGTGTTCATTTTCTCCTTTTTTTCTGTTGCCCTAGGTGATGTATCAGTGAAAATTCTGCTGCATATGATGTCTGAAATATTATTGTCTACAGTTTCTTCTAGAATTTTTATGGATTCATGAGTCACATTTAAGTCTTTTCTCCATTTTGATTTTATTCTTGTGTAGGGTGTATGTTTATGGTCTAGTTTCATTTTTTTGCATGTAGCTGTCTAATTTTCCCAACACCATTTATTAAAGAGGCTGTCTTTACTCCACTGTATGCTCTTGCCACCTTTGTCAAATATTAATTGAGCATATGGTCTTGGGTCCATTTCTGGGTTCTCTGTACTGTTCCACTGGTCTATGAGCTTGTTCTTGTGCCAGTACCAGGTTGTTTTGATTAGAGTAGCATTGTAGTATAACCTGAAATCTGCTAATGTGATCCCTCCTACCTTGCTCTTCTTTTCAAGATTGCTGTGGCTATTCAAGGTCTTTTTTGTTTTTATATGAACTTCTGAAGTATTTGTTGAAGTTCTGTGTAGTATGTCATTGGTATTTTGATAGGGATTGCATTGAATCTATAGATTGCTTTGGGTAGTATGGACATTTTAATGATGTTAATTCTTCCAATCCATGTGCTTCCACTTTTTAGTATAGTCCTCTATATATTTTTTCAATGACCTGTAGTTTTCTGCAAATAGGTCCTTTATTTCTTTGGTTACATTTACTCCTAGGTATCTTAGATTTTATGCAGCAATGGTAAATGGGATTGTTTTTCTGGTTTCTCTTTCTGTGAGTTCATCATTGGTGTATAAGAATGCCATCAATTTCTTCATGTTGATTTTGTATACTGCTACTTTGCCAAATTCATTTATTAAGTCTAGAAAATTTTTGATGGAGTCTTTGGAGTTTTCTATGTATAGTATCATGTCATCTGCAAATAATGACAGTTTCACTTCCTCCTTTCCAATTTGCATCCCTTTTATTTTTTCTCCTGTCTGATTGCTCTAAGACTTCCAGTACTATGTTAAATAAGAGTGGCAAAAGTGGGCATCCTTGCCTTCTTCCTGTTCTTAAGGGAAATGCTTTTAATTTTTGCCCATTGAGTATGATGTTGGCTATAGGTCTTTCGTATATGGCCTTTATTATGTTGAGATATGCTTTGTCTATATCCAGATTGCTTAGCGTTTTTATTGGAAATGGGTGCTGGATTTTGTCAAATGCTCTTTTGGCATCTATTGATATGATCATACAATTTTTATCATTCATTTCTTAATATGGTGTATCACATTTATTGATTTGCAAATATTGTAGCAGGCTTGCATCCCTGGGATGAATCCCACTTGGTCATGGTGAGTAATTTTTTTGATGTATTGCTGGATTCGGTTTGCTAGTATTTTGTTCAGGATTTTGGCTTCTATGTTCATCAGGGATATTGGTCTGTAGTTTTCTTTCTTTGTAGTGTCTTTTGCTGGTTTGGAATTAGAATTATGCTGGCCTCATAAAACGAGTTTGAAAGTCTTCCTTCTTCTTGAATATTTTGAAATAGTTTGAGGAGAACAGGTATTAGTTCTTCTTTGAATGTTCGGTAAAATTCCACCATGAAGCCGTCTGGCCTGGGCTTTAGTTTGCTTTGAGAGTCTTAATTATATTTTCAGTTGCTTCTGTTGGTATTGATCTGTTCAAGTTTTCTCTCTCTTCCCGGTTTAGTTTTGGGAGACTACGTGTTTCTAGAAATAGATCCATTTTGCTTAGATTGTCGAATTTGTTGTCGTATAATTGTTCATAATATCTGTTAACAATCTGTTGTACTTCTCTGGCGTCGATTATTATTTCTCCTCTTTCATTTCTGATTTTTTGTATTTTGGTTCTCTTTGTTTCTTGGTGAGTCTAGCTAAGGGTCCATCAATCTTGTTTATCTTTTCAAACAACTAGCTCTTTCTTTCATTGATCCTTTGAATTGGTTTCTGGTCTCCATGTCATTTATTTCTGCTCTGATCTTTACTATTTCCTTCCTTCTACTTGCTCTGGGTTTTTTGTTTTGTTTTGTTTTGTTTTCCCCCTAGTATTTTAAGTTGTGTGGTTATAGGTTCTGTTAGAAATTTTTCTTACTTCTTGAGGTAGGCCTTTAGTGCTATGAACTTCCCTCTCAGAACTGCTTTCGCTGCATGCCATAGATTTTGTGTTGTTGTGTGTTCATTTTCAATGGTTTCCAGGAAGTTTTTAAATTCTTCCTTGATCTCCTCGGTAACCCATTCATTGTTTAATAACATGATATTTAGCCTCCATGTTTTCAAGTGTCTTTGCATGTTCTTGTTGCATTTGATTTCTAGTTTCATGGCATTGTGATCTGAGAAGATACTTGATATGATTTCAATCTTCTTGAATTTGTAGAGACTTAGTTTGTGTCCTAACATGTGGTCTATCTTTGAAAATGTCCCATGTGCACGAGAAGAATGTGAATCCTGCAGTTTTGGGTTGTATTTCTCTGTAGATATCTATTAAATCCATTTGATCTAGAGCTTCATTTGGAGTTTGTGTTTCCTTGTTAATTTTTTTGTTCAGAAGATCTATCCAGTGATGTCAGCGGAGTGTTGAAGTACTCTGCTATGGTTGTATTGCTGTCGATTTCTCCATTGAAGTCCTCCAAAAATTTTTAATATATTTTGGTGCTCCTATATTGGGTGCATATATGATTACCAAGATTATATCTTCCTGTTGGATCGATCCTTTCAATATTATGTAGTGTCCGTCTTTGTCTCTAGTTTTGGCCTTCATTTTGAAATCTACTTTATCAGATATGAGATTGCTATCTCAGCTTTTTTCTTTTTTTTCCTTCCATTTGATTGAAAGATTTTTTCTCTAGCTTTTTCCTGGTGGCTAGTAGTCTCAGTTACTCAGTGGCTTGGAATGTAGCCCTGGTGTTCTGCCAAAGAGAATTTCCAGAGGGTGGGATAGATGTTGGTTGTTAATGCGCCTCAATTTTTATTTCTTTGCCTCACCTGGGAAAGGCTGAATCTCTGAGGGGCGGGGTTCTGCTGCTTTTCCCCACAGCTCAAGTAAAAAGCACACTGGCCACCATCCTTTGTGGCCACAACTCAGCAAAAACTCTTGACTACCCTCCAAATTTTAGGTGTCCCCACAGATTTCCAGCCCAGTCTGCCCTCCCTCTGCTGTAGTGGCTGTGGCTACTTTAATGCTCTGTCCTTGCTCTCTGAGATATGGAGCGGGCTTGGTCTTTATTCTCCAAGGGCGTTGCTCACAGGTAAGACTGCTGCTATCCTTGGGCTCCCAGCCCACCACCATCTCGTGCCTCCACAGATTGTACCAGTGTCCCTGGTTATATGGTTTTGTCTTGCTGCTTTTCGGTTGCTCTTTTCCGATGATTTGTCTTTATTTTAGTTGTAATTCCCATTTGGTCCTGGGAGATTGTCTGTGTAGCTTCTATTCATTCCACCTCCATTTTCACATCCTCTAAGCCTACCCTGTGAGCAGCTGGGTTGCACAGGCCTTCCTGGTGCCCAATCACCCTGCAGTTCCTGCAGGTTGCTGGATGGCACAGTCCCTTTGAGGCCTCACTCTGTGTCTATCTTATGGGCTGCTCGGTAGCACAGGCCTCTCTGGTGTTTCATCACCCCACGGACCCTGTGGGTAACTAGATTGGTGGGTAAATCGATCATGCAGTCCCTGCTGGGTGGCACAGGCCTCTCTGGTGCTTTAGCACCCCACAGGTCCCATGGTTAATGGATCACACAGTCCCTGCTAGGTCGCACAGGACTCTCTGGTGCCACCGCACCCTGCAGTTTCCTTGGGCGGGCAGCTGGATTGTACCAGTCTCTCTGGGGTTTTGGCTTCCCACTGCTCTTGTGAGTTTGGATGGCACAGGCCTCTTAGGAGCCCCAAGTCCCACTGCTGGTGGCTGGGGAGTGCTATTGCCCTGTGGGGCTCAACTCCTGCTCAGCTTTTGCTGTAGATTTTGGGGATGGGTCTCATCTGCTGATCTGTGCTTCTGTTACCTGGGATGGATGTCTGCTCCCCAGCCTCTGTTGCTGGGGGTATATCTGGACTCTGATCAGGCTGCTACTATGGGGAATGGTGCTGGGCTCCTGGCTGTCTGAGGCTTCCGCAACTGGCACCTTGGAAGCTCCACTACTGTGCACTGGTCTGTGTTGACACAGTGTCCACTGGTCCAATGGTGCTAGGTGTGCTGGTGGGCTCATGTTGCTGGGCCCTAGCCTCTCCCACTGCCTCCTCCAAGGGAAGAACTGGAATCTTCCAAAATGGTAGGACCTCCTCGTGGCTCAGGGAGAAGCACCCTGAAGGGCCGCTTACCGCGGTAGCAGGCTGCTCTTGTCCACAGCACAAGAACCTTCTGCTCCTGGGCTCAGCACTACTCGGGTTTGGTTGTTTACCTTTATGCCCACTCACACTCTCTCACACACTCGCTCACTCTCTCACACACTCACCCTTCTTATGGTCCTGCCCACTGCCATCTTCCACTCACTCTGTGTCTTTTTATTGGAGCATTAAACCATTCACATTTAAGGAGATTATTAATATGTACTTATTTATTGCCATTTTTGTTTAGTGTGGTTTTATTTTTATTTTTTCCTATTTCTTCTACTAATTACAGCAGTCCTTTTAACATTTCTTGCAGTGCTGGTTTGGTACTAGTATATTCCCTTAGCCTTTTTTTCTTTCTTTTTTTTTTCTCCTGGGAAGCTCTTCATTTGACCTTCTATTTTGAATGATAGCCTTACTGGATAGAGTAGTCTTGCATTCAGATCCTTGTTTTTTATTACCTTGATTACTTCATGTGATTTCCTTCTGTCCTGTAGTGTTTCTGTTGAGAAGTCAGCTGATAGATAGCCTTGTGGTGTTTCCTTTCTAGATAGCTTGTTACTTATTTTTTGATGCCTTTAGGATTCTCTCTTTGTTTTTATTATTGATATTTTAATTACTATGTGTCTTGGTGTGGGCCTGTTTGGGTTCTTCTTACTTGGGGCTCTCTGTGCTTCTTGAATTTGAATGCCTTCTTCCTTCACTGAATTAAGGAAGTTTTATGTCACTATTTCTTCAAATATATTCTCTAAGCTTGCTCATTTTCTTCTGCTTTGGGGACTCCTATGATGCAAATATTACGTTTCCAATTGTCCCACAGTTCTCTTAATCTGTCTTCCTGTTTTTTAATTGTTTATTCCTATTGGTTTTCTGATTGGTTGATTTTTTTCTACTCTGTCTTCTAATTTACTGATCCGGTCTTCAGCTTCTTCTACTCTGCTGGTTAGTCCCTCCAATATGATCTTTATTTCTGCTATGTCATTCTTCATTTACAGTTGGTTGGTTTTCAGTATTTCTATATCTTTAGTCATGGTGTTGGTGTCCTTACTCATACTGTTGAGCTTCTTCAAGATCATGGCTCTGAACTCTACCTCTGATAACTTGCTTAACTGTATTTCATTTACCTCATCTTTGGTACAGGTCTCTTGTTCTTTCTTTTGGGATTTGTTTCTTTTTTTTCACCATTTTGGCTATCTTAGTGCATGTTAGAGCCTGCCAAATTTTCCCTGCGGGTGGTGGTGTTCTGCTGTTGTGGCTCCCTCTACTGGGTTTGGATGAGCATGGGAGGACCCACGTTAAATACCACTGTCAAGTCTTACTTTCCTGGGTAGATTGGCAAGCCCAAGAAAGGTTTGATTATTTTCTAGATTTCTGCCTGGAGGCTATTAGTCTCAGTTACTTTTAGAACCTTTGGTTCTCAGTTGAATAAAAACCTCCCTCTGGTGTTCAGAGTAAGAGAATTTCCTGAGGGTGAGCAGATGCTGTTTGTTATGGAGCCTCAATTTGCATTACTATGTCCCAGCTGAGTGCGGTTGAATCTCTTAGGAAGGGGCTGCTGCTTTTCCTCAGAGCTCCGGGAAGAAGTAAGATGGCCTCCTTCCTGTGTCCTGCATGGCTGCAACTCATCAAAAATTCTGAGTGGCCTCCAAATTTCAAGTGTTCCCACACAGTTCCAGTCCAGTCCATCCTCCCTCTACCAGAGCCCAAGGTGAGTGGCTGCAGCAACCATTTCAGTGTTCTGTCTAGGCCCTCTGTACTGTGGTGCTGCCTGAGGATTTTAACCCTGAGGGCACTGCTCAGAGCTAAGACTGCTGCTGTCTGTGGGCTCTCAGTCCCCCTCTCGTGCCTCTGCAGACCTACCAGGCTTGATTCAATGTTTCTGGTTATATGATCTTCTCAAGCTGCTTTTCTGTTGCTTTTTCCCAACCAGTTGTCTTTATTTTAGTGTAATTCCAGTTTGGTCCTGGGAGATCGTCTGTGTAGCTTCCATTCACTAGGTTGCCATTCTCTGTGTCGAAGAACAGGTCTTTTACCTCCTTGGTTAAGTTTATGCCTAGGTATCTTAATTTTTTGTTGTTGTTGCAGTGGTAAACTTGATTAATTTTTAGTTTTCTTTTCTGAGTGTTCATTATTGGTGTATAAAAATGCCATCAATTTCTGAAAGTTAAATTTTTATCTTGCTACTTTGAAAAATTCATTTATTAAATCTAGTAGATTTTTTATGGAGTTTTTAGGGTTTTCTATGTACCATGTCCTGTCCAGTACTATGTTGAATAAGAGTGGCAAAAGTAGACATCTCTGTCTTGGGCCTGTACTTCAGAGAAATGCTTTTACTTTTTGTCCGTTGAGTATGATGTTGGCTGTAGGTTTTATCACATATGGCCATTATTCTTTTGAGATATGATTCCACTATTCCCACTTTGTTGAGCATGTTTATCAGAAATGGGTGCACCTATCACTATTTCATAACTTACAATTTGTAATCTTTGTCTTTTTCGCCTTATATACAAAGGAATATTACTCAGACACAAAAAGAATGAAATCTTTTCACTTGTGAAAACATGAATGGATCTAGAGGTTATTATGATAATGAAATAAGTCAGATAGAGAAAGACAAATACCATATGATTTTACTTATATGTGAAATCTAATTAACAAAATAAACAAACAAACAAAACAGAAACAAACTCATAGATACAGAGAACAAATTGGTGGTCACCAAAAGAGAGAGGTATTAGGGGTGGGTGAGTGAAAAAGCATATGACTATTTAAAAAATATTGTAGCTGGGCTAGTACCAGGCATGTGGAATTTCCTAAATCTCCCTAGCTAAAGAGTGAGCCGAATCTTTGTCCCATTCTGCTTTATATTCATACAGTTTGGGTCCTATGTCCTCTGCTCAGGTCTTTTTTCTTTTTATAAGTTATAATTTTTCATTTGTTTACTTTTTTAACTTATCTTTATTGTTGAATGTATTACAGATGTCTGTCTTTTTTGCCCCCTTGACCTCTTCCCCCCAATTCCACCCTCTGCTCAGGTCTTTAATGTGGGTGTTTCTTAGGCCCTTGTCCTAGGACTTCTTCTCCCTGTGCACAATGTCGTCCATACACAATTCTATGCTTCAGTCCAAATATATCTTCCAAGCTCCAGTTCCACATATATCTAACTGCTTATATCTGTCTCCCTGGCTATTCACAGATACCTCAAACTCAGTGTGTCCAGAACTAAACTCATTCTTTACACACACATACACACACACACACACACACAAAAACACACACACAAATTGGTCCTATCCTGTACTTCTCCATCTCAGCAAATAGCATTACCATCCTCCTTATTACTCTCTGTTGACTCCTCTTTCTCTTTCACCTCTCAAATCCAATCATATACCTTAATCCATTCATTCACCAACTAGGAAACTTAAATTTCTTTTCTAAATGCTTTTTTATAGAAAATTTAAAACATATACACAATAGAATAGTACAATTAAACTCTTCCCACATACCAATTGCTCAGTTCCCAATTTACCAATTCATACAATTTGTTTAATGTATCCCACTTCTCCCCAATCTCAATTACTTTGAAACAAATCCCAAAGATCATTTCATTTCATCTGTATTTCATTATGTAGCCCTTAAAAATTAGTTATGAAGACATCCAAAATTCATTATCACACAAAATGCAAAATTAAAAATCATCCATAATGTAATCAAATATTCAATGATTATTCATATTTCCTCATTGTTTAATAAATGGTTTGTTTTCTTATATTTGAGTGGCCAGATAAAGTCCCTACATTGCAATTGAATGATAATGGTAAATTTCTTTTCTTTTCTCTTTTTATTTAATTAATTAATTTATTTTTGTTGCAGATGTTTCTCCTTCTTCCCCCACTGATTCCCCCCTCCCTTGGTTTCCACAAGATCTCTGTTTTGCTCCCTGCAATCTTTTGTTGAAGAAACTTTATTATTTGTGTTGTAAGAGTTCCCCACAGTTTTGATTGTTGGTTTCTGTCCCTGTACATTTACTATAATATTATTTTAAAGTATTAGTAGTTAGCCCTGGCCAGTTTGGCTCAGCAGTTAGTGTGTTGGCCCGTGGACTGAAGAGTCATGGGTTCGATTCATGATCAAGGTCAAGTACCTCAGTTGGAGGTTTGATTCCTAGCCCTGGTTTGGAGTTGTGCAGGAGGCAACCCATCGATGTGTCTCTCTCACATAGATGTTTCTCTCTTCTCCTCCTCTTCCCTCCCTTCCACTCTCTCTGAAAAAAGTGGAAACATTTCCTCAGGTGAGGAATTAAAAAAAATAAATATATAAAGTATTGGTAGTTAGATCTAGAGACTTGATCATATTCCATTTCTCTCTCTCCAAGATTATTTCATCTGGTGATGTTTTAGTTTTTAATCATGAGGCATAGAATGTCTGCAATGTCTTCTTGTTTCTCTTTCTGTGATGTTAGCATCTATTAATAATATTCTTGCCTCAATCCATTACTTCATAGGGACTTACAAATGTTGATCCTATAAATCTGTCTTTTCTTTTAGTAGAAACATTCTTTCATTAAATTGTATGGTTGCCCTAAATTCATTTAGGAAAGGCAGGATAAATGATTGATTCCAACACAACTCTCTTTTATTTTAACCAATTTTTAAAATAATTAGCTATTTTCCTTGCATCCTCCAAAAGTGACCAGTGGGGGGTTTTTATTTGGGGGATTTGAGGGAAAAGTATTATTATGAACTCATGGAATTCTAAATATTTTCAGCATCTAATTTATTGCAATTATCATTATTGATACTTAAATGACCACTTATTTGGCCAGTGAAAGCCTGTTCATATTGTCTCTTGGGTCCTTTTGAGTACCTTATTAGTTTTTTAAAACAGCTTTACTGAGGTATAGTTAACATATAGTAAGCTGCACACATTTAAATTGTGCAGTTTGATAAGTTTAAACATATATTTACAACCATAAAATCATCACCGCAATCAAGATAATGAACACATCCATCACCCTTAAAGTTTTCCTCATGCTCCTTTATAATACTTTCACTCACACTTCTTTACCACTCACATCCTTGGGCAATAACCAATCTGCTTTCTGTCACTATAGATTAACTTTCATTTCCAAAAATGCTATGTGAATGGAAATATAGAATATGTATGCTTTTCTTTACTGGCTTCCTTTGCTTAGCATTATTATTTATATATTAATTCAAGATATTGACTATATTAATATTCCATTATGTGTTTTATGTTGTATCTAAGAAACCTCTTCCTAAACTAAGTGCACAAAGATTTTTCTCCTAATTTTTCCACTGAATATTTTAAAGTTTTGGGCTTACATTTAGATCTAAAATCATTTAGTTAACTTTTATATTGGTGTGAGACACAGATCAAATACATGTATTTATTTATTTATTTAGCATATAGATGTCCAATTATTCCAGCACTATTTTTTGAAGACTATCCTTTCTCTGCTGAATTGCCTTTGCAGTTTTATCAAAAATCAATTCACCATGTATGTGTGGGTCTATTTCTGGACTCTCTATCTTGATTCATTGATATATTTGTCTATCTTTATGCCAATAATACACTGCCTTGATTGCTGTAACTTTATAATACACTTTGAAGTCCTATAAAAGTTTATTTTTTTCTTTTTCAAAGTTTCTTTTGGCTTTTCTAGTTCCTTTGCATTTTATTATTTTTTAAATGTTATCTTTATTGTTGAAAAGTATTATAGATGTCCCCATTTTTCCCCCATTGACCCCCTTCTCCCAGCTCCTGCCCCCACCCCTGCTTTCACCACACTATTTTCTGTGTCCATTGGTTGTGCATATAAGTTCTTTGGTTTATCTCTTCCTGTGCCCCATCCACCTTCCCTCTGAGGTTCATCAGTCTGTTTCCTGCTTCCATGTCTCTGAATCTATTTTGTTCATCAGTTTATTTTGTTTATTATATTCCACATATAACTGAGATCATGTGATACTTGTATTTCTCTGACTGGCTTATTTCACTTAGCATAATACTCTCCAGGTCTCTTCATGTTGTCTCAAAGGGTAAGAGATCCTTCTTTTTTATAGCTGCATAGTAATCTACTGTGTAAATGTACCACATCCATATATATTTTAAAATTGCATTGAGACAGTCGTTCCCCAGGCGGTGGTAGAGGAGGCCTCGAAATGGATCGCAGTCGCAGTCGCAGCCGTAGCCGCAGCCGCAGCCGCAGCCGCAGCCGCTCTCCACTGATGGAACCTAAGCGGTCCCGGTCCGCTTCCAGGGAGAGAGAACAAGGGAACCAAGAAAGTTCTCAGCCCCAGGAGAAAGATGAGAAAATGAGCCAGTCCCAGGAGAAAGATGAGAAAATGAGCCAGTCCCAGGAGAAAGATGAGAAAAGGAGCCAATCCCAGGAGAAAGATGAGAAAAGGAGCCAATCCCAGGAGAAAGATGAGAAAAGGAGCCAATCCCAGGAGAAAGATGAGAAAAGGAGTCAATCCCAGGAGAAAGATCAGAAAAGGAGCCGCTCGCAATCCCCACACAGAAAACGCTCCAAATCCCCAAGACGACAGAGATCCACATCTCCTTCCCCTTCTCAACCGAAAGGAAGAAAAGATGAGGAACCAAAGGAAACAAAGAGTGAAGAACAACAGATTACTGCAGAGGAAGACTCAGAGGGCAAAACAGAGGAAGAAATAGAAATGATGAAGGGAAAAAGATTGGATGGCAATGTAAATGCCTATGCCATAAATGTGTCTCAGAAAAGGAAGTACAGAGAGAGCGAAAGGGAGAGGGGGAGAGACAGAGACCGAGACAGAGACAGAGACAGAGAAACATCGAGGTGGGAGAGACACATGGATCGGCCACCTCCCTCACGCACCTCAACTGGGGACCGAAACCGCTCCGACAGAGAATCAAGCCGGCGACACTATGGATCACGGGAGTACACTAAACCATCTGAGCCACACCGGCCAGGGCTCAAATTATAGATTTTAAATAGATTTCTCCTGGATTTCTCGCCTAGATTGATGATGCAGTACATGAATCGAAACAGACCTTTGGATTTCATTGCATGAGAATTGCACTGTTGAAGAATGATTTTTTTCCCCCTCATCTTGATCAGAAGAGTGGATTTTGTATTTTGTGTTTCATATGCATCAAAACAGGATCACATTCCTTCCTCCTTGTAAAGTAAGAAAATTTTGTCTGACGTGCAGTTCACTTACCCTGCCTCAAAAGAAGAAGTACTAAATATTACATTTTTTTCTTTTAGGAAATATTTGGGGCAGTCATCAACCCCATTTTTTTGTCTTTATTCCTGTGGAAGCTGTATATGTTTTCTTCTTGGATGTTCATTAGGACTTTTTAAAACACATAAAAGTAATTCGATGTAAGCTTCTCCAATAAAGCAATATTTCTACCCCTTTGTATTTGATAAATACTTTATTACTATGTTAAAATACCTTCCTACACATTTTTTCTTTTTATACATAGATTTAGGTATCATGACCCTTAGTAGTTTAAAAATTAGAAGAATGAAAATGTATAACTAGATTTTTGGGTCTTCTGAGGTTTTTTCCCCCCTCAATATCATTTATTACTTTCCCCCCATTTAAAAAGCAGTACGTGCTTATTATATTAAAAAAAAAAAAACTTGGGAGAAATCAAATAGTAAAAGAAAAGTCAAAATTACCTGTAATATACCCCCAGCAACTATTGATCTTAATATTTTGGTATATATTTTTCCAGGTTCCTATGGGTATTTCTCACTCCTACCCATGAGATCAGAGTGTGTATGCTGTTCTCTTTTGCTAATCCTTTTTCTCCCGTGTGCTGTGAATATTTTTTTAATAGTCTTACATATTCTTTGGAAACTTAGCTTTTAGTAGGTACTCAGTTGTACCATAATTTAGTATTAACTAATCATTGACTTGAACATTGGCTTCCTTCCCATGATTTGTTGTGAGTAGTATCCCTGTTACTTGTATCTTTTTGTACTTGTTGTATTATTTCCTCCATTTCAGTTCTTAGATGTGAGATAAAGGGTGTGTGTGTGTGCATGCTCGCACACACGCACGTATGTGTATGTTCTAAGGCTTTTGTATAGGAGTCCCTGAAGAAGAAGAAAGTAAGCGAGGGCTAGAGAATATATTCAAAGAAATAGTGACAGAAAACTTCCCTAATTTGGTGAAGGAAGAAGGCATTCAAGTTCAAGAAGCTCAGAGAGCCCCAAGTAAGAAGAACCCAAACAGGCCCACACCAAGACACATAGTAATCAAACTGCCAAAAATTCAAGACAAAGAGAGAATCCTAAAAGCAGCAAGAGATAAGCAACAGGTTACCTACAAAGGAACCCCCATAAGGCTCTCAGCTGACTTCTCACAAGAAACATTACAGGCTCGAAGGGAATGGCATGAAGTAATCAAGGTCATGAAAAACAAGGATCTGAATCCAAGACTACTCTACCCAGCAAGGCTATCGTTCAAAATAGAAGGTCAAATAAAGAGCTTCCCAGACAAAATAAGGCTAAGGGAGTACATTAGCACCAAACCAGCACTGCAAGAAATGTTAAAAGGACTGCTGTAATTACCAGGAGAAATGGGGAGAAAAATAGAACCACACTAAACAAAAATGGCAATAAATAAGTACATATCAATAACCACCTTAAATGTAAATGGACTGAATGCTCCCATAAAAAGACACAGAGTAGCTGATTGGATAAGAAAGCAAGACTCATCTATATGCTGTTTACAAGAAACCCACCTCACAACAAAAGACTCACACAGATTGAAAGTGAAGGGATGGAAAAAAATCTTTCAAGCAAATGGAAAAGAAAAAAAAGCTGGGGTAGCAATACTGATATCTGATAAAATAGACTTCAGATTGAAGGCCATAACTAGAGACAAAGAAGCCCACTACATAATATTGAAAGGATCTATCCAACAGGAAGATATAACCTTGATAAACATATATGCACCCAATATAGGAGCACCAAAATATATTAAAAATCTTCTGGAGGACTTCAAAGGAGAAATCGATAGCAATACAATCATAACAGGGGACTTAGACACCCCGCTCACATCACTGGATAGATCCTCTAGACAAAAAATTAGCAAGGAAACAGAGACTCTAAATGAAGCACTAGACCAAATGGATTTAATAGATATCTACAGAGAACTACACCCCAAAACTACAGAATTCACATTCTTCTCAAGTGCACATGGAACATTCTCAAAGATAGACCACATGTTAGGGCACAAACTAAGTCTCTACAAGTTCAAGAAGATTGAAATTATAACAAGCATCTTCTCAGACCACAATGGTATGAAACTAGAAATCAATTGCAAGAAGAACATACAAAGACATTTTAACACATGGAAGCTAAATAGAATGTTATTAAACAATGAATGGGTCACCGAGGAAATCAAGGAAGAAATCAAAAACTTCCTGGAAACCAATGAAAATGAGGACACAACAATACAAAATCTATGGGATGCAGCAAAAGCAGTTCTGAGAGGGAAGTTTATAGCACTACAGGCCTACCTCAAAAAAGAAGAAAAATCTCTAATAGACTACCTAACCTCACAACTTAAAGAACTAGAGAGTAAACAAAAAGAAAACCCCAGAGCAAGCAGAAGAAAAGAAATAGTAAGGATCAGAGCAGAAATAAACGACATAGAGACCAAAAAAACAATCCAGAGGATCAATAAAACAAAGAGCTGGTTTTTTGAAAAGATAAACAAGATTGATGGACCCTTAGCTAGACTCACCAAGAAACAAAGAGAGAGAACCCAAATACATAAAATCAGAAATGAAACAGGAGAGATAACAACTGACCCTACAGAAATACAAAAGATCGTTAACAACTACTATGAAAAATTATACGGCAACAAATTCGAAAATCTAAGCGAAATGGACAAATTTTTAGAAACACATAGCCTCCCAAAATTGGATCAGATAGAGATTGAAAACTTGAACAGACCAATAACAACAGAGGAAATTGAAGATGTAATCAAGACTCTTCCAGCAAACAAAAGCCCAGGCCCAGATGGCTTCACAGGGGAGTTTTACCGAACATTCAAAGAAGAACTAATACCCATTCTCCTCAAACTATTTCAAAAAATTCAAGAAGAAGGAAGACTGCCAAACTCGTTTTATGAAGCCAGCATAACTTTAATTCCAAAACCAGAAAAAGACACAACAAAGAAAGAAAACTACAGGCCAATATCCCTGATGAACATAGATGCCAAAATCCTGAACAAAATACTAGCAAATCGAATCCAGCAATACACCAGAAAAATTATCCACCATGACCAGGTGGGATTCATCCCAGGGATGCAAGGCTGGTACAATATTCGCAAATCCATAAATGTGATACACCACATAAATAAATTGAAGAATAAAAACCACATGATCATATCAATAGATGCTGAAAAAGCCTTTGACAAAATCCAGCATCCATTTCTGATAAAAACGCTCACCAGTGTGGGAATTGAGGGATCATACCTAGACATAATAAAGGCCATATATGAAAGACCTACAGCCAACATCATACTCAATGGGCAAAAACTAAAAGCATTTCCCTTAAGAACAGGAACAAGGCAAGGATGCCCACTTTCGCCACTCCTATTTAACATAGTACTGGAAGTCTTAGCCACAGCAATCAGACAGGAAGAAAAAATAAAAGGGATCCAAATTGGAAAGGAGGAAGTGAAAGTGTCATTATTTGCAGATGACATGATACTGTACATAGAAAATCCCAAAGACTCCACCAAAAGCTTACTAGACTTAATAAATGAATTTGGCAAAGTAGCAGGATACAAAATTAACGTCAAGAAATCGATGGCATTCTTATACACCAATGATGAACTCACAGAAAGAGAAACTAGGCAAACAATCCCATTTACCATTGCGGCAAAAAAATTAAGATACCTAGGAATAAACTTAACCAAAGAGATAAAGGACCTATTCGCAGAAAACTACAGATCTTTGAAAAATGAAATAGAGCAAGATGTAAAAAAGTGGAAGAACATACCCTGTTCATGGATTGGGAGAATTAACATCATTAAAATGTCCATATTACCCAAAGCAATCTATAGATTCAACGCAATCCCCATCAAAATACCAACGGCATACTTCAAAGAATTAGAACAATTACTTCAAAAGTTCATATGGAACCAAAAAAGGCCTCGAATAGCCACAGCAATCTTGAAAAGGAAGAACAAAGTTGGAGGGATCACAATACCAGATTTCAGGTTATACTACAAAGCCACCATAATCAAAACAGCCTGGTACTGGCACAAGAACAGGTATATAGACCAGTGGAACAGAATAGAGAACCCAGAAATGGACCCTAGGCAATATGCTCAATTAATATTTGACAAAGGTGGCAAGAGCATACAGTGGAGTAAGGACAGCCTCTTTAATAATGGTGCTGGGAAAATTGGACAGCTACTTGCCGAAAAATGAAACTAGACCATCAACTTACACCCTACACCAAAATAAACTCAAAATGGATAAAAGACTTAAATGTAACCCATGAATCCATAAAAATCCTAGAGGAGACTGTGGGCAACAAAATCTCAGACATCATACGCAGCAGAATTTTTACTGACACATCACCTAAGGCAATAGAAACAAAGGAGAAAATGAACACATGGGACTACATCAAACTCAAAAGCTTCTGCACAGCGAAAGATACAATCATCAAAACGGAAAGGCTACCCACTGTATGGGAGAGCATAATTGCCAATGATATATCAGATAAGGGGTTAATTTCCAATACATATAGAGTGCTCACACAACTCCACAAAAGGAAGACAAAGAATCCAATTAAAAAATGGGCAGAGGAACTAAATAGACACCTCTCCAAACAGGACATACAAATGGCTAAGAGACATATGAAGAAATGTTCATCATCACTAATCATCAGAGAGATGCAAATCAAAACAACAATGAGGTATCACCTCACACCGGTCAGAATGGCCGCCATCAACAAATCATCAAACAACAAGTGTTGGCGAGGGTGTGGAGAAAAGGGGACTCTAGTACACTGTTGGTGGGAATGCAGACTGGTGCAGCCACTATGGAAAACAATATGGTGTCACCTCAAAAAATTAAAAATTGAACTCCCATTTGACCCAGTGATCCCACTTCTAGGAATATACCCTAAGAAGCCTGAAACACCAATCAGAAAGAATATATGTACCCCCATCTTTGTAGCAGCACTATTTACAATCGCTAAGATCTGGAAACAGCCCAAGTGCCCATCAGTAGACGAATGGATTAAAAAGCTGTGGTACATATACACAATGGAGTACTACGCAGCGGTAAGAAAGAAAGATCTCTTGTCCTTTGAGACTACATGGAGGGACCTGGAAAGTATCATCCTGAGTGAAACAAGCCAAGCAGAGAAAGACAAATTTCATATGATCTCACTGATTTCTGGAATATAATGAACATAACAGTTTGAGGACAATCCCCTAAGGAGTGGGGAGCTGAGAGAGGGATGAACAACAGAATTTATATGCATATAGGCATGAACAGTGGACATGGACAACAATCGGGGGAAGGGGCGGGGAGGGAAGGGGGAGGGGGGAACCACTGGGGGAAAAAAGGAGAATCATTTGTAACAAAAATTATTCAATAAAAAAAAAAAAAAAAAAAAAAAAAATAAAATAAAATAAAATTGCATTGAATCTATGATGATCAATTGGGGAAGGTTTTTATTTTAACAACAGCTTTCTATTCATCTAGATATTCTTCAGTTCTCTTAGCTATTAAGTTTTCACACATATTTTGTCAGACTTATCCCTGTTTCCTATATTTTATGCTATCATGATCAATTTAAAAGTTAAATTTGCAATTGTTTGCAGTGAATATATAGAAATTTAATTGATTTTAATATTAATAATTTATTATCAAACATTACTAAACTCACTTATCAATTCTAACAGCTTTTTTTGGTAGATGTCATAGTTTTTACAATGTCATCTGTGAATTAAGACAGATCTATATCTTGCTTTCAAATCCCTTTTTCCCGTATGCTTTATCACACTGGCTAGAACCTCCAGCACAATGTTGAATACAAATATAAATGTGAACATCTTTGTTTTGCCTCGAGTCTTAGTGTAGAACCCATTCAGACTTTCACTATTAGGTATAATGTTAACTGTAGGGTATTTCATAGATGCTTTTTGGCAAATTTAAAAGTTTTTTTTCTATTTCTCCTTTGCTTTGAATTTTTGCCAGGAATGAATGTTGAATTTTGTCAAATTATTTTTCTGCATCTATTGAGATAATCATATGCAACTTTTTCCTTTTTGTTCTGCTAATATGGTGAATTATATTGATTAATTTTGCAATCTTGAGCCAACCTATCATTCCTGGGATAAACTACATTTGGTCATAATGTACCATCATTTCATATATTATTGGAATAAATTTTCTAAATATTTGTTAAGAATTTCTGTGTCTATACTTCTGAATGACATTAATGCGTAATGACAATGCTTGCATCATAGAATAAGTTAGGATGCAATATCTCATCTTCAATTTTCTAGAAGAGTTTATGTAGGATGGGTATTATTTATTCCTGAATTGCTTGGTAGAAATCACCAGGGAGATTATCTGGCTTAGGAGTTTTCTTTGTGGGGAAGGTTTAATTATAAATTCTGCTTTATAATCAATATGGGACTATTTAGATAATATATTTCTTCTTCAGTGAGCTTTGCAAGTCTGAACATTACAAAGGAATTACCAAAGATATAGCTGAGGCTTTGCTACAAATGAGCTTTCTGAAGTGAGTTTTGCATGTAATTTTGCCTAGAAACTAAACAAAAGTAGAATGAGTTTCAATGCCATGAAACATAGAATCAGAGACAGATATACTGGACTACTCTTTTGCTTACAGGCTTTGGCTAAAGCCAAAAATTTTGAACTGAAGCTTGAACTTTGCTTATGACATACAATGTTTTAGTTGGTTTTTGTTTTTGTTTTTTTAAGCATGATATTTTTAAAAATGTGTTCCCACCAACCAAGACTACTTGACTTGTTTCTGTTTTCTGTATACAGAAAAGGATTAGGGTTGTTTCTCCTAATTTTAGAAATGCAGGCATACGTGACAAGTTGGTTGGTCTTGCTCACCCTGTAAGCAAAATTAAAATGAACTTTTGAAAGGATTTACAGTTTAAAATTTCAGCCATAAAATTAGTAAATGTATCATGCTGTTCTTGGCAAATGAAGAAAGAGATCTTAGTCTGCTATGTACTGGGTTTTGTACTTAGCGGGGGGCGGGGGGGGGGGAGGGATGGTGTTCCTATCATTTTTCTTCCAGTCATGAGGGATGGATTTACTATGAGCCATTCTATTTTCCTGGTTTAAAGCCTCCATCCCATCTTATATTTCCTCATCTATAAGCAAAGCAAAACATCTTTCGCCTCATCTATATCAGTAGGTCTTAGAGACTATCCATATCATGAGCTAAATATCTAACTAAATATTATCTTTATGGAAACAACTTGTATTTATCTCTTATTCTGTCTCTCTCTTATAGTTGCCACTATTGGTGAACTTTACATAGACTCAATGCCTATCTCAACTGAACATTTGTTAGATTGCCTCCCCCTAGTAAAATAGACAGAAAGGGCAGTGTCCTTGATTATTTGAACTCAGTAGCAGATGAAGCAGTCTGTCAGGATATTTCAGGAAGCTTCAGCCTGTACCCTGGAATCCTAATCCTTCCTATTCCTGTATGTTCAACTCATAGAGAGCTTATCAAGTCTTCCATCCTAACTTAGCCTACCACTAGAAACCCTGAAGGATTTTGTTTTCAATTTGGGATGATTTTCCTGAAGGCATGACATTATAAATGAGTGATAAGGCTTTGGGCCGAGCCTCTAAAGCCCATGACACTGTATCCCTAAAGTTTAGTAGCAAGAGTAGGCACACAACAAGTAGAATGACATGCAGCCCCACCATGTATTGCACAGCTAAGGAAACTGAGGCTAAGCCTAACCACTCAGAATAATCTTGTATATTTTTATTATAAAACTGTCATCACAATTTTTATGAAGTAGTCAAAAGGGAGAATGTTAGAGTCAACAATAAATACCATAATAAAACATAAACAGTGGTATTGTTGGAAGAATGAAGGTGACATTTAAGAAAGGATGTGTGAATGTATCATATATGAAAAAAAGAAAAAGAAAGGATTTGGCTAGTGTTTCCAGAGAAATGGATAGAGCATGAAAAACAAACCAGAAAAATGGAATAGCTGTAAGATAGACCTCTATAACTAGAATATTGGAGGTGATAGGTGAGTCTTCATTGGTAGGTAGAGCCTGATTTAGAGGGGCTCTTAAATGCCAGACTTGGCTTTTTTAAAGTTTATTTTTATTATTGTATTTTTTAATCCTCACCCATGGATATTTTTTTTTGTATTATCTTCAGATAGAGTGGGGAGGGGGGCAGAGAAACAACAATGTGAGAGAGAGACATCGATTGGTTGCCTCCCGCACAACTCCGACTGGGGCCAGGATTGAACCTGCAACCGAGGTACATGCCCTTGACTGGAATTGAACGACTCTTTAGTCTACAGGCTGATGCTCTAACTGATGAGCCAAACCGGCCAGGGCTCGGGCTTCAATTTTGAACTTTGCAGGAAAGAGTCATCAAAAGTTTTTGAGAGAAGACAGTACATAATCACATCTAAGTTTTAGAAAAGTATCTATACCTTTTCCAATTACACTTCTCACTTCTTTTGATTATAGTTATCTACTTCATTAGGCCTTTCGTTCCTTGAGTTCAATAAGTATTTGCCTTTATTTCCATTGTGCCAAACACTTAGCAGCTGTGTGTTAAAGACTGGCTTCAAATCAGTAAAGTGAACTTGGTGTGAGAAAGCCTTGGTTCTAGTCTTGTCCCTCTCTGGTCATGTCCCCTCTATTTAAATATGCCTTATATCCATTTACTTCTCCCCATCCAACTGCCATAATTCTTCAGTCTACCACCTTCTCTCAATACAACAATCTCCTAATCAAGTCTCCCACCTCATTATCACCCCCTCCTGTTCATTATCCATACTGCCACTAGAAAAACTTTTTTTCTGAAATATCAATTTGATCATGTTATTCCCATCTTAAAATTATTCAGTGAATTCCTGTTGCCCTGAGAATAAAAACCAACTGCCATATCATGGCCTACTAAACTCTGTATAAGCAAGTCTTTGCCTGCCTATACAGTATCATCTCATCACTTTTCCCTTTCTTTTTTCAGTCACTCTGGCTTTCTTTTAGTTTCTTTTATTTGCCACGCTCTCTCTCACCACAGGGCATATGCATATAATGTTCCCTCTGCATGGAAGATTCTCTATCTCATCCTGTAACCCAGTTGATGTTTTCTCATTCTTCAGGTCTCAGTTTAACTATGCTTTCTTACATAAACTTCCTCTGATCCCACCAAGGAGGCCAAGTACCCTTGTTTTATGTTTTCATATTTTTCCATTGGTCACCTTTGTATAATATAGCACAATTATAATTAAAAGATTATTGTTTATTTTTCTAATGCCTGTCTTCTTAACAAGACTATGAAGCAGGAGATCTAGTCTATTTAACTTAAGAGTATATTCACAGGGTGTAATCCAGTACCTGGAATAGAGTAGGCACTCAATAAGTATTTGTTCAATGAAGGAATAATGCTTATATCTTAATGACTTAAACAGTGTCAACTTTCATAGCACCTAGTTTTTCTCCATCACACTTTTAACAATTATTATTCTTTAAATATTTTTGTATTTATCTGTATCCCACATGAAAATGTAAGCTCAATGATGGTTTATAGATATTTTGCTGTTGTTGTTAATCCTGACCTGAGGATATTTTTCCATAGATTTTTAGATAGAGTGAAAAGGAGGGAGGATGAGAGAGAGAGAGGGAGAGAGAGAGAGAGAGAGAGAGAGAGAGAGAGAGAGAGAGAAAGAGAGAGAAAGAGAAACATAGATGTGAAAAACACATCTACTGAGTGCCTCCCACATGATTCCTACCAGGGCTGGGGATTGAACCTGCAACCTAGGTACATGCCTGTGACTGGAAATCAAACCCACAACCCTTGGGCCCATGGGCTGATACTCTATCACTGAGCCAAACCTGCCAGGGCATAGTTATTCTTAAATTGATTTATAGTTGACAAACAATAAAATATACTAATTATAATTGTACAGTTTTATGAGATTTGACAAATGTGTATACTCATCAGCATCACCCCAAACAAGATATTAACATGTCCATCATCCCAGAAAATCCCCTTATACCCCCAGTCAACCTCATCCCACCCCCTCCAGAGGTAACCACTATTCTTATTTCTATCATCATGTATTCACTTTGCCTATTATAGAGCATATGTAAGTGAATTTGCACTAAATATGGTTTTATGTGTCTGGCTTGTTTCACTCAATATAATACCTGTGAGATTCATTCATACAGTTATATGTATAAATAGTTTCTTCATTTTTTATTCCTGTATAGTGTGTCTCATTGTACAAATATACCACAACTTGTTTTTCAATTTACCTACTGATGGAAATTTAAGTTGTTTTCATTTTGGGTTTATTATGAATAAAGTTGCTACAAACATTCACGTACAAGTCATATTCATTTTTTTTTTATCATCATATCTGCAGCACCTAGCACAGTGCCTGGAACATGGCAGTCACTTAAAAATATTTGTTGACAAAATGAATGAATCTAATCCTTACAAGGTTTGTTATAACTCCACCGTCCCCTCCTGCTTTGGAAAGCATATTAGAATGCAGGGGGAGGGAAAATGGCAGCGGAATGAACGGAAACTACACTGAACGTATCTCAGGACAAAACTGGAATTACAATGCAAATAAAGACAAGTCATCTGGAAAAACCAACTGAAGAGAAGCTGGAGAGAACCGTTATAACCAGGGACACAAAGAAGAGCCCATATCAAGACTGGTAAGAAGTGTGGAGGTGAAAGAGAGCTTGTTGGGCTCCCACAGGCAGAAGCTGAGGGCTATCTTAGTTGTGAGAAGTTCCCTCTAAGAAGTCTGGGGTTTAAACCCTAAGCCAGCTTCCCAGCACAGAGTGGTGGAGCAGGGAAAGGTGTCCATATAATACCTGGCTGTGAAAAACACCAGAGTAGAGGTTCTGTCTAGCAGGGAGAGGCACTGGGAACACAGCTACATGCCACAAGGGCCAGCACACTAAAATATAGCTATGTCCACTCACCGTGAGCTTCTACAGAGAGAGGGCAGATTGGACTGGAGCTGCATGAGGAGAATCAGGGGTTCATGGTGCTGGGGAGAGAGTTGGGAAGGAGGCAATCAGGAGCCCTATGCTTAGGCATTCCCCCACTCTACAGAAACCATTTTTCTTAGGCAGAGTTTGCCATCAAAGTGGCTTTAGCCTGGGGGGGGGGGGGAGAAACCACCCCACCCAATGGAATTTAACCCTGCCCAGCTGGGAGAAGTACGACCTGAGGCTCATTAACTGTAAAAGACTATCAACCACCCAGTAGGCAAAGAGAGTCTCTACATGCTTTGAACCTTGGGCATGGCTCTTAGTTGTTGGGTTTCCTGGATCTGGGGACAAAGCTTTGAAGGTGGCTGCCTAGGCCCCTGGGCTGAGCCATTAACCTATGCTGCAGATATCATTTTTCTCAGGCAGAGTTTTCTCATCAAAGCAGCTATAGGCTGGCAGTGGGGTGGGGGGGGGGAGCAACTGCCCCACCAATTTGAATTTAACCCTGCCCAGCCATGAGGAGTCAGCACCTACCACAGAACTGTAACCTGAGGCTCATTAAAGGTCAGAGACTGCCAGCCAGCCTGTAGGTGGAGACAAGTCTCTGGGTATTTTCAGCCTTGGGACCAGATCACAGACATTGGGTTTCAAAGCTCTGGGGTTAGAGCTGTGAAGGCAGCTGACTGGGCCCCTGAGCTGAGTCATTAACTCATGCTGCAGAAACCATTTCCTTCAGGTAGAGTTTTCCTTTCAAAGCAGCTTTAGCCCAAAAAAGAGGGGGAGCATTTGCCTTACCTGCTGTGAATCCTCTTACCCTGACCACCTGGGGGAGTTTTCATCCAGCTGAGGACCACAACCTGAGGCTTATTAAGTGACTGAGAGTAAGAGTCAGCCTGTAGGCAGAGACAGATCTCTGGGGTACATGAATCTTTGCCTGCCTGGCCTGCAACTCTACCCAGGAGTGTAAGACCAGACATTGGTGTTCAGCTGGGTCCTTTCCATACACATCCAAACCCAACAGAGGGAGCCACAAATTATGGAACATCGATACCCACAGGAAGATTTTGGCAAACTCCAAATCCTGCTGAAATAACCAAACAAAGAAACAATACACAAATGAAAGAATGAGATAATTCTACAGAAGAAGGGCTAAATGAAGTGGAGATAAGCAAGTTATCTGATACAGAGTAATGAATATGAGGACGCTCAACAGCATGAGAAAAGATATAGGAACAATGTAAAATGGCCAATTGGAAATCAAGAATGACATAGCAGAAATAAAGAACACATTGGAAGGAATAAACAGCATATTAGAGGAAGCTGAGGATAAGAGCCCTGAATTAGAAGACAGGGTAGAAAAAAAATACTCAGAGAATGAAAAAGAAAAATCAAGAGGATAGTTTAAGAGAGCTGTAGGACAATATGAAACACAACAACATCCAGATCATAGGAGAACCATAAGAAGAAGAAGGAGGAGGAGGAGGAGGAGGAGGAGGAGGAGGGAAGGAAGAAGAAATTGAACAAGGGTTAGGGAATCCATTTGAAGAAATAGTGGGAGAAAACTTCCTTACCTTGGGGAAGGAAAAAGGCATAAAATTCAAAAAGCACAGAGTCTCCCAAGCAAGAAGAATGCAAAGAGGCCTATGCCAAGACATATCATAATAAAAATGCCAAAAATTAAAGACAATGAGAGAATCTTAAAGCAGCAAGGGAAAAGCAACAGGTTACCTACAAAGGAGCTCCTATAGGGCTGTCAGCTGATTTCTTAACAGATATGTTACAGGACAAAAGGCAATGGCATGAAGTACTCAATCTAATGAAAAACAAGCATGTGAACCAAGACTACTCTATCCAGCAAGATTATCATTCAAAATAGAATTTAAAATAAAGAACTATCTAGACAAAAAAAAAAAAAAAGTCTAAGGGAATATATTATCACCAAATCAGCATTGCAAGAAATATTAAAGGGACTGATATAATAAGCAGAAGAAATATAGAAACCTAGCCATAATAAATATAAATGGCAATAAATAAGTACACATCAATAATAACCTTAAATGTGAATGGATTCAATGCTCCAATAAAAGACACAGGGTAGCCGAATGGATTAGAAAGCATGACCCATATATATGTTGTCTACAAGAGACACACATCACAACAAAAGTCTCACACAGGTTAAAAATGAAGAGATGGAAAAGTTTTTCCAAACAAATGGAAATAAAAAAATGTTTAAAAAGCTGGGGTAACAATATTCATATCTGATAAAATAGACTTCAAAATGAAGGCCATAACAAGAGACAGAGGAGGCCACTACATAATATTAAATGGATAGATCCAACAAGAGGATAAAACCTTGGTAAACGTATGTACCAAATAAAGGATCACCAAATTATACTTAAAAACTTCTGGAAGACTTAGAGGGAGAAATTGACAGCAATACAATCATTGTAGGGGACTTCAACACTCCACTGACATCACTGGACAATAAATAAAACAAAATAAAAATTAACAAGGAAACAGAGACCCTAAACAACACACTAGATCAGATGGATTTAATACATATTTACAAAGAATTACACTCCATAACTGCAGAATATGTATTCTTCTCAAGTGCACATGGGACATTCTCACTGGTAGACCACGTGTTAAGACACAAACTAAGTCTCTGCAAATTCAAGAAGATTGAATTATATCAAAGAGCTTCTAAGATCATGATGGCATGAAATTAGAAATTAATTACAATAAAAACACTCACAGACATTTAAACACATGGAGGATAAATAGCATGTTATTAAACAATGAATGGGTTACCTGGGAGATCAAGAAAGAAATAAAAAAACTCCCTGGAAATCAATGAAAATGAACAGAAACCACAAAATCTATGGGACACAGCAAAAGCAGTCCTGAGAGGGAAGTTCATAGAATTACAGGTCTACATCAAAAAACAAGAAAAATTTCTTATAAACTATTGAACACTACAACTTAAAGAATTAGATAACAAAAAGAAATACTCATAATTTCTGTCTGTAAAAACTAATTGTAATTGAGGTGGAGGGAGGCTGAGGCTGCTGGAACTCCAGACAGTTCCTCTTAAAGGGCCTGTGCAGGGACTTATTTGGACTTGCTCCCTCTGAGCTCAGGTGTGGAGGGGAGGCAGCTTGAAAGGCATCAAAGACATACAGAAAAGAACTGATTTGTTTGGCATTGGAGAGAGGGATGGAGAGGAAGCTTTCTTCTGGACAGACCTGCTAGTGGAAGCCGTTGTTCCTTTAGTGAGCCCTTTCTCCACAAGGCTGATAGAAGGGTGCCATATCTTAGATTCCAGCAACCTGGCTCATACTGTTTGCCCCAACATGGTGATTCCCTTAGGTGCTGTCCTACCCAGATTTTGGGCCCACCCAAGCTGTTTCCAGTGGCTTTACCATAGAAATGGCTTGTTTTAGCTCCAGCTTCAGATTTTCCTAATTTCTCTCAAACAAGCAGCATCTTGCTATAGCGATTGCCATACCCCTGGCCTGGCACTAGAAGAAGCAAGCCTTGGTTCACAGCTTGGCTTTGTCTATGCACCTCCAAGCCTAGCACAAGAAGCAGACATTGACAGATCGCTGTGTAGCTTACGCCTGGTGGCCCCGGGAATAACATGGGGGATTTAGCTGACCTTGTCCCAGAGCCAGCACTCCCAGTGGACAGCTTCAGACCATGCTGAAGCTCCACCACCCAACCACCTGCACAAGTGACACAATAGAGGAATGCACTCAGTGGGTACCAGAGTACTGCTGAAATAATTTTTACTCTGTGTGGTGGGCCCCTGCACAGCTGATCCTCCAAGGTAGTTAGAGGTCAATGGTTGGTGGGCACAGCCAGTCCTTGCAACTAATAAGGCTGAGTAAATCCCTCCCATTGACATGCCAACAGAAATCAAGGCTCAATTACAACAAAAGGGCATAAAATCCATACGAGGAGTGTCCCTTGAGGGCCCAGCCGGGTGACTAGAGAGGCTGTGCTACTGGATCCTGCAGCTCACCTACAATAGGCCACCTTAGGAAGCCAAGGAGATGTAGCAACTCTACCTAATACATAGAAACAAACACAGGGAGGCAGCCAAAATGAAGAGATAAAGAAACATGTCTCAAATGAAAGAACAGAACAAAACCCCAGGAAAAGAGCTAAAGGAAACAGAGATAAGCAATCTAACACATGGAGAGTTCAAAACACTGGTTCTAAGAATGCTCAATGAACTTAGTGAGAATTTCAAGGAATTTTGTGAGAACATCAAAGAACTTAGTGAGGAACTCAAGAGAATCATAAAAGACCAGTCAGAAATGAAGGATGCACTAACTGAAATAAAGAATAATTTACAGGGAATCCATAGTAGAGTAGGTAAAGCTAAGAAGCAAGCCATCAATTTGGAATATAAGGAAGCAAAAAACACCCAATCAGAATAGCAAAAAGAAAAGAAATCTAAAAAAGTAAGGATAGTATAAGAAGCCTCTGGGACAACTTCAAGCATACCAACATTCACATCATGGGAGTGCCAGAAGAAGAAGAAAGAGAGCAAGAAATTGAAAACTTATTTGAAAAAATAATGACAGAAAACTTTCTTAACATGATGAAGCAAATAGACATACAAGTCCAGGAAGCACTGAGAGTACCAAACAAGATGAAACCAAAGAGGTCCATACCAAGACACATCAACAAAATGCAAAAGGTGAAAGACAAAGAAAGAATCTTAAAAGCAGCGAGAGAAAAGCAGTTAGATAACTACAGTAGAGCTCCCATAAGGCTGTGAGCTTATTTCTATAAAGAAATTTTGCAGACCAGGAGAGAGTGGCAAGAAATATTTAAAGAGATGAAAAGCAAGGTCGTATAACAAAGATTACTCTACCCTGCAACACTATCATTTAGAATTGATAGCTATATAAAGGTTTCCCAGAGAAGAAAAAGCTAAAGGAGTTCATTACCACCAAACCAGTATTATATGAAATGTTGACGGATCTTCTTGAAGAAGAAGATAAAAAAATATAAACAATAAAATGGCAATAAATACATATCGATCAACATTCAATCTACAAACAAAATGAACAAGCAGAACAGAAACAGAATCATAGATACAGAGAACTTTTTGTTGATTTCCGGGTGGGAGGGGAGTTGGGTGAAAAAGATGAAGGGATTAGGAAGTACAAATTGGTTATTAGACTAATGAACCTCAAAGGGAATGGGGGAGGTGGGGCAGGAAGAGAGAAACCAAAAAATTTATATGCATAACCAATAGACACAGACAATAGTGTGAGTAAGGCAGGAGGAGTGGGGTGTGGGGGTTAAAGGGGGGAGAAAGAGGGTGTAATACATCAACAATAATGATAAGTTTAAAAATAAATAAATAAATAAATATTTTTTTTAAAAAATTACAGATTGATTGTTAGACTCATGAACCTCAAAGGCAAGGTGGGAGGTAGGGCAGGAAGAGAGAAATCAAAGAACTTATATGCATATATGTATAACCAATAGACAGACAATAGTGTAGGGAAGGCAGGACAGGGGTGGGAGTGGGGAGGAGGAAGTAAGGGGGGAAAATGGAGAGGCATCTTTGATACATTCAACAATAAGTTTAAAAAGAAAAAAAATACAAAGGATTGTTAGAAAATACTATGAACAATTGCACACCAACAAATTAGATAACCTAGGTGAAATGTTTAAATTCCCAGAGTCACTCACTCTCCCAAAACTAAACAGAAAAGAGTCGGAAAACTTGAACAGACCAATAACAACAAAGGAAGTTGAAGCTGCAATCAATAAATTCCCAGCAAACAAAAGCCCGTGTCGAGACAACTTTACAGGAGAGTTTTACTACACATTCAAAGAATAACTAACACCTAGATTCCTCAAACTATTCCAGAAAATTCAAGAGGAAGGAGACTTCCAAGCTCTTTTCATGAGGCCAGCATAATCCTAATGCTAAAACCAGATAAAGACACTACAAAGAAAGAAAACTACAGGCCCTGATGAACATAGATTTCAAAATCTTCAACAAATTATTAGCAATTCAGATCTAGCAATATGTTAAAAATATCATTCACCACAACCAAGTGGGATTCATTGCAGGGATGCAAGGCTGGTACAATGTTTGCAAATCAATAAATAACAAAATAAAAGATAAAAATCATATGATTATATCGATAGATGCTGAAAAAGCATTTCACAAAATCCAGCACACATTTCTTTTTTTTTTTTTTTAATCCTCACCCGAGGATATTTTTCCATTTTTTGTACAGATAGAGTGGGAGGGAGAGAGAGGAAGGGAGAGAGGGAGAGAAACATTGATGTGAAGGGACACATCGAATGGCTGCCACCCGCACGACCAACCAGGGCCGGGGACAAACTGCAACCGAAGTACGTGCCCTTAGCGGGAACCGAACCCGGGTCTCTCCGGACCGCAGGCCGACGCTCTAACAGCTGAGCCAAACCGGCCAGGGCCAGCACACATTTCTGATAAAAATGTTTGGCAAACTGGGAATAGAGAAATCATATCTCAACATAATAAAGGCTATATATGACAAACCTACAGCCAACATCATACTCAATGGGCAAAAAGTAAAAGCATTTTTCTTAAGAACAGGAACAGGACAGGGATGTCCACTTTCACCACTCTGATTCAACATAGTACTGAAAGTCTTAGCCACAGTGATCAAACAAGAAGCAAAAATAAAAGGCATCCAAATTGGAAAGGAGGTTGTAAAACTGTCATTATTTGTAGATGACATGATATTGTACATAGAAAACCCTAAAGATTCCTTGAAAAATCTACTAGATTTCATAAATGAATTCAGCAAAATAACAGGATACAAAATTAACATCCAGAAATCTATGGCATTTTGTACACCTATAATGAACACTTAGAAAGGGAAACTCAAAAAAAAAAAAAAAAAAAAAAAATCCCATTTACTATTGCAAAAACAAAAATAACATACCTAGGAATAAACTTAGCCAAGGAGATAAAGACCTGTTCTCAGAAAACTACACGACATTGAAAAAAGAAATAAAGGAAGATATAAAAAAGTAGAAGCATATACCACGTTCGTGGATTGGAAGAATTAACATCATTAAAATGTCCATACTACCCAAAGCAATCATGAGATTCAATGTTATCCCTATTAAAGTACTAACAGTATATTTTACAGATCTAGAACAAAACTCCAAAAGTTTATATGGAAATAATAAAGACCCCTAACAGTCAAATCATTCTTGAAAAAGAAGAACCAAGTTGGAGGGATCATAAAACCAGATATCAGGTTATACTAAAAAGCCATCATAATGAAAACAACCTGGTACTGTCACAAGAACAGGCATATAGATCAATAGAACAGAAAAAGAACCCAGAAATTGACCCAAGACATTGTGCACAATTAATATTTGACAAAGCAGGCAAGAGCAAACAATGGAGAAAAGACAGTCTCTTTAATAAATAGTGTTGACATGATCTCACTTATATACGGAATATAATGAACATAACAGTCTGAGGAATACAGTAGACCCAGACACATGGAAGTAGGGCACAGACTGACATCCCTCAGAAGAGGGGATGGGGGGTGGGGGGGTGGGAAGAGATAAACCACAGAACTTATATGCATGTATGCATGACCAATGGACATGGACAACTAAGCCGGGGACAGGGGGGAGGGGGGGGGTGGGGGTGGGGGGTGCCAATGGGGTAAAAAGGTAAAATATCTGTAACAAAAAAATAAATAAATAAATAAAATTAAAAAAATAAATAAATAAAAAAAAAAAATAAATAAATAAATAAATAAATAAATAGTGTTGAGAAAATTGGACAAGTACAGGCAAAACAATGAAAATAGACCACCAACTTACACCATACACAAAATGGATAAAGGACATAAATGTAAGTCATGAAACCATAAAAATATTAGAAGGAAATGTAGGCAGAAAAAATCTCAGACACCACATGTAGCAGAATTGTCACTGATACATCGCCTAGGCCAAGAGAAACAAATGGGAAAAAAAAAATTAACTGGCACTACATCAAATTAAAAAGCATCTGCACAGCAAAAGAAACCAGCATCAGAATAAAAAGTGAACTCATTTTCAGGGAGAATGTATTTTCCGATGATACATCGGATAAGGGGTTACTATCCAAAATATATAGACTACTCATATAACTTCACAAAAGGAAGACAAAAAATCGAACTAAAAAATGGGCAGTGGGCCTGAATAGACTCTTCTCCAAACAGGACATACAAATAGCCAAGAGACATGTGAAAAAATGCCCAATGTCACTAATCATCAGAGAGATGCAAATTAAAACAACAATGAGATATCACCTCACACCTGCCAGAATGGCTGCCATCAACAAATCATCAAACAACAAATGCTGGCGAGGATGTGGAGAAAAGGAACTCTAGTACACTGCTGGTTGGAATGCAGACTGGTGCAGCCGCTGTTTAAAACAATATGGTGTTTCCTCAAAAAATTAAAAATTGAACTACCATTTGACCCAGTGATTCCACTTCTAGGAATATACCCTAAGAAGCCTGAAACACTAATCAGAAAGAATATATGCACTCCCATGTACACAGCAGTGCTATTTACAATAGCTAAGATCTGGAAACAGCCCAAGTGTCCATCAGTAGATGAGTGGATAGAAAAGCTGTGGTATATTTACACAATGGAATACTATGCAGCTTTAAGAAAGAAAGCTGTCTTACCCCTTGAGATGACATGGAGATTATTATGCTGAGCAAAATAAGCCAGTCAGAGAAAGAGAAATACCACATTATCTCACTTATTTATGGAATATCATGAACAAAATTGGCCGACAGTCAAAATAGATCCAGAGACATGGAAGTAGGGAACAGACTGACACACTTCAGAGGGAAGGGGTGGGGAGTTGGGAAGAGATAAACCAATGAACTTATATGCACATATGCATAACCAATGGACACAGATAATACTTTGGTGAAAGAAGGAGGGATGTAGGAGTCAATTGTGGAAAGGGGGGTACATCTGTAATACTTGTAACAAGAAAGATTTTTAAAAAGTAGGTTTTCAGCTGAGAATTTGAAGACAATAAAGGAGAATTACGGTAAAACAAAACAAAATAAAAAAGCATATTAGACTTCAAAGAGTAAGAGTGACTCAATTACAGAAAAAAAACTTGAATACCCTCTTAACTTTCTAAAAAGTTGCAGAATTTGTAATTTAAATATTACTAACCATTACTTTTGACACACCTAACAACTAAACTTGTCATTTGTGTGTCATGGTACTACTTGTACGATTTCCAGATAAAATATTGAACGCTGTGTTAAATTTGAATTTCAGATACACAACTGAAATAGATTATCAGTGTAAGTATATTCCAATCATTGCATGAAACATATTTATGCTAAATTAGGACACGCTTATGCTAAAAAAAAAAAATTGTTTTTTCTCTGAAATTTAAATTTAACTTGAGATCCTAAATTTTTATTTGCTAAATCTGTTCACCCTAAGTTTGAAGTGGGACCTCTGCTCCTCAGGCCCCTTCTAGCCTTAAAGTGTAAAGATTCCTCACTTGCTCCCACTGACTGGCCCTAGAAATTGCTGTTCTTACTTACATAGTTGTTCATTAGGTATAAGTGGCAAAAGAAAGGGAGACATTTATTTTAAGAACATTATAGGCAACATTCAGTTAAGTACTTGCTTGGCAAATTCACTTTAAGGTCTAACTGGACAGTGCATCACCTTTGGCCCTGGTTCATTCTGACCGGCCAGGGCTTTACCAAGTGAAATCTAGCATGCCTGTTCTTCTCCCCAACAACTGACCCTGTCAGTGCAGTATGTGTAGGTATGTAAACACAGTCAGTTGGAGGGAATTACCTTCCTGAACTATTCATCAATGTCTGGTGTCAGTTTCATCCTTAAAATAAAGTGTGAGTAACAAGTTCCACTTGGTAGGAAGCCAGCTCCCACAGATCACTCAACTTCCTTCTCTTTCCAGAATCTTGCATTCCTAAACTCATAGGAAGCTGTTCTTAAAAGGTAAATGCACATTAAATATGTATGTTTTTAAATTTCAATGAACAGGTTTTTGTTTTAAATTTGCTCAAAGTGAAAACAGACTCTCTGTATTATTAGCACCAAGTTCAGAAACTAGGATGATGTTAAAGGGGGTCTGGCTTAGTGGAAGAACACTACGATTTTGAGTCAAAACTGGGTTTGAATTTTTGCCACTATTTTCCTGTCTGACCTTGGGCAGGCAAACTATTTGACCCCCTCTAAGCTTCAGCTTACTCATCTGTGAAATGATGGTGGTAATGGCATCTATTTCACAGTGTAGCTGAGTCAATTCTGTAAAGTAACAAAAACGAAGTACCTACTTAGTCACATAGCACATGCTCAATAAGCGGTAGCCATTATTGTGAATGTGGCCTCAGGAACAGGCCTCCAGCCAAAGAGGCTTCTCTGAGTTCCAGGATCCTGAGGCCACTGGCAGGGAATGAAGTTTATTAAAGGGTGCCTTGGCATTTTGTATCATTCTTCCCTTTTAGAAGTTTAGCTATACACTGAAAAGAGAAGAATTTTGTTTTGCTTTGTCACTTAACTAGCAATTGACACCAATTCTCGAAGACAGGTTTTCTTTTAAAATCTGGAAAATGGACATAAAATTCTTCCTTTGTCTGTTTTAAAAGTAGTTATGAGAATCTTCTATTAAGGTTGTTCAGGAAGTGTACAAACTTTATAAGGAATATTGATAGTCCATAAAGCAAAGTTGAATTTTTAAAAAATTATTTTTATTTTTTTATCTTCATTTTTTTGTTTATTTATTTTTGTTACAAATGTTTCTCCTTTTCCCCCCACTGATTCCCCGCTTCCCCTCCCTCCCTCCCCACTCTATACCCAGCTTTGTTGTCCATGTCCATTGTTCATGCACACATACATATAAGTTCTGTGGTTTATCCCTCCCCCACCACCCTCTCTTCGGGGGATTGTCAGTCTGTACCCTACTTCCATGTCTCTGGGAGTACCCCATTCCTCAGACTGTTTCTTTCATTATATTCCACAAGTAAGTGAAATCATATGATACTTGTCTTTCTCTGTTTGTTTGTTTCGCTTAGGATAATACTTTTCAAGTCCCTCCATGTCGTCTCAAAGGATAAGAGATCTTTCTTTCTTACAATTGCATAGTACTCCACTGTGTTATAAGTACCACCGCTTTTTTATCCATTCGTCAACTGAAGGACATTTGGCTAATTCCAGATTTTAGCTATTGTAAATAGTTCTGCTATAAACATGGGGGAACACATATTCTTTCAGATTGGTGTTCCAGGCTTCTTAGGGTATATTCCTAGAAGTGGGATCACTGGGTCAATGGAAGTTCAATTTTTAATTTTTTGAGGTAACACCATATTGTTTTCCATAGTGGCTGCACCAGTCTGCATTCCCACCAGCAGTGTACTAGAGTCCCCTTTTCTCCACACCCTCGCCAACACTTGTTGTTTGATGATTTGTTGATGGCAGCCATTCAGATAGGTGTGAGTTGATACCACATTGTTGTTTTAATTTGCATCTCTCTGATGATTAATGATGCTGAGCATTTCTTCATATGTCTCTTAGCCATTTGTATGTCCTGTTTGGAGAGGTGTCTATTTAGGTCCTTGGCCCATTTTTTAATTGGGTTCTTTGTCTTTTTTTTCTTGAGTTGTATGAGCACTCTCTATATATTGGAAATTGACCCCTTATCTGCTATATTATTGGCAATTATGCTCTCCCATATAGTGGGGTAGCCTTTCCATTTTCATGATAGTATCTTTTGCTGTGCAGAAGCTTTTGAGTTTGATGTAGTCCATGTGTTCATTTTCTCCTTTGTTTCTATTGCCTTAGGAGATGTGACCGTGAAAATTCTGCTGTGTATGATGTCTGAAATTTTGTTGCCTACAGTTTCTTCTAGGACTTTTATGGATTCATGAGTCACATTTAAGTCTTTTATCCATTTTGATTTTATTCTTGTGTAGGGTGTAAGTTGATGGTCTAGTTTTATTTATTTATTTTTTTTGCATGTAGCTGTCCAATTTTCCCAACACCACTTATTAAAGAGGCTGTCTTTACTCCACTGTATGCTCCTGCACCCTTTGTCAAATATTAATTGATCTTATTGCCTTGGGTTCATTTCTGGGTTTTCTGTTCTGTTCCACTGGTCTATATGCCTGTTCTTGTGCCAGTACCAGGCTGTTTTGATTACAGTGGCTCTGTAGTATAACCTGAAATCTGGTAATGTGATCCCTCCTACCTTGTTCTTCTTTTTCAAGATTTCTGTGGCTATTCAAAGTCTTTTTTGTTTCCATATTAACTTTTGAAGTATTTGTTCTAATTCTGTGAAGTATGCCGTTGGTATTTTGATGGGGATTGCATTGAATCTATAGATTGCTTTGGGTAGTTTGGACATTTTAATGATGTTAATTCTTCCAATCCATGAACAATGTATGAGCTTCCACTTTTTTATATCTTCCTCTATTTCTTTTTTCAATGACCTGTAATTTTCTGCAAATAGGTCCTTTATTTCTTTGGTTAAGTTTATCCCTAGGCATCTTAATTTTTTTTGCTGCAATGGTAAATGGGATTGTTTTCTTAGTTTCACTTTCTGTGAGTTCATCATTGGTGTATAAGAATGCCATTGATTTCTTGACATTAATTTTGTATCCTGCTACTTTGCCAAATTCATGTATTAAGTCTAGTAAATTTTTGACGGAGTCTTTGGGGTTTTCTACATATAGTATCATGTCATCTGCGAAGGCCTGTAGTTTTTGTTTTGTTTTTTTTTTTCTTTGTAATGTCTCTTTCTCGTATTGGAATTAGAATTATGCTGTCCTCATAAGACAAGTTTGGAAGTCTTCTTTCTTCTTGAATTTTTTGAAATAGTTTGAGGAGCAGGGTGTTATTTGTTTTTGAAATGTTCAGTACAACTTTTTCATGAAGTCATCCAGGCCTGGGCTTTTGTTTACTGGGAGAGCCTTAGATTACATCTTCAATTTCCTTAGTTGTTATTGGTCTTCTCAAGTGGTCTGTCTCTATCCGATCCAGTTTTGGTAGACTATGTGTTTCGAGAAATTGGTCATTTTACTTAGATCGTCGAATGTGTTGCCATATAACTGTTCATAGTAGTTGTTAACGATCTTTTGTATTTCTGTGGTGTCAGTTGTTACTTCTCCTCTTTCATTTATGATTTTGTGTATTTGGGTTCTTTCTCTTTGTTTCTTGGTGAGTCTAGCTAAGGGTCCGTCAATCTTGTTTATCATTTCGAAAAACCAGCTCTTTGTTTCATTGATGTTTTAATTGTTTTTTTTTTTTTTTGGTCTCTATATCATTTATTTCTGCACTGATCTTCACTATTTTTTTCCTACTATTGCTCTGGGGTTTTCTTTTTGTTTGCTGTCTAGTTCTTTAAGTTGTGAGGTTAGATAGTCTATTGGAGATTTTTCTTGTTTCTTGAGGTAGGCCTGTAGTGCTATGAACATCCCTCTCAGAACTGCTTTCCCTGCATCCCACTGATTTTGTGTTATTGTGTGTTAATTTTCATTAGTTTCCAGGAAGTTTTTAATTTCTTTCTTTATCTCCTCGGTAACCCATTCGTTGTTTAATAACATGCTATTTAGCCTCCATGTGTTCAAATGTCTTTGCATGTTCTTGATGCAATTGATTTCTAGTTTTATGCGATTGTGATCTGAGAAGGTGCCTGATACGATTTCAATCTTCTTGAACTTGTAGAGCCTGAGTTTGTGCCCTAACATGTGGTCTATCTTTGAAAATGCCCCTTGTGCACTTGAGAAAAATGTTTTTTCTGCAGTTTTAAGGTGTAATTCTCTGTAGATATTTATTAAATCTATTTGATCGAGTGCTTCATTTAGAGTCTCTGTTTCCTTGCTAATTTTGTGTCTAGAGCATCTATCCAGTGATGTCAGCACAATGTTAAAGTTTTCTGCTATGATTGTATTGCTATCAATTCCTCCTTTAAAGTCTTCCAGAAGCTTTTTAATATATTTTGGTGCTCCTATAGTGGGTGCATATATGTTTATCAAGGTTATATCTTTTTGTTGGATAGATCCTTTCAATATTATGTAATGGCCTTCTTTGTCTGTAGTTATGGCCTTCATTTTCAAATCTATTTTATCAGATATGAGTATTGCTACCCCAGCTTTATTTTTTCCTTTCTGTTTGCTTGGAAGACTTTTTTTCATCCCTTCACTTTCAACCTATGTGAGTCTTTTTCGTGCCTTGGGTCTCTTGTAAAGAACATATAGATGAGTCATGCTTTCTTATCCAATCAGCTACTCTCTGTCTTTTGATGGGAGCATTCAATCCAGTTACATTTAAGGTGATTATTGATATGTACTTATTGCCATTTTTGTTTAGTGTGGTTGTATTTTTCTTCCTCTTCATCCTACTATTTAGAGCAGTCCTTTTAACATCTCTTGCAGTGCTGGTTTGCTGCTAATGTATTCCCTTAGCCTTCTTTTTTTTTTTTTTTTGTCTGGGAATCTCTTTATTTGACCTTCTATTTTGAATGACAGCCTTGCTGGGTAGAGTAGTCTTGGATTCAGATCCTTGTTTTTCATGACCTTGATTACCTCATGCCATTCTCTTCTGGCCTGTAGTGTTTCTTGTGAGAAGTCAGCTGAGAGCCTCATGGGGTTTCCTTTGTAGGTAACCTGTTGCTTATCTCTTGCTGCTTTTAGGATTCTCTCCTTGTCTTTAATTTTTGGCTTTTTGATTACTATGTGTCCTTGTGTGGACCTGTTTGGTTTCTTCTCACTTGGAGCTTTCTGTGCTTTTTGAACTTGAACGCCTTCTTCCTTCACCAAATTAGGAAAATTTTCTGTCCTTCATATATATTCTCCAACCCTTGCTCATTTTCTTTTTCTTTGGGGGGGGGACTCCTATGATGAGAATATTATTATTTTTCCAGTTGTCCCACAGTTTTCTTATGCTGTCTACTTGTTTTTTAATTGTTTTTTCCTTTTGGTCTTCTGATTGGTTAATTTTTCTACCCCATCTTCTAATTCAATAATCTGATCCCCCGCTTCCTCTTCTCTGCTGTTTCGTCCTTCCAATGTGCTCTTTGTTTCAGATATGGCATTCTTGATTTCTTCTTGGTGGTTTTTAATGTCACAGCTAAGGCAGCTGCTGTCTGTGGTCTCCCAGCCCCCCTCTCATGCCTCTGCATTCCTACCAGGATTGAGTCAGTGTCCTGGTTATATAGTCCTCCATGCTGCTTTTCTGTTTCTTTTTCCTGACTATTTTCTTTATTTTTGTTGTAATTCCAGTTTGGTCTTGGGAGATGGTCTGTGTATCTTCCATTCACTCTGCCACTATTTTGGAATCTCCAAAAAAATTATTTTTCTTTATTGATTTCAGAGAGAGAGGAAGGGAGAAAAAGAGAGAGATAGAAACATCAATGAGAGAAAACATCTATTGGCCACTTCCTGCCTGCCCCCCACTGGGGATTGGGACCACAACCTGGACATGTGCTCTGACTGGGAATTGAACCAGTGACCTCTTGGTGCATGGGTTGATGCTCAACCAGTGAGCCACACTGGCCGAGCACAGTGTTGATTATTTAAATGGCAAAAGAAAAAAGGGCATCTCTCTTGATACTCTTTTTTCCCTGATTTCTTAATTTCAGGGCAATTCCTAGAACTAGTGGCAGTGGGTCTAGTGAAGAAGAAAAAAAACAAGCAGAGAATGAGTATGCCTGATTTCTTATCCCAACTGTGATACTCTGATACTTAACTTCTTATGTTGAGGAAGTCACAGCTAAACCTCCATTTCCTCACCTTTAAAACATGAATCAGTCATTGGGTAAGCATGTATTAGATGCCTGCAGGCACAATGCTAGATTCTGTAATTATAAATAGTACCAACTAACATACATTGATCACACTATATGTACCAATCATTTTGCAAGGGGCATTAGCTCTAATTTCACAAAATCCTTGGAAGTTAAAATAGTATTATCTTTATTTTATAGCTGAGGAAATTGAGGCTTAGAGCGTTTAAATTTATTTGCCATATGGTGAACAAACCAAGATCTTCTAAGAGGTATTTACTGATTAGGAGGGTTGGCAAAGGTGTAATGAAAGCATTATAATATTGTGAATGTCTCTATACATACCCATATATCTAATCTATTTATTACAGATGTGTGGTAGAACAGCAAAGAAGATCTAGTATGAAAGGTGTTTCAAAGAAACCTGATGTTATTAAAACTGTTATGTTATGTTGTATGAAACTAGTTATGAGTGTCTGTTTCAACAACCATGTCCTGAACTAATTCAAGAAGTTCTTATATTCCAAGGACTGTCTTGTTTTGCACTAGATAGAGTATCAATGGGCCCTTACTTCTTTACAGCACCACTTCTTCTTTCTTCTGAGACTTAGTCATAATTCTAAAACACACAGATTTCTTTCTTTCTTTTTTTTTTTTTTTTTTTTGGTACATGCCCTTAGCAGGAACTGAACCAGGATTCTCTGGTCCACAGGCTGATGCTCCAACCACTGAGCCAAACCAGCCAGGGCTAAAACACACAGATTTCTTCAACCTCACCAGAATCTATCATCCATTGATTTTTCTACCTTTTTAAATTATTTTTTTCAATTACAGTTTATAGTCAATAATATTATTTTCTATTAGTTTCAGGTGTATGCATAGTGATTAGACAATCATATACTTTAAAAAGTATTTTAATCTCAATATGGTTAAAAGACTTAAATGTAAGTCATGAAACTATAAAAATCCTAGAAGAAACTGTAGGCAGCAAAGTCTCAGACATCTCACATAGCAGAATTTTCACCAATACATCACCTAGAGCAAGAGAAACAAAAGAAAAAAAATTAAACAAATGGGACTACATCAAAATAAAAATCTCCTACACAGCAAAGGAAACTAGCATCAAAATGAAAAGGGAACCCATGGTATAGAAAAACATATTTGCCAATGATATATCTGATAAGGGGTTCATTCCCAATACATATAAAATAGTCATACAACTCAACAAAAAGAAGACAAACAATTCAGTTAAGAAATGGACAGAGGACCGTATTAGACACTTCTTCAAATAGGACATACAAGTGCCCAAGAAATACATGAAAAAATGTTCAACATCACTAATTATTAGAGAGATGCAAATTAAAACAACAATGAGGTACCACCTCACACCTGCCAGAATGGTTACCATCAACAAATCATCAAACAACAGCTGGTGAAGAGGTAGAGAAAAAGGAACCCTAGTACATTGCTGGTGGAAATTTACTGGTGCAGCCAGTATGGAGAACAGTGTGGAATTTCCTTAAAAAAATTAATAATGGAACTTCTGGTCAAGATGGCAGCATAGGTAAACGTGGTATCACATCCTCCTACAACCACGTCAAAGTCACAATTAAACTACTGAACCACCATCATTCAAAAACACCTGAAATCAAGCTGAATGGAAGTCCTACAACTATGAAATTAAAGAAGCCACATTGCGAATGGTAGGAGGGGCAGAGGCATGCATGGGCTGGTCCCACACCCACGTGGTGGATAAAATTTAGGAGGATACCTCGGCTGGGAAGGTCCTCCCTGAGGACTGAGGGGTCCCCGTCCCATACCAGGCATTCACTTCAGGGTTTCAGTGCCAGAAAGAGAAGTCCCCATAACTTCTGGCTAGAAAAACCAGCGGGAACTGAGGCTGAGGGAGGCTGAAGCAGCTGGAGCCCCAGGAAGCTTTCCTTAAAGGGCCCGCTGCACAGACTTACGTGGACTTGCACCCTCCAGGCTCCAGCATGGGGGAGGCAGCTTGAAAGGCATCAGAGACATATGGAGAAGAACTGAGTTGTTTGGCATTGGAGCAAGGGCTGGAGAGGCAGCTTTCTCCTGGACAGACGTTCTGTCAGAGACCTTTGTTCCTTTGGTAAGCCTTTCGCTGGGACCGAAGACTGCCAGCATATCTGGGACTCCAGCAACCCAGCTCACAGTTTTACCTGCACTGGTGATTACCTGAGGCCCTGCCCCTTCCAAATTTCAGGCCCACCCAAGCTGCTACCAGTTGCTTTACCATAAGATTGGCCTGTCTTGGGTCCTGTTTCAGGTATTCCTAAATTCTTTCAAACAAGCAGCATCTGGACCCAGCTAGCCCCATATCTCTCGTTAAGTAATACATAGAAACAAACACAGGGAGGCAACCAAAATAAGGAAACAAATAAACAAGTCCCAAATGAAAGAACAGAACAAAACTCCAGGAAAAGAACTAAGCGAAATGGAGATAAGCAACCTAACAGATGCTGAGTTCACAACACTGCTTATAAGGATGTTCAGTGGACTTAGTGAGAACCTCAGTGAACTTAGTGAGGGCCTCAAGAGCATAAAAAAGGACCAGCCAGAAATGAAGGAGGCACTAACTGAAATAAAGAATGATTTACGCAGAGTCAATAGTAGAGTAGGTAAAGCCAAGAAGCAAAGCCATCGATTTGGAATATAGGAAGCAAAAAACACCCAATCAGAACAGCAAGAAGAAGAAAGAATCCATAAAAACAAGGATAGTGTAAGGAGCCTCTGGGATAACTTCAAGCATGTCAACATTTGCATCTTGAGGGTGCCAGAAGGAGAAGAGAGAGAACAAGAAATCGAAAACGTTTGAAACAATAATGGCAGAAAACTTCCCTAACTTCAGGAAGGAAACAGACATACCTGTCTAGGAAGCACAGAGAGTCTCAAACAAGATGAACCCCAAAAGACCCACACCAAGAAACATCATTATCAAAATACAAAATGTTCAAGACAAAGGAAAGACTCTTAAAAGTAGCAAGAGAAAAGCAATTTGTTACCTACAAGGGAGCTCCCATAAAACTGTCAGCTGATTTCTCAAAAGAAACTTCGCAGGCCAGAAGGGAGTGTCAAGAAATATTCAGAGTGATGAAAAGCAAGGACCTATAACCAAGATTACTTTATCCTGCAAAGCTGTCATTTAGAATCAATGGCCATATAAAGAGTTTCCCAGACAAGGAAAAGCTAAAGGAGTTCATCACCACCAAACCATTATTATATGAAATGTTGAAGGGTCTACTTGAAGAAAACGATAAAAAAAAATATGAACAAACAAAATGGCAATGAATACATATCTGTCAACAATTGAATCTACAAACAAAATGAACAAACAGAACAGAAACATTCTCATAGATACAAAGAAATTTTGTTGGTTGCCAGATGGGAAGGGGGTTAGGGGAATGGATGAAAAAGGTGAAGGTACTAAGAAGTACAAATTGGTTGTTAGACTGACAAATATCAAAGGGAAGGGAGTTTGGGGGTGGGAAGAAATAAACCAAAGAATTTATATGTATATATGTATAACCAATGGACACAGAAAACAGTGTGGGGAAAGGCAGGAGGGGGGTGAGAATGGGGATGAGGGGGTCAATGAGGGAAAAATGAGGAACATCTGTAATACATTCAACAATAACGATGATAACAAAAAAAGATAAAAGTTAATAATGGAACTTCCATTTGACCCCATGATCCCACTTCTGGGAATATATCCTAAGAATCCTGAAATACCAACCAGAAAGAATATATGCACTCCTATGTTCATAGCAGCACTATTTACAATAGCTAAGATCAGTAAACAGCCCAAGTGTCTATCGATAGATGAGTGGATAAAAACGTTGTGGTATGTTTACACAATGGAATACTACGCAATGTAAGAAAGAAAAACCTCCTACCCTTTGAGACAACGTGGAGGGACCTAGAAACTATTATGCTAAGTGAAATAAGCCAGTCAGAGAAAGACAAATACCACATGATCTCACTTATATGTGGAATATAATGGACAAAATAAACTGACAAACAAAATAGGACCATAGACATAGAAGCATGGAACAGACTGACAGATATCAGAGGGAAGGTGGGAGGGAGGGGGAAAGAGATTAATCAAAGAACTTATCTGCATATATGCATTGCCCATGGACACAGACAATAGGGTAGTGAAGCCCTGTGGTGGAGTGTGAGCTGGGTGGAGGGCAGAAATGGGGGGGGGGGAGCAGGAACATCTGTAATACTCTCAACAATAAAGATAAATAAATAGCCCTGGCCAGTTTGGCTCGACGATTAGAGCATTGGCCCATGGACCAAAGAGTCCCGGGTTTGATTCTCACTAAGGGCACATACCTCGGTTGCAGTTTGTCCCCAGCCCCGATTGGGGCTATGTGGGTGGCGACCACTTGATGTGTCTCTCTCACATCGATGTTTCTCTCCCTCTCTTTATCCCTCTCACTCTCCCACTCTATCTGAAGATACATACAAAAATGTCCTTGGGTAAGGATAAAAAAAATATTTAAAAAATAAAGATAAATAAATAGTGTTCCCCTGATATTTCCAGTAACCAACTGGCACTGTACATAGTTATTATCATATTATTGACCATATTTCCTATGCTGTATTTTACATTCCCATGACTGTTTTTTAATAGCTACAGCAATCTTGAGAAAGAAGAACAAAGTTGGAGGAATCATGCTACCTAATATCAAATTATACTACAAGTCTATAGTAATAAAAACAGCATGGTACTGCCATAAAAACAGACATGTATATTAATTGAATGGAATAGAGAGTCCAGAGATAAACCTACATCTATATTGTCAATTAATATTTGTAAAAAGAGGCAAGGACATACAGTGGGGTAAAGACAGTCTATTCACTAAATGGATTTGTGAAAATTGGACACACACTTGCAAAAAATGAAACTAGACCACCTTTTACACCATATACAAGAACTAACTCAAAATGGATTAAAAACTTAAAGGCAAGACTAGATACTATAAAAATCCTCAAAGAAAACACAGGCAGTAAAATTTTGGACATTTTTCTTAGTAACATATTTTTCTGATATGTCTCAGGAAAAAACAAAAAACAAATGGAACTATATCAAACTAAAATTTTTTTGCATAACAAAGGAAATCATCAGCAAAATGAAAAGCCAAGCCACTGAATGGTAGAACATTCATCCCCAATGATGAATCTGATAAGGGGTTAATATCCAAAATTTATAAAGAACTTGTACAACTCAACACCAAAAACCAAACAATCTAATTTAAAAAAATAGGCAAAAGATCTACTTTTTTTTTTTTTCCTGCCTCTTACTGACTGCTTGTGCTCAGTTTCCTCTTTTGGAAGCCTAAAATCTATGGTTCATCATTATAATTACTTTTTTTCCCATATAACTTTGAATCTCTTGCCCCTGTTTTTCTTTATCATTCTCACCTAGCAAAACACAACCCTGGTTAAATCCAAATCTTTGCTAATGTGCATCTGTACCCACATGGCTGAATGAGGCTAAAAGAAACCTCACAATGTTTATATCTGGTGTTCCTTTAAATCCATTACCCTTAAGTTGATCCTTGGAGTTTCCTTGCAATCCTACCAAATTTCTCTAATTCCTTTCCCTGAAATTGCTAGGGTACAGATCAATGCTAAATCCATTGGTGTGTTCTCCTACTTCATCTTAGTTGACTTATCAATAAGTCAGTACAGTTTATCACTCTTTTTTGCTAGGCCCCTACTATATGTTTGTTCTTTCCCAGCCTCAATGGCTACTCCTTCTCTGGTACCACCTCCTGTTCTCATAACATTGAAGTGCCTCAGTGCTAATTCAGAATATCTTCTCTTACCTTTATCTTCACTCATTCCCTGGTGATCTCATCTAGTCTTGTATGTTTATTTACATAACAGTGATGACAGAGATGGTGCTCACCAAATAGCCCTGTTCTTTTCTACTTTCCATGCTGTTGGGTTTCCCAATGTATGTGGTTCTTGTTAAGAGGAATAGCAGCACAGTCAGGGGAAGTTAAGAGCAAGTACTAGCATCTGAGGTGGTGGAGTTGCCAGATGAAAACAGATTGAAAATCCAAGTCACCTTTGGAACAAAGCCACTAAGGAGAACTGCCTGTTCTCACTGGTTTGTGACATGAACAAGAAATAAATCTTAGTTGTGTTAAGCAATTGAGATGTTGGGGTTTGTTACCACAGCATAGATGAGTATATGCTGACTAAGGCATCACATGTACATTTCCAAGCTAGTCATCTCCCTTGAACTTCAGACTACCATAGCCAGATATCTATTCAATTTCTCCATTCACATGTCTAATAGACATCTTATAAGCAGAATTCCTGAATTCCCATGCTAGTTCCTCCAACAGTTCTCTATCAGAATAAATGACAATATCATCTTTCTAGTTGCTTAGAAACCTTAGAGTCATCCTTCACGCCTTTCAGTCACACCCTGTATCCTATGTATCAGCAAATCCTAGCAGATCTACTTTAAAAACATCAAGAATCCTCCCACTTCTGCCAGTCTCTACAGTTGTCCCTCTGGTTCAAGTTACCATCCTCCTTTTGCTAAACTACCATGGTAGTCTCCTAGATAATCTTCCTGCTTCCACCCTTGCCCCACTACAGTTCACGTGGCACCTAGAGTGATCCATCTTAAAAAGTAAATCAGTAGATGTCATTCCTATGTTCACAACAATTCAATGTGCTTCCAAAGTCAAATTTCTTACAGTGGCCTATAAAATCTTACATGATCTGGCCCCTGCTACATCTCTAACTTCATCATCAAACCTAATCCCCTCACTTACTCCATTCTAGCACGCTGGCCTCCTTGCTGCTCAGCAGAAAACATCAGACATGTTTTCTCATTTATTGCCTTTGATCTTGCTCTTCCATTTGCCTGGAACATTCTTTCCCAAGATTACTACAGAGCTTGCTCCCTCAAACTTTACTGTGTCTCAGAATCACATGACAGACTTATTAAAACAAAGATTTCTGGCTCCATTCTAAAGTTTATGATTGAGTAGGTCTGGGAGGAGCAATGATTTGCATTTCTAACAAGTTTCCAGGGCTGATGATACTGGCCCAAAGACCACTGCTTTGAGAAACACTGTTATCTGCTCAGAAATTACCTTATGAGCAAAGCCTTCTCTGACTACCCTATATAAAATAACAATCTGACCCCAACATTCTTGTGTCTCTCTTACCCTGCTATATTTTCTTCTATAACACATATAATCTAACAAATATGGATGTAATATTTTGTTTGTTTACTATGTGTCTTTCCCTATGGATTGTAAATGCCATGAGAGCAAGGATTTGGTTTCACATGTAGGTCTATGATATGGCTTCTATCTCCTATGTCTAGCACAGGGCCTAGATCATAGTAGGTGCTTATTAAATATTTGTTGAGTGAATGGTCAAAATAAAATGTTGCATAGCAAGCTTTTGGTGACCCAAGATTCTGGATGAATTGCTCACAAGGATAGCTCACCTTTGCCAACCATTCAATCTCTCCAACTAAACTACTCTTTAATTCCATTTCTCACTTCCTAGATCACAGCTGCCCCTCTTTGTATTATTGTCACCCCTGCTACTGACCATGCCATAAAGTGCTAGTGATTCCTGGAAAAGCATACTGATTTTTATAAGGGACCCTGTGATATAACCTTATTTTAGAAACCAAAGGGAAAAGGAGAATCCCAAGTGCAGCTAGTCTAATGCTTGTAATCAATTGTTGAGAGCAACTATTTTATTACCTTTTACTGAGTACCTGCTTTTGCAAGGGCTACAGAAAATAATAAAACAAAGTCTTGTTCTCAGTCTGATGACAGAACCAAATAGATTGAGTCAAATATGGCAAAGCACCATTAACAAAAAGGAGGGAATAAGACTTCTGCCTAAAATTGCTGAGGCAGAAATATTGGAAGGGGGAGGTGTCTTCACCAAGAATATGGTGTTAGAGCTGGGTTTTGAAGAATGAGTAGAAGATAGGTTTGTGATAAATGACAAAAAGGGGTAGGAAAGGCATTTAATATAAAAGAACTAGCATCTGCAAAAGGAGAGGTGCACAAAATACTGGTGACATTAAACATATTTAATAATCAGTTATACACAGACAGCAACAAATCCAAATCTCATCCTAACCAAGCAGAGTGGACATCAGCCATAAACAAACTGGTATAGCCATATCGTTGTATACAAACTTTATTGTCAGCTCCAGAGAGAGACTAGAGTGTTACAGAAATGCTGAGTAGTGTGGCATACCTGATATTAATGTAATAATAATAGCTGACACTGTATGCTTACTATGATTCAGGCACTGTGCTTTGCATGCTCTATCTTCTATAATCCTCCAATCAACCCCTATGCAGTAAATACTGTTACCATCCTCATTTTACAGATTGAAATTGGGTATCAAAGATACTAAATCACTCAACTCAGAAATATTGGAGCTACATTTATACCTATATGGACTGGCTCCAAAACTCACATGCTTTACTAAGGTACATTGCCTCAGGTAGTGGCTAGAATATAGGTTGCCTCTAACATTGTGGGGATATAAAAAGAAGTACAATAGTAACAAAAATAAATTAATTTAAAAAAAAAAGAGGTACAATAGGTTGACCTTTCCCTTATGAACATTATTGTTTGATTGTAAAAGCAAGATTCTCAGCCATACAACCTAAAGAACATCACAAGGACTATCCTACAGGAACAAATTACACTGGCCCAATGAGTGGGACACATCATGTGTGCTGTGTTTTTTTCACTGAGTTGACACGATCATGGAAGAAATGGAACTTGAGCTTGGCCTTGAGAGGTATGGCATAGTAGGAAAATGTGGAATTAGGGTTAGAAGTGCTAGGGTTCAGTAGCGAGCAGCATGACCTGGGCCAAAGTAATTTCCCTCAATGTCCTCATCTGAAAAATTGGTGATTTGGATTAGACTAGTGGTTCTCAACAGATGCACACTACCCCCATCAGGTATTTTGGAAATTGTTATGGTATTTTTTTTTTCCTGTATTGATTTTAGAGAGAGTAGAAGTGAGAGGGAAAGAGAGAGAAAAACATCGATGAGAGAGAACGATTGGCCACCTCCTGCATGCCCCCCACTGGGGATCAAGCCCACAACCTGGGCATGTGTCCTGACCAGGAATTGAACTGGCGACTGGGTCAACGCTCAACCACTGAGCCACACCGGCTGGACTTGTTATGGTATTTTTGCTTGTCAAAATGATTGGATGAGGCTCTTAGGTAGGGGCCAGGAATGATAGGTGTTCTTTACACTGCAAAGAATTGTCCTGCATCCTGCCCTACACTTAGAAGACCTCTGGACATTCATAAAGGTGAAAACTGTTTATAATTCTCTGAGCCTAGAACATAACCACATTTTACATATTGAAATACATTATATATATTTTTATTTTTATTGATTAAAACTATTTATAAATAATTGAAAGATTGAACTATTTTTTCAAAACTCTACCATGAATTTTTCACCATTTTAGAGAATCACCAGTCTATAAGCAACTCCACCCATAGTATTTGAGTCACCAATACTATTTCCCAGTGTCTTTCTGCTTCAGCACATTCTACTATAGCCATGTTTAAGCATTTACATATTGAAATATGTATTGTTTCATTATAAATTACATTTCTTTTGTTTTTCTTTACATAATATGTGTGTTTTAAATTATTGCTTACATCTTTATTATAACTTATCCTTATGAATTTCTTTTCAGGAGAGCAAGAAATAATAATAAATACTTTTTAATAAAAATGTTGTACTGGTCTGATAGAGTTAATAACCACTGTTTAGATCATCTTTCAGGGCCTTTCTACTTCTAACTTTCTGTGGGTATAAGGAGGGGTTGGGTTTTAAGAGGAAGGAGGAGAGCATTCCAGCATGGGAATGACACCAGTGACGTGGCTTGGTTAAGCAGGGGTTGGAATGAACCCAGACAAACCAGATTAGGTCAGAGACATCCTCAGGGCCTGGTCTTGTCATGTTCCTTGGCAGCCACTCCTTTTATGCCTCCCCCCTCACTGTAACTGAAGACTCTTGGGGGAACTGCCAGAGCTGACATTACAGGAAATTGCTTGTGGCCAATGAGGTTTCTCTGGTTACTTTCCTCAGTGACAGAGGACATTAATGGTTTCCTGTCTGTTAGCTGGATGTCTTTTCCTCCTTGTTCTGCCAAGTTCCCAAGAAACCATAGTGTCAGCTTCTTACATTTTTGTTCAGCTTCTGTTATTGGAATTGTTTCCCCTGCCTTATTCAGCTCCCTTACCCCAAGCCTCCTTGTTCCATGCTAGAGATCAGGAAACTTTTGATTCACAATAGACAGATTTTATGGGACACCCTAAAGCCATTGTTTAGAAGTAGGTCATAGCTTCAAACAGATACCACTTCGACTTTGGCAATGCCTACTGAGTCCTCTTCGTTTAAGGGGATGACTTTTATCATTTAGTAACATATTGTTTTTATTCTTACTAATGATATATGCTTGTTGAAGACTGGAAAGTAAATAAATATATGGAAAAGCAAATACAAATTATCCACTATATGAATGAGTAGAGTACTCAACATTAGACAAAATAACAACATAGGTGAAGGTTAAATTCAATGCTATTCTGTCTCTCTCTTCTTTCTTCTGTGCCAGCCCCCAGCTTCCTCTTCCCATAGTACCGCTTGATGATACCCTTATGAAAATTTGCCTGTTCTATATACCATAAAATGGAGGGCAAACTGCATAGTGTACAATAGCACTTACCATGTCACATGTCCAAGGCATATAAGAGATAAAATATCTCATATCAGGAAGGTGTCTGGAATCTAAAATAGCAATATTTTGTCATAGCTCTGCCATCACTTCCTTATTACTGAGGTGTTGTGGTGATAAAGTGTTGTGAGAATGTCTAAAAAGATAAGAGACCATCTAAGAAATTCACAGTGCTCCCTGAAAATTAGGAAAAGGCTCATGGTACAAAGAGGCAAGAATGATGAAGTGTGATTCAGGCTCCTAAATATGCCTTTTTTGGTAAAACAAAAAAAACAAACAAACAACGACAATAACAACAAAAACAGCCAACATTAAACAAAAGAATTAGATGATACTAAATCCATACCAGAGATAAAGTTCTTATTACAGATAATAGAATTTATGTTTTGCTTTTTCCCAAGGTGGATAGGGTCAGAATAGCAGATTCCTTATTTCTGAGTTGTTACATTAAGGGTCTGGTAGACAAAGGACTTAGAAAACACTAAGGCATAAGAACTAAGGTCGAGACCTTGGAGTTAGACCTGGGTTCAATTCCAGCTCTATTCATGTGGTCATCAAACATTTCTTATGTGCCATTCACTGTTTTAGACACTGGGTATATATACAATGTTGAACAACACAGATAAGGTCCCTACTAACACGGACCTTACATTCTAATGGGGCAGACAGAATTTTTAATGGGTGAAAGATAACAGTGATATGATTGAAAGTAACTGGGGGCTACCCTAGGTTGAGTGGTCAGTATTGAACTGAGACCTGCATGATAAAAAGAAGCCAGCACTAGAAAACATCTAAGGGAAGAACATTCCAGACAGAACTAACAGCTAGAGCATAGAGGCCCTGAGGCAGACACAGGCTGAAGTTATTTTTGTTATTTTTATTATTTTTAATTTTTTTTTCTTTATTGACTTTAGAGAGAGAGGAAGGGAAAGGGAAAGAGTGATGGAAACATCGATGAGAGAAAACATCAATTGGCTGCCTCCTGCATGCCCCCTATTGGGGATTTGGCCCACAACCTGGGCATGTGCCCTGACCGGGAATTGAACCGGTGACCTCTTGGTGCATGGATTGATGCTCAACCACTGAGCCACATTGGCCAGGCAAGTTTTTAAAGAATAGAATGAATGCTAGTGTAATTGAAGCAGAGTGAGCCAGGGAGTGAGTGAAGAGATGAGGTTGAAGAGGGTCAGCACATGTCAGGTCATGCGGTGGTCTTGTAGAAATGCAGCTAGTAATCATCATCATCATCATCATCAAGCAGAGAAGAAAAAAGGAAGTTGAAGAGTTTGAAGGATACTATACAATACCACCTGAGGCATGTGGATCTGACTAACTGGGCACAGGGGTGTCACTGTAAGATTTGAATGTTGTTTTGAAAGTGAAGCCTGAGAAGAACAATTCTTAGAGCAGAGTACAGAGTGCCCATTTTCATATATCGTTACATTTCTAGCACTTGATTTTTTTTTGTTTTCAAGTTCTCTGTTACAGCTACTGCTTTCTCTTATGCAAATACATAAGTCCAATGGGGCACTGGATATATCAAGGGTCTATTTTGAGCCTCATGTAAAGAATTTCTCTTGTATTATGTGACTAGAATTTCTACCCATGAGGGGGTATCTGAGCCATAAACCGGCTACAAAACTGGCTCTTTAGTGAAGTATAAACTTGATCTAAATGGGTGCAAGCCTAAGATGACTTTTATTTCATTTGACTCATGACACCATCAGATAAATTTACTTGGTTAGAAGTGTGGCTAATGGTTAAGTTCCTTGGGATAACATTGCTTCTAGGTTCACATGGTTTACTAACTTTATTTTTTTTTAAATAGGGACAGAAGAAATCCTATGGAAAGCCATGTGGAAGCCAAGACTGCAGTTGGGGCTGTAAGTGCTTTCATGAAAAAGGAGTGCGAGTAAGTTGCTTCTTTTATTATTGAAAGACAAATAGTCACAGGAGCTATTATCTGAAGTGTATATGTTTACTTTAGAATTAAACTGCTTAGAATTTCCTCTTCTGATGCTGTGGAACAAGCAAAGTGATGAGGGACCAGCTGGAAGAAGCTTTTATAACTAATAATAGGCAGAATTAAATTGGTCAGTCTCTGAGAGACCAGAAAGAGGTTTCCTTCGTTGACTTAATGCCAAGGTTTCCTCAAGGTTTCACCTGGAGTACTTGCAAAGGCCAGTTAGGCTGTGCAGAACCAAATTATGATATGTTTTTAGACATGTGTAAATTGTCATAGCTCATTTATATCCACGTGGTCCTTTCCTATCACTCTGGGGACCAAGTGCTCCAATTCTTATCTGCAGAGTAGGAATATGACTTGTCCAATATCAAGAGTACACAGTGGCCATAAAGTTCAAAAAAAAGAGTGATTTATAGATATTGTATTAAAACATAGGATATGTTTAAAATATTATGTAATACATTCAATGTAGTGCCCCCTACTAGCAATTCACATTTCAAATTATTGTGCAAATTGCAATGAACACAGTGCATTGATGCAGCATTTTCATCAATCCTTGTATATGCATATGTGATGAGTTACCCCAGATATTTTGTATCTCTGATTTTCCCTGACTAAACCTGCATCTTTAGTATAACTCAGGAAAGTATTCAAGGGGGCTCAATCTTTAAAAAAAAAAAAAGAAAGAAAGAAAAGAAAAAGAAATGTTTCCAGAATTTATGGCCACACTATAGAATCCATATCTTTTGACTTCCAGCATTGTATTTGCATTTTCATAACACTCAAACAAGCCTAAGAGCTTACACAGTCAAAGGAAGGTAGCATAAACAGGTAAAAAAAAACCCTCAGAAACATAGCCAAATGGGGAACAGAGTGACCATTCCACCTTCTCTTTCATCATCTTCCATTTGCAGTAAAATTAAATATCAAACTATGCCAGAATTTGGAGAATAAAAAGCCATCTCCTCATCAAAAATAACCAGACCTATTTTACATTAAAGGCATAAACTTACAGAATCATAAAATGTCTGAAAAGGAAGGTAGCTTAGTGAGCTTCTCATCTTATCCACTGATTGTACAGAGACTCTGAAAAGGCAAATGATTTCCTGGGGTCTCACAGCAAATTGATGACAATTTTGGATTATTACCTGGATCTTTTCATTTCTCCCCTATTTACTTGACCCACAGCTGCCTTCCAGGCAAGTCATGTTCACTATAGCCACCAAGACCCATGCCCTTGCTGCTGATTTACAACTAGGAAGCACTTTAGAAAAAATAATTCTACAATAAATGTATGAATACATTATTCTTTTGCTTTTTTATTAAATGTATTGGGGTTAAGAAGATTATATCCGTTTCAAGTGTATATTCCTATGATACATGATCTGTACAGGGGTGGGCAAAATAGGTTTACAGTTGTGAGTACATGAAACACAGTTTATTCTTGTATTATTTACTTGTATTACAAATGTAAACCTACTTTTTGCCAACCCTTGTATATTGCATTGTGTGCCCACCACCAAAATCATATTCCACAGTAAGTAATGAAGACAATGCAAAAGTCTCCCGTGATGCTCTTTCAGTCTCACTATTGTCTTTCTGATCTTTTTCTGTGCTTACTCAGGGATATGTACAGCTATGTATAAAAATAGTTTCATTTTCTGTTTTTCTCCTCAAAATATAATTATATGTATATAATATGTGCCTTTTTAAGGTTTTTATTATTGTTGTTTTCCACTTAAGATCATTTTATCTACCCCTTAGTTTAGTCCAGCCACTCCTCTTTTGATAAATACTTAGGTTATTATAAAGTTTTGCTATTAAAAAAAATGGTAGTGCTACAGTGGAAATCCTTGAACAGGCCATCTTGTATGCATCCCAAGCATAGATACTAAGAATCAGAATTACAAGATACAAGTGTTATAGACATTTTTAATTTTCAAACCTAATGCTCAATTACCCCACAAAGTATTCCAATTTACACTTGAATCAGCATTATAGAAGAGTGCCCATGTTTCTACACCTTTGCCAGCACTTGATATGCTTGCTAATGTGGGTGAAAAATAATCCCAATTCCCAGACTACATGTGAGTTGAAGCGTCTTTTCACATATGCATTGAATATTTGTGTTTCTTCTATGGATTTTCTGGATATATCCTTTATCTGCTTTACTAAGGGGTGATTGTTATTGACTTACTTTATAGCTGCAAAGATATTGCAAATAAAAATGACCCAAGTTGAAGCACTTGAGATTTGAAGTTTGACACAAAAAAGCATTTCCTGATTGGTTGTGTGGGTGGGAAGCAGTTGGTCAAACCCCACAGCCAGGGAAATAAGAAGCAGCTTTATACTGTTTGTTAGGTTCAGGAGCCTTTAAAAGTAAAAAACTTTAATATATCTGAGTGAAGGTTAGTCCTACACCAGGCAAATGTGACTATGATGACCTCATTGCTTAACCCCTGGCTAAGATTTTGATCTTTGAAGATGGAAGGCAACGGATTTCCTCTGCAAAGAACCCTTGTTTGGGTTCCAAACATCTGGAACCAAGTTTGGCTTCTCCTTTGAAAACATGAATGGTTGAAGGGACATCGGATGGAGAAAATAAAATACCACACATTTTTTTCCTTCAATATTTAAAATACTCAGTGTCCACACCGTTGAATGTTTCCAAAAGTTTATTTGTGAAGTCTGAAGTTTCTGAGTCAGGGTTATTGAACCAAACCAAACTGTATTTCATGAGTCAAAATCAGGGTAGTCCTATTTCCCAAGTACATCAAGAAGCTAGTGTTCATGGGGCAGATCCTGTGAACACAGATTCTTGAAGCTGCCCACAACATCAGGTCCCTTTTTGTATTCCTCCCTACCTTCCTACATTCCCAGGGCCAGGCAGGATTATTTAAACTAGCCCCAGCACTATTGACCCTGCAGGGCAGCCTCTCAGAACCCCTTTTGTGCAGATGTCAGAAAGATTTTAGACTGTTTTCTTTAGTTGAGAAGAGGGCCCAATTTGGATTTTAAGCAGTTCCTCTCAAGCTCTGCGAGCTGGGAGGGGAACTGAATGTTGGGTCATCCCTGAGATACACAGCAGCACTTGGCAGGCCTGCCTCCTTCCTTGGAGAGACATCAAGCACATAGCTTGCTAGGCAGTGTGTACTTATCCTCTGCCAAAGTCCTCTTGAACTGACTAAGACATTTACACAGCACCTAGCACTCCTGCACAACTGCAATCCAATCCTTTTTGGCTTAAGCTTTCTCTAACTGATTTCTTGAAGGTATGCTTTACCTGGTAAAAGCCATTTCCTAGTGTTGGTACACTGCTTTGGACTTTCCAAAGCGTCTTCTTCTCCCAGAGTCTGTATTAGTATCTGTGTGCTACAAATAAACTGATACTTACCCAAGATCACTAGCCTATTAATGGTTCAACTTTATTTAGCCTACATTAGGAAAATGTCAACTTTAAAAAATGTCATACCTAGTATGTTAAATAAAGGGGTTTTCCCCTGCATATTTCAATTTGGATTTAATATTTGACTTCTGTTTTCTTTTTTGAGGGTAGGTATTATTATCTAGAAGAACATTTCTTTTGAGTTTTTCTCTTCCCTGGTATTTTTTTTTTTTTTTTCCTTTTCTACCATTAAATGAACAAACCATTTCAAGTTGACATTTCTATCCCTGCACTTTTTTTCTACTGGATTTGAAAGGAGTATGCTCCATTGGTGTGTGTTTGTCTGAGTTGGGAACAGTCATGACTATTTTGTTCTGAGCCTATTATTCCTTAATACTATTTTAGGGTATTCCCTGTGTTAACAGTGTTCTGGTGTTAATATATAGCATGGCAAGCTCCTATTATCCATGCCATGTAAAGGACCATTATTACAGATAACACCAAACCACAAGGAACGTTTGGATTCTCCCTTAGATGAGGACTACTTGCCCCTGTTTTTTTTTTTTTTTTTTTAATTAATTTATTTTTGTTACAGATGTTTCTCCTTTTTCCCCCACTGATTCCCCCTTCCCCCCTCCCTGTCCTGTCCCAGCTTTGTTGTCCATATCCATTGTTCATATATACATGAATATAAGTTCTATGGTTTATCTCTCCCCCCCAACCCCTTTTCTGAGGATTTTCAGACTGTATACCACTTCCACGTCTCTGGGAGTACCCCATTCCTCAGACTGTTATGTTCATTATATTTCACAAATAAGTGAGATCATGTAATATTTGTCTTTCTCTGCTTGGCTTGTTTCGCTTAAAATAATACTTTCCAGGTCCTTCCATTTTGTCTCAAAGGATAAGAGATCTTTCTTTCTTACAGCTGCATAGTACTCCATTGTGTATATTTACCACAACTTTTTTATTCATTCGTCTACTGATGGACATTTGGGCTGTTTCCAGATCTTAGCTATTGTAAATACTGCTGCTATGAACATGGGGGTACATATATTCTTTCTGATTGGTGTTTCAGGCTTCTTGGGGTATATTCCTAGAAGTGGAATCACTGGGTCAAATGGAAATTCAATTTTTAATTTTTTGAGGTAACATCATATTGTTTTCCATAGTGGCTAGACCAGTCTGCATTCCCACCAGCAGTGTACTAGAGTCCCCTTTTCTCCACACCCTGGCCAACATTTGTTGTTTGATGATTTGTTGATGGCGGCCATTCTGACAGGTGTGAGGTGATACCTCATTGTTGTTTTAATTGCATCTCTCTAATGATTAGTGATGTTGAGCACTTTTTCATATGTCTCTTAGCCATTTGTATGTCCTGTTTGGAGAGGTGTCTATTTAGTTCCTCTGCCCATTTTTTAATTGTTGTCCCTGTTTTATAGCTTTGGGGGCTTTGTACTAGCTAGAGAGTTTATAAGGCAAGCCTGAATTTAATGTGAAACAGCCTAGGTTTCTTAATTCCTTATCTCCTGACTATATTTTGCCACTTCTTTGTCACAAAATGTGTTTCGCATGAATTCCAGGACACAGGTGCATTAACCATTAGTCCTTCAATTTACTCTCCTCCTGCAAACTGGTGTTCCCTGTGTCTGCTGACTGTTGTCATGACTACCAAGAGGCCTTACCATTTTCTTCTGAATTAGGCAATTCCTATGCACATATTTTCTTCCTTCCTATGTATCCCCAAACCCCTGCCCAACCACTACCACACACCAACATTCTTATCCTCTACTGCTTCAAAGTGAAATATCATATTGCACATCACCTCCTTGGGTGGCCAGGGCTTTCTCCAACTGCCTGCACAAAGCTTCTCCCCTTCATTGGCCTACTCACTCTTCAGCCCTCTACAAGCTGGTCTCACTGCTAACACTGATCACCACTAACTTGCTTGTTGCCAAACCCAATTAACACTTTCTATTCGTATCTTCCTTGACTTCTCTGCTGCATGAGATACATCCTTCTTTCCTGAATCTCTCTGCTCCTGAAATCAGTGTCAAAAGAGAAAGTTTGTGATTATCTTTGACTCACAATTATTCATGAATGTTCTCATCTTGGAGGAAAAAAACTTGCTGTGAGTAAAACAAAAGCACTTTGCCAACTTCCTTGCATGGATAGGCACAGAGTAAGAAGCAATTGGACAAAAGAGAGGTCAGGTTCAAAATCTCAGAGGAGTTAGGCAAAGCAGATTCACAAAGTAAGCTGTAGAAACCAGTATGGGAAAGAGTTAGGACACTTATAGCTAACAGGCTATAAGGAAATATATGAAAATAACTGCCATGGCTCTTTGCCTTCTTTTAGCAGAAAGGAATCCTCCCTAGACAGGAGACTATCATATGCTTCTCAGCAACCTAACAGCTGATCCAGGATGTGGAGGGTACAACTAGAACCATATCCATCCAAATTGGTTGGTTAGTTGATCATTCCTTTATGGAACAATTTGTAGTGCCTACTGCCTCTGCAGAGCCTAAGAAGACCTAGTTTCTGCCCATTAGGAGTTCTTAAGATTGTGGAATGCAGACAAGTCAATAGACTGCTGTAGTTCAGCATGAGAAAAATGATGAAAAGAGTAGATAACCTGAGCCTTGTAGATAGTAGAAAGCTTCATGAGGAGGTAAAGTCTGTGTTCAGTTTTAAAGGAGGAGTAAATAGAAGCAAATCAGCAGAGAAAGTGTAGGGCTAGTGATGAAAAGTATATATAAATGGACTAGCAGGTGTAAAACCTAGAACATATTTAAAAATATAGCAGGTTCTGTGAACTGTATATAGTTTACTTCATGTATATGGTTTTTTGTTTGTTTCTTTGTTTTCTGAAGGGGGAGGCTCTTAACGATGACAAATAATGTTGGAGAGGTACTAAAGGACCTTGGAGGACTTTGTAAGCATACTAGAGTTAATATTTTATTATGAATTCTATTGGAAACCATTGAAGGATTTTAAGCAATAGTTTCATAATTATATTTGTGTTTTGCCAAGATTATGACATCAGAGTGGCAAGTGGATGGGAAAGAGTGAAACTGGAGGTTAAGTGATAGTCTGGAGGCTACTATGATAGCTTATGTAAGAAATTATACAGGTCTGGGTTGGAGAAATAGGTATGGAATAAAGTAGGTATGGATTTAAGCTCTATTTATGAAGATAAGTGGACAGAATTTAATGATGAATTAGAGATGATTGTGGGGAAAGGAAACAGAAGACAAGAATGACTTTCAGGTTCCTGGCTTGAGCAATGGAATACTTAGTGGTGACATTTGCTGAGATGGGGAAGAGATAAGTAGGCTGTGGGAAGGAACACATCTGGTGGAGGTTGATGGCTGAATTCTGTATAAGACATGTTTATGGTGCCAGTGAAAATCCAAGCAGAGATGTCCAGCAAGAAATTGATAATGCTGCCCGGAAGCTAAGGAGAAAGGTTTGAGCCAGAGATGGAGATTTAATATTTATGATTGTTTGGGTGGTAGCTTAAATCCCTGGAATGTGGGAAAACACACTGTGGGAGACCTACAATGAGAAGAGAAGTGAGATGAGAACAGAACCCTGGGGAGTCCCATCAAAGTAGGAAAACAACTAAGAGAGAATAGCATTATGAAGTCCATAATTAAATCCAGCACTACAAACTCTTTCATGAAGGACTGATCAACTAACCGGCCAGTGTGGATGGATATAGTTCCAGTCGTACTCTCTACATCCTAGATCAGCTGTTATGTTGCTGAGAAGCAAATGAGAGTTTCCTATCTAGGGAGGATTCTTTTCTGCTAAAAGGCGGCAGAAATATGGCAATTATTTGAATATATTTCTTTATATCCTGTTAGCTGTGAGGGTCCTAGCTCTCTCCAACACTCTGGTTTCTACAGCTTACTTTGTGAATCTTTTTTGCCTAACTCCTCTGAGGTTTTGAACCTGACCTCCTCTTTTGTCCAATTGCTTCTTACTCTGTGCCTATCCATGCAAGGGAGTTGGCAAAATGCTTTTGTTTTACTCGCAGCAAGGAGACAAAGAACCAAATTAAAAAATGGGCAGAGGAAATCCCCATCAAAATACCAACGACATATTTCATAGAACTAGAACAAATACTTCAAAAGTTCATATGGAACCAAAAAAGACCCCGAATAGCCACAGCAATCTTGAAAAAGAAGAACAAAGTTGGATGGATCACATTACCAGATATCAGGTTATACTACAAAGCGACTGTAACCAAAACAGCCTGGTACTGGCACAAGAACAGGCATATAGACCAGTGGAACAGAACTGAAAACCCAGAAATGGACCCAAGGCAATACGCTCAATTAATATTTGACAAAGGTGGCAAGAGCATACAGTGGAGTAAAGACAGCCTCTTTAATAAATGGTGTTGGGAAAATTGGACAGCTACATGCAAAAAAATGAAACTCGACCATCAACTTACACCATACACAAAAATAAACTCAAAATGGATAAAAGACTTAAATGTGACCCGTGAATCCATAAAAATTCTAGAAGAAAATGTAGGCAACAAAATTTCGGACATCATACGGAGCAGAATTTTCACTGATACATCACCTAAGGCAACAGAAATAAAGGAGAAAATGAACACATGGGACTACATCAAACTAAAAAGCTTCTGCACAGCAAAAGAAACGATCATCAAAATGGAAAGGCAACCCACTGTATGGGAGAACATCATTGCCAATGATGTATCAGATAAGGGGTTAATTTCCAATATATACAGAGAGCTCACACAACTCCACAAAAGGAAGACAAAGAACCCAATTAAAAAATGGGCAGAGGAGCTGAATAGACACCTCTCCAAACAGGACATACAAATGGCCAAGAGACATATGAAGAAATGCTCAACATCACTAATCATCCGAGAGATGCAAATTAAAACAACAATGAGGTATCACCTCACACCTGTCAGAATGGCCGCCATCAACAAATCATCAAACAACAAGTGTTGGCGAGGGTGTGGAGAAAAGGGAACTCTAATACACTGCTGGTGGGAATGCAGACTGGTGCAGCCGCTATGGAAAACAATATGGTGCTACCTCAAAAAATTAAAAATTGAACTTCCATTTGACCCAGTGATCCCACTGCTGGGAATATACCCTAAGAAGCCTGAAACACCAATCAGGAAGAATATATGTACCCCCATGTTCATAGCAGCACTATTTACAATAGCTAAGATCTGGAAACAGCCCAAGTGTCCACCAGTAGACGAATGGATCAAAAAGCTGTGGTACATATACACAATGGAGTACTATGCAGCGGTAAGAAAGAAAGATCTCTTATCCTTTGAGACGACATGGAGGGACCTGGAAAGTATTATCCTAAGTGAAAGAAGCCAAGCAGAAAAAGACAAATACCACATGATCTCACTTATATACGGAATATAATGAACATAACAGTCTGAGGAATACAGTAGACCCAGACACATGGAAGTAGGGCACAGACTGACATCCCTCAGAAGAGGGGATGGGGGGTGGGGGGGTGGGAAGAGATAAACCACAGAACTTATATGCATGTATGCATGACCAATGGACATGGACAACTAAGCCGGGGACAGGGTGGAGGGGGTGGGGTGGGGGGTGCCAATGGGGTAAAAAGGTGAAATATCTGTAACAAAAAAATAAATAAATAAATAAAATTAAAAAAAAAAAAAAAATGGGCAGAGGAGCTAAATAGACACCTCTCCGAACAGGACATAAAAATGGCCAAGAAACATAAAGAAATGCTCAACTAAATAGATACCTCTCCAAACAGGACATACAAATGGCCAAGAGACATATGAAGAAATGCTCAACATCACTAATCATCAGAGAGATGCAAATTAAAACAATAGTGAGGTATCACCTCACACCTGTGAGAATGGCCGTCATCAACAAATCATCAAACAAATGTTGGTGAGGGTGTGGAGAAAAGGGGACTCTAGTACACTGCTGGTGGGAGTGCAGACTGGTGCAGCCACTATGGAAAACAATATGGTGTTACCTCAAAAAATTAAAAATTGAACTGCCATTTGACCCAGTGATCCCACTTCTAGGAATATATCCCATGAAGCCTGAAACACCAATCAGAAAGAATATATGTACCCCTATGTTCATAGCAGCACTATTTCCAAGAGCTAAGTGTGCATCAGTAGACGAATGGATAAAAAAGTTGTGGTACATATACACAATGAAGTACTATGCAGCTGTAAGAAAGAAAGATCTCTTATCCTTTGAGACGAAATGGAAGGACCTGGAAAGTATTATCCTAAGCGAAACAAGCCAAACAGAGAAAGACGAGTATTATATGATCTCACTTATTTGTAATATAATGAACATAACAGTCTGAATCATATGATCTCACTTATTTGTAATATAATGAACATAACAGTCCAAGGAACAAGGTAGACCTAGAAACATGAAAGTAGGGGACAGACTATCAACGCTCAGAAGGGGGGGTGGGAATCAACCACAGAAGTTTAATGCATGTACACATAACCGATGGACAAGGACAACAAAGCTGGGGATGGGGTGGGGAGTAGGGAGGATGGTGTCAATGGGGAAAAAAGGAGAAACATCTGTAACAAAAATAAATTGAAAAATAAATAAATTTTTTAAAAAAGAGGAGCCAAGCAGCTGGAGGAGAAGATATATACGCAGGTGTGGAGTCAAGAGTACTTCTTTAGATATTTGGAAACATAAGTACCATGTTTTGAGCTTTAACAACTGGATGATATTGTGCTGGTGATTTTTCTTCTCAGAATGCAGTGTACCCATAAGTAAAATGAAGAGTTTGGGCTGGATGATCTTGAAGAACACACCAGTTCTGATTACTTAAGTCAGGCTTCGTGTTACTGTACCATGATAGCTCCTTGCCCCTAGAGTATCTTATCATGCTTTCTAGTGTTGCAGTGAGATGTGGAGGGCAATGTTTCACAGTGTTCTACCCTCTGGAGTGGTGTCTTGGTAGCTGCCTCAGACATAAATCACTTGCTGTTGCTTCTTTACTGCTGATGTTGGAAGTTCCTAACAGCTAAAGTCCTAATAGGTCCTGCCTTCCTGCAGGAATATGGAGTGCTCTCTGTCCTTCGTCATGGTTGGTATGATTTTAAAAGAATTATAAGGATATCTCCTCATCACCCATACTTCCAAAATAATCTGTCTTGCTTTGCCTGGGAATTATTTTTCTACTGTCCTAGTTTTAGAGACCCGTTCTTCAGGTTTAGCATTGTCTTATCCTTGCATTGATTGAATAATATTCATGTGCCTCTCTGATGAGAAGAAGCAGGCTCACTCTGCATACCTGGGAAGGAATTGTATGCACAAATCTTTAGGGAAAGCTGTTTTCCTTGTATTGGCCCTGCTTATCCATATGTCCGAGACATTGGATATCAGGATATGGGTGAGCAAGCATCTTGTATGCCAACATGTGACATATCCTCTCCTCTTAGAGTCTGCCTTAGAGTCTCACCAGCTATTTATGCCTTTCATCTTCCTGTTTTCTCTTTCCTCCTGGTGTCTTTCTCTTTCCAAGCTTCCCTCCCTCTTGCTGCAGCACTTCTAGCTCTCTATCCCTCATTTTCATTTATCCCATCAGGGCCTCCTCACCCAGTTTCCCCCCCTAGTGTCACTAGTCCCCTTTTTTGCCATTTATCAGCAGGCATGAAACTATAGCAACAGGATATTGGAAAGAGTTCCTGTGATGTACTTTACAGAAATATCATACTTATCCAGAAATCCTAAATCTCAGAGCCTGGATCAATGGTCTTCAAAAATGGGAGTGAGAGGGGTGGCCATAGTAGCACATGTGAGTCAATCCATTAGCGTATAAAAGAAAATATTACAACTTCTATTTCCATTTAAATTGAGAAAATCTAGAAATGCATTAATATTTGGACTCATTTTTTAAATTTATATAAAGTGTTTCAAACAGTGCAAAGTACACCGAGTGCTATGTAAAAACAATAGTTATTATTATAACTAATTAATTATTAATAATTACTATTATTAAGCCTTTCAAATATGTAATATACATATTGTCACTGGCGCCTTCACCAGGTGGGTCTGTCTTTGGATTTCTTTTTACATATTCTTTGTAAGGTATTCTGGGATAAAAGTGGGAGCTCACAATATGGAAGGGATGACCCTGAGGCCCTCATTATTTTTTCTGTATATATACCAGAGACGTTGCTATTTCCTTCATCCCAGTTAAGTGGACTCATAGATTATATTATCTAACTGCATTAACCCTCACAAAATAGACAAGTGACTTAAGAAGATTCCTGCAAATAAACCATGTATTGAAGATAATACTTATAATACAAGCATATGAAAATAGCAGTGCTTACATTTCCTCTACTCCTAGAGTTTTCCATCGACCTCATTATGAGGCAAAAATCACAACAATCTAATTATACCTGACAAGAAGTTGGCAAAAGGGAATGCAAAAATAATCAAGATTATATGAAATATGGATTTACATTCATTCTAAATAATGAAAGATCTTGCCTTAAATGTATAGTGTGCCTTTAAATATTAGCTAATAATATAATAAAGCTATCATGATTAACAAGACATTTGATATGTTATTTATTTCATCTTTATCTCATCCTTTTAAATGTAGATTTATTGTGTGTGCTTCATAATATATGTAGGTACATATATGTTGAGTAAGACATATATATAATTCACATACACATACACATACATATATGTATATATGGTATGCTCAAATTCTTTTTAACTAAAAAGTGTGTCCAATAAAAAAATATTTGAAGACCACTACCCTAGACCATATTTAAATAGATGGAGACCCATAAACAGAGGCAAAAAAACTTTGAAGAAGAGAAAAATAACTATTTCTAAATATCTTGCTCTTTCCCTATAGAATAGCCATGCCACCAACTTTGGAGTGTTACCTTGACAACTTCATATAAAATTAAGCAATGAGGCTTTCAGAAGCTGGGAGAAGTGAGACATTTAAAAATCATAAAATCTGAAGCTTGGGAGGTTGGATCTTAGCCCAAGAGGCATATATAGTTTATAAAAGGCTTTCCCAACATGCTTGTGAATGCTCTTTCCCTTGCTTGAAATATGAAAACACTTAGAAGAATTCATTAAGAGAGGTTAAGATACTTTCCCAAGGTCCTATGTCGGTGGCATAGCAGAGATTTGAACCAAATATTCATGCCCCCTACTCACTGTTCTTCCTACCATGTCAAATGTGCTCTTAATCCCATGGTCATAATCAGCGAAACTCATTGTGGTTGGGTTGTTGTGAATGGAGGAATACTTGTAGTGAAGAAAATATGCTAAGAAGATGTAGACCAGATATCAATAAATCCTTCCTCTTTCCCAGTGAGAAGTAACTTCTCGCTTGCTGTGTAGCATCTGTTTATATCCCTGTTCATTTGTATTTGTTCTTTTAATCTTCACCCGAGGATATTTTTCCATTTATCTTCAGATAGAATGGGGAAGGAGGGAGAGAAAGGGAGAGAGAGAGAGAGAGAGAGAGAGAGAGAGAGAGAGAGAGAGAGAGAAAGAAACATTGATGTAAGAGAGACACATAGATTGGTTGCCTCCCACATGACCCTGACCAGGGCCAGGGATGAACCGCAGCCAAGGTACATGCCCTTGACAGGAATCGAACCCGTGACTCTTTGGTCTGCAGGCGGATGCTCTAACCACTGAGTAACTGGCCAGAGCTTGTTTTTTTTTTTTTTTTTTTTTTTTTAATGTTTCCCTAATATTCATGTCTTTTAAGAGTTAAAGAAATGAAATCCATTCATATGGAAGGGCCACTTTTCATCTGATTATAAGTTTTGTGAGGAGTTACATCCATTTTTTTATAGCTCTGATTCAGGTATGTTCCTTTATGTAGGCCACTCACTGTATGGAACTCCACTGCAACTGAGTTAGAATTGCATGTAGATGAACTTACCAAGTATATGTCAGGAAAGTAATTTGGTGTCTATTCTGAGAAGACTTATTTTAATGGAAGTCTTCCAAAAATGTTTAACAAAATTAATTTCATGGTGTTTCTCTTATGCTATAGTATGTGTTGGTGGGGAAAAATGTGCATTGCTTTGCAGAAATTTGCATCACTATCATCTTTTCAAAAAAATTTTTATTTTAACAAGTGAGGTACATGGCCAATTATTTAATGACCACCTTTACTTAAGAGGTACAGGTCCTAGTCTAGGCTCTGTATTTTGTTTTTTTTATTGCATTGTGTGAGGTTCAAACCCACTAGACAAACATTTTAAAAAGTACTCTGGCGGCTATATATTGGTGCAGTAACTGTGAGGATGCAAACATGATACAAGTGCTGGATTTATAATTATGGAGACCACACACAAACACACATACACACACAACACAAACAAACACACACACAGCAGTGCTGAACTGCACAGGACTGCATCTGGATTGAAATTTTGAATGGAAGAGCACTGTCTTCAAAAGGAGATGTTGGTATGGACTAGAGTGACTAAGCAACTTTTTAAAAAAATATTATGACAACAAAAACTGGGAATCAGAGAAAAGATGGCAGAGGGCAGGACCAGAAGGAGAGTGAGTGTGTGAGAGAGTGAGCTAGTGTGTGAGAGAGCGTGAGTGGACATGAAGGTGGATGACCAAACCCAAGCAGTGCAGAGACACAGAGCAGAAAATTCCTGTGCTATGGACAGGAGCAGCCAGCTACCTGGGTAAGCAGCCCTTCAGGGCATTTCTCTCTGCTCTGTGGGGAGGTCCCACCATTTTAGAAGATCCTGGGTCTTCCCTGGGAGGAGGGTGTGGGAGCAGCTAGGGCCCAGCACCTGAGCCTACCAGCACACCTGCCACCATGGGACCAGTGGACACTCTGTGCCAACACAGACCTGTGCACAGTAGTGGAGTTGCCAACGTGCCAGTTGTGGAAGCTTGGGACAGCCTGGAGCCCAGTACCATCCCGCATAGTAGCAGCCCAAACAGAGTCCAGATATACCCTCAGCAACAGAGGGTGGGGAGCAGACATCCATCCCCAGGCAACAGAAGCACAGGCCAAGAGCTGAGACCCATCCCCAAAATCTAAAGCAAAAGCTGAGCAGGAGTTGAGCCCCACAGGGCAGCAGCACTCCCCAGCCACCAGCAGCGGGACCTGGGGCTCCACAGAGGCCTGTGCAGTCAAGTAGCCCACAAGAGCAGTGGGAAGCCCGAGCCTGTGAGAGACTGGTGCTATCCAGCTGCCCGCCCATGGGACCTGCAAGGTGTGGGGGCACCAGAGAGGGCTGTGCGAACTGGCAGGAACTGTGGGATCCAGTTAACCCCAGGACCTGCAGGGTGCTGAAGCACCAGAGAGGCCTGTGTGACCCAGCAGCCCATAACATAGGCATAGAGTCAGGTCCCCAAAGAGACTGTGTGATCCAGTTACCCGTGGGACCTGCAGGGTGCAGGGGCACCAGAGAAGCCGGTGCAACCCAGCTGTGCATAAGATAGGCATAGAGGATGTGAAAATGGAGGCGGAGTGAATAGAAGCTACACAGATGATCTTTCAGGACCTAACAGGAATTACATCTAAAATAAACACAAATCCTCGGGAAAAAAGCAACAGAAAAGCAGCAGGACAGGACCATATAACCAGGGACACTGTTAGGATATGTGAAGGTGTGAGAGGGTGGAAGGCTTGGAGCCCATGGACAGCAGCAGTCTTAGCTGTGAGCTGTGTCCTTGGGAATAAAGACCAAGCCCGCTCGACAACCCAGATAGCCAGGACAGAGGACTAAATTAGCAACAGCCACTCACCTGGGTGCTACAGAAGAGAGAGGGTGGACTGCGCTGGAACTCTGTGGAGACACCAGGGATTTGGAGGACACTCAGAGTTTTTCCTGAATTGTGGCCACAAAGGATGGTGGCCAGTGTGCTCCTTCCCTGAGCTGTGGGGGAAAGCAGCAGCCCCCCCACATGGAGATTCAGACTTTCCCAGGTGAGGTAAAGAAATAAAAATTGAGGCTCATTAACAACCAGCATCTATCCCCCACTCTGGAAATACTCTTAGGCAGAACACCAGGGTGACATTCCAAGGCACTGAGTAATTGAGACTACTAGCCACCAGGAAAGAGGGAGAGGATACTTGAACCTTATCTGGGCTTGCATATCTACCCAGAAAGGAAGACTTGACAGTGGTGTTTAACTTGGGCTCACCCAGGCTCATCCGAACTCAGAAAAGGGAGCCACAAACAGCAGAACACCAATACCCACAGGGAAAATTTGGCAGGCTCCAAAACACACTGAGATAGCCAAAATGGTGAAACAAAGAAACAAACACCAAAAGAAAGAACAAGAGAACTTTATCGAAGATGAGGTCAATGAAATGCAGCTAAGAAAATTATCAGAGGTAGAGACCAGAGCTATGATCTTGAGGAAGCTCAACAGCATGTGTAAGACATCAGCACCATGAGTAAAGATATAGAAACATTGAAAACCAACTAACTGGAAATGAAGAATGACATAGCAGAAATAAAGAACACATTGGAAAGAATAACTAGCAAAGTAGAGGAAGTTGAGGACCAGATCAGTGAATTAGAAGTTAGGGTATATAAAATCAACCAATCAGAAAACCAAAAGGAAGCCCTGGCCAGTTTGGCTCAGCGGTTAGAGCGTCGGCCTGTGGTCCGGAGAGACCCGGGTTTGGTTCCCGCTAAGGGCATGTACCTTGGTTGCAGTTTGTCCCCGGCCCTGGTTGGGTCGTGTGGGTGGCAGCCACTCGATGTGTCCCTTTCATGTCGATGTTTCTCTCTCTCTCTCTCTCCCTCTAACTCTATCTGAACAAAATATCGAAAAATGTCCTCGGGTGAGGATAAAAAATAATAATAATAATAATAATAATAACAATAATAATAAAGAAAACCAAAAGGAAAAAAAATAATTAAAAAACAGGAAGATAGCTTAAGAGAACTGTGGCACAACTGGAAAAGCAACAACATTTGCATCCTAGGAGTACCCGAAGAAGAAGAAAATGGGCAAGGGTTAGAGGATGTATTTGAAGAAATAATGACAGAAAACTCTCCTATCTTGGTGAAGGAACAAGGCATTCAAGTCCAAGAAGCAAAGAGAGTCCAAAGTAAGAAGAACCCAAACAAGCCCACACCAAGACACATAGTAATTAAACTGCCAAAAATTAAAGATAAAGAGAGACTCCTAAAGGCAGCAAGAGAGAAGCAACAGGTTACCTACAAAGGAAACCCCATAGGGATCTAAGCTGACTTCTCAACAGAAACACTACAGGCCAGAAGGGAGTGGCATGAAGTAATCAAGGTCATGATAAACAAGGATCTGAATCCAAGACTGCTCTATCCAGTAAGGCTATCATTCAAAATAGAAGGTCAAATAAAGAGCTTTCCATACAAAAAAAAAAAAAAAGGCTAAGGAAATATATTAACACAAATCCAGACTAGCTGACAGGATAAGAAAGCATGACTCACATATATGTTGTTTACAAGAAACCCACCTCACAACAAAACACTCACAAGTTGAAAGACTCATAGGTTGAAAGTGAAGGGATGGAAAGAAATCTTTCAAGCAAATGGAAAGCAAAAAAAACAAAAAAAACCTGGAGTAGCGATACTCAAAACTGATAAAGTAGATTTCAAAATGAAGGCCTAACTAGAGACAAAGAAGGCCGCTACATAATATTGAAAGGATCTATCCAACAGGAAGATATAACTTTGGTAAACACATATGTACCCAATTTAGGAGCATCAACATATATTAAAAATATTTTGGAGGACTTCAAAGGAGAAATTGACAACAACACAATCATAGCAGGGGACTTCAATACCCCGCTGAAATCACTGGCTAGATCCTCTACACAAAAAATTAACAAGGAAACACAGACTCTAAATGAAGTGCTAGATCAAATGGACTCAATAGATATCTACAGAGAATTACATCCCAAAACCACAGAATTCACATTCTTCTCAAGTGCACATGGGACATTTTCAAAGACAGACCATATTTTAGGACAGAAACTAAGTCTCTACAAGTTCAAGATGATTAAAATTATATCAAGCATCTTCTCAGATCACAATGGCATGAAACTAGAAATCAATTGCAACAAGAACATGCAAAGACATTTGAAAACATGGAGGCTAAATAGCATGTTAGTGAACAATGAACGGGTTACCATGAAGATCCAAGAAGAATTTAAAAACTTCCTGGAAACCAATGAAAATGAAAACACAACACAAAATCTATTGGATGCAGTGAAAGCAGTTCTGCAAGAGAAGTTCTTAGCACTACAGGCCTACCTCAAGAAGCAAGAAAAATCTCTAATAGACTATCTAACCTCACAACTTAAAGAACTAGAAAGCAAACAGAAAGAAAACCACAGAGCAAGTAGAAGGAAGGAAACAGTAAAGATCAGAGCAAAAATAAATGACATGGAGACCAAAAAAAAGAATTCAAAGGATCAATGAAACAAAGAGCTGGTTTGTTGAAAAGATAAACAAGATTGATGGACCATTAGCTAGACTCACCAAGAAACAAAGAGAGAGAACCCAAATACACAAAATCAGAAATGAAAGAGGAGAAATAATAACTGATACCACAGAAATACAAAGGATTGTGAATAGATACTATGAACAATTATATGGCAACAAATTTGACAATCTAAGTGAAATGGACCACTTTCTAGAAAGGCAGTCTCCCAAAACTGAACCAGGAAGAGATAGAAAACTTGAACAGACCGATAACAAGAAACAAAACTGAAGATGTAATCAAGACTCTAACAGCACACAAAAGTCCAGGCCCAGATGGCTTCACGGGGAAATTTTTTCCAACATTCAAAGAAAACTAATACCCATTCTCTTCAAACTATTTCAGAAAATTCAATAAGAAGAAAGACTTCTAAACTTGCTTTGTGAGGCCAGCATAATTCTAATTTCTAAACCAGAAAAAGACACTACAAAGAAACAAAACTACAGACCAATATCCCTGATGAACATAGATGCCAAAATCCTGAACAAAATACTAGCATATCGAATCCAGCAATACATCAAAAAAATTATTTGCCATTACCAAGTGGGATTCATCCATCCCAGGGTTGCAAGGATGGTACAATATTCGCAAATCAATAAATGTGATACACCACATAAACAAAAGGAATCATAAAAATCATAAGATCATATCAATAGACACTGAAAAAGCATTCAACAAAATCCAGCACACATTTCCGAAAAAAAATGCTCAGCAATCTGGGAATAGAAGAATCATATCTCAACATAATAAAGGTCATATGAAAGAACCAACATCAGACTCAATGGGCAAACACTAACAGCATTTCCCTTAAGAACAGGAACAAGACAAGGATGCCCCCTTTCGCTACTCTTATTTAACATTGTACTGGAAGTCTTAGCCACAGCAATCAGACAGGAAGAAAAAATAAAAGAGATCCAAATGGGAAAGGAGGAAGTGAAACTGTCATTATTCACAGATAACATGATTCTATATGTAAAAAACCCCAAAGACTCCATCAAAAATTTACTAGACTCAATACATGAATTTGGCAAAGTAGCAGGATAGAAAATTAACGTTAGGAAATCGATGGCATTCTTATACACCAATGATGAACTCACAGAAAGAGAAACTAAAAGAAAAATCCCATTTACCATTGTGGCAAAAAAGTTAAGATACCTAGGAATAAACTTAACCAAAAAAATAAAGGACCTATTCGCAGAAAACTACAGGTCATTTAAAAGAGAAATAGAAGAAGATATAAAAAAGTGGAAGCACATACCTTGTTCATGGATTGGAAGAATTAACATCATAAAAATGTCCATATTACCCAAAGCAATCTATAGATTCAATGCAATCCCCTTCAAAATACCAATGACATACTTCACAGAACTAGAACAAATACTTCAAAAGTTCATATGAAACCAAAAAAGACCTTGAATAGCCACAGCAATCTTGAGAAAGAAGAAAAGCGTTGGAGGGATCACATTACCAGATTTCAGGTTATACTACAAAGCCACTGTAATCAAAACAACCTGGTACTGGCACAAGAACAGGCATATAAACCAGTGGAACAGAACAGAGGACCCAGGAATGTACCCAAGGCAATATGCTCAATTAATATTTGACAAAGTTGGCAAGAGCATACAGTGGAGTAAAGGTAGCCTCTTTAATAAATGGTACTGGAAATTGCACAGCTACATGCAAAAAAAATGAAACTAGACCATCAACTTACACCATAAACAAGAATAAACTCAAAATGGATAAAAGACTTAAATGTGACTCATGAATCCATAACAATCTTAGGAAAAAAACTGTAGGTAACAAAATTTCAGATATCATACACAGCAGAATTTTCACTGATTCATCACCTAAGGCAACAGAAACAAAGGAGAGAATGAACACATGGGACTACATCAAACTCAAAAGCTTCTGCACAGCAAAAGAAACAATCATCAAAATGGAAAGGCAGCCCACTTTATGGGAGACCATAATTGCCAATGATATATCAGATAAGGGGTTAATTTCCAATATATAGAGAGTGCTCATACAAGTCAACAAAAGGAATACAAAGAACCCAATTAAAAAGTGGGCAGTGGAACTAAATTGACACCTCTCCAAACAGGACGTACAAATGGCTAAAAGACATATGAAGAAATGCTCAACATCACTAATCATCAGAGAGACGCAAATTAAAACAACAATGAGGTATCACCTCACACCTGTCAGAATGGCCGCCATCAACAAATCATCAAACAACAAGTGTTGGCGAGGGTGTGGAGAAAAGGGGACTCTAGTACACTGCTGGAGGGAATGCAGACTGGTGCAGCCACTATGGAAAACCCACGAAGCCTGTAACACCAATCAGAAAGAATATATGTACCCCCATGTTCATAGCAGCACTATTTACAGTAGCTGAGATCTGGAAACAGCCCAAGTGTCCATCAGTAGACAACTGGATAAAAAGCTGTGGTACATATACACAATAGAGTACTATGCAGCTGTAAGAAAGAAAGATCTCTTATCCTTTGAGATGACATGGAGGAACCTGGAAAGTATTATCCTAAGTGAAACAAACCAAGCAGAAAAAGGTAAATACCACATGATCTCACTTATAAATGTAAATAATGAATTTAACAGTCTGAGGAATAGGGTAGACCCAGAAATACGGAAGGAGAGTACGGACTGACAACCCTCAGAAGAGGGGGTAGTGGGGCGTGGGACGAGATAAACCACAGAAGTTATATGCATGTATGCATAACCAATGGACATGGACAACAAAGCTGGGGACTGGGCGGGGAGGATGGGGAGAAGGGTGTCAATGGGGTAAAAAAGGGAAACATCTGTAACAAAAATAAAATTTACAAATATAAATAAATAAAAATCTGGTTTCTTTTGCTAACTATGAAAAAGAAATTTAAGAAAATAAAATAAAAAGAAGATAAAATGTAAAAAAATAATGTAAGAAAGAAAAGTACAGGCCAATATCCCTGATGAACATAGATGCCAAAATTCTGAACAAAATACTAACAAATCGAATCCAGCTATACATCAAAAAAATTATGCACCATGACCAAGTGGGATTCATCCATCTCATGGTTGCAAGGATAGTACAATATTCACAAATCAATAAATGTGATACACCACATAAACCAAATGAAAGATAAAATCATTTGATCATATCAGTAGACACTGATAAAGCATTCGACAAAATCCAGCACCCATATCTGATAAAAACACTCAGAAATCTGGGAATAGAGGGATCATATCTCGACATAATAAAGACCATATATGAAAGACCTACAGCCAACATCATACTCAATGAGCACAAATTAAAAGCATTTCCCTTAAGAACAGGAACAAGGCAAGGATGCCCATTTTTACCACTCTTTTTTAATATAGTACCGGAAGTCTTAGCTACAACAATCAGACAGGAGGAAAAAATAAAAGGGATCCAAATTGGAATTAGGAAGTGAAACTGTCATTATTCACAGATGACATGATACTATATGTAGAAAACCCCAAAGACTTTATCAAAAATTTATGAGACTTAATAAATGAATTTGGTAAAGTAGCAGGATACAAAATTAATGGCAAGAAATCGATGGCATTCTTATATACCAATGATGAACTCACAGAAAGAGAAACTAAAAAAAACAATACTATTTACCACAGCAGCAAAAAATTAAGATACCTAGAAATAAATTTAACCAAAGAACTAAAGGACCTATTCACAGAAAACTACAGGTCATTGAAAAAAGAAATAGAGGAAGATATAAAAAGTGGAAGCCCATACCTTGTTCATGGATTGGAAGAATCAATATCATTAAAATGTCCATACTACCCAAAGCAATGTATAAATTCAATGCAATCCCCATCCAAATACCAACAACATACTTCACAGAACTAGAACAAATACTTCAAAAGTTCATATGGAATGAAAAAAGATCCCGAATAGCCACAGCAATCTTGAAAAAGAAGAACAAAGTTTGATGGATCACATTACCAGATTTCAGGTTATACTACAAAGCCACTGTAATCAAAACAGCCTGGTACTGGCACAAGAACAGGCAAATAGATCCGTGGAACAGAACAGAGAATCTGGAAATGGACCCAAAGCAGTATGCTCAATTAATATTTGACAAAGGTGGCAAGAGTTACCTAATATAGTGATTTGATGATGAGGGTCTGTGTTTGTTTTAAGAGAATTTGTCACCTTTCATTAGGTGCAAAATGGTGCTAATTCTTTTCCTTCACATCCCTGTAATTCCTTAGAAACCAGTATCGTCATTGGTTAGTCCATACTGATCCCAACTGAGGAAAATTCACTGAAACCCAAGTGGAATCAGCATCACTGAGGTGACCCTGTCTTGATTATAGAGAAGACAGCGAGATGCTTCTCTCCATGAGACGCTAAAAGTTCCTGCATTTACTAAGTGCCCAGTGAGAAAACCAACTCAGTGAGTTCTGAAAGAGCATATGTTTCCTATTTGACACATTTTGTTGTAGAAATTATGAGTGAAAGGTAGGGTTTGGGGAATCATGAAAGAAGGAAGTAATTGTTTTACATAAAACAGATTTTAAATTTGGTCAATGGAGAAATCTGCAGAGTACCTTAGAATTGTGCCCTTATCCTGAATTACCTGCTGTGACCATAGCAGACAGACTCTTACTGTGCGCTTGGCTAAGCACTTGGCTTTGCTGTGACAGCTTTTATACTCTGTATCCTTAGCTTTACAAGCTTAGTTTTAATATTCAATTTTTGAAAAATAAAGAAAAAATTTCATTTATTTGGACTCAAGGGAGATTAACATATATGGGTTTGGTTATCGTCCATATCAAAGAAACCATGGTGTCTGTCCCTGTACATGTCTTTGCTAGTTCAATAATTGTAGTGACTTGGCATTCCACTGTTTTTGTTGGGTTGCTACTTGGAGCTGACACCAATCAGTGATCGTTGTCCCCTTCACATGTTACTGAGGGATTGCCAGTAAAGCTATGTACAAAGGAGGAAGCTGTGGAGAAACATGCTGTGGGGGCCCAGGATGGAATGAGGGTTAACCAGGGTTCAGAAGCCAGGTTTTTTCAGAGAGAGACAAAAAAAACAAAAAGAAAAAAAAAAAACAAATAAAGGGAAGAGACAGGTCTGAACAGGCTTCCCAGACAGGGCCCCTTTGCTGTAAGAACAGAGCCTTAAACTTCACAAAGCTCTGGGAGGGACAGGAGCCAGAGGTTAGACATAGTCTTTGCAAGTCAGTTGAAGAGTTATTAACTGAGCATACATAGAGAAAAAAGCCACAGATGTCCATTTAGAGAAATATTTATTATTCTTAAAACCCATTCAGTACTCTGTGAACTCAGAAATATACCTAAACCTGTATGTCCAAACAGATACTAATATTGATCCCCACAAACCCCAAAGGTGCCACCCTCACACAGATAGAAACATACAGACTCAAAGAGCCTCACCAGCACAAAAACACCTGAAGTTCCATGATGCCTAACATAGGCATGGTTTTGAGGAGTTTAGTGACCTGACATTCTTGGAAGTGGTGGCCTATGGCTCCAGTGATTGGCACCAGAGTAAGGCAAACTGACAACTCTCTGAGTTTGACCTTCCAAATCTAGACCACACTTAGCTACAGCTATAAAAACAGGATAGAAACTTTCTTCTCCCTCCCTCATAAAATGAGGAGCCTGACTTGAAGTCCTCCAAAGTCCCTTGGAGGAACCAGACAGTACAGTGTTACAGAGTCCCACCAAGGCCCCTGCCTCCCTCCTTTCCCCCAGGCTCCTTTACAACTTAATGCCAAACCACCCCCAGGCCCACAGTTTGACCAGCCCCTACAGAGACTCTTTCAGTCCCAGCTTCCCTGATTCCTGAGGGGAACTTGATCCAACCCAGAGGTCATCACAGGCTCACCACATCATCCCCAGAAGTCCCCCTCAGGAGCCCCAAACACAGTGCCCACTCCCACCCCAACCAGACCTAAGGCACTTGGCCAGTGGGGGTCTCTGAGGGGCCATCTCAGAGTCAGGTCACAAGGCTGCCACTGAGAGAAAGGGACCTTGCCTGGTCAGGTAGGAGATGGTGGTTCCAGCAGGAGTAACAAAATTTCTTCTCTAGTCCAAGGGGAAGGTGGCTGCCCTGCATGGAGTGGGTCAGGTGGATTGGGTCAGCAGAGTCATGAACCACTGACCTGCCACCCTGCCACATTCACAGCCCAAACCGCTGGCCCTTAGTCATGGGAAAAATCAGTTTAGAAGAGGCAAATACAACACAAAAACAAACACAACCTGAAACTTGGGACCGGTTTCCAAACTGAAAGTCCTCAAATATCCCTTGCCTCCCCTCAAAAAGTGTTTTACTTAGGGGAAAAGTGAGGGTTTTAGGCTCCAAAATGACAGAGCCAGAAAGCACCTCAAGGATCATCCAGTCCAACCATTTCATCTTATGTATGGGAGTCCAGAGTCAGGAAGAGACATAAACTCTATGGAGTTGTTTTTCTTTTTTAACTCTGTTTCTTGATTATAATGTCCAGGTGTGAGTGTGAGTGTGTGTGTGTGTGTGTGTGTGTGTGTGTGTGTGTGTGTTTAAGAAAGAGAGTGAGGGAAAGGGAAAGAGAGCAAGAAATTGATAGACAGATTGATTGATTGAAAGACTATATGCAAGCCTAAACCATGGAACTTGTGAACAGGAATGCTCTTAACCTGAATGGCCAGATTTTCTTCCCACTTCTCAGGGATCCACAGGCACCCAGAACAGGATAGGAAAAAATTTTGCATCTTGATAGTACAAATATGTGCTATGGCTGAGAGCATGGGTTTTAGAGCCAGATAAACCAATCCTCTAAGACCTGGCTCTATCATTTACTGGATGTGTAATCTTTACCCAAAAGTACCCAACTAGGAGCAATCTTGTGCCCCAGAGAATATTTGGCCAGGTCTCGAAACATTTTTGGCTGCCATAACTGTTGGTGGTGGGGGGTGATGCTATTGGCAAGTAGTAGGTAGAGGACAGGGATGCTGCTAAACATCCTACAATGCATAGCACTGCCCCCCACAACAAAGCATTATCCAGTCCAACATGCCAATAGTGTCAAGGTTGAGAAACCCTGTGTTAGGCAAACAGCTGAACCATGCTTAGCTTCAATTTCTTCATTTGTGACCTGAAGTAATAGTACCTATCTCATAGGGTTGTTATGATCATTCAATAGGCTAATAAATATAAAGCAATTAGCATAGTTTCTGACAAAAAGTAAGTGCTCTATTAATTATTAGCTATTAGTATTATCAAGCCCTCCATACTCCATCTTCTTCTATAGTTACTGTACCATTTTTGCTCCCCTTAGAGTGTAACTCCTTGAAATAGTTGTTTATACTCAAAACCTTCACTTTTCTCATTCTCTCTTAAAGCACCTGTAACTGGGTTTCACTCCTTAATAAAGGTCACCAATGACATTAGCATTGTTAATTCTAATGATCAACTCTCAGTCCTCATGTTTGGTTTTTCTTCCATTGCCATTTATCCCCTCTGTGCCCTCTTCCACCTCCACCCAAACCCTCCCCACCACAATCACCACACTGTTGGCCATGTCCATGAGTTCTCTCTCTTTTTTATTCTTTTTTGTTCAATTTCTCCACCCCTGAACAACCTCCACACACACCAGAGCTGTCTCAGACCTCATATGACTTGACTTGCCATCAGCATTTAAAATGGCTTTTCCCTCCTTCTATTTGGAAAACATTTTCTTTGCTTGACTTCCAGGATACCACTCCTTTGATTCTTGTCCTAACGCAATGGAGAAAGCTTTTCAATCTCCTTTTCTCTAAGAGGAGAGGAACGTTGTCTGATTTGTTGAATGAATAAATAATATTTTTTGTGAAGAGTAAATGATATTATGTATGTAAAATGCTTAGCACACATTAAGGACTTAATAAATGGTCATCATTACCACTACTACTACAACTGTTATCATTGATATTACTGATATTATTCTCCCTACTAGACTATGACCCCTTGAACATGAGATTAATGTTTAAGGCATCTTGGTCTTCCCTTGTATAGAGTTTTATTCAATACAAGAGTATAGGGAGATTCCAAAATGGTGGTGGAGTGAATGCAAGCTACACAGACCGTCTCCCAGGACGAAACTGGAATTACAACTAAAAAACAGACATATCAACGGGAAAAAGCAACAGAAAAGCAGCTGGTGAGGATCATATAACCAGGAACAATGACTCGATACTGGTAAGATTGCAGAGGCGTGAGAGGGGAGCTGGGAGCCCACAGACAGCAGCAGCTTTAGCTGTGAGCAGCGCCGTTAGGTTAAACTCCCAAGCGGCTCCACAACGCAGAGCCGGGATAAAGGCTAAAATCGCCACAGCCACTCACCTCGGGCTCCAGCAGAGGGAAGGCAGTCTGGATGGAAACTGTGTGGGGACACTCTGGATTTGGAGGGGGCTCAGAGCTTTTGCTGAGTTGCAGCCACACAGGACGATGGCCATATTGCTCCTTCTCAGGGCTCTGGGGAGAGGCAGCGGCCCCTCCTTCAGAGATTCAACCCCACCCAGGTGGGCCACTGAAATGCAAATTGAGGCTCACTAACAACCAGCATCTGCCCCACCGTCATGAAATACCCTTATGCTGAGCACCTGAGGGAGTTTTTCACTCAACTGACAACCCAAAACTCTTCAAGTAACCAGTATTGATAGCCTCCAGGCAAAAAGCTAGAGGATAGCTGTACCATTCCTGGGCTAGTAACTCTAACCAGGAAAGTAATACTTGAGAGTGGTGTTTAAACTGTGTCCTCCCTCGCTCATCCAAACCCAGGAGAGGGAGCCACAAACAGCAGAACACCAACACCCACAGAAAAAATTTAGCAGGCTCCAAAGCCCACTGTGATAGCCAAAATGGTAAAACACAGAAACAAAAGCCAAATGAAAGAACAAGAGACCTCTACTGAAGATGAGATAAATGTGGAGCAGTTAGGCAAGTTAACAGAGCAAGAATTCAGAGCCATGATCTTGAGGAAGATCAACAGAATGAGTAAGGACATAGAGATGTTGAAAATCAACCAATTGGAAATAAAAACCACCAAGAAGAAATCAAGAATGACATATCAGAAATAAAGAACACATTGGAAGGTTTAAACAACAGAGTAGAGGAAACTGAGGACAGGATCAGTGAATTAGAAGACAGGGTAGAAAAAAATCAACCAATCAGAAAACCAAAAGGAAAAAACAATTACAAAATAGGAAGACAGCTTAAGAAAACTGTAGGACAACTGGAAACGTAATAATATTCGCATCATAGGAGTCCCTGAAGAAGAAAAGGAACTAGGGTTAGAGAATATATTCGAAGAAATAGTGACATAAAACTTCCCTAATTTGGTGAAGGAAGAAGGCATTCAAGTTCAAGAAGCACAGAGAGCCCCAAGTAAGAACCCAAACAGACCACACCAAGACACATAGTAATTAAAATGCCAAAAATTCAAGACAAAGAGAGAATCCTAAAAGCAGCAAGAGATAAGCAACAGGTTACCTACAAAGGAAACCCCATAAGGCTCTCATCTGACTTTTCAAAACAAACACTACAGGCCAGAAAAGAATGGCATGAAGTAATCAAGGTCATGAAAAACAAGGATGTGAATCCAAGACTACTCTACCCAGCAAGGCTGTCATTCAAAATAGAAGGTCAAATAAAGCGCTTCCCAGACCAAAAAAAAAAAAAGGCTAAGGGAATACATTAGCACCAAACCAGCACTGCAAGAAATGTTAAAAGGACTGCTGTAATTAGAAGAAATAGGAATAAAAATATAGCCAAACTAAACACAAATGGCAATAAATTAGTGCATATCAATAATCACCTTAAATGTAAATGGACTGAATGCTGCTGGTCTGTGCTTCTGTTGCCTAGGGATGGATGTCTGCTCCCCACCCTCTGTTGCTGGGGGTATATCTCCACTCTGATCGGGCTGCTACTATGGGGGATGGTGCTGGGCTCAGGGCTGTCTGAGACTACTGTGACCAGCACCTTTGGAGATCCACTACTGTGTACCAGTTTGTGTTGACACAGAGTGTCCACTGGTCCCATGGTGCCAGGTGTGCTGGTGGGCTCAGGTTGCTGGGCTCTAGCCGCTCCCACTGCCTCCTCCCAGGGAAGACCCGGGATGTTCCAAAATGGTGGGACCTCCCTGTAGCACAGGGAGAAGTGCCCTGAAAGGCTGCTTACCAAGGTAGCCAGCTGCTCTCATCCACAGCACAGGAACTTTCTGGTCTGTGGCTCTGCACTGCTCTGGTTTGGCTGTCCACCTTCACGTTCACTCACACTCTCTCACACACTAGTTCATTCTCTCACACACTCACCCTCCATCCAGTCCTGCCCGCCGCCATCTGGGATCTGTTACATCCTTTTAGGACTTGTTTTATTTTGGTCTCGCATGTTTTTTTTTAATTGAATAATTTATTTTGTTACAAATGGTTCTCCTTTTTCCTTCATTGACACCCGCCTCCTGATCCTGCCCATGCCCCAGCATAGTTGTCTATGTCCATTTGTTATAAATACATACATATAAATTCTGTGGTCTGACTTTTTCCACCCTCCAGCCCCCTCTTCTGAGGTTTGTCAGACTGAACCCTACTTCTATGTCTCTGGTTCCATTCTGTTCATCATTTTGTTTTGTTCACTATATTCCACAAATAAGTGAGATCATGTGATATTTATCTTTCTCTGATTGGCTTATTTTATTTAACATAACACTCTCCAGGACCCTCTATCTCATCTCAAAAGATGAGATCTTTCTTTCTTACAGCTGCATAGTATTCCACTGTGTACATGAACCACATCTTTTTTATCCACTCATGTACTGATGGATACGTGGGCTGTTTCCAGATCTCAGCAATTATAAATAGTGTTGCTGTGAACGTAGGGGTACATATATTCTTTCTGATTGGTGTTTCAGGCTTCCTAGGGTATATTCCTAGGAGTGAGATCACTGGATCAAAGGGCAGTTCAATTTTTAATTTTTTGAAGAAACACTGTATTGTTTTCCATAGTGGCTGCACCAGTCTGCAGTTCCACCAGCAGTGCCCTAGAGTCCCCTTTTGTCCACATCCTCGCCAGCACTTGTTGTTTGGTGGTTTGTTGATGGTGGCCATTCTGACAGGTGTGGGGTGATATCTCATAATCATTTTAATTTGCATCTCTCTGATTATTAGTGATGTTGAGCATTTCTTTATATGTCGCTTGGCCATTGTATGTCCTTTATGGAGAGGTAACTGTTTAGGTCCTCTGCCCATTTTTAAATTGGATTCTTTGTCTTTTGGCTGAGTTGTATGAATATTCTATATATTTTGGAATTTAACCCTTTAGCTGATTTATCATTGGCAGTTATGCTCTCTAATATAGTGGGTTCCCTTTCTATTTTGGTACTTGTTTCTTTTGCTGTGCAGAAGCTTTTTAGTTTGATGTAGTCCCATGTGTTCATTTTTCTTTGTTTTTCTTGCCTTAGGTATTGTATCAGTGAAAATTCTGATGTCTGAAATTTTGTTGCCTACATTTTGTTCTAGGATTTTTATGAATTCATGAGTCACATTTAAGTCTTTTATCCATTTTGACTTTATGTTTGCATATGGTGTAAGTTTGTCATCTAGTTTCATTTTTTACATGTACCTGTCCAGTTTTACCAACCCCATTTATTAAAGACACTGTCTTTACTGCACTGTATGTTCCTGCCACCTTTGTCAAATATTAATTGAACATAATATCTTGGGTCAACTTATCGGTTCTCTGTCCTGTTACATTGATCTATATGCCTGTTTTTGTGCCAGCGCCAGGCTGTTTTGATTACAATGGCTTTATAGTATAACCTGATATCTGCTATTGGGATCCCTCCTACTTTGTTCTTCTTTTCCAAGATTGCTGTTGCTATTTGGGATCTTTTTTGGTTCCATAATCTTTTGGAGTATTTAATCTAGTTCCATGAAATATGATGTTGGTATATTAATGGGGATTGCACTGAATCTATAGATTTCTTTGGGTAGAATGGATATTTTATTTTTATTTTTTAAAGTAATTTATTTTTTAAGTTTATTTTTGTTACAGCTGTTTCTACTTTTCCACCCATTGACACCCTCCTCTCCATCCCCCTGCCCCCGTCCCCAGCCCTGTCGTCCATGTCCATTGGTTATGTGTACATGCATATAAGTAAGTTATGTGGTTTATCTTTTCCCTCCAACCACCACCCCCTTTTCTGAGGCTTGTCAGTCTGTACCCTACTTCCACGTCTATGGGTCTACCTGTTCCTCAGACTGTTATGTTTATTACATTCCACAAATAAGTGAGATCATGTGGTATTTATCTTTTTCTGCTTGACTTGTTTCACTTAGGATAATACCTTCCAGGTCCTTCTGTGTTGCCTCAAAGGATAAGAGATCTTTCTTTCTTACAGCTGCATAGTACTCCATTTTGTATATGTACCACAGCTTTTTTATCCATTCATCTACTGATAGACATTTGGGCTGTTTTTAGATCTCAGCTATTATAAATAGTGCTGCTACAAACATGGGGGTACGTATATTCTTTCTGATTGGTGTTTCAGGCTTCTTAGGGTTTATTCCTAGAAGTGGGATCACTGGGTCAAATGGCAGTTCAATTTTTAATTTTTTGAGGTAACACCATATTGTTTTCCATAGTGGCTGCACCAGTCTGCATTCCCATCAGCAGTGTACTAGATTCCCCTTTTCTCCACACCCTCACCAACATTTGTTTGATGATTTGTTGATGGTGGCCATTCTGATAGTCGTGAGGTGATACCTCATTGTTGTTTAATTTGCATCTCTCTGATGATTAGTGATGTTGAGCATTTCTTCATATGTCTCTTAGTCATTTGTATGTCCTGTTTGGAGTGGATATTTTAGTGATGTTGATTCTTCCAATCCATGAACAATGTATATTCTTACTTTTTAATATCTTCCTCTATTTATTATTTCAATGTCATATACTTTTTTAAGAACAGGTCCTTTACTACTTTGGTTAAGTTTATTCCTAGGTATCTTAGTTTTTTTTTTGGTGCAATGGTAAATGGGAATTTTTTTAGTTTATTTTTCTGTGAGTTAATTATTATATAAGAATACCGTCAATTTCTTGATGGTAATTTTGTATCTTGGTACTTTGCCAAATTCATTTATTAGCTCTAGTAGGTTTTTGATGGAGTCTTTAGGGTTTTCTATGTGCAGTATTATGTCATCTGCAAATAATGAGTTTTACTTTCTCCTTTTCAATTTGGACCCCCTTCATTTTCCCTTCTTCTCTGATTTTTGTGGCTACACTTCCAGTATTATGTTAAGAGTGGCAAAAGTGAGCATCCCTGTCTTGTTCCTGTTCATTAAGAAAATGGTTTTAGTGTTTTCTTAGTGAGTATTATGTTGGCTATAGGTTTTTTATATATGGCCTTTATTACATTGAGATATGATCCTTCTATTCCCACATTGCTGAGTGTTTTTATCAGAAATCGGTGCTGGATTTTGTTGAATGCATTTTCAGCATTTACTGATATGATCATATGGTTTTTATCTCTCATTTTGTTTATGTAGTGAATCCCATTTATTGATTTGTGAATTATTGTTGAGATTTTTTACAGTTGTCCCCACCATTTTCCAAGTGCTCCCCCCACCAACCAGTTCCCACCCAACTCCAGGCCTTCACCACTTTATTGTTTGCGTACATAGGTTATGCATATGTGGACATAAGTTCTTTGGTTTATCTCTTCCCTCTTCTTTACCTCGTTCACTCTGATATTTGTCAGTCTGTTCATCTTTCCATGTCTCTAGTTTTATTTCTATTCATCAATTTATTTTGTTCATTAGATTCCACATATAAGTGGGATCATGTAAAATTAGTCTTTTTAAAATTAATTTATTCATTTTGTTACAGATGTTTCTCCTGTTTCCTCCACTGATTCTCCCCTCCCTCTCCCTCCCTGCCCTGTCCCGAGCTTTGTTGTTCATGTCCATTGTTCATGCATACATGCATTTAAGTCTGTGGTTTATATTTCCCCCACAACCCCCTCTTCTGGGGATTGTCAGTCTGTACCCCACTTCCACGTCTCAGAGATTACCCCATGCCTCAGACCATTATGTTCATTATATTGCACAAATAAGTGAGATCATATGATACTTGTCTTTCTCTGTATGGCCTGTTTTGTTTAGTATAATACTTTCCAGGTCCCTCCATGTCATCTCAAAGGATAAGAGACCTTTCTTTCTTACAGCTGCATAGTACTCCATTTTGTATAGGTACCACAACTTTTTTATCCATTCGTCTACTGATGGACACTTGGGCTGTTTCCAGATCTTAGCTATTGTAAATAGTGCTGCTATGAACATAGGGGTACATATATTCTTTCTGATTGGTGTTTCAGGCTTCTTAGGGTATATTTCTAGAAGTGAGATCACTGGGTCAAATGGAAGTTCAATTTTTAATTTTTTGAGGTAACACCATATTGTTTTCCATAGTGGCTGCACCAGTCTGCATTCCCTCCAGCAGTGTACTAGAGTCCCCTTTTCTCCACACCCTCACCAACACTTGTTGTTTGATGGTTTGTTGATGGCAGCCATTCTGACAGGTGTGAGGTGATACCTCATTGTTGTTTTAATCTGCATTTCTCTGATGATTAGTGATATTGAGCCTTTCTTCATATGTCTCTTAGCCATTTGTATGTCCTGTTTGGAGAGGTGTCTCTTATTTCCTCTGCACACTTTTTAATTGGGTTCCTTGTCTTCCTTTGGTTGAGTTGTGTGAGCACTGTATATATATATATTGGAAATTAACCCCTTATCTGATATATCATTGGATATTATTCTCTGTCATACAGTGGGTTGCCTTTCCATTTTGATGATTGTATCTTTTGCTGTGCAGAAGATTTGAGTTTGATGTAGTCCCATGTGTTCATTTCTCCTTTGTTTCTGTTGCCTTAGATGATGTATCAGTGAAAATTCTGCTGGGTATGTGCCTGAAATTGTGTTGCCTACATTTTCTTCTAGAATTTATATGGATTCATTTAAGTATTTTATCCATGTTGAGTTTATTCTTGCGTTGGGTGTAAGTTGATGGTCTAGTTTCATTTTTTTCATGTAGCTGTCCAATTTTCCAAACACCATTTATTAAAGAGGCTGTCCTTACTCCACTATATGCTCTTGCCACCTTTGTGTAATATCAATTGAGCATATTGCCTTGGGTCAATTTTCAGGTTCTCTGCTCTCTTTCACTGGTCTATATGTCTGTTCTTTTACCAATACCAGGCTGTTTTGATTACAGTGGCTTTGTAGCATACCCTAAAATCTGGTAATGTGATCCCTCAACCTTTGTTCTTCTTTTTCAAGATTGCTGTGGCTATTCGAAGTTTTTTTTTTTTATTCCATATGAACTTTTGAAATATTTGTTCTAGCTCTGTGAAGTATGTCATTGGTATTTCGATGGGTATTCCATTAGAATCTATAGATTACATTGGGTAGTATGGACATTATAATGATGTAAATTCTTTTAATCCATGAATATGTATGTGCTTCTACTTTCCTCTATCTTCCTCTATTCCTTTTTTCAATCATGTGTAGTTTTCTGTGAATAGGTCCTTTTTTTTTCTGGTTAATTTTATTCCTAGGTATGTTAATTTTTTTGCTGCGATGGTAAATGGGATTATTTTTTTAGTTTCTTTTTCTGTGAGTTCATCATGGGTGTATAAAAATGCCATTGCTTTCTTGATGTTAATTTTGTATCCTGCTACGTTGCCCAATTCATGTATTAAGTCTAGTAAAGTTTTGATGGAGTCTTTGGGTTTTTCTACATATAGTATCATGTCATCTGCGAATAATGACAGTTTCACTTCCTAATTCCAATTTGGATCCCTTTTATTTTTTTCTTCCTGTCTGATTGCTGAAGGTAAGACTTTCAGTACTTTGTTAAGTAAGAGTGGTGAGTGTGGGCATCCTTGTCTTGTTCCTGTTCTTAAGGGAAATGTTTTTAGTTTCTGCCCATTGAGTATGATGTTAGCTCTAGGTCTTTCATATATGGCCTTTATTATGTTAAGATATGAACCCTATTCTGGATTGCCGAGCGTTTTTATCAGAAATGGGCACTAGATTTTGTCGAATGCATTTTCAGCATCTGTTGATATGATCTTATAATTTTTATCTTTCATTTTGTTTATGTGGTGTATCACATTTATTGATTTGTGAATATTGTACCAGCCTTGCATCCCTGGAATGAATCCCACTTAGTCATAGTGAATACTTTTTTGATTTATTGCTGGATTCAATTTGCTTGTATTTTGTTCAAGATTTTGGCATCTATGTTCATCAGGGATATTGGTCTGTAGTTTTCTTTCTTTGTAGTGTCTTTTTTTGGTTTGGGGATGAGAATTATGCTGGCTTCATAAAATGAGTTTATAAGTGTTCCTTCTTAAATTTTTAGATAGTTTGAGGAGAATGGGTATTAGTTCTTCTTTGAATGTTCGGTAAAATTCCCCAGTGAAGACGTCTGGAGCTGGGCATTTATTTGCTGGGAGAGTCTTGATTACATATTCAAGTCCTTCTGTTGTTATTGGTCTGTTCAAGTTTTCTGTCTTTGTCCAGTTCAGTTTTGGGGGACTATGTGTTTCTAGAAATTTTCCCATTTTGCTTAGATTGTCGAATTTGTTGCCGTATAATTGTTCATAACATTTGTTAACAATCCTTTGTATTTCTGTTGTGTCAGTTACTATTTCTCCTCTTTCATTTCTGATTTTGTGTATTTGGGTTTTTTCTTTTTGTTTCTTGGTGAGTCTAGCTAAGGGTCCATCAATCTTGTTTATCTTTTCAAAGAACCAGCTCTTTGTTTTGTTGATCCTTGGAATTGCTTTTTTGGTCTCCATGTCATTTATTTCTGCTCTGATCTTTACTATTTCCTTCCTTCTACTCTCTTGCTCTGGGGTTTTCTTTTTGTTGTTTTCTAGATCTATAAGTTGTGAGGTTAGGTAGTCTATTAGAAATTTTTCTTGTTTCTTCAGGCAGGCCTGCAGTGCTATGATCTTCCCTCTCAGAACTGCTTTCACTGCTTCCCATAGAATTTGTGTTGTTGTGTCTTCATTTTCATTTGTTTCCAGGATGTTTTTAAATTCTTCCTTGATCTCCTCGATAATCCATTTATTGTTCACTAACATGCTATTTAGCCTCCATGTTTTCAAATGTCTTTGCATGTTCTTGTTGCAATTGACTTGTAGTTTTATGCTCTTGTGATCTGAGAAGATGCTTAATCTGATTTCAATGTTCTGGAAATTGTAGAGACTTAGTTTGTGCCCTAACATGTGGTCTATCTTTGAGAATGTCCCATGTGCACTTGAGAAGAATGTGAATTTTGCAGTTTTGGGGTGTAATATCTATGAAATCCATTTGATCTTAGCTTCATTTAGATTCTGTGTTTCCTTGTTAATTTTTTTCTAGAAGATTTGTCCAGTGATATCAGCGGGATATTGAAGTCTCCTGCTATAATTATATTGCTCTTGAAGTCCTCCAAAAGATTTTAAATATATTTTGGTGCTTTTATATTGGTTCATATATGTTTAACAATGTTATATCTTCCTGTTGGATAGATCCTTTCAATATTGTGTAGTACCCTTCATTTTGAAATCTACTTTATGAGATATGAGTATTGCTACACTAGCTTTTTTTTTTTTTTCTTTTCATTTGCTTGAAAGATTTTTTCCATCCCGTCACTTTCAACCTATGTGAATCTTTTATTGTGAGGTGGGTTTCTTGTAAACAACATATATGTGAGTCATGCTTTCTTATCCAGTCAGCTACCCGTGTCTTTTTATAGAAGCATTCAAACCATTCACATTTAAGGTGATAATTGTTATGTACTTATTTATTGCCATTTTTGTTTAGTTTGGTTCTATTTTTCTTCCTATTTCTTCTACTAATTACAACAGTCCTTTTATCATATCTTGCAGTGCTGTTTTGGTGTTAGTATATTCCCTTCACCTTTTATTTATTTATTTATTTGTTTTCTGGGAAGCTCTTTATTTTACCTTCTATTTTGAATGAGAGCCTTGCTGGATGGAGTAGTCTTGGATTCTGGTTTTTGTTTTTCATGACCTTGATTACTTCATGCCACTTTCTTCTGGCCTGTAGTGTTTCTGTTGAGAAGTCCGCTGAGAGCCTTATGGGGTTTCCTTTTGCTTATCTCCTGTTGCTTATCTCTTGCTGTCTTTAGGATTCTCTCTTTGTCTTTAAGTTTTAGCATTTTAATTACTATGTCTTGGTGTGGGCCTATTTGTGTTCTTCCTATTTGGGGCTCTTTCTGCTTCTTCAAATTGAATGCTTTCTTCCTTCACCAAGTTAGGAAAGTTTTCTGTCACTATTTCTTCAAAAATATTCTCTAACCCTTGCCCATTTTCTTTCTCTTCGGGGACTCCTATGATGCAAATGTTATTATGTTTCCAGTTGTTTCACAGTTCTCGTAAGCTATCTTTCTGTTTTTTAAATTATTTTTTCCTTTTGGTCTTCTGATTGGTTGATTTTTTTCTACCCTATCTTCTAATTCACTGATCTGGTCCTCAGCTTCCTCTACTCTGCTGGTTAGTCCTTCCAATGTGTTCTTAATTTCTGCTGTGTCATTCTTCATTTCCACTTGGTTGGTTTTCATTGTTTCTATATCTTTACTCTTAATGCTGATGTCCTTACTCATGCTGTTGAGCTTCCTCAAGGTCATGGCTCTGAACTCTACCTCTGATAATTTGCTTAGCTGCATTTAATTGATCTCATCTTCGATAGAGTTCTCTTGTTCTTTCTTTTGGGATTTATTTGTTTCACCATTTTGGCTATCTCTGTGTGTTTTAGAGCCTGCCAAATTTTTCCTGTGGGTGTTGGTGTTCTGCTGTTTCTGGCTCCCTCTGCTTTGTTTTGGTGAGTCTGGGTGGGCCCACATTAAACACCACTGTCAAGTCTTACTTTCCTGGGTAGATTTGCAAGCCCAGGAAAGGTTCAGTTAATGTCCAGCTTTTTCCTGGAGGTTGGTAGTCTCAGTTACTCAGTGCCTTGGAATGTCACCCTGGTCTTCTGCATAAGAGGATTTCCAGAGGGTGGGATCATTGCTGGTTGTTAATGAGCCTCAATTTGCATTTCTTTGCCTCACCTGGGAAAGGCTGAATCTCAGGTGTGGGGGTGCTGCTGCTTTTCACCACAGCTCAGGGAAGGAGTGCACTGGCCACCTTTCTTTTGGACTCAAGTCAGCAAAAACTCTGCGTGCCCTCCAAATCCCAGGTGTCTTCACAGAATTTCAGCCCAGTCTGTCCTCCCTCTGCCGTAGCCCCCAGGTGAATGACTTTGGCTATTTTAACACTCTGTCCCTGCTCTCTGTGTTGTGGAGCAGGCTTGGTCTTTATTCTCTAAGGGTGCTGCTCACAGCTAAGACTGCTGCCGTCCTTGTGTTTCCAGCCTGCCACCCTCTTGTGACTCCACAGATTCTACCAGTGTCCCTGGTTATATGGTCCTGTCTTGCTGATTTTCTGTTGCTTTTTTCTGAGGATTTGTCTTCATTTTAATTGTAATTCCCATTTAGTTCTGGGAAATTGTCTGTGTAGCTTCTATTCACTCCACCTCCATTTTCACATCCTCTAAGCCTATCTTATGCGCAGCTGGGTTGCTCAGGCCTTTTTGGTGCCCCTGCACCCTGCAGGTCCTGTGGGTATCTGGATCACACAATCCCTTTGGGGACCCAGCTCTGTGCATATGTTATGGGCTTCTGGGTAACAGTGGCCTCTCTGGTGCTTCAGCACCCCGCTGGTCCTGAGCGTAACTGTATGGCATAGTCCCTGGTGAGTCCTACAGTCCTCTCTGGTGCTTCAGCACCCCACAGGCCCCATCGGTAACAATATCGCGCAGTCCCTGCTGGGTCGGACAGTCCTTTCTGGTGGTTCATCACCTTGCAGGTCCCACGGGTAACTGAATGGCACAGTCCCTGCTAGGTTGCACAGGCCTCTCTGGTGCCCCTGCGTCCTGCAGTTTCTGAGGGCTGGCAGCTGGATCACAGCAGTCTCTCTGGGACTCAGGCTTCCCACTGCACTTGTGAGCTACTGGACAGCACAGGCCTCTGTATAGCCCCAGGTCCCGCTGCTGGCGACTGGGGAGTGCTGCTGCCCTGTGGGGCTCAACTCCTGCTGAGCTTTTGCTGTAGATTTGGGGGATGGGTTTCAGCTGCTGGTCTGTGCTCCTGTTGCCTGGGGATGGATTTCTGCTCCCCAGCCTCTTTTTCTTGGGGTGTATCTCCACTCTGATTGGGCTGCTACTGTGCGGGATGGTGCTGGGTTCCTGGCTGTCCCCAGCCTCTACTACCAGCATCTTGGAAGCTCCACTACTGTACACCAGTCTGTGTTGACACACAGTGTCCACTGGTCCGATGGTGCCAGGTGTGCTGGTGGGCTCAGGTTGCTTAGGCCCTAGCTGATCCCACTGCCTTCTCCCAGGGAACACCCGGAATCTTCCAAAATGGTGGGACCTCCCTGCTGCACAGGGTGAAGCTCCCTGAAGGGCTGCTTACTGTGGTAGCTGGCTACTCCAGTCCACAGCACAGGAACCTTCTGCTCCGAGCCTTTGCACTGCACAAGTTTGGTCGTCCACCTTCACATCCACTCACACTCTCTCACACACTCACCCTCTCTCTGGTCCTGCCTGCCACAATCTTCCAGCTCATAGTTCTGTGGATGAAACATTTTATTAACATTTTTTCACCTTCTTAGATTTTAACTTTAAAGTGCTTTCCAAACTAATCTAAGCTCTCTCCACAGAGCCATTTATAAAATGAAGGGCCACAATCACCCAAATATTTTTCAAATCATTTCCAAATGTATCTCCAAAATTAATACTGGCAATTTTCTTTCCTAATTAATCATCTCTGCATTTTGGTAGTATGTATCAATTGCCTTAAAAATTTTCAGATCCTTTGACACAGTAATTTCACTCTTATAAATTTAATTGAGAGAAATAAAGCAGTACGGAAATATTAATGTATTAAAGTATTCATCAGAGCCCTATTTTTAATATTTAAAAAATAGGAAGAGCCTACCCTGGGCGGTTTGGCTCAGTGGTTAGAGCATCATGCTGCAGAGAGACTTGGGTTTGGTTCTTGCTAAGGGCACGTATCTCGGTTGCAGTTTGTCCCCGGCTCTGGTTGGTCGTGTGGGTGGCAGCCACTCGACATGTCCCTTTCATGTCGATGTTTTTCTCTCTCTGTCTCTTCCTCTCTCTCCCTCCCACTCTATCTGAACAAAAAATGAAAAATGTCCTTGGGTGAGGATAAAAATAAAAATAGTAAGAGCCTAAATGTCCTACAATAGGGAAATGTTTAAATTAAAAATATATATATGGTATATCCCTAATAGTGCAATATCTTGTAGTTACTAACATGATGTTTCTTTGAAAAATGTTTAATGACTTGGAAAAATGCTTATGATATAATGTTGTCAGAATTATGAGAAACAAGTATTTATACAGGATGATCACAATTTGTAATGATCATAATAACCATACTTATCCAACTTTTAAAAAAGACTGAAAGAACATACACTAGAAAGTTACCAGTGGTTATCACCAAGAGGTAAAATTATGGGGGAAATATTGGACAGACAAAACAAGAAGAGCCCACAAAAATGAGAAAGCATTTTTCCCTGGCCAGTATGGTTCAGTTAGAATGTCATCTGGTGCACCGAAAGATTGTGGGTTCAATTCCTACTCAGGGTACATGCCCAGGTTGCAGGTTCCACCCTTGGTCTGGGCAGGTGCACGAGGCAACTGATCAATGTTCTTCTGTTTCTTTATCTCTGTCTCTGCTTCTCTCTCTTCCTCTCTCTCTCCTTAACATTAATTTTTAAAAAAACAAATTATTCTTCAAAATGTGTTCATGAGAGCTGAAGGAATGAGGTGACAGGTAGCAGAGCCAGGTAGGTTTTCTTAGGAAGAGGCCTGAGTCTATTCTATATATGAGAGGGCAAACTCAAGTTAGGTAATCAATCATCTTGGTTTACTTAGGGCTAAGGAGTTTCCCAAGACATGGTTAAAATGAAAATTCCTGTGCAAACTGAGATGAATTGGTCACCCTAGACTCAAAAAAAATGAGAATGGGAAATAGGTAGTGTCATGACCAATGTAACACAGGAAGCAGAACACTAAACTGGAAGTTCAAAGGGTGTAAATTCTACTCCTTGCTCTGCTGTTTATTAGCAAGATAACTTAATTTAAAGTATAGTTAAGGCTATAAACACTTACCTTGCTTGTTCACCAGGTTGTTATGCAGACTAAATCAATTATTCAGAAATACAAGGGGTTACAGTAAAAAACATTTATTAGGTGCATACTACATTGCTTTGGAAACGGTTCTAATATTGGGAGTAAACAATAAGTCCAAATTTATAGAATTGTGTAAAGTCTAAGTAAGATTATATGTCTAAATAAATTAGTAAACATTTATTAAACATTAGTGCTGATGATTATGTATGATGTATTACTTGTCTCAATTTTAAAATACCATACCACCTAATAGCAACTCTATGAGATAAGTACTTCTATAAATGCTCCCATTTTATAGATGAGAAAATTGTGGCTCAGAGAAGTTAATTGCCTTGGCTAAGTTTATACTGTCACTAAGTGACAGGGCTGTTTGCCTCTTGGTCTAGCACTCTTTTCCACTCCATTAACTTGCCACCCGGTAAAAAGCCTTTTTGATAAGAGTATAGCCAACTTTTTTTTTTCTAAAAGTAGGTAGACTACCTTTATTCTACCTACATCTTGAGTATAGTCAAAGCCTACTCTTGGACTAAATAGAGACCACCAGGGAACATTCTATAGGATATTTGGTTAGCAATTGTCAGATAACTTCAGAATCCTTTCAAAAGGCTGTAAAACAATTATAAGGTCTGCAGGACACCTCTCACAGGTTAAGAATTAAAGTCAGTAGTGTTCTGGTAAATGTTTAACCACTGACTCTGGGAGAGGGGAGAGAGGGACCCTGATTTGTAGCATGTGCAGGTGTCCATGTTGTAAATATTCCCACTAGGGATGATTTCAAACTACCAATGTGATGGACTGCTGTAAACCAGTGCTAGCCAGTACAAACCAGTGCATACCAGTTCCAGCACACCACAGAAGCAGAATACTATCTTTGACTCTATTCCTTTCCTGAGTTTATATAAATTCAGTGAGAAAATATGGGTATTATTCAGGGGGCGTGGTCTTAATCCATGAAGAAGGGAGGGAGATGGGTATACAAAATAATGGTTTAGGATATTCCAGACAATGGGACAACTTAAAGAAAGGCCCAGAGGAACAAGGGAGCTCTGGTTACTACTGCCTGCAAGTCCTGGTCTGTCCGCCAGTGAAATCTCTCAGTAAAGCCAAAGCTAACACCTATAGTAGGGATTAGAGAAACTCTGTTGTACTTGTCACAAGCTTTTCATTTTCCCGCCAGCTTTCTATTTTGAACATTTTCAGATCTTCATAAAAGTTAGAAGAATAGAACAATGATCGTCCATACATATCCTTCACTTAAATATATCAATTCTCAATATTGTTCATATTTGTTTTATTACTTTATTTATTTTTATGAACTATATAAAAGTTAGTTGCAGATACTTTGACTCTTCACCTCTAAATACTTGAATAAGAATATTCTGAATACAAGGGCACTCTCCTACATAACTACAGTATAGTCAACACACTCAGTAAGTATAACACTGATACAATGTATAGGTATAACTTCTGCATTCACACTTCCCAAATGTATCAAAAATGTCCTCGTAGCTTTGAGTTTTTTTTAATGCAGACTCTTATAAAATATTATACATTGCATTAATTATCAGTCTCTTTGGTCTCATTTAATCTAGAACTTCAGACCTCATCTTTTTTTGTTTGTTTGTTTGTGTTTTTATGACATCAACTTTTTTGAAGCGTTCAGGCCAGTTGTTTTATAGAATGTGTCTCAATTGGATTTGTCTGATTATTTCTCATTAATAAATTAAGGTTAAGCATTTTTGTTTACTACAACGCGATGTCCTTCTTAGTGTCTCACATCAGTAGGAACATGATATAATTTTTTTTTCCATCATTGGTAATGTTAAGCTTAATCATTTGGTTAGGATGGTGCCCAATTTATTTCTCCTCTACATTAAAATCGGTAAAGCTTTCAGCTTATGTGAATATTATAACTCAGAAGAAGCTTCTTTATGCTGAAAATATAAATTACTCTATTACTGAGAGTATACATTATATGGTTCACTGTGAAAACATGGGTTGAAAAGGTATTTTCCCTAAATAAAAGAAAAAAAATAAAAGATGACATTTATTTTTTAAAAAAAGCTGGCACTAAGCCTCTTAGCCAAATTCATGGGCTATTCTCATGACAAAAGATTTTATCTAAATAAAGGGTTTCTTATCTAAATGATGAACTATTGGTGGAGACTTCTGTCCCAGCATATACATATTTGTATCCATAGAACATAGCCTAGAGCCTAGACTATAGTAGGTGTTCAAGGAAAGTTTATTTAGTAAGTTTATCTCCAACTATACTGTCTGAATGAAGGAGAAAATAATCTCAGTAAAAAAATGTACTTTATTTTGCCACCTGGCAGCAGCTGGAATTGATTTGGCTACTTACGCACCACTCTTCTCATGGGAAATGAGAGAGCTTTCAGTTTTCATCCAGGTATTTGACCTTACTAGGTTGCTATTCAAGCCTCTGGATATTCTAAAAATCTTAGCTTCTCTATATTAAAGTCAGAAACTGGTCTAAAAAAATAAAGGATCAGCTCTATATATGTTAAGATTAGACTTGGTTGCAAATTACAGAAAACCCAAAATAACAGTGGGTTACACAATACAGCCATTTATTTACCTCTGATCTAAAAGTCCATAGTTCTGGCCAAGATGTAGTAACAGGGACCAAATTTACCCTCCTGCCTAAAACAAGTGAAATACCAGACAAAATGAAAACAATAGTCTTCAGACATTGGACAGCAGGCAACAAAGAATAGCAATCTCTGAAATACAGGAAACAAACAAGGTGAGCCCTATGATTGTCCCAGTTTACTGCCTGGAGAGAGTTTTCAGGCAGTGATGAAGGAAGTGGAAACCCAGGCAGGGCCAGGTGGGTTAGGAGAAGGAGCCAAAAGTTGGGAAAGTCAAGGCAGCTAGAATTAGCAGGACAGAGTACTGGAGGAAATAGTTGAAAAAGAAAGAGAACTCTGGAAATTTGCAGAATCCTCCTTAAATATTCTGCTGAATACTTATCAACATGCATATATAAGGCCTGGAAAATCACTACCCAAAATGAGCAGGAGAAACAATCCTTAGAGATCACGCAAGACTAGGAAGAGTGCCTATTCCCACTAGCCAGAATTGAAAATCTAAATTCACAGAGCATCAGCATACTCAAAAGGGTCTTGCTTCATGAGCAGTGCCAAATTAGTCCTACATTCAGGGCTGCTCTAGACTTGCCTAATGAAGTTTAAAAACAAGCTTTGAAAGGATCAAACTGTTCTCAAGTAACTTAACTGTGTTCCAGAATAAAGCCCAAGACTATTTATAGAAATACAAAATATCCATCATCCAACAAGATAAAATTCACATCTGATATCCAATTAAAAACTACCAAGCATTAAAAAGATGGAAAATGCAACCCATAATAAGGGGGGGGGGAAGTCAGTCAAACAAAACCAAGCCAGAAATAATAAAAATGATAAGATTAGTAGACAAAGGCTTTTAATCAGTTATTATAACTCTTTTCCATATGTTTAAGAAGCTAGAGGAAAAATTAAGCATGCTAACTAAAGATATGGAAGACAGTAAAAAGACCCAAATAGAACTTCTAGAAATGAAAAACTCAAAGCCTGAGATGATATAGAAGTCCATATAGGCAGTTGAGGACTTGTATGGTAGCTCCATGATAACAAGAGTCTTTTTGTCTTGTTGCTCTATCATTCTCAACATATAATTTCCAACTTATGATCCAAAATGGTCGCTCTAGTTTCAGCTGTAATATCTTTACTCCAACCAGCAAGATTAGAGACAGGGGGAAAAGAGTATGTTCCCCCATTTGAAGGCTTAGGGCAGGGCAGAAACTGGGTGGAGGGGGGCAATGGGAGAAAAAAGCAGGAGGACATCTGTAATACTCTCAACAATAAAGATTTTTTAAAAAGATACTTAGAAATCACATGGTATCACTTTCCCTCCTATTCCATTGGCCAGAACCTTGTCTCAGGGTCATACTCATCTGAAATTGAGAACAAGAATTGCAGTTTTATTTGAGTGGCCAGGTGCCCAGCTAAAATGTCAGAGTTATCACTTGGGGAAGAATGGGAGACTCAAAATAGGGGGACAACTAGCCATCACTTTTCAAGTCAATTCAGGAGAGGTTCTGATCCAGTTTGAATAACATTATGACTTCTAGCTTAAAAATGAGACTGGCCATCAGTCAGTTCTGCCCCAGCTGGGCTGTCATGTACCACCAGGTGAAGGACAACTTTTTATAGCACTACACAGTCTCTGACCCCCAGACCCACCCCAAGGGCTACACTGAGTGAAAAGTGACCACACAGTTCATCTCAAAGAGGGACCCAGAGGCTGTCAAAGAGGTGGTGGTCTGGAAGTGGTACAGTGACTTCTGCAAGCTGCACAGAGACCTGGCGTACACACAATGAAACCACTACCACCCTGGAGTTGTTCTTAGCTTTCCCCCAGGGCCCAGGTATTTGCCATATTCAAAGTCTCTGTGATTGAGGACTGGTGAAAGCAGATGGAGAATTTGCTTCACTTCACTGTGCATATCCCTGCACTCAACAGCAGCCACCAAACTCAAGGAGTTTTTCTGGTGTGGGAAGGTGATATGGCTCTCCAAGGTGTCCAGAGACCTGCACATTCTGTCACACCATCTGATCCTCACACTGCCCCCTGAGGAACCCTGGCCACCACCTGATGTGTCCTGGTTGCTTCAGCCACCCTCCAAAGAGAAGTGGGGCCTTGAGGAGTTGGAGGTGCCAGCAGACCTCCTGCCATCCAGTCCTTAACCAGGAGGCCCTAGATCTTTTCCTTAACTGTGGGAACACCAAGGAGGCATCTTGTTCCCCTTCCCAAGGGAGGCCACCTCACCGAGATGAGCTTGCCTTCTTTAACCCTTTCTCCAAGAAAGCAGTTGCAGGCCCAGTCCCACCCACATAGGTTACCTGGCAACAATGGAGACAAAGTCTGGCAGGCAGGACTAGAAACCCTGGGGCCAGGAGGCAGGCCCCTATCCTGCAGCTCTGCTGGGTTACCAGGAGTTGTGCCCATCCTGCTTCAGGGAGTTCCTGATGACCCTTACCTGATCACTGGGAAGGTGTAAAGAAGAAGGCAGCTGAGTACCTAAAGTGGGCAGAAGAAATCTGCATGTGTATTTGTCCCAAGTCCCACCCTGAGAGGGAGTGGACCCTTCCCCAGGACTTGAGCTTTAGCACTGCCAGCCACCCACTTCTCTCCCTAGGTTCTGGCCCTGTCACCTAGTCTTGTAACTCCAGAGGATATTTCTATATGGAAATGGACCAAGAATGAGGAAAATAATGACTTCTCAGCTCCTTGACCACACCCACCAGAGACTCACACTTCTGAACCTTCCTGTCTCTATCTTGATATATGAGCAGTAGGTCTGGTCACTAACCTTTCTGTTTACCCATCTAGAATCAGTGTCTAAACACTGTGGCCTGCAGCCAAATCTCACCCACTACTTTTTTTGTAACACCCATGAGTTAGAATGTTTTTTGCATTTTTTAATAGTTGAAAAAAATCAAAAGAATAATGTTCTGTGACAAGTGGAAATGATATGAAATTTAAGTATCTAAAAATACAATTTTATTGGTACAAGAATAATGAGACTGCACCTCAGTGTTTTTGATTGTTAAAAATTAAAAATCTGATTAATTTGTTTTGGGGTTGTCTGACTTCCAGCCCCCATATCTCCACATACTTTTGAGTTTATTTCAAACAAACTGCCAGACTTGCTCCATTCTCTCAATCAGTAACACCAAGCCAGAGTTGGATTTTAACATTCTGTTTAACTTGTACTGGCCAAAAGAACAGGGTCATTCAGTGTGTTTATGTCCTAGTACTGAAACAGCTAACTTTCTTTCCCAGTAAAGTTACAACACCTGCAAGTAAAACCAACTTTTATTAGGACATCCATATTGCATGCTCTGGAACCCCAGTCCCTTCTCCGTGGTGGAGAAAAAAAAAATGGTACGTGATAGATACAATCTTTACTATGGACCATGTAACTCCTACCCAGATTTTCTTTTGGTTGGTTATTACACTTGTTGAGTATATACCATCTGAGCCACTTGGGAAGGAGCAGATTATTTTGACTTGACAAAATGCTATTTTTCAAGTACTATTTTGTTTTCAGTAAGATCTTGCTGTTTGGATAAAATGGAATGTAGGAGTGGAGCATTGAGGTAAAAGGAATATAAATCACGGGACTAGGCTAGTGGTTTTACCCAATAAGAAATGAATATTAAGAGGTTAAGTTAATTTCCAGGTGAAGGTGAAAAGTAAACCTTTGTTAGTCATGGAGAGGTGTTTGAATCTTCATGTTTTATGAGCTCTGAAAACTAAAACTTTGTTCCATTTATTTTAAATAACCCCTCATTGACCATGACTATCAAAAGATTCAAGTGAACACATGAAACGTCAATGACTATTAACACTGTAAATTGCAAACTTTTGCTATCTGAGTGCCCATTTTTCTGACCACTCTTTTTGTTTATTTGGAAAACATAACATTCTTTGGACTGGTTGGCTCCAAATCTGTAAAGTGGTTTGGCCGGCATGGCGCAGTAGTTGAGCATCAACCCATGCACCAAGAGATCGCTGGTTCAATTCCCGGTCAGGGCACCTGCCCAGGTTGTGGGCCCGATCCCCAGTGGGGAGCATGCAGGAGGCAGCCAGTTGATGTTCTCTCTCATTGATATTTCTATCTCTCTCTCCCTCCCCCTTCCTCTCTCTCTAAAATCAATAAAGAAAAAAAAATATCTGTAAAGCGTTTGGATTCAAATTGCAATTTATCCCAAATGAGGCAAATCAAAGAGTTTTTCTGTCTTTAAGAAGAATCTCCTTGAGAGTTTCATCCAAAAATGTACAGAAGGACAATTCAACTTTGGGTCATTGTTTCTTTCTTTTCAGTGGATTAAACCTAAAGCTTAAGAGCTTTTTGTCCTCTACTAGTCAAGCAGGGCAACAGAATAGTATTAGCAAATCAATAAATGTAACACTAAACTTATTGAATCAATAGTGTTACATTTTTTTCTGTATCTGCATTTTGCTTGTGTAACATGAACATCTTTTCAAAGAGCAAATTGGTATCTAACAATCTTCCTAGCACAGCACCCTCTATTAAAGAGGCTCTATCAGCCCTGGTTGAGTAGCTTTGAGCATTTTCCCACTACACCAAGTTTGTAGGTCTGACCCCTGATCAGGGCACACATAAGAATCAACCAATGAATGCATAAATAAGTAGAACAACAAATCTCAATTTTTCTCTCTCTCTCTCAAATCAATAATAAAGTTTTTAAACTTATTCTTTTAAGAAAATAATAAAGAGACTCTATCTTCCTCTCAAGGCCTCTTTTTTCTTTTTTTCTTGGAAGCCTGTGTCTAATACATTCTTGTCAGTTTGTATGCCATTGCCATTGTATATTTTAAATGTTTTTTTTTTTTTAAGTACTCCAGCTATAAAGCACTGTGCCCTGCCATTCATGTAATCATAATGTCAGATTCCACAGTGATCAGCTGTAGGTATTGATGAAGATAAAATGATCATCTTTGAGACTTGCTTTCCTCTCAAAATTTTAGAAGGCCTATGGCCAAACAAGGATGTTCATCTTAACGTACAGATACCCTAGGGCTAACATTCCCTTTGAGCCAACAGTTACATAACAAGTATTTACTGAACACCTATTAAGTGTACAGCTCTGAGTTAGGTACCAAAGCATAAGACTTTGGCAACTGTCTTTATTTGATAGCCATACCTGTAGCCTTTAAGTCAGCTCTCCCTGTCACGAAGGCATAGAGGAATCTCAGAAATGAAGGGAATTAAATTTTTCTACCAGATTAGAAATATAATATGAGCATGGCATGGTCCCCATTTTGGATGACGTTCTATTTTCAGTTTAGAGGAGGAGGAAAATGCACTGAAAAATCTAAGATTAAACTGTTCACCTTATAAACCATCAAATATTAGAGTAGGAAAGGACCTTTAGTTATTACCTAGTACAACTGTCAACTCTCAAGCCTTAAGATTCAGCAGAGTGCTACAAAGGCTGCCTCTCTGCCCTTCTTGCCTCCACCCCTTTTAATCAGTGGCACTGATTTGGCTTTATATAATATTTTGTTTATGTAGCAAAGGTTCTATAGCTTTCAAAAAATGTCAAGCCATAAATCTAGTCCTACCCTCTCCTGTTACTGATAAAGAAGCAGAACCCTAGAAAGGGAAGGGAATTTGGTTGAGGCTCCACAGATAATTAGAAACCGCAACCCTGGGTTTTCTAATTCCAGTGACCCACTTCTCCATACCACCAATCAACCTAGAAGTAGACAGTTCTAAAATACCACAGTGGCCTGCTGTCTTTGGAAGAGCCATTTGTCTTAGGAGGAGGAGGAAGTTGCTTTGTGGTATCCTAAGGCAAGTGCTTAGGTCCTGAGTTACTGGAGGAGTGGGGAGACAGAGAAAGGAGAGATCAGTGGGGCATACTGTTCAGCCTTGTATTTTGCTACCCGCAGATGGGTCCTCATCCTTCACAAGGGGATAAGAATACCTAGCTGGTAGAATTTTGAGGATTAATTGAGATTATGTGTGTAAAGTATCTGGAACATTGTAGGTGCTAAATAAAGGGTAAATCTTAATAATATAGCTATTTCTTTGGAACATAAAGTGGTATACTTTATTGATGTGGTTCCTAATTATTATATAGGCAAAAAAAATGAGGATTTGTGAATTAGAAGCCAGGTCCAGGGAGAGTTAACCTGGTTTAACAGATGAAGGTCAATTTAATATGTTATTTGGTGAAGTCAAGGCACAGCCTTCACTTCCCAGGCAGCCTGGCAACGTTTGGTAATCCTTGTGTGCCCCACTGTGCCAGGACAGAGAGCTAAACAGAGGGTACAGTACTACGTTTCTTTTAAGCACAGGACTGGAAAATACTATTCTTTGCTTTGCCTTTCATAATCTGACTGGCATACATGGAGGAGAAAATTGTCAAAAAAGGACAGTTATTTTTCTTGGATAAATTCAATTCTCAAAAAAACACAAACGAAATTTCTTCATACATTACTGGAGAGACCTAAATGGAGGAACCCTCTGTTTTGTTTTTGGTTTTTTGTTTGTTTTTTGTTGGTACATGCCCCTAGCAGGAACCGAACCCGGGACTCTCTGGTCCTCAGGCCAACGCTCACACTGCTGAGCCAAACCGGCCAGGGCAGGAACCCTCTGTTTTGTAGAAATGGCCCAGAAGGTATCACTGATGTTGTTGCCTGGTTTCATGGAACATTTGCTTCGTATTTAATGTCTGTGACTTTGGCTGGGTAATTTTCCATGGCAAAGGTTATATTGTGGGCTTGAACTCCAAAGCTCCACTCATTTGCATTCCCATCCCAATCTCAGTGCCACATACTTGATTTCCTTCTAAAGGCATATGTGGTTTCCTTTGCATTTCTGATTTAGCTCAATTCCAGTGTTCACACTCTTACTAATTCGCCTTGGATTAAAGCTCCTCTTCTCCCAAAGCCTTTATCTCATCTAAGCAATGGTCCTGAGTTATTAAAGGTTAAGCAATTTACTTCAGATTTCCCAGTTAGAAAGTAGCAAGAGCCAGGAGTAGAACCTAAGCAATATGACCTTAGAGTTTGGGAGCTTACCTCCTATGATCTATTGCTCAGGAATTTCTAAAGCAAGAAGCATCATCTCATGGCTAGTGGGATCATGAATTAATTTGCGGAGAAGGTAGCAACTGGCCTTGAAGGATGGGTAGGGTTTTGACATAAATGAAGCAGTGGGGTAATATAGGTATGCCATACAGGTAGAAAAGCACAGGGTAAAATGAGGGCCAGGGTTACTTAGTTTAGATTGAATACAGGATCATTTGAAAGGGGTAATAGAAGATGACTCATTAAACAGAGTTCGCATTATGTTAGGGGGAACCTGTTTTGACAGGATTAATTTATGCTTAGTTCAGTAAACGACTTCCTTCTTCCTCTTTTCTTCCCTTCCTTCCTTCCATCCTTCCTTCATTCCTTTCCATTTTCCTTCCTTGCCTTCTCAATTATATGTGCTTTGTAGAATAAAAATTATATCCAAAAAAGAATACCATCTGAAAGCCCCTCAAAAGAGATGATTCATGTTAACATATTCCAGACTTTTCTCCCATGCAAATATATACATATAGATAATCACAAATTATGGAGGGTAGCATTCTAAGATTCCTGCTCCCTGCCTATATGCCCTGTATGATCCTCTTCCCTTGAGTGTGTGCAGATCTATAATTATGGTATTCTGTCACTCCCTTGATTAAGTTATGTTTTATGGCAAAGACATGAGATAGTTACTTACGTTACATTACATAAGAATTCCTAACTGCTTTCTTGTTGTTATTGTTGACACTATTATAGATGTCCTCAACTTTCCCCTCTTTGCCTATCTCCACCTGGCCCTTGCCCCCAGCCTCTGGCCATCACCACACTGTTGTCTGTGTCCATGGGCTATATATATATATTCTTTGGTTAATTCCTTTACCTTCTTTTATCCAGTACCCACACCCCCCCCATCTCCCATCTGACTGCTGTCAGTTTGTTCCATGTATCTAAGCCTCTGTTTCTATTTTGTTCATTAGTTTATTTTGTCCATTAGATTCTACATATAAGTGAGATCATATAGTATTTGTCTTAAGAATCTTTGTGTTGTGAGAGAACCATGTGGGTAGGACCTGAGAGCAGCTCTGAGAGCTGAGAGTGACCCCTAGCAGTTAGCCAGCAAGATATCAGGGACCTCTGTCCTAAAACCACAAGAAACTGAATTCTGCCAATAAATAGTGAGTGAGCTTGGGTTACAACCTTGTTTGATACTATGATTTCAACCTGATGAGTGTATTAACTATATTTTCTTATTTTCTGTATTCTTCATGCTTTGGCATCTGGGGTTTGCTGTCTGGGGAGAGACTGCCTTTCCCAGGGCCAGCCACTTCTTAGAGATAGCAAATAACTTCCCCAGGAGGGTGCCTCTCATATGCAAACCAATCAATCTAGAGCCCATATCTGAACCACTCTTTCTATCTGGATCTTACACTCTAGGAGTCAATATTCCTGTGCCCTAATCATCCCAGGCCCAGATACCAGGCAACTAGTGACAGTTCCTGTAACCCATAATCCTCTGAAATTGTTCAAACTAGCCAATCCTCAACCTACTTTGCTTTGCCTTGCCTTTCCAATGGTAACTACAATAAAAGTTCTTGCCCATGCTTCCCCCCTCACTTCTTCTCCCTTTGGCCCATTCTGGTGCTTAGCCATGTTGCATGCTGTGCCTTTCCTCTTGGGACCGGTAGTAACAAATTATCTTTTCATTGGTTGTCATCCCCTATCTGTTGACCTCACCATACTTGATTGATAATAAAACCTATATCTTAAAACAATCAGATACCCTTAGCAGCTATTAAATCATACTTGGACTGAAAATTGTGACTATAAATTTGTGTTGTTTTAAGCTTCTAAGTTAGTGGAGATTTGTTATGTAGCAAAAGAAAACTAATACACATGTAAAATTTATAAATAAACATATCATATTCTTCTCTAACCTACATTTCCATTTAATATAGAATATACTCTTGTATTTGGTTATATGGATATAAATAAAATAGATATAGTTATAGATATAGATGCTATACAGATAGAGCTACAGATAGAGAGGTAGAGAGAAATAGAGCTATACCATTGAAAGATCTTGAGTATGAGAATGAAACACTTAGAGCTGAGAATGTAAACAGTAGTAAAATATGGTACAGTAGAGAGAAGGAAAAGGTGGGGAACACCTGGCAGGAGAATAGAGTGGTTATCTTGACTGGTGGTTCTGAGCCTCAGAATCACCTAGAACCATTTTTAAAATAGTGATCACTGAGATTCACCACCCCCAGAGATTGTGATTTAATGATTTGTGGTACAACTTGGGTAACTAGTGTTTTTAAATCTTCCCAGAATGATTCCAATACATGGCCAAGGTTGCAAACCTTTGACAGATCGAGGTAGACAGTGTCATCTTGAATAAAAGTTGTTGTCATATTGAAATGAAAAAGGAAGGATGTGTGAAAAATGCATTGCTGAAGAAACCACCAATAAGAAGACCACCAGTAAGAAGACAGAATCCTCCTGCTCATTTTATTTTGTTGTTGTTTGTTTTTAATAAGATTTCCAGTCATCTCATTAGTATTATTTGAGTTTCCATGGGCAGATACAAATTTGAGACTGGCTCTGCATACATGGAGTGGTAAGAGTGTTGAGAAGGTCTTAAGGAGCACTCCAAGCAAGAGAAATGGTTTGAGCAGTTTCAAAGGTGGAAAGTAGTTTGAGGCACCAGCCTGAAGTTGGTGATTGATACAGTAAGTGAAGTTAGAGTAACACGGGTTTTGACGCCATAAGAAACCAGGAGTCATTCTCATTCCTTGAAAAGAAGGGGAAGGAATTGATTTTTCAAAAATGGTACATGAGGAAGATGACCTGAGTGCGACATGAATAAAAGTTGGAGAAAATCTAGAAGACAGGAAGCTTATAGGCTGTTACAGTTAGCAAAGCATGAGAGAACAGATCCTATCATGGGGCAGAGCAGAGGAAGGGCAGAGGAGCAGGACAAACCAAGAGATGTACCTGAAGAAAAGGCAAATTGGAAGGACTTACCAGATATGTGAGTAAAAGATGGGGATAGTTTTAAGCTTTGGGGATGGTAGTTAGGAATTTGATAAAAATGAATCTATTTTGGCACTGTGATTAGAGGAGAGGTAAACTGGTTAAGTGGATTTCATGTGGTCTTGGTTGTCCCTGAAGGCAGCTGAATAATTAGGGAATTCATCCACTGGAGACTCTCCCTTGCCCTTGCCCAGAGTGAATGGATGAAGGATGGGTTTCACAAGGGAAATATGGTAGAAATAAAGTAGTTTAAAGCATTTTGGTTGTTTCTTACTCTTTATTAAGGAGAGAACTCCCTTTGGAAAGTGGCATGATGTGAGAATTAGCAATCCTAGTTGCCAATAAAGAGAGCTCACGATTTTCCCCCTTTATAGACCCCCAAGGTGAAACTTTCTGGGGCTGTATCTGGTTCATATTTTTGGCTGTGGTTCTAGCCTTGGCATGTGACATGTAAGCTAGTCACTTGTAGCTAGAGCAGCAGATGGTTGTTCCTCCCTCCTTTAAATGGCTGAGTCTGCCCTTTAATAATTTACTTTAATAGTGTAAATAATTTACTTTCTATTCTACTGAATGCAGTTAACATTACTTCTCAAAATACCACTGCCTGTGCTCTTCTATTTACTTATACTTTTCTTGCCAAGGTCTTCTAAATATCCCTTCTGCTATTTATTTTATTGGTACAAATACTGGTCTGACCCAAACTCTGAAGTATATTGTAAAGGATAGGATCATCCTTAGTCAGCCCAGTGGGATTTTTAAGCACAACTGTCCCCCTCCCTTGACAGAGTTTTGTACCAGAAACAACTGTATGAGATCCTGCTTTCTATCATTGGTTAATGAAGCCTGTGGCTCATGTGGTTTCTCTGTATTTAGCTTTTTGAACTCTCAGACATGGTTGCTTGGAACAGAGAGCTGAAAGAATTATTGCCCAGCAAAACTGTTGGCCACAGCACACAAGATTCCACCAGCACGGATGAATTTTATGGCTGATTCAGTGAACAGAGCAAGTATTTGAGGAGGGAGAGTGAAAAGCTGTTGGCATCTTGATCTGCTATCTGAAGAAATCTTCAAGCCTTCTCATTTAAGTCTTCCTTTTCTAAAAAAAAAAAAAAAAAATCTCCTTTTACTCTATGCTTTGTCCTTCTGCAAGTGCTGGAACAGGAACTCAGGAGAAACCATGCCCTCAGGATGAATTCACTGGAGTGGAACCCTGGGACTTAGCTCTCCTAGTTTTATTGTGGCAAAGAGGACCCTGTCAATTAAGACCTTCAGTAACAAAAATTGACCAAATTCCACTTTACCTTACCTTTCTAGCCCTTTAATCTACTTAGTCACTCTTAAAATGGTCCATAGCATTTGTATAAACCTTAGAAATTTTGAAAAAGTACTCTCATGTATTCTCATATTTGAAACTCAGATAGCCTCTCCAAGTTATTTTATCAATTAGCTGCCACTATGTAACAAAGCACAACAAAATTCAGTGGCTTAAAACAACATTGTATTTCTCTTCAGTCTGTAGGTTTGCTGGACATTGGCCATTCATGAGTCTGTGGCAATCTGGGAGTTGGTTGGTCTAGTCTGGGTGTAGTTGTGCTTCACAAGTTCCTCATCCTCCTTCTAGAATCATGGGCTAGCCTAAGCATGTTATTTTCATGGTTAAGGCAGAGATGCAAGAATAAGCACAAACAATAATGCCTCTTAAGGCCTGGTTCACTGTTACTTCCACATCCTCCAATTTGCTAAAGCAAATTACATTATCAAACCCAAAGTCAATTAATGGGAAATATACTTTCACTTATTTTATGGAAGAAATGAGTCAGGTGGCAAAAATAGTGGAAGGGGTAAAGAATTGGGTCAATATTGCAATCTTCCACAGGTAGGTAAGGCAGATATGACTATTTCTCATTTTACAAATGAGAAACCTGAGACCCAGAAAGCTGAAATGATATGTCCAAAGTCAACAGAAAATTTGAGCTGTGTTGGCATGCAAACCAAATTCTAATGAATTCTAATGCTCTCTGCTTTTCCCCACACTGAATTCCATGATTCTGTAATATGCCCTATTAGCTAATTAAAGGTCCATGGTTCCTTTTCCTTCGAGGATGAATCTGCATGGCCTGGTTCTTCTTTTGTTCTTCATTATGCCATTGGGATTTGGCCCATGTCATCCATAAAACAGACATAGCAACTTTCCATTTTTAATAAAATAGATATTTTTAAAAATCCCAAAGTCCCATGGTAGTTGGACCAAAGTGACCTCAAATCCCAACATACTATAATTTTTTGAAGAATGGGAGTATTATAATCACCTGAAATCTGTCAACATGCTTATTACTGACTCTTGAGTTTCACTTAGATGTCAATAGGTCTAGGCTAGTTTTCTTTTAGCCCTTCCCTGTCTGCCTTTGTAGAGACTTCTTTTAGTGGCCGTCAAATCATGACAAATCATTAAACTGCCCCATCCTGCCGAGTCTGGTCTGGGTACAATTTTAGTCCATGCTGCTCAAACCTAGCCTGAAGAGCTTTGAGCTGGTATCTGATACAGCGTGCAAGACTTTTTCAGTTATGAGTCTCCATAGCAACCCTAGACCTCTGGCTTTTGATACACTTACACTTATAAATCTAGCATCCTAAAGATAGAAAGTACTATTTGACCTTAGATTTGTCTCCTCTTAGTTTCTGGCCAACATGCGTTGACAACATGTTTGCCTCACATGAACCTTCCAAATAGAGGTCTAATGACCCCATTCTCTGACAGCACCCCCCTCCTTTTTCTTAGCACAGTTCCCCCCTCCCCCGGTCTTTGTTTTCTTTTTCCCTGCAGCATAACTTCCAGTAGCTGGTTGACATGGCTGTCTGGCTTTAACATTCATGGAGGCTACATTTAATCTCTTTAATGTCTAAGGGCTAGTGTTGCTTAGCTATAGTAAAGAGACTGAGTTCTGATCTCTTTCTCTACACATAATTTCTGGATATAGAAGGTAAATGACTGGCACTCTATAGTAGTAGAACCCAAGATGGAATGATGGTTGTCCTTGAGCCTTCATAAATGATAGGCAAATCGAGAGGGAAAATAAATTAGGAAGAGTTTGGAAAAAAAATGCCACTGGGGGGAAAATAGCTGCTGCTGATAAAGAACCTCAATAAATTCAGTGTCTGCTTTTGGTTTTTGACTATCTTTTTTGGCATATCACCAGTAAAAGAGAGCTGTATAACTACCATATCTGAGGGGATAAGGAAGCAAAGAAGTTTGCTAGGGGCATTGCCATAGATGTTTTGCCTTTTGTTTTTGAATGATCCACCAATGGACTATGAAGAGGAAACAAGAAGGCAGCTGGCAGTGTGGCAGTATATGCTACAATTCCTGACTTGCTCATCTGATAGTTGGCAACATAGTATAATAGTAATAAATATGGGTTCTAGAGCTGGACTTCCTGGGCTTCAATATTTTTTGGTGTATGACATCTGATAAGTTTTTTAACTCTCAGTTTTAGTTAACTCACCTATAAAATAATCCTACCTCATATGGTTGTGGGGATTAAATAAATGTTTAATGAAGTATTTGGCACAATACTAGGCACGTAAGCACTAAATAAATATCAACTATTGTTAGTATTAGCTGATGCACATTTTCGGGGAGACTTTCAGGAAAGAATTGAATATCAGAGTAATTAAGACTACACAGTATCTATTGACTGTCCTTTTCTAGTAAAATATTTTAAATATAGTAAAATCTCCCTTCACTGACCTCCACTTAACTGACATGGTGGATTAAGTTAATACTTTTTTTTTTTTTCCTACTGAAATATATACTGGTAATGTTGAGGGCACAAGAGAACTTGTGCAATAAGTTATCCTCTGGTCGACCTTTACATTTCTACTCCCCATGTGTTGAGTTGGTGCTTACCAAGAATCAGTTGTTTTGTTGCCAAATCCATTTATGCCCATTTTACTTGCTAATATAATTAAGTAAATTATTGTAAATTTATTAAATATGAGTATAAAATGGAAGCTACTGTTTCCATGAAAATTAAGTTTAATGCTTTGGGAAAAAATTAATAAAGAAAAGTTGCTTTTAAAAACTTCTCTATAACAGAGAAAAACTGAAGCTGGAAGTCAAATAGGATGCATTAGGGATGTAAATTATGGAAGAAAGAGACTGAAATTGCAGTCAGAGGATCCACACTAAAAAATGGGGGCCTTGACCTGACATTGTATCACCAGACTGGTAAATGAATATACGTTTGTATGTTTTAGGTTGAAATAAAATGCTTATGGACTGTATGTATTATTTTATATAATTATTCAATTTAACCAATCAATTACTTGTTCTGATAGTGTCATACAAGAGAGTTTTCACTATGTGGTCAATCACTTTTATGTGTTGTGGGCTTGCAAGAAGGGAGCACTGTCTAATAGAGTGTATTTACCAGTTTCATGGATGGAAGCTTGTAATAGGCAGAATAATGCCTTCCCCATCCCAAAGGTGTCCATATCCCAACCCCTGGAACATGTGAACATGCAATGGTATATGTCAGGGAGGAATTAAAATTGCAGATGGAAGTAATGCTGCTAATGAGTTGACCTTGAAATGAGAAAATTATCCTAAATTATCTAGGTTGGCCCAATGTAATCACAAAGGTCCTTACAAGTAGAAGAGGGAGGCTGAAGAGAAAGTTTCAGAATAATCTGGGGGGAGAAAGACTTGGCCAGCATTGCTGGCTTTGAAGATGGAGGAAAGGGCCATGAACCAAGGAATATGGGCAACCTCAAGAAGCTAGAAAGGCAGAGGAATATAATACCCCCTAGATCCTCCAGAAAGGAACCTACATTTTGATTTTAGATCAGGGAAACTCATCTCAGACTAGTTACCTACAGAAGAGTAAGATAATAAATGTCTGTCGTTAAGTTACTAGGTGTGTGGTAATTTGTTACAGCAGTAATAGAAAACGGGTGCAGAGGCTGAGGTTGATGACAAACAACAAATCCTACCCCCAACAATGATGCTCATAGGAAATCTAGGCCCTTTATACTTTCAGGTACTCTATACACAAGATTTGCACTTAACATCTGGGACTAGTCTTAGAAGCACCATATTTATAAGTTGCTACCATTTCATAGGCAGTATAATAAATGCCAAGTCCATGTTGATGAACAGCATAGAGCTCTCAAGCTATGTCCATTATCTCTTCCCATTTCAAAACCTGCACTTTGTGTGAAGGGGTTCTAAAACTCTTCCTGTTACTTGGCTGAGGAACACCTGGCTATTTGTTCATTTGTAAAACAGGATATTTAAACCATCACTCATCTCATTCTTCCTCTAACCTTTTTCCTCAGATTGCCTTTGATTTGTGACTATTGTATCTCCTCTTCCACCCATTCACCATTCCACAAAGTGATTTTCGAGAATTATGTCATTACGGCTTTCCAACATCAAAATACCAGCAACAAAACAGATATTTCCACCGAGTAAACAGAAGTGTAGGTGGCTCATGCCCCATTTTCCTACATGGCTATGTTCATTTTAAGCTTTTCCACCCCACTCATGAGTTTCTCTTTATCCAAAATAAACCACTTCATTAACTCCAAATCTCTTCCATTTGTCAGGTCCAACTCATGTCTGCCTTCAACAATGCTTTCTCCAACTATAGCAGCTTACCGGATTATAAACAACAGAAATTTATTACTCATAGTTCTGGAAGCTGGGAAGTCCAAGATCAAAGCATCAGCAGATTTGGTGTCTAGTGAGAGCACACTTCCTGGCCATCTTCTTGCTGTGTCCTCACATGGTAGAAGGGGTGAGATTGCTCTCTGGCATCTCTGCCATAAGGGTGCTAATTCCACTCATGAAGGCTCCACCCTTTTGAGCTAATTACCTCCCAAAAGTCCCACCTCCAAATACCATCACATTGGAGGAGTAGGTTTCAACATATTAATTTGAAAGACACATAGACATTCAGTCTATAGCACTGTCCTCAGCAGCCATTCCAATATCTTTAAATGTATCTTGTTCTCTTCGACTTCTGAGCACTCAACACACTGCATCTTCCTGAAATGCTTATCATCAGCTGTTTCTTCTCCCACGCCTATCCTCACCTTCTTCACCTGGTTTACCTCATCCTCCAGTTAACAACTCAAATATCACTTTCTATAAAAATCACCTTTGCATTATTATCTTCCCTTAGACAATCCCTTAGCACCGTACATTTATTGACTTGTAAATCTGTAACATCTATTGACTTGTAATTACTTGAGATTTTTGTCTTCCTCTAGATATAAGCTCCATGTTTATTGAAAAAGAGAGTGAGTAGGTTAATAAAACTAATGAATGAATGATCTTTTAGTCTCAACTTTTTAAACTCTTTATTATTTGTCTCCTTCAACTAAAATGTAAGTTTAGTGAAGGCAAAGCCTTGTCCTATTGACAATCACTATGCCACCATTGCCTACCTTGTAATATATAATTAAAAACACTAGTTAAAAACAACCTTTGTGGAATCCAGTCAAAACATACCTTTTTTATATCTTATGCTACTTATATATAAAGAGGGAAATAATGAAGACAAATAAAGTTCCCTGTGTTTCAGTATTCTCCTTGAACCTGAAATCCTATAATTTACTTCATTTATTTTCCTGTCATCTAAATGATGTTAGTTAATACCACTTAGAAAGTTTTAATGTTGTTTGTACACAACTTTCCCTATACAATTGTATTTTTCCTGAGACAAGCCAGATATAATTGGTTCTATTATGCAGATCGGTGGTTCTTAAACTTAAATGTGAAGCAGAATCACTCAGTATTTGGTATAAAATGGCTTATTCCCAAACCCAAGCCCAATTTTGATTCTTTAGACCCAAAATGTCACCTAGGAATCTGCACTTTAACAAGCTCCCCCATGTCATTCTGATGCTGATTGTCCAGGAATAATTCCTTAAGAAAAGCTAATATGGATTTTGAATTGGGTGTCTAAGCCAATGATGTCAGTGGGGTGTTGAAGTCCCCTGCTATAATTGTATTGCTGTCAATTTCTCCTTTGAAGTACTCCAGAAGATTTTTAATATATTTTTGGTACTCCTATATTGGGTGCATATATGTTTAACAAAGTTATATCTTCCTGTTAGATAGAACTTTTCAATATTATGTAGTGGCCTTCTTTGTCTCTAGTTATGGCCTTCATTTTGAAATCTATTTTTATCAGGTATGACTTTGCAACCTTAGCTGTTTTTTCCTTTCTATTTGCTTGGAAGATTTTTTTCCATACCTTCACTTTCAACCTATGTGAGTCTTATGTTGTGAGGTGGGTCTCTTGTAAACAACATAGAGATGAGTCCTGCTTTCCTATCCAATCAGCAACTCTGTGTCATTTGATTGGAGCATTCAATCCATTTACATTTAAGGTGATTATTGATATGTACTTATTTATTGCCATTTTTGTTTAGTGTGGTTATATTTTTCTTCCTCTTTCTTCTACTAATTACAGCAGTCCTTTTAACATTCCTTGCAGTGCTGGTTTGGTGCTAATATAGTCCCCTAGCCTTTTTTTTTTTTTTTGTCTGGGAAGCTCTTTATTTGACCTTCTATTTTAAATGATGGCCCTGTGGGATAGAGTCGTCTTGGATTCAGATCCTTGTTTTTCATGACCTTGATTACTTTATGCCATTCCCTTCTGGCCTGTCGTGTTTCTGTTGAGAAGTCAGCTGAGAGCCTTATGAGGTTTCCTTTGTAGGTAACCAGTTGCTTATCTCTTGCTGCCTTTAGGATTCTTTCTTTGTGATTAATTTTTGTCATTTTACTTACTATGTGTCTTGGTGTGGGTCTGTTTGGGTTCTTCTTACTTGGGGCTCTCTGCTTCTTGAACTTCAATGCCTTTTTCCTTCACCAACTTAGGAAAGTTTTCTGTCATTATTTCTTCAAATATATTTTCTAACCTTTGCTCATTTTCTTTTTCTTCTAGAGAACCTATGATGTGAATGTTGTTATGTTTCCAGTTGTCCCACCATTTTCTTAAGCTGTCTTCCTATTTTTTAATTGTCTTTTATTTTTAGTTTTCTGACTGGGTGCTTTTTTCTACCCTATCTTCTAATTCACCTGATCCAGTCTTCAGCTTTCTCTACTCAGCTGTTTATTTCTTCCAATGTGTTCATTACTTCTGCTATGTCTTTCTTCATTTCCAATTGTTTGGTTTTCAATGTTTCTATGTCTTTACTCATGTTGTTGAGGTCTTTACTCATTCTGTTGAACTTTTTTATTATCATTCCTCTGAACTCTACCTCTCATAACTTGCTTATCTACTTTTTATTTATCTCATCTTTAGATTTCTCTTGTTCTTTCATTTGGAATTTATTTCTTTTTTTCACCATTTTGGATATCTCAGTGGGTTTTGGAGTCGGCCAAATTTTCCTTTTCAGTGTTGCTTTTCTGCTGTTTGTGGCTTTCTCTACTGGGTTTGGATGAGTGTGAGAGGACCCACATTAAACATCACTGTCAAGTCTTACTTTCCTGGGTAGATTTGCAAGCCCAGAAAAGATTCAGTTATCCTCTAGCTATTTGCCTGGATGCTATTAGCTTCAGTTACTTGATGAGCCTTGGGTGGTAGCCTTCACTGAACGAAAAACTCCCTCAGGTGTTCAGGGTAAAAGGATTTCCAGAGTGTGGGGAAAATGCTGGCTATTAATGAGCATCAATTTTCATTTCTCTGGCCCAGCTCGGTGGTGTTAAATTTCTCTGGTCCGTAGGCCAATGCTCTAACCACTGAGCCAAACCGGACAGGACGGTGGTGTTAAATTTCTGAGGAAGGAGCTTTTGCTTCTCCCTGGGGCTCTGGGAAGGGGCTCTTTGAGTAAGATATCTACTGTCCTGTGAGAGAGTGATTCAGCAAAAAACTCCCAGTGCCCTCCAAATCCTGAGTTTCTCCACAGAGTTCCAGACCAGTCTGCCTCCCTCTGCCAGAGCCCAAGGTGAGGGGCTGTAGCTAATTTAGTGCTCTGTCCCAGCCCCCTGCACTGTGAGGCCAGCTTGGGATTTTAACCCCAAGGGAGCTGCTCACAGCTAAAATAGTTGCTGTCTGTCGGATCCCAACCCAGCCTCTCACACCTCCACAGATCCTACCAGGCTCGATTCAGTGTCCTTTTTTCCTGTCCCTGGTTATATGAGTCTTCTCCAGCTACTTTTCTGTTGCTTTTCCCCTACAATTTGTATTTTAGTTGCAATTACAGTTTGGTCTGGGAGATGGTCTATGTAGCTTCCATTCACTCTGCCACCATTTTGGAATCCCTAAGCATTTTTATTTTGAAGTATAGGAATAGGTCCCAATAATTTTTTTAAACCTCATAGAACCACTGCCCTAAGCTATTCTTGATGCCTCAGATTGAGTACTTTGAGCATAACCTTGTACTCTAGAACAGTGGTTTTCAACCCCGACCTCACATCAGAATTTCCTTGGAAATGTTTTAAAAACACCAGTGCCTGGGGCCAGCTCCAGATCTATTACATCAGATTCTCTCGGGTGATTCTAATGTGCAGCTAAACCTGAAAATTGAAGATCTGTGAAGTATGATTCAGAAATCTCATTTGAGAATTTCATCCAGTGGATTTCATTTCTCTTTTCCTCTGTAGTTCATATGGATTTAGTCTCCGACTTTGTCTAGCACTCTGGCTTGATATTAGGTGGTAGAACTCCTTTTGTTTCCCAAATATTGTTTACCTACTAAAATCTATCATTTATGATGGTTGTGCTATTCTTATGGGTCTTCCTGGACTTAATCAACATTGGCTGTAGTTACTCACTCATTTTTTCAAACAAGTAGCTACAAATGTATCAGAATGTTTATAAAATGTACATTTCAATCATCCAGTGATTGATGCCTTTAAGAGGCAGAGTTGTTGTAAAGACAAAGTTGTATTTAAAAATAGAGGTCAATAATGCCCCTCAGAGTGAAATTAGTAGGAGCAAATAAATAGCTTAAATATCTGTGCATGATTGGCTCTTATGGGCAAGGAGAAATTTTTTCTCTACTCTTTTAGTGCTCCTGGCTGGGTCTGAAAATTAAACTAACAGACAGATTAACATATTAAATACAAATGTATTTAATATAAGTTTTACATGACATAGGAGCCTTCATAATGAAATGAAAACCTGAAGAAACGGCAAGATTTGTGTATTTTAATGCTAGGTTTGATAAAAAGTGGGCAATAAGATAGTTCAAGAAATATGAGGTAAGTTTCGTAGACCAGAAGAAATTTAGCAAGGTACTTTTGTTCAAATTATTTTTGGTGTCCCTTTGTCTTCAGAGACAAGGATGTTCCTTTCCTCCAGGTACAGGGATGGCACTTCTCACAAGAGGGTTTCATGACCTATTTTAGGGGAGAAGAGTGGGAGAAAGTCACAGTGACCCTCCTGCTTTTGTTGTCTTCTCAAACTCCTTCGGCATAAAATATTGAATATGCCAAGGTGCCATATTTTGGGGTAGCATGTCCTGAATCTCATTACCTTGCTTGTCTCTTTCAAAGCAAATGGAGGAGATTTGATCCCTCTCCTTTAGAATCTAGCTTTGTCTGTATGTTTCTCTGCCTCACATTAGTTGTGTAAGACAGCCAGACAACTACAGAGTCAGCTTTGCAGGATGGTCACACCAGAAATGGTGAGATTTTTAGAGTCAAACAGAATTCCTCTTAATCCTCAAAATGCTTTAAAAAATTACATCTATTTTCCTGGCTGGTTTGTCTCAGCAGTAGAGCATCAGACAGTAGACGAATGAATCACAGGTTCAAGTCCAGTTAAGGGCACATACCTCAGTTGCGGTTCATCCCCAGCCCTGGTCAGGGTCATGCGGGAGGCAACCAGTCAAAGTGTTCCTCTCACACTGATGTTTCTCTCTCTCTTCCTCCCTCCTACTCTATCTGAAGATAAATAAAAAAATATCCTCTGGTCTGGCTGGTGTGGCTCAATGGTTGAATATTGACCAATGCATCAAGAGGTCACCGGTTCGATTCCCAGTCAGGACATATGCCCAGGTTGTGGGCCCGACCTCCAGTTGGGAGCATGCCAGAGGTGGCCAATCGATGTTCTCTCTCATCGATGTTTCTATCTCTCTCTCTCTCACTTCATCTCTCTCTAAAATCAATAAAGGAAAAAAAATTAAATATCCTCTGGTGAGGATTTAAAAAATACACATCTATTCTTCATTTAGCTTCAGATTTCCATTATTAATGATTAATGTATTTGATTTTAAAATTCCCTCTTGGGATCCTTGTTGTTGTTTTTAATACAAACAGAACTTACACAATAAGTCCCTGATACCTCAAATACTCTCAGGAAGAGTCATGACTGTCTTGTTGGAGAAATGACACCAAAGAAGAGAGTTAAATATGACCTCACAAAAAGAGCCTGAGGCTTAGAGGACGAACCCCTCCTGTGACTATAAGTTGGCTTTTCCTTACACTTTCCATTTCAGGGCTTCCTTGCAGAAGTAACCTGCTTTCAAAAGCAATGTGTGCCCTTTGAGAAGTAGTGAACTGGGGCCTAGCCATCTCTGAAGCCTCAGCATCTGGTTTTGGGTAATCAAGGAAATGATAGCCAATGAAAATGTACCATCCTCGAACTGCCATGGAAGGTTTTGAATCCAGCCTTAGACCCATCCAAATGCATCCCAACAACCAAACCTCTAGAAGACAGCTTAATTGTCCTTGTGAACAAGACTATTTCCTTCCCGCCACCCATGGAAAACAGGTCCCAAAAGACCCCTTGCCGATGCAATGTCTCCATCCATGTGCTCTGAAAATAGACCATTGCAGTTTTGCCGAGAGCTTGTATCCAGTGAATAATCTCTTCCTATACATTTACACTCAGTGAGGAGTATCCTAGGACATGTTTACACTCAGGAATGGTTAGTATTAACATTGTGTCAGGGGATTTATCCATTTTAATTGTAAATGCCAAGAACAAGCCCCCTTTTTTGGGGCCCAGATGTATGACTTGGGTTAAATATTTATACATCAGTTGGAATGTTTACTCTTAATTTTGGAGTTAGGTATTGACTTGCATAATTGCATACTCCTCCCCCACCTCCAACCCCATTCAGTGTTATCCTGATGTTTTCTCTCTAAAATATAAGTGACAGTGGGGAGATGATGGGAACATCTGGCTACTGGACTACAGCTACTAATATTGGTTGGAGTTTACCCTGAGCTAGTAGAGTAACTAGGAAAATACTCTATTACCAAGATCATGGAATGAGCAGAGACCTCAGAATCAAGAAACCTGGATTCTAATTTTCCCCAACTCTGCTACAAATTAGCTGTGTGACTTATCTGGGCCTTAGTTTCCTCATGTATAAAATAAAGGATATGAATTTGAATATTTAAAACGTCTTACAGCTCTGAATCTTCATAGAAGCATTCTCTAAACCATTTTGAAACTCCTACCCACTCTAGTTGTAATATTTACATTCTCTGTAGCAGTGCCATTCAATAGAACTTTGGCCTCTAGCCATATGTAACTATGAGCACCTGACATGTGGCTAATGTGGCTCAGAAACTGGATTTTAAAATGTATTTTATTTATTTAAATGTAATACCCACATGTGATTAATAACTACCATGTAGGGCAGTACAATACTAGATGATTAGCAATGGTGCTGCTAGCTCCTTACAGGTCATTATCTGTGCTAATGATGGTTTCTAACTTGGAGAATATTATAAAAATATTTGGTAAACACTGCTCAGTAACAGTGCTCTTTTTCTGATGTGGAAGGTAGAATACAATTAAATATTCTTAGATGTGTTAAGGTTTTCAAAATGCACAACTCCTGAGTTATTATTAGTTCCACTAAAAAGTAGAAGAGGTGGCAAGCCACTGAAATAATATCTTCTCTTTTTCTGTCTAATATGTTAATATGCTTTTAGCTGTACTATGTTAAGCTGGGAAAACAGTATCACTGTACAGCATTCTAAGACACACACAGCAGATTGCACAGAATCAACTTTCATTATTACACATTAATTGAACATGTTTCACACAAAAAAAAGAGCTTGTTTACTTAATTTGCAAAATGTTTTGTTGCCATTTAATAGTTTGTTGATCTATATCCTATAGCACTGACTGCAGAGGGTTATTAATCTTTCTGAATTAAAACAATAATAGGTCTTCATTATATAACTCCAAGACTTGAGCCTTCACCATTTCAGTAGAGAGAAGAGAAGCCTACTATTGTAATCAGAGGCAACAGCAGGAACCTGTGAGTCTTAGTTATCAGTTCTTTAGATTGTCTTTATGATCTAAAGGACTCTTTGGGTTGGCAATTAAATGGTTTCCAAAGCAAGAATCATGATTATTATTTATTAAATAGTGTAATTACTATAAATGATCAGGAGAAAGGTAATGATTCTGCCAGTTACATCTGTTTCTTAACAAACATCCAGTGCCTTTATTTAGAAAATGTGTTTATAGCCTAAAGTTTCCTTCAGATGTTGAACATTTCCACTAAGCAGCAAGTTGTATTAGAGTAGTTTTTTAACCTCCTTCCTGTTTTAACTTTTTGTTGTCTCAAAGGTACTATTTTTTTTTTTATTTTTTTTTTGCAATTGGTTCCTTATAATCTTTTAGGTAAACTAAATTTCAATGTATCTGAAAATGCTCAGCTCTTCTGAAGGTATATATAAGGGCCTAATCCCCCAATTCCATAGGAAGACTCACCCTTCAGCTAGTAATTTATACATTTATAAGCCTGGCTTGGTTCCTACCATACCCTGGGGTCTTGGAAGAAGTGGGCCAGACAGCCAGGGGTCTTTGACAGAGAAGATAGTGAGAGTGTCCTTCCACCAGAGCAAAAGTAGAAAAGGTGAAGTTATAAAAAATTTGTGGGTTTTTTTCCATATAATCTCAGTTCTTTTTCAGTGAGACTCCACAGCTCATCCCTAATGAGATCTATTTCAACGGTTTCACAGGTCATCTCTTCTGAGATGTTGGCTCCCAAGATATTACTTTTCTCAGATATATTTAGCCCCCTCCAAAGAGTTTATGTAGTATAACTGTACTTGCTTTAAAAAATAAAATCTGACTGCCAACATTGGCCCCTTCAACTTTGGACAAATGATGTTTCTTTCTCAATCTTGCTGTCACAACCATACTCATTTTCCTATGATATCCAAAACCTCCTAATCATTCAAGAGTAAAAGTATCTCATCCCACAGTAGGATCCACCATTTCATTCATATCACTGATTCTTTCCTGTAGAATCCACATAAGAGAACAAAACGAGTATAAAGATGAGCCTTACAAATGCTAATTTATAATGCCTGACATTTGTCTCTATATTACTGAAGGAATCTGAATTGAAGCAGGTCTTCTGTTGTAAAGGTAACACTATCAGAATCTCCATGTCTACTTTACATGCATGTTAACTCTTAACCTCAAATCATCCAACCTTGAGATACTTTCAGAATCCACATCTTCATCCATACAGTAAATCATGATTGGGAAGAACCCTTTATTAGTTTGGGACCTCTATAAAGCAGACTCCAAAATAGCATTATATATGTAAGAGATTTATTGAATTAGGTGCCTGTGAGTAAAAAAGGGAAGGGAGCCAAAGGAAATAGGGGCTGTCCGATCACAGTGCAGGTTCAATTCCTGTGAAAAAGAGAGGGAAGGAAAGAGAATTAGATAAGTAGAGTCTCAGATTGCAGCACAGTTCTAAGGAAGTTTTGGGCAAGCCAATAGGAAGTCCTTAAGCCAAAGTTACCCATCAGAGGGAGTCCCTTATCTCACAGGAATGGGTCACACTCAGTCATTGGTTGGGAACTGCCCATTGGAAGTATGGCCTTGGCTGAAATGCTGCGCTGGGTTTGGAAGGTCAGCAGCTAGAGCCATCTCTCAATTATGCTCCACAAAGCAAGTGATCTGAGTGGCACATTTTCATGGTTGCCACAAAACCCTATTAAGCACTGGGTATGGTTCATTGGAAAATCAGCTCCAGCTGCTAGTCTGACCTAAGTACTATAAGTAAATATTATTTCACTCATGTCAATGCTGTGACTCACAGCAATTTGAATCAATCACCTCTTTCTTCAAAACCTGGTTAGTTCCTCTCTACCATCTTACTAAAAGCTATTAATCAATTTTTTTTATCATATGGGGGAAATTTTAAGGCATTAGCTTCTTCTGGCCTGGGTACATCTCTATTTCTTCCAGTCCTCTGAGACATAGCAATCTTCATTGTTCTTTGTGAACCCAAGCTAATTTGTTTTCTTCCTCTTCCTCTCTGTTTCCATCATATTTCATTAACCTGTCTCCTTTCCTAATTCAGTCTTGCATAAACCTTCACTCTACCTCAATTTGCTATCCAAATCACGTTCCCATTGTTTCACACATGTTGCCATTGACTCAGTATAGTGCACTGCAGTTTAGTACCTGCTCAAATTTGAGTGTGTGTGTGTGTGTGGGGGGGGGGTGTGTGTGTGTCAGAATCATGGGGCTTATTAAATCAGATTATTGGACTCTTCTCCCTTTATTTTCTGATTCAGTAGATCTTGGGTGGGGACTTGATAATTTGAATTTATTACAAGCTCCCAAGTGATGTTGATGCTGCTAGTCCAGGAACCACACTTTGAGAAACACTGGTGTATCAGTGCTTCTGGATCTAATCTGCTCAAGTTCAAATTCTGGCTCTGACTCTTAAATTATATGACATTAGACAGTTTTTACTGAATTTATATCTCAGTTTTCTCATCTACAAAATACAGATAATATTAGTGCCTACCTCATAAGGTTGTTGGGAAGATTACATTATTTAATATACATAGTTCTTAGAACACTGGCACATAATAAACGCTGTAAAGTATTACCTGTTATTGTTTAATTGACCCAGAATGCTAGAGTCATTAGTACTAATTTAGCCCATTCTTCACCAAATCCAAGTCAAAATTCACAAAACGCCTTTACTATTGCTCTATGTAGTACCTACTATTTTACTAAATGCTTTTCTGAGGTTGGTTCATGGTTTACCAGGCTAAACTTATTTTTAAATGAAACTGGAAATGGAAAACCAGTATTTTCCAAATGTAAGATAGAATATATACAAAATAATTAGAAAAAAATATTTATCCATGCACCATGTCAACCCATTTGGGTATCCTTCCTTGAAATACAGCTGACTTCACTCATAAGCCTTCTTTTTCAAGTAAGGAAACTGAGATACAAAGTAAAGGAGGTACTCACTTTGCACAGAAAGTTGATATAGAATTGAAACCAAGTCTCCTACCTCACTGGCTAGGATGCTTTCCTTACTACCTCTTTGAAGAAATATCCCACCCCACCACGCCCCCCTCCTGCCTTATGATGACTTTATAGCAACTTTATCTCTAGTACTGAAGACAGTTAATATTTTATGATGGCTTTGTCATTTAACCTAATTTTATGGGTTTTGTGATGGCATCTGTCAGTATGTCATTGGGGGTTTTGGCGATGATTGATTGTTGTCCTAACAGCTTAGAGTTGGAAGAGAGGCTGAATGTGCCTCGCTGGCTGCAAGATAATTAGGAGGAAATGTGAAAAATGAATGTAGTCAAGAAAAAAGAATCAGAGTTTGTTAACAGGGTGAGATTGGCAGAGCAGTGTGACAAGGAAGAACTGGAAAACAGAACCCAGTACATAGAAAACTAGGATCTTAACAAAGTTAAGGGAAAGAAGGGAGAACAGGAAAAATAAAAGAGCCTCTGAGTGCTGTATTGTTTGTGGTAGGCTGTGGGCAAGCAAAGAAGTATATTTTGCTACCAAGTCTCTTTATTGAACCATTAGTCCTTTTTCAAGTCCCATTGACCCCCAAGGGCATCCTGGTCCTCATTTTGAGAAACAGTGCCTTAAATTTTAGAGTTACTAAAGTGTGGAGCACTAATATAGACTATTCTAGGTAACACAGACCCTCTTCTTGGTCCAATTCAAACAGCAGGCCATCAGAGCAGAACTTTGCAGACAGCTGTCTTCAGGAAGTAGCCCCCAACCACTCCATTCTGGGTGTCCTTCATTTTACTTTTTCTCTGTGAGACTTAGAGTGGCTTGAGCAATAAGCAAAACAGACACTAGAGGTTCTTTGTAAATGTGTTCTCAAGAGGGATAGATCCTTCTTAAGACATTCTACTTTTGGAAAGCTTCTGTGGCAAATCTAGGGAAGAGTTTATACAAAACTTGATTAGGGTTTGCTTTCTCCCTGAGGCAACATTTTCCATTGTTACTTTTTAATCTCTGGAGTTAAGAAGTTCAGAATTTTCCCAGATAAGGTAAAGTAAACAAAATGTTTTTCTTTACTGGTGGTTTCTCCAAGTTTAACTTCCCTTCTCCCTATACTCTCCTGTCTTTCCACCTCAGTTCCCATGATCCTGGCATATACTACGCTACTGTCCTGTGACTCCTTTTCTATTCTGCACAGTTCCCCAAGATAATCAAACTAATAGACATATGTATATTCAGAGTGCCCACTGGTGTTACCACATCTATTGGTACAAGATTTAGAGAAGTTTGTGAGTTGTATAAAGCAGACATTCCAGTCTCAAATCAATGTGCATTTATTATGTACAATTGGTTGATTCTACCTTTTTTTTTTTTTCTTCTGTAGACAGGAACTGGTTATTCCCCTTGCATATTAGCATATCAATGTGTTATAGTCTTTGGGACTTGGAGTACAATAACTTAAATCAGACTATAAGAGTCCCCTGAGGTCAACTACAGCTGCCCAGGGGTGCTTTTGTTGAAACCTTATTGCAGCCACCTTAGGGAAGAAGATTGTAGAGTGAAAATCATTTCCTTTAAATTAAGTGTGCCTATAGGATTATAGATATTCCACTGAAATTCTCAGTAAAATCTTGATAGGCCAGAACTTTTGCTATCTGGGGTATTTGTGGCATTTCTATTTTAGGAAGAATCATATATTACAGGAAAATGATCTGAGAAGTCAGGGATATAGCCCAGAGAGGGGAAAAGCTTCTAGGTGGCATCCTGGGATCCCTACTAATGTAGTCAATGTTCTACATCTCCAACAACTACAGTTTCAGAAAATGGAAAATGATCTACTGGAAAATAACTCAGAGGCCCACCTAGTCCTTAATCAGAAAACAAAGATTCTCTGTCATCTCCACATGACTATCTTGTGAGGTTGGATGTTTGCCCTCTGACAATATAGAAAGATTTACATCACTATATAATCTTCAAAATGTATTAAATTTTAAAATGTTCTATACTGTGGATGTTTTACCTTTATATTAAAAAATAGTATTAAAGAAAGAAAAATGAGAAAGGTTTTGCCCCTTAGGCTTCAATGAACCATACAATTCTATAAACTTGTATAGTCCATACTCCAAGAGTCCCCATTACATAAAAGATATGCTGTAATCTCTAATAAATGCTTTAATAAATTAATGAGTTCTCTGAAACACCAGGCCAACAGGAACCCACAAGTCCTACAATAAACTCCTATGGGCTGAAGAAGGGCTTGTGAAACAGACAGTACTTTCTTCTGCTTGTGAAAGAAGTGGTGATTCCAGTTCCACTCCAGTTGGCCTGGACTCCACATGGCTGAATACATCCTCTATTCTTACTTAGTTCCTATGCTTATCCATGCAAATTATTTGGTGGTCTCAGTACCTGTGATAAGGTCCAGATTTTCATTTCAACATGTATTCTTGACTACTTGGCTAGGTTCTTAGGATACAAAGATGAATAAGACATACTCTCTGCCTTCAAGCACCTGATTACCCAGTGACAGATGGAAACCAAGATATTAACAATCACAATTTAAAGAGGTAAAATGTTATTACAGAGGTATAAACATAATGCAATATGAGCCCTTTTGTTATTTAATAAAGTGAAAATAATTTTAAAGATGGTTATTTCTTTTGCTGATAACTATTTTGTCATTATGGGTTAAGATCACATTTATCTGAACTAGAAAAAAATTAAAAAATAATTAGTTCATGCCCTGGCCGGTTTGGCTCAGCGGTTAGAGCGTCGGCCTGCGGTCCTGAGAGACCCGGGTTCGGTTCCCGCTAGGGGCGCGTACCTCGGTTGCAGTTTGTCCCCGGCCCTGGTCGGTTGTGCGGGTGGCAGCCACTCGATGTGTTCCTTTCACATCGATGTTTCTCTCTCTCTCTGTTCCTCTCTCTCCCTCCCACTCTACCTGAACAAAAAATGGAAAAATGTCCTCGGGTGAGGATAAAAAAATAATAATAATAATTAGTTCATTACTGCACATTATAGGGATATACACTGACCAGCGTAAAACTGCTTGCAATTTTTTTTTTTGACATGAGAATTCACTTTTGGGCCCTTATTTACTATATAACATAACATTTCTTTTATATATCTATCTCCCCTACTATAATATAAGCTATGTGAGGGCAGGGACTTTTGTCTGTTTTGTTCACTGTGTATCTACAGAGCCTAGAACCAAGCCAGTAAACATGTAATAAATATTTCTTGAACAGATGAACAAAGTAAATATATATAATTAAAAATTATGATAAGTGCTATGTAAGAAAATTAATGCATATAGTTAGAGATAATAACAAGGGTGTCTAATGTAGGTCAGGGCATCAGGATTGGTCTCTGAGGAAAAGATAGTTGAGCAGAGACATGAGGAGTTAACCAAGACAAGAGTTGTCCTTCAGACAACAGACAGCTCACATTTGGCATACAAAAGCCCCTTAAAATCTGAACATGTCTGGTTTTTAAGTGCTTCACATCTATAGACTACTCAGTTGACAAGTTAAGGAATGGGTTTGAAGTGGAAATGTTTTTTTCCTATTTAAAGATTGTCTCAGTCTCCCAGCTCTATCTAAATCTTTGGTTTTAAATCCAAGGAAGCAGAGTTCAGACCTGTTTCCCTCCTGCCTCACTACCCATGTGAGATTCTGGATAGACTTAGCTCTATTCATTTGGCATCTTGAAACTCCTCCATGACTCCTTTGTAGCTGGAAACACAGCTCAGGACACTCTTCTTCCTTGGCTTGCCTGGCAAGAAAGGAGTTTGCCATCTGGAGTTAAAAAACCAGCCTACCAGCCACTAAACAGTTCAGCCTGGGTTGCAGACAACAAGAATCAGACAAGAGCAAATTCCCTGTCTGCAATTTGCTGATTATCACACCCCAGGGTGTGGGATTGTACAACCAGGACCACTTTGCTCCGCCTCTCATCAAGGTAGAATGAACACAGATCCTGACAGGCCAAATCTTCCCCCAGACCTCAGAGGTTGTACAAAAGACCAGGCTTAATCTCTGTCCAAGTGTATAATGCATTTATCTGCACGGTCATGAATTCTGAGCTTTCAGGACAAGAAGCATGGGGCACTGTGATGGGTTCTAGGGACCCAGGGAGTCACTTAAGCCTTGATTGTATTGTGGAGGGAGGGATTTTGGAAACAAAGACCACTGTCCATCAGAGATTGAGCAAACTGGAAAGGAGAGCCTATGCGCACAAAGAAATGGTGCTATAGGAAGAGGTTGACAGCCTTGTCATCAATGCATGTGAACTTCTCTAGATTATGTACTTGATGACAGGGGGCTGGAATTAATTATTTCATAGACTTTATCCTAGAGGAATTGAGATAGGTAAAGAGTTCATCTCAGGATGTTTGTCTAATACACGTCTGCTACTTTGTAATGGAGGTAAGTTTTAAACACCAAGAGACCAAGAGTCAGGGTTTTTTTCTTTGTTTGTTTGTTTGTTTGTTTGTTTTTTTATCCCTTCTCAGGGAGTTATTGGAGGTCTTAATTACCACTACCCAAAAGACTTGAAGTAAACAGCAGTGATCTATAGAAAGCAGATACTTTAAAGCTAATTGGAAATTTATGATTTCTCTCTGATCCTCTGGACTTCCTGCTAAACAAAGATGGGAATGGGATGCCATTCTGTGTTCCTGGAGTTTCATTTGCAGTTTCAAATCCTGAGAGAGGTTGACTCATTGCAATAAATGTAGCCTCAAATTTAGAGTTATTTGGATTTTTAAGTATTTCAAGCTCCGTGTCTTTTATGTCACTGAAACCAACATGCAACTGTGCTATGGAATGCATTTTAATCATGGATTATATATTACATATGCACTGCAGGCTCCAAAAAGGGAGGAGACAGAGTGTCATGGAAGGCAAATAGCACTGCAGAGGAATGCAAAGAACAGGGCTCTAGTGCCTACTCTGACCTGGAACAAGCACTTGAACTCATTGTATGGTGAAAAATCCTGATGCCTCATTTTTCCTCTTCTCCCTATTCATTTTTGGGTTGTGATGTGAAGGACATGAGGAAATCCCAAGCTCAAACCTCCCCAGCCAATCCTGTTAGTGCCTACACTGACATTCATCACACCATTAAAGGTCTCTGATTTTAGCCATTAACATTCTGGAATGGGATCAGGCATTAAATGCATTATCAGTCATTACTACATTAGCCTTCAAATACATTTATCAAATCAGTCTCAACAGAAAAGTGGGACCCCTGGGGAAATGAACTGGAAGTATAAATATTTCTGGGGTGACTGGACAGGATTTTTCTTTTTGCTTAGGCTTTTTTACCCTTTGACACATGATTTCTTGATCATTAGCAAGTACTAAAGATTCTCTGCTTCATACCAATTCACTTACCTGTCAACCAATAGCCTTATTGGTAAAAACCATCAGAATATACCCAGTGCATCCCAAGCAGTTTGTTAATTTGCCTTCATTCGGCAAGTCTCTATTAAGCACTAGTTCTACAACTGTGCTAGGTCCTATAGAGAATATGGAAAACATTTTTATAGTCTTTCTTTAATGAACCTGCTTTCTTGTTGTTAGAGATAAGTCAATATAATCTACAACATATGCATTTAAGTGACATAATGACATAATTTAAGTGATATAATGAGTGCTCCAAATAGAGAGTTTTGTAGTGATGTAGCTGATGTATTAGTCAGGGGGCTTCTTGATGGAGGTGAGACTTTACCTAGAACCTTGAAATATGGATAAACACAATACAGAGAGAAGGAAGAGGGCAGTGTGTACAAAGAGAAGAGCATGAACAAAGGTCCAGAGGTGGATACAAGCCCATAAGGTATATGGAGGTGTCACATAAAAGAGGTAAGGGTAGCCCTGGCTGGTTTGGCTTAGCGGTTAGAGTGTCGGCCTGTAGTCTGGAGAGACCCAGGTTCGGTTCCCGCTAAGGGCACGTACCTCGGTTGCAGTTTGTCCCCGGCCCTGGTTGGGTTGTGTGGGTGGCAGTCACTCAATGTGTCCCTTTCACGTCGATGTTTCTCTCTGTCTCTCTCCCTCCCACTCCATCTGAACAAAATATCGAAAAATGTCCTCGGGTGAGGATTAAAAAAAAGAGGTAAGGGTAGAAAAAAAAAAAAACTTTATCAGAAAGTGAACAGCAGAGGGATTTTGATCAGATACATTACAGTAGTATATCCAAAAGCTTTTTGATCATATGCTCCTATCAGAAAAATACATTACCATGCTCCCAATATATGTATATTTATTTATAAACTGTATACTTATACCAATGCATTAATATATTATAAGACCTACAAAAAGTATAAAGAATGATGTAATAAAATTTTGAAAGCCCTAATACTTTTTGCTGTGCTCCTCCTGGGTTGCCTGTGCCTCCGGTCTGGATACCACTGCTTTACAGTATCAGTTAAACATTTTGGAGCCAGAGAGCCATTTAAAACTCTGATGAAAGCTACATATCTTTTCCTCTTCCCAGAAATCCATGTGAAGATGCTTAACTTTTTTCATACAGTTAATATCAAGGAGGAAGGGACAGGTGATGAACCGTTTGAAACCCATTCTTGGCCTGTTTAAGAACATATTTTCTAGGTGGAGAAAGGCACTGAAGGCTTTGACTAGCTTAGTGGCCTATACACTTTAATCTTTTAGGAAATTGAATTCTAATCAAGATGGCAACATAGGTAAATGTGTTACTCGCCTCCTCCCATAACCCCATCAAAATTACAACTAAACTACAGAACAAACATCCTTCAGAACTGTAAGGAATCGGGGGCGCCGCCGAATAAAACAGAGAAGAGACTGGAGAGCCAATCAGCCGAATAAACAGGGATCAGGCTTTATTGGGTGCACTCCGGGCGGGTTCACAGACTCCGGGGGTCGAGTCCTAGAAGCCGCGCTCAATGTAGGGGCTTGTGTCTTTTATATCTGCCTGTTGCAGCTGGAATTTGTCTCTTAGGGTTTGGCCCTGCGGGGGCTATGCATGGAGCCTCTGGAATATGAATAGATAAGATGGGAGTTAATCTATAGCCTAGAGGCAGGCCGTTCAGGGTGGGAGACAAGGCTGAGCAAGGAGACAATGGTCGAGCACTTTGCCTGGTGCCAGTTCCCCAGGCCATCGGACAAGAACCACCTGAAATCAAGATGAATAGAAGTCCCACAACTACAAAATTAAAGAAGAGACCACATCAAGACTGCTAGGAGGGGTGGAGGCGTGGACCAGGTAGTCCCACACCCACGTGTGGCAGATAAAAATCAGGAGGAGACCTCCACTGGGAAGGTCCTCCCTGAGGAGTGAGGAAACCCCACCCCACATCAGGCACCAAGCTCAGGGTTCCAGTGCCAGGAAGAGAAGTCCCCATAACTTCTGGCTGTGAAAACCAGTGAGAATTGAGGCTGAGGGAGGCTGAGGCTGCTGGAGCCCTAGGCAGTTCCTCTCAAGGGTCCCAGCATGGACTTACTTGGACAGCTCCCTCTGAGCTCTAGCGCAGAGGGGAGGCAGCTTGAAAGGCACAGAGACATACCAACAAGAACTGAGTTGTTTGGCATTGGGGCGAGAGCTGGAGAGACAGCTTTCTCCCAGACAGGTGTGCTGGTGGAGACCATTGTTTCTTTGGTGAGCCCTTCCCCCACAGGGCAGGCAGATGGCTGCTGTATCTGGGACTCTAGCAACCTGGCTCAGACTATTTTGCCCACCCTGGTGATTCCCTGATGCCCTGTCCCACCCAAGCTGGTTCCAGTGGCTTTGCCATAAAAATGGCCTGTCTTGGCTCCTGCTTCAGATTTTCTTAAGTTCTCTCAAACAAGCAGCATCTTGCCACAGCAAGCCCCATACTTCTTACTAAGTGGCCCCAGGCCTGACACAAGAAGCAGCAAGCCTTGGTTTATAGCTTGTCTTTGCCTGGGCACTTCCAAGCCTAGCACAAGAAGCAGCCATCAGCAGATTGATTTGTAGCTTATGCCTGGTGGCCCTAGGTAGAATACAGGCAGTGGCTGATCTTGCCCCAGAGCCAGCACACCCAGTGGACAGCTTCAAAACATGTTGAAGCACCACCACCCAAGCACTTCCACAAGCGACATACTCACAGAGTAGGTTCAGTGGGTATGAGAACCCTGATGAAGTAAGTCTTGTTCTAAGTGGTGGGCTCTGTACAGCTGATTCGCCAAAGTAGTCAGAGGTCAATGGTCAGTGGTCACAACCAGTCCTTGCAGCTGATCAGCCTGAGTGAATCCCTCCCATAGATGTGCCAACAGCAATCAAGACTTAATTAAAACAGAAGGGTATAAAGTCCACATGAGGGGTGCACCTGGAGGGCCCAGCTAGGTGACCAGGGAGGCTGTGCTACTGGACCCTACATGACACCTACAATAGGCCACCCTAGGAAGCCTAGGAGACATAGCAACTCTACCTAATACATATAAACAAACACAGGAGGCAGCCAAAATGAGGAGACAAAGAAACAAACCCCAAATGAAAGAACAAAACTCCAGGAAAAGAACGACATGAAATGGAGATAAGCAGTCGAATAGATGCAGAGTTCAAAACACTGGTTATAAGGATGCTCAATGAACTTAGTGAGAATTTCAAGGAACTTAGTGAGAATGTCAGGGAACTTAGTGAGGACCTCAAGAGCATAAAAAATGACCCATCAGAAATGAAGGACACACTAACTGAAATAAAGAATAATTTACAGGGAATCAATAGTAGAGTAGGTGAAGCCAAGAAGCAAACCATTGATTCAGAATAGGAAGCCAAAAACACCCAATCAGAACAGCAATAAGAAAAGAGAATCCCAAAAAATGAAGATAGTACAAAAAGCCTCTGGGACAACTTCAAGCATACGAACATTCACATCTTGGGGGTGCCAGAATGCGAATAGAGAGAGCAAGAAATTGAAAACCTATTTGAAAAAATAATAACAGAAAACTTCCCTAACTTGGTGAAGGAAAGAGACATACAAGTCCAGGAAGCACAGAGAATCCCAAACAAGATGAACCCCAAAAGGTCCACACCAAGACACATCATCAGCAAATTGCCAAAGGTTAAAGACAAAGAGAGAATCTTAAAAGCAGCAAGAGAAAAGCAGTTAGTTACCAAGAAGAGCGCTCCCATAAGACTGTCAGTAAATTTCTCAAAAGAATCTTTACAGGCCAGAAGGGAGTAGCAAGAAATATTTGAAGTGATGAAAAGCAAGGATCTACAACCACGGTGACTCTATCCTGCAAAGCTATCATTTGGAATTGATGGACATATAAAGAGCTTCCCAGAGAAGAAAAAGCTAAAGGAGTTCATCACCACCAAACCAGTTTTATATGAAATGTTGAAAGGTCTTCTTGAAGAAGAACAAAACTATGAACAATGAAATCTCAATAAATACATACCTATGAACAATTGAATCTACAAACAAACTGAGCAAGCAGAACAGAAACAGACCCATGGATACAGAGAACTTTTGGTTGCATGCCAGATGGTAGGCTGGTTGGGAGGATGGGTGAAAAAGATGAAGGGATTAGAAAGTAAAAATTGGTTGTTAGACTGATAAACCTCAAAGGGAAGGGGGGTGGGGCAGAAAGAGAAAAACCAAAGAGCTTATATGCATATACGCATAACCAATGGACACAGACAACAGTGTGGGGAAGGCAGGAGGGGAGTGGGAGCAGGGAGGAGGGGGTCAATAGGAGAAAAAGGAGGGACATCTGTAATTCATTCAGCAATAAAGATATGTTTAAAAAAGAAATTTTAAGAATCTTTTAGGAAATTGAATCTGGTCATTGCACATAGGGTAAATTGGCTACATGCAGAGTGGGGAGGGGGAGAGTAGGTGGTAGAAGCAAGGAGACAAGTTAATAGGCTATTTCAAAACCTCAGGCCTAAATGCAAATATAATGACAATGGAAAAAGGAGAACAGATGGAAATGACATTTTGAAGGAAGCATGGTCAGATGACAATTCTGAGGCCTCAAGTTCGGGGTGGTAGAGAAAGGGTAATGATAATTGGAAATTACAAACTGTTTAGATGACAGTGCAGCATCCCAACAGAAATGAGAAATGCAGGGATGACACTTGGGGGGAACCACTGGACAGGAGACACAGAATGTAGAGTTTAAAACAGAAGTAGAGCAGCTATGAGAGGAGACAAAATAATAATAATAATAAACATTTATGTACTAGTCACTGTTCTAATTATTTTATATAAGTCAATTCAGCTAATTCTTATGACAATTTCTGTGAGGCAAATACTATTATTATCATCATTCATTATTTTTATTTTTCTTTATTGATTTTAAAGAGAGGAAGGGAGGGGACGAGAGAGATAGAAACATCGATGAGAGAGAACATCAATTTGCTGCCTCCTGCACACCCCCTACTGAGGATCAGACCCACAAACTGGGCATGTGCCCTGACCAGGAATCGAACTGGCAACCTCTTGGTGCATGGGTCAATGCTCAACCATTGAGCCACACCAGCCAGACCATCATTCCATTTTATAAATGGGAAACTGAAATGAAGTAGCTTGTCTCAAGGTCACACAGCTAGCATATATCAGAATAAGGATTCAAACACAAGCAGTCTCCAGAATCTCTGCCCCTGAGCACTACACCATGCTGACTCTGAATAGTGAGGAGTGCTGATTGAATTATGGGAAACTCTCCAAGGGAGAAGAAAAGAAGAGGAACAGAGGTTAGGATTAATATCTATTGAGCATCCACCATCAATCAGGTATTGTGCCAGTGCTATAATAATAATAGGCAGCATCATAGTTAAAAACACCAGGAGCTTTCAATGTGCAAGGCACTTTGCCAAGCACTTTATGAGGTATAGTGAATATGTCATTTTTAAAATACTCAGCATCCAGATGCTGTTTGTAGTTGGAAAGAATTTTTCATCATATCAGTCTTGTGGGACAGAGCCCCATCTCTCATGGTGGAAGCCAAAGGAGGCCAAATACTCCCTTTACCCATTCCTGGGTAGCTAGAGTGTGGACATAAACTTATTCTGAGCCTATAGGAGACTTTCTCTGCAACTTTCAATCTGGAGCAACTGAAGTTAAAATGATGAAACAGAATTCAACTACAGTGGTAGTCAGTGCCTGTGACTATGGTATCCTGACCAGATTGTTCTTGCTATCTGGGTTCTAAAGTCTCCTCTAGCCTTTTATCTATTCTGGAAGTTTCTATATGCATATCACAGATTGGTAGACTACATATCTGACCCACTAAGTCTTTTTCCAAATAAAGTTTTATTGCCACACAACCACACCCATATGTTTACTTCTTGTGTAACTGTTTTTGTGCTACAATGGCAGATTTCAGTAGTTACCATGCAGTATGGCCCACAAAGCCTAAAATATTTACTACCTTACCATTTACAGGAACAGTTTGTCCACTTCTGCTTTATATCTTTCCAGTAAATCATTTCTTTTTCGCTTAATATATGTAGAGCTATTTTTGTAGCTTGTAGCTCAGAACTTGAACAGATACAAATGGATAATCTCATCTATTCCTTACAATAACCCAGACAAGTGGGTGCTATTGTTAACTTTGAATTGAAGATAAGGAAATGGAGATGCAGAGAGGTTATCTGCCCAAGATTACACAGATGATAGATGCTAGTGACACAGCTGAAATTTCAACCCAGGTGTATCTGACTGTATTATACATGAAATAAATGAAGAAAATGGAGATGGATCAGTTAGTGGTCCCAGACTTTTTTTGAGATAACAAAGGAAAAAGATATTGCCCAAAATTGCTTAGAGGCACTAAAGTGATCAGGACCATGGAAACTGAGAGGAAAAAGGAATAGAGACAAGCAGCAGCTTGGGTTTGACATGTTTATCTCCCTCTTGGATGCTTCTATGCAATCTACTAAAACGTTTGTTTGAGCCTCTGTTGAAAGGTTACACTGACCTCTCAATTCTTGGATCCTCTGCCAGCCTTTTGATTGCTGAGAAATCTAGAATACATTTGCATTACACTCCAGAACTATACTAGACTGTGGAGTTTGAATTTCCTGTTCAGGTCACTAGGACCTATGCTGGATCCAGGCAACAGTAACCAAAGTAACACATTGTTTCCTGTGCTAAAATGTGTGCATTTTGAGTACAGGGTGTAAGGTTTGCTCACTAATGTGTAGTCTGTGCCTTCTTTTGAGATGGCTCACCTGCAGATTATCACAATAGCTTATTTCAAAGGCAACTCGCTGTCTTCTTGCTGTGGCTAAAACAGATGATTGCTTTCACACTGAGCTCAGCAGTCTGGAACTTTTGTTTTGCTAAGTGCAGGGCAATGGCCGAGATTTTCCCAGGGTGAGTAGGAGAACATTCAGGCATATGCAGCTTTTCAGTCTTACTCACTAGGCCTGGAGTTTCTTCAGAGGGACTCCTTACAGTGAATGCTTACAGTAACATGGTCTTCCCTCTGCTCAGTGCATCAATTAACTGAGCTAATTAATGACAAGTAAACATCTCACAGCTGGTGAGCCTTCTGTTGGAAGAGTCTGAAGACAGGGAGAATCAAAATCAGACCGCTGAAGGAGGCTTCTTGGACAAAGACAATTAAAGTATAATTGGACTGACCTGTTTGTGTGTGTGTGTGTGCGCGTGTGTGTTAAAATAGTCTACTTCTTTTAAGCTAGTTGGGAAAGTTTGTGAGAGAGTTGCTTTATTGTCTGGTCACATGTACAGATGGAGTGTTTTCTTCTGTGATTTTACCTCCAGCACACTTCTCATAATTAAACAAGAAAATCCTACTTCTACCAAGTTGTTGGTTGGAAGATAATTTGTGAGGGTCTTGCATTTTGCAGTACGTGACTGGTGCCCCAGGAAGGTCTTTTTTACTGTCTGCTACTGTGGGCAAGGAACAGCCAAATAGCATCTGAAAACAGATATACCTTTCCTGTGTGTCAACCCCAGCTCTGTGGCGATGGAAGATGGCTTTTTGGATGAGTGCCTGGAGCTAACTAGGGAAAGAGTGAATAAACCCAGGGACACCATTAGGAACTTTCATTAATATTTCTTGATTATCTGCTTCTGGGAAAGGAGTGGTGGTTAGGACAACTGAACCAGCCTATAGTTTACTCATCTCAACCATTTAGCACAATCAAATATTCTTACAATCCAACCACCATGCTGTGATCATATTCACCTAATACTGAATCCTTTCTTGAAGCATTTTCCCACTGAAGATTCTCATTTAACCCTTCCAAGAATCCAGGGGAAGTTCCAATGATTAGGGACTGCCCTGTAAATAGTTTGTCAACAGCTGAGCCAGTTAGCACATCAAATGCTTAGGTGTGTTTCCAGGCGTCCTGAAGTTTAGAGAATTGGGGCATTACTTGTTCAGCCCAAAGAAAAGCAGAGCTTAAGCAAACTGAACTCACAGTTGCATGTTTCTGTTTTGTTTTGTTCTGTTTTATGATCAGTGGCCACCGATGCATAGTAGATAACCAACAAAAAACTTAGATTCATCTCCCTCAATCCTTTGATTTTGCTGTAAAAGTCTTTCAAGTCTATTCTTTTCTGACCAAACACAATGTTGATTCCAAGCACTCTAATTCTGAGAATGTTGCTTAAAAGTGAACACTAAATAACACATTACAGCAGTGCAGCCTTCCTTGATGTAATCAAAGAACAGTGTTTGATAGCTCTCCTTTCATTCTCATGTGAAGGAAGCAAAAATTGTTGATGAACATATCTGAAGAGCTCATTCTTCACAGTACTTCCCATATGCCCATTCAAATAAGACAATCATGTCTTAGTTAAGCACACAAACAAACAAACAAAAAAAATACAAATCATTAAATTGCCCACAGCCTTTTCTCTTGAAGAGAACTAAAAGAAAAAAATATGACAGCTGTCATTGTATTAAATATCACAAAAGCTGCCCCAACTTTTCAGTAGGGTGCTCATACCTTTGATGAATATGACTAAATTGTTTAAACAGGATAGGGTCTTGTATCTATTCTGTAATGAATCAGTGATGTGTTTTGATGCTTCTCCAAACATATAGAGTAGCTTTTGTGTTCACATGGGTGCAAGGGTGATGCAACTTTGATGTTGCTTTCACTTCAACTAGATTTAGAGCAGTTTCTCAGCCTTGATTGCACATCAGAATCACCTGGGGAGCTTTTTAAACTCTCAATACCCAGGCCCCACCCTGTTTTAACTTGGGCTGTCATAATAAATTATAAGAGACTGGGTGGCTTAACCATAAGAATTTATTTTTTTACAGTTTCGAAGGCTGGAAATTCAAGATCAGGATTCCAGCATGATCAGGTTCTGGTGAGAGCTTATTTGTGGCTTTCAAATAGCCACCTTCTTGCTGTGTCTTCACATTATGGAGAGAAAACACTGATGTCTCCTCCTCTTCTTATAAGGACACCAGTTCTTTCCAATCAGGGTTACATCCTTATGAGCTCATTTAACCTTAATCTCCTCCTCAAAGACATTTTCTCTAGTACAGTCACCTGGTGGAGGTGAGGGCTTCAACATATTAATATTAGGGAAACACAATTCAGTCCATTAGATACCCTAAACAATTAATTAAATAAGAGTCTCTGAGAATGGGACCCCGACAGCAATAGTTTTAAAGCTCTTCAGGTGATTCCAATTTGTATGCAAGTTGAAAACTACTAATTGAGAGCTCTGCTGTGGAAACTGCAGGCCACAGATCAGCAGCATCAATGTCACCCTGGAGCTCATGAGATATGCATTATTGTGTCTCACCCCTGGCCTACTGAATCAGAGCCTGCATTGTAATAGCATCCCCATGTTATTCATATGCATGTTACAGTTTGAGAAGCTCTGATTGAGGGCATATAACATGTTTCTACTCTAGAGAATCTTCTTCCTTATGTAATCCAGTATTTGCAACAATAGCTATGTGAGCGCTTTACATACTGATTATCTCCAATTTCAGGTGATTGACTGTTTAGTCTTATGACAATTGCTTGATGATACAGACTACATGAGGTAGTCAGCTAGGGTCTGATCATCTATTTAGGTGCAATGCACATTGTTGAATAACTGCAGATTCTCTTCTGAAAACAGATACAGTCCCTTTTTCTTCCTGGTGATTGATTTGCTTTTGGATTGGTTTCACAGAATTATCTTCTCTGAAAACCATTTGCAGCTTCTTGGGCAGGCTACGGATTTCACTGAAATGGGTTGCTTAGCTTTTTATTGCCCAAGTTTTTGTTTATTAAGAGGTTTACTACTAAACCAGTCTAAATGGTTCCTATATTGCTAATACTGCTCATGCTTAGCTGTTTCCACGGTTTCCATATGTTTCAACTTCTTTGTCTGGTCTTGTTACAAGGTTGTTGTTAATTGCATGGTGGTAAATGTTTCCCTTTGGCTCCAGGTACTCTGGACAATAGGTTTTCCTTGTTGTAGAAACAACAAAGTTGGGAAAGATGAAAAAGGTTTGGAGATGGATGGTCATGATGGTTGCATAACAATGTGAATGTACTTAATGCCACAGAACTATACACTTTTATTTTTTAATTTTTTCAATTAGAGTTTACATTCAATATTTTCTATTAGTTTCAGGTGTACAGCATAGTGATTAGACATTCATCAGAACTATACACTTAAAAATTGGTTAAAATAATACATTTTTAATGTATTTTTACCATAAATTTTAAATGTAATGTGTTTTACTAAATGTGATAAGCTATTCTGGTTTGGAACAAGAAAAAAAGCATTAGTATAAAAATTGATGAAATCTGAATGAAGTGTATTTGTTAACAGTATCATGGAAAATTTAATTTCTTATTTTTGATACATGTATAATAGTTATGTAAGATATTACTATTAGGTAAAGCAGGTGATAGGGGTGTGGAGTATACAGTAAATATAAGATTATTCCAAAATAAAAGGTTTATTAAAAAAGAAAAATTGATTCTGTTATGACCCATCCTTTGAGAAAGGAGGATGGAAGGACAGAACAATCTGACAGAAGACAGCAAGAGCTACCCTTTTCTTCTTCAGAGTTTCTAGGTTGAGCCCCCTTAGAAATTAAGGCAGCTATGATGCAACAGAGCACTCCACACGATGGTTATGATACTTGGAAAATGATTTGTTCAGAGGGTGTTTTTATTTCAATGTTTTAAGCTATTATATATTCACTGAGATGCACACTTTGCAAGTATGTAACTGTGAGTAGTAATTTTACTTCTCATTTCCCTTATATATAAAGTGTGAATGATAATAGTACCACCTTCATAAGACTCTTCTGAGCATTAACTGAGACCATCCGTATGAGGTACTTAGCACAGACCTGACATATAATAAACTCTAGATGTTATTACATACAGGCATTACAATAAATGTTTTGATACATTTAGGTTACTTGTGAATCTCTGTAATAAGTCTCATTTAAAACATTTTTTACAGAAGATGGAAGTGGGCAGGATGGGAGGGAGGGGGAGTGTGTGAGACAGTGAGCGAGTGTGTGAGAGAGGGTGAGTGGACGTGAAGGTAGACGAACAAACCCATGCAGTGCAGAGATGCTGAGCAGAAGGTTCCAGTGCTGTGGACAGCAGCAGCTGGCAACCATAGTAAGCGGCCCTTCAGGGCGCTTCTACTTGCTCCACGGGGAGGTCCCACCATTTTGGAAGATCCCGGGTCTTATCTGGGAGGAGGCAGTGAGAGCAGGTAGGGCCCAGTGACCTGAGCCCACCAGCACACCTGACACCATGGACCAGTGGACACTCTGTGTTAACACAGATCAGTGCACAGAAGTGGAGGGCCCAAGGTGCCAGTCGTGGAAGCTGGGGACAGACAGGAGCCCAGCACCATCCCCCACAGTAGCAGCCTGATCAGAATCCAGATATACCCCAGCAACAGAGGCTGGGGAGCAGACATCCATCCCCAGGCAACAGAAGCACAGACCACCAGCTGAGAACCATCCCCCAAAACTAAAGCAAAAGTTGAGAAGTAGTTTAGCTCCATAGGGCAGCAGCACTCCCCAGACACTAGCAGCAGGACCAGGGGCTCCACAGAGTCCTATGTGGTGCATTAGCACAGAAGTACAGTGGGAAGCCAGAGCCCTAGAGAGACTGGTGCAATCCAGCTGCCCGCCCTCTGAAACTGCAGGGTGCAGGGCACCAGAGAGGCCTGTGAGACCCAGAGGGACTGTGCCATCCAGTTACCCACAGGACCTGCACGGTGCTGAACCACCAGAGAGGCCTGTGCGACCCAGCAGCCCATAAGATAGGCATAGAGCCAGATCCCCAAAGGGAATGTGCGATTCAATAACCTGTGGGACCTGCAGAATGCTGGAACAGCAGGAAGGGCTATGCAAACCAGTTGTGCACAAGATAGGCATAGAGGATGTGAAAAACTGAGGCAGAGTGAATAGGAGCTACGCAGATGATCTCCCAAGACCAAATGAGAACTACAACGAAATCCTCGGAAAAAAGCAACAGAAAAGCAGCAGGACAGGACCATATAACCAGGGACACGGGTAGGATCTGTGGAGTCAAGAGAGGGTGGTGGGCTGGGAGCCCATGGACAGCAGTAGTCTTACCTGTAAGCAGCTCCCTTGGGGAATAAAGACCAAGCAACCTCCACAGCTCAGTGAACCGGGACAGAGTGCTAAAATAGCCACAGCCACTCACATGGGGGATATAGCAGAGGGAGGGCACACCGGGCTGGAAATCTTTGGCAACACCCGGGATTTGGAGGGAACTCAGAGTTTTTGATAAATTGAGGCCACAAAGAACAGAAGCAAGTGTGCTCCTTCCCAGAGCTGGAGAGAAAAGCAGCAGTAACCCCCCCCCCCCTTTAGAGAATCAGCCTTTCCCAGGTGAGGCAAAGAAATAAAAATTGAGGCTCATTAATAACAAGCATCTATCCCACCCTCTGGAAATACTCTTATGCAGAACACCAGGGCTACATTCCAAGGCACTGAGTAACTGAGACTACTAGCCTCCAGGAGAAAGCTAGAGGATGACTGAACCTTCCTGGGCTTGCAGATCTACCCAGGAAAGTAGGACTTGACAGTGGTGTTTAACGTGGGCCCAACCCAAGCTCATCCAAACCCAGCAGAGGGAGCCACAAACAGCACAACACCAACACCCACAGGAAAATTTCGCAGGCTCCAAAACCCACTGAGATAGCCAAAATGATGAAACACAGAAACAAATCCCAAATGAAAGAACAAGAGAACTCTATCGAAGATGAGATCAATGAAATGCAGCTAAGCAAATTATCAGCGGTAGAGATCAGAACCATGATCTTGAGGAAGCTCAAGAGCATGAGTAAGGACATCAGCACCATGAGTAAAGACATAGAAACATTGAAAACCAACCAACTGGAAATGAAGGATGACGGCAGAAATTAAGAACACATTGGCAGAGTAGAGGAAGCTGAGGACCAGATCAGTGAATTGGAAGATAGGGTAGAAAATAAATAAATAAACAAGCAGAAAACCAAAAGAAAAAAACAATTAAAAAACAGGAAGACAGCTTAAGAGATCTGTGGGACAACTGGAAACGTAATAACATTGCATCACAGAAGTCCCAGAAAATGAAGGAAATGGGCAAGGGTTAGAGAATATATTTAAAGAAATAGTGACAGAAAACTTTCTTAACTTGGTGAAGCAAGAAGGCATTCAAGTTCAAGAAGCACAGAGAGCCCCAAATAAGAAGAACCCAAACAAGACCAGACCAAGACATATAGTAATTAAAATGACAAAATTAAAGACAAAGAGATAATCCTAAAGGCAGCAAGAGATAAGAAACAGGTGACCTACAAACAAAACACCCATAAGGCTCTCAGCTGAATTCTGAAAAGAAACACTACAGGCCACAAGAGAATGGCATGAAGTAATCAAGGTCATGAAAAACAAGGATCTGAATCCAAGACTACTCTATCTAGCAAGGCTATCATTTAAAATAGAAGGTCAAATAAAGAGCTTTCCAGACCAAAAAAAAAAAAAAAAAAAAAAAAAGGCAAAGGGAATATATTAACACCAAACCAGCACTGCAAGATATGCTAACCATACTGCTGTAATTAGTAGAAGTCATAGTAAGAAAAATAGAAACACACTAAACAAAAAGGGCAATAAATAAGTACATATCAATTATCACTTAAATGTGAATGGTTTGAATGCCCTGATAAAACGACACAGTGTAGCTGATGAATAAGAAAGCATGACTCACACATATATGTTTTTTACAAGAGACCCAACTCACAAAAAAAGATTCACATAGGTGGAAAGTGAAGGGATGGAAAAAAAATATTTTAAGCAAAAAGAAAGAAAGAAAAAAAGCTGGGATAGCAATACTCATATCTGATAAAATAGATTTCAAAATGAAGGCCATAACTAGAGACAAAGAAGGCTACTACATAATATAGAAAGGATCTATCCAACAGGAAGATATAACTTTGGTAAACATATATGCACTCCATTTAGGAGCACCAATGTATATTAAAAATCTTTTGGAGGACTTCAGAGTAGAAATAAACAGCAATACAATTATAGCAGGGGACTTCAATACCCCGCTGACATCACTGGATAGATCTTCTAGACAGAAAATTAACAAGGGAACACAGATTCTAAATGAAGTGCTAGATTAAATGGATTTAATAAATCTCTACAGAGAATTACACCCCCAAACTGTAGAATTTACATTCTTCTCAAGTGCACATGGGACATTCTCAAAGATAGACCACATGTTAGGGCACAAATTAAGTCTGTACATGTTCAAGAAGATTGAAATTATATCAAGCATCTTCTCAGATCACAATGGCATGAAACTAGAAATCAATTGCAACAAGAACATGCAAAGACATTTGAAAACATGGAGGCTAAACAGCATGTTATTGAACAATGAATGGGTTACCATGGAGATCAACGAAGAAATTTAAAAAATTCTGGAAACCAATGAAAATGAACATACAAAAACACAAAATCTATGGGATGCAGCTAAAGCAGTTCTGAGAGGGTATTTTATAGTACTACAGGCCTACCTCAAGAAGTAAGAAAAATTTCTAACCGAATATCTTACCTCACACCTTAAAGAACTAGAAAACAAACAGAAAGAAAATCTCAGAGGAAGTAGAGGAAGGAAATAGTAAAGATCAGAGAAGAAATAAATGACATAGAGCCAAAAACAAAAAACAAAACAAAAAAACCCCAATGATTCAAAGGATCAATAAAATGAAGAAGTGGTTCTTCAAAAAGATAAACAAGATTGATGGACCATTATCTATACTCACCAAGAAACAACGAAAGAAAACCCAAATACACAAAATCAGAAATGAAAGAGGATAAGTAACCACTGATACCACAGAAATACAAAAGATCATTAACAACTTCTATAAACAATTATATGGCAACAAATTCGACAATCTACATGAAATGGTCAAATTTCTAGAAATACACAATCTCTCAAAACTGGACTGAGATACATTAAAAAACTTGAAGAGACCAAAACAACTAAGGAAATTGAAGAGGTAATCAAGACTCTCCCAGCAAGCAAAAGCCCAGGCCCAGACGGCTTCACGGGGGAGTTTTACCGAACATTCAAAAAATAACTAACAACCATTCTACTCAAACTATTTCAAAAAATTCAAGAAGAAGGAAGATTTCCCAACTTGTTTTATGAAGCCAGCATAATTCTAATTCCAAAACCAGAAAAAGACACGACAAAGAAAGAAAACTACAGGCCAATATCCCTGATGACATGGACACCAAAATCCTGAACAAAAATACTAGCAAATCAGATCCACCAATACATGAAAAAAATTATCCACCATGACCAAGTGGGATTCATCCCAGGGATGCAAGGCTGGTACAATATTCACACATCAATCAATGTGATACACCACATAAACAAAATAAAGAGTAAAAACCACATGATCATATCAATAAATGCTGAAAAAACATTTGACAAAATCCAGCATCCATTTCTGTTAAAAACACTCAGCATTGTGGAAATAGAGGGATCATATCTAAACATAATAAAGGCCATATATGAAAGACCTACAGCCAACATCATACTCAATGGGCAGAAATTAAAGCATTTCCCTTAAGAACAGGAACAAGACAAGGATGCCCACTTTCACCACTCTTATTTAACATAGTACTGGAAGTCTTAGCCATAACAATCAGACAGTAGAAAAAATAAAAGGGATCCAAATTGGAAAGGAGGAAATGAAACCGTCATTATTTGCAGATGACATGATATTATACATAGAAAACCCAAAAGACTCTATCAAAAATCTACTAGACTTAATATATGAATTTGGCATAGTAGCAGGTTACAAAGTTAACGTCAAGAAATAGATGGCACTCTTATACAACAATGATGAACTCACAAAAAGAGAAACTGGAAAAGCAATCTCATTTACCATTGCCACAAAACAAATTAAGATACCTAGACATAAACGTAACCAAAGGAGTAAGAAACTTATTTGCAGAAAACTACAGGACATTGAAAAAAGAAATAGAGGAAGATATAAAAAAGTAGAAGCACATACCTTGTTCATGAATTGGAAGAATTAACATAATTAAAATGTCCATATTACCCAAAGCAATCTATAGATTCAATGCAATCCCCATCAAAATACCAACGACTTATTTCACAGAACTAGAACAAATAGTTCAAAAGTTCATATGGAACCAAAGAAGACCCAGAATAGCCACAGCAATCTTAAAAAAGAAGGACGAAGTAGGTGGGATCACAATACCAGATATCAGGTTATACTACAAAATGACCTTAATTAAAACAGCCTGGTACTGGCACAAGAACAGGCATATAGACCAGTGGAACAGAATAGAGAACCCAGAAATGGACCCAAGACACTGTGCACAATTAATATTTGACAAAGGAGGCAAGATCCTACAGTGGAGTAAAGACAACCTCTTTAATACATTGTGTTGGGAAAATTGGACAGCTACATGCATAAAAATGAAACTAGACCATCAACTTACACCATATGCAAAAATAAACTCAAAATATATAAAAGTCTTATATATGACCCATGAATCCATATAAATTCTAGAAGAAAATATAGGCAACAAAATTTCAGACATCATACCCAGCAGATTTTTCACTGATACTTCACCTAAGGCAACAGAAACAATGGAAAAAACAGAACACGTGGGACTACATCAAAACTAAAAAGCTTCTGCACAGCAAGGGAAACAACCATCAAAATGGAAAGACAACCCACTATATGGGAGAGCATCATTGCCAGGGATACATCAGATAAGGGGTTAATTTCTAAAATATATAAAGTACTCATACAACTCAACAAAAGGAAGATAAAGAACCCAATTTAAAAATGAACAGAGGAACTGAATATACACCTCTCCAAAGAGGACATGCAAATGGTCAAGAGACATATAAGAAATGCTCAACATCACTAATCATCAGAGAGATGCAAATTAAAACCACAATGAGGTACCAAGTCACACCTGTCAGAATGGTCACCATTAACAAATCATCAAACAACAAATGTTGGCGAAGGTGTGGAGAAAAGGGGACTCTAGTACACTGCTAGTGGGAATGCAGACTGGTGCAGCCACTATGGAAAACACTATGGTGTTACCTCAAAAAATTACAAATTAAACTTCCATTTGACCCAGTAATCTCACTTCTAGGAATATACCCTAAGAAGCCTGAAACACCAATCAGAAAGAATATACGTATCCCCATGTTCGTCACAGCGCTATTTACAATAGCTAAGATCTGGAAACAGCCCAAATGTCCATCAGTAGATGAATGGATAAAAAAGTGTGGTACATATACACAATGGAGTACTATGCAGCTTTAAGAAAGATAGATATCTTTTCCTTTGAGACGACATGGAAGGACTTGGAAAGTATTATTCTAAGAAAAACAAGTCAAACAGAGAAAGGCACGTATCACATAATCTCACTTATTTGTGGAATATAATGAACATAACAGTCTGCGAAATGGGGTAAACCCAGAAACATGGAAGTAGGGTACAGACTGACAACCCTCAGAAGAGGGGTTGGTGGGGGGAGGGAAGAGGTGAACCACAGAACTTATATGCATGTATGCATAACCAATGGACATGGACAACAAAGCAGTAGACAGGGCAGGGGAGATGGGGAGGAGGGTGTGAATGGGGTAAAAAAGGAGAAACATCTGTAACAAAAACAAATTTTAAAAAAAATTCACATTTAAGGTGATAATTGATATGTACTTATTTATTGCCCTTTTTGTTTAGTGTGTTTCTATTTTTCTTACTATGACTTCTACTAATTACAGCAGTATGGTTAGCATATCTTGCAGTGCTGGTTTGGTGTTAATATATTCCCTTTGCCTTTTTTTTTTTTTTTTTTTTTTTGGTCTGGAAAGCTCTTTATTTGACCTTCTATTTTAAATGATAGCCTTGCTAGATAGAGTAGTCTTGGATTCAGATCCTTGTTTTTCATGACCTTGATTACTTCATGCCATTCTCTTGTGGCCTGTAGTGTTTCTGTTGAGAAGTCAGCTGAGAGCCTTATGGGGTTTCCTTTGTAGGTAACCTGTTGCTTATCTCTTGCTGCCTCTAGGATTTTCTCTTTGTCTTTAATTTTTGTCATTTTAATTACTATGTGTCTTGGTGTGGGCCTGTTTGGGTTCTTCTTACTTGGGGCTCTCTGTGCTGCTTGAACTTGAATGCCTTCTTCCTTCACCAAGTTAGGAAAGTTTTCTGTCACTATTTCTTTAAATATATTCTCTAACCCTTGCCCATTTCCTTCATTTTCTGGGACTTCTGTGATGCAATGTTATTACGTTTCCAGTTGTCCCACAGATCTCTTAAGCTGTCTTCCTGTTTTTTAATTGTTTTTTTCTTTTGGTTTTCTGCTTGTTTATTTATTTATTTTCTACCCTATCTTCCAATTCACTGATCTGGTCCTCAGCTTCCTCTACTCTGCCAATGTGTTCTTAATTTCTGCCGTCATCCTTCATTTCCAGTTGGTTGGTTTTCAATGTTTCTATGTCTTTACTCATGGTGCTGATGTCCTTACTCATGCTCTTGAGCTTCCTCAAGATCATGGTTCTGATCTCTACCGCTGATAATTTGCTTAGCTGCATTTCATTGATCTCATCTTCGATAGAGTTCTCTTGTTCTTTCATTTGGGATTTGTTTCTGTGTTTCATCATTTTGGCTATCTCAGTGGGTTTTGGAGCCTGCGAAATTTTCCTGTGGGTGTTGGTGTTGTGCTGTTTGTGGCTCCCTCTGCTGGGTTTGGATGAGCTTGGGTTGGGCCCACGTTAAACACCACTGTCAAGTCCTACTTTCCTGGGTAGATCTGCAAGCCCAGGAAAGGTTCAGTCATCCTCTAGCTTTCTCCTGGAGGCTAGTAGTCTCAGTTACTCAGTGCCTTGGAATGTAGCCCTGGTGTTCTGCATAAGAGTATTTCCAGAGGGTGGGATAGATGCTTGTTATTAATGAGCCTCAATTTTTATTTCTTTGCCTCACCTGGGAAAGGCTGAATCTCTGAAGGGGCGAGGGCTGCTGCATTTCCCCACAGCTTGGAGAAGGAGCACACTGGCCACAGGCCTTTGTGGCCACAACTCAGCAAAAACTCAGGTGTCCCCACAGAGTTCCAGCCTAGTGTGCCCTCCCTCTGCTATAGCCCCCATGTGAGTGGCTGTGGCTATTTTAGCACTCTGTCCTGGTTCACTGAGCTGTGGAGGTTGCTTGGTCTTTATTCCCCAAGGGCGCTGTTCACAGATAAGACTGCTGCTGTCCATGGGCTCCCAGCCCGCCACCCTCTCGTGCCTCTGCATATCCTACCTGTGTCCCTGGTTATATGGTCCTTTCCTCCTGCTTTTTTGTTGTTGTTGTTTTCCGAGGATTTGTGTTTAGTTAATTGTAATTCTCATTTGGTCTTGGGAGATCATCTGCATAGCTCCTATTCACTCGGCCTCAGTTTTTAACATCCTCTATGCCTAACTTGTGCACAGCTGGGTCGCACAGGCCTTCCTGCTGTCCCAACATTCTGCAGGTCCCGCGGGTTAGTGGATCGCACAGTCACTTTGGGGACCCGACTCTATGCCTATCTTATGGGCTGCTGGGTCTCACCGGCCTCTCTGTTGCTTCAGCACCCCACAGGCCCTGTGGGTAACTAGAACACGCTATCCCTGCTGGGTCACATAGTCCTCTCTGGTGCTTTTACACCCCGCAGGTCCCTAGGGTAATTGGATGACATAGCACCTGCTGTGTCGCACAAGCTTCTCTGGTGTTTCAGCACCCTGCAGGTCCCATGGGTAACTGGATGACACTTTCCCTGCTGGGTCCTGCAGGCCTCCCTGGTGCTTCAGCACCCCACAGGTCCCATAGGTAACTGGATGGCACAGTCCCTGCTGGGTTGCACAGGCCTCTCTGGTGCCCCTGCAACCTCCAGTTCCTGTGGGATGGCAGCTGGATTGCACCAGTCTCTTTAGGGCTCAGGCTTCCCACAGCTCTTGGGAGCTACTGGACCACACAGGCTTCTGTGGAGCCCCAGGTTCCACAGCTGGTGGCTGGGCAGTGCTGCTGCTCTGTGGGGCTGAACCTCTGCTCAGCTTTTGTTGTAGTTTTTGGAGATGCATCTCAGCTGCTGGTCTGTGCTTCTGTTGCATGGGGATGGATGTCTGCTCCCCAGCCTCTCTTGCTGCGGGTATATCTCCACTCTCATCAGGCTGCTACTCTTAGGGTTGGTGCTGGGCTCCAGGCTGTCTGCTGCTTCTGCTACCCGCACCATGGGAGCTCCACTACTGTGCACTGGTCTGTGTTGACACAGTTTCCAGTGGTCTCATGGTGACAGGTGTGCTGGTTGGCTCAGGATGCTGGGCCCTAGGCACTCCTACTGCCTTCTCCCAGGGAAGACCTGGAATCTTCCAAAATGATGGGACTTCCCTGCAGCACAGGCAGAAGCACCCTGAAGAGCTGCTTACAGAGGTAGCAGGCTGCTCCAACCACAGCACAGGAACCTTCTGCTCCATGGCTCTGTACTGCTCGGATTTGGTTGTCCACCTTCTAGTCCACTCACACTCTCTCACACACTCACTCACTGTCTCACACACTCACCCTCCCTCTGGTCCTTCTCACTGCCATCTTCTCCAATTGTTCTGTTATCAATGAAAATAATGTTTTCTGCTCAGAACAGCTCTTACTGCCCCTCATCAATTGGGCTTGTGTTTCTGCATTCTTAGCATTATTCAACACAGAGAGGCAATGTAGCTTGGTAGAAGAAGCCGAGGCTTTGTTCTCCCCAAAATTAGCTTCACTGTGTGACCCCAGGCAAGTTCCTTACCCTCTCTGTGTTTCAGTTTCCTCATTTATAGAATGAGACTAATACTCGCTGGTTGGGGCTGTTAGACGATTAAAGGAGATGGATTAAAATAAATGGCACTTAGTAAGTGCTTGGTAAAATACCTGATTATTATGTTTTAGAAGAGAAATGTGAATAAACAAGTAGAAGGGAGCGATACAGGGTGTTGCCTAGCAAGGGTTAACTTTAGCACTCTGGGAGGTGTCTTTCCAAAAACTTCAACGTGCTGACAGTAGCCAGTGAAGTGTGTGTGTGTGTGTGTGTGTGTGTGTGTATTTGTGTGTGTCTTTGCAAACAAAACATGTAGATACATGTCTTCATGCCTGGACTGGCTGCTTCAAACACTGATTATAGCTTAAGAACCAGAAAATAAATGTTTTCATTTGGGTTTTGAGGGAAAGTTTTTGATACTGCTTCTTAGCTGAGGCAGGCACTAAGAATTTAGGAGGTTCACTCTTTGCTAAACACTGATCACTTTTTATGTTTTTATTGATTTTTTTTAAAGAGAGAGGAAGGGTGAGAGAGAGATAGAAACATCTATGTGAGAGAGATACATCTTTCGGCTGCCTCCTGCATGGCCTCTACTGGGGATGAAGCCTGCAACCGGGGCATGTGCCCTGAAGGGGAATCAAACCGGCAACCTCTTATTGCATGGGGACACTCAACCACTGAACTACACCAGCCAGGCTTGATCACTTTTTTATTGGTAGATGGGAAAAGTCAAATTTAGATGATTCTAACATTATCAAGCTGAACTGGACTTCCTGGGTCAAGAAACGGGTCTGTATATCTGTGTGATACGGGTCTTTGTATGACATACTATAGACACATCTCTCACCTACTGGTGTTCTTTCTTCCTTATTTACTTCTTCAGACAATTATAGCCCATTAGTACTGTTACTAGGAGAGTAGATTGTAGGGTTCTGTGAATGGAATTGCTGTCTTCATTTATTTCAAACAGATGGAATACAGAGTTGATTGGGTGGCCCTGACTCCAACTCTGCCACTGACCAACTGTGTGACATTTTCAAGCCCTGTTGACTAACCACTTTGCAATTTAGTATTGTTATGCTCTAAAGGAAGGGGAAAAGGAAAAGTGTTTTGAAGTTTCTTAAGTACTCGGCCCTTGGGGGTGTTATCATTAGTTTCTTTCTTACAATGTATTTCATGGCTAGGAGAGAAAACATAGCTATTTAGGCCATAGTGTGTTAAGCTATTGCCTCCCCTCCACACTGACCCCATAACTCAGATGGGAATTCCAGTTGGAAAGTAAGGACCAATTGTAGAATTTAAGCCACCTAGTTCCTAGGCTGGAGGTCAATGGTCTCTGCTCCCCTTTTCCCAATGACCATAGGGGATTGTCAGGATAGCAACAAAGTCTTGTAATTTCATTTTCCCCCTAGCTAACGAAACTTGGAAGTGTCTTTGTTAAAAATGCCCAAGTGTATGTTTAATTCTGTCTTTTCATTCATTCCACAGTTATACTTTGCCTCCACAATTATATTTTGACTGTCTACTAAACACCAAACTCTGTAGCTCCAGAGATACTGTGGTGAATAGTCAACTGAATTCCCTGCCCTCTCAGACCTTCCAGTCTAGTGGGAGAAACAGATTCTGAACAACTCCCTAAATGGTTCCCAGGCAGTTTAGTCCCCATCTCTTCAAAGGTGAACCCCTCATCTTCCACACAAGATTATTCTTCCCCTAGGTTTCCTTATGTCAGTCAAGAGATCCACTCAGTTGCCCAATCAAGAAACCTAGAAGTCATCCTTCACACCTCCCTCTATTTTACCTATCAATTCCAATATAGCAGTAAGTTTTGTCATTTTTAGCCTCTGAGACATCTCTCAAACCCATCTTCATCCTGTCACCACTGTCTTGAACCTAATCCAAGTCATTGTTATTTCTCTCCTGGAGACCACAGCCTCCTCACTGGGTTCCCCGTGTCTGGTCATACTACCCCAGCCACTCCCTTCCTCTTGTGATATACATAGAGTTGACACTATAGGAACTTGTTTATTTGTCTTTCCCTTTTGGGGCTTCTCCCTGAAGTGGATAATTTCCTGTCATGTGCATCTCTCCTTTCTGTGGTTCTGTGATCAGAATGCCCTTTATTGCACTCTTGTGCAGCTATCTAAACTTCCAAAGATGATATTGTTATACCTGAGCCACTGGCTTCTCAGTGTGTATATTCATGCTTTAATTTCTTCATTCACTCAGCTAACATTTATTGAGCACCAACTGTGTATTCGGCATTGTATGTAACATTGGTAATTCAGTGGGGAGTAAGACATGGGCCTTGTCCTCAAGAAGTTCAATCTGTTGGGGGTATGGATACAAATAGACAACCTAGCACGTACTGTGAGCAGGAGTAATTATGGAAGGCTCCCTTGAGGAGCTGGTATCTTGACTGGAGCATGAATGCTAAATAGAAGCTATCGAGGATAGCAGAGGCATGCATGTACAAAGGCCCTGGGTCAGGACGCCAGGGGAGACTAAAGCAAGACTAGAGATGGCAGACCAATTGAGAGGCTGTTTAAAAACTCTAGAGTAGATATGAAGAAGACCATGAACTAAAGACCATAAGGACAGAGAGAAATGGACAGGTTTGAATTATATTTTGGAGATAGAATTGATAGTTCTTGCTGGTATATTGAATATGGAAGATGAGGGAAACATGAGGTCATAGAGGATATGAGCTTGGGTTTTGAGCTTGATAAACTTTGTGGGTTTCTGGCTTAATGGCCTTTATGGATGGTCTGCCATTTACTGAGTTAGTTCCATTAACTCAGGAGGAAGGAGCTGGTTTGGGGAATGGAGGCGGGGAGAAGATGATGAGTTTAACTTTGTTCATTTGGGGTTTGACTTGAAATATCCAGTAGGAGAGGTCTGATAAGCCATTGGCTGCAAGATATGGCATTCTGAGAAGAGAAATGTAGGCTAGAGGTTCAGATTTGGTTGTCATTAATATGTAGATGAGGTCTCCTTTGGAAAATGAGCAGACACTGAAGAGCCAAGTGCCCAATAGGACCAAAACACCAGGGCTAAGTAAGGGGGGAAATGCTCTCACATATACTTCTTATTCCTAGGCACACATGTCTGCCCTAAAGAGAATTTCTCAATGTCTGTGTGCATCTTCCACTGAAGAGACAGAGCATTAAGTACCCAATCATAATTTCTCCATTTTATCATAAATGATACCTAAAGAGGAAAGGGAAGTGATACATTCATGCTATCTGCCAGGTGTTTTAAATTCATTAACTCACTTAAATGCTCACAATAACCCTACATCAATGCTATTATTGCTCAGAGCCCTAGAGACTTGGAGTTGTTAAGTGTCTTGCCTAAGATCATATAGCTATTAAATGTCAATAAGAAGATTTGACTCCAGGTCTGTCTGACTCCAGAGCCTGAACTGTGATACCACTAACATCACTGCATTATTTCATGTAATATAACTGGATACTGAGGAGAGCCTATGTACACCCCTTGTCCCTTTTATGCTTCATAAATATCATTTCTGTTCCTAGTTTAACCCTTTGCTCTCCATTAAAATGCAAACCCCTCTAGAGCAGCGGTTCTCAACCTGTGGGTCGCGACCACATTGAGGGTCAAAGGATCCTTTCACAGGGGTCACCTAAGACCACTGGAAAACACATATTTCTGATGGTCTTAGAAACCGAGACACCACTCCTCTATCCGTCTCCAGGCGGGTCTGCCCACATGCACATATGCCCACATACAGATACGCCCACATATGAGACCTGTGGTGTGATGACATCATCACGCCAACCATGTCACATACACATTATGGGTTGGCGCCATAATGTACTTATGCAGACCAGTCACATATGTGTAGAGAGCAGATACTGTGTAGAAAGTATCTACTCTGTTAAAAGCAGCTACTGTGTTGAAAGCAGCAGTATTGGAGGTAAAATGACACTTCATGAATTATAATTACTGGGTAAATGTAAAATCATGAACTGTAAAATCATCAACTACTGCAAAATAAATATCTGTACCATGGGAACCTAATCTGGATGCTGATTGTTCTTTTTATATTCAGCTGTGGTTGATGTGAATACTGCCCCATTGTGATAGTAACAAGTATGTAAAAACAACAACAACAACAACACAGAGAATTGTAAATCATAAGAAATTTCAATGAACTGTATTGACTAAACTATGCCATGTATCATCTTTTATATTATTAAAGCTATTGTTATATATTATTTTCATTAGCAAACCATTCCATGACAATGAATCATGTAGAGAAGAATGTTAAGAAAAGAAAATATAGTGAGGATTTTTTACAGTATGGTTTTTCCTCAATAATTACAGCAGGAATTGAGAAACTGCAATGTGTTATTTGTTGTGAAGTTCTATCAGCTGAATCTATGAAGTCAAACAAACTAAAGCGCCATTTTGATAGCAAGAATCTTAGCTTTGCCAACAAGAATACCAACTATTTTAGAAGCAAAGCTGATGGACTCAAGAGAGCCAGACTTGACACTGGTGGCAAGTACCACAAACAAAACGTAGCAGCCGGAGAAGCTTCATATTTGGAGGCACTCAGAATCGCCAGAGCTATGAAACCTCACACCATTGCTGAGGATTTACTGTTGCCAGCAGCAAAAGGCATTGTTCGAGTTATAATCGGAGACAAATTTGTTACAAAATTGAGTGCAATTTCCTTATCTAATGACTATCCAAAGAAGAATAGATGACATGTCTGCTGATATTCTTGATCAGGTAACCCAGGAAATTAAATCTGCTCCACTTCCAATACTTAGCTTGCAGCTTGATGAATGTACAGATGTTGCAAACTATTCACAGTTACTGGTTTGCATGAGGTATATTAATGATGGCAACTTTAAAGATGAGTTTCTTTTTTGAAAACCTCTTGAAATGACAACTACTACACATGATGTATTTGACATAGTTGGTTCATTTCTGAAAGAACATAAGATCTCTTGGGAAAAGGTTTGTGATATTTGCACAGATGGTGCTCCAGCTATGCTAGGATGTTGATGTGGATTTCAATGTTTGGTACTGAGTGAGTCACCAAAAGTTGTCAGAACTCACTGTATGATTCATCAGCAAATATTAGCAATGAAGACATTGTCACAAGAGTTACAAGATGTAATGAAAAGCGTCATAAGTTCTGTCGATTTTGTAAAGTCGAGCACTTCAAACAGTCGACTGTTTTCGCAACTGTGCAACAAGTTGGATGCGCCGAACAGTGCTCTGCTATTTCACACTGAAGTGAGATGGTTGTTGACAGAAAAAGTTTAAAACGTGTTTTTGAGCTTTGTGATGAACTCAAAATGTTTTTTAATCAGAGAACAAGATCGCAGTGCGAAGCACTTTTTAGTGATAAAAGTAAACTTTAGAAAATAGTTTACTTGGTTGACATCTTTGCCATCTTGAATGAGTTAAATTTATCACTGCAAGGACCAAATGCAACATGCCTTGATTTGTCTGAATATATCCAATCATTCCAAATGAAACATCAGCTTTGGCAAAAAAAAAACAAAAAAAAACATTGGATGAAAATAAAATTTACATGTTGCCTATCTTATCTGCTTTCTTTGAGGAACCTGACATTGAACCAGACAAAAAGATTACGGTGATAATTTCTGTGAAAGAACACTTGCACATGCGTGCAGACAAAATTTCATTGTACTTTCTAAATCTACATGACACCCCATTTGTACTTACCAGAAGCCCATTCACAGCCAAAGTTGAAGATGTTCCTAAGACAGAACAAGAGGAGTTCATTGAACTAATTAACAACGATGCAGCGAGAACTGATTTCTCTACGCCAGTTACAAAATTCTGGATCAAGTGTTTGCAGTCATATCCTGTTCTGTCTGAGACTCTGTTGCACCTTCTTCTTCCATTTCCAACAACATATCCTTGTGAAACAGGGTTTTCCAGCTTGTTGGTTATCAAGTCTAAATACAGAAGTAGACTTGTTGTGGAAGATGACCTTCAGTGTGCTCTTGCAAAGACTGCCTCGAGAATTTCTGATCTGGTGAAAGAAGCAGCCTCAACCTTTGCACTGACGTTGGCTTTTTATGCATACTGTTGCAAAATGTAGCAATGTCGTTTATTGTTGTTATAGTAAGACTGTTACCCATGCTACACCATGCTTCAAGACAAAATTTCATTTATTTGTAAGTAGAAATAAATATTTCACAATATAATTACATATTGTTTTTGTGATTAATCACTATGCTTTAATTCTGTTCAATTTGTAACAATGAAAATACATCCTGTATATCAGATATTTACATTACAATTCATAATAGTAGCAAAATTACAGTTATGAAGTAGCAATGAAAATAATTTTATGGTTGGGGGTCACCACAACATGAGGAACTGCATTAAAGGGTTGCAGCATTAGGAAGGTTGAGAACCACTGCTTTAGGGAGAAGTAAAGCTCTAAGTTGTCAGTCATTTATGCCTCAGTGGGAATGAGTTTCAAATCCTTCCTTAGGAACACATTTTAAATATATAGGAGAAAAACACTGGAAACTTGAGGTAGGGATAAAAAGGCAGGAAGGGACCTCATAATGGAAAGTCAGCCCCCTGTAAGTTTCACAGCCCTACCTAGTTTGAGGCATGTGCTTTTCAGATTCTTATATGCTATTTCTTTTTTTTTATTAATTTATTTTTGTTACAGATGTTTCTCCTTTTTTCCCCATTGACACCCTCCTCCCTATTCCCCCACCCCGTCCCGGCTTAGTTGTCCATGTCCATTGGTTATGCATACATGCATATAAGTTCTGTGGTTTATCTCTTCCCTCCCCCCCCCACCCCCTCTTCTGAGAATTGTTAGTCTGTACCCTACTTCCACGTCTTTGGGTCTACCCTGTTCCTCAGACTGGAGTAATATGCTATTTCTGCATATATGTACTAGTTTATATGTAGACCCATTTCTAGGTCTGTTACCCCAGTTATTTGGGGCTGGGCTGTGGGTGTATGTGGTCTGACACCACTTAAAATGTTTACTGACCCCAACCCAGTGTAGTGATCAGAAGGCAGCCAGCCTGAGCTACAGTTGTGAACCTGTATTTTCTGGCCTTAGACACAAGTGCCAGCTCATTCTCTTGAGAATTAGACCCTGATGTGCATATGTAAAATCCTGAGCAGATGAAAGGCAGGAAAGCTTGTTGGAAAGAATTGGAGGTATCCCTTCTGCTCTCTGTGGGTCTGTTTGCCAAAATAAATGACATGTATCAGTGTAGGGCATTGGTCCAAGCCCATTGAAATTCTGCTAGCAGTCCAAACTGTGATGGTGTTTCAGATTGTTTCTGTGAAATGATCAGAGTTAGGAAGAGAGAAATTATGTGTGAGCATCTGTCTGCTGCAGCCTACTGATGGGGACAGTCCCAGAGGCAGGCCCTAGGTTGAGGGGGCCAGCCTCAAGGACCCCCTAGGACATCTGCCACTGACAAACAGAAAAAGAGCCACACGCTGGCAGAGGCGGTGTGGTTAGAGCCCCACACTGTTCCTCAGTAGCTACATGACCAAAACAAGTAATTTCTCTTTTCTTGGCTTCTTTTTCCCCCCACTTATAAAATAGAGGTTGGATAGGATTGTCTCTAAGGGCCCTTCCTGATGGAATATTCTGTGACTTTTGTGACACTGGTTTGATTTCTTTTTCTGTGTAGTGAGGCCCACCCACCACCTCATTATCTGTAGCCACTATGTTCTCACACTGACCTCTACTGGCTCTTATGAAAAGTGACACCAATCGCTTCTTCGTAGGAAAACCCCAAAAAAGCAGTTCATCACTGATTTAGTATTAAGCTTCAGCTAGATACTACGACAGAAACCCTGTGCATTGGAGACAAGGGAAAATGGTCATATATCTATAAGCACAGAATATTCATATCTAGAGATGGCTGACAGAGCAACCCACCAAAAAAATGCCTCTTCTTTTTTTTTTTTTTTTTGCCATCTTTAATTGTTTGCAGTGCTCTATACCACTGAATGAAAGGACCTCAGTGGATGGGAAGGCTCCTTGTCTCATATCTTATGACTGAAGCTCCAGAAGGGCCTGAAACCACGCTGAGGAGGCAGTTCTGAGCAGTGCCCCAGAGGCCTCAAGACATCCCAGAGGCCCTGCTTCTGGCCCTTTGGTTAGTCTTAGAGATTTTTAGCTGGGACAGGGCAGAAGTACACATTCTTTTGAGGGATGCCATTTAAATGCCTTTTGGAAAAAGAATTAGAATTCTAAGTATCCATGAGTTATTTAAGAGACTCACTTTAAGCTATCTGACTGTAACTAAGGAGTCAGCTTTGCAACTGTGGCAGATTCAGCATGCCCACCCAGCCAAGAGAAAGGGAATGGGCCATGGAACCCTGCCTTTTCTAGATGGAATCAGATTTCCTGTTAAGTCCAGCCCTGGAACTGCCTCACTCCTATGTCCCCTTGCTTACTCTTGCTGAACATGTGCTCACAAAGGCAAGAGACCAGAGGTGGAGTGTGCCAGCCCATGTGCCCATGCCAGGCACTGCTCAGGCTCTAGTTATATGAGCAAGACGGGAATTGGGCCACACCACAATCTGCTCTCTCAGTAGCTGTTTAATGGTTTATCATGGTCTCTACCTCTCCTGCTTGATGCAGGAAAGCTTTGAGCAGGGCTCTGACTTGGGTCAAACATTCTGTGCCCTGACTGCATCCTCTGTCCTAATAATAACATGGCTTTGGTAAGCCTGTCTTTGTCACACACCCCCGTCCTCCCACCAAATAGTCCCCTCTTCCCCCAACAAATGGTTTTTATCTGTCTCCCTTGTTCCAGCCTCAGGCGGGTTGCCCTGGCCTCATGTTGATACACACTTGTTCTCCTGAATGTTTGCTAATCAGTTTCAGCCCTGAAACACACTGCCTTCCTCTCATCCTTCCCTGTTCCCAATCTTCTAAGCATTCTCTACTTTCTACCACATATATTCATCAAATTTCCTAACTTGATTTCCAGGACCACTTTAGTTGGGGTCCACTCAGCCTTTCCAGTGTGGCTCATGACTCCCCCTACCCACTAAGTCATGGACAGAATGTAAGCGTTCTAAAAACTCCAATGCCAACCCTTCCTTTGTTTTATACTATTTATGCTCTGTTTCATATTTGTACTGTTTGCTGTAGTTTTGAGTACATTAGTCTTGACAGCTAGGCCCATAATTTAGACTTCTTCATTAATTCTCAACAGCACCCCCACACTACTTTTTTAATGTATTGTTCTTTTTCTTTTTAGTTTCATATAGATCGATAGATATGTGTGTGTGTAAAAATTCACAAGAGTCATTAACAGAATCATTGTAAATAAAATTTCAATAGCGGAATGTAAGAGCATAAAAAGTGAAAGCTCAACTCCCACCTCATCATTCCCAGAAATAAACCCATTAAACAGTCTGTAGCCTAGCATCCTTTGTAGGCTGCATGCAAGTTGGGTGTTAGGGAATTGCATCTCCTTGGGAAGAACATTTTTTACTTTTTTACAAGAGTCTTAGGTCTTCATGGGCCTAATTCATACTGGAAATTGTACTCCAAAAGCCCTATACAGCTGGTGGTCATTTGCGTCTTCAGTACATGACTAGCTACCACACAAAGCATCTATCCTGTTTTCAGCCTTTTGAGAAAGTAAAACTTGAAGGTGAATATTAAAGGGCATGTTTAATGGGTTTTTCTAAAAGCTTTTCACAGACCTGTAGGAAATTGCAGGTAGCCAGTAAAGGGGCAGAAAGGTGGAGATGGGAAACATTTATGAAAATAGGCTTTCTAACTGATATGGTGTTGTGTTCTCTGAAAGGTAATGAACATTACTAATGGTTTTCATTTTTCTGCCAAGAAAATTCAGTCCCTGCTGGCATTTGTTCTAAATGATAGACTAGCCCACCTGTGTGGCACCCACTGGAGTTAATTAACTGTCTCAGTTAGCTTTAAAATGTCAGCCTGAGCTCTCAGACTTCACTGCTACAGACAGATACTTTATAACCAGGGAATTCAAAATCTTCATTGCTACAGATACTTTATAACCAGGCTGCTTCTTCTTGCTATCATAATTGATACTTAATGTATATTCTCGGGCTCCTTGGATTGTACACCTTCTAAACTGTGCAGTTGGTGGGAGGAAACGAAAGGAGAGAGAGACAGGGAAGGAGCAAATAAACTATTCGTGTGCACGTGTGAGCGTGTGTGTGTGTGTGTGTGTGTGTGTGTGTGTGTATACTCTCTGTGAGCATCTGTTTCCAGTTTCAGTGATGGAGTCCTAAGGTCAATCAAAAAAGTCAGTTCTGACATATTGGTCAGCCCATGGGCTTCTGGGTTCTTCTCTCTCTGGAAAGTGTTCTTTAGGCACAGCCATTTATGGACTTCACAGCAAGCATGTGGTTGGCCATTTGGACATGAGTTATAAAATGTCATGATGTTCTCCAGCATTCTTTTCTTTTACTATTTTGACAATCTGATGGATCACCTGGCATTAACTATGAGGAGGACAATATTATCCAGCCTAAATAACTAATCTCATAAGAAGTACAAAGTTGAAGCATCTTGGTGCACATGAATCTTATTAAATGTGCTTATAAAACACGTTCTATTCAAATAACTTTAGAAGCCCCTAAAATAGCCTTTTCAGATCAGTGTCTGGAACTTTGGCATGCTTCCCAGATCTCTAAGTCAAAGTTATTTAATGAAGTGATGACAGCGTTCTTTGTGCATGGGAAAATGGGAACTGTTGATGTTAAGTCCTCTGTTAACTAATTCTACTTCTATCCATCTTAGGGGCGACCAGGACTAATTGGAATTCAAGGTCCAACAGGTCCTCCAGGATTTGCTGGCCCTAGTGGTTTATCAGGGTTCAAAGGAGAACGTGGCTCCCCAGGCCTTCTGGGAACATACGGACCAAAAGGAGATAAGGTAAGAGCACCAAAGCTTGATTTTCCTTTGACTCATGGGTCACAAGTATGAAGGTGAAAGGTTCTAAATCTCGGTTCTATTGTGGAAATAGCACTACTCCTGAATACTGTGGTGTTGGGCTACATATTTTAATAAGAGACAGGCTGGGTGGTGTGCTATTAATGCATCAGCCCATTTCTGGAGAGACTCCCATTGCAAGCAAACCATAAAGTGCATTATTAGCTACTTGCTAGACAAGTAGACTCACTGTGGTGTGAAGTCATGTAGTTTTGAGTCAGAAGTCTAATCATCTGGTCAGCAGAGTCAAGGTAACTGGGAAGCAAGAGCTAAGAATACTTGGAAGCAATCTGAGCCACAAGTATAAGAGAAAAGATACAAGAAAAGAGGTTGGTCATGTCATGGTGGCTGACTGACTTGAGTTTAGCACTCAGTTTATGTCCCCTGCTGATTTTAGTCACCACCTCTTCACCCCACTAGTGAGGAAGGGATTCCCACCCAAGGGTAATGAGGATGGCCAGAGATATGACACCTGACATTGAATAGAAGAGATGGACAACACGTTAATTAGTCACATATACTCCCAGCACAGACGGAGAACTAGACTACACACTATGCAGGGCCACATATGGGTTGCCCTCAAAATCAGAATAAACCAGAAGTGGCTATGGGAGGCAGATTTTGTAGAGTCAGGGAGGTGAGGTGCCTCTTGATTCCTGAAAGAGAATGTAATTGGCTTGTTTGAATAATTCAGTGGACCAGCAGAGAACTAAAAACCCAGTACTCATGGATAAGCAGGAACTTCATCTGGTCTGTTTGGTTAGGTGGGCCATTTGCCTAGGAGATCTTATCTACAGGAGTAGAGTGAAGAGGCAGACTTGTGGTTAGGTCATTTGAGGCCCTCCTGGTTTGCCCAGATATCAAGGCACCATATAATATTGAACATTAAGTTTAGAACTTACACCACATTGCCTAAGACAAGAACTGGTCTCATAATGTAAACGTATCCAAGACCTTACGCAGTAGCAAGTGATTACTTCAAACTGGAGCAGGGAGCAAGGTGATCCAATGTGGAAGAGGAGGTACAAAATGATTCTTAACAACTTAGGTCATAAATCACATGAACAAACTCACTGGATCACATGGAGATCAACTGGATTATATCAAATTCCTCTCCCTCCTTTGTTTTAGGGTCCCAAGGGAGTTCCTGGCTTTCTTGGCATCAATGGGATTCCGGTGAGTGTGTCCGCAGAGACATTTTAAAATAACACCTCTAGGTTCTGCCTCATAGCTCAAGAACTTTGGCCTTAGCAACATCTTGTCTTTTTATTTTTTTCTTTATTATTTTGGAGAGAGAGAGGAAGAAAGAGATAGAGAGAGATAGAAACACTGATGAGAGAGAACATCAGTTGACCACCTCCTGTATGCCCCCCACTGGGGATTTGGCCCACAACCCGGGCATGTGCCCTGACCAGGAATCGAACCAGTGACCTCTTGGTGCATGGGTCGATGCTCAACCACTGAGCCACACCAGCCAGGCAGCAACATCTTGTCTCATGCAAACATGCTCAGGATCAAGTGTTGAGATGTGCATGTTAAGGTTTGAAGGGAAGTGGTTGCACAGTTTCCTTAGGATTCACTTACAGGCAGCACCAAATCAGATGGTTGGAGATGCAGAGACATGTGCAAGCATAAGAAACCACCAATATCTTAGTCAAAATGAGATAGGTCTTGTGGGTTGAGGGGAGATTTAATTGGGGATGAGAGACTGGCTCTAAAATGTGGAGTCAGTGCCACATTAGAGAACATACATACTCATTACAAGAAATTTAAGAAAGTACATGAAATTAGGTAGAAAAATATCTTGATACATTTCATTCGAGTAATTTATTCTCTTCAGGTTCATCTCATTTCAGAGTGAATTTCCCATTGGTTTTTATAAAATGACTACTTCAAAGATGACTTGGAGGCAGCCTCTTTCATTCATCCTGAGCACCTGGCTTTGCTGGATATAAGTGGGGAGTTTGGAGCTTGCAGACATTTTCTTCTCCCATTCCATCCAACCTATTCTCTTAGTTTCTCCATTTTCACCTCATATCCCTACTTATCTCACCACTGGAGATCATATGATAACATTTGCCAACCATTAAAATATAATATTTGGAACTTTCTGCTATCACATTTTAGTTATGTCCTTTGGCATGTCTCCATGTATTTAAACATTAGCCTTGGCTATTTGTCTATAGCAATGGTTTTCAACCTTATTTAAGAAAAGAACCAAGTCTTGTGTGGAAGCTCTAAACATAACAGCTTCTTGCGTGATACTACATAATCATCTAGTATCAGGGAAGGGGATTCAAATTTCTGTGCCGATCTATAGCTATTTCTTGAACACCTGCTATATGTGCTAGCAATCTACTATGGGGATACAGAAAAAATATATATATGGATCTGCCCTCAAAGATGTAATAATTAGATCTGCTTTCTCTCCAGATCTAGTGTACCTTTGTGGATTTGGAGACTAGAAGGCTCATTTAACTTGTATTTGTTACATGTATCAACAAATCAGCCATCAGATTTTTACATTTTATTTAAGTGCAGGCTCTGCAAAATGCCCAGAAATGGGCCAGTGTTGGGGTCAGCCATTATTTTGTAATGCTTCCTGGAATTGTCTTGTGGCTGTGTTCCGATGGCTACTTTATGCAGTCTCCACTCAGAATGTATATCTTTTAGGAGCCAGTGGGTAAGGGAAACTAGCAAAATGGAGGCTACCTCTTCCATTTATCCTCTGGAGCTGGCTTCACCAGAGATGAGTGTGGGGATTTAGAGCTTTCAGTGCTAATATCTTCTTCCTTCTGTAGTCTCTTTTTAATGGGGGCTGGAAGGAAGTAAATTCTGTGATGCAGAGGCTGATTCCACTTCTGAGCTGGAACTCACCCCAGAGTCCAGCTGGACGCTTCTGCCTCCAACTCATAACTTAGAGAGCACTGGAGCTTGCAGGAATTTATCACTTCTGTTTGGAGCTCATTGCTTGGGAGAAAGTTGTAGGTATCCATATTCCTCCAAATAAGTGTGCTGCTCCTGGTGGAAGCCCCCACTCCCTCGGACTTTCACTGGTCCTTCCCTTGACCACAGGCTGTATATCTTTACTTTTGACTTTCAATTGCTTTAACAAGAGGCTCCAAGCATCACTTACTCCATGAAATTATTCTCCTTTGTTCCTCCTCTCTCTTCCAGCTATTAACAATACATTTATTGAGCACCTTCTGTTTACTGCTTACTTCTTCCTTTTATCTGTAATTTTCCAGAAGTCCTTGATATTTTTCCCACATCCCCTAGCTCCTTATTACATGTGGCTTATGGTATTTATTGATTGTTTTGTGTGATAGTCTTATCTAGCTCCTTGAAAACACAAAGCATGTCTTTTGCTCTTCTCTGAGGCTTCAGAGACCCCTGGGTGGAATTCAGCATATACTAGGAATTCTAGAAATATTTTAGGGACTGACTCCAACCTCCAGAACCTATATAAGCAATAGTTGTCAGATTGATGAGACTTCCTCGGACAGAAGAATACAACAGACACCCTTTGCATAATCAGACTATTTTTCTCAACTTTCTGTGGCACTTACTAAGCAATTTGACTGAAGTCAACAGCTTCCCCAACACATCTTACTAAATTGAATCACTACACAGATCTGATATCCCTCCTAATATTGGCTGATCGCTAACGTATGTGCTACTGATTTTGTTCCCAAAACTCCAGTTTTGCTATCATGTAGACAATTTCGACAGGAATGAGTAAGTAGTGGTTTTATGATCATCCAATTATGTGCACTAAGGGACACAGCAACTAGCGGAAGGAGTGAACAAACAAGCATTCATCAAGATATTCAACATTAAAACAACATAGACTAGTGGTAGTGGGGCTGTGGCTTTTACTGATAACACAGCTGTGATTTGGGGTTGTTGGCATCCACAAGAAGTGTATGTTTATCAAATGTTTTTAGTTCAGATACCTTTACAGAAGAAGTTTTCAAGGTACCCTTTGCAATTTATGTTTAGCTTTTCTCATGGAGTCAACCTTAAACATTTTTATGCCTAGAGATGTGTAAATGAACATACCACTCACCAAATAGCAACTATTCCTTTCAAATATGGCTTATGAGGAACACTGCTTTTCTAGAATACAGCAGGTCCTCCTATTATATATGTTCAGACAGTTATGGTTATATAGAACCATAGTTTTATCCCTTAAAAAGCTACATCTTCTTGAAGATCTGGCACACACATATGAAAAATCATTAGCAATAACCAGGAAGGGCTATGTGCCAGAAATACTATGGTACTGAGAGCTGAGAGGAGACAGAACTCAGCCTGGTGGCTCATCCTTGCTGGGATTAGAGCACAAGTCGGACTGGCTTAAACATGCTTTATCCACTATCCCATGGTGTCAGCTGGCTAGGAGAGGGCTGACAGGACTTTCAGAGGTCAGAGATTAATCCCAGAGAATTTAGCTAAGGTAGGAATGAACGAACAGATGTCCCTGGAATCCTGCACAAAGGAGGTATCAGGAATTCAGGCAAGAAAACTACAGAAGGACTGTGGCCCAAGAAAAAACTGAGGATACTAACGGGTAAGAATCCAAGCAAACGATCTAGTGTCAAACAGAACCAAGGCCCCAGGACTAAGAAAGATTCCTAATACTGAGTCAGCCTGTTGTCTTGCCTTAACTCATCCCTGTTACTCAACTGACTGATTAGCTTAGCTGGGACATTTTAAAGCAGTGATCAGGACCTGAGGAAGAAATATGTACTACACTTGAAAAGGTTAACAGAAGTGTTGAGTGAAGGGTATATTTAAAGGATGTAGTCAGGATTAATAGAAACAATAATGGATTGTGAAGCAACTAACAAAGCTGTTACCACCCCTGTGCCCAAAAGGGAAAGAATAAATGGTAATACTAAAATCCTATAAGACCTGGAGCCGTGGAATAATGGTTGCCCAACAGTAGCTAAAACTAGAGAGAAATGTAGCCATTGCCAGAGATATAGCCAAGGAAGGAGGGCATAAGGGAAACAAATAGCCTATGCTCTTTCTCCTCCTGCTCTTTGATCTCCTGCCTGTATATACTTGTGTCCGAATACAACTAGGAGTCAAAGAAAAAAGGAATTTACACAGTGCTTTCCATAAAGGTCAGCTTTCCAAAGCACTGATCAGGGAAGATACAGTATAGATCTTCAAGGCAAACAAGAAGAGCCATCTCATTTGGTAATAAAATGTTGATGACTGTAATAAACTATCTCATTTTCCCCAGTAAAAAATCATCACCTGGCCCTGGCCAGTTTGGCTCAGCGGTTATAGCGTCTGCCTGCGGTCCGGAGACACCCGGGTTCGGTTCCCGCTAAGGGCATGTACCTCGGTTGCAGTTTGTCCCCAGCCCTGGTTGGTCGTGTGGGTGGCAGCCACTCGATGTGTCCCTTTCACATCGATGTTTCCCTCTCTCTCTCTTCCTCTCTCTCCCTCCCACTCTGTCTGTACAAAAAATGGAAAAATGTCCTCGGATGAGGTTTAAAAAAAAAAATCATCACCTGAGTCTGCAAATGTGGCAAAAGTAAAAATCGTCACCTGAGTCTGGAAGGCACAGATTGAGCAAGTTTATTGAAAGGATGTTTACTGACCACTCCTCTAGATTTAGCATTCTGAGTCTAGCAGTGTAGACTCATACTTTTATATTAACACACTATCTCCTACAACTTAATGACAATGAAAATAAAACAATTCTATGGAGCGTTTTCTCTATAAGATTTTGATAAAAGTTTGTTCCCTATAATAATTCGAAAAGTTGACTTTTGAACACATGACATATTTCCCTCAAATCATTAAATATATATATATATGTGGGAGTCTACCTTTTATTGACCCATCTAGTTTTCTGGTCTTTCATGCCATCTCTTTGCTGCATACCCAACACCCCAAACTGCTTTTGATAGGTAGAGAAAGAGATATTGTCTACAGAAAAAGTAGACTCTATGCACCAAGAAAGCTCAACTCTAGAAAATTGCTGAATTAATACCAACTCTATGTAAACGATTACTAATACCCCAGTAAAACAACTGCCTCAGTAGTGAGTATGGAGAAGAGGGGAAGATACAATTCCCTAGCTGAAGCAATAGCATAACATGTGATAATGACGAAAAAGGATTGAAAGTGTAGCTTTTCCAGGACATGCTTATTTTTGACCAAACTGCTTTCAGGAGAGGTGCAGCTGTGGAAACTCCTTCTGTTCTGTTGACCAAAACTCAGCATCATTTCTCATACAGAACTTTCAATACAGAAAGCCCTACCAGTTTTCCCAGGTTCCAATCTGTTCTGAGAAATCTTAAGGCCTGCCATGATTCCATATTGGTAGCAGTTCCACTGCGAGACAGCTAAGCCCCAACTTAGTATATTTTTGTATCCAGAGAAGGTGAAGTTGCAATGCCTTGTGTGTCTCATTTCTTCATGCTTGATCCCTTTGGTTTCAGTTTGGATCCTATTAAAACATTGGTCCTGCCCTGCCCGGTTTGGCTCAGTGGTTAGAGCGTTGGCCTGCGGTCCGGAGAGACCCGGGTTCGGTTCCTGCTAAGAGCATGTACCTCGGTTGCAGTTTGTCCCTTACCCTGGTTGGGTTATGCGGGTGGCAGCCACTTGATGTGTCCCTTTCACGTCGATGTTTTTCTCTCTCTCTCCCTCTCTTTCCCTCCCACTCTATCTGAACAAAAAATGGAAAAATATCCTCCAATGAGGATAAAAAAAAAAAACATTGGTCCTTTTGGGAGGGTTAACATTGAACTGTCATCAACAACATACACCTGAATATAAAGGAAAACTATGACACCGTTGGTGATAGCGCTAAGTGAATGAACAAAGATCCAGAGTTTGGCAGCATGCTTGACTTCTCTCACTGTGGGGTTTATCAGAAAGTAACTGAGAGTCCTATGCCTGACTTGATCCTTTATTTTCTCTTTAAACAGGGCCACCCTGGACAGCCAGGGCCCAGAGGCCCACCTGGCATGGATGGCTGTAATGGAACTCAAGGAGCTATTGGATTTCCAGGCCCTGATGGCTATCCCGGGTTTCTTGGACCACCTGTATGCTTCCAGATCTTAAACATTATTTCAAATGGCTTTGATTCCCTCCAAGTGTGTCCTTGTTCTCCTCTCTGGAGAACTCATTAAGCATTCATGGGCAACCACTATAGTCCCTTGTCTAATTCAGGAGTCTGTGCTGGCAGCACCACAACATTAAAAGTCTAAAGAATAATAGCAGTTGCAGAAGGGTGTACACATGTTGCACTACTTAGGGTTATTTTTAAATATCTTAAGAGTTCGCAACATTGTGAAAAGACTAGTAAATTTAAGAGGAAAGTACACATGTAGGCTATTTGATATGTTCACACATAAGATAATATTTGGAAGGCTTATATGGGATCACAGAAGCACTAATAATGGCCCAAAGGGCTTGGCAAGCTTGGTGTATATCAGCGATTCTTAACCAGGGGTGATCTTGGTCCCCTTAGGACACATTTGACAGTTATTATTGACATTTTTGGTTATCACAAACTGAAGGTGTGCTACTGGCACAGGACAACCTCCCTCTCAAACATCAAGGAATAATCTGTTCCAAAGTATCAACAGTGAGAAATAGTTGAGAAATCCTACACTATACTGACATAGTTTGTTCCCTACCCCCTTCTCACTGCATATCATAACCTTTGGTTCTGGGATTGAAAAAGCGTTTGTTGGATCCTGGTGTCACCACTTTTATTTAATTCCATTTATCCATACAGGGACCAAATATTAGAATCTAAGGGATTTCTAATAATATACCATGCCCTTGTAAGGCTGCTTTTTTCTCTGGAAAGAGAAAATAACACATTTCAAGGCCATTCTCAACTGCACTTAAAATAATCTAAGCTAATAAGGATACTAATGTGATGCATTAAGTTATAAATCATACTATTAGATAGATCCAAGGCTGAATTAATTGACTGGCATTTTACTGAAAGATCAGAATCATCATCTTCAGTCACCAAGTTATGGGTGTGGGTATGTATCTCAGAGAGTGAGACATACAGAAAGATCCAAGATGGCAGAGAAGTAGGTGGAAGCTACACTCACGCCCTGCCAGAACCAAATAGAAATTACTAAACTAAAGTATAGAAAAATCATCCTGAGTAACCAACTGAAGACTAGCTGGAGAGAAACCTTATAACCAAGGACTTACAGAGGAAACCACATCAAGACTGGTAGGAGTTGCAGAGGGGCAAGGCAGCTGGCCAGGTACTCAGGGACAACAGCTGAAATTCCAGAAGGATATATGAGCTGAGGTGGTGCCCCTCTGAGAACAGTGAAGTCTGGCTCCCCGGCCCACAGCACCAGAACTAGGAAAGGTGCCCATATAACATCTGGCTGTGAAAAGCAGTGGGGTTTCTCTCTGCCAGAGAGAGATGGCTGGGAATGCAGGTACCCTTTTAATTTTTTATTATTATTTTTTAAATTTTTTGTTTATTAACTTGTTTTTGTTACAGATATTTCTCATTTTTCCCCCATTGACACCCTCCTCCCCTCCCCCCCCGACCCCATCCCCAGCTTTGTTGTCTATGTTCATTGGTCATGCACATATACATGTAAATTTTGTGGTTTATCTCTTCCCCCACAAAACCCCCTCCTCTGAGGCTTATCAGTCTGTACCCTACCTCCATGTCTCTGGGTTAATTTTTTTCAGCAGTTTGTTTAGTTCATTATATTCCACAAATAAGTGAGATTATGTGATACTTGTCTTTCTCTGCTTGGCTTGTTTCGCTTAGCATAATACTCTCCAGGTCCTTCCATGCCATCTCAAAGGATAAGAGATCTTTCTTTCTTGCAGCTGCATAGTATTCCATTGAGTACATGTACCATAGCTTTTTAAGCCACTCATCTACTGATGGGCAGTCACCCTTTTAAATGACCAACATACAAAATTTCATTCACAGCCACTCACCCTGGGCTCTGGTGGAGGGTGGGCAGAATAGACTAGAGCTGTGGGAAGAAAGCTTGGAGTTCGTGGCTCTGGGGAGAGAGCTGAGACGCCAGATGTCAGGATCCCTGTACTGAGTCATTCCCCCATACTGCAGAAGCTATCTTTCTTGGGCAGAACATTCCCCTCCATGCAACATCAGTATGGGGGAAATTAATAGCCCCCTTCATTGGAATGCCTCTCGCTTCACTCTCTGGAGCATATGCCCTGCTGAAAAGTGAAGGTAGTGGCTCTTAAAATGACTAAGCCAGACAGCCTATAGGCAGAGGCAGTTCTCTGGGTGCTTTGTGACTTCTTCTGACCTTCCTCTGGGCCCAGTGCTAATAAGAGCAGACCTTGGTGCACACAGCTTGGTCCTTTCCACATGCACCTAGGCCCTGCAGAGGAGCCACAAGCTGTGGATCGTTGATAGCTATAAACAGATTACCTAAGGCCAGTCACAAACAGTGTCTGATAATGGCCTACATCAGAGTTCCATTGAAGAGGCCCAGAACCAATACACCCAGTTGCCAGCTTCAGACAATAACAGAGCAAGGTACAGTAGGTTTCACAAGCAGCATACTGACAGAGAGATCGTGGCAGGCACCAAACCATGCTGAGGTGAATTCCTCTTCATGTGATCAGTATCTGCACAGAAGCATGCCTGCTATGTAGGGGATTTAGCCTCATTGTCAGAAAGCCTGAGGGTCAATCCCATAAATCAATGGGCCAATAGCAGTCAATACTTGAATATAGCAGTAGGCCCACATAAAACACACAAGAGACATTCTTAGAGAACCCAGATCATACCTGATCACACACAGTCTCAGGGAGACTGTGCCACTGGGTCCCACAGGTCACCAACATAAAGCCACCCCACCAAGACTGGGAGTCATAGCAGATCTACCTAATATATAGAAAAAAAAAAAACAAAAAAACACAAAGAGGCAGCCAAAAGGGAGAGTCAACGAAACAGGTCCCAAATGGAAGAATAAGATAATTTTCCAGAAGAAGAGCTAGATGAAATGGAAGTAAGCAGACATAAAGAGCAGAGTAATGATTATAAGGATACCCAACAACATTAAAAAAGACATAGAGCTCAGCTGGCATGGTTCAGTGGTGGAACATTGACCCATGCACCAAGAAGTCACCAGTTCAATTCGCGGTCAGGGTACATACCCAGGTTGTGTGCCCAATCCCCAGTGAGAGGCATGTAGGAGGTAGCCAATCGATGTTCTCTCTCATCACTGTTTCTATTTCTTTTGCCCTCCCTTCCTCTCTCTCTAAAATTAATAAAGAAAAAAAAAATTGAAAAGAACATAGAAACTATAAAAAAGAGCAGTCAGAAATAAATAATGCTGCATCTGAAATAAATAATACACTGGAAGGAATAAATAGTAGGCTAATGAAGCAGAGGATCACATCAGCAATTTTGAAGACAAGGTAGAAATAAACAACCAATCGAGAAACAAAAAGAAAAAAAACAATTTAGTGAGGATAATTAAAGGACCTTCGGGACAACATGAAGCATAACAACATCCAAGTCATAAGGGTACAAGAAGGAGAAGAGAGAGAGCAAGGGACTGAGAACCTATTTAAAGAAATAATGACTGAAAACTTTCCTAACCCAATAAAGAGAGAAAAAAAAACAAACCCAGGAAGTGCAGAGAGTCTGAAACAAGATGGACCCAAAGAGGCCACACCAAGACACATCATAATTAAAATGGCAAAAGTTAAAGAAAAGAGAGACTCTTACCAACATAGGGGCTTCCATAAGACTGTCAGCTGATTTCTCAACAGAAACATTTCAAGCCAGGAGGGATTGGCATGGAATATTCAAAGTGGTAAAAAGCAAAGACCTGCACCCAAGACTAATTTACCTAACAAGGCTATCATTTCAAATTGAAGAAGAAATAAAGAGCTTCCCATAGCAAAAAAAGGAAGAAGAAACTTAAGAAATTTTCTTACCACCAAGCCAGTATTGCAAAAATGTTAAAGGGTTTATTTTAAGAGGAAGGAGAAGAAGAAACATAATTTTAAAAATACATAAGAACATAGTTAAAAGTAATTTGGCAATAAATACATACCTATCAACAATCACTTTAAATGTAAATGGCTTACATGTGCCAATAAATTTGATTTTAAAAAGCTATAGGGTAGCTGAATGGATAAGAAAACAAGAGCCATGTATATGCAGTCTTCAAGAGACCCACCTCAGAATGAAAGATACAGAGTAAAATAAAGGGATGGATGTTGACATTTCATGCAAATGGAAAGAAAAAATAAAGATGGGGTAGCAATAATTATACCTGAAAAAATAGATTTTAAACAAAAACCATGGTAAGAGACAAATAAGGATACTACATAATGATAAAGGAAGCAAACCAACAAGAAAATATACCTTACTAAACATTTATGCACCCAAAATAGGAGCACCTAAATATGTAAAGTAAGTCTTGATGGACATGAAGAAAGAGATTGACAGCAATACAGCTATAGTAGAGGATTTAACACCCCATTGACATTAACTGATAGAACTTTCAGACAGAAATAAACAAGGAGAAGGCAGCCTTAAATGACACACTAAATCACAGGAATTTAATATCTTCAGAGCATTTCACCCCAAAGCAGCAGAATATACATTCTTTTCAAGTACCCATTGGAACATTTTCTACAATAGACCACATGTTAGAACACAAAACAAGTCTATATAAATTTAAGAAGATTGAAATTATATCAAACATCTTCTTACCATAATACTATGAAACTTAAATCAATCACAAGAAGAAAACTGAAAAACATGCAAAGTTATTGAGGCTAAGTGACATATTAGTAAACAATAAATGGGATAACAGAGAGATAAGGAAAAAATCAAAAGTACCTTGAAATAAATGAAAATGAGAACAAAACAACTCAAAAATCTGTGGGACACAGGGAAAGCAGTCCTGAGAGGTAAATTCATAGCTTTACCAGCTTATCTCAAGAAACAAGATAAAGCTCAAATAAAAAATCGAATTTTACACTTAAAGGAACTTGAAAAAGAACAACAAAGCCCAGAATGAGTAGAAGGATGGAAATAAAAAGATCAGCACAGAAATAAATGAAATAGAAAAAAAAATTTTTTTTAAAATATCAATGAAACCAAGACTGATTCTTTGAAAAGATAAACAAGATTGATAAATCTTTAACCAGACTCATCAAGGGGAAAGAAAAAAAAAAAAAAAAAAAAGACAGGACCCAAATATGTAAAATCAGAAATGAAAGTGTAGAAGTAACAACAGGCATCAAAAAAAATTCAAAGCATTGTAAGAAAATAGTCCAAATACCTATATGCTAACAAATTGGACAATCTGGACAGAATGGATAAATTCCTAGAAACATACAGTATACTAAAACTAAATCAGGAAAAATCAGAAGCTCTGAATAGACATATTACAACCAGTAAAATTAAAGCAGTAATCAAAAAACTTCCAACAAACCAAAGCCCTGGACTGCATGGCTTTACAGGTGAAATTTACCAAACATTCAAAGAAGCGCTATCACCTATTATTCTAAACTATTACAAAAAATTTAAAAGAAGGGAAGACTCCCAAGCTCATTTTATAAGGCCAGCATTATTCTAATCATAAAACCAGATAAAGACACAACAAAGAAAGAAAATATATAGTACAATATCCCTGAAGAGCATGGATACTAAAGTCTTCAACAAAATATTAGCAAACCATCCCTGGCCAGTTTTGCTCAGGGTTAGAGCATCAGCCCGTGGACTGGAGTGTCCTGGGTACGGTTCCCGCTAGGGGCACATACCTCGGTTGCAGTTTGTCCCCAGCCCTGGTTGGGGTCATGTGGGTGGCAACCACTCAATGTGTCTCTCTCACATCGATGTTTCTCTCTCTTCCTCCTCTCCCTCCCACTCTATCTGAAGATAAATGCAAAAATGTCCTCAGGTGAGGATAATATATATATAATATTTGCAAACCAAATCCAGCAATACATTTAAAAGATCATACAACATGATCAAGTGAGATTTATTCTGGGGATGTAAGTTTGGTACAATAAACGTGATACACCACATAAACAAAATGAAAGATTAAAACCACATGATCAGAACAACAACAACAAAAAAAACAATTTGATAGCATTCAGTACCCATTTATGATAAAAAACAAAAAAGTCTCAGCAAAGTGGGAACAGAGGGAACACACCTCAACATAATAAAGACCATATATGACAAACCCACAGCCAACATCATACTCAATGGGCAAACACTACAAGAGTTCTCCTATAAGATCGGGAACAAGACAGGGATGTCCGCTTTCACCATTCTTATTCAACATGGTACTGAATTTCTAGCCACAGCATTCAGAAAAGAAGAAAAATAAAAGGCATCCAAAATGGAAAGAAAGAAGTAAAATTGTCATTATTTGCAGATGACATGATACTGTACATAAAAAATCCTAAAGATTCCACTAAAAAATTACTAGAACCGATAAATGAATTCAGTAAAGTAGCAAGATAAAAAATAAATATCAAGAAATCAGTTGAATTTGTATAGACCAATAATGAAATATCAGAAAGGGAAATTTAAAAACAAAACAAAACAAAACAAAACACATCATTCACAATTGCTCCAAAAAGAATAAAATACCTAGGAATAAAGAATGTGAAAGACCTGTACTAAGGAAATATGACGACACTGAAGAAAGAAATTAAAGAAGATAAAATGAGTGGAAGTGTATGCCACGTTCATGAATACGAAGTATTAACATCATTAAAATGTCCACACTACCCAAAGCAATTTACAGATTCAATGCAATTCCAGTCAAGATACTAATGGCATATTTCACAGAACTAGAACAAATATTTCAAAAAGTTATATGGAACCACAAAAGACTTCACATAGTAACAGTGACCTTGAGAAAGAAGAACAAAAAGGGGAGAAGTATGCAATGTGATGTTGAACTATAATACAAGGCCATAGTAATCAAAACAGCATGGTATTGGCATTAAAATGGACATATACATCAATGAAACAGAATAGAGATCCCAGAAATAAACCCAATCAATTATAGTCAATTAATATTTGACAAAGGAAGCAAAAACATACAATGGGCTAGTCTACTCAATAAATAATGTTAAGAAAATTAGAGATATGTACAAAAAAATGAAACTAGACCACCTTCTTACACTTCACAAAAGAATAAACTAAAAATAGATTAAAGACTTATATGTTAGACTCAAAACCATAAAAATCCCAGAAAAAAACATATAGTTGATGTTTCTTGTACCAATATTTTTTCTGATATATCTCCTTGGTAGAGGGCAACAAAAATAAAATCAAATAAATGCTACTACATCAAACTAAAATGTTTTTGAACAGCAAAAAAAAAAAAAAAAAAAAATCAACAAAATGAAAAGACAAGCCACTGATTGGGAAAAACATATTTGCTGATATATCTGATGAGGGGTTAATATCCAAAAATTTAAAAATAACTTAATTTAAAAAATATATAGTGAATTACAAAATGGGCAAAGGACCTGAATAGACACTTCTCCAAACACATGGCCAATAGACATATAAAAAGATGCTCAAGGTTGGTAATAATCAGAAAAATGCAAATTAAAAAAAATCTTTTAGTTGAGAGTATTACAGATGTCCCCTCGTTCTTGGCTCCCCGCCATGCAGTACCCACCCAACCTAGGATTTCACCACCCTGTGTCCATCGTCAATGCATATATGCATATAAGTTTTTTGGCTAATCGCTTTCCTCCCCCACTCACCCTTTCCCTCTGAGATTCAAAAGTCTGTTTCATGTTTCCGTGCCTCTGGTTGTATTTTATTTATTGGTTTATTGTGTTCATTAGATTCCACATATAAGTGAAATCATGTGATAGTTGACTTTCTCTGACTGACTTATTTCACTTAGCATAATAATTTCCAGGTCTCTCTATGTTGTCTCAAAGGGTGATAGATTCTTCTTTTTTACAGTTGCATAATATTCCATTGTGTAAATATACCGGCGCATTTTTATCCATTTATCTACTGATGGGCATTTGGGCTGTCTTCAGATGTTAGCTATTGTAAATAACACTGCTATAAGCATAGAGGTGCATATATTCTTTCTGATTGGTGTTTCAGGCTTCTTAGAATATATTTTTATCCTCACCTGAGGATTTTTTTTTTTTTTTTGCATTTATCTTCTGATAGAGCATGAGGGAGAGAGGGAGGAAGAGAGAGAAAGAAACATCAATGTGAAAGAGACACATTGAGTGGCTGCCACCCACATGACCCCAACCAGGGCCAGGACAAACTGCAACCAAGGTACATGCCTTTAGCGGGAACCAAACCTGGGACTCTCTGGTCCACAGGCTGATGCTCTAACTGCTGAGCCAAACTGGCCAGGACTTAGGATATATTCTTAAAAGTGGCATCAATGGGTCAAATGGCAATTCCATTTTTAACTTTTTGAGGAAACTCCACCATGTTTTTCACAGTGACTACACTAGGCTGTATCCCCACCAGCAGTTGTACTGGGGTTCCTGTTTCTCCACATACTTGTCAGCACTTGTTGTTTTTTGATTTATTGATGCTAGTCATTTTGGCAGGTGTACCTCACTGTCACTTTTATTTGCATCTCTCTGATTATTAGTGATGTTGAATATTTTTTCATATGCCTTTTGGCCATTTTATGTTCTATTTGAGGAAATGTTTATTCGAGTCCACTGCCCCTTTTGTTTTTATTGTTTATCTTTCTTTAGTTGAGTTGTATAAGTACTTTATATATATTGGAAATTAAACTCTTATCAGATGTATCACTGGCAAATATGTTCTCCCATATTATGGGTTTGTTTTTCTTTTTCATTTGATGCTGGTTTCTTTTTCTGTGCATAGCTTTTTAGTTTGATTTATTCCATTTTCTTTTCATTGTTTCTCTTGCCCTGGGTAATATATTGGTGAAGATTCTGCTACATGAGATGTCTGAGATTTTACTACCTATGTTTTCTTTTAGGATTTTTATGGTTTCACAACTTGTATATTTTTTTCTTTATTGATATTAGGAGAGAGGGGAAGGGAGAGAGAGAGAGACATGGAAACATTGATGTGAGAGAACATCCATTGGCCACCTCCTGCATGCCCCCCACTGGGGATTTGGCCCACAACCTGGGCATGTGCTCTGACTGGGAATCAAACTGGCAACCTCTTGGTGCATGGGATGATGCTCAACCAGTGAGCCACACAAGCTGGGATCACAACTTACATTTAAGTCTACTATCCATTTTGAGTTTATTTTTGTGTATGGCATAAGTTGGTGGTCTAGTTTCATCTTATTGCATGTACCTGTCCAATTTTCCCAACACCATTTATTGAAGAGACTACCTTTGCTCCATTGTATGCTCTTGTCTCCTTTGCAAATTAATTGAGCATAATAGCTTGGGTCAATTTTGGGGTTCTCTGTTCTGTTCCATTGATCTATATGCCTGTCCTTGTGCCAGTACCAGGCTGTTTTGATTACAGTGGCTTTTTAGTATAACCAATATCCAGTATTGTGATTCCTCCTACTTTGTTCTTCTTTGTCAAAATTGCTGTGGCTATTTGGGGTCTTTTTGGTTACTTTTTTTTTTTTTAGTATTTGTTGTAGATCTGTTAGATATGCTGTTCATATTTTCATAGGGATTGCATTAAATCTACATTACCTTGGGTATTATGAGATTTTAATAATGTTAATTCTACCAATCCATAAACATGGTATATTCTTCCACTTGTTTATATTTTCCTCTATCTTTTTTTTTCAACTTCTTGTAGTTTTCTGAGTACAGGTATTTTACCTCCTTTGTTAAATTTATTCCTAAGTATCTTAATTTTTTATTGTAATGGTAATTAAGAATTTTTTAAGTTCTTTCTGATAATTCATCAATTTCTGGTTGTTAATTTTGTGTCCTGCTACATTGTCAAATTTATTTATCAAATCTAATAGTTTTCTGGTGAGTTTTTTAGGGGATTCTATGTACAATACAATGTCATCTGCAAATGATGACATTTTTACTTTGTCTTTTCCTATTCGAATGCTTCTTATTTTTTTCTCTTGTCTGATCACTGTGGCTAAAACTTCCAGTACTATGTTGATTAAAAGTGGGGAAAACGGATATTCCTGTATTGTTCCTGTTTTTAGGGGAAATGCTTTTAGTTTTGGCCCATTGAGTATGATGTTGGTTGTAGATTTGTCATATATGGGCTTTATTATGTTGAGGTACATCCCCTCCATTCCCACTTTGCTGAGAATTTTAATTTAAAAAACCTGGGTGTTCGATTTTGTCTAATGCTTTTTCTGCTTCTATTGATATGATCATATAATTTTTGTTTTTCAATTTGTTTATGTGATATATCACATTTATTGATTTGCAAATATTGTATGAGCCTTGCATTCCTGGAATAAATCCCAATTGGTCCTGGTGTATTATCTTTTTAATATATTGCTGGATATGATTTGCTAATATTTTGTTGAAGATTTTAGCATCTACGTTTACCAGTGATATTAGCCTGTAATTCTCTTTGTAATGTCTTTGTCTGATTTTGGAGTTAGGATAAACCTGGCCTTGTAAAAAGATCTTGGAAGACTTCTTCCTCTTGCATTTTTTAGAACAGTTTAAGGAGCATAAGTTTTAGTTTATTTGAATGTTTGGTAAAACTCACCTGTGAAGCCTTCCAGATCAGTACATTTGTTTGCTGGGAGTTTCTTTGATTACTGTTTCAATTTCATCAGTTGTTTTGGAACTATTCAGATTTTTTTATTCTTCCTGATTCCATTTTGACAGATTGTATATTTCTAGAAATTTGTCCTTTTTGTCCAGGTTGTCCAACTTGTTGGCATATAGTTGTTCATAACAATTTTTTACTATCCTTTGTATTTCTGTGATGTCAGTTGATATTTCTTCTCTTTCATTTCTTATTTTGTTTATTTGGATCCTCTCTCTTTGTTTCTTGTTGAGTCTGGCTAAAGCTTAATAAATCTTATTTATCTTTCCAAACAACAAACTCTTGTATTCATTGATCTTTTGTATTTTTTAAGACTCTATTATTTATTTCTGCTTTTATCTTTATTGTTTTTTTTATATATATATAATTTGGTTTTATTGAATTTTGGGGGAGAGAGAGATAGAAACATTGATGTGAGAGAGAATCATCAATTGGTTATCTCCTGCACACCCTGTATTCCTTCTCCTTCTTCTTCTTCTACCAGTTCCTTTAGTGTTTCTTGCAGTGCTGGTTTGTTGGTAATAAACTCCTTTAGTTTTTCGTTTTCTTGTTTTTGTTTTTGGTCTGCAAAGCTCTTTATTTCACCTTCAATTTTGAATGATAGTCTGGTTGGATAGAATGCTTACCTTCAGTCCCTTGCTTTTCATTACTTTGTATACTTCATGCCACACCCTTCTGGCATAAAGTGTTTCTATTGAGAAACCAGATGCCAGTCTAATGGAAGCCTTCTTGTAAGTAACTTTCTGTCTCTCTCTTGCTTTTTCAAGATTCTTTCTGTATTTTAACATTTGCCATTTTAATTATGACGTGTGTAGGTGGGGGTCTTTTGGGGTTTATATTGATTGGGACTCTTTGTGTTTCCAGGACTTGTGTGACTTTTTCCTTCACCAGGTTAGGGAAGTTTTCTGTCATTATTTCTTCAAATAGTTTCACTAGTCCTTACTCATATTCTTCTCTTTTTTGTCCCCCTATGGTGCTGATGTTGTTATGTTTCATATAGTCCCAAAGCTCCCTTAAGCTATCTTCCTCTTTTTATTTTTATTTTTTCCCCAATTGCTATTCTGCTTCAAGGTTTTTTTTCTACCTTATCCTCTGATTTGCTGATTCAGTCCTCATCTTCTTCTAATCTGCTGTTGATTCCTTCCAGGGTATTCTTTGTTTCAGCTATTTCATTCTTAATTTCCATTTGATATGTATTCGTGGTTTCTTCCTCTTTATTAATGCTGTGAAATTTCCCACTGGGTTTCTTATAGTTCTTATTAAGTTGCTTATAGTTTTCACTAAGTTGTTTTAGCAACTTTATATTCATTACTTTGAAATATTTATCTGAAAAGTTGTTTGATTCCATTTCATTTAGTTCCTTTTCTGGCAATATTTTCTTTTCTTTCATTTGAGGATTCTTTGTCTCACCATTTTAGTGGTCCAGTGGTTCTGAGCTGGGTGAGGCAGGTCGGGTTGCAGAAGCAGTTCAGTGCATTCAGGGGCATCTGGTCATGGTGAGTCATGCATGCCAGACCTAGGACCCAGTCTAGTTGTCCTAGGGCACTGGCACCTCTCAGTAGTGGTGGCAGTAGTGGGGCCAGTGGGGCATGGCGCTGGTCAGGATAGCAGCTTTTGGCAATGGTAGCAGTGGGTCTGGAAGTTATTGGCAATGGCAGCATTGTGGGCCAGCAGCACCTGTGGACATTCTGGCAGCTCTCATTGACAGCAGCAGTAACAGTGGGTTCAAAGGTCCTCATTAGTCAATGTAGGGCCAGTGGCTCTCTGCTGCAGCAGGGCCAGTAACTCTTTGCCATGGCAGGGCTAGTGGGATAATGGCTCACTGCTGTGGCAGGTCTCACAGGAGCAGCAGCCCTCTGCTGTGACAGGTTGCACAGGTGTGGCAGCCTTCTGCTACTGGCAGGTCCTGTGGGGGCTTGCCCCTCTGCAGCTTGCAGGTACCATGGGGGTGTGGCCCTCTGCCACGCATGGTTACTGAGGAGGCAGTGGCCCTCTACTGCTCCTGGGACCTGATGGATCCATGACTCTAGCTCTCTGCTCCTGGCGGGTCCCACTAGAGCATTGGCCCTCTGCTGCTTCAGAAAAGGTGGTGGGGCCATGCGAGCCTATCTGTGATCTCTGCCTTTTCCCACAGCCTCATCCCAAGAAAACCCTATGGATCCTCCACAATGGTACACTCTCTAATCCTAGGCCAAGAAAAGTGCCTAGCCAGGGAGTGTGCTGTAGCATTTGATAGCTCCCCTGCCTGGAGCAACCAAATGATCTGCCCTGAGTTTCTGCACCAACAAGCAGATGCCCACCCACACTCACACCCACACACACTCTTGCACATTCTCTTCTACTCACTCACCCTCATTTCTGTCCATGGCCTCAGGGTTCTGGGTCTACCCAGGGTATTATTTTTTTTTTAACTTATCTTTATTGTTGAATGTACTACAGATGCCCCTTTATGTCTTCCCCTTGACCCCTCCTCTCCAATCCTCCCCCCTCCTGTTTTCTCCACTCTATTGTCTGTGTCTATTGGTTATGTATATATGCAATAAGTTCTTTGGTTTCTCTCATCCCACCCCACCTCCCCCCTTCCCTTTGAGGTTCGTCGTCTAACAATCAATTTGTACTTCTCAACCTTTTATATTTTTCATACAACTCTCCTCCCATCTGGAAACCAACAAAAAGTTATCTGTATCTATGAGTCTGTTTCTGTTCTGCTTGCTTATTTTGTTTGTAGATTCAACTGTTGATAGATATGTATTTATTGCTATTTTATTGTTTATATATTTTTTTATCTTCTTCAAGAAGACCTGTCAACATTTCATATAATACTGGTTTGGTGCTAATGAACTCCTTTAGCTTTTTTTTGTCTGGGAAACTCTTTATATGGCCATCAATTCTATATGATAGTTTTGCAGGATAGAGTAATCTCGGTTGTAGGCTGTTGCTTTTTATCACTTTGAATGTCTCTTGCCACGCCTTTCTGGCCTGCAAAGTTTCTTTTGAGAAATCAGCTGACAGTCTATGGAAGCTCCCTTGTAGGTAACTAACTGCACTTTTCTTGCTGCTTTTAAGATTCTCTCTTTGTCTTTAACCTTTTGCATTTTGATGATGATGTGTCTTGGTGTGGACCTCTTTGGGTTCATCTTGTTTGGGACTCTCTGTGCTTTCTGGACTTGTATGTCTGTTTCCTTCACCAAGTTAGGGAAGTTTTCTGTCATTATTTTTGCAAATAGGTTTTCAATTTCTTGCCCTCTCTCTTCTCCTTCTGGCACTCCCATGATGCAAATGTTGGTACACTTGAAGTTGTCCCACAGGCTCCTTATACTATTTTTATTTTTTGGATTCTTTTTTTCTTTTTGCTGTTCTGATTGGGTGTTTTTTGCTTCCTTATATTCAAAATTGATGGTTTGCTTCTTTGCTTCACCTACTCTACTATTGATTCCCTATAAATTATTCTTTATTTCAGTTAGTGTATACTTCATTTCTGACTGGTCCTTTATTATGCTCTCGAGGCTCTCACTAAGTTTATTGAGCATCCTTATAAGCAGTGTTTTGAACTCTGCATTCGTTTGAATGTTTATCTCTATTTAATTTAGTTTTTTTCCTGGAGTTTTGTTCTATTCTTTCATTTGGGACATGTTTCTTTTTGTCTTCATTTTGGCTACCTCCCTGTGTCTGTTTCTATTAGGTAGAGTTGCTATGTCTCCTAGGCTTCCTAAGGTGACCTGTTATAGTAGGTGTCCCTTAGGGTCCAGTGGCACAGCCTCCCTGATCACCCAGTTGGGCCCTCGAGGTACACTCCTAGTGTGGACTTTACACCGTTCTGTTGTAATTGAATCTTGATTGCTGTTGGCATGTCAATGGGAGGTTTTACTCAGGATGATCAGCTCTAAGGACTGGCTGTGCCCACTATCTACCAAACTCTTACTACCTTGAATGATCAGCTGTACACAGACCAAGGCTTACTTCAGCAGTGCTCTGGTACCCTCTGAGTTCATTCCTTGTGTGTGTCACTTGTGGAGGTGGTTTGGTGGTGGTGCTTTGATGTGATCTAAAACTGTCCACTGGTTGTGCTGGCTCTGGGGCAAGATTAGCCAACTGCCTGTGTTCTACCCAGGGCCACCAGGCATAAGCTACAAAGTGATCTGCTGATGGATGCTTATTGTGCTGGGCTTGGAGGTGCCCAAGCAAAGCCAAGCTGTGAACCAAGACTGGCTGCTTCTAGTGCTGGGCCTGGGGCCACTTAGTGAGAGGTATGGGGCTCGCTGTGGCCAGATGCTGCTTGTTTGAGATAATTTAGGAAAATCTGAAGTAGAAGCCAAAACAGACCTATCCTATGGTAAAGCCACTGGAAACAGCTTGGGTGGGCCTGAAAGTTGGGTGGGGCAGGGCCTCAGGGAATCACCAGGGTGGGGCAAACAGTCTGAGCCAAGTTGCTGGAGTCCAGATATGACGGCCCTCTGCCTGCCCTGTGGGGGAAGGACTCACCAAAGGGAAAACAGCCTCAACCAGCACCTCTGCCCAGAAGAAAGCTGCCTCTCCAACCCTCACCCCAATGCCAAACAACTCAGTTCTTCCCGGTATGTCGTTGGTGCCTTTCAAGTTGCCTCCCCTCAGCACTGGAGCTCAGATGGAGCTGGTACAAGTAAGTCCATGCACAGGCCCCTTAAGGGAGCTGGCTGGGTCTCCAGAAGCCTCAGCCTCCCTCAGCCTCAGTTGCCACTGGTTTTTACAGCCAAAAGTGATCAGGACTTCTCTTCCTGGCACTGGAACCCTGAGCTGGGCGCCTGGTGCGGGACAGGGACCTCTCACTCCTCAGGGAAGACCTTCACAGCTGAGGTGCCCTTCTTGATTTTCATCTGCCACACGTGGGTGCGGGACCAGCCTGTCCGCACCTCTGCCCCTCCTACCCATCTCGATGTGGCTGCTTCTTTGTTTTCCTAGTTGTAGGACTTCCATTCAGCTTGATTTCAGTGTATTTTGAAGGATGGCTGTTCTGTAGTTTAGTTGTTATTTTGATGTGGTTGTGGGAGGAGGTGAGTACCACGTTTACCTACACCACCATCTCGACCAAAAGTGACCCCAAGGTATTCTTTATTTCAACTATGTCATTCCTCATTTCTGATTGATTCTTATTGGCGGTTTCTACCTCCTTTTTCATGCTTATAACATCCCTACTAAGTTCCTTATAGTTCTCATTAAGTTGTTTGTAGTTCTTGCTAAGTTGCTTGAGCTTCCTTACAAGCATTACTTTGTATTCTTTATCTGATAAATTGCTTGCCTCCAATTCATTTAATTTCTTTTCTGGCAGTTCATCATTTTCTTTCATTTGGGGATCATTTCTTTGTCTCCCCATTTCAGCAGGTTCAGTCTTCCAGATCAGGCATGCCTGGTCACAGCAGCAAGTTTGTGCATCTGGGGTCATCATATCCCAGCAGCGTCCAGTCTTCTAGGGACACTGGGTTAGTTGCACCTGGTCATAGCAGTAGGTCCATGCATCAAGGGGTGTTGGGCCCTGATGAGGTCTGGTCTTCTGGGGGCACCAGGTTCGTTGTGCCTGTGGTGTCTGGGGACGTCAGGTGACAGCTGTGAGGCTGGGTATTCCACATCAAGGCTGTGGGGCCAGGTGTGCCATGCCAAAGCAGCAAGGACAGTCATCCAGGAGTGCCAGGTCAGACATGCAGGGTCATGATGGCGGATCCATATGTCTGGCCTCTGTATCAAGGCAGCAGGTACAGACTGCTTCATGTCAAGGTGGCAGATGCCAGGTGCTCCATATCAAGGTGGTAGGTGCTCCAAGTCAAGGTAGTGGGTGCCAGGTGCTCTACATCAAGGTGACACAGGCTGCCTGTGTAAAGGGGGCAGGTGCCAGAGAGAAATGCAAATTAAAATCACAATGGGATATATCACCTCACACCTGTCAGAATGACTATCATCAATAAGCCAACAATCAACAAGTGTTGGCGAGGATGTGGAGAAAACAGAATTCATTTGCACTGTTGGTAGGAATGCAGATTGATGGAGCCACTATGGAAAACACTATGCTTTTTACCTCAAAAAAGTAAAAAAATGGAACTGCCTTATGACCCAAAATTCCACTTCTGGGAATAGGTCCAAAGAAGCTCAAAACATTAATTTGAAAGAATATATGCACCCCTATGTTCATTGTAGCATTATTTACAACAACTAAGATTTGGAAGCAGCCCTAGTGTCCATCAGTAGATGAGTAGATAAAACAGCTATGGTACATTTACATGATGGAATACTACTCTGCCATAAAAAGAAAGATAATTTTACCCTTTTTAGCAGCATGGATGGAGAACATTATGTTAAGTGAGATAATCCAGTCAGTGAAAGGTAAGTACCATATGATTTCACTCATATGTGGAATTTAATGAACAAACTAAACTTACAAGCAAAATAGACTCATAGATAGAGAGCAGGCTGACTCTGGTAGGAGGAGTTTTGGGGAAGGTGGAGGGATTGAGAAAAAAATAATAAAAAAAGAGAAAGAACTCTTGGACACAGACAACAGTGTGGTGATTGTGAGGGGAGGGGGTTGGTGGAAGTGGAAAAGTTATAGGGAGAATAATGGTGATGGAAAAAATAACATAAAATAAGAAAGTGAGACTGGGCAAAATAAAGCACAAGCCCCAGATTCCAGATTGTCATAAAGAACCTTGACATCTAAGGACCAAACCAACAGGCAGCCGGGGGGGGGGGGGGGGGGGGGAGTGATGTATTACCAACATAGTATGAGCTGTTTGAGTCACAAAGTTCTTCAAATGCTGCCATGGCAACAGGAGAGGACAGTGAATCACATATGTGTTTGGAAAGTGAATAGCCAGGAAAGAAAGGAAGTGCCACCCCCAACATGGGGAAAAGAAATCTTAAGGTAATGAACATCTGGTAGTCAAAGGACAAGGGTAAAACCTAATCCTGTCCCTAAACCTCCCCTTAAACTTAAATAGGAGCTCAGTGGCCACAAGAGTAAGGGGAAACAGGAAGTATTAGGAAAGAAACTGCTTTGTTCTTCTGGGGCTACATTGTTTTTTAATATGTCTTATGATTTCTTAGCTCAATTAAATTCATAACTCAATGCTTTAGTCCCCAAAATTTAGTCTTACCCCCAATACTAATCCTGACTTCCCCTTTAGTGTAAGTGACATTGGCTTTCCACAAGAGGACAACATTTAGCAGACATTAGCTGGCATCTGCCAATGAGACAGTAACATTCTGGTTGATATATGGGTTGGACATACGTGAACTGTTTTCTGTGTTAGTGAGACACACTGGCCTCTTAGACAAGTGTTGAAATTGAAGTTGTGTGGTAGCGGCACAGGATGGAGATAGTTTTGTAGATATCTCTTAGACCAATGGTCAGCACACTGGCTCACATCATCCTTGACCTGTGACTTCTTTTTACATTTTTAAAAGACTATAAAGAAAAAGATATAAAGAAGTAGGGTACAGACTGACAACCCTCAGAAGAGGGGGTGGTGGGGGAGGGAATAGATAAACCACAGAACTTATATACATGTATACATAATCAATGGACATAGACAACAAAGCTGGGTATGGGGTGGGGGGGATAGGGAAGAGTGTGTCTGGGGGAAAAAAAGGAGAAACATCTGTAACAAAAATAAATTAATAAAATTTTTTTAAAAAAAGAATATAGAACAGAGCCCAGGTATGGCCTGATAAACCTAAATCATTTACTAACTGGCTCTTTACAGAAAAAGTTCACTGCTCTGAATAGATTCAAAGATTCCTCCTTTCTCTGTACCACAGGCCGATGCGCCAACCGCTGAGACAAACCGGCCAGGGCAAAGATTCCTCCTTTCTAATACCTTTACAGACATCTTATTTGGGGGAGTGGGCATACAACTTTGAGACACAGTACTTGTTCTTGGAATATAATTTGGCCTCTAGCACAGCCTCTTTTGCAATAGAAAAAGACACATAATTTCAACCTCTTGCTGTTTCATCCTCTACTTGATTAGTTCATAGTATTACCAAAACTCTGTGTGTACATTTTCACAAGTTTTTTCTTTTTTCTTTTATTTTACTCAGGGGCTTCCTGGTCAAAAAGGATCTAAAGGTGAACCTGCCCTTACCCAAGGTAGTTTCAAAGGAATGAAGGTAAGAGCCTCTAAAACAGACAGCTGAGTAGGTTATAAGCCGAGCTCCCCTGGATTTGGCCCCACCTCCAATAAAAACATTTCTAGAACTAGCATTTGCATCTCTATTTAAGGGGCAGATCAAGCTGTATTTTAAAAGGAGGATCCTGAGCATTTTTTGATAGAAACATTGACAAAAATGTTTGTAACCATACTGTCAAAGATATTTGCTTTGTAGGATCTAGATCAAAAATAAGAAACAGATCAGCAAACGAGCAGTTTGCATGCATATTATTTTCTTTGACAAGCTGAGACATTTCCTGGAGGAAGATATCTTTTGTCTGCTCTAGAATCCTTGATGTCTGCATACCTTGGTTTGAAGCCATGTATGTCTCTGCCCATCTCAGCATGGCCACCAGCCCAGGATCCTGGCCCTACCCTTTTCTGTCCCTGCATACCAGACCATGACCCTTAGCTGGGCCCCTGGCTCTCTGCAAAAATTGCCTATCATCTCTGCAGCAGGTTGGAAATGTACATCTCTTCATAGAATTGACAAAAACCTTCTATATTCTTGTGACTGTACTCTTGGTTTATGCTGCCTGATATCCTGCGGGCCTTCAATAAACTCTGTTGCCAAATGATTGACACTATTTCCCTTGCAGCATGGGAAGGGAGCCCATCGTTTTCTTGCTAGTAAATCGAAATCTATGTGCCAAATATAAAGGGAAGATACACCCAAGCTCACTCAACTGAGGGTGTCACGTTTTTCTATTCTATTCATGTACAGGGCCCTGAACACTGGAAGTCACTTTGGAAGGGAGTGATTGATAGGGGTGGGTAGATGAGAACTGAAGAAGGTACAGGGTTTGGTTATAGATGCCACAGCAGAAGATAGAATGTTAGAGTTGGAAAAGACCTCATGATAGATTCATGTTGCTCATTTTACAGATAGAAAAACTGAGATATACTGAGGTTATGTGACTTGCTCAGAGAGTCACACAACCAGTTTACCTAAGAGCTAAAACATAGGCAGTACGCTTTCTATGTTGAATAGAGCTGATTTTTTTTTAAATTTCTTTATTAATTTGAGAGAGAGAGAGAGAGAGAGAGAGAGAGAGAGAGAGACATCAATGAGAGAGAACATTGATTGGCCACCTCCTGGATTGCTGTCACTGGGGATTGGGCCTACAACCTGGGCATGTGTCCTGACCGGGAATCAAACCAGTGACAAAATTTTTTTTCCCTTTTTTGATCTGAGAGAGAGGAAGAGAGAGGGAGAGATAGAAACATTGATAAGAGAGAGATGATTTTTTACCATAAGCCAAGTGCAGTGAGAATAGCAGGTGTCAAAATATGGGCATTGTCATAGCAAACACTGACTAGATAGTTTGGCCAAAAAATTAAAAGAGACCATGGACTCAGCAACTTCCACAAGATGGTTATATTACAGATTTATACAGTGACTTAAGATGCTGCAAAGTAATCAAAGATTGTATGTTCTGTTGATTCTCCCTTGAAATGTCTGATTTGCATTATATACATATGGGCATAGGTTCTCTGGGGATGAAGGAACACAGGAAGGAAAATCACCAGCCCACAGAAGCAGTTTCTAATTGATAAGTTCCTAGCAAATGTGAAAATTAATTAAAGTTAAATATGAAATACTGTTCAATCAATGTTGTAATATTTGCCCTTTAGAGTCCAGATTTTTCCTAGCATAAAGTAAATGGTTGAACATATCTAATTCATACATTTTTTAAAACACAAGACCTTGACAGAAGAGGACTAAGCTTCAGCGATGCATTTTTATGCCCATGCATCTTAGGTCTGTTATCTATGAAATACCAAAGGCTTGATTTATTAATCTCTTCAGTGTTGCCTTTGTCTGTTTCTCAGGGGGATCCTGGGCTGCCCGGACTAGAAGGAATCACTGTAAGTTGTTAGTTATGCATTGAGCTCTCAATGTTTAGTCAACAGTTACTGATTGCCCCTTTTCATTCTTCCCTTCAGTGTTTGAAGATCTTTGTGGACCTTCTCCAGGAAAATAGAGAGTTTAGGTAGACAGGGTCACACCACTGACATTTTCCAGATGAGAATGTACTGAGAGGATGGACTGTCCACCTGAAAGTTATACAGCAGGAAGACTTTTAGACCTTTAGGCCAGGAAACTACACACTCCCTGGGACAGAATTTTGCATTTCATTCAGCAAGCATTTACTAAGTGTTTTTTGTGTGTTGAGAGTGCTCTGGGTAAAACAAAAGTAGAACACTCTTCTAAAAAATTATATATGTGTGTGTGTGTTTGTGTGTGTGTGTGTTTCCTTTAAATGGCTCTAAATACTACTGAGTCCATGAAAAGTCATGAATTGTATTAACAAGAGCTTTCTGTTTTTCTTGAGTTTCCACATAGTCATCACTTTCCTTTGAAGTGGCTTAAGAAAAGCCCCTCCTTTCTTCCTTCTTGCCTGTGTCAGGGTTCCTTCCTTTCTGCTTTATTCCAGAACAGGTACTAAGCACCTATTCTCAGCAAAATTCTATGAGCGATCCCTGAGACAATGCAGACATGGTCTCTGCCCCCCACCCACGATGTGAAACACTCTTAGGAATGTACCATAAGAATGCTACAAAAGCTTAAGGGAAAAGATGATGTCCACCTAAGGATACATCATGAGAGATTTTATATCTAAAATAGGGAAGGTAGCCTCTGAGAAATGTGGATGATGCTTAGGCTGACTGGCAATGGGAGAAAGCTTTCTACACAGAAAGCAGTGTGATAAAAGGTAGGCAATAAAGAGGATGTATGCAAGTACGCATGCAAACAGAGATGAATGAGTAAGCACCAAGGGTGTCCAGTCAACTACAGCTAAACAGCGTTGACTTAGATGGTGTGTTAACTAAATTTGTAGAATAACTATATTTGCTGCATAGCTTCTCTTAGAACTCATTTTTCTACCCCCAAAGATACAATGTTTATGTACATACACAAGCATGATAAATAAAGCATGTAGATTTAGGGAGGAGAGTTTGGTGGCCAAGATGTTTGTGATCAGTAATGAGATTACAGGTTACTAGTTGTTGTCAAAGCATACATTCATGGGGAAACTTTGACTCCCTAGTTACTCTTCCACTGAAGTCTTGATTTCACTCGTCCTCTCCATTCCTTACCTGAGCACATATAACCTTTTTTTTCTGTTCGCAATTTTAATTAGGCCATACATTTCTCCATACCATCTTTCTCTTTAGATTTCATCGTCTTGTTTTTAATTTCACCATTGTTATCATTCAGTTCAAAATATCTTCTAGTTTTCCTTTCAGATGTGTGTTGTTTAATTTTCAAATATTTGGCAACTTCCCATATATGTCCCTGTTACTGATTTTTAGTTTGATTTAATTGCAGTTAGAGTGCACACTCTGTATGACTTCAATCCTTTTAAATTTGTTGATATTTGTTTTATGGTCCAGCATATGGAACCATCTTGCTGAATATGCCATACACACTTGAAGAGAATATGTATGTATTCAGCTGGTTTGGGGTATAGTGATCTAAAAAATAAAAACATTAGGTCAAGGTAATTGATAATGTTTTTTTGGATCTTCTGTGTTCTCACTGATATTTTTGGTCTAACTTATGTTGATAACTGAGGAAAGGGTGTTAAAATCTTCAACTATAATTGTGGATTTTTCCATTTCTCCTTGTGCTTCTATCAGTTTTTGCTTCATGTATTTTGAAGCTCTGCTATTAGGTGAACGCAAATCTAAAATTGAGCTATTTATTATTATGAAATGCCCCCTTTTATCCCTGGTAATATTAGTTGCCTTGAATTCTAGTTTATCTGATATTAATATAATTGTTTAGGCTTCCTTTTTAAGTTTTCTTTTTTACATCACTTTAATAGGAACATTTTTTTTCTTTTCTTTTTTTTTATCCTCACCCAAGGACATTTTTCAATATTGTGTTCAGATAGAGTGGGAGGGAGAGAGAAAAAGAGAAACATCGACGTAAAAGGGATACATTGAATGGTTGCCACCTGCACAACCGAACCAGGGCCGGGGACAAACCACAACCGAGGTACGTGCTCTTAGCAGGAACCGAACCTGGGTCTCTCTGGACCGCAGGCCAGCACTCTAACCGCTGAGCCAAACTGGCCAGGGCTGAACATTTTCAAATCTAGAGCAAAGTTGGATGAATTTTGCAGTGAACACCCTAACCATTAATATATTACTATACTTGTTTTATCCCATTTCTATCTATCCATCTCTATCCATCAGTCCATCTTATATTTATGCATTTTAAAGTGAATTGCAGAAAACAATACTCTTGCTCTAAATATTACAGCATGCCTATCACTAGCTAGACTTCAAAATTGTGTACAGTTTTTTCTTTCTATGAAAATTTACATACAATGAAATACACAAATTTTAAGTGTACATATGATGTTTTGACAAATGAATACTCTTGTGGAATCCAAACCCTTCTTAAGGTATAAAACATTCCCATCACTTTCAAAAGTTCCTTCCTGCCCCCACCTCACCCCAAACATAACCACTATTCTGATATTTTTTCATCCTTAATCATTTTTTTTTTCTATTCTAGGACCTCATATAAAGGGAATAATATAATATGTAGCCTTTGGGGTCTGACTTCTTTCACTTAGCAAGTGAGATTCATCCACATTGATTCATATATCAGTAGTTTGTTACACTTTACTATTGAGTATTTATCTCACTGTATGTATGTATCACAGTTCATTTATCAATTCTTGTATCAGTGGACTAGGACATTTCCAATTTTTTAGTAGTATGAATAAAGTTGATATGAACATTCTTGTGTAATTTTGGGGGGCATGTATTTTAATTTTCCTTAAGAAACTATCTTGCATTTTTGACCTTAGTAAAAACTTGCCTCTCTAGGGCCCACGAGGAACACCCGGCTCTCCGGGAGCTGTAGGACCTATAGGATCACCAGGATTTCAAGTAAGTAACCTAAATCTACCATGTGATCATAGAATTCATTCACATGAATGCTTTACCCACCAGGCCATGGATTTAATGTACACCAGTGTAAATGTAGTCTCTCCTAGTGAATAAAGACAACTTCTATTCCTGGAAGATTAAAATGAAGTATGCTCTTGTAAGGAGCTATGAGTTCTCTTCATATGACTATCCATTCTGTGCTTCCAAAGTCTCCTAGTCTGGATCAACCTAAAGTACAGCCCAGAGATGGAAGATACCTGGCATATTTATTGCTACCATCCACTCCCCTCACCCATGACAGACATTGATAGATAATCATACTACCATTAGCATCACCTACTCTGAGCACAGAAAAGCTTCAAAATCTTTTCAACACTGCAACTTGGACAGCTCTACCTACCTATCTCTCTTTTATATACCAATTCTGTTTTACATCACTGGCATAGGAAAAGCATAGCAAGTCATCTGTGTGGTTCTGGGAAAGCCCTGACCCAGATTGTTCTCTCTTCAGAACATGGAATCCCACCACTGATTGCTTTGGTTTAGCTTCACCAAATGTCACCATTGGCCTATTGGGAGAAATGACACATGAAACCTTCACTATTTTGACATGAATATGGTTATTGGGTCAATTTGGGAGATTTCAAAGGATATAAAAAAGGAACCTAGTGGGAGGGAGGTAGAATTTGCTTCACCAATGCTAGGCTATACCAAAATGGTAAAGGACTTATCCTCAGTGACTCTCAACATGCCCGTGTTCTTTTTGCCTGAAACTAACAAGTTCTAACTTTTTCCCTTCATTTTTAATATAGGGTCCTCCAGGTCCCCCTGGTCTTCTTGGTCTTGACGTAAGTATACTTTGTGTTGGACATTTGGCCTCCTACCACTAAGAACTCTTGTTTCCCCAGAGATATTCTGGTATAATTAAATGCATTTTTGTTTTTCCTCCCTGCACCTTGTACCCCAGGGGAATATGGGGTTAGGTTTCCAAGGAGAGAAAGGAGACAAGGTAAATACATTTTTGCAAAATACAACCTGTATTCCATAAGCTCCAAGAAATGTCTCTGGCTACACCCATGTACTTGCTTGTGCAAGGGGATTTGAATCTTTGCCTTGGGAAATGAGCATTTCCCACCCCACATGGATCTTCTGGTAGTGGTCCCTTGAAGAATGAATGCATACATGCCACACATAGGCTATTGTGGTCTTTCTTCTTTAACATACTGTGTAGTCTTCCTGCTTTCTACCTGTGAATTATGAATTCTAACAAATATACTTTCTTGAAATATATTACTTTGTATTTCTACCTGGGTATTTGTATACTGTGTCACCTTCTCTTTCCTTTTCTCTGGTTATCCTCTTATCTTAATTCTTCCTTTTCTTCTTCTTTTTTCTTGTCTTCTTCTTCCCTCCTCCTCCCCTTGCTCCTCTTTCTCCTCCTCTGTCTCTCCATCTCCTCTCTCTTGCCTCCTTTACTGTGCTTTCACCATTCTCTTTTATCTTTCCTTCCTCTTTCTCCTATTTACTTCTGTACAAGCTATATAGTAATTTGGGAGGCTCAAGGGAGACTGCAAGCTTGTTCTCCCACTTCATGGCTGCCTCTGGTAGACTGTACTGCCTCCAATGAAAAATTCAGCCTCTAATGTTCTAACATGGGCTTCACTGCCTTTGCTTGTACTCTTGGCAAATATTAGAACAACTAGAGTCTGATCATGGTTGCCAAGTAGTGGCCATTCACCTTGCTCAAACCCCTTTTTTGCTCTTTTCTAAATACCCTTCAATGCATGACCATGGCAACCATGAGCCTGCAGTTTCCTTTTATTCATCTTCCTTCCTTCCTCTGCAGTGCTGGTACAAAATGCACTTGGACAGGCATATATTTCTTCTCACCCCTTGACAGTAATAGTTTTGTTATCTCATTGATACAAGGGTCCAAAGTAATGGACAGTTTATTTGTGAGTTACATCCAGATAACAAACCCAAAATCTGGAGAAATGGTATGTGTGGTTTCTGCTTTGCTTAATGTTCCCACTTATCTTACAGGGGGATGTTGGCCTCCCTGGCCCTGCAGGACCCCCACCATCTATCGGAGAACTGGAATTTATGGGATTTCCTAAAGGGAAGAAAGGATCTAAGGTAGTGAACATTTAAGAACAGGAAAAGTTAATAAACTTTTTCCTGTTAATATCAAAGTTCACATCAAATAACCAGATTATTCAGGAAGGATAGTGGTTCTGGACAATGGATTTTGGGATAGAAGCGAAGGCAAAGCCTTGTTTGTCTTGTCCCTCATGAAAGACTATCTAAAAGGTGGGGTTTTTTCAGTATGTGCATATGAGTGTGATTGGGTTTCTTTTTTTTTTTTTTTCATCATTTTTTAAAAAATAAGTTTTTATTGATTTTTTATTTTTTATTTTATTTTATTTTTGTTACAGATGTTTCTCCTTTTTTATCCCATTGACACCCTCCTCCCCATCCCACCCATCTCATCCCCGGCTTTGTTGTCCATGTCCATTGGTTATGTATACATGCATATAAGTTCTGTGGTTTATCTCTTCCCTCCCCCCACCACCCCATCTTCTGAGGGTTGTCAGTCTGTACCCTACTTCCATGTTTCCCAGTCTACCCTATTCCTCAGACAGTTACGTTCATTATATTCCAGAAATAAGTGAGATCATGTAGTATTTGTCTTTTTCTCCTTGGCTTGTTTCACTTAGGATAATACTTTCCAGGTCCCTCCATGTCGTCTCAAAGGATAAGAGATCTTTCTTTCTTACAGCTGCATAGTACTCCATTGTGTATATGTACCACAGCTTTTTTATCCATTCGTCTACTGGTGGACACTTGGGCTGTTGCCAGATCTTAGCTATTGTAAATAGTGCTGCTATGAACATGGGGGTACATATATTCTTTCTGATTGGTGTTTCAGGCTTCTTAGGGTATATTCCTAGCAGTGGGATCACTGGGTCAAATGGAAGTTCAATTTTTAATTTTTTGAGGTAACACCATATTGTTTTCCATAGTGGCTGCACCAGTCTGCATTCCCATCAGCAGTGTGCTAGAGTCCCCTTTTCTCCACACCCTCGCCAACACTTGTTGTTTGATGATTTGTTGATGGCGGCCATTCTGACAGGTGTGAGGTGATACCTCATTGTTGTTTTAATTTGCATCTCTCTGATGATTAGTGATGTTGAGCATTTTTTCATATGCCTCTTGGCCATTTGTATGTCCTGTTTGGAGAGGAGTCTATTCAGCTCCTCTGCCCATTTTTCAATTGGGTTCCTTGTCTTCCTTTTGTGAGTTGTATGACTATTCGATATATTTTGGAAATTAACCCCTTATCTGATGTATCCTTGGCAATGATGCTCTCCCATACAGTGGGTTGCCTTTCCATTTTGATGATTGTATCTGTTGCTGTACAAAAGCTTTTGAGTTTGATGTAGTACCATGTATTCATTTTTTCCTGTTTCTTTTGCCTTAGGTGATACATCAGTGAAAATTCTGCTGCTTATGATGTCTGAAATTTTGTTGCCTACATTTTCTTATAGAATGGTTATGGATTCATGGGTCATATATAAGTCTTTTATCCATTTTGAGTTTATTTTTGGTTATGGTGTAAGTTGACAATCTAGTTTAATTTTTTTGCCTGTAGCTGTCCTATTTTTCCAACACCATTTATTAAAGAGGCTGTCTTTATTCCACTGTATACTCTTGCCCACTTTGTCAAATATTAATTGACCCATAGTGTCTTGGGTCCATTTCTGGGTTCTCTATTCTGTTCCACTGGTCTGTCTGCCTGTTCTTTTGCCAGTACCAGGCTGTTTTGATTAAAGTCGCTTTGTAGTATAACCTGATATCTGGTATTGTGATTCCACCTACTATGCCCTTCTTTTTCAAGATTGCTGGGGCTATTCAGGATCTTTTTTTGGTTGCACATGAACTTTTGAATATTTGCTCTAGTTCTATAAAATATGTCATTGGTATTTTGATGGGGATTGCATTGAATTTATAGATTGCTTTGGGTAATACGGACATTTTAATGATGTTAATTCTTCCAATCCATGAACATAGTATGTGCTTCCACTTTTTTATACCTTCCTCTATTTCTTTTTCAATGTCCTGTAGTTTTCTGCAAATAAGTCCTTTACTTCTTTGGTTAAGTTTATTCCTAGGCATCTTAATTTTTTTGCCACATTGGTAAATGGGATTGTCTTTTCAGTTTCTCTTTCTGTTAGTTCATCATTCTGTTAGTTCATATAAGAATGCCATTGATTTCTTGACATTAATTTTGTATCCTGCTACTTTGCCAAATTTACTTATTAAGTCTAGTAGATTTGTGATGGAGTCTTTTGAGTTTTATATGTATAATATCGTGTCATCTGCAAATAATGACAGTCTCACTTCCTCCTTCCCAATTTGGATCCCTTTTATTTTTTCTACTGTCCAATTGCTGTGGCTAAGACTTCCATTACTATGTTAAATAAGGGTGATGAAAGTGGGCATCCCTATCTTGTTCCTCTTCTTAAGGGAAATGCTTTTAGGTTTTGCCCATTAAGTATGATGTTGGCTGTAGGTCTTTCATATATGGCCTTTATTATGTCGAGATATGAGCCCTCTATTCCCACATTGCTGAGCGTTTTTATCAGAAATGGATGCTGGATTTTGTCGAATGCTTTTTCAGCACATATTGATATGATCATGTGGTTTTTATTCTTTATTTTGTTTCTGTGGTGTATCATATTTATTGATTTGCAAATATTATACCAGCCTTGCATCCCTGGGATGAATCCCACTTGGTCATGCTGAATAATTTCTTAGATGTATAGCTAAATCCGATTTGTTAGTATTTTGTTCAGGATTTTCGAATCTATGTTCACCAGGGATATTGGCCTGTATTTTTCTTTCTTTGTAGTGTCTTTCTCTGGTTTTGGAATTACAATTATGCTAGCCTCATTAAATAAGTTTGGAAGTCTTTCTTCTTTTTGAATTTTTTGAAATAGTTTGAGGAGAATGGGTGTTAGTTCTTCTTTGAATGTTCGGTAAAACTCCCCTGTGAAGCCGTCCGGGACTGGGCTTTTGTTTGCTGGGAGAGTCTTGATTACCTCTTCAGTTTCCTTAGTTGTTATTAGTTTGTTCAATTTTTCTATCTCTTCCTGGTCCAGTTTTGGTAGACAGTGTGTTTCTAGAAATTTGTCCATTTTGCTTAGATTGTCAAATTTGTTGCCATATAATTGTTCATAGTAGTTGTTAACGATCTTTTGTATTTCTGTGGTGTCAGTTGTTACCTCTCCTCTTTCATTTCTGATTTTGTGTATTTGGGTTCTCTCTCTTTGTTTCTTGGTGAGTCTAGCTAAGTGTCCATCAATCTTGTTTATCTTTTTGAAAAACCAGCTCAATGTTTCATTGATACTTTGAATTGTTCTTATTGGTCTCTGTCATTTATTTCTGCTCTGATCTTTACTATTTCCTTCCTTCTACTTGGTCTGGGGTTTTCTTTCTGTTTCCTTTCTGGTTCTTAAAGTTTTGAGGTTAGACAGTCCATTATAAATTTTTTGTGTTTCTTGAGGTAGGCTTGTGATACTATGAACTTCTCTCAGAACTGTTTTCACTGCATCCCATATATTTGCTGTGTGTTCATTTTTATTGGTTTTCAGGAAGTTTTTAATTTCTTCCTTGGTATTCTCGCTAACCCATTTGTTGCTTAATAACATGCTATTTAGCCTCCATGTGTTCAAATGTCTTTGCATATTTTTCTTGCAATTGATTTCTAGTTGCATGCCTTTGTGATCTGAGAAGATGGTTGATAATATTTCAATCTTCTTGAACTTGTAGAGAAGTAGGTTGTGTCCTATCATGTGGTCTATCTTTGAGAATGTCCCATGTGCACTTGAGAAGAAAGTGAATTCTCTAGTTTTAAGGTGGAATTCTCTGTATATATCTATTAAATCCATTTGGTCTAGTGCTTCATTTAGAGTCTCTGTTTCCTTGCTAATAATTTTGTCTAGAGGATCTGTACAGTGAAGTCAGTGGGGTGTTAAAGTCCCCTGCTATGATTGTATTGCTGTCAATTCCTCCGTTGAAGTCCTCCAGAAGATTTTTTCATATAGTTTGCTGCTCCTATATTGGGTGCATATATGTTTATCTAGGTTATATCTTCCTGTTAGATAGATCCTTTCAATATTACGTAGTGGCCTTCTTTCTCTCTAGGTATTGCCTCCATTTTGAAATCTATTTTATCGCCCTGGCCGGTTTGGCTCAGCGGTTAGAGCGGCGGCCTGTGGTCCAGAGAGACCCAGGTCCAGTTCCCACTAAGGGCACGTACCTCAGTTGCAGTTTGTCCCCGGCCCAGGATGGGTCGTGTGGGTGACAACCACTTGATGTGTCCCTTTCACGTCGATGTTTCTCTCTCTCTCTCTCTCTCCCTCCCACTCTATCTGAACAAAATATGGAAAATGTCCTCGGGTGAGGATGGAAAAAAAATGAAATCTATTTTATCAAATATGAGTATTGCTACCCCAGCTTTTTTTTCCTTTCTGTTTGCTTGGAAGATTGTTTTTCCATTCCTTCACTTTCAACCTATGTGAGTCTTTTGTTGTGAGGTGGGTCTCTTCTAAAGAACATATAGATGAGTCATGCTTTCTTATCCAATCAGTTACTCTGTGTCTTTTTGTCAGAGCATTCAATCCATTTACATTTAAGGTGATTATTGGTATGGACTTATTTATTGCCATTTTTGTTTAGTGTGGTTCCATTTTTCTCCCTATTTGTTCTACTAATTACAGCAGTCCTTTTAACATTATTTGCAGTGCTGGTTTAGTATTAATGTATTCCCTTAGCCTCTTTTTGTCTGGGATGCTCTTTATTTGACCTTCTAATTTGAATGACAGCCTTGCTGGGTAGAGTAGTCTTGGATTCACATCCTTATTTTTCATGACCTTGATTACTTCATGCCATTCCCTTCTGGCCTGTAGTATTTCTTTTGAGAAGTCAGCTGAGAGCCTTATGGGGGTTCCTTTGTAGGTAACCGGTTGCTTCTCTGTTGCTGCTATTAGGATTCTCTCTTTGTCTTGAATTTTTGGCGTTTTAATTACTATGTGTCTTGGTGTGGGCCTGTTTGGGTTCTTCTCACTTGGGGGTCTCCGTGCTTCTTGAACTTGGATGCCTTCTTCCTTCACCAAATTAGGGAAGTTTTCTGTCACTATTTCTTCAAATATATTCTCTAACCCTTGCTCATTTTCTTCTTCTGCGGGGACTCCTATGATGTGAATATTATTACATTTCCAATTGTCCCACAGTTCTTTTAAGCTGTCTTCCTATTTCTTAATTGTTTTTTCCTTTTGGTTTTCTGATTGGTTGATTTTTTCTACCCTGTCTTCTAATTCACTGATCTGGTCCTCAGCTTCCTCTACTCTGCTGTTTAGACCTTCCAATGTGTTCTTTTTTTCCGATATGTCATTCTTGATTTCTTCTTGGTGGTTTTTAATTTCCTATTGTTGATTTTCAACATCTCTATGTCCTTACTCATACTGTCGAGCTTCCTGAAGATCATGGCTCTGAATTCTAGCTCTGTTAACTTGCTTAACTGCTCCACATTTATCTCATCTTCAGTAGAGGTCTCTTGTTCTTTTATTTGGATTTGTTTCTGTGTTTTACCATTTTGGCTACCACAGTGGGATTTGGAGCCTGCCAAATTTTCTCTGAGTGTTGGTATTCTGCTGTTTGTGGCTCCCTCACCTTGGGTTTGGATGAGCGAGGGAGGACCCACATTAAACACCACTGTCAAGTCCTCTTTCCTGGTTAGAGTTGCTAGCCCAGTAATGGTACAGTTATGCTCTAGCTTTTTGCCTGGAGGCTCTCAGTAATGGTTACTTGAAGAGTCTTAGTTTTACAATTGAATGAAAAACTCTTTCAGGTGCTCAGTGTAAGGGGATTTTTCGAGGGTGGGGCAGATGCTCCTTGTTAGTGAGCCTCAATTTGCATTTCAATGGCCCACCTGGGTGAGGTTGAATCTCCAAGGAGGGGCTGCTGCCTCTCTCCAGAGCCCTGGGATGGAGTAAGATTGCCACCGTCTTGCATTGATGCAACTCAGCAAAAGCTCTGAGCCCCCTCCAAATCCCAAGTGTCCTCACACAGTTTCAGTCCAGTTCGCCCTCCCTCTGCCAGAGCCCAAGGTGAGTGGCTGTGGCTATTTAGGCGTCTGTCCCAACTCTGCTCTGTGGAGCCACTTGGGAGTTTAACCCAAGGGCACTGCTCACAGCTAAGGCGGCTCCTGTCTATTGGCACCCAGCCCCCGTCTCACGCCTTTGTAATCCTTCCAGGATTGAGTCAGTGTCCCTGGTTATATGATCCTCGCAAGCTGTTTTTCTGTTGCTTTTTCCTGTCGATTTGTCTGTGTTTTAGTTGTATTTCCAGTTTGGTCCTGGGAGACGGTCTGTGTAGCTTCCATTCACTCCACCGCCATTTTGGAATCTCTTTTGTGATTGGGTTGCTGAGTATTCATTTAAGTGATTATTTTCTCTGTTTCACTTTTGTAGATCCAGTTGTCAAGATGCTAAATAACTTAAAGCAAATATTAAATAGTCAGGGTTTTTTCCTCCTAACTCACAACTTTCTCAATACTTATGCTTTTCCTAAAGCACTGTGACAGAACATATAGGATATAAATTGCTGCTTTTTGAGTTACAGTATATATATATATATATATATATTGTACAGATAGAGTGGGAGGGAGAGAGAGGAAGAGAGAGAGAGAGAGAGAGAGAGAAACAACGACAGGAAGGGACACATCGAGTGGCTGCCACCCGCACCACCAACCAGAGCCGGGGACAAACTGCAACAAAGATATGTGCACTTAGCAGGAACTGAACCCGGGTCTCTCCGGACCGCAGGCCGATGCTCTAACCACTGAGCCAAACTAGCCAGGGCATATATATATATTTTTAATTCTAATATTATTTATTTATTCATTTATTTTATTAATTAATTTTAGTTACAGATGTTTCTCCTTTTCCCCCCACTGATTTCCCCCCTCACCCTCCCTCCAGGCCCTCTCCCCAGCTTTGTTGTTCATGTTCATTTTTCATACATACATGCATATAAGTCCTGTGGTTTATCACTCCCTCACCACTCCCTCCTCTAGGGATTGTCAGTCTGTACCCCACTTCCACGTCTCTGGGACTATCCCATCTCTCAGACTGTTATGTTCATAATATTCCACAAATAAGTGAGATCATATGATAGTTGTCTTTCTCTGTTTGGCTTGTTTCGCTTAGGATAATACTTTCCAGGTCCCTCCATGTCGTCTCAAAGGATAAGAGATCTTTCTTTCTTACAGCTGCATAGTACTCCACTGTGTATATGTACCACAGCTTTTTTATCCATTCATCTACTGATGGACACTTGGGCTGTTTCCAGATCTTAGCTATTGTAAATTGTGCTGCTATGAACATGGGGGTACATATATTCTTTCTGATTGGTGTTTCAGGCTTCTTAGGGTATATTCCTAGCAGTGGGATCACTGGGTCAAATGGAAGTTCAATTTTAAATTTTTTGAGGTAACACCATATTGTTTTCCATAGTGGCTGCACCAGTCTGCATTCCCACCAGCAGTGTACTAGAGTCCCCTTTTTCTCCACACCCTCAACAACACTTGTTGTTTGATGATTTGTTGATGGCGGCCATTCTGACAGTGATGAAGTGATACCTCATTGTTGTTTAATTTGCATCTCTCTGATGATTAGTGATGTTGAGCATTTCTTCATATGTCCCTTAGCATTTGTATGTCCTGTTTGGAGAGGTGTCTATTTATTTCCCCTGCCCATTTTTTAATTGGGTTCTCTGTCTTCCTTTTGTGGAGTTGTATGAACACTCTCTATATATTGGAAATTAACCCCTTCTCTGATATATCATTGGCAATTATGCTCTCCCATACAGTGGGTAGCCTTTCCATTTTGATGATTGTATCTTTCGCTGGGCAGAAGCTTTTGAGATTGATGTAGTCCCATGTGTTAATTTTCTCCTTTGTTTCTATTGCCTTAGGTGATGTATCAGTGAAAATTCTGCTGCCTATTATGTCTGAAATTTTGTTGCCTACAGTTTCTTCTAGGATTTTTATAGATTCATGAGTCACATATAAGTCTTTTATCCATTTTGAGTTTAGTCTTGTGTAGGGTGTAAGTTGATGGTCTAGCTTCATTTTTTTTTGCATGTATCTGTTCTATTTTCCCAACACCATTTATAAAAGAGGCTGTCTTTACTCCACTCTATGCTCTTACCACCTTTGTCAAATATTAATTGAGCATATAATGTTGGGTCCATTTCTGGGTTCTCTGTTGTGTTCCACTGGTCTATGTGTCTGTTCTTGTGCCACTACCAGGCTGCTTTGATTACAGTGGCTTTGTAGTGTACCCTGAAATCTGGTAATGTGATCCCTCCAACTTTGTTCTTCTTTTTCAAGATTGCTATGGCTATTCGAGGTCTTTTTTGCTTTCACCTGAACTTTTGAAGTATTTGTTCTAATTCTGTGAAGTATGTCGTTGGTATTTTTATGGGGATTGCATTTAATCTATAGATTGCTTTGGTTAATATGGACATTTTAATGATGTTAATTCTTCCAATCCATGAATAGAGTATGTGCTTCCACTTTTTTATATCTTTCTCTATTTGTTTTTTTTTTTTTTCAATGACCTGTAGTTTTCTGTGAATAGGTCCTTTATTTCTTTGGTTAAGTTTATTCCTAGGTTTTTGTTTGTTTGTTTTTTTTTGCCGCAATGTTAAATGGGATTGTTTTCTTAGTTTCTCTTTCTGTGAGTTCATCATTGGTGTTTAAGAATGCCATCGATTTCTTGATGTTAATTTTTTATTCTGCTACTTTTCCAGATTCATTTATTAAGTCTTGTAAATTTTTGATGGAGTGTTTGGGGTTTTCTACGTATAGTATCATGTCATCTGTAAATAATGACAGTTTTACTTCCTCCTTTCTAATTTGGATCCCGTTTATTTTTTCTTCCTGTCTGATTGCTGAGTTACAGTATATTTTTATAAAAAGTTATTTGCCCATGCCTGGCTGGTGTGGCTCAGTGAGCATTGACCCATGCACAAAGAGGTCTCCAGTTCAATTTCTGGTCAGGGCACATGCCTAGGTGTGGGGCAAGTCCCCATGGGGGCATGTAGGAGGTGGACAATTAATGTTCTGTCTCATTGATGTTTCTGTCTCTTTTCCTCTCCCTTACTCTCTCTCTCTAAAATCAGTAAACAAAAAAAAAATCTATATTTTTTTTTTTAAAAAAGGTATTTGCCCTTGGAACTTGAACCTGCAAAAAGGTTATACTGTTACCAAGTGACAGCAGATGTCCTATCTTACCTGATTGAACTACCAACGCTGAAGCTATAGACCTGTTTAACAGAGATATTTTATCCTTTTTCTTTATCCTCACCGGAGCACATTTTTGCATTTATCTTTAGTCAGAGCAGGAGGGATAGAGAAACATTGATGTGAGAGAGATGGCACCAAAGTTCATGCCATTAGTGGGAACCACACCTGGGCCTCTCCCATCAGTGGGCCGATGTTCAACTGCTAAGCCAAACTGGCCAGTAACCAAGATATTTTATAATCTGTATTTTGATGTGAGTGAGTGTACATATGGATGTATTTGAATGGCTGTATGCTTTTAAGCTGTGCAGATATATTCCAGTAATCTGTATTTCCTTCTTTCATGAGGTTTCCTTAAATTTTATTATTCTGTGCCTGTGGTCAAGGCATCCAGGCAGGAGAAGGAGTTTATTCTCATTTCTTTAATTTTGACATTGTGTAAGCAATAGCTCCAGGTTTCCTCCAAATTGATAGAAAGTATCCATTGATTGGAAACAGTTTGTGAGCATATGAAAGATTGCTTGTGTCCCTGATCATTCCCAAACTTTAGAGAGCCTTTCCAGGGCACATATAGGTAAATTGGCACACCAGGGAAAGACAGATTAAAGCGTTATGTGTTCCTATCCAAACTATAATTGTTATTCTTATCCTAAAACCAATTATTTTTTTTGCAGTCTGTAATTTTGGTACAAGAAATCACACTGAACAGCTTCTTTTACTAGAAAGAAAATAAATGATCAACTTTTGCATCTCCCAACCTGCCTGAACATTTGAGACTTTGTTTCAAACATTATTCTTTCCTTGTCATGGGCCTTGGTTTTTCCCATACCACAAAAGGCTCCCTAAACTATGATATCCTGGTAGTTACTTATTGAAAAGTCTGGGAAATCTGCACCACACTTTGGTGCCCCAGGCCTGATATCCCCATTGATGCCCCATTGCCCAGCCCAAGTAGCTCAAGACAGCCATCTTTCTGTTCACTGCTTCCTGCTGCTACTCACTAAGCTGTGCTTGTTTTTCCAGGGTGAACCAGGACTTCAAGGTGCCCCAGGAACCAGTGGCCCTACAGGTTTCCCGGTAAGTCTCCTTATTTGATCAACATGTATACAGTATTTTATTGATCAAAAGTGATAGCAATAGAAGGCTAACAGGAAGACTTTGTTCTATAGTTATTGTAAAGAATTCCAACATCTTCATTATTAGAAGGCATTTGAAATGTTCTTGTTTCTTGAATCCATGGGAACTTAGCATAGTTATTCATGAGACTATATATCTTAGAGTTTATTTGCTGAAGCTGTAGAGTTAAAACATACCTAAGTTTGCCCAGCTGTTGTGGATCATTGGTTGAGTGTCAACTCATGCACCAAGAGGTCGCCAGTTCAATTCCTGGTCAGGGCACTTGCCCAGGTTGTGGGCCCGATCCCCAGTGGGGGGGCATGCAGGAGGTGGCCAATTGATGTTCTCTCTCATCAATGTCTTTATCTCTCTCCCTTTCCTTTCGTCTCTCTCTAAAATCAATAAAGAGAGATTATTAAAAAAAACAACAAAAAAAAAAACAAACAAACAAACAAACAAAAAAAAACAGATGTAGGCCCTGGCCAGTTTGGCTTATCAGAGTATCGGCCTGTGGACCAGAGAGACCTGGGTTTGGTTCCCGCTAAGGGAACGTACCTTGGTTGCAGTTTGACCCTGTCCCCGGTTGGGGTTGTGTGGGTGGCAACCAGTTGATGTGTCTCTCTCATGTCAATGTCTCATTCTCTCTCTCTCTCTCTCTCTCTCTCTCTCTCTCTCTTTCTCCCTCTCTCCCTCCCCCCTCCCTCTCTCCCTCCCTCCTGCTCTATCTGAAGATAAATGCAAAAATGTCCTCAGGTGAGGGAAAAAAAAAACAGATGTAGGCTTGACTTCTGGCGTCACCAGCTTCTAGCTATGTGACATTGGACAATTTTCTTAACTTAATGAAAAGAACTTATCACATACCTGGAATTTATAAATTGTTCAGTAATGGGAGTTAAATTTTGCAATCCTATCTTCACTTTCCTATCTGCCTTTGTATCTTAGATTCTTTCACTCAAAAAACCTTTTGAGGGGCCCTATATGCTAGGCGTTCTGCTAGACTCTGAGGCTACAAGAGTTATACCAGTTCAATAATTAAAAGTCCCCGTCCTTGAGGAGAGTGCATTCTAATAAAAGAGTGAGGGAAGAGACAGACAATAAACAAGTAAACAAATAAATCAAGTATAAGTTTATGTAGTAGTAAGGGACTCTAGAAGATAAAAAAAATAAAATAAATGAGACTGAAAATGGCGGCGAAGTGAATGGAAGCTACACAGACCATCTCCCAGGACCAAACTAGAATTACAACCAAAATAAAGACAAATCATCAGGAAAAGGCATCCAAAAAGCAACTTAGGGGACCACATAACCAGGAACACTGACTCAATCCTGGTAACCTTGCGAAGATGCGAGAGGGGGCCGGGAGCCCACAGTCCGCAGCAGCCTGAGCTGGGAGCTGCGGCAGCCTTGGCTGGGACCTGCAACCTCACCTGGGAGCTTCGCCCTTGGCTAGGAGCTGCACCCTCAGCTGGTAGCTGCCGCAGCTTTGGCCTGGAGCAAAGTCCTTAGCTGGGAGTGACACCCTTAGCTGGGAGAGGCGCCCTTAGCTGGGAGCGGCTTGCATGGGTTAAACTCCCAGGCACTTCCACAGTGCAGAGCCAGGACATAGGCTAAAACAGCAGCAGCCACTCACTTTGGGCTCTGGCAGAAGAAGGGCAGACTGGACTGGAACTGTGTGGGGACACTCAGGATTTGGAGGGCACTCAGAGCTTTTGCTGAGTTGCAGCAATGCAGGACTGTGGTCATCTTACTCCTTCCCAGGGCACTGGGCAGAGGCGGTGGCCCATCCCTCAGAGATTCAACCCCACACAGTGGCCATTGAAATGCTAATTGAGGCCCATTAACAATCAGCATCTGCCCCACCCTCAGGAAATCATCTTACACTGAGCACCTGAGGAAGTTTTTCATTCAACTCAGAAACCAAGGTTCTTCAGGTGACCACAACTTATAGCCCCCAGGCAAAAAGCTAGAGGATAACTACCATTCCCTGGGCTAGCAAATCCAACCAGGAAAGTAAGACTTGACAGTGGTGATTAACTTGGGTCCTCCCTGCTTCATCCAAACCCAGGAGAGGGAACCACAAACAGCAGAACACCAACACCCACAGGGAAAATTTGGCAGGCTCCAAAGTGCACTGTGATAGCCAAAATGGTGAAACACAGACACAAAGGCAAAATGAAAGAACAAGAGACCTCTACCGAAGATGAGATAAATGAGGTGCAGTTACACAAGTTAACAGAACTAGAATTCAGAGCCATGATCTTGAGGAAGTGCAACAGCATGTGTAAGAACATAAGAACAATGAGAAAATAGGTAGAAATGTTGAAAATTAACCAGTAGCACATTAAAAACCACAAGGAAGAAATGAAAAATGACATATCAGAAATAAAAAATACATTGGAAAGTCTAAATAGCAGAGTAAAGGAAGCTGAGGACCGGATCAGTAAATTAGTAGATAGGGTAGAAAAAATCAAACAATCAGAAAACCAAAAGGAAAAAAAACAAATAAAAAAACAAGAAAACAGCTTAAGAGAACTGTGGGACAACTGGAAACGTAATAATATTCGCATCATAGGAGGCCTTGAAGAAGAAGAAAATGAGCAAGTGTTAGAGAATATATTTGAAGAAATAGTGACAGAAAACTTCCCTAATTTGGGGAAAGAAGAAGGCATTCAATTTTAAGAAGCACAGAGAGCCCCAAGTAAGAAGAACCCAAACAGGCCCACACCAAGACACATAGTAATCAAAGTGCCAAAAATTAAAGACAGAGAGAATCCTAAAAGCAGCAACAGACAAGCAACAGGTTACCTACAAAGGAAACCCCATAAAGCTCTCAGCTGACTTCTCAACAGAAGCACTACAGGCCAGAACGGAATGGCATAAAGTAATCAAGGTCAAGAAAAACAAGGATCTGAATCCAAGACTACTCTACCCAGCAAGGCTATCATTCAAAATAGAAGGTCAAATAAAGAGCTTCCCAGACAAAAAGAAGGTAAGGGAATACATTAGTACTAAACCAGCACTGCAAATAATGTTAAAAGGACTGCTGTAATTAGCAGTAGAAAAGGGAAGAAAAATAGAACCACACTAAACAAAAATGGCAATAAATAAGTCCATATCAATAATCACCTTAAATGTAAATGGATTGAATGCTCCCATAAAAAGACACAGAGTAGCTGATTGGATAAGTAAGTATGACTCATCTATATGTTCTTTACTAGAGACCCACCTCACAACAAAAGAGTCACATAGGTTGAAACTGAAGGGATGGAAAAAAATCTTCCAAGCAAATGAAAAGGAAAAAAAAGCTGGGGTAGCAATACTCATATCTGATAAAATAGATTTCAAAATGAAGGCCATAACTAGAGACAAAGAAGGCCACTACATAATATGGAAAGGATCTATCCAACAGGAATATATAACCTTGATAAACATATATGCACCCAATATAGGAGCACCAAAATATATGAAAAAAATCTTCTGGATGACTTCAAAGGAGAAACCAACAGCAATACGATCATAGCAGGGGACTTCAAAACCCTGCTGACATCACTGAATAGATCATCTAGACAAAATTTAACAAGGAAACACAGACTCTAAATGAAGCACTAGACCAAATGGATTTAATAGATATCTACAGAGAATTACACACCAAAACTACAGAATTCACTTTCTTCTCAAGTGCACATGGGACATTCTCAAAGATAGACCACATGTTAGGACACAAAGTCTCTACAAGTTCAAGAAGATTGAAATCATATCAAACATCTTCTCAGATCAAAATGGCATGAAACTAGAAATCAACTGCAACAAGAACATGCAAAGACATTTGAAAACATGGAGGCTAAATAGTATGTTATTGAACAATAAATGGGTTACTATGGTGATCGAGGAAAAAATTAAAAACTTCCTGGAAACCAATAGAAATGAACACACAACAACACAAAATCTATGGGATGCAGCAAAAGCAGTTCTGAGAGGAAAGTTCGTAGCACTACAGGCCTACTTCAGAAAACAAGAAAAATCTGTAATGGACTATCTAACTTTACAACTTAAAGAACTAGAGATAAAACAAAAAGGAATCCCAGAGCAAGTAGAAGGAAGGAAATAATAAAGATCAAAGCAGAAATAAATGACATAGAGTCCAGAAAAAACAATTCAAATGATCAATGAAACAATGAGCTGGTTTTTCAAAAAGATAAACAAGATCGATGGATCCTTAGCTAGACTCACTAAGAAATGAAAAGAGAGAACCCAAATACACAAAATCAGAAGTGAAAGAGAAGAAGTAACAACTAACACTACAGAAATACAAAAGATCATTAACAAGTACTATGAACAATTATATAGCCACAAATTCGACAATCTAAGCAAAATAGAAAAATTTCTAGAAACACACAGTCTCCCAAAACTGGACCAGGAAGAGGTAGAAAACTTGAACAAACTAATAACAACTAAGGACATTGAAGAGGTAATCAAGACTCTCCCAGCAAACAAAAGCCCAGGCTCGGATGGTTTCATGGGGGAGTTTTATCGAACATTCAAAGAAGAACTAACACCCATTCTCCTCAAACTATTTCAAAAAATTCAAGAAGAAAGATTTCCAAACTTGTTTTATGAAGCCAGCATAATTCTAATTCCAAAACCAGAAAAAAACACTACAAAAAAAGAAAACTACAGGCCAATATCCCTGATGAACATAGATGCCAAAATCCTGAACAAAATACTAGCAAATCGGATCCAGCAATACACCAAAAAAATTATTCAGCATGACCAAGTGGGATTCATCCCAGGAATGCAAGGATGGTGTAATATACGCAAATCAATAAACGTGATACACCGCATAAATAAAATGAAGAATAAAAACCATATGATCATATCAATAGATGCCGAAAAAGCCAGCATCCATTTCTCATAAAAATGCTCAGCAATGTGGGAATAGAAGGATCATATCTCGACATGATAAATGCCATATATGAAAGACCTACAGCCAACATCATACTCAATGGGCAAAAACTAAAAGCTTTTCCCTCAAGAACAGGAACAAGGCAAGGATGTCCACTTTCACCACTCTTGTTGAACATAGTACTGGAAGTCTTAGCCACAGCAATGAGACAGTAGAAAAAATAATAGGGATCCAAATTGGAAAGAAGGAAGTGAAACTGTCATTATTTGCAGATGACATGATACTATATGTAGACAAACCCCATAGACTCCATCAAAAATTTACTAGACTCAATAAGTGAATTTGGAAAAGTCGCAGGATACAAAATTAAGGTTGAGAAATCGATGGCATTCTCATACACCAATGATGAACTCACAGAAAGAGAAACTAAGAAAACAATCCCATTTAACATTGCGGCAAAAATAAAATAAAATAAAAAGATACCTAGGAATAAACTTAACCAAAGAAATAAAGGACCTATCCACAGAAAACTGCAGGTCATTGAAAAAAGAAATAAAGAATGATATAAAAAAGTGGAAGCACATATTCTATTCATGGATTGGAAGAATTAACATCATTAAAATGTCCATATTAACCAAAGCAATCTATAGATTAAATGCAATCCCCATAAAAATACCAACGACATACTTCACAGAATTAGAACAAATACTTCAAAAGTTCAGGTGAAAGCAAAAAAGACCTCGAATAGCCATAGCAATCTTGAAAAAGAAGAACAAAGTTGGAGGGATCACATTACCAGATTTCAGGGTACACTACAAAGCCACTGTAATCAAAGCAGCCTGGTAGTGGCACAAGAACAGACACATAGACCAGTGGAACACAACAGAGAACCCAGAAATGGACCCAACATTATATGCTCAATTAATATTTGACAAAGGTGGTAAGAGCATAGAGTGGAGTAAAGACAGCCTCTTTTATAAATGGTGTTGGGAAAATAGAACAGATACATGCAAAAAAAAAAAAAAAAATGAAGCTAGACCATCAACTTACACCCTACACAAGACTAAACTCAAAATGGATAAAAGACTTATATGTGACTCATGAATCTATAAAAATCCTAGAAGAAACTGTAGGCAACAAAATTTCAGACATAATAGGCAGCAGAATTTTCACTGATACATCACCTAAGGCAATAGAAACAAAGGAGAAAATTAACACATGGGACTACATCAATCTCAAAAGCTTCTGCCCAGCGAAAGATACAATCATCAAAATGGAAAGGCTACCCACTGTATGGGAGAGCATAATTGCCAATGATATATCAGAGAAGGGGTTAATTTCCAATATATAGAGAGTGTTCATACAACTCCACAAAAGGAAGACAGAGAACCCAATTAAAAAATGGGCAGGGGAAATAAATAGACACCTCTCCAAACAGGACATACAAATGCTAAGGGACATATGAAGAAATGCTCAACATCACTAATCATCAGAGAGATGCAAATTAAACAACAATGAGGTATCACTTCATCACTGTCAGAATGGCCGCCATCAACAAATCATCAAACAACAAGTGTTGGTGAGGGTGTGGAGAAAAGGGGACTCTAGTACACTGCTGGTGGGAATGCAGACTGGTGCAGCCACTATGGAAAACAATATGGTGTTACCTCAAAAAATTTAAAATTGAACTTCCATTTGACCCAGTGATCCCACTGCTAGGAATATACCCTAAGAAGCCTAAAACACCAATTGAAAAGAATGTACCCCCATGTTTGTAGCAGCACTATTTACAATAGCTAAGATCTGGAAACAGCCCAAGTGTCCACCAGTAGACGACTGGATAAAAAAGCTGTGGTACATATACACAATGGAGTACTATGCAGCTGTAAGAAAGAAAGATCTCTTATCCTTTGAGACGACATGAATGGACCTGGAAAGTATCATCCCAAGTGAAACAAGCCAAACAGAGAAAGACTAGTATCATATGATCTCACTTATTTGTGGAATATAATGAACATAACAGTCTGAGGAATGGGGTAGTCCCAGAGACGTGGAAGTGGGGTACAGACTGACAATCCCTAGAGGAGGGAGTGGTGGGGGAGTGATAAACCACAGGACTTATATGTATGTATGTATGAAAAATGGACATGGACAACAAAGCTGGGGAGAGGGCCTGGAGGGAGGGTGAGGGGGGAAATCAGTGGGGGAAAGGAGAAACATCTGTAACAAAAATAAATTAATTAATTTCAAAAAAAGTTAAGTGATGGAGTGGGGATGGGGAATGGGGTAGGCTGCTTTGGACAATGGTCAAGAAAGGTCTCTCTGAGGAAGTACATATTATAAGGGAACAAATGTGAAGGTCAGGAAGATTGTTTTTGATTGAGGGAACCATAAATATGAAGACCCTAATTTTTGAAAAAGTTCAGAGCTTTTGAGGAACTACAAGAAGTTGAATGGATGAAAGCAGAGTGAACAAGGCCAAGAACCAGGCATTAGAAGGCAGAGAGGAGCTAGATCATATATATTTTTATAGGTCAAATGTGGCTTTTATGTTAAATGCAGCATGAATCCATTAGACGGCTCTAACTTGTATTCTTAAGATCACTCTTGTTGGGGGTGAGAATGGGGGAGTGGAGAAAGCAGGGAGTGTGAGGCAGCAAACAGAGTCTATTATAATACTCCAGGTGAGAGGTGGTAGTGGCTTGGGCTAGGGTGATAACAATGAAAATGGAGAGAAGTGCATGGATTCAAAATGTAAACAGGACATACAAATGGCCAAGAGACATATGAAGAAATGCTCAACATCACTAATCATCAGAGAGATGCAAATTAAACAACAATGAGGTATCACCTCATGACTGTCAGAATGGCCACCATCAACAAATCATCAAACAAATGTTGGTGAGGGTGTGGAGAAAAGGGGACTCTAGTACACTGCTGGTGGGAATGCAGACTGGTGCAGCCACTATGGAAAACAATATGGTGTTACCTCAAAAATTTAAAATCGAACTTCCATTTGACCCAGTGCTCCCGCTTCTAGGAATATACCCTAAGAAGCCTGAAACACCAATCAGAAAGAATATATGTACCCCCATGTTCATAGCAGCACTATTTACAATAGCTAAGATCTGGAAACAGCCCAAATGTCCATCAGTAGACGAATGGATCAAAAAGCAGTGGTACATATACACAATGGAGTACTATGCAGCTGTAAGAAAGAAAGATCTCTTATCCTTTGAGACGACATGAATGGACCTGGAAAGTATTATCCTAAGTGAAACAAGTCAAGCAGAAAAAAAACAAATACTAAGTAATCTCACTTATAAATGGAACATAATGAATATAACAGTCTGAGGAATAGGGTAGTCCCAGAAACACGAAAGTAGGGTACAGACTGACAACCCTCAGAAGAGGGGGTGGTGGGGGGTGGGAAGAGATAAACCACAGAACTTATATGCATGTATACATAACCAATGGACTTGTACAGCAAAGCCGGGGACAGGGAAGAGGGTGTCAATGGGGTAAAAAAGGAGAAACATCTGTAACAAAACTAAAATTAAAAAAAAAAAAAATTTAAAGTAAAAAAAAATGTAAAAAGTTTAAATTTTTTATTATGGAAAATTTTAAACATATACAAAGTAGAGAGAATGGCACATGATACAAGTGTCAATTGCTGACAAGTGTCAATTGCCAACTCATAGCCAATTTGAAGCAAATAACAGACATATTTCATCACAAATTTCTAAGAGATGGGGGCTTTTAAAAACAGTGACAATATCATCATCAGTAATTAATTATTAGTAATTGCTTAATATCAGTTAGTAAGTCAGAAATCAGATTTGTGGATGTATCATGAATATATATTTTAAAATTATCTTACTGGAATTAGAATCCAAGAAAAGGCCTACATGTTGCACTTGGTTCATATGTCTCTTAAATTAGAAGATATGTTTTGAAGGAGAAGCTGACAAATTTTCATGGGTTGATTGAAGGGGTAGAGAGGGAAGTAAGTGAATCAAAGGTGAACGAGCTTGCCTCTGCTTGCTGGTAATGTAGGAATGGATGATGCTAGTGCTTCTCTACAGTTCTTTAAAACACTGTGTCTCTCTGGGTGGCCAGAAAACAGAGACAGTAGAGCCAGTGGCACAGGTTGTTTCCAAGATGATCCCTATTATTCTGTAGAAACATAGGTGAACAGAATCATCTGTTCAATGTCCTTGATTTTAATCAGCTCGATATCTAATGAATCAGGAAGAAAGAGAACCCTAATCTTGGAGACAGGACACATGGGCTTCAGACCCAGCTCCAATTCTGAGCCTCTGAATCTCTCTGTATATCTATAATATAGCAATGGACCTATCTACTGTTTTGAGAGCCAACTCTCAATGTATGTGAAGTTTGTTTGCAAAGTCTAAAACTGTGCTGTTCAAAATGATAACCACCAGCTACATATGGCTACTGAGCCCTTGAAATGTGTTTAGTCTAAAATGAGTGTAAAATACCCACCAGATTTTAAAAACTAGGTGTGAAAAAAATCTAAAATATCTCATTAACAATTTTTACTTCAATGTTGAAATTACAATATTTACCATATATTAGGTTAAATTAAATGTTACTAAATTAATCTCACCTATTTATTTAACTTTTTTTAAGGTAGCTACTAGAAAATTTAAAATAACATAGTAGCTCACGTTGTATTTCTATTGCACAGCATAGGTATAAAGTACTTTGCACGTGGGCTAGGGAAGGTTTGCACCTTCCTTTGTGAGCATTTCACATAGATTCTAGTCACCTCGCGTGATGCCTATGAGGGGAGCAATGTGAGCTAGGCTTACCTTTTTGTACTGATGAAAAAACCATGACCTGAACAAATGGAGAGGCTTGTCCAGAGTCACACAACAAGCTATTACCAGAACCAAGGCAGAAACTCAGCTTTCTTTAATTCTATCAACTCAGGGCTTTTCCCCATACCACACTGCCCCCTACAGTCCAGTTCATTCTTCTCATTATGGTGGTGGATCTCTGGTGTTATTGGCTTCACTGGCTCACACTCCCTCTCCCCTCCCTCTCATTCCCTTCCCATGTTTACCTCAGAGACTCCCCCCTCCTGCATTTTCACCCTGTTCCCTTTTGTCCTGTAAAAGAAAGAGAGACTGGCTGACAACAATGCAAGGTGATAGATCGTAATACCATTTGAAACTCAGTATTTCCAATGTTTCACAATGTGGGCTGAAAAATAGATACTCCAATTGATTGTAAATACATCAAAGCTGAAAACTACCTCTCTTTATATAGCATAGCACATTTTCAGAGGGTACAAATCAAGAAACCAGAGTTCTTAGCCCACTTCAGCATATATTTGATGTGCAACCATAGACAATTCAAGTAACTCCTTCACTTCTAACATCTCTACCTGCTTAATGGGAACATCCATAGGTATCTTATGTGCCTTAGGACAGAAAACTTGTGAGAATACAGGTGGTAACATGTTTGAGATATTCGGGTTTTTTTTTTTTTTTAAAGAAAACGCACTTCGCAAATCCAAACCCCTCACATAAGCTTTCAATTATCCACAGAAGGCAGTGCTGAGGATGGAAATCTTTAGGGTATCCAAAATGTTCTCTTTAACCATTTGTTTCCTTTTCATATGAGACTAAATCTTTGCAGAAATTGCTGACAAGTGGCCAACCTGACAGATTTATGCCTCACATTCTTTCTCCTGCTCCCTTTGCAGTGAACAAATATCCCTGATTTTTGGCTTAGTCCCAGCTTCACACATCTTACCCTATTGTCCCCAGAAGCATACTCACACTTCTAGGCCACATGTACTCCCATGGAGATTTCAGAATCATGCAGCTGTGTGTTGTCTGTCCAAGGGACCAGCAAACACAGGGTAAGGCAAAATGGAAGAGATGAGGAGAGAGAGAAGAAACCTACTGAGTGGATCTGAGGCAGCTACTGGATAGGCGGGGTTCTTCTTCAATTGTGCACCAGGCTTTCCAGGCACTCTGGGTAGGTCCTTTGGAGATAGAGCCCCCAGGTTGCCAGACTTAAGCTAGGCTCTGGACCCTGGTGCCCTGAGGGGCAATAGCAGCAGTGTGACATGGTTAGAGTTGAGAAGGAGACCACTTTCCTAACCTCTCAAGTTTCAAATCTCAAGTTACACTCGAATGCCAAGCAGAACAGATTTCTGCAGTTTAGCTTCCAAAATATTACCACAAATCCCACCCCATTTCCGCCCCCATGACCTCCCTCCCCCTTTTCATGCTTCAGCCTCCCTTCTGCCTTCCCCAGTTAGAGCAGCCACCCCTGCAGTGGAGGGGTTCTAGCCATCTCCATTGCCTTCACTGGGGCCATGGGGTACCATTTGGGTTGGGGAGAAGCTAGAGCAGAGTGTGACTGTGTGGTGGTCTCCCTCTCAGGGCAGCATCTCTGAGGACCATGGCCAAAGTGTCTCTCTCTAGGCAGTGGGGCCTGACACCCCTTTGTTCCAGCCTAATGTTTGTAACTTGTCTGTGTGTTTTTCTTTGTTTTCTTTTTACTGTAACCATTTTTAATTTTTGTTATATCTACTTTAAAATTAGAGATGACATACAATATTACATTAGTTACAGATGTACAAAAGTGGATAGACATGTGTATACCTTACGAAGTGATCACCACCATAAGTCTAGAAAATATCTGTCACCATACATATTTATTACAATATTATTGACTATATTCCCTGTGCTGTACTTTACACCACTGTGACAAGTTGTAGAACTTAGCTTGCTTTTTTTTGCATCATCTTCCCCACCCAGACCCAGTGACTATGTTATCCTCCCTTACTTCTGCTCAAGTGACTGAAATTGGATTATTTTCAGAGCCACTAATATCCTTGAACCAAAAATACCAGTATTTTTGGAGAGCAGGCCTGTAAATAGCCAAGATAGTGCTTTAATGAGGCTTTCCTGGCCAATGGTGAGAAGGGGTAAGAGAGCAATGGATAAAGGACAACTCATGAAAAGAACTGGCTGTGAAAGGGCCAGGTCCTAGGATATCTTGCTAGAACAGATTGTTCAGCAGGGCCTTTATTGGTGCCTCCCTGTGCTGGAGACAAGCTAAGCCTACAGTCCAATATCTTGCCAAATAATCTATTTTGTATTGGCTTTAACTCACACTCACAAATTACTTTTTTTTTTTTTTTGAAACTTCTTATGTGTTTATTTTTGTTCACATTGTAGTGCAAGTTCTCAGACCTTTCTCTGAGAAACAAGAGTCCAGAGGCTCTTGCTGCCTTCTGAAGAAGGAATACAAGGCTCCCTTATCTTTACAACTGTGGAAAGATATGTGGGGTGGGGAATAAGACAGTTCCTCAATATTTCTTCTCCCTTTGCAACAGTTTTGTTATATGGGTCATTATTCCATTTAATTCAACAAGTATGCATTGGACCTTGTATGTGTTCAGCCTGCAGTAATGTGCCGTGGAGGAGACAGAAGGGAGTGTGATAGCAACCTTCTGCTTATAAACTATATAACCCATCTTAGCTCTTTAAGAGTTTGGGGCAGCATGAGCTGCCATAGCTTCCATGGACAGAACAGAGAAAGCTGCTTGAGGTGCTTCACTTTAGAGGCCAACAGACCCACCAGGTGGCAGTATGCATTGGTTTCCAATTTGAGATCCAGAACAGGTTTTATATAAGTTTCCATTCAGTTTGAGCCACAGGCCTTTCAAACAGAAAACCTATTCAGCATGCAGTCTGAGCTATTTGACTCATAACTATAGATGTAGAGAAAGGCAAATAGAAACCAAAACCTGCTTTGAATCAGACCCTTCACAGACACATTCTCCCCCAATAAAAAAACAAAAACCAGTAAAAAACAAACAAAAAAAACCCTTGAGCCTAGAAAGCTAAGAACTATTCAGCTAGTTTTCAGTATCCATGGGAATGCTCTTAGTATATAAAAGAAGAAATACTATAAACAGGATTGGAGCAGTGCCTTCACAACTAGTTGAGCTAGGTCACATCAAGAGGACAACAGGTGCCCTGGCCGGTGCTCAGTGGTTAGAGCGTCAACTTGCAGACCAAAGAGGACAACAAGTAATGAATATGCTACAGCATTAATGTCTTTCACAAGCTTACATGTAAGAAATCTTACTGGAGGACTTCCGGTCAAGATGGCGGCATAGGTAAATGCAGTACTCACCTCCTCCCACAACCACATCAAAATTATAACTAAACTACAGAACAACCATTATTCAGAATTACCTGAAATTTAGCTGAATGGAAGTCCTACAACTACAAAATTAAAGAAGAGGCCACATTAAGACTGGCAGGAGGGGTGGAGGCATGGACAGGCTGGTTCCACACCCACGTGTGGCAGATAAAAATCAGGGGGATATCTCAGCTATGAAGATCCTCCCTGAGGAGTGAGGGGTCCCCATCCCACAACAGGTTCCCCAGATCAGGGTTCCAGTGCCAGGAAAAGAAGTCCCCATAACTTCTGGCTGGAAAAACCAGCAGGAATTGAGGCTCAGGGAGGCTGAGGCTATTAGAGTCCCAGACAGTTCCTCTTAAAGGGCCCACACACAAACTTACTTGGACCTACTCCTTCCAGACTCCAGTGTGGGGGAGGCAGCTCGAAAGTCATCAGAGACATATGGGGAAGAACTCAGTTGTTTGACATTGAAACAAGGGCTGAAGAGGCAGCTTTCTTCCAGACATATGTGCTGGTGGAGGCCCTTGTTTCTTTGGTGAGCTCTTCCCCTACAGGGCAGTCAGAGGTACACCATGTCTGGGACACCAGCAACCTGGCTCATATTTTTTGCCCCACCCTGGTGATTCCCTGAGGCCCTGTCCCACCCAACTTTCGGGCCCACCCAAGCTATTTCCAGTAGCTTTACCATAGGATTGCCGTGTTTTGGCTCCTGTTTCAGATTTTCCTAAATTCTCTCAAATAAGCAGCATCTGGTCTCAGGGAGCCCCATACCTCTTGCTAAGTGGCCCCAGACCTGGCACTAGAAGCATCCAGCCTTAGTTCACAGCTTGGCTTTGCCTGGACTCCTCTAAGCCCAGCACAAGAAGCAGCCATCTGTAGATCCCTCTGTAGCTTATGCCTGGTAGCCCTGCGTAGAACACAGGCAGAGGCTGACCTTGCCCCAGAGCCAGCACACCCAGTGGACAGCTTCAAACCATGTCAAAACACCACCACCCAACCACCTCCACAAGTGACACACTCAAGGAATGGACTCAGAGGGTACCAGAGCCCTGCTGAAGTAAGCCTTGCTCTGTGTGGTGGGCCCTGCACAGCTGATCCTCCAAAGTAGTCAGAGATCAGTAGGCACAGCCAGCCCTTGCAGCTCATTAGCCTGAATAAAACCCCCCATTAACATGCCAACAGCAATCAAGACTCAATTACAACAGAAGGGTGAACAGTCCATATGAGGAGTGTACCTTGAGGGCCCAGGTGGAGTGACCAAGGAGGCTGTTCCACTGGACCCTACAGGACACCTACTATAATAGGCCACCCTAGGAAGCCTAGGAGACAAAGTAACTCTACCTAGTACATAGAAACAAACACAGGGAGGCAGCCAAAATAAGGAGACAAAGAAACATGTCTCAATTGAAAGAACAGAACAAAACTTCAGGAAAAGAACCTAATGAAATGGAGGTAAGCAATCTAACAGATGCAGAGTTCAAAACACTGGTTATAAGGATGCTCAATGAACTTAGTGAGAATTTCAAGGAACTTAGTGAGGACCTCAAGAGCATAAAAAAGGACCAGTCAGAAATGAAGGATGCACTAACTGAAATAAAGAATAATTTACGGGGAGTCAATAGTAGAGTAGGTGAAGCTAAGAAGCAAACCATCAATTTGGAATATAAAGAAGCAAAAAACACCCACCCAGAGCAGCAAAAAGAAAAAAAGAATCCAAAAAATAAGGATAGTATAAGGAGCCTGTGGGACAACTTCAAGTGTACCAACATTTGCATCATGGAAGTGCCAGAAGGAGAAGAGAGAGGGCAAGAAATTGAAAACCTATTTATAAAAATAATGACAGAAAATTTCCTTAACTTGGTGAAGGAAACAGACATACAATTCCAGGAAGCACAGAGAGTCCCAAACAAGATGAACCCAAAGAGGTCCACACCAAGACACATCATCATCAAAATGCAAAAGGTTAAAGACAAAGAGAGAATCTTAAAAGTAGCAAGAGAAAAGCAGTTAGTAACCTACAAGGGAGCTCCCATAAGACTGTTAGCTGATTTCTCAAAAGAAACTTTGCAGGCAAGAAAGGAGTGGCAAGAGGTATTCAAAGTGATGAAAAGCAACAGCCTACAACCGAGATTACTCTATCCTGCAAAGCTATCATTTAGAATCGATGGTCATATAAAGGGTTTCCCAGACAAGAAAATCCTAAAGGAGTTCATCACCACCAAAATAGTATTATATGAAATGTTGACAGGTCTTCTTGAAGAAGAACAAAAGTATAAACACTAAATGGCAATTAATGCATATCTATGAACAATTGAATCTACAAACAAAATGAGCAAGCAGAACAGAAACTGACTCATAAATGCAGCAAAATTTTTCTTGGTTTCCATATGGAAAGGGGCTGGGGGGATGAGTGAAAATGGTGAAGGAATTAAGAAGTACAAATTGATTGTTAGACTGGTGAACCTCAAATGGAAGGGGAAAGGGAGGGCAGGAAGAGGTAAATTAAAGAACTTACATGCACATATACATAACCAATAGACATAGAAAATAGTGTAGGGAAGGCGGGAGGGGGCAGAGACAGGGATGAGGGGGTCAATGGGGGGAAAGGGAGCACATCTGTAATACATTCAACATTAAAGATAAGTTTAAAAAGAAAAAGAAATATTCACTGCCTCCTTTACTCTCACAATAGGCTTGCATGTTGTTTGCCAAACTCTGTGCTCCATAAAGTCCAATTTTAAGCAATAACAAAATGGCTTTGATTTAGTTTGCTGGGAAAGTCTTTATCCACTTAGGTAATGAACTCTTCTGTATCTAGGAGCCCTGAATATGCTTGTCTTAGACCCAGTGGGGAGGAAACTCTTTCTCACTCACTCTTCTTTTTGGATTTCTGCTTCTCCATAAAGCACCCTCCAGTCATATTCATGGCTGTAAGCCCTCAACTCTAGTGAGCAGGGAAAGAGTGATTGGAACCCATGTCATAGTCTCCTTTGAAGTGCTCCTAGGGCCTGCAGGTTTCTAGACCAAGCCAAGATAGAAAGACTTCCCACTGAGAAAGATATTGCAGTCATCATATATCCAAAGGACAAAAGATCTTCACTCTAGTATCGACCACCAAGAATTAACAGTTCTCCATTTGTGGGTCAAAGAACCAAGCTCCTAGATGGTGGAAGAAAAGCCTATTCTCATGGAAAGGGCCCTGAAATGGAAGTCTGATCACCTGGCTTTCTCACTGATTCTGTAACCCATACAAGATGCTTAGCACTTCTGAGTGTTAGTCTCCCCATCTGCAAAATCAACGAGGTCAGATATTTTATCATTTCTATGCTGTTAATCCATGTTACTATAAATATATGCAATATTGTTTTGGGAAGAAGACATTACTTCTAGAACCAAAATAGAACTTTGAATGAATGGTCCAAATTATATTCAGGCCCTATGTGCTTCTCAGACGGTAACAGGAGACTCAGCATGATGAGCCTCTGCAATGGGACAGTGGAGATGGTTTGAAATTACCTACATGTTTTGGATGAGGCTGGAAGACCTATGAGGTAATTTATGTTAAAACCTATGGTTTCTTTTTTTCTTTTAGGGATTTGGAGCTGCAGGAGAAAAAGGAGAAAAGGGAATTCCTGGTTTGCCAGGACCTAGGGTAAGAACCTTGAATTTTTCTTGTCTGAGTCTGTTAAGTCACCTGGTGCATTATATTTCCTGCTTTCATCTTTATGTTATGTAACCTTATGGCCACTTAAGCTTCTTTTTTTCTCTTCTTCAGCCTTCTGGCAGGCCCCTAAGACTACCTTCTCTCCACTTTGCCCCATTTGCCTGACTTAGTGGCCCCCTTGAAAAAGGAATAATATACCCCCTATAGTAGGTGACTACTCAGACTATTTACTCTACTTGTGCTCATATATAATTATCTTCTGGGCTAAAGAAGTATGTAAGTGTTGTCTTACTTTCATTTTATTATATCCTTTGGGAATGTGGGCAAGGGTGGGAGATGGGGGAGGGGGGTACAAGAAGGGAAAAAAAGAGGGTCAAGTGTAGTTTTTATAAAACAGAAACAAGCCTGGGAATTTCTAAAATGTAATGATGTTTTGAGTCAACAGTTTCCAATAATAATCTCACTTCAAGTGGAAAAATAACTTTTAGCCTGTCTGATCTTTAGCTACATGCACTTGGGACTTATGCTGTAAGCAACTGGCCAACCTTAGCCTTAAAGAAATAACATTTAGAACACTGTGTTTTTAGCTTTATCATGAAGGTTGTTAAAGCGTCTTTTGAGTTTTCAGCAAAGTTCATCCATTATACTGTCATTTCTTTCTCTTCTTTTTCCTACTCCCTTGTCTTTAAAAGGCATTATCACCAACAAGAATGCATTTGGGATGAGAGACAAGCGGCCCTCCCACACTCTATTTAAAAATCTCATGATTTGAAACTAAAACATACTAAGTATAATACCACCCAGCCCTTCTACCAAATTCCACCCAGTACTGAACAATGTTTCCATTTATTTAGATCTGTAAAAAAATGCTCTGTGTGGCTATTTAGCCTAATGGATTAGTGTTTAGAAAGAAGTTATTAAGCTAGGTCCAGGAACATTCTCTTACCTGATTTTAGGAGCTGCTAAATCCTGAACTCAGTTGGATAGTTTTGTTACATAGGTCTAGAGGCTTTTTCTAGTGTGAGCTATTAACCTTTCTAAGGTACTTCTTTTCTCTTTACAGGGTCCCATGGGTTTAGAAAGAGTTCGTGGACCTCCAGGGAGTCAGGTATATTGGTTAATATTATTAAAACCTTGATGTATAAAATCTGAATCAGCCCTGGCAGGTTTGGCTTAGCGGTTAGAGCGTCGTCCTGCGGTCCAGAGAGACCCAGGTTCCGTTCCCACTAAGGGCATGTACCTCGGTTGCAGTTTGTCCCCGGCCCTGGTTGGGTCGTGCAGGTGGCAGCCACTCAATGTGTCCCTTTCACGTTGATGTTTCTCTCTCTCCTTCCTGCTCTAGCTGAACAAAAAATGGAAAAATGTCCTCAAGTGAGGATAAAAAAAAAAAAAATCTGAATCAAAGGGTCCTATCGCTTTTCTTAACATGGACATCAATCCAAAGGGAGATATTGCTTATAATGCAAATTGTCTACCTCCCTTTGATTGATAAAATCTCAACCACTCTCTTCTTTTGTTTTCACCCAAGAAGATGAGTATCCAGTATTAAGTTTGGTACCATGCCATGCCATGATGTGGTCATACTTCTTTAACATGTTATCAGTGCCTAGCAAGGCCAGCCTGCTTGTATTTATCTCTAGCCTTGTGACCCTCTAAACAGGCAAGTTGGCTACCTAGTGTGCCATATTGCCTTCTGTAACAGATTCCGGAGTCATGTAGGATCCATACATACCCTGGAATGCCAGCCAATGTCCCTGTGCCATTTGTACTAGTCTAATCCAAAGAACAGCCCTTCTTATGCTCTTAGACATTCAACTTAGCTGTAACTATGTTCTGTCACAGGGCAAGAAGGGGTCCTCAGGTCTCCATGGGCTTAATGGATTGCCAGGAATTAAGGTAATGTTGTTGGGAAGTGAAAATCCAGGATTGGGAAGGTAGAAGAGTGAAGAATTACTAAAACAGGTGTTTAGTCCATTCAGGCTACTATAACAAAATATCACGGACTGGGTAGCTTATAAACAACATAAATTTATTGTTCACAGTTCTAGAGAGTGGAAGTCTGGGATCACAGTGCCAGTATGGTTGAGTTCCACTGAAGGCACTCTTCCAGCTTGCAAACTGCCTACTTTTTCCTGTGTCCTCATGTGGTAGAAGGAGTGAGCTAACTCTATTGGGTCTTTTATACAATGGCACTGATCCCAATTGTAGGGGCTCTGCCCTCATGACCCAGTCACCTCCCAAAGACCCAACTTCCTAATACAATCACTTTGGGCATCAGGTTTTCAACATTAATTTGGGAGGAGGGCACAAACTCTCAGACCATAGCAAATGCCTACATATGAAATGAAGTATGTTTTAAGTATTTTGACATTTTTAAATGTCACCATTTTTGCATGAAATGCATAATCTTACTTTTAATACACAAAGTTAATGAGCATTTGTTTAAATGCTACTTGATAGGTGGTAGACTTATGGGGAGGGGAATGCGGTAGCAAATCCATCCCTCCAAGGAGAACTATTTTATTATTGACATTGCTTAGTATTACCAACTTTTCAATTTTATTATTGTTTTCTTAAATTCTCTACAGACAATACATCCTCTTATTGCCTGCATCTGGGGCAGGGAATTCCCACCACTGCACTCTGAATATGCCATTGTATCTGATTATAGTACCTTAGTCCCTCTTTGGGACAATTAAGATTTCTTTTGCCTGGCATCATTCACTAACAAGAGAAGTGACAATAACAAAGGCCCAAGCCTGCTGCGAGTGGAGAAAATATTGAAACGCTGCTCCCCCCTTGGCATCTCTTGGGTGTAGCTATATTTTCTGTTCCTGTGATATATTTGACAGGCCTAGAAACAGAATGTTCTGGAGTCAGATTGCAAAATAAAATTGGGATCCCTTGATCTTGGTAGTTGCAACTGAGTATCAGGCCTTTGGCCTGCCTTGTATTATCTTCATCTTAAATTGATACCACTTTAAAATTACCTATGGAGTAGTTGGCCCTGGAAATCAGGGGTTGCAGAAGGAGGAGCCTTTAATTTTTCTGGGGAATGGATTTGAGGACACATAGGTCTTGGGTGATAAGGTCACAGAAATATTTGTTTTTAATGTATTTAATCCTTGCAGGGCGAAAAGGGTGTTGTTGGCCTGCCAGGCCCAGATGTTTACATCGATATAGATGGTGCTGTGATCTCAGGTGAAATTTTTCATTGATTTGAGCAGAGAAGAAAAGACAGGGAGTTAAATTCTATATCCCTTTTAATTGTTAAAAAATACTTTGTCAGCCACTAGATTGCTGCTAAACCCAATACCCCCAAGGCCCTTCCTGGTTCCTAAACTTAGGGAGTGAAGCTAACTCCAGTGTCTTGGGGAAACACAACAAACACTGCACTATGTTTTTGTGTTGGGTCTATCAAGACTAGGGTTTGAGTTGGCCTGGGCTTGGATTTGCTAAAAATGTTTCTTCTAGTGATCCTTAGAGAAGGATTGATATCCTTCCCAGCTAGGCTGACTTTAGCCTGATACTGTGGGACACTCAGGGTCTCAGCTTCATGATCCCATTCATGCTTGAGCTTGCCAGTTTCATTGGATATAAAATGTATCTTTGGGTTGCAGATTCGATCCTCAGCCCTGGTCAAGGCACATGCGAGAGGCAACCAATCAACATGTCTCTTTCACCAATCTCTCTCTCTCCCTTCCACTCTCTCTAAAAATCAATGAAAAAAATATCCTCAGAGGAGGATTTTTAAAAAATGTATCTTTGGCTATGTGAGCAACTGGTTGACAGCCCTGACAGTATGATGCTTTGAAAGTTTGTCTTCACCTCTCCTTTTTCTAGTTACTGTGTATGCCTAACTCTTCCCTTTACCTTCTCCAATGATCCAGATGCCCACTCTCTCCAGCTACTTCTTTCTTGACCAAAGGCTTCTACTATTGTGCTACTTCCATCTGGGTCTCCTAGTTTATCTTTCTCCCCTCATCCTCCCAGGCCCATGCCCTGTCTGTTAAGCCCATTGAAGTTAGATGTTAATGGTTGACAGTGACTTCCTGTGTTCCTCTCCCAGGAAACCTATATGTATAACATGAATAATAGACTTCAACACCTTAACCCAAATGGTAGACATTTGAGGCATTATAGCAGATTATTAGTAATAGTAGAAGAAACTTCCTAGTACTTACCAGATCTTACCATGGAAGGCAAACCCTGGCCAGACCAGTTCTGAATACTAGTGGAGTCTTAGTTCAAGTAGACCCACTATCACATGAGGACGTTAGCATCTGGGAAAGACATATGAAGGGCAAGAAAAGGGCACTTCTACCTGAAGACATCTCCTTTCATCTCTTCTTAGGCATTGTGTGGCATTTGTAGACCTCCTCTGGGTTTGCTTACTGTTTTTTGTTTTTTCACTGCAATGTCAGGTTATCCTGGAGACCCCGGTATGCCAGGCCTCCCAGGACTTAAAGGTGATGAAGGCATCCAGGGCCTGCCTGGCCCTTCTGGCATCCCTGGATTACCAGCTTTACCAGGTGAAACAAAATAATCCACCTCCTACACAGATCAATTCTATCTCCACTCTGGTGCATAGTATCCCCTTCTATATCTCTGCTCTGGTATATACCTAGCCAAAGTCAAAAGTTCTCACTGCCAACCTAAGGCTAATATATATGAGGAGTGGGCCTGGGTAGACAGTTCTCCTTTGGCCTCAATGTTGTGCCATAGCTAAACAGGCAATCCCGACTGTCATTGAGGTTTGCAGCAATCAGAGAAACATGGGTTGGACTGCTGGAGCCCTATCATTCTTCTGAGGATGCCATCCCAGTTGATGCTTAACAGAAGGACCTAGGCCTAACGAAAGCCCAGAGGAAAGTTGGTACCCAGACCCCCACTCTGTGCATAAATCAGGTGTTAAATGGCCCCAGAATTCTATGGATTGTACCCTTAAAACAATCATCTAAGGGGCATACACATTTGGAATTCTATAGTAACAAAAATAGAAAGGGCATGCTAGAGTCTGTGAGGCAGCAATGTTCCAAATGTAACAACTCAGACATTACGTTTATTTATTTTATTTTAAATCCTCACTCAAGGCTATGTTTATTGAATTGAGAGAGAGAGAGAGAGAGAGAGAGAGAGAGAGAGATCAATGTGAGAAAAAACATCAATTGGCTGCCTCCTGTATGCACCCTGACCGGGGATAAAACCCGCAATCTAGGTATATGTCCTGACTGGGAATTGAACCCGCAAACTTTTTGATGTATGGAACAATGTTCCAACCAACCGAGCCACCCAGCCAGGGCTCAGATATTACATTTAAAGGCACCAGTTTCTAAATTCCTTGGAGATGGGCTTCTGCAAGGACACCTGTGCTTTTCAAGCAGCCACTTGGAAGGGGTATAGCTGATCCCAGAACCAAAATTGAAAAAAATCAAGAAATGGGAAGCTAAAGACCCAGGCTTCCATCTGAGGTTTGCCACTAAGAAACTGCACCCCTGACCAATTTTTTTTTTTTTAATGTCATTGGGCCTTCATTTCCCAAGAGGTTAGGCTAGGTGATTCCCAAGGACACTTCTATCTCTGATGCAAGAAAAGGACAAATACTTTCCCAAATTCTTACCTTGGAGTTGAGTTTCCAATGTATGTCACTGAGTAGAATACCCTTGAAGAGTAAGTAGGGTGATATGATTAGCATTTTTGTGTGGGTTTATCTTTCCAGGTATGTCAGGTGCCCTAGGGCCCCAGGGAGTCCGAGGCCTGAAAGGGAACAAAGGAAACAGAGGCCGTACCACACTTGGGGCAGCTGGCCTTCCTGGAAAAAAAGGTTTGCCAGGCCTGCCAGGCCTGCCAGGCCTGCCAGGCCCACCTGGTAAGTTGTTCATTTCTTTTTGGTCTTTAGACTCAGGTGTGATCCAGACTACAGAACAGTCATAAATTTTAAGGGGGGAGAATTTCACAGGGTAACAGCTAAGCCAGGACAGATGATAACTGCAGAGGGGTAGTGATGAAGACCCCATCCCCTCTGAGTCAGAGCTCTGCTTCTACAAGTTAGCAACCACAGCAGTCACAATGTTCATCAAGGAGTAAGCAAAGTTGGTCCATCTTGATGACCAAAACTACCTAATGCTTTCCAACTTTGGTATTCATTTTATTCCACTCTTCACTGATCTCAGCCCATAGGCCTCTGATCTTGCAGCTCCCAAAGAAGAAGCATTAGCTTTTTCCAACTTTCCCTGGTCCTCGGGGGTGGGCTGAGGGCCTGAGATATGGGAAGCCAAACTTGAATCTCAAGGTGGCTGCTAAAAGCCTCCACAGGGCTTATTCTCTGTAGGTCTTCTACTTGAGTATAGGATTCTAGATTCTAAGAGAAAGGCTGGAAATATGCCCAGCACGTTTCTTTTAAACCTAAATCCCATGACCAATGCAGCTTCTATCCATTTCCTCTTTTGTCATAAGAGGACTCTCTGTGATAGACAATGGGACTGCTGTGTTACTGAAACTGCCATGATCATTCCCATATCCCTAGTGTCTGGTCCAGTGTCTAGAACATGGTAGTCACTCTGTGAGTAGTAGTAGAGTGAATCAAGCTAACAGAAGATGGATTTGCTGTAGAGTTTAAGTCCCTGTCTTGGATAATTTTTTAGTCTCTGCCCAGTGTTTGAGCCTTGAGAATCCATGTCTTGGTGACTGAGCTGCTGTGCTGAGTAAATGAACCCAGGCTCATGTAAGGTGCCAATCTTTTATGTTTCTTTTTTTTTTAAGGTCCAGCATTTGAGCCCGAAACCTTACAGAACACAGAGCCAGGATTTCCTGGTCTCCAAGGAGAACGAGGTCCGAAAGGAAACCAAGGCCTCAAAGGAATAAAAGGTGATACTGTCCCCTTGGGTTTATTTGTTCTTCAAACTCCCTGAAAAAGGCTTTCTGGGGAATGAGCCAACAGCCTCATGTACCTGAACAGAAGCAATTCTTAATTTTGATTGAGGATTTTAGTATAGGATTGTTGGAAATGCTATAGTTGGGCTTCTAAGACTAAGGTTGGCAACTGAGATCACACAGGGCAGAGTGGCTCACAGGCTACTCTTTCTACCCCCTCTACCTGCGGAAACTATGCCAGCAGCCCAGGGTGTTAACTAGCACATGAATGAAAGGCTCTGAAAAGGTCAAGATCGGGTACTCTGAAAAAGCCAACTGGCTCCATAAAAACAATTTCAGCCACCACAGATGTTGAAGGACTAATTGATTACTCCAGCCTTCATCTGCTATCCTCTCTCCATCTTCTTGATGACTTTGGGTCATTCCTTTGTTTCATACTCTGAGGGGAGATGTGAAAGCTCAACTGAATCAATTCATTATCATTCCAGTCCAGGCCAGGGAGGTGGAAGAGATGAAACTACTGACTCAAGAGAGGTTTGGGGATTTCCTAGTGGTTTCAGGTGTATAAAGTCTTTTTTTTTTTTTTTTTCTCCCAAGTAATTCATTGTTTTCCTCAACCTCAAACAGAGAGGTTCCAACTTACTCCTCTCTTTTCTTATTGCCCTGTTATAAGATGTTACTACTTAAATATAGGAGCTAGTTCAGAAGTTTTTGAAAGATTTATCTCTAATGTTCATATCCAAGGAAGACTATTTGGGGAAGGGACATTAAATTGCAAGTCTTGACTTAGAATATTAACTTAGACCTTTCCCTGACTTACTACAAAGCTGGTGTACTTCTTGATGCCACTCTTACCCCTAAAAGAAGAGCAACTCTAATGCTTTTTTTTCCCTACATTTTTATGGGTCCAGAAGGTTTTCTCTAACAGTGGTAGTGATTCTAAACCTTCACTGTAGATGAGAATCACCTAGGGGAAATTACCAAAAGTTATATTATTCAGTCTGGCCTCCTAAGAGTCTAATATGGGCTGAGGCCCAGCAAGCTGCCTTATAAATAAGCATCACAGGTAACTTGTGCAGAAGGTTCATAAATCAGACTTGAAAAATGCTAATTTGGATAACAGACTGCTCTCTTAGAGTTTCAGGAATTATCACGTTTCTAAATGTAAGAAAACGCCCTTCAGGATTTTAAGGGAACTAAAGAGTTACCCATGTTGGCCCAGATTCTCATTTTACAGACTGTAAGTGTGGAAGGTATAGGTGGCTGGGCTATAGGGCTAATGACCCCTTGATACCTATTCAAAGGTACTTTGCTGAAATATTTAATAGTAATTTATTTGTCATTTATCTCTGTGTACAAAAGACAGAAGAAAAGACATTTTTGTGACAAGTGGCTTGGATTCCAGACTGTTAGCTGGTTAGTGTGGGTCAGTAGTTCTCAATTCTGCCTATACATTAGACTCATTGATAGGTCAGCCCCATTCCAGACTAATTAAATCTAAATCACTAGCGCAGATGTACTTTGATGAAGAGGGAACCTAGTTCATTTAAATCTGTTCACAGGCCTTTTGATTGATTCCATGGAGCTAAGTCACAAATTACCACTGTCAAGTCTTCCTTCTTTTTGGAAATATGGCTCATTTTGTTTAATGTTGTCTTTTATTTTCCCTCAGGGGACTCGGGATTTTGTGCTTGTGATGGTGGTATCTCCAACACTGGACCACCCGGGGAGCCAGGTCTGCCTGGGCCACCAGGTCACATAGGCCTTCCAGGACTTAAAGGATCCAGAGGAGATCCAGGCTCTAGAGGCACACAAGGCCCATCAGGGTCTCCAGTAAGTCTGGCCAAACTTTGGCACAGGAGGCACAATGAGGGCTCTCAAATGCCCCTCACTCCTCACCAATCACTTTCCTAACACATAAAAAGATGAGGATAAAACAAAGTCAGGTTTTTGATAGGTAATATGAAAAAGTCAGATAGATTATCTCTAAAGTTCCTTTCTGCTTTAACCTATCTATAATCCCTCCCATCCTCCCTCCCTTAATCTCTTTCTTCCTTCCATAACATTATTTGCATTTGCCTAGCACTGTGCTGGGCCCTGAAGATAAAATTGGAATTAAGACAAGGTTACCATCCTCAAAGATTTAAAAATTTAGAAAGGATAAGTAAATAAAGGCAATTATAATACAAGATGATGACATGATCAAGTGCCCAGAACAATGCCAAAAAGTATCCAAGGACCTTCTCTAGGCCAGACTAATGCTAAGTGCTAGAATTCTATGAATTCTGTATCTCCTGATCATTTCCTTTTGTCTTTTTGTCAGGGTTTGTTTGGGTCTCAAGGTCCTACAGGTCTCAAAGGCGAGAAAGGGGAATCAACGTCCAGTACAAGATCAGGGATGCCAGGGGAGCAGGGTGATCCTGGCCCCCAGGGACTCCCTGGTGAGACAGGAATACCAGGCAAGGACGGAATACCAGGTTTACTAGGCCTGCCAGGTGTTCCGGTAAGTTGATTGTTTCTGGGTAGTTAGCTTTATAAATCCTCGCACCGAACTAGGGGGAAAGGGAGCTTGATGGACACTTAACCATGAGACAGGGAAAAACATCTCTTCCTGCCTCTGCCACTGACACTTTGTGCTCCGTGTTTTTCTTTTCTGTAAAATGGAAATATTTTTCTCAGAATTGGTCATTGTCTCATTTGATAAATGCTAGTAACAATTGACCATACCACTTAAAAGGCTTCAGCTTATTAATAGCTTTCCCTTGAAAGTAATCCAGCTGCTTTTTGTGACCCCAAGCGTTGTTATGCTGCTCTTGTTTTCTGCCCTCTCCCTCACTGATCTAGAATATTTTGCATTATCAGATCACCAAGGATTGACAAGCTTCATCATCCCTAACTACCTAATTCATAAACTAGAGTGATAGAAAAAATGTATTAATCACACTGGTTACCTTGTTCTTATGGATAGAGGACTCTCCAGATAAGTTTCTAAACTGGACTTTCATTCTAGGGTGAGGCTGGACAGGGGTTCCCAGGTGAAAAGGGGTTCCCAGGGCTTCCTGGTGAAAAAGGTCACAGTGGTTCACCCGGCTTCCCAGGAATTGGGCTACCAGGACCTCCTGGACCTCGTGGAATTCCTGGAGACCAAGGAATAGGTGGATTACCAGGGAAACCAGGCCTCCCTGGGCCTCCAGGTAAGTCAGGGAATCAGATGGCTTTGGACTTGGAAAACTGACCCCTTGTAGAGTGTAGATCTGACCCAGCTGCATGAAATGTGTCATAAGAAGAGACTTGGCTGATTATGATCACTACTTTCAGTCCTCTTAAGGGTTTTCATGTGGAAAAAGTATTGGAATTGTACTGTGGTACACTTACACAGAAAAATATAGATTTCAGCTATACTTAGTGAAAAACTTCCTAACAGAGCAGTCTGAAAATGTAACAGAGCTGTCTTGTGAAGTTATGAGCTCATTATCCCTGAAAATTTTTGAGCAGAAGCTGAATGACCATTTATTATGAATGTCATTAAAGTAATGAGGGAGATACTGGACAAGGTGTCCTCTACATTGTATGATAAGATCATCATCAGGGAAGAATATTTCCTTAATTCATGAGATCTCAGATTGAAAAGTGAACATAATTCTATCTAGTCTAATCTCCATTTTATACCTTAAATTCCTCCCATTTATGTAAATTCTTTTTCTACTAGAATTTCAGGAAATATATGAGTGACAGCCCTGCTTATAGATTGTGAAGGTGCTATGCTAATATCCTGTCTTCTTCCATACAGCCAGAACAGCTCTTCATCTGAACTTCTATGTTTCCACAACTTTTGTGTTTCTATCAGTGGTATCACACTCCTTACAGTCATTTGAAGTTTGAAAACTTAAAATATTCTCTTATTCTTCATGTGGAATGTTTTATATTCTTCCCTTTCTCTTCTTGCTATTAAGATCTCATTATTTCATGCCTCACTTATAAAATACCTATATGCTTGTTGGAATAAATAAATGGTTGAAACGACAGGTAGATGGATGGATGGATGGATGGATGGATGGATGGATGGATGGATGGATGGATTAACAAGAAGGTGGATGGTTAGGTGAGTCAATGACAACTTTCTAAGTGGTTTCTCATCTCTACATCCAAACTTTCCCACTCAATACTACTATGAACACTGCCACCAATTTAATATCTGTAAAGTACTGATATTATCATCTTACCCCCTAGTCCAAAGCCATAAGTAACCTCTACTGAATAAGTAATGTCCAAATTCTTTTCTAGCCTTAACTTATCTCACACTCTTCATGATTAACAAAACAAACAAACAAAAAACACTTAAGACAACAGTAATTTTCACTGTCCTCAAACACATGTTCAATTCTAACTCTCAGATTTTGCCCATGTTGCCTTTTTCTGGAATGTCCTTCCTCTTTTCTCTATATAGTCAGATCCTATCAAAGTTCACTATAAGCCCCCCTTCTTCCACTAAGCCTTCCCTTGACCTCCACAGATGTCATTACCACTTAAATTATATATTTACTTCCATTAATGCTTTCACTTTTCCCAACTGCATTATAAGCCTCTAGATACCAGGGAAGGTGTGTAATACATTTTTAGCATTTTGCAACTTCCCTAGTATAGTGGAATGTTCTGTTCTGTAGGAGACTAATATATGCTTGCAAAAGAAAGGGTCTTCTCAATAACCAAGGGGTTATTTCTCAGACCTGTTTCTTCTCTTTCTACCTTGTCATTTTGAAGAAATACAAGAAAGGAGAAAGACACCAGGTCTTGGAAAATTTTATTTTAAAATTTAATTTTGTGAATTGGTATAAGCAGAATAATGGTACAGGTTAAAACTGATTATTCAAGATTATTAAAAACCACATCATTGTTTCAGTTCACAAATCCCTTTGAAAGCTGTGAGAAATTTTATCAAACAAAATCATTCCGCCTTTTGGAAGTCCTGGTGTCATCTATAGCTTTGCTTCTAAGTTATAGAAGTGATTCTAAGTTAACACATTTTGCAGGCAACTAGGTTTTAAACTGAGTTATAATAACATCATACTTATAAACTTACACACACAGAGATTTGAATATTCTCAATGTTCCAACTGCTTGAAAACAGACTGAGTCAACAGAAGGAAGCCCATGGGACCATTTATATCCCAAACTTCACAAGTTACTGGACACAGAAAGTTTTTAGGAATATAATGATATAATAAGTTATAGCCTATGAGATACGTTATACAGAAAATGTTCTTGTTGTAGAACAAGACTTACGCCCAAAATTATTTTTCTTTCCACATCATTTAAAAACATATGACTTGTGAGTCCTAAACATTTGCATTGTAGCTTTTGCCATGAAATATGAAGATATTTTTCCTAAATGTACTCACTTTAACCAGTGGTGGCCCAGGTTAGGACAGCTGCCTTGCCAGGAAAAAGAATGTAGTCATCAGAACCTTTCAACCTTGTAGTGTGAATTATTACAAACCCTAGGCTACCACACAATGGATTGTTTCCAAAGATGATCCAGATGCTCATGGTAATCCATCTCCCTGAATATTACTGAATTGGTTACTATGTCCTTGATCCTGTGATGGTACCAGCTCTCTCCACTTAATCCAGACAGGGAATTTGATTGGTGGGCATACCCAGGCTGCAGACAAGACTTCCCTTGAGCCTCAAGGAACTTCTGTCCTGGTTTAATTTTCTTCTTTACTTGATTGGTCTAGGTGACTGCTGTTGCAGGGAGAAGGTTGGTAAAGGAGACTTAGACACAGAGGGAGGTGAGAACTACCTAGGTCAGGAAGTTCTCAATCATCAATGTTAGAAAAAAAAATCTTCCTTTTTGTTCACTTTATCTCACATACTCACAATGGCCTGGGCACAACAATGAGCAGCCCCTGGTTGGGGAGGGGTGACCCTAAGACTGGGGTGCAAAGGCTAACATGACACTGCTTCAGAGGCTCCTTAGCACATGCCTTCTGGGAGGGGCAAGTAGGCATGCAGTCTCCAGTGGGGCTGATTTTCTTCACCATGCATGTTGATGGCTTTGGCATTCTCTACCTTGAGCACCTTCATTTTCTGATTTTAACTGGGGCTGTAACTTGCCTTGAGAAGCACCTTGAAGGATCTATGCATATCTGATATTTATTCTTTGGGCCCAGAGTAAACTAAGATGTTACAATCTTGGTAACCAGAGGTGCTTTCTATACTGAGAGGGAATATGGGCGTTAATGGGGAAAATTCTGAATAATTGGGTCATTTGTTACACTTATAAAACAGAACATGGGTAAAGCCAAGTTTTGCTTTGTTGGGGAAAGGCTCTGAATTCAGGGATGTAAAGTATAAGACAGGGATATAAAGTAAAATAGCCAGATACCAGTACAACTTAAAGTTCTTATCTTCTTACCATGTTGACCTTCTGCTTTGATACATAAATGTGGTATGGTGTGGTGTGGTGTACAGGACTGGTCCAAGGCAAAAGGGAAATATGTCTTTAATTTCCTCTGGCTTCCATTCATCTTACCTTTTATCATTATTTTTCCTACCCAGATACCTGTCTTCTGCCCCATCCTCTAAAGGTTTTGTTTTTATCTGTCTGTCACACGTGAAAAAATCTAAGAAACTGATCTAATAAATTAAGGATGATGGCTTGATGTTTGGAACCAACCCAGAGATACTTATATTTTACCATTTGCTTTTTAAGACATAAAGCAATGAGTCCGCCCAGTGTGGCTCACTGGTTGAGCATCAACCCATGCATCAAGAGGTCACCAGTTCGATTCCTGGCTAGGACACATGCCCAGATTGTGGGCCCGACCCCCAGTGGGAGGCATGTGGAAGGCGGCCATTCAATGTTCTCTCTCATCTGTGTTTCTATCTCTCTCTCCCTTTCACTTCCTCTCTCTCTAAAATCAATAAAGGAAAAACAAATTAAAAAGACATAAAGCAGTGAAACTGCAGTGTTTGACATATTGAGATCAATAGGTTATTGAAATTGTTGGGGCAAGAGAGTCTTTTGCAAGGTCCCTCTCATGACACCATCATAAAGAGGAAGTTTTTCAGCCTAGTCCAAAGGACTCAGGCTTGAGCCAAGACTAGGATTGGCATGTCATCCTGAGGTGCTCGCATATTTCCATCATAGGGAAATAACTTTCAGAAATAGTTCTATCATCTCAATGTCTGGCAGGATGGAGATGGGTGTGGCCACTTATGGAGGAAAATCATGCCTATGACCACCGCTCCACCTATGGAAATATGACTATAGGAACCTGAGGTCTAGAAGGGAGAAAGTTGATACCCAGGTTAGAAAGTAGTGTCACTAACCTGACTGAGGTAGAAACCAGGAGGTCTTCTAAATATGTCTCCTTAAGTAAGATAATAAAAAAAATATTATTCACTGGGCACATACCAGGATTCCAGGCACTGTGCTAAGTGCTGTTAGCATTATTTCATATAATCTTCCATATGTTTGTTCCACAAACACCATATGAGATAAGTAGCTCTCATGTACATGAGGCTCAGAGGGGTTAAGTATCTTGCCCAAACAAATAGTTAGTATCACAAATAGGATACAAACTTAGGTCTGTCTGGCTTCAGAGCCTACCTCTTAAGCCAATATATTATGCTGTTTGATTTCCAATTTTGATTTACAAATAGAGCAATTAGGGTAAAAATGCCATCAAGCCTTCATAGTAGAAAATAGAAGTGGGTTTGAAGGAGAAATGCCAGCCAGTTGAGTAAGCAGTTTGAATCATAGGTTGTATATATATCTTTTAAGAAATGGCAATGTGAGATTGATTTTAAGTACAGGCAAAAGCTGTAGCAGTTTATTACAACTGTTGGCTCCATGGCCTAAAGTAGACCTTAGAGGATTATTTTAATGAATAGGCAAAATTAAGTTTAATTAGCATAGCAATTGTTTGTAAATGGAACTTGAGGAAGCCAACACACAATTTGTTCACCAATACTTTATTAAAGTTCCCCTGTGTGATCTTATAGACTCTTCATATTTGCATTATGAATGAGCAATGAAGAATTTGCTAGAAGAAGGGCTATGCATACCAACTTTAATGTCTTAAATATTAATATTGACTGCCCCTTCTCCCTGAGTAGCAAGAGTTGGAAGTTTTAAATGAAGAGCTGAGGGAAGGGTCATTGTTTGTCTATTGTGGGCAAGAAAATGGCCTTTAATGTTTACCTGGTACAAGTCTATATGTACATCTGACCAAGGAAAGTCAATAGATTTCAACAGATCCCAAATGAGTTGTGTGAAAAGAATCTGATGGTTTGGGGAAAGCCTCATTCCAAAAAAATGGGCAGACATGTGAACTTAAGGGTCTTGGCTTCAAACCCTTGTCATGTGGGCATAATGCACCCTTAGGACTAATCCCAAGCTCCCATCCTAGGGAGAGGCTTCATCTGAGGGCATGGTGAGCAGACCATTGCCATTCGTTGCTGTTCCTGCACAGGCCACTTCTAGAAAAATCTTTATAGATAACATCTGCTGCAGAGCTGACTGCCTGGCACTGGACACTGATGGTTTGGGAAGTGACATCCTAACACTTGGACACTAGGGGCATTCTTATCTGCAAGCAATGCACTAGGGGTAACTCCCCAGAGTTTCTGATGCCAGAATTCTTCTGCATGGGCTCAAGTTTCTGGGTGGGAAGAACTAGGTTGTCCCATTTGATAGAATGGGAGTAAAGAAGCATGCTGGGGGGAAATCATTCCTGACTTAGTGGGATCACCAGATGTTAACCTGTTACCCTTTACAGGTATCACCTTGCCTTGTATTATTCCTGGTTCGTATGGTCCATCAGGATTCCCTGGAGCTCCCGGATTCCCAGGTATGGAATTAAGCCAAGGAAAACCACTGAGCACAATTATCAGGGTCATGAGCCAAAGGAAGCAGAGTATAGCCTGGTAGCATTTGGGGGTCTACATTTCTCCTAAGAGGGCAGCCTTGAGGACTGAGAACATAGAATGGCTGCTGGAGAGTACTGTGTGGGGAGGTGAGATTAAGAGATGCCTTTTAAGAAACTGGGATTCTTGACTAAACACCACAAATCCTACCTAGCTACACTGACTCACCTTTCCCTTCACCACTCACATTTGGGTTTTCAGGCCCTAAAGGGGCCCGTGGCCTCCCTGGGACTCCAGGTCAGCCTGGATCGCGTGGAAATAAAGGAGAATCTGGAAGTCCAGGATCATTTCACCTCCCTGAATTGCCAGGTAAGAAAGGAAGCTTCTCTTTTGTGTGAGTATGTGTGTTTGGATTATAGTAGCCATCCTCCAGTTGTAGAAAGTTAGGTTTGCATTCTGGTGTGGTTAGGATGGTTTTGATTTCATATTCAGGCAAGATAGCTTAGAGCTACAAAATGACAGCACATCAGGGCAATAAGGGCCATTTGAGATCAGCTAGGACAAGATAAAGAAACTGTGATTACAAAGCTACTAGTGACAGAGCTAGGATTGTAAGTTTGGCTGCTAGGCCTAAGGCAGTTTCCTGGATGAACTCCTTAAAGGTTAGAGAAAGAGATTCAGATGAGTCCGAGGGAAGTTTTCCATTTCTACCCCCTTGTTTGCAACCTGCTATTTCAATCTGAGCATCAATGTTCTATATCACACCAGTGGTTCTCAAACTGTGTTCCCTGGGCCAGCAGCATCAGCATTACCTGGAAACTTGATAGTAATGCAGATTCTTGGCCCCTTGGCAGAGCTACTGTTCAGAAGCTCTGGGGTGTGCCCAGCAATCTGGGTTTTACCAAGTACCCCTGCTCTAGGTGACTCAGTTTAAGAACCACCTCTGCTGTAAAGGTCACATGGTACAATCCCTGCCTCTGGGCAGGTCCTCCCAGGACCAGAGACTCCTGACCTTCAAGAGAAGTGTGAGATACATTATTATTATTATTAAAGATGTTTCTTTTTTATTATTGAGGCATAATTGACATATAACATTAGATTAGTTTCTGGTGTACAACAAAATGATTCAATATTTGGATATATTGTGAAATGATCACCACAATAAATCTAGTTACTATCTGTCACCACACGTAGTTACAGAATTTTTTTGTTGTGATGAGAACTTTTAATACAGCAACTTTCAAATATTATAGTATTAACTATAGTCACCATGCTATATATCACATCATGACTTTTTTATTTTGTAACTGGAAGTTTGTACCTTTTGACCTCCTTCACCCATTTCCTACATCCCTTAACCCCTACTTCTGGCAACTACCAATCTGATCTCTGTATCTATAAGCTTGTGTGTGTGTGTGTGTGTGTGTGTGTGTGTGTGTGTGTGTGTGTTAACTTGATTTGTTCGTTGGCTTTGTTTTTATAAATTCATGACACCCATTATTCATATGTTCACTTTCATGGTAGAAAGTAGTCAGTCTCAGAGGCTTCTGCCCCAGTTTATGGCTTCTAAATCTCCGTGGCCTTTTATTTTTGCTTTTTTACATTTAGGATTTCCTGGACCTCGTGGGGAGAAGGGCTTGCCTGGGTTTCCTGGGCTCCCTGGAAAAGATGGCTTGCCTGGAAAAGTTGGCAATCCAGGTTTACCAGGTTCCAAGGGAGCCCCTGGTGACATCTTTGGTGCTGAAAATGGTGCTCCGGGGGAGCAAGGTCTACAGGGATTGCCAGGGGACAGAGGATTTCCTGGAGACTCTGGCCTTCCAGGACCCAAGGGTGATTCTTCTTGCCCCACTTAATTAACAATCGACAGAAAGCCTTCCTGTAACTTGTATACCTGCATGAACATTTGCATGAATCTGAGGCCATGAGTTAATGAGGGGATTAAAATGAAAAACCACTTTGTTCTGTCCTTCTCTTTTGGGAACGTTTTTCTTAAATTGACTGAGTTAATTCTCCTGTCTTAGTAATTCCAGAAGTAACCATAACCAATAGTCAGATCTCTTGCAAAGCTTCTGATTAGCTGCTGGGAATAGCAGCAAGGCTGGAACTGAGAATACAGTGACACTTGGGATGCTTCTGGGACAAGGTTTTACGCTTGCAGTTGGTTTGGTGGTGAGTACCTGACATCACAGATCCAGTCTATGATCATCTGCCCCTTTCTTTTATTAGGTTCGTCTGGGAAGTCGGGCTTGCTAGGTCCCAAAGGTGAGCAGGGCAGCCCTGGAACACCAGGCCACATGGGACAGCCAGGCACCCTGGGGACTGTTGGTTTACCCAGCATCAAGGGCAAGCCAGGGCTGCCAGGAGCACCAGGCTTTCCAGGAATTCCAGGTAGGTCCTTTGGAGATAGAGCCCCAGGTTGTCAGACTTAAGCTAGGCTCTAGACCCCGGTACCCTGAGGGGCAATAGCAGCAGTGTGACATGGTTAGAGTTGAGAAGGAGACCACTTTCCTAACCTCTCAAGTTTCAAATCTCAAGTTATACTCGAATGCCAAGCAGAACAGATTTCTGCAGTTTAGCTTCCAAAATATTACCACAAATCCCACCCCATTTCTGCCCCCATGACCTCCCTCCCCCTTTTCATGCTTCAGCCTCCCTTCTGCCTTCCCCAGTTAGAGCAGCCACCCCTGCAGTGGAGGGGTTCTAGCCATCTCCATTGCCTTCACTGGGGCCATGGGGACCCATTTGGGTTGGGGAGAAGCTAGAGCAGAGTGTGACTGTGTGGTGGTCTCCCTCTCAGGGCAGCATCTCTGAGGACCATGGCCAAAGTGTCTCTCTCTAGACAGTGGGGCCTGACACCCCTTTGTTCCAGCCTAGTGTTTGCAGCTTGCCTTCTTCTTGCACCACCCTCCCCACCCTGCCTCAGTGACTATATCATCCCTCTTTACTCCTGTCCAAGTGACTGAAGCCAAGTTATTTACAGAGCCACTAATAGTCTATTTATCTCCTTTGTCCTTCTGGGTTTCTGGGGTCTTCACTTAGACTGTCCAGGTGATAAAATGGCACACAAGCTCACAGACTAACCTCCCCACTGACATTGCTTTGCACTCAGGGAAATTTCTTACTATACACTCTAACCTGGCAAAGCCAGTAGTTCCTGAACTCATGCTGTGGGGTCGGACCCCATTGAATTTCCTTCTCTTGTTATGGCATCCCCTTCACAGCCTCCCATTAGAATCCTGGGGCTTTCAGCTACTTTATGCTTATCAATCCATAGAAAACCAAGTCAGCCATTCATTTAGGTCCTCAGGGGCCCAAATACCTCTGTCGTCACTGATTTAATCCTTTGGTTTTTTTAATTTCCTTGCTTTGTACCTGAACATTCACTTTGGCAGCAGCTCGGGAGGTTAATCCCATTGACCAATTTAAAACATGGTGAAAGAAGTATTCCTCTCTGAATGCCTAGGAGACCAAATAGGCCTTAGGGATTTCTACAGTACTTGGCACTAGGGGGTCTTTCAACCTTAATGCCAAGGAACTGGCTGATTTAACTGCTTGCATGAGGGATTAAAAGGGCAACCCTGTATCCATGGCTCCCTAGGAAGCTGAAACAATGGCTCAGCTTTAACCTCTACTTCACCGATTGGCTCAGGAAACAGCCACTGTGGAGTAATTCAGACTGGAAGTTCCAAGAAATTAGAATGCATTTGCCACCCTGGCTTTCCAGAGCTCCTTTCAGAGGCTAAAGTTTGAACCATTTTCATAAAGGGGGAGGAAGTTATAATCGGAAGGGGTTTGTGTGCCCTGCCAGCTACTGTGCCATGCTGGAAAAAATAGCCATAGGTTTGGCAATCTGGGTAGTAGGTGCTAATGCTTCAGCCAACTAAGAACACTGTCTGTTAGCAGCCTGAATAGGCTATTGCTAAAGGGCCATTTACTAAAAAACAAACAAACAAACAAACAAACAAAAAACAAACAAACAAAAAAAAGAAGCTATGGAATGGGCAGTGGCCAAGATCTGAACAATCTCCATGGCTGTCCTGTGTTCTTTCCTGTGTGATTCAGGACATCCTGGAAAGAAAGGTCCGAAAGGTGAAGCAGGCTCCCCTGCATCAACTGGAAAGAGCGGTCTGCCTGGGCTGAAAGGCCTTCCTGGATCTCCAGGGTTAATTGGCTCCCTGGGGAACTCAGGGTTGCCAGGGGACACTGGGCTGCCAGGGCTGCCAGGTCTGAAGGGTAAGTGAAGTGATCAGGAAGGCACACTGGGTGCCACAAAGGAGAATCCATGCTGCCCAGCTTGCCCCTTTCTCTCTGCCTAGGAAAGGGGGATAAGGAGGGAGGTGGGCAGGGCTTTTTGTGACAAGATAGTTATACAAAGCTGGTTCTAAGAGTCACACTCACTGCCTGCTGGGTGGAACACTGGCCTGAACGGCATGATGAGTAAATCTCAAGATAGCTGTAGCCACACTGGGTTTACTCATTTGTGCTACCCCTATCACAGAGTCTGATAGTTCTCACTTTCTGTGATTGTCCTGCTAGACACCAGATGTTGGGTGGGAGGCATTTCCATTTTGTTATTGTTGTTGTTGTTAATCCTCACCTGAGGATATTTTTCCATTGATTTTTAGATAGAGTGGAAGGGAGGAAGTGGGGGAGGAAGGGAGAGAGAGAGAGAGAGAAATTGATGTGAGAGATACATATCGATTGGTTGCTTCCTGCAGGACCCTGACTGGGGTCGGGATTGAACCTGCAACCCAGGTATGTGCTCTTGACTGGGAATTGAACCTGCGACCCTTCAGTCTGTGGGCCAATGCTATAACTGCTAAGCCAAACCGGCCAGGGCAGCATTTTCATTTTATACAGAGGGAAGCAACTTGTTTAAGGTCACACAGCTGGTTAATAATAGCACCAGACTAGAGCTCATCTCCCTGCCTCCTGGCCCTGCGCTTTTTCTTTTTGTGCCACACATGAGCTCTGTTTTGACAAATCATAAAACAGGTGCCCACATCTTCTTTCCTTTTTGTTGCTTAGTGTCATGTCCCTGTTCAGGGAAATGGTATGTGTAATAACTAAGCTTTGGCTTTAGAGTTAGAGAAACCTGGGTTTGAATGCCTTCTCTGCAACTTCCTAGCTGTGTGACTTCAGGTAAGTTAGTTAACCTCTCTGAGCTTTGTTTTCTTTGTATGTAAAGCAGGCATAATAATAGAAGTTCTTGTTTCTCAACAGGTGAGAAGGGGTCTGTTGGACTGAAAGGTTTTCCAGGGTTGCCAGGTCTCCCTGGTATTCCTGGTACAAGTGGATTAAAGGGAATTCCTGGGTCGGCTGGAAAAGTGGGACCACCTGGACAGGCAGGGAGTCCTGGTGAAAAAGGTGAGCTGAGGTACTAAATTCTGGAATTTCCATTCATGCTTCCCAAGGTACATTTTGTTTGTTGACTTTGTCATTCATGTGGCTTGTACCAATCATGTGTTAGACAACAAGATTTAGGGCCTGTGAATGAAATCCTTTTAAACCAAAAGACCTAATTTCTTCAGTTACCACTGTATGTTAGAGGCCTTATCATGTATTCTCAGATGCTCAGCAGAGGACAGTTTTGAGTACGGTCTAAAGTTGCTTGTTGAGTTTGGGTTTACTGAAATATAGAGCATGCACATAAAGGCAAAGTTGGGGGAAAAGGGGCATGAAAGAATCTGGAAAGGCTCAGAAAGGGGGTCTGGGGGTGGTACAAGGAAGAATTTGATATGAGCCAAGCTGATGTGGCTCAGTGGATTGAGAATCATCCCATGGACTGAGAGGTCCCAGTTCGATTCCTGGTCCAGGCACATGCCCAGGATTGCCGGCTGGATCCCCAGTAGGGGGCATGCAGGAGGCAGCCAATTGATGTTTCTCTCTCACAATGATGTTTCTATCTCTCCGTCCCTTCTTTTCTCTCTAAAAAGAAATCAATAACAAAAAGAGTTTGATATGAAAGGTCAACTCATGCCTGACACCATGTCTAAGCTCTCTCTCACACTGATCTTATGATCTCCATCCCTGCAGGAGACAGAGGCAACCCGGGGCCTGTCGGAATTCCCAGTCTAAGACTTCCGATGTTGAACCTCCAGTTCAAAGGAGACAAAGGCTCTCGAGGCTCACCTGGATTGGATGGATTTCCTGGACCCAGAGGTGCTGGGGCAGGGAATAGGCAGAAGAAATGCCCAAGAAAGGTTTTAGAACAAAACTTGAATCCCTTCCTGAGTAAAGGCCCCACACTACAAGGTCCCCCAGAGTGTCACAGTGGGTGGTGGCAGGGGATCCAGAGAGGCTGCCTTCCCTGAGCCTGAGGGGCACCTGGACTTTGAGACTGTCGGTTTTCACTGTCACTGTTTAACTGAGTTTTTGAACCACAGACTGTTGTATCCCTGGAGGAGCCTGGCAGATGGTGGGACATGGACATTTAGCAGTTTGCCCAGTGCAGAAGCTGGGATGGCCCTGACCAGTGCCCCACAGGCTGAAGGCACCACCCCACCTCCACCTCTACCCCCATGCTAACTGTCCCCAAGCTGTACTTTGCCTGCCTACAACTCAGGTCACCTGCACCTTGGGAAGCAGATTTCTGTTGCCCAGAGTCTTTTTCCAAGCTGTTTGCTTCTTTCCCAGGTAAGAAAGGAGAGGCTGGCCTCCATGGGCCACCAGGCTTGCCTGGAGCTCCTGGATTCCCCAGTACCATCAAAGGACTTGTTGGGAGACCGGGCTCCCCTGGCTCCACAGGGCTACGGGGCTTACCCGGCATGAAAGGCTCCTCTGGAATCTCCGGCTTCCCAGGAACACCAGGAGAAAGTGTATGTGTGCACAGATTTTTGTCACCCCACCAGGAAGGTCCTCTATTAGCAAAGGGATATGTCCCCATGGCCCACCATTTTGATCCTGGCCCCTTCCCCAGCTCACCCTAGACAAAGCCTCCTCCTTGAGTCTGACAGATCATTCTGTCCTTTCCTGAACACCCATCTTCTGGGCCTTTGTTCATACTGTCTTCCCCATGTGGCAGACTTTCTCTTCTGCAATCACCTAATACCTATCCATCCTTCACTTCAGGCCCCAGCCAGGTGCCCACTTCTTCAGAATTCCCTGATCTTCCCCCATGCTGGCACACTGTCCTTCTCATTACTTATATCCATCCTAATTGGTCCTGTGTGGGTCTGATTTTCTCAATAAGATTGTTAGGACTTGAGAACAAGAATGGCCTTACATGCTTTTTTGTCTGCACCCAACTGTCAGCATCCCACACTGAGTTTAACACATCATAAGCATTCGGTACAGACTTCTTGATGTTTTGATTTTAGAAAGGTCTTTGTTGCCTCCACAAAAGACAACTGGCAAAGAATAATATCCAGTTTCTTTGGGTTCTTAAAAGGCAGAATGGTAGAGTAGGCTTAACAATGAGAGAGACTTGAGTTTGAATCTTTGCTCCATCACTCACTAGCTCTGTGATTTTGTGCATATTGCTTAACTTGCCCAAGACTCACTTTTCTCATCTTTAAGAAATAGGAATAATATTCAAACCTCCTTCAGACAGAAGTGAAGATTGAGTGGGATGGTACATGTAAAGCACTTTGCATTTCATCTGGTCCATGGCAGGCTCTGAATAAATAGTAGCAATTATAGGAGTAGAATTGAAGGGACTAAATGAACTGGATTACAAAACAGCCATGCTCCCTGCAGGCAAAGTCCCTGTCCTTTAAAAGTGTCAGTTTATCTGATGGAGAGAAAACACACACACACACACACACACACACACATGTACACGCACACCACTAAAGCAATTGTGAAAGAAATAGTTTTCAATTGGATGGTCCCGACTACTCAAACACCGGGAGGGATGAAATCAAAGTGGAAAGCATTCTGGGAGGAGTCTGAGCATGAATGAAGGCTAGAATTAGTAGATATGGCAATGTGCAGAAAAAGCCAGGCAAATGGAGGGGATGTCCTGGGTAGTAGTTTAGTGAACACAGTGACCCAGTCCAAAACTCAGATTCTACTCAAGGCACTAGGTAGCATATGTCTTTAGTGGGTACATCTCAGAATGAATAAAAACCATACCAGATACCAGTGCCATATTGGTAACATGCCCACTTCCTATATTCAGAGAATGTTTGAGATATTGGCTAATGAAGCAGTTTTTTTCCTGTGAAAATGTAACATTGGCCCAAATTCAGACTCCAGAATCTGCAAACATACAGCCTATTACCTGGTGACAGAAAGACACTGCATTCCCTGCCAAACCTGTGGCAGAGGGCTAGCCCCACATAGTGAAGCAACACTTCTTGTGTTTAATGGCTCCAGAGCTTTGGCATGGGCAGTGCTAGCCAACCAGCTGCAGAGCACATCTAGTGCCTGGCCTGACTGCCACGTTCTGTATTTTCTAAGAGACTAGCTAAAACACCTTGATTTCCCAAGATTCCAATTTTAATAGGCATTAGGAAGTTATGAATGATAAGACCAAGATTAATTACAGATCAAATCCCTCTCCTAGAAACAAAACAAAAACAAAAACCCAAGGATGCATTTTCATTCACTGCTCATCACTTTCCCTCTGCAAGATGTCAGTTCTCCCCTCTCCCAGTCCACTTCTGCCACAGAGAACATGATAGACATCTCTTAGGCAGTGGCTCAGGGAGGGGCGGGGCTGTGAGAGTGGGAAGCCCTGAGCTCTGGGCAGAAGTAATGATTCCCATATTGCTTTGAAGGGGTTGCAGGGTCTCCATGGAGCTCTTGGTCCCCCAGGAGCATCTGGCATCCCAGGTTCAAAAGGTAAGGAATATTTTCTTGTTTAATATGTTTTTTTTCCCAGAGCAATGTGAATTTCTGGTAGGCCCAGGGCTCTCCTGGTTAAGGGGAGGATTCTGTGTTTAAGGGAAAGTGAGTTGATTTACGGTTCCCCTTAGGCCAGACCCCCTTTGCAGTCTTTGTTCCTCAAAGACATGCAACAAATGGTGATTTGATAATTCCGTGGTTCATTCAATCTTCCTGCCTTGCAGACACAGCGGCAGAGGGGAACCTTGTCTCTAGAGGGTCTCTTTCCCTGCTGAACCCAGTCCACTGAGCAAGAAAAATTCCCATCCATCATTGCTCCATTCTGGTTATGTTTTAGAGCCCCTTCCATTATCTTCTCTGCCCCTACTTGCCTAGTAATGTATTTCTCTATGGAGATATGCTGCATGTAGAAGCATTTCATGCCAATAGCCTGGTAGCATCTCAACCCTTTGTTGATGATTGGTCACTTTTTACCAAATGAGTAATTTTGTCAAGGAACTCTTCTGGCTATACTGAATCTGGGAAGATTTTTGCCTTCAAAAGACATCCTTGCCCGGCCAGTGTGGCTCAGTGGTTGAGCATCAACCCATGCACCAAGAGGTCACCAGTTCAATTCCTAATCCAGGCACATGCCCATGTTGTGGGCTCAACCCCAGTGGGGGTCATGCAGCGGGTGGCCAATCTATGTTCTCTTTCACCGATGTTTCTTTCTCTCTCCCTTTCCCTTCCTCTCTCTATAAAATCAATAAAGAAAAATACTTTTTTAAAAGACCTCCTTATGACAAAATGAGCTATAGCTTCTCCTGACCATTTGAACAATGTATTGATATCCCCAGGAGACCACGGCCAGACACCTGGACTTCCTGGTAGCCCAGGACCAAAGGGACAACCTGGGGAACCCGGCTTGAAAGGTAAGGTTGCTGTACTTTTGTCTCATGTCTCACAGACTCCTCAAAACTGAGGATTAGAAGGAATTTTCGAGGTCAACTCCAAGTTCTGCAACTTCTATCCAGTGCAGAAAAACTCCTACCTGACATGTGTATGCTCATAGGCAGCACACAGTTTTCTTCAAGCAAACCAGCCTCCTCTTTTGTCAAGATTTGTAGCTTTATATCTGTGAAATAATTATATCCACCCCTTTAGTTTATAGTTATCTAAACTTGTTCTCAAACATTTCCACCCATTGCTTCTATATCTGGGGACACTCAGAATAAGTTTACTTACTTTTCAATTGAGTAGCACCTTTCAAATGTGAAGATGGCTGCCATGATCCTTTTCAAAGTGTCTTCATTGAATCTAACAACCACGACAGTTCAAGTGGCTTCACCTTCCTGCTCTCCCTCCAAAAAGAAGGAACACACTGCCCAAAATGTGACCTGATTACTCAGCATTTTTCTTGATTTTTAGGCATGAAAGGAAAAGCTGGACCAATTGGTGATACAGGTTTTCCTGGAATTAAAGGAGACGATGGGGAAGTTGGTATTCCTGGAGATGTTGGCCTTCCTGGCTCCCCAGGTACCATGCCACATGACAACTTTATTCTAAAAAAGTTAGGATTACCTTCAAGGCATGACCCATTCTGAACTTCTACCTTGGTTCACTTTTAGGATTTCCTGGGATGGCAGGCATGAGAGGAAATCCAGGGCTTCCAGGTTCTCCAGGCCACCCAGGGTCACCTGGACCCCTGGGGCCACCTGGCCTAATAGGAAGTAAAGGTATGTGTATTTTGGAGAAGACAGTAGGGTAACAGGCCCTTCCCTCAAAAAAGGACAGCAACTATTTTATATTAGGAGACACTAGCTGGGGTTAAGTCATATTCAAGAGAGTCATTGACTGGGCCACATGAGGGATAATGGGAAAGGAGGACGGAGAGGAAGAAAGGAGGGCAACCATAAATGGGAACAGGAGAACATAGAATTAATGAAGAGAAGACTTATCAAGGAGGGCATATAAAAGCTTTTCCCTGACGTAGAGATTGGGCAGCGAGTCTCTGGGAGCTGGCAACTCAAGGTATTGGCATTTGCTACTCTGAGTTCTTGAAGAAACCTAAGTAACTATCACCCTGTTCTTAAAGCTATATTGGTTTCTAATAAGAGTCAAAAAATCCTAGGGTGGAGTGTATAGGTTAAGGGTGGTCTAGTCTCCCTTAGGGAGACTCAAGAAAGACCATGATCTTTAAAATGAGGACTTGGCAGTGCCCTTAGGGACAGGACCTCTTGTTGACCCTGCATGACTTAGAGTTGCTAAAGCCATTTCTGATATTCTCTCCCCTTAGGTTATCCTGGAGTTCTTGGTTTGCATGGATTAAATGGGCTTCCAGGAACCAAGGGTACTCCTGGAGCTCCAGGTAAGGAGGACCCTCAAGGGCAAGGAGGAGAGCACCAGCTCTAACAGAAGCCTGGCAGAGGCTGGCCATGAATTCTTGACTGTAGTATATCCCAAATCCCTGGACTCATGGGTCTCTTTGCCAGCCCCCAATTTTGGCTGCCTTGATATGGGAGGGGGGGGAGATAGGGTTTGTCCTTCTACTTGAATGAGGTCTCCTCCCTCTTATTTCAGGCAGGTCCCCCAATAAGTAAGTTAGGCATGAGGACCTCACCCCCCACTGAGTTCTGTCCCTTCCCTTTCTCTCTGCATCTCTTCCTAGGACCCAGTATAACTGGTGTGCCAGGGCCAGCTGGCTTGCCTGGTCCCAAAGGAGAAAAAGGTTCTCCAGGAATTGGCACTGGAGCCCCAGGCAAGCCAGGCGTGAAAGGACAAAAAGGTGGCCGAGGTAAGTGACCCCAAGTCAAGCCTTGTAGAGCTGAGTGAGGGCTGCCTAGGGAGCCAGGTTTGGAGTTTGCAGCTCACAGGGTTGAGCTGTGCATGTTTTCACATCCCTGGGAATTTCAGAACCCAGTGGAACAGACTGCTGAGGAAAAGAGAGTAGGCATGTCTAGGGCTTTCCTGGGAAGGGGTGTTAGGGAGAAGTTCAGAGAGTCCCCTCTAGCCTCCAGATTGCCTCCCACTCTTCCTTATTTAAACTCAGGGCCTTCTTTGCACACTTGGCCAGAGCCTGGGTTTAATGGTCCTGAGGGACAGAGCTTGACCACTTAGCGGTTTGTAGAAAATTCCTCAGTGTCCAGTGTGGATGGCACTCCCAGTGGCCTGGGAAGACAGTGTGGCTGCTGGAAGAGGTCCAAGGCTAAGAAGATAAATGTCTCCCTATGCCAGGCACACAGTAGGCACTCAATTAGGATTTGTTACCTTTACTAAAAGACAGGTTTCCCTTTAATCTCGGTCCCTGACTCACACACTGTCTGAAGTCCCTTTCCTCACCTGCCAGTGAGAGTGAATTATGATTAGTGTACTCTCCTTAGGAATGTTCTGAAGACCCATATATACCCCATTCAGTTTAAAACAGGAAACGAGCCCTGGCCAGTTTGGCTCAGTGGTTAGAGTGTCAGTCACTAAATTAATTTCCTTTTTTTTTTTTTTTGGTATGCGCCCCTAGTGGGAACTGAACCTGGGACTCTCTGGTCCACAGGCCAACACTCCAACCACTGAGCCAAACGGCCAGGGCAAATTGTTAATTTCCTTTAGCTATCTGAGGTAATAAAATCACGATAACAAGTGCAGCAAACAGCACATGTCAAGATGGATACATTTCAGGAGCATAATGTTGAGAGAGAGAAAAAGCAAGTGTACGAGGAATGCATTTGGTATGATCCCATTGCTAAATATTCATAAATAAGCAAAAACAACCAAAATATTGTTTAGGATACAAACATGCGTGGTCAAATTGTTTTGAAAAGGGAACAATGAACACAAAATTCAGAAGTGGGTGCCTCTGAGAGGGAGGGAAGTTGGTGGGATCTTTAAGGACATGCAGTGGTAATGCTATCTTCTCTTTCTTAAATAATTGGGGGGCTGGAACAGATGTTCATTATATCTGGATTATTTTTTACATATGATTTCTAAATATTCCCTCTTTTCTCTCTGGTCCATGGGCCAACGCTCTAACCGCTGAGCCAAACAGGCCAGGGCTCTTTTCTCTAATTTAATATCTAATGTAAAAAGTTTGCTTTAAAAACAAATATTACACCCCCCCCCATAGGAACTTATATCTGATTTGATCATAGAAATCAGTGTAAAATGAGTATTTACCCCTAAGGAAACTTCCTATAGCAATCCCTGACCGTATAATACCTTTATATAAATAACTTCAAATTATACCATTCATTTTTTAAAGTTATACGAAATATTTTGAGGCTGACTTCGTATATTTAAGGTTTTTTAATGCTCTGACACTGGAATGAGTTGGAAAAATGCCATCTTGTGTTTTCATATGCTCATTTAAAGTGTCTTATTTTTAAAGAAATACAAGAAGTATTTTTTGTTGTTCGTTTTTTTACTACTTCAGGTCAGTAGTACTTTATTTCAGATTTAGTGGTAAATTGGTGTAATTATAAAATAAAGAAACAGGTAAAAAGAAGAGGTGGCTCCAAAAACTGAAATGGAATTTTTATAATCCATATGCTGCCCACACGTACTCTACTATATATAGTGTCTCATTTACTAGTTTTGTATAATTTCAGATATATTTTTTCAGAAAAAAAAACCAATATTTCTTTCTTTTCAGATTTTTACTTTTGTGAAAATGAAAATAACTTCAAAGGTTTATCAAGAAACAGCTGACAATATTAAAATTAGTACCATATGGCCTTGCAACTGGTGGTTCTTTGTATTTTTATTTTCTTTTTCAGACCTGTAATTAGAGACTTCTTGAAATTTATTTTTTCTTTCTCTATATTTCCTCAGCATTCAATTCATTACTGAGCTATTAAAACACCTGAATTAACCAGTCTATCATCTTTCTTTACAAGTTTTCATGGATATACTTTTACTATTTCTTACCTAAACATGAGAAATTCAGCATTACTATAGTCAGCTTGTCAAAAAATAAAATGCAACCAATATCTTGGAATTTTCTTGTTATAAACAAAAAATAAGAATCTCAACCACCAGAATAGTTTATCATCCAGTTTGAATCTATTTCTCTTCATTTGAATATCTTCTAGAATATACCAAAGTAATAAGCACATTTCTTTCATTCTAAAAGTATAATATGAACTTCTACATTTCTATATATGATGTGTTTTTTCATCAAGAGTACCATCTACATATTCAATGTGTGCATATTAAATAAATCTTCTGTCATCAGTTGAATTTCTTTTTTGTTTGGAATATAGTATAATAAAATAATTCCATAAACAGAAAATTTGTAAGTCAGTATTAAAATTTAGCAAACAAGTATTCTGTATCTACCCTAATGCATGACTATTCTCTTTGGCCAAAAAGAGGAAAGGGATTTACTACAGAGAAATTTGTTCTCTAAGCTTAATTAAGCAAGCATTCAGCTAATATCATGGATTACCTATAAAAGTGTTTTCCAGTTTGCCTGGAAGACCTAGAAGTTAGTTCTAGAAGACATTAGAAGGCACAGTGCCATGGGCACCTCCTTTTTGACCCAGCAGGTGTCTATTCTGACTGGTTGAGCACTGTGCTCCACCTTGATCTGTAACCTTTTCTGAATAACATCAGACATAACTGGCTAACTTAATGAAATGTGTGACAAAAACAGTAGATTTAAAAACACTTTGGGAAACTTCAATTCCAGGTGCTACAGTCATGCCTTTTTTCCCCCCTGATTTTGGGGAAATCTAAAATATTTCCATTACCAGTGAGGTTGGGGAGCTAGAAATTTCCAAAGCTTTATTGAAATTAAATGCAGCAGTTGCTGGGTGCAGGCAGTCTCTGAACCCTGTCAGCTACTTCATCTGCTGGCTGACAAAATAGAATGAAGGGAGAAGAGCCCTCTGCCGGCATCTGCTGGTCTGGCAACTACCTAAGGGCTCCCATTTTCTGTGTAAATACCATTTTCTCTGAGAGAGCCTAATGCTCTCCTGGATATACAAAGTCCATGCAGCTTGTTTTATTTGTTCTTTGCAGGTTTCCCAGGTCTCCAGGGCCCTGCTGGTCTCCCTGGTGCCCCAGGCCTCTCCTTGCCCTCAGTCGTAGCAGGACAGCCTGGAGACCCTGGGCGACCAGGGCTAGATGGAGAACGAGGTAAAGACAGGAAGCCCAAATGAGGACTGACCATTAGCTTTTGTCTGGAGTTTGGGGAGGTCCCATATACAGTTCAGCACCACCTCTATGACTGGACATGCATGGGCCTGCTCAGCCTCACATTCCTCCCCCAGCAGGGACACATTTGGCTAAAAGGGTTTTTGAAGGTCTGGGCACTGGGACCCGACAGCCAGCCAGAGAACATTCTCTGCCCTGGGGATGAGCTTTGGCTTCCTATTAGTCCAAAGGCTTTCAGCAGTGGCCGCTTCCTGCTCACCTGCCCTTACTTAACCCTTTTCCCATCTCATCCCTAGGCCGTCCAGGCCCTCCGGGGTCCCCAGGTCCCCCTGGGCCATCCTCCAATCAAGGTGACCCTGGAGACCCTGGCTTCCCCGGAATTCCTGGTCCTAAGGGGCCCAAGGGAGACCAAGGAATTCCAGGTTTCTCTGGCCTCCCTGGAGAGCTGGGACTGAAAGGTATGACTGATTGCTTGGCTGGCTTTTGGGCCCTTTTCCACTCTACAGTCAGACATGGCTCCTTCCTATAGCCCTGTGAAGAGAGGTCAGCTGATAATGTTCTTCCTGCCCTCACCTTTGCCTAGTCTCTACTCCCCACCACCAGCACCACCATGCCAGGCCCTGACTTGCTTTCGTTTGGACTTTGCCAGGCATGAGAGGTGAGCCTGGATTCATGGGGACTCCAGGCAAGGTTGGCCCACCTGGAGACCCAGGATTTCCCGGGATGAAGGGGAAGGCAGGCCCAAGAGGTGAGTTGAGAGCTTGTGCCAGGCTGATCATAAGCTAGAAGAAGGGGTCCAGAGGTAACATTCCTTCGAGAGTCACTGCACACCCCACCAAGAAAGCCTGGATGCCTGAAACAGCTGAATCAAGCTCCTCTAGGGAGGCAGTTTGGTGATTTCTGCCCCCATTAGCTCCCAGGACTGAAAGCCACTGCTGCTTTGCCACCATAGATCCTACCACTGGTCTCCCCACTCTACATTAGTGGACATTGGGTTTGCATTCAGATCACCACTCACCCATTTGCTCAATTCAGAAATGAAAAAACAATCTTCCCTATACTTTACTATCACCTCTGTCACTCACACACATCTAATCCATTAGCAAGCCCTGAGGATTGCATCTCCTACATGTGCCCTGCATCCATTCACCTCTTATCACCACTACCATTCAGGTCCAAGCCATCAACATTCCCCACATGAATCACTGCAGTGACCTGAGATTACTAGTCTCCCTATTTCCATTGTGCACTTCCCCTAACAATCATTTCTCCACACAGTGGTGAGAGAGATGTTACAAAACTTAAATCAGCCCAGCCAGTGTAGCTCAGTGGCTTGAGCATCTTGCTATGGACTGAGAGCTCCTGGTTCAATTCCCGGTCAGGGCACATGTCCAGGTTGTGGGCTCAATATCCAGTAGGGGGCGTGCAGGAGACAGCCAATTGATGTTTCTCTCTCATATCGACGTTTCCAACTCTCTCCCTTTCTCTCTCTCCAAAAGTCAATAAAAACATCTTTTAAAATGTAATAAAAAAATTAAGTCATCCACTGTCTTCTCATGGCATATAAATAAACAAACTATGGCCACAAAGCCCTATGTGATTACCTCCCTTTTTATTCTCATCACCAGCCCTTCCCCTTTGCAGTTCACTGTGCTCTTGCCACACTAGCCTCTCTGTTATCCAAAAACACCTGGCCACAGGGCCTTTGCACATGCTACTTCTACTTCCTGGTATACTTTTGCCCCTCCACAGCTCTTTCTAATGCTTCAATGGTCTCAGCTTCAATGTTACTGCTTATAAGATGCCACTATCACTCTCTCTAAAGCAAGTTCCCCACTTCATTGCCCCCTCCCCTTCTTCCCATTGCCACTGCACTATTCATTTCCTTTGTAGCACTTTTCATAATTTGTAGTAAGATAATGGCATTTGTCAGGTTATACATTTTCATCTTTATCACCAGATCATAATCTCCATGAACATCTGTCTTATTCACTGCTCTATCCCCTGATCTACACAGTAGGCACTCAAGAAACACTTGTTCAATGAATTAGTAAGCAAATTGGTGTGTTTGACTTAAATAGTAAGCCAGCTGCCTGGATTTGGGGTCCTAGGCTGTGATGTCAATTGAACCTCTGGGATTAGAGGCATCCCCTTGGCCTCCTTGGCACTGCATTCTGACCAGGGAGTGAGTAAACCAACCACCCCAGCACCGAGCCAAGTCTCAGACTACCATATTTACAACAAACATTTCCTGACTTGCCTACTACAGATCAGGCCCTGTGCTGAGCCCTCAGAAGACAAGATAAATACAATTTAGCCCCCGTCATCAAGAAACTACCAATCCACTGAGCAGATAGATGGGTAAAGAGAACATTGTGTAAAGTGTGGTGAGAGCTGTCCTGGTGGCATTCAGGGGGGACTGTGAGGACAAAGAGGAAGGGCAGAAAACTGGTGATTTTGAGGCAGAAAGGAAGGCTTCCAGGGACACACCCAGACTTCCTCCTTGGCCTCCACCTGACATTTCCATTCCTCCCACCTGCACATAGGCTTTTCTGGGCCCCCAGGTACTCCTGGCCAAACACCAATTGCAGAAGCCATCCAAGCTCCTCCTGGACCCATGGGTCTACCGGGCATCGATGGCACCCCTGGTCTCATGGGGGATCCTGGAGTTCTAGGCCCTGTAGGCCTACAAGGTAAGAACGATGCCAGAGAAAGGGGACTTTTCAGGGAGCTGAGACAGCCTTAGCTGAGAAGCTGAACAAACCGGCTGGAAAGCCCAGCTCCAAGGGGACACCTTCCTCAAGCATTTTCTCCACTCCTCACAGTGTTGCCAAGCTTCTTGCCAGGAGGAAGAACAAGCAGAACCAGCAGTTGTATTTGGTTTTAGAAAATGTGTGAGCGGACTATAACAGCTACTCCAGACAGCTTGACCCTCACTAATATGCTGCTGAGAGAAGGAAGGAGTGTGGTGGGGGATGAAAGACAATGGAGAAAGTCCAGGGCTGGAGGACGGGAAACTCGGTTTCTAATCCCCGTTTTTCCCTTGACTAGAGTAAGTTAGCAGTCTCTCTGCGCCTCTGTGTCCTCATTTCTGGCATGGGATGCCAGCAGTGACCCTGCATTTTCCCCGGTGCTGCTGGGAGGATGAGAGGAAGGGAGGAGGAAATAAATGTGAAGTGGCTCAGAAGGGCTTAGTTTAGGGTGCAGTCCCAGAGCCCAGATGCCCTGACATGAGTTAAGGACTAGCCCAGAAGCTCAGCCCTGAGTTCAGTGTGAGCCCCTGTATGACAGCCAGTGCACCCTCTCCTGGTGACTCTTGGGCATGACATACGAGTCCCTTTTTTCTAGAGGGTTCCTCAAGACTCTCCATATTGAGTATCCCGCTGTGGGCCTTCTCTCTTTGTAGGCTCCAAAGGTTTACCTGGCATCCCTGGCAAAGATGGCCTGAGTGGGCTCCCCGGCCCTCCTGGGGCTCTTGGCGATCATGGTCTCCCTGGACTGCAAGGCCCTCCAGGATTTGAAGGTCTGGCAATGTCAGCACTAGGGGCAGAGGGCTTTTGTGAGGGTTTGAGGCTTGGTGGTGAGTTAAAATACCAAATCTGAAAACTAGGAAACCTGATGGTAAAGCTTGACATTACTCAGAGGCAGGAAAACTTGGCTCTAATTCATTCCCCCTGAGCCTGTGAAGGATTAGAGCCCTACATTCCTGAAGACAAAGGTCTGTTCCAAATCCTCTTAAGAGCTCTGACTCTACTGGATAGCATTTCCCCCTGTCCTTCACCTCCCTTTTTCTACCCAGGGATTCTGATGTGGATGGGAGGGAGTGGTTCAAGGGATAAGAAAATTTGAGATATGCTACTTACCTCCCATCTTAATCCGAGATAGCAATCAGTTGCCCTGAGTAGAGAACAGTTGTGGGGTTCAGTGGGAAAGTGGTATGATCTTTTACTATGGGGCAGGAGAGGAGGGCACAATGTTGCCCCGCTAATCCAAACACTGTTTTTGCTGCCTCTGATCCAGTAGGTAAAGGTTCTTAATTACCTCCTATGATAGCCTGAAAGGCTGGCCCAAGAAATATCCTCCTCTGTCCCTTCTTAGAGAACCCAAAGCTAGGTGACTGTGGGAGGGAAGCCAGACAGTGTGCTCTTTAAAATGGAGATTTAGTAACTGGATAAAGTCATGCCCCATTATCTGTGGGGGATACATTCTGAGACCCCCCAGTGGATACCTAAAACCATGGAGAGTACTGAATTCTATGTATACTGTTTTTTTTCCTATATGCATGCCAATGATAAAGTTGAACTTATAAATTAGGCACAGTATGAGATTAAGAACGTTAATAATAAAATAGAACAATTATAACAATTTATTGCAATAAAATGTATATGAATGACTTTGGGGTCATTATTAAACAAAATAGAGGTCACTTGAACACAAGTATTGCAATACCTTGGCAGTAGATTAGATAACTGAGAGGGCTACTAAGTGACTATGGGCAGGGAGCATATACAGTGTGGAGATGCTGGACAAAGGGATGCTTCACATCTTGGGCATGACAGAGTTGGATGGTGCAAGATTTCATCATGCTACTCAGAATGGCACACAGCAGCTTAAAATTTATGAAGTGTTTATTTCTCAAAATTTCCATTTAATATTTTCCGACTGTGGTTGATCATGGGGACCTGAAACTGCAGAAAGCAAAATCCAAGCTAAGGGAGGACTACTGTACATCTGAGTTGGCATTCTAGCTCCACCATTTTCTAGTTGTGGGACCTCTGGGCCTCAGTTTACTCATCTACAAATTGGGGTAATTAAATTGTGCCCTACTCAATGCTTGGCACAAAGTAAGTAGCTGCTGTTATTATTAGCTGCATCTGGCTCACCTCTTTCCTGCTCTTTCTCTCTCAGGACCTCCAGGAAAACAGGGCCCCTTTGGAAAGGCTGGACTGCCTGGACAGAGTGTGAGAGTGGGCTACACCTTGGTGAAGCATAGCCAGTCAAAACAGGTGCCCCTGTGCCCCGCTGAGATGACCCAGCTGTGGGTGGGTTACAGCTTGCTGTTCATCGAGGGGCAGGAGAAAGCCCACAACCAGGACTTGGGTAGGTACTGACTCTGACAGCCAGCCCTGGCCACCTGTCACCACAAAAACCAAGAGACATGCTCCTTACTCCTCCAGCCCTTGATGGGCCCACTGTTGGGTATTGGGTTACAAGCATCAGCTCTGGAGTCAGACAGATCTGGGTTGTAACATTAGCCATGTACCCAGGGTCAAATTATTCAGCCTCTCTAAGCCTCTTCTTCCTGATGGTGTAAGGATTACATGAAATCACCCAATGTAAATTGCTTAGAACAATGTTTGGCACATATAAAGCATCCAAATATGTTAGGGATTAGTAGTAGTAATAAGATGACCTGTGGGGCAAGGATGATTACCCAAGAATTAACTGTGTTGTCTACAGGTATGCTAACTCTGCAAAGCAGACTTGCTCTATTAAATGCTGGTTTTACAAAGCAGATTAATTAGGGAGTCATTATTCAGTTCATAAAAAGATTATTTTCATTACCAAACTTCCCAGATGCATTGAAAATAGGATTTGATCAACAGACTTCAGTGTATGGTACAGTGTTCCAAGATGGTAAGTGTCCCTGTTCTGGCACAATTGGTTGGATGTAAACCCAAACCACCATCCAGCCAAGTCCAAGGAGCCCTGGGCATAGTCCCAGCCTAGCCCATCTTCTCTCCTTCTAGGGTTTGCTGGCTCCTGCTTGCCCCGCTTCAGCACCATGCCCTTCATCTACTGCAACATTAATGAAGTGTGCCACTATGCCAGGCGCAATGATAAGTCCTACTGGCTCTCTACCACCGCCCCCATCCCCATGATGCCCATCGGCCAGACCAAGATCCCCCAGTACATCAGCCGCTGCTCTGTGTGTGAGGCACCCTCGCAAGCCATTGCTGTGCACAGCCAGGATATCACCATCCCACAGTGCCCCCTGGGCTGGCGCAGCCTCTGGATCGGGTACTCCTTCCTCATGGTAAGGCCTCTGCCCCAGTGTAGAGGCAGAGCGCAGGGATCTCGGGGGAGGGGGGGGTCCCTCAGACTGGTTTTCAGGCTTAAGGGACATGAGGTAGAAACCAAGGAGTTTGAAAGGAAGAAAAATGCTTGGCCTGGGCTTGGCTAAAGATCAGAGAGCCCACTTCTGCATGAATGACAGGTAATTACAGGTGTGAATAGAAAGGAACAGTTTGCACCCAGTGGTTCAGGGGTGAGAATATCTATGAATCACCGGCACAGGCCCTGAAATCTTTATGCCTGCTTCAGTTATGCCACAAGCAAGGGAAGGAGGAGGAACCACCCAATCTGGATAGACAGTGAGGGACAAGGTGTCCTCACTTAAGGCTGAGACACACTCTCACTGGTCAGGCTGGGCACGGCACTTCCTTCTTTTCTGTCCATGCTTGCTCTAGCCACCTGCTCCCAAAAGGCTCGGATGAGGGCATATTGTGTTTCCAGGTCCTTGCTGGGATATCTGCTGCCTTGCCATTTCGATGGGAAGGCAATGGCCAGCCAAGCTACGTGTCTTGATAAGAAAGAGCTGAGAATGTTTGTAAGCCCAAGGCAGCATCAAGTCCTTCACACAAAATTCCATGAATAACTGGGCACATTAAATAAGTAAAGGTCAGGTTTAAGGCCAGGATAACTCCGAGGGCAAACCAGTGTGACATCCACTGAAATACCTGCTTCACCAAAGCTCCTTTGCTAAAACACCAGGGGTGAGATGGGGAGAGAGTATCAAAGAAGAACTAATTACCAAACTGCAGTCTTCCTCACATTAGTGTACCTACCTGGGGTGATATACTTCATTTTTTATTTTTTTATTTTTTATTGATTAATTTTTGTTACAGATGTTTCTCCCCCCCCCCCCACTGATTCCCCCCGATATACTTCATTTTTGCTCTATCTTTGTGAATTGGGCAATTTGTCCCAATGTAATACAGAATTACCTATCAGTCTGTCCTGTCCATTGAGCTTCCACAAAGAATGGTACAAAAGTTATGTTCGAAATATCATGTGCTTTGCTCATGGGAGTGCTCTTAAACCCTTATTCAGAATCTCTTTACTCGTACTGTACACATTATTCTAACATACAAGAATATCTATATTTTTTCTGAAAATGTGTAAGGGTAGGAATTTGGACTGCCTAGTAAGGCATCTTGAAGCAATGAACCATGCCTGCTAAAAGGGAGAAAACAATTCAAAGGCCACCCAAGAGCTTTACAAGCTGTGTCTCTTGGTCCAGGTTCCCTGCATAATCCTCCAAAGCAAAAGCCAACATTTCACAGCAACAAGCCTGGGTCATCTGCAAAGTGTAAAATACATCGTCTGTTGATTAGTAAGGCGGGTAATGTGTCATTCATACTAGAAAGCTTTCTACTGGAGGATCAAAATGAGGAAATTTTTGATCCTTCATTTATTAGGAAAGGTCATTTTTATGGAGACACATTTTCCCAAAGTTTTGCGAAGTAATGTGTTATTGTGTGTCCAACTTGAGCATTTGTCCCATTGGCCATTTGCTGACCTGGGTGTGTATGAGGCCTCCCCACCTCCTGTGGTCCACATAATAACCCAGCTGAGGTGAGGGGGGGGCAGGAGTGGAGTGAGGTGGCTTCAGTCTGTGGGTACAGTGACCAGAGATTATTGGCTCATGAGTAGCACCAATGAGGAAATCCTGAAAATGAGTAGTGTGGGAGCTTCCTAAAGTGAGGGCTGGGATGTTAGGCTTAATCTGAGGCCTACATGTATACAGCAGGTAACAAACACTATATGTAGCCCTAAAGGTTGTGGTACAGATTGAAAATATAAGTTCTAATGAAGGTAAATTCAGAGTAAGAGCTATTAATAGATATGCTGGGGGAAGGGCCGGTGGTTTAACCACTTTGTGGAGTTTTGCATGTATTTTTCCTTCTTGGCATACACCACCAGGGGCTTGGAGTAGACAAAGGGCTTTGAGAACTGCATCCCAAAACCTATTGAATTTTCCTTAAGTCAGCCTTTCGCACACTTATTTGGCCATGGAATTGGTGGTGGTGGGGGGGGCTCCTAGCACACCTTGGAACTCAGTGGGGCAGCAGCAGTTTGGGAAACACTGGCTGAGATGTGGCTGCAGACCATGCACAGTGGGTTGGGATGGCACTGGGGATCTTGGAAGGGGTACTGCTGGCCTTAAGATCACTACAAGGGAGGATGAGTGGCCCAGGTCCTAAAATAAAGCCTTTGGTCTCCTGGCTACACACTAGGGCTGAGCCAAGGGGCCTGAGCTTAGGAAGGAAGCACACATTCCCCCTGGAGCAGCAGAGCATCCATCCTCTCCCATGGACCAAGCTCACACCTCACCCCTGTCTGTTTCAGCACACTGCTGCTGGTGCAGAGGGTGGAGGCCAGTCTCTGGTCTCACCTGGCTCCTGCCTAGAGGATTTTCGCGCCACTCCTTTCATTGAGTGCAGTGGTGCCCGGGGTACCTGCCACTACTTTGCCAACAAATATAGTTTCTGGCTGACGACAGTGGAGGAGAGGCAACAGTTTGGGGAGGAACCTGTACCGGAAACATTGAAAGCCGGGCAGCTCCACAAGCGAGTCAGCCGCTGCCAGGTGTGTATGAAAAGCCTGTAGTGTGGCCCCTGCCACTCAGCCCCTTGCTGTCCCTTCACCCACACAATGGTCACCTCACAAAACTGAACCATCTGAAGAAGGAAGGCGTAAGCCCATTTTGCTACCTGGCAAGTTGTCTATTGGAGTCTCATTTGGGCTGCACTACTGGACACTGATCACCCCAACCCTCAGGACCAATGGGTGATTCCACCCCGCTGACATCTGCTAAACCATTTCCATCAACCTGGTGCTACTGTTTGATTCGGATGTTTGTGTGACTATTCACGGCTACCTCAGAAAAACCTGCTGGGCTGCCAGTTTCTTAGACTGCTACCTTTCCTTGCCATCTTGATCACAAAGTGTTTCTATACTAGCTAAGTCATCTGTTTATGTCCAGAGGTCACCACGCATTATTTAGCTTAAACCAGAACCCAGTGTTTCCACATGAAAAAAAAATTATCTAGCTAAGCATTCATGGATGACTCAAGTCTGCATAGAGCAAGCCCTCATCCTTTAAGGAAACCCACAGTGTCTAGGCAGGCAGCAGACCTGGAATGAGGTGACAGCCAATAGCCCAGGATGAGTTCTGACTCCTTTGAGAGTGGGCACGACTGGGCTCCATATTGCTTAGGGAAGTTTGAAGGCCAGAAACCAAGAAGGGTTCATTAACCTCATATGGTCCTAGACAAATCACATCCTCCTTGCCAGCTCCCTCCCAGGCAGAGACCTATGACTTCGCCTGGTCCAAAGTAGAGTAGAGGATGCATCAAATGTGTCCGGGCTCATAAAGGGAAATGAGAACTACAGCCATTTCTCCCAGGTCAGGGGTAGAGAGGTGGGTGGGTAAGAAGCGTGAATTTTACTTCAAACTCCAGGATAAAAAAGGTAAATCTCTTGTTCCAATTTCTCAGAAGTCCCTGTTTAATCTAATGAAATTCAGATGTGTGTAATGTGGCAAATAAAAGGTGCAGTTTGTTGATTCCTTTGCATTTTGAGGCTGTTAGAGACTTTCTATTAAAATGTCCATCCAATTGCTCTTTTAGAGGTAGCCTGTGAAGATATTTTAATAAATTTTTAAAACTTCATAAAAATCTAACACACTCCTCTCTTAAGCAGTTAGCAGACCTAAAGCAAGCCTGAGTTGACTACAAAGTGTATTGTATTCTGTTTGGGGGATTTGTTTGAACCATTTTCTTTATCAGTTACTCAGAACACTTAGCTATGTTGATATGATGCAATTCCTTCCAGATGATTCTTAAACATTATGTAGACTGTGCCAACACAAACAAAACATAATCAGTATAATCTGTATTATTGTTACCTTCACCTCCTCTCTGAGTAATAAGCATGGTTGTCAGCTTTGTACATCACAAATAAAAGGAACTAAATACGAACATTTGACTCTTGATGTTCTTTGATGAAAACCTTTCTAAAGTCTATCTCACTATAATTCATGAGTCCCCCTCAGGGCCATGGGGGTTCCTGTTACTGCAAGTTGAGTTTTAAAACAAAACACTGAGGCAGGAAAAATACAATTAAATTCAAAGGACAGAAAGAGTCCTCTAACAGGCAACAAATACACAACCTGTTTCAAATAAGCCTACAACTGCTTTTAGCCCCATCACATGCTAGAGTTCAAGAAAGGAGTTCCCATAGTCTGGTACCTCAGGATCATTTTCAAACAAATAGACAGTAGAGAATGGTTCAAGTCATTAAAATAAAATCTAAGATATATATATTTGTATAAATATAAAATATATCCACTGCCACTGGAAAGATTAAAATTAACATTAGGAGCATCAGGGAATCAAACTGACATGTGGGAGTAAGAGATATTAGACTGAATACTATTTTGAATCTTTTGAATTTTGAACCACTAGAATATATTACCTACTGGAAAAAAAGAAAAACTTGGAACCTAAGGAAACAAGAGTTATAATATTACTAAATATAAAACAACAACAACAAAAAAACACCTTGATTTGGTGCTAGCTTTCAAACCCTAGTTGCTGGCTTTCCTCAGGACTTGGTTAAGGACACAAGTGAAATGCATAAAGGTTAAGAGGGCAAGAAGAAACTGGGAAGACACCACTGGAACTTGAAGTATAACCACATAGGAGAGTGGGTGGCACAGACAATATGACAACTATGTGTTTTAAAATTTACTATGTTGCTAGTCCTTAAATGGTTTGGAATTGTATTTGATACACAAATTATATGTCACCATATGAATAATTCTAATATGGCTGTCAACCAAAATGGAGTCTAATTCAAACACAATTTTTAATCTCCCAAACAAAAATCAACATTTTAAGTCAGTGATTGGCAAACCACAGCCTATGGGCTAAATCCACCATGCGCCTGTTTTTCTAAATATGGTTTTATTGGTTCACAGCCAGGCTCAGATTGTCTATGGCTGCTTTTTAAAAAAATATGTTTTTACTGATTTTCTAGAGAGAGGGAGGAAGAGAAAGAGAGAGAGAAACATCAATGTGAGAGAGAAACATTGATCAGCTGCCTCCTGCACGCCCCCTACTGGGGATTGAACCTGCAACCATGTGTCCTGGCGAGGAATCAAACTGGGACCTCTCAGTTCATGGGACAATGCTCAATCCACTGAGCCATACCAGCCGGGCATATGACTGCTTTTGAACTTCCAACAGCAGAAATAAGTAGCTGTGACAGAGCCGACGTGGCCTACAAAGCTTGAAACATTTACTATCTGGCCCTATACAGAAAACATTTGCTGACCCACCATCTAAGTGATCATGATTTGATTTAAAGGACAGGGTGACATCTGACAAAAGTATCAGTAAAGAAGGGAACAGTGAGTGACCCATTAACTAGTAAGGTTTCCCCAAAGAGTCAGGATATCAACAAGTCCACATCTGACATAATTTTGACAAACATTTTGATTTAAATTATAATTAATTAAAATACATATTCAAATAATTTAACAAGAACTTTTTCTCCCTGATGTAATCATTTTATTATTAGAGCAAAAGAACAGACTGCTTCTTAGTATTTAGCCCCAAAGAGGTCACACTCGAAAGGGTGAGGAAGGACAGGTAACCATCTCTCATTTGCTGGTGCTTGAAGCAAGGTGGGAGTTGCTGTCTATCTTCCAGATGTCCACCTCCTCATTTCAGTAGTGGCAGACTCGCTGTGGCCATGTACGACAAGCTGGGAAGCAAGGATGGCTCCTAATATTTCTGTTCCTAGATTCCATGATTGTTCTAGTTCTTTCTGGGGAAGAGTTGTTAATTGTTTTTTTCTGAGAAGCGGTGATTGGCTCAGTCATGATTGGTTGCTATCAAGTTTGTATGCTATTGGCATAACAGGCACTTGCTGACTACAAAAGTTTTATGTCATAAATTCATGTTCTTCTGGTTCCAGATGGAAGACAGACCTTAACGTTGAGTTCCTACTATTCTATACACTCAGAATCTCGAACTCTTCCTCCAGGTCAAACTCCTCTAGTTGTTCAGTAGAGTCAATGAATTCTGTCAGAAAATGAGAAAGAAGAAAAACATGATGCTTAGATTGAAGAGATCAAGACACTACTCAGTAGGGAAGACTATACATTTTTAAATTGTTTTGGTAAAGAAAATTTTTTGTGGAAGAGGCAACAGCTAGGACCACTGCCATGTATTAGAAATTCTCTACAAAGAATAAAAATAACTAGACTTGTTACATAGTCCTATTCACAGTGATGAGTATGACGCTCTGTAAGAACTTGGAGGTACCTTTTGACTCACCCATGGCCTCTGATTTGTTATTCTGAACCAGACTATTTAAAAAAATCTAGTCATTTTGATTTTACATGAAACTTTTGCACTGAGCTTATTTTCTGCTATTATATCATTCTTTGAAATCAATATCAGTTCATCAGCGGATTTAGATAATCAGAAGTACCATTTTTTTATTAATTCATACAATTGCTTCTATCTCATAAACCAAATGCTACATGTGGGTCTGCTGGTTATAGAATCCCTGAACAACCACTTACCTGCCCCAGTGGTTGTTACCTCTGGTTTGGCTGGAGGTACAAAGGGAGGCCAGTGTGATGGATGTTTCTGAACTAATTCAAACATCCTTAAGTTTTCCTTTAGAATTTCCTGAGGAGATATAGAAACAGTTATAAACACTACAGAGTCACTATATTTCTGTCCAATTGGCAATCTATGACCCCAAGTCCTAAGACAGTGGCCTGGTTGTTGAAAGATGAAAGCAAAGAACTAGTAAATACACCCATCCTCTACTTGACCTGTCTTCAGGAGGGAAGGCCACTGGAGGGAGTATCTGATAGAAGGCCAGTACTCACTGCCCAAACTCCATCATGAGGTTTAGCTCATATGCCAGTTGCATGGACTCAATTCAATTTAGGGCTGCGATGGTCCTGAAGTGTTGTCTCCAAAGAAATGTTGGTTAATCAAATAAAATCTGCCCATATTGGCATGGTTTCCATTTAGTCCACCACCTACAGTGTATGTTTTAATTTAAATGGCATAGTCTTATCAGAAAAATTTTCTTCTAACTTTAAATGTGACATATATATGTAGTTTTGCTGAAATATAAGTATTGCTTTTAGAAAATAAGTCTTCATTATGTCTCAGCTAATTATTAACTGGGGTTTCAGATTCAGCTGGGGACATTGTTGTTAATTATTTGTTCACTTGTGAAGAAAAATCTTCCCTCCTTACACCTAGAAGAGTCTCTTGCCTCCCATCTCTCCAATCTCTTTGTTTTGTAAATAGGAAAACATTGTGTTTCTTTAAACTATTCCCTATGATTTCCCTTCATTTTTTCACTAAGCATTTATCAATGTCTTCCACATATTTGGTATGTGTTACAAGCTGAGGATTAGGGAGGCAGGTACAAAGAGTGGTGATTCAACAAAAATAAATACCCTTTTATACAAAATATTAAAAAAGAATAATTGGCTTTAGTATTTACACAGATTTCTCCAAACTGTTTTTCCTTTAAGTAGCAGCATGCCTATATTTTATATAAATAAGACAGTTAATAGAAAGGCAAGTCCCCTAAACCATAATGGAATACAGTACATTAAACTTTAAATGGACTACTAAATAAATAGCAAAGTAGATTAGTTTCTTCAATCATGTCAGTGGTTTAAACAGACTAAGAAAACATTTAGGCTGAGCTATATGAAATTGGTATATTTAGGTTAAAATCATAGAATATTAAATATTTCATGACTCATAGGCATACTGGGATAAAACATTAAGTAGCTAAAAATATCACTCGACTTACTAAGCATATTTATAACAAAAGATTTTCTTTGGTTCCCCCAAAGTTATGCGCTATTCCCCACATCTTAGTTTCTTTCTCTTGCAATAAAGTCATATCAGGCTAGGTTTATGTTACTATGAAAAACAGTTTTGAAAAGGAATCATGTGGAATAACTTCTGTTTTTAAGACTAAGAAAAACAAATATCTTTACCTTCTGAACAAGGCAACACCAATTATCAAAGTCTTTTTCTTCTTTGCAGAAAAATCCCTTGGGGGAAGCAAAAGAACACAACTTAGAACTGGTCAGGGGCGGGCACCAAGGAAGGCGCCCCTATACTACAAGATGGAGCCATTGGCCTAGAGTTACAATGTAGAATGTGGGCCACTCTCCTTGGATATGATTTCACAACAATTAAAAGGAAGACTGGTTGGGCTTATCTCTCTCCTAGATCATTGCCTCAGTTGGACACAAGCATTTGCTCATTCATTCTCCCCTCCCCCTCACTCTCTCTCTCCCATCTCCCTTTCTGTCCCTCCCTCTCCTTTTGTCTCTCCATCTCCCTATCCCTCTGTTTCTCCTCTCTCTCTGCTTCTCTCTCTTATTCTGTCCCTTTCCCTCCTGATCTTACTCCCCTCATACTGTGAGATATAGTAACTTGAAGTCCAATCTCCCAAGTGTAGGGTTAATTCCATTACATTCAAATGTACACATCTTTAAAGAAGAGTCAATTAAACCAGTAAACAAAAGCCAAATAGTACCTTTAGCTAGTGGAAATACTAAATAAGGTGGCTTTGACTTTAAGGGTATTATCTATTAGATTAAAGAGAACTATCAACCTTCTTCTCCATCCTCAGAACTAATATAATGAAAGAATGGTCCAAGAGGACTCTTTGGACACTGGTGTCCTGACAATTGGGTTAAATTGGAAGAAAGGATGCAGATAGGCCTCAGAACCACTGGCTACTTCACAGGCAGCTGCCGCTTCAATGTTCGTAGACAACACTCATAATTCTGAGAGGGGGGCCTGCAACGTCCTGGATTGTGTGCCCAGAGAAATGGGCACTGTCTACCCAGGGGATCATCCCCCTTCTCCCTCCCTAGATATATCCTACATTATTCCCTTTGCCTGTGTGGCAGTAATTGGAGGGTGAGAAAGAAAAAGGGGAAAGACGATAACAGTAATAACAACTAATATTTCTAGAATATTTACAATGTGCCAGCCATTGTGCTAAGTGTTTTATGCACAACATATCTCACACAACCCTACAAGAAAGAAACTTATGTTCTGTTTATTTTAGCGATAAAAAGACCAAGACTCAGAAAGGTAAAGGGACTCCCCCTAAGTCCATAGCTAGGAAGTGGCAGGGCCTGAATTCCAACTTTAGCAGTTTGGCTTCAGAGTCCATTCATTCCCTACTACTCTTCGCTACCTCTCATGGGGGTGGTAAATGAATATACTCTTGACACCCTGCCTAGCTACCTGGAAAACCCCCAGGGAACCAATCTGTAATAAGGTGGCAGTGTATCTCTTAGCCCACCCAACCTTCAGATACCCACCAATGCCACGGAAGGATCCAAGTTCAGAATGTTCATTCGCTGTGGTGAATGCAGACAATGGAAAGTCTGATCATCAATGGTTCCATTCTCTTCAGTGTCAACAAAGGTCTGGGTTGTGTGAGGGTCCAAGAAAATGAGCTCATCACCTGTTGGAATGAGGCATGCTTAACCTTCAAAAAACCACTGGCCCTGGCTCCACTGTTGTCCTTGGGAGGAGGCGCTCTGGTTTCCCTAACCCCTCCCTTGGTGACAATGAAAATGAGATGACAGAAAGCTTGAATTAAGGTGAGCATGCCTAAAGAAGCCACCCATACCCAAATCTAATAATTCAACGAAAAGTCTTGCCCTAGCATTCATATGACCTCACAATCCAAGTCCAAAAATGGAAAGCGACAGATCTGGGGAAAGGTGGGAATGAAAGATCACAGATGACATAGCAGGCTCTGTGAGCAGCAGTAGCAAAGAGGTGGTAAGTAGAATCCCCAGGCTGTGAGTTCAGGTGCCACTAGGGGGCCTCCTGCCTCTTTCAACATTGGAAAACATCTACTTCCAGACCATTGGTCCTCAGCCCTATGGTCAGAAAGCACATCTGTTAAAGAGAAAGACCTTGGTCTCCAAAAGAAATGGGAATGCTGGCTCCACTATGGATGAAATACCAGGGAACTGACTTCTGGTATCGATTAGCTGGGAAGTTAGCAAGTTAGTATTCCCTGTTAGAAAGCACTGCCTTAGTCACATTAACATCAGCACAGATATACCTTGCTGGGAAAACTTACTTTGAGATGATTGATGTTTACAAATGAAAGAAGTCATGCTTTATTAAATTGAAAAATTCTAGCCCAATAATGACCTGAGAGGGGTTTAGGATAATAAAATCTCTAATTTTATCTGATATTATAAGGGCTGAGAGTCCCTCTAATGCTCCTCAGCAGCATGCTGAGTAGGCAAAAGTACCTAAAGAAACACCCTAACCTCACTGTGCAGGCCTGAGGACCATCTGGGCTTCTGTGTTTTAGACTGAGTTACACAACCAAAGAAAGAACTACCTGCAGCTGGAGGAGTGGGTAGGCATGACCTCAAGAACTTCCCTGGAATGGAATTCAGGAGTATGTTGGGCACATCTAAATGCTTGTGCTGGAAAAGAATGTGTTTCTGATATCTGATGAAAGCTCAACTTGTCTCTATCACAGACCTAGGACAAGCCTCTTAAATCACTCTGCCTTAACTTTTCTGTTTTTAAACTGGGGTTATTGCGTCTGTTCCAGTTACCTCACAGGGTATTATAAGAACTAGAAGAATTCACCTCTGTGAAATGCCTAAAACACAATACAAATATAAGTGAGTCATAAAAGTATCTTGCTTAGACGCAAAACTAGTTCCCTACAAATAAATGTTGGAGAGTATATGGAAATCAATACTGCCATATGGCTTGCTTTATGAAAGTCAAGGTACATGTATGTTCTCCCAGACCACTGGTGGGTGATGGCAATTATATCAAACAAAGCCTCAAATTACAATAAAGAGCAACAACAAGGATGTTTAGAGCAAAGCCTAACTGATACTACAAAAAGGTAAGAGGAGAAGGTAGTTGTGCACAAGAAAATACAAATCCAAAGCAGGGTTATAACTGAGTACTCTGCCAGAGTATTTCAAGTTAAGGTGCTGAGAACAGCAGTGTTCTCTCTGCCTCTGGCACTGTGTGTGTGTGTGTGTGTGTGTGTGTGTGTGTGTGTGTGTGTAGTGGGGCTTTACGGACTGCCCTATTTCTGAGAGTGCTTAAGAGAGATATAGTAGAAAATCTAAAAAGTCCTAGAAATGATGTGGGAACTAAACCAAGGTCTCTAATGAGGCCTGAAGAGAAGAGGCAGGCTAGTCAACCATGTGCAGACACAGGGCTCACACTATGGATCTCCAGATGACAACCCCTACTAAAGTGCAGGAGATAAACATTTCATGTCTATACAGTAAAAATATGAGAGTCAGAATCTCACCTTGGCCAGAGTTGCTCACAGCAACACCTTCTCCCAGCTTCCCACCGGGCAAGAGAGCACCAGTGAAACAATGTGGTATGGTAGACAGAGATGACGAAACTGGGATCAAATCCTGGCTTTGCTACTTTCTACCTAAGTAACCTTAAGAAAACAACCCCTCTAAATCTTAGTTTCCCTAGGTATAAATGGAAATAAAAATCTCTACCTCAAAGGGGTGTTATGCTAACTATATCCATCTATCTATACCTATATTTATATATAACTATATATCTATACATCTATATAATTATCTATTGATTGCTATATGTGTGTGTGTGTGTGTGTGTATGTATAAAATTATCTATATACCTGTAGCAATACATCTATATATAACTATCTATCTACAGAGAGAGAGAGAGAGAGAGAGAGAGAGAGAGAGAGAGAACACTTTGCAGAGTCCCTAGCATAAGGCAGCTGTTTAAAAAAATGACAATTCTCATTCGTTCCCTCCCTTCAGACATTCTACCAATACCGATCCCCCAAGCTAATACACTAAGAGGGTAAGTCAGAACAGGGGAGTCAAGGGGACTTTGGAGCCTCAAGTGAAAGATAAATAAAGGATTTTTGAAAGTTAGTGTGCACTATGTAAACCTCTGTCTTTGGAACTGAGGATTGCCCACACCTCTTCCGTAAGTAGTCAAACTCTACAAAGTCAACCCAACTAGTGGCCTCAGGAAGCAGAAGAGCTTTGCAAGCTTGGCAAATTTTGCCTGGATAAGTTGGAATAAGGGAGGCCAGGGAGCCCAGGAGTAACATACACTATTCACTGAGATCCCTCCAAAATTATTTTCCCATTTGTTTCAACTTTGTCCTCAAGTGCAAATAATAATAGATTTTTTGCAATATTTCTTTGACAGAAACCCAAAAGCTTATAAATAGAGAACACTGAAATTTATATAACTAAGCTTTTGTACTTAGAAAAATAAAAACCTCCCAATTTTCCATCAAGCTGTAGTTCTTAGGCTTGACCAATAGATGTCAACATTAAAGAGAACAGAGGCAGCTGTATAGAAACACCAGCCTTGCCCTGGCCGGTTTGGCTCAGCGGTTAGAGCGTCCACCTGCGGTCCCGAGAGACCCGGGTTCGGTTCCCGCTAAGGGCACGTACCTCGGTTGCAGTTTGTCCCCGGCCCTGGTTGGTCGTGCGGGTGGCAGCCACTCGATGTGTCCCTTTCACATCGATGTTTCCCTCTCTCTCTCTTCCTCTCTCTCCCTCCCACTCTGTCTGTACAAAAAAAAGAAAGAAACACCAGCCTTAAAGAGAGAAAGAAAAGAGGTGTTCCAGGTCAGGCAGGGTGGAGCCACCTTTTATTGAGTTCATAATACATGCTTAGTTCTTTGCTGAGTGGTCCACTGTGATGTGACAACATCGTGACTGAGTTGTTAGTCTCATTTTCCAGAAGAGAAACCTAAGATTGAAAGAGTTGATTCTCTTCCAATGGTCACACAGCCAGCAAGTGGGAGACTAGCATATGACACAAGGTATGTTTGTTTTCACTCCACCTCACCTCTCTGAATCTCCAAAGAGGACATAGTGGAGGGTGACCAAGCCTACCTCACCCTGTTCTCTGCATATCCCTCATACCATTCCCCACACCTGCTCTGGCTCTCCCTTGCCAATATAAGGCTGACCCTTGCAATCTTCTTCAAGGTCCGGTTTCAGACCACTGCACTCTTGCGAGAGGTGTCCTGCACCAAATTTCCCTAGCCACATCACTCCCTTCCGGGTGCTCTTCAGCACTAACCAGGTGTCTAGGCCCTTGGTACTCAAAGTGTAGTGTGTATACCAGCAGCACTGGCACTAGCTAGAAATTCAGAATTTCAGGGCCTACCTCAGACCCACTGAACCTGCATTATAAAAAGCTCTCAAGGTGATTCTTGTGCATATTACAGTTTGAGAAGCACTGGACTAGTTCACCTTGTGTGCCAAAGGCCTTAAGTGTCTCTGGTCACAGCTAGTGAATAAGGTGGTTGGGTTTCCAGAGATGTCAACCTAGGCAGGGAATGCTGGACATCTTTTTAGGGTCCATATTAGGAGGTTAGTGGTTTTAAGGCTTAGCCCCCATTATCAGAAACAGGATACCTCTCTGGCTCCTCTAATTCCCGCTCAGTCATAGCTCTGAACAATGAGCCTACTGGCCCAGCTGCATGGACCTGGGAAGCCAGAGGATGTCCCCTAGCCTAAATGGCTGAGTCTCAGTAAGACAGAACTCAACAAGGCCAGGGGAATGACACCCTTCCACCCTGGGCTCCACAAGAAGGAGAGATATGAGCTGAAGCAATACTATGACCTTGGGGTGGTCCTGTGGGAAAGCAGCATGGAACCATCTTATCAAGAGGCAAGGAAGTAGAGACATTAAAGGGGGATCTGCTCTATGTCAGGAACACGGAAGTGTTACTCTCTACATATCAGGCCAGAGACAGAAGGAGCTGACCAGAAACCACAGCATCTCCAGGTTAGATGAGGCTTCCTAACTGGAATTACCTGGTCTCCCATGCAAACCTTCTGCCCGCCCTCCCTTAGCCCACATTGACTTACTTGTGATTCCTCTTTTCTTACCTAAGAATCCTATGAAATAATAGGCGTTATTTGGTTTTCCTCCTAATGCCCCTAAAGACTGTGGCATCTTAAAACACTCCTAGAGGGAAAGAGAATGCAAGATTCTCAATTCACTTGTGGACTGCTGCTCACGGATCTCTGTGCTCACATGGCGACATGATGGGCAGGCAACAATGGGCTCAGAAAAAGGAGCAACTTACTTTGAATGCATCAACATAGACAGGATTGATTTGGTTTATGCCCAGGCGAAGAGGCACAATGAGCAGCAGGGGTTTCCAGGCTGGGCAGCAGGCAGAGGTGGCCTTACTGTGGTTTGAAGCATTCAGAGAGTCAGGGGTGCTCTCACCGGCTGTATCAGCACTCAGGGGAAGGACGCAGCACATTTTTTCTAGAAACAGAAGACAGGAGAGCTGGGAATATTAGGAGTATACAGCCCCAGGATGTATGTCAAGGGCAAAACTAAGGAAGACCTCACATAGACATACCCTGCCTAGAAGGCCTTCCTCTCTGCCACCGGGACCCAGCTCATCCCACCTCCCGCAGGAAGCCCAGGCCACTCCACCAGCCCTTACTTCTCTTCCATCTTGCAACTGAGCACTCCCTTACCTCCTGTCAGATATTACAGGCTCAATGAGAGAATCTCATTTCTCATCTAGTCTGCAAGGACCTTTGAAACAGAGACTGTGTCTTTTGGTTTTTCTAACCCCATGATGGGAGTATGAGGCTAGACTAGGGGGGCGGTCTCCACAGAAGACCTATTGGTAATTTAACTGATTATCTACACTTGGGTGTCCTGCAGAGAAAAGGTTTGGTACCACACTGAGGGGAAGCAAAGATCCTCTAATTGTTTCTTCCTTTCAGAAAGCTGAAAGAAAAGAGGAAAAAAAGGATGCAGGGGATGATTAAACAGGGTGTGGTGCTCCCCTAAGCTCCCCTGCCCTGATTGGGCACGCTAGAGAGTCAGTGTGTGTGTGTGTGTGTCTGTTTTTTTTTTTTGTTTGTTTGTTTGTTTGTTTTTATCTATGTATCTATCTGGCTACCTATCTCTCAACTCTGATTTCTGAATGGTGAAGAAGGACCTCATTACCCACCACCCAGAAAGGTAAACAGACTCACTGATATCTTCAATGACCACTGTGTTATCCATTGAAACATAAACAGCCAAGGAATTCCATTCATCAAATAAAGCAAGTTTTCTGCAAAGCAACATACAATGAAGTCACAATTGGGAAGATGGAAATATCAGCAGGAAGCAAGACAATCCATGCCGAGTGTTCCTGAAGTTACTAAATACTGAATCTCAGAGAAGTTGGGGTTCAGGTTAGCTCTAGCTCCTTCAACTGAGCACTGGAGCATTCCATGTTCAGGGACCCTGAGTATGCCACAAAGTCATAGTTTTTGAACCTTGAAGAGGAGGCCCTGCTTTACAAAATGGAAAAGTCTACCTTACAAGATAATGTTATTCTTCTTGGGTGAAAGAAAAGAGTTACCAACGCATCTGCTTACAACAGGTTGTTTTCTTTCCTTAAATAAAGGATATTCTGACTTACTGCTTTTATTCAATAAATGGAAACTTGCATTAAAATATATATATTTGTTTGGGCGGATAGATAATACAGATAATAAGCCCCAGCAAAACCCAGAGAGAGAGGAGAGGGGAGGGGAGGGGAGGGAAGGGGAGGGGAAGGAAGGGGAGGGGAGGGGAGGGGAAGGAAGGGGAGGAGAGTGGAGGGAAGGGAGAGGAGAGGAGAAGAAGAGACAGGTAATCTCTCACATCCATCCCCACGTGCTATGAAAATGCTGTTCAAGGATACTTGGGCTGCAGATGGCCTTGGGTACATGACTGAAGAGAGAGAACATGCTGAGTTGCATGACCCAAATAGATTAGACAGAAAACCCCTTTGAGAGCTTATCTGAGCTCTGAGCAAAGTACCATGATTATTTCTTTTTAATCTTCTTTTCTTCTTGCCAGTTTGAAAGAAAGCACATTTAACCTGGCTACTCTGAGATTCCTGGGTAAAGTCCAGTCTCACTGGACAAAAGAATAATAATTCTCTACTAAACCTAGATAGCTCCCAGAAAGAGGTTAATTACTGTTATACTTTTATTTCACTCATTTTAATATGGTATCTTTCTCAAAAATAACAATAATAATAATAAATATATATATATATATATATATATACTGCTGTTAATAATAATAATCATATCAGATCCTACTTAAATTATTTTAGAAGTGTATATTTCTATTTGTTTGTTATTAGGAACTTCAAAGTTTAGAAGAAAAAAGCAAATTTTGCAAATTCTGAGAGATAGCATTTAAAAAACAATCATTTTGCCTGGCCGGTGTGGCTCAGTGGTTGAGCATCGACCCATGCACCAGGAGATTGTCGGTTCAATTCCCAGTCAGGGCACATGCCCAGGTTGTGGGCCAAATCCCCAGTGGGGGACATGCAGGAGGAGGTCATCGATGTTCTCTCTCATTAATGTTTCTATCTCTCTCTCTCCCTCTCCCTTCCTCTCTCTCTAAAAGTCAATAAAGAGAAAACAATTAAAAACCAATAATTTCAAGCTGGGTTTTGGACACAGCATATCCATTCTTGTTTTTCTTTTTCTTTTTTGTTAATCCTCATCCAAAGATATTTTTTTCACTAATTTTTAGAGAGGGAGGAAGGGAGGGAGGAAGAAGGAGAGAGAAAGAAAGAGAGACATCAATGTAAGAGAGACATATTGATTGGCTGCCTCCCATACGCGCTCCAAGCGGGTCCAGGGATCAAACCTGTAACCTAGGTATGTGCCCTTGACCGGGAATCAAACCCACAACCCTTCAGTGTGCAGGCCGATGCTACAACCACTGAAGCACACCGACCAGGGTGGCACAGCTGTTCTAATCTTGTACACTTTCTACCCTGGGTTCCTACAGTGGCTCCGAAATACTGCCAAATCCTCATTCAGCAGAGTCAACAATGCCCAAAAGATACTAAGGACTAAGAAAATAAAACTGTCTCAGACAGACTACACTGTTAGTAAAACCAAGATATGGGTTTCACTTGGATCCCCAGGAAACCCAGACTACTCCCCTCACAAGCACATGTACAAAGCATTCTAATTCACTGAAGACTGACTAATAATTGAATCAGTACCCCATCTGCACTTTTCATGGAGTAGGTCCACCATCATGCTCCAGAGAGCCCAGGATTGAAGCATGCTACACCAAAGAAGGATTGATGATTTCAGTCTTCCGATGCCTAAATCCAACTCCAGATTCTGGCTACCTTTTTCATTCGTTCATCAAATATTCACTGAATACTTATGTGTGCCAGGCAGTTTTATGTGCTAGTGTTCTAGCAGTGAACAAGAAAAATACAAGCTCTGCCATCATGGAGTTTTCATTTGATGATATGTTGTCAAGAAGGAGAGTGATAACAGGTGAGGTGGCCTGCAGGGGTAGGTCCTGATGCCATTCACTTCCAAAACATTGGTCCTGGCCTCTACACCTTGCCTCTTGTTGCAGGAGGTAAATTTTGAGATTTAACAAAACAAGTGTCAAAGTATCATGCTTGGGTGCCTGAAGTCTGCTAAGAGATAACAGACTGATTCCAAGACTCCTTTGGGGTTTGACGCCTCCACTAATTCATGAGTTCCTTGAATTCATTTGTGACTAGTTCATTTCTGTACACTAAGCACTTAGCACAGTAAAGGCACCCAGTACATGTTGAATGGATAAATAAATGAATGAGTGAGGTTTTTTATACTATACAGGGTGGGAGTCCATGTCTTGCCTAGGCTGGCTCAGCCTCCCTAACTTAATATGGCTTCAAAGTGACCCTCATGTTGATGGCTCCCAAGTACATGAGGACCAATCTGTGGGGAGTGAGGAAATACTGAATGAATCCTGAGGTATCTCCACATATACTGGTACCAATGACTATAACTCTAATATACCAAGGCCGCTGTACCCAGTTACACATTTCAAAGAACTATCTGAGCAAAATGGTACAAATGTTTGCTGGTTTAGTAGGATGAGTGGCTTACTGGGATGGTAAAAACCAGTTAGGTTGATGGGACATTGAGTTGGTGAAGGACAGATGCATAAGAGTCAGTATAATCAAGTGAATGCCAGACTCTTACTTACTTTAACACCTGCGCAACTGTATTTGGTCCAAACCATTCGCCAATTGATTTTCCTTCTCCTACACCCATTTGTGCTGTTTTTATGTGGGAAAAAAAAATGAACAAGTTAGCAAGAGGTCTTCCAGCATGCCTAATTTTTTGCACAAATAACTAAACAGATGAACAACTTAGTGGAGCTACATACAAGGCAGGGGATGAGAGGAGCAGGTACAGACATTGTCTTTAAATCACTGATGTGACCTTACCCATTTGATGGATAGAGTAGCAACAGTCTTTTCTATCTAAGAAGCACTGTAGGATCCGCTGGTATTCTTTGGGTTGTTCTTTTTGTTTCTCCCAGTTCCAGTCTTTTAGGGGAAAATATGAGTTAAGTCATTTTTATAATTGCTTATTACTTCTCTTAACTCTTATTATAACCATGAGATTAGAAGGACAACAAAGAAGCTATATCTGAATGGCAGAAATGATTACTTAGAACATTCCTAAGTATCTTTAATTTTGATGACAAACACACTTGCAAACTGATTACTTTCAAAGACTTGATAGGTGTAAAGTAAAAGCAAAACAAGAAATTGACTTAGCCCCATTGCTAGAGCTGGATAAATATTATATGAAAACAGTTTCACAAAGGCCTTTCTGGTCAGATACTCAGTGACCAGGGTTGTCACACAAAACCCAGCAATATATCTGTATATCACCCAGACACCAGTGTCTTACCTCCACACCAAAAGCAACAGCTTTGTCTTTATATTTTGGCCACATTGCCAAAAGAGTCTCATGGGGGGAAGTACTATTCTGACACACTGCAGTTCACAGGGAAATATATATAATTCACAGCTAAGGAAGCTTTAAAAAATTGCATGGTGCCATTTTTACACAACCTTTAAAAAATCCACACTGAGCTTTGCAAAAGTAAATAACCTTTTCTACCATTGTTCAAGATTTCCTTATGACCAAAACCAAAATAATCACATCTGTATGAATCTCATCCATGCCTTAAGCACAACGCCCCATATCCTACAAAGACTACTTACTGCTACTGAGGGCAACTGCAAAAACTCACCATAATCACCACTTTGGATAGGATGCACTGCTCCCATCTTTCAGCTCTACGAACTCTGTCTAATGGGACAGAATTCTGAGGCTTAGTTTGCCTTCAAGAGATAACTTTCTCTCCGGAGGTTTTAGAGAGAGTTTGAATTTGCAACTGAAATGTACTCAAATCCAAAAGCCATTATCTCGAGAGTCGAGAGTCATCCATTCTCTTTGCTTCTAGTATTTCTGAAACCAAAGTTTGAAACTTCATATTCAGCACAGATTTCAGAGGGTAAACTCTATCCAACTGTTTTTCATCAGCTACCAAATTGTCCATGTCCGGGGAAATCCTGATTAGCTGGTTGCCAAGTATCACTAAATAGTTTCTGATGATGATAAGTGAACATTCCACCTCAATAACCAAATAGGAAACACTCCAAAATACTTCTTCATGAAATTTACATCTTCTAATTCACCTTTGCTACAAAATCTGTTCCCAAACTCTTCCTGCTACTTGCTTTTACATTAAAACAGTTAAAATTGCTGCCTGAGATTCTTTTTTTCCAGCTTGATTTTCACAAAATTCACTTGCAAAAGAAACATCTTGAAGTGTTTTATAAATGAGAAAAAGTTAAATAGTAAGAATGACTCTGCTTCAAGAAGTATGTGTACCATAGACAAATCTCTAGACAAGGAGTCAGAGACCTGCATTATATTCCCAAATCTATGCTTTCTAGCTGTTTGACCCCAGGAAAGTCACCTTACTTCCCGAGTCTCAGTTTATTCATCTGTTAAACAGAAAGCAGGCACAGGATATCCTAAATCATGAAAAGAAAGCATTAGGCCCTCAAACACCCTGCCCCTGACCATTCCCCAATCGTCTGTGATAATGGCAGCAGGGTCTATGAGGTTACACAGCAGGGAAAAGAAGTAATTTTTTCCATCCCTCTGAAACTCAATGAGTTCAGGCAGCCCAATCTTATTCAAGCTGTTCTTTCACTCCTTCATCCTCAAGTTGAACTGAACTTTCACTCAATTGCCTAAACTAGCATCCAGTCAGGGTCAGCCTATAGATGCTCATAGGGAAGCACACATATCTTAAGAAAGCAAGAGTCAAAGAGTTCCAACAATGATTACTAAAATGTTCTTAATGAAGTGGTCTCTTGAGGAAGCAGATTTAAGGATTTCTTAATAATCAAATGGACATCTTCAGTGAACCAAAACCAAAATAGCACCAGCTCCCTCATTACGCACTTCCTTTAGGTCATTTACATCCTTTGCTAGGCAGATATTTTAAATGAGGTCAAGAAACAGACCTACCACCACACCCTTCCTCCTACTTCCTTTGTTATCTGACCTGTTTAAGGACTTAGTCAAACAATAGCAAAGATGGCAACTAAATGACACACCTGCCTCAACATTCAGTTGTCCCAGGAAAATAACTCTATAGCTTGGTGAATCACAAGGAAATGTTGCCTGTTTCCTTCTCATGGGAGACTTTGTCAACTTGTCAACCACACCACTTGAGTTTACAGGGAGCACTGCAGGACCTGCAGCTCTGTTAGTGAGTATTCCTCAAGTTCACCACCAATGTGAAACTACCAGAAATAAGTGCTAATGAAGAGGTCTCTGAGGCACTTTAGAAAACAAATTTAACTCACCCCTTCCCAAGTGTCTGCAGATAAGAGCTTGAGCCAGCATCATCTGTCCACAGCGTAGCATACATCCCCAGCCAGCATCTGATGAAGGGCCTGTTCCTCCTGTTGGCAAAATGAATGGCAATAAATATGAGTTCCTGAAATTGCCCTTTCCCCAAACATTCAGTGTATCTGGGAATCATAAAAGACAGACAAACACACATACTCTGGGGGGGGGGGGGATATAGCCAGATATCAAACAGGGCTTGTTATAGGGTGAAATTTGCAAAGTTAATGCTGAGTTAACTAAAATGGGTTCTATGGCAAAAAACAAAACAAACAAATGAACAGAATCTGCCCCTTATGTTTTCTGCTTGAAGACTTCTAGGTACGCATGCAATTTTGGTAGGTGACTGCCATGTATGACTACCAACACTTAGTCCATGCCATATCATCATCTGCCTGACCAAACCTGGCTTCACACAGCTCACCTCTCAGGGAAACCAGTCTTACCTTAGTTAAAAAAATAAACGCTACCAAAGGCAATTATCAAAGAAATCTAGAAGGATTTTGACTATTATAAATGTACATTATAAAGATCTGAACAGCAATAAGAATAATGTAAAATAGTGGAAAGAGTCTTAAATTAGGCATCAGAAGACCAGTCTCTAAATACCTAATCTAAATCTCATCTATAGACTGGGGATAATAGCATATATCAGTGAGTAGAGTAAGAATTAAATGAGAGAGTATCTGTGAAAGTGTTCTACAACCCACTCAGGATCGTGTTTTGAGTAAGGTCACAAGTAAGAATACTATTAATAAATTGGAAATGTACTACATCTTTAAAAGACACAAAATCAGTTATTAAATTAAATAAGATGAAGAGTTTCATTTTAAGAATACTTGATATAACAAAAATCCCTCATATTTGGCCAGGGTGGGCTCACTATACTTTTTCATGGTACCAATGAAATCAGATAACTCAGATGGCAGAGGAGACATCCTGCTTTCATTGCGTTCCTACCCCAATATGAAAGTGGAAAAGTATGCTATAAGCATGATCTCACATGAGTAAATTTAAAGGGAACCATCAATCATAATAAGACAAGTGAGCCAAGGTGGCTGCCCCTTTCTTTTTGTTGTAGGGACTGAAGGATAGTTGCTATAGCAACAAGAGGAGAGTTGTGAGCCAATTTGGGAGCTGGAAAGAGAGCCCTTTGGCTGTTGCTCATGATTATCAGCCAGATTAGTATGGAAAAGATTCAATGAAGCCCACATAAAGAAGAGTGCATCTATGGCCAAAACATTATCAAAGTTGAACTGCAAATATCTTCAAGCCTTGCAAACACCTCTTCACCCAAGAAAGTTAACAGTTTAGAATTACTGGGTACTAAAAATTGTTCTTTTGTTTGTTTTATTGATCAGGTACTTCCTTCAGAGGGAAAAAATATATATTTGTCTGTGTGGGCGTCATTTTTGGCACTTATCAGAAAGATTGATTTGACACCAATTACTAGGCCCGGTCCTGAATCAAAATCAGTCAGATAGCTTTCCTGTTAGAATAGTTTCCACCATTTGGGTTTTGTAGTCTTTCCCTATAAGGCCACGATACCAGGAATAGGTTACCCTACTTGCAAACATTTTACAGATTTTCTCCAGATGGAGCCTGTTCACTTAGCTTATTGAACTCTCCTTTTTTCCAGACAGCAGTTGGTACTCTTAACAGCTTAGAATTAGTTCCAAGAAAATTTATCAAGTAGCTGCACAAAGCAGTAGATTATAATTTAATCAATACTGCCCAAATTAAAAGATTGACTTTTTCCTTATTCTTAGAAGTGAAATAAGTAATACTATCCAGAGCCTGAATACTTGGAGGTGGCATCAAAAGTATACTGGCATTACACAGTAACACTATGGAGCCATACATGAAAAGGTACCTTGGCAATCAAACTTTTGCATAAAGTGTAAGACTTAAATGCTCCCTAAATCAAATTCTTAACCATAGTAAGCTGTTAATTTGGAGGTTTATGTGAAGTTACTAAAACTTCAGGCAAGCTATGCACAAGGAAGAAAGCACAGTACAATGAATCATATACCTACCAATTGGTGAAAATTTCCTTCTGTATGTAAACCATAGACGAGCACTTATATCAGACAACAGCTTAGATTTTTCTGTAATTAAATGTGAAATTCAAATTAAATCACCATATCCCATCTAAAGATGTCTGCCTTTGATTTCTGAGCCAGCAGTAAACTCATTTTCAAATACCCAGTTAATTCCATTGTTATGGAGCTAGGGAAATTCATAAACAACCCAATCTCATTTTAATCAAATAATTTCTGCATTTCCCCTACCTATGTTTTGACAAAAGCTACTGGCTAATACAATGATACTGGGTGGTTCCTGTCTCTTTTTCACTGAGCTCCATGGCCCTGGCAGGTACTAGCACTAGGGCCATAGCCAGAAGAAAAAGAATAGGAAAAGCAAGGATTCTAGATAACCAACTAACAAGGCAATCAGTCCCTGCCTAAATGATGACAGTTGATTGAATCTGTCATTAGTACTCACTGTCTGTTATCTAAAATTGGGTATAGGTGTGTGTGTGGGGTGTGGTACATACATGTGGACATGTTTAACTAAAAAGTAAATGACCCTGTTAAGCAAATTAGGTATGCAATAAACATATCAATACCATCTAGTGCAACTAGCATTTGTAATATAAATGGATGTACAACATCATAAGTTTTTATGTCTATTTTGATAGCATGCTTTCTTGTATTTTATGACAAATTTACTTTGATGGCCACAAATACGGTTTGCGTGTTTCCATTACTACTTACATTTTATTCTATCTTTCTCAGTCTTCTATCTCCCCCTTTCAACAACATATCCATGTTTGTATTCTGTATAGTACTTATAGCCATTGCATTTTAAAAGAAATATAGGAAATTCCGTTTCAGCCTATGGTTTCTATTTTCACCACTGCCTTTCATTTGAACTAACCAGAAAATTGAACTATCTGGATTTTCTCTTCCCTTCATGTCCATAGTGTCTAGCACATTTTGGGAAGCAGACACATAATGGTTAAGAATAAGATTCCTGGCCCTGGCTGGTTTGGCTCAGCGGTTAGAGCATTGGTCTGCGGTCCAGAGAGACCCGGGTTCGGTTCCCGCTAAGGACATGTACCTCGGTTGCAGTTTGTTCCCGGCCCTGGTTGGGGTTGTGTGGGTGGCAACCACTCAATGTGTCCCTTTCACATCATTGTTTCTCTCTCTCTCTCTCTCTCTCTCTCTCTCTCTCTCTTCCTCTCTCTCCCTCCCACTCTATCTGAACAAAAATTGGAAAAAATGTCCTTGGGTGAGGATAAAAAAAAAAAAGAATAATATTCCTGGAGTCAAACTCTGCCTGGGTTTGAACCCTGACTACTACTTACCAACTGGGTAGCCTTGTCCCTGAAATTCAGTTTCTTCATCCACAAAATGGGTAGAATAATAGTACCTACTTAATAAACTGTGAGCACTCAACAAGATAATACATGGAAATACATGCTTTGATGCTACAGCATGCTGTAAGCCCACGATCAATGTTATCTGCTATCATATATGCCTCCTCTCAAAAAGTTCAGACCAGTCACTTCTTCCTCTGATATTCTCTGTACCTCCCAGCTTGCCTATATGCTAGGAAGACTGGGGAAGTTGTATGGACATCTTAATAATTTCACTTTGAAAAACATTTAGCATTTGAATAGGGACATGTTTGACAACCTGGGGATTTCTGTCGTCATGGAATGTAGAACTAGAATACATGATCTCCAGTCCCCTCCTTTTATGTGCTACTGAAGGGAGTTTAAGCTCCAGAGTGAGAAACTGACTTATTTAAGGTAGGAGAAGAGTCTGAATCGAAAAATTCTCCTAAAGGCTAACTCTAGGTGTTCTCCACTGTTTAGGATTCTCATATCAAAATGATAAAACCAAACTCAGGAGGCGATACAAAATGCCTAACTTCTTTTCCTGCCTTTTGATCAGCTTCTTCCTGTCCCTCCCTCCACGCTGGGGCACTCCTCAGACAGATATAAAATCAGAGCTGCCTCTCTCCAAGTTCAGGCTTTATCTGGGTGCATGGTTTAAAGATCTTTCCCAATCTATGAGAATGTAAGGGTAAGAAAGACAAAGTCAAGCCTCCTTTCCATCTATCTACAGTAGTTATAAGTTCTATACAGAATCAGAATAAACTAAGACAGAGCTATAATCAGCAAAATATCTCAAACTACTAGACTTCTCAGTGTCTGGTACTGGTTCTGACAGCCATGGGCTGTTTAGAGGTCTCCTGGGTGGCACCGTTTTTAATCTAGACAGAAAAGGACATGTGAGGAATGAAAAGTATGTTAGTCCAGTCATCAAAGTCTAGATACTGGTTAGTGATACCAGGAGTGGGCACATGTTTTTGGAACCTGAGGTTTATAGAATTCAGGGGTTCTCCTTTTCAAATTGTACAAGCACTTATGACCATGTGAACATACTGCAAGGGCCTCTTAGGGCCTTGGAAGGGGCCTGTGCAAGGGAAACGCCTGAGGCTTAAATTCTTTTCACTGACAGGTAAATCCACCAAAAGTAGGATTAACAGTTATCAAGGTCATGCTCTGTCAACACAAGGAGGAAAAAAGTATAGGACCTTGACTTCAAGCACCTACCTCATTTGGGTTCTCACAGACAAATGCTACCAAACCTTACCTGTTTTAAGGAGATGCTGTTTCCCCAAGATCCATACCAGTTCATCTGTATCTGGAAATTCTTCTAGGTAGTCAACAAAAATAGTAATCTGGTTTTCATACTTGGATAAAACTGGAAGATAAGAACAAAACTTTGGCAAAATTTAACAGAAAGGTCTTGCTTCTATGGTTTACTGATTATTACCTTTGTCCTAAAGGTGAAAGGTCATGGGCTGGGTTCCAGTGTAATGGAAGCAAATCATTTTCTTTGAGGAACAGAGACACTCACAGGCCGCAAAATCCTTCAATAGAGGTATTTCCTCTTGACCACATCTTTTGACATTCTCTTTATCATGGTCCTATTTGGCACCCCATCTTAATAATTATTTGGCCACAGATAACTCAAAACCTTTTCTTTCATGGTGCCTTCTTTGTAAATAGACACTTATCTAGCTTCTCCTAGGGTAAATGTATCAAGGTAATACAATAATACCTGAATACCTAACTCCTGCCCACATCACAGGGAATACTGTGGGGTTTCTAGTGGCCAACAGCTTGGAAGGGACTATGATAAGCCTGAAAGATTACACAACTGCGAAAATGTAATATTTTACCTGGAAGATCAAATGTTTTGATGATACTTTTATTTGCCATTTTATTTACATACGACTTCTGCAAAGAAGGATCTTGCAGCTGATGATAAATACAGGGTGGAGCAAAAGTAGGTTTACTGTTGTGAGCATGCAGAACATAGTTTATTCTTGTATTATTATTCATTAATTATTGTATTATTTTCCATATAAACAACTGTAAACCTACTTTTGCCATACCCTGTATAGCTTGTTCTTGGAATTTACAAATTAACTATGATTATCTCTCATAATAAAGTAACCGAATAAAATATAATTAAACCTCATAAGATCACAGGTCACATTCACAGAACTTAAGACCGTGTGATGTAGGAAGAGTTAAAATTCACTTTTGTACCTCTGTGGGGAAAGAGTCTGCTAAGAGTCAAGGTTGACTTATGAAGGGGTTTTATCTCAAAAGTTCTCTTTAAGAAATTTTCTGAGGAAAATAATATTATAGGCAGTAAATAGGCTTCTAAACCAGTCCACAAAAACCTATTTTAACCTATAACCAGAAAAATAAAATTCATAGTATATTTTATAGTCTATGCTGTTATCTCTATGAGGGCAATATGTCAAGTTCAATGCTAAGACACCCAACACATACCTTCTCCTCTCAGCTTTTTGAGTCTCCCCATCCCCTATGGAAGAGGAGCTCAGAGAGAGTAGGGACCCTTCTGTACAGCTACAAGTAACTGCAGGGTCTCTCCCCAGGCAGTTCCTAAAGGCCCTGTGTGAATGGTTTCCTGTAGAAATGGCATTGTGGGATATGTTTAACTGGAAAGGACAAATTGTTTTCTTTTGGCTTTGTTTTCTAAGGCAGGAACATGCTGTTTTCATATAAATAAATGTTCTTAAATATAAATGAGTCATATTTGGTCATGAAAACAGGTTTACCTGCTGAAAACACTTGGACATTAAAGTTATACTTTGCATAATTTGTATAAGTTGAAGTTATAATTTGTTTGAAGTTATAACTTTAGAAACATAGCTACACAGGGATATTGCCTTTCTTAAAACATTACAGAAGTCCAATTTTTCAAGGATTTAAGTAGCCTTTCTCCTCAAGATGTTTTAATCATTAAGGTTATAGTCTCGGCAGTATTTCAAATCTAAAGAAGTTAGAAATGAGAAAGCCATTTTGTTCCCTAGTGAAAACTCATCACTGCTGAATCTGCCAGGGAACCAGTGCTATCTTAGCCTTTCTGTCACTGGTCTCAGCCCTTGGACCATGTCCAGGAAATACCAGGCTAAAAATGATCACCCAGGTCAGGCCATCCCCAGGAGGTGGTGGACTGAGGTGGCCTAAAATAACACTGTGTACCTTTCCACCCTACTCTCTACCCCTCACAGGCAGGAGAAATCAGGTTAAAATGAACATGAGTGCAGCCTAGAAATAGAAAGAAAGTAAAAAAAAATAAGTGGCTTAAGAGGAGTGTGGGAAAGAGGCACCCTCTCTGGCATTCCCCTGGTTGGGGTGAGGAAGGATGGCACTGGATAAATGTACAGCATTTATGCATATAAGCCTTGAGTCTTTTTTTAGTACTGGCTAACAAAAATTCTCTATTGCTAACCCTGTCTCAATGAGTCACTGCCCAGCTATCTTGTCAAATTAGTACCACCCCTTAAAGCCTGTGAGAACTGTGCTGCTTCCTTTGGGATGGCTCTGATCAAAATGGTAGCCAAATCCAGCCGGTGTGTCTCAGTGGACTGAGCATCATCCCATGGACTGCAAGGTCCCCGATTGATTCCCGGTGAGGGCACATGCCTGGGTTGCAGGCTGGATCCCTAGTGAGAGGGTGTGCAGAAGGCAGCCAATCAATGTTTCTCTCTTACATCAATGTTTCACTCTCCCTTCCTCTCTCTCTCTCTAAAAAATCAATAAAAACATAGGTTTTGTTAAAAAAAAAAAAAAAAAAAAAAGAAATTGGCAGCAAAGATTTTCCTCTTGCTCTCAGTCCCTCTCAGGCCAGCAAGATGGTCACCATAGCTATTATTTTTGATTCTTCTCTTAGAAGTCAGAATCCCAGAACTCAGTGTTTCATACTAGATCCAACCCAAGTGAAATCTACTTAGTGAAACAAATGAAAGCTAGAACAGAAGATGAGACTAACAAAAACAAAGAGCAGTAACACAGAAAGAGTATATATAAAGAGATCTGGGAAGGAAAGGGAAATAGGTCTTCTACCAGAACTCAGAGAGATGAAGAAGTAAACTGAGCCCCGGCTGGTTTGGCTCAGCAGTTAGAGCATCAGCCCAGGGACCAATTCCAGCCAAAGGCACATACCTCAGTTGTGGTTCTTCCCTGGCAACCAATCAATGTCTTTCTCTCTTCTCTCTTCTCCTCTTCTTCTTCTCTCTCTCTCTCTCTCTCTCTCTCTCTCTCTCTCTCTCTCTCTCTCTCTCACACACACTCTGTCTGAAGATAAATATAAAAATATCCTTGGGTGAGGATTAAAAAAAAAGAAGCAGCAGCAGCAAACTGGGACATGGCTGAGGTTCAGAAGTGAAATTGTATTTCCAACAGAATCACTTCTGACTACAGTAGGACCCCTCCTTCTCTGGGGTTTCCCTTTCTGTTGTATCAGTTACCCATGGTCAACTGTGGTCAGAAAATATTAAATGAAAAATTTCAGAAATAAAAAAAATTCATAAGTTTTAAATTGTATGCCATCCTGAATAGCATGATGAAATCTCGCTCCATCCTGCCTAGGATGTGAATCATCCCTTTGTCCAGTGTCTACACACTATATATGCTCCCTGTCCTTTAGTCACTTAATAGCCATCTCAGTTATCAAAATGACTGTCATGGTATCGTACTGCTTGTGTTGAAGTAACTCTTATTTTAATTAATAATGTCTCATTCACCTCTCTTCATCCCATCACATAAGGACTATATCATCTTATATCACAAGAAAGTTGAATACAGTACAGTAAAACATTTGAGAGAGCCTGGTCAGTGTGGCTCAGTGCTTGAGCGTCAACCCATGCACCAAGAGGTCACAGGTTCAATTCCCAGTCAGGGCATATGCCCAGGTTGTGGGCGCGATCCCCAGTGGGGGCATGCAGGAGGCACCAATAGATGTTCTCTCTCATCGATGTTTCTATCTCCCTCCCCCTTCCTCTCTCTCTAAAAATCAATAAAGAAAAAAAAAACATTTGTGAGAGACCATATTCACATAACTTTTATCACAGCATATTGTTATAATTGTCCTATTTTATTACTAGTTATTATTGTTAGTCTCTTACTGTGCCTTATTTATAAATTACACTTTATTATAGGTATGTATATATAGGAAAAAACATGTATGATTGTATAGGGTCAATACTGTCCATGGTTTCAAGCATCCACCAGGGATCTAAGAATGTACTTCCTGTGGATAAGAGGGGACTACTGTAAAAGTAATCATTTTTTAGAAATTTAATAAACTACTTTGTCTTGCCTTAAAATTAAGAAACAAGACATCAGCCCTATACGAGTTCCCTGCTCTTACAGGCTGTTTAAAGAGATAGGGACTATATAGGCAGAGATACAAATGTTGTACCTTGGTAGACCAAAACTTAGCTTCTTAAAGGTCTGATGGACAACAAGCTGTATACCCTGTTCCATTTTACTTCAGTAATAATTGTTACACCAAAGTCTCTGCTGGGTTAACTTAGTGGTCAGCTAATAATTGAACACAGATTTCCTTAAACTGAAACCAAAAGGTCTCCCAGTCTTGGCCAAATCCTGTATACATGTTAAGGCATGCCTTCCACACTCAGCCAGGCAGTTCATAACTCTGCCTTAGTTTTCCCTTTCTGCTTGTACAGAGCTCAGAATTGGCCAGAAAGCTTAGGGCCTTCACAGGTCTTAACTAAGCATGTGCACAGCCCTGGGAATGCACACAGCCCTGAACAGCACTTAGCTTTGTAGATTTCTAGGAAGATGTGAACTTTTCAAGGCCCCAGTGGACATGTTATTCCCCAGCTTTTCCTTAATACCTATTGCCTAGGGCAGCTGTGAAGTTAATTGATCGCCTCTAATGGTTTTCAAATAAAGCCCCTGGGGAAAGGGTTTCTGCAGCTCCAAGTCAGAGCTAATATTGTCTTACAAGTGGGATCTTCTGGACAAACACTAAATAGATCAAATAATGACAATTCTCTAGAAACAAGGCTTTATGGGTGCTCCAACATCATTGCGTGTCCTCCAGAGGCTGTCAGGCTGCTGGCTTTGCCTGTGATTCCAAGATGTGAATTCTCAAGGCTACTACAAGGTTGGAGAGCAAGGGATGGGCAAAGGGCAAGTGAAAACACCACAAAGTTCACTATTACTGAAATATAGCTGTTTTCCTTGAATAAAGACTCTGCATTGCCTCATCCTAACTCAACAATGCCATCCCCACAGACTGTGTCATATAATTGATTTGCAGGATAAGAATGCAATATATGTACTGCTCTCATCACTGTCACCTCTGAGTTGGTAGATCAAACCTAGGTCCCCAAGCATAAGGGACGAGAAAAGCAGATATAGTGGCATCCTCTTTTCCCCACACCCCAACAAATTCGTGGTGCCACAAAGCTCAATCAATTAATAAATTTTTATTTTTCATTTTTTTACTCGTGAGATTGACCACTTTTATTATTTATTTATTTTTTCAATAATTTTATTTTATTTTTTATCAATCAATTAATTTATTTTTGTTACAGATGTTTCTCCTTTTTCCTCCACTGATTCCCCCCTCTCCCTCCCTCCCCGCCCTGTCCCCAGCTTTGTTGTCCATGTCCATTGTTCATGCATACATGCATATAGGTTCTGTGGTTTGTCTCTCCCCCAACACCCCCTCTCTGGGGATTGTCAGTCTGTACCCTACTTACACACCTCTGGGACTACCCCATTCCTCACACTGTTATGTTCATTACATTCCATAAATAAGTGAGATCTTACGATACATGTCTTTCCCTGTTTGGCTTTTTTCGCTTAGGATAATACTTTCCAGGTCCCTCCATGTCATCTCAAAGGATAAGAGATCTTTCTTTCTTACAGCTGCGTAGTACTCCATTGTGTATATGTACCACAGCTTTTTATCCATTCATCTAGTGATGGTCATTTGGGCTGTTTCCAGATCTTAGCTATTGTAAATAGTGCTGCTACGAACATGCGGATACATGTATTCTTTCTGATTGGTGTTTCAGGCTTCTTAGGGTATATTCCTAAAAGTGGGATCACTGGATCAAATGGAAGTTCAATTTTTAATTTTTTGAGGTAACAGCATATTGTTTTCCATAGTGGTTGCACCAGACTGCATTCCCACCAGCAGTGCACTAGAGTACCCTTTTCTCCACACCCTCGTCAACACTTGTTGTTTGATGATTTGTTGATGGCGGCCACTCTGACAGGAGTGAGGTGATACCTCATTGTTGTTTTGATTTGCATCTCTCTGATGATAAGTGATGTCGAGCATTTCTTCATATGTCTCTTAGTCATTTGTATGTCCTGTTTGGAGAGGTGTCTATTTAGTTCCTCTGCCCATTTTTTAATTGGGTTCTTTGTTTTCCTTTTGTTCAGTTGTAGGAGCACTCTCTCTATATATATATATTGGAAATTAACCCCTTATTTGATATATCATTGGTAATTATGCTCTCCCATACAGTGGGTTGCCTTTCCATTTTGATGATGATATCTTTTGTTGTGGACAAGCTTTTGAGTTTGATGTAGTCCATGTGTTCATTTTCTCCTTTGTTTCTGTTGCCTTAGGTGATGTATCAGTGAAAATTCTGCTGCTTATGATGTCTGAAATTTTGTTACCTACATTTTCTTCTAGAATTTTTATGGATTCATGAGTCACATTTAAGTCTTTTATCCATTTTGAGTTTATTCTTGTGTAGGGTGTAAGTTGATGATCTAGTTTCATTTTTTTGCATGTAGCTGTCCAATTTTCCCAACACCATTTATTAAAGAGGCTACCTTTACTCCACTGTATGCTCTTGCCACCATTGTCAAATATTAATTGAGCATATTGCTTTGGGTCCATTTCTGGGTCCTCTGTTCTGTTCCACTGGTCTATATGCCTGTTCTTGTGCCAGTACCAGGCTGTTTTGATTACAGTGGCTTTGTAGTATAACCTGAAATCTGGTAATGTGATCTCTCCAACTTTGTTCTTCTTTCTCAAGATTGCTATGGCTATTCGGGGTCTTTTTTGGTTTCATATGAACTTTTAAAGTATTTGTTCTAGTTCTGTGAAGCATGTCATGGGTATTTTGATGGAAATTGCATTGAATCTGTAGATTGCTTTGGGTAATATGGACATTTTAATGATGTTAATTCTTCCAATCCATGAACAAGGTATGTGCTTCCACATTTTTATATCTTCTTCTATTTCTTTTTTCAATGACTTGTAGTTTTCTGTGAATAGATCTTTTATTTCTTTGGTTAAGTTTATTCCTAGGTATCTAATTTTTTTTGCCACAATGGTAAATGGGTTTGTTTTTTTAATTTCTCTTTCTGTGAGTTCATCATTGGTATATAGGAATGCCATCGATTTCTTGACGTTAATTTTGAACCCTACTACTTTGCCAAAATCATTTATTAAGTCTAGTAAATTTTTGATGGAGTCTTTGGGTTTTTCTATGTACAGTATCATGTCATCTGCAAATAATGACAGTTTCACTTCCTCCATTCCCATTTGGATCTCTTTTATTTTTTCTTCCTGTCTGATTGCTGTGGCTAAGACTTCCAGTACTATGTTAAATAAGAGGGGTGAAAGGGGGCAACCTTGTCTTGTTCCTGTTTTTGCCCATTGAGTATGATGTTGGCTATAGGTCTTTCATATATCACCTTTATTATGTTGAGATATGATCCTTCTATTCCCAGATTCCTGAGCATTTTTTTCAGAAATGTGTGCTGGATTTTGTTGAATGCTTTTTCAGCACCTATTGATATGATTATGATTTTTATCTTTGATTTTGTTTATGTTGTGTATCACATTTATTGACTTGTGAATATTGTACCAGCCTTGCATCCCTGGGATGAATCACACTTGGTCATGGTGAATAATTTTTTTGATGTATTGCTGGATTCGATTTGCTAGTATTTTGTTCAGAATTTTGGCATCTATGTTCATCAGGCATATTGGTCTGTAGTTTTGATTCTTTGCAGTCTTTTTCTAGTTTTGACATTAGAATCATGCTGTCCTCACAAAACAAGTTTGGAAGTCTTCCTTCTTCTTGAATTTTCTGAAATAGTTTGAGGAGAATGGGTATTAGTTCTTCGAATGTTCAGTAAAATTTCCCCGTGAAGACGTCTGGGCCTGGGCTTTTATTTGCTGGAGAGTCTTGATTACATCTTCAATTTTGTTTCTTGATATCGGTCTGTTCCAGTTTTCTATCTCTTCCCAGTTCAGTTTTGGGAGACTTATGTGTTTCTAGAAATTTGTCCATTTCGCTTAGATTGTCGAATTTGTTGCTGTATAACTGTTCATAGTATCTGTTAACAATCCTTTGTATTTCTGTGGTGTCAGTTATTATTTCTCCTCTTTCATTTCCGATTTTGTGTATTTGGGTTCTCTCTATTTGTTTCTTGGTGAGTCTAGCTAATGGTCCATCAATCTTGTTTATCTTTTCAAAGAACCAGCTCTTTGTTTCATTGCTCCTTTAAATTGTTTTTTTTTTTTTTTTTCTGTTTGCTTTCTAGTTCTTTAAGTTGTGAGGTTAGATAGTCTATTAGAAATTTTTCTTGCTTCTTGAGGTAGGCGTGTAGTGCTATGAACTTCCCTCTCAGAACAGCTTTCGCTGCATCCCATAGATTTTGTGTTGTTGTGTGTTCGTTTTCATTGGTTTCCAGGAAGTTTTTAATTTCTTCCTTAATCTCCATGGTAACCCATTCATTGTTCAATGACATGCTATTTAGCCTCCATGTTTTCAAATGTCTTTGCATGTTCTTGTTGCAATTGATTTCGAGTTTCATGTCATTGTGATCTGAGAAGACGCTTGATATGATTTCAATCTTCTTGAACTTGTAGAGACTTAGTTTGTGCCCTAACATGTGTCTATCTTTGAGAATGTCCTATGTGCACTTGAGAAGAATGTGAATTCTGCGGTTTTGTCGTGTAATTCTCTGTAGATACCTATTAAGTCCATTTGATCTAGCACTTCATTTAGAGTATGTGTTTCCTTGTTAATTTTTTGTCTAGAGGATCTATACAGTGATGTCTGCGGGGTATTGAAGTCCCCAGCTATGATTGTATTGCTGTCTATTTCTCCTTTGAGGTCCTCCAAAAGATTTTTAATATATGTTGGTGCTCCTAAATTGTGTGCATATATGTTTACCAAAGTTATATCTTCCTGTTAGATAGATCCTTTCAATATTATGTAGTAGCCTTCTTTGTCTCTAGTTATGGCCTTCATTTTGAAATCTACTTTATCAGTTATGAGTATTGCTACCTCTGCTTTTTTTTGCTTTCCGTTTGCTTGAAAGATTTTTTTTCCATCTCTTCACTTTCAACTTATGTGTGTCTTTTGTTGTGAGGTGGGTTTCTTGTAAACAACATATATGTAAGTCATGCTTTATTATCCAGTCAGCTAGTCTGGCTTTGTGTTAATATATTCCCTTAGTTTTTTTTTTTTTTTTTTTTTTTTTGTCTGGAAAGCTCTTTATTTGACCTTCTATGTTGAATGATAGCCTTGCTGGATAGATCAATCTTGGATTCAGATCCTTGTTTTTCATGGCCTTGATTACTTCATACCACTCCTTTCTGGCCTGTAGTGTTTCTGTTGAGAAGTCAGCTGAGAGCCTTATGGGGTTTCCTTTGTAGATAACCTGTTGCCTATCTCTTGCTGCTTTTAGGATTCTCTCTTTGTTTTTTGTTTTTGGCAGTTTAATTACTACGTGTCTTGGTGTGGGCCTGTTTGGGGTCTTCTTACTTGGGGCTCTCTTTGCTTCTTGGACTTGAATGCCTTCTTCCATCACCAAGTTAGGGAAGTTTTCTGTCATTATTTCTTCAAATATGTTTTCTAACCCTTGCCCATTTTCTTCCTCTTGGAGGACTCCTATGATGTTAATATTATTATGTTTCCAGTTGTCCCACAGTTCTCAAGATATTTTCCTGTTTTTTAATCATTTTTCCTTTTGGTTTTCTGATTGGTTGATTTTTTCTACCCTGTCTTCTAATTCACTGATCCAGTCCTCAGGTTCCTCTACTCTGCTGATTAGACCTTCCAATGTGTTCTTTATTTCTGATATGTCATTCTTCATTTCCACTTGGTTGGTTTTCAATATCTTTACTCATGGTGCTGATGTCCTTACTCATGCTGTTGAGCTTCCTCAAGATCATGGCTCTGATCTCTACCTCTGTTAATTTGCTTAGCTGCATTTCATTGATCTCATCTTTGATAGAGTTCTCTTGTTCTTTCTTTTGAGATTTGTTTCTTTGTTTCACCATTTTGGCTCTCAGTGGGTTATTCAGTCTGCCAACTTTTCCCTGTAGGTGTTGGTGTTCTGCTATTTGTGGCTCCCTCTGCTGGGTTTGGATGAGCCAGGGTGGGCCCACGTTAAACACCACTGTCATGTCTTACTTTCCTGGGTAGATTTGCAAGTCCAGGAAAGGTTCAGTTATCCTGTAGCTTTTTCCTGGTGGCTAGTAGTCTCAGTTACTCAGTGCCTTGGAATGTAGCCCTGGCAGTCTGCATAAGAGGATTTCCAGAATGTGGGATAAATGCTGGTTATCAGTAATCTCAATTTGGATTTCTTTGCCTCACCTGGGAATGGCTGAATCTCCGGGGGAGGGGAGGCTGCTGCTTTTCCCCACAGCTTGGGGAAAGAGCACACTGGCCACCGTGTTTTGTGGCCCCCAACTCAGCAAAAACTCTGAGTGTCCTCCAAATCCCAGGGTCCCCACAGAGTTCCAGCCCAGTCTGCCCTCCCCCTGCCATAGCCCCTAGGTGAGTGGCTGTGGCTATTTTAGTGCTCTGTTCTGGCTCTCTGCATTGTGGAGAGAGCTTGGTCTTTATTTCCCAAGGGCACTGCTCGCAGCTAAGACTTCTGCTGTCCATGGGCTCCCAGCCCTCCACCCTCTCAAGCCTCCACAGATCCTACCAGTGTCCTTGGTTATATGGTCCTTTCCTGCTGCTTTTCTGTTGCTTTTTTTCCGAGGTTTTGTCTTTATTTTAGTTGTAATTCCCATTTGGTCCTGGGAGATCGTCTGCCTAGCTTCTATGCACTCTACCTCCATTTTCACATTGTCTATGCCTATCTTGTACACACCTGGGTCGCACAGGTCTCTCCGGTGCCCCCGCACCATGTAGGTCTCACGGGTAACTGGATAGCACAGTCCCTTTGAGGACCTGGCTCTATGCCTATGTTATGGGCTTCTGGGTCACACAGGCCTCTTTGGTACCCACGCACCCTGCAGGTCCCGAGTTCATGCAGCTGGATCGCACTAGTCTCTCTTTGGGCTCCTGCTTCCCACTGCCCTTGTGAGGTACTGGACCACATAGGCCTCTATGGAACCCCAGGTCCAGCTGCTGGTGGCTGGGGAGTACTGCTGCCCAGTGGGGCTCAGCTCCTGCTCAGCTTTTGTTGTAGTTTTTTGGGGATGAGTCTCAGCTGCTGGTCTGTGCTTCTGTTGCCTAGGGATGGATGTCTGCTCCCTAGCCTCTGTTGCTGGGGGTATATCATGACTCTGATCGGGCTGCTACTATTAGGGGATGGTGCTGGGCTCCGGGCTGTCTGCGGCTTCAGGGACCAGAACCTTGGGAGCTCCACTACTGTGCACCGGTCTGTGTTGACACAGAGTATCCACTGGTCCAATTTTGCTAGGTGTGTTGGTAGGCTCAGGTTGCTGGGCCCTAGCCGCTCCCACTGCCTCCTCCCAGGGAAGACCTGGGATCTTCCAAAATGGTGGGATCTCCCCACAGCAGAGGGAGATGCACTCTGAAGGGCCACTTCCAGTGGTAGCCAGCTGCTCCCGTCCATAGCACAGGAATCTTCTGGTCCATGTCTCTGCACTGCTCGGGTTTGGTAGTCCACCTTCACGTCCACTCACACTCTCTCACACACTCGCTCACTCTCTCACACACTCACCCTCACTCCGGTCCTGCCTGCAGCTATCTTCAGTTTTATTTTTTATCGATTATTAAAATTTTTTAAAAACTACAGTCTTCTATTTCATGGACATCTACCTGATGTATATGTACCTGGTTGCTCTACTGAGTAGCAAAAAAAGTCCTTTGTTCATTATCCCCAGATAGATGTAAACAATCATATTGGAGGTTATTATTGAGATGACCAAAAAATTATTTTCAAAAGTATTCATTTTAAATGTTTTAATACTTGCCCTGGCCAATTTTGCTCAGTGGTTAGAGAGTCGGCATGAGGACCAAAGGGGCACGAGTCTGATTCTTGGTCAAAGACATGTACCTGGGTTGCAGGGTCCATCCCAGACCCTGGCTGGTATTACGCAGGAAGCAACCAATCTATGTCTCCCTTATGGATGTTTCTCTCTCCCTCCCTCCCTTTCACTCTTTATAAAAATCAATGGGAAAAAATATCCTCAGGTGAGAATTAACTAAAAAATAATAATAAAATAAAATGTTTTAACATTTAATTACCTTGACAAAACACCTATTTAGACCGAACATTTTATCAATACCTTTAATGTTTGAATTCTCATCTGGAAAGTAAAGGAATATCCCCCAAGAGACCACAGAATCGGAGAGCGAATGGGATTTTTCAAATTTATAGTCTCTAAAGATAAATGTGTTAATGCCACATTCCACAAACTTGCACCATGGTACATATTAAATTTTAAAGGGAAACACAGGAATACTTAGCACATCTTGAATTGTTTGAACTACTAGCTCATGCTAGCTCACTGTTTTGACATTAGATCACATGAAAATCAAGGTGAGACAGAAAATGAAGGTGGTAATATCTAATCTCATTTCAAGATTTGAGAAGTTGTGGAGTGCCTAACAGATGTTCAGATCCTATAAGTAATTGTGATTAGTTTTAAAAGAAATTAAAATCTATTTTTTCTTTCAATTTATGTGTATTGTTTTTAAATGTATTACTATTAAATTGTTGGATTATGGATACTCATTTACTTAACAAACAGAACTATTAGGGTTAAAAGAAAAAAAAGATTCCTCAGATTGTTATAAGCCTTTGGTTAATTTCTAGAGTTCTGAAAAAGTTTATTCTGAACATTTTTTGCCAGTTTTTTCATTGCTATTATGGACAGAATTTTCTGAGGTCCTCACTCTGCCATTTTTGCTGATATCTTATTTTAATAATATGCATTCCAATGATTGCCTATATTTCTAAGAGTTATTTTGTAAAATTGCAAGTGAGAAAAAATCGCTTTGGAAAACAAATTTTCTAACAGAGCTTAACAAAGCCACTTGTACATCAAGGCTCCTTAGATTCCGTAGGGCTTGTGCCCACAAACAACACATAATTTCTCAAGCAAAATCAAAACATCACAGAATCTTTGGGCCAGAAGAGGCCTGGGATACCATGTTGTATCTTCCTTTTAGGTCACCTGATCCTAAAATCATGCTAGGATAATGCTTGTTCCAAAATAGCCTTCTCAGCAATACATACATATTTAACATACTGTCAGATCATAGCTTCAAAAACATAAGAAAATGTCCATGGAAGACAGGTATGTAGTAAGGACTGAATATTCATTAATATATTCATTACATAAACTTTTACAGGGTAACTATTATGTACTAAGCACAGAGAATAAAACATCATTGAGAGGGAGCTTCCATCCTCCAAAACCTTTGAGTCTAGTGGAGAGGCTAGACCTGCAAAGAACTATGTAACAATAAGTGTAAGCAGAATAGGTTCAAACGGGCTGCTCAGCTGTGGAACTAACAATCTTTGCTGGGCTGTCTTGTAGAACAAGGACATTCCCTGAAAGACTGACCACAAAACAATAACACCCAGTTCCTATTAAAATCAGATAAGGATGCCTAAAAGAAACATTAACATTGCTTAATCATAACACTAAATTCCCCTCCCCAGGCAGAGCTTACCTACCATTTTCTATACATGCAATATAAGATAAAGAATGATCCCTTACTGCACATAATCTAGGATGACCTAGCCTCAGCATATAATGACCTGTCTTTTTTGATGAATATACATAACTAGTCCCAATAAAAGTGATTCCCCTTGTGTATTCAGAGATGCTGCTTTGGGAATTATCCCCAGTGCCCTCCTTACTGCCACAAATAATAAACTTCCCTTGCTCATACTCTGTCCTGGTTGAGATTCATTAGGTTACGACCACCAAGAGACAAACCCCTTGCATTCAGTAGCATAAGTACTATTTTTTTTTTTAAATGATATAGGAGGCAACACATTTTTAATTCCAACTGGGGGCGGGGGGTGAATGGGCCTTCCACAACCTAGAAAAGTTAGCATTAGAGCTGAGCCTTCATGGAAATAGGACATAAGTGGGAAGGGAGAAAGGAGGAAATTCCTGGTTGAGAGAATACCAAACAGATTTGGCAAACAACTGAGTGTGGGGTGGAGCTGAGGAGAATGAAAGTCAAAAATGACTTGAAGTTTTTAAGTGTGGGTGATGAGATGGTAGCAGAAAATCTAGTGGGGGATAGGGAGATAATAAGCTTGGTCTAGCCAGAACATGTTGGACTCCTGGGCTTGGTCAACAAAGAAAGGAGATGTTAAGAGAAAAAAAAAAAGTGAAGAGGAAGTCATTCAGCAGAGGGATTTTGAAGAGGGGCATGGTAAATGGTAGGCTGATTAGCAGAGCTTAGGAAAGCAGGATCAATCCAGAAGAACAAAGTTCAGCCTAAAATGTGGCTTCAGCCCTTTCCTCCTGGGTCCACTGAGTACCCTAGCCTTCCCAGCCCTTGTTCGCCTGTGTACAGGCCCTGCCCCACCTTCATTTCTCCTTCTCCCAGTGCCCTGTTTTTCTGAAAACCAAGAACCTAGAAAATAGAGACTGGACAATTCTTAACTCTTCAAGGGAGATTTTCATGTTCAAAACTGTACATTTTCTTGGGTTTACTCAGCAAGCCACACATTAATGATGCTGAGTTGTCACATAAGGCAAAACACATGAATGATTTCGCTATAGACCAGTATATATTCAGACATCCTAAGAGAACAGTGTCATTTTCTGACTCAAACCAGAGAATCTTCAACAAAGGGTTAACATTCAGCTAGACTTTATGACTTTATGAAATGCTATTTAATTGTCTAGTACTGGGGGGGAGGGGGCACAGGAGGCTGCATGCACCTGACAAATTGCCAGGCAAGTTAATAAAGGGATAACCAGTCATTTTGGCAAGCGACGGCTGTTAAGTGATAAGGCTCTTTGGTTTTCAACTTGAAAAATTAATTGGGCCCAGCCAGTGTGCCTCAATGAATTGAGTGTCATCCCATGGACTGAAAGGTCCCAATTCGATTCCTGGTCAGGGCACATGCCCAGGTTGTGGGCTCAATTCCCAGTAAGGAGCATGCAGGAGGTAGCCAATCGATGTTTCTCTCACATTAATGTTTCTATCTCTCCCTCCTTTTCTCTCTGTCTAAAAACATAAATTAAAAAATATATTTAAACAAGTACCACATTATTTGTGGAACATAATGAGCAAAATGAGCTGTCGACCAAAAGAGATCCAGAATCATGGAAGTAGCAAACACAATGACAAACCTCAGAGGGATGGGAGTGGGAGGGGAGGGAAGAGATAAACCAAAGAACATTATATGCATATATGCACTACCAACTGACATGGACATTAGGCTGAAGGAAGGCAGGAGGGGGTTGGAGCAGAAAGAAGGAGACCAATGGGGGAAAAAGGGGGACATCTGTAATGTTTTCAACAATAAAAAACATATTTAAAAATCAATTGGGCCATAGATAACTTGACACCACAAAATACAACATTTCTTAGAGATTTCAGTCAATTTATGCTACTGACAGTGGTGGAAGAATTAATATTCTTCTCAAGTGCACATGTGACATTCTCAAAGATAGACACATGTTAGGGCACAAACTAAGTCTCTACAAGTTCAAGAAGATTGAAATCATATCAAGCATCTTCTCAGATCACAATGGCATGCAACTAGAAATCAATTGCAACAAAAACATGCAAAGACATTTGAAAACATGGAGGCTAAATAGCATATTATTGAACAATGAATGGGTTACCATGGAGATTAAGGAAGAAATTAAAAACTTCCTGGAAACCAATGAAAATGAAGACACAACAACACAAAATCTATGGGATGCAGTGAAAACTGTTTTGAGAGGGAAGTTCATAGCACTACAGACCTACCTCAAGAAGCAAGAAAAATTTCTAATAGACTATCTAACCTCACAACTTAAAGAACTAGAAAGCAAACAGAAAGAAAACCCCAGAGCAAGTAGAAGGAAGGAAATAGTAAAGATCAGAGCAGAAATAAATGACATAGAGACCAAAAAAAAAAAAAAAAACATTTCGAAGGATCAATGAAACAAAGAGCTGGTTTTTCGAAAAGATAAACAAGATTGATGGACCATTGGCTAGACTCACCAAGAAACAAAGAGAGAGAACCCAAATACACAAAATCAGAAATGAAAAAGGAGAAGTAACAACCGACACCACAGAAATACAAAGGATTGTTAACAAATACTATGAACAATTATACGGCAACAAATTCGAGTATCTAAGCAAAATGAACAAATTTCTAGAAACACATAGTTCCAAAACTGGACCAAGAAGAGATAAAAAAAAAATTGAACAGACCAATAACAACTAAGGAAATTGAAGAGGTAATCAAGACTCTCCCAGCAAACAAAAGCCCAGGCCCGGATGGCTTCTCAGGGGAGTTTTACCGAACATTTAAAGAAGAACTAATACCATTCTCCTCAAACTATTTCAAAAATATGAAGAAGAAGAAAGACGTCCAAACTCGTTTTATGAGGCCAGCATAATTCTACTTCCAAACCCAAAAAAAGATACTACAAAGAAAGAAAACTACAGTCCAATATCCCTGATGAACATAGATGCCAAAATCCTGAACAAAGTACCAGCAAATCAAATCCAGCAATACATCAAAAAAATTATTCACCATGATCAAGTGGGATTCATCCCAGGGATGCAAGGCTGGTACAATGTTCGCAAATCAATAAATGTGATACACCACATAAACAAAATGAAGGCTAAAAACCACATGGTCATATCAATAGATGCTGAACAAGCATTCGATGAAATCCAGCACCCATTTCTGATAAAAACGCTCTGCAATGTGGGAATATAGGGATCATATCTTGACATAATAAAGGCCATATATGAAAGACCTACAGCCAACAGCATACTCAATGGACAAAAACTAAAAGCATTTCGCTTAAGAACAGGAACAAGACAGGGATGCCAACTTTCTGCACTCTTATTTAACATAATATTGGAAGTCTATTGGACAGGAGGGAAGAGATAAACCACAGAACTTATATGCATGTACGCATAAACAATGGACACGAACAACAAAGCTAGGGATGGCGTGGGGGGATGAGGACGAGGGTGTCAATGGCGAAAAAAAGGAGAAACATCTATAACAAAAATAAATTAAAATGTTTAGCAAAATGATGGAAAAAAAAAGGAAGAATCAAATGTAATGCAAAATTGGACTCTGGTTTTCCTTTAAAGAGGTGCTTTTGAAAAGCATATTGCCATTTTTGAATAGGGGATGGGGGGAGATAAACCACAGAACTTATATGCATGTATGCTTAACCAATGGACAAGGACAACAAAGCTGGGGATGGGGCAGGGAGGGATGGGAAGGAGGGTGTCAATGGGGGAAAATGGAGAAACATCTGTAACAAAAATGAAGAAAGAAAGAAAGAAAGAAAGAAAGAAAGAAAGAAAGAAAGAAAGAAAGAGAGAGAGAGAGAGAGAGAGAGAGAGAGAAAGAAAGAAAGAAAGAAAGAAAGAAAGAAAGAAAGAAAGAAAGAAAGAAAGAAAGCAAGCAAGCAAAGCATATTGCCTTTTTAAAATATACTTTTGTTGTTTTCACTTATGGACAAGTTATTGACTCCTGTCTGCTGAATGAATACATTTGAATATATCCATGAGGAAAAGGGATTCCATTCACAAACTGGTCAGGAATGCACCTAACACACAGACCACTGTACTTGCTAAATTGCTGCCTCTTTTTGCTTTTGATAAGGTAACTCTGCTCTTTTTGGAGGAGTGCATTTTTCAGAAGAATCAAAAGATACCACTTTTGTAAAGGTCATCATTGTTGACAAGGCATACTAAGAGGGTAGCAAATTGAATGGCTGGATGGAGAAAAAAATATTTGCTTGGCTTTATAATTAAAGACTCAATGCAACTATTCCACAAATTGAGGTGAGTATCACCTTGATTCTTCATCAGTAGGCTTTGTTGTTCTTAAGAATCAACCTTTTAATGGAAAGCATGGTCTTATTCTCAAGGAAGCAGTTTCATATTAGTACCCCTGCCAAGTCATACAATAATCCAAAGTAAGCCTCCATGGTGTTGTAGCTTTGGTTTTGGACTTTGTCCAAACCCAAAAGCACCAATACTCAAATACAGATCTCATGGTTCATGTGGGAAGCAAGACACCATGATAGTATTTAGTCAAAACAAAAAATGTGCCAAATGATTTTTCTCCAACATCAAAATTTAAAAAATGTTGGCATAGTTAACAGAAAGAATCACTCTTCACTCCTCTTGAAAATATCACTGGCCTATGAACCCTAATATTTAGTTCCACCCTAAAACTAACTAGCTATGTGACCTTGCAGAACCTAATGCACTTTTTTTGGCTTCAGATGACTCTCCACCTATTAAATATGAAGTGTGTTTTTCAAACAGCACATCATAATTCGTCCATGGTCTATGAAATTGATAGTGGTGTGCAAACAGCATTTTTAAAAATTAAATTGAACAGGAAATATGATAATATATTACACATAATAGGATGAGTATTTTTTCATGAAATTTGTGCATATATAAAGTGCGTTGCAATATAAAGTGTATTCCACATTGTATTGTTGGATCAAAAAAGTTGGAAAGCCACTTATCTAGTACCATGTTGTCCAATATAATAGCCACTAACCAAGGGCAGCTATTTACAGTAAACTTAATTAAAATTAAATACAACTAAAATTCAGTTACTTGGTAGCACTAGCCACATTTAAAGCACTGGATAGCCACGTGTAGTAAATGGCTACCATACTGGGCAGCACAGATACAGAATTAGTTCCATAATTACAGAAACTCCTATTGGACAGTCCTATCTTAACGGCCTTTCTATGGTCTGTAGGAGGTGTAAACAGGGTAAATTGTTAGGAGGGGTAGTCCAAGCTCTAGGAAGAGAATATGGATCACTTATCTCTCTCTTAAAGGAATGTATATGTGAATTTCTAAATAAATGACCCAACTATTATTTACTAAATTCTGTACCTGGTCCAGTGAGGAATACAGAGGAAACATCCTCATAAACATTCACTAAATGTTAAATGATATAACTAAAAGATCATAAAAATCATAATCTAGGTTAAAAACACGAGCCTTAGGTAAATGAAAAAGCTCGTAAGAAAAGGGAACATATAAGCAAACATTGATAATAACTAAATGCTGTCAAAATTCAGCAAAGGTGAAAAATCAATAAGCATTGGGGTCATCAGGTAAGATTTCAAGCAGGATGTAGGATTTAAATTTGTTCTTAAATTATTGCTTGGATTTGGATGAGCAAAGATAAGAGGGAAACTATTTCAGATGAGGAGAATACCATAAGTATGTGTGTGTCAGAGAAGAGGAGTAGATTCTGGAGAATACTGAGAAATGAGATTAGAGAAGCTTGGAACTAGATTGCGTAGGGTGGTAAGTTAAAAGTAGAGTCTAATTCTTTGTAAAGCCATTGACAGCTTTCAGAGTGATTTCACATGATCCTCAAGACAGCTCCTTGAGATAGGCAATGCAAAAATCATTACTTCCATTTTAGAGTTAAGGGAACAGAGACTCACAGAGGTTATATGACTTGCCCCGGGTCATTTGAGGTACTAGAGACAGAGAGAACAATAAGTTGTAAAAATACAGGCATGAAATGCTGAAGACCTGGCCTAAGGCAGCAAGAAACCAGATGCTCTGGTTATATAACATACTATAAAACAAACTAACAATGCAGTACCCACTATTTAAAGGGGAGAGAAAGAGTAGACAGTCTGAGGTTTAAACAGTATAGTTATTTTTAACTGGAAGTGATCTAAACTACTCCAAAGGAATAAATGCTAACAATATAATTCATATACTGTGTCTGGATTTTTCCAGACAGCTGAAGGCAATGTTTTGGACACAGTTTCTAAGCAAACACTACATGCCTATGCATTTTTATGAGACAGTTCTGTCTTGCTGGTGTTTCTTACCTCTGTCAATTTCAATTTTCATTTCTCAGAACTAATCAGTCATATGATTTCTTACTTCATCTAGATTTCCAGTATGAAAAGACTAGAGCAAAAAGGTCAAGGAGCTACAGACCTTGGAGATTTCCCATTATTCAGTAAAAGTAATTATCAGTTTAACAATTAATTAGTTAATAATGATTTACTAAGAAAATACTAAAACGTCATTATCAAACTCTTAAAGGATCTTTCCACTCATGTCAAAAACTTCCACCTGGCTGTTGTGGCTCAGTGGTTGGGTGTCGACCCATGCGCCAAAAGGTCACCAGTTCAATTCCTGGTCAGGGCACATGTCCAGGTTGTGGGCCTGATCCCCAGTGGGAGGCATGCAGGAGGCAGTCAATCGATGTTCTCTCTCATCGATGTTTCGATCTCTATCTCTCCCTCTTCCTTCCTCTCTCTATAAAATCAATAAAGAAAATATTTTTTTTTAAAATGTTAAAAAAAAAAAAAACTTCCATGGGCTTCCAAGATTGTTCCAACTGATAAAAATTAAATGCAAACTCACCAGCTTGGTATTTAAGGTCCTCTCCAATATGGCCACTTCCTATATTCCTAGTTGTTCCCCACTGCTCATTTTTCTTTTACGAAATCTACTCTTTTCAGACAGAATAAACCACATGATACATTGAAAGCCCTCTGCCCATTCATGTCCTACTTGCATTTAACATACCTCAAATGCTACTTTCTCTATAAACACTTTTCCCTCAATAAAGTACTTGCTCCTTCTTCTAAGCCGCTAGTCTTTTATTTATAGCTCCTTTATGGTACTAGGCACTTTGTACTTCAGATTATTGTTATTTGCAGGCGTGTCATCTCTCCGCTATTGGAACAAAATCCCATTTCAGTCCATGTAGTGTTCATCTTTGTATTCTTTACAGCTCTGATCATAGTACCCTGCCAAAAGTTGTCCCTTAATGACCATCAAATGTTTATAGAATGAATAGGAACACTGACAAAAGCCTAAAAGCTGGTTTAGATGTTCATCCAAACATCAATTTTATAATCCTTTACAGAGTGCCTACCATATGACCAGCACCATGCTAGGCCCTGAGGATAGCAACATAGCTTAAGCAATTTCAAGTCAAATAGGAAGAGAGAGAGAGAAAGGGAGTTCATTTGGATATTGTATGGTCAGTATTGGTACACACGAGGGATAAGGTAGCACAGAAGAGGGTCATCTAAGCCAGTCTGTGATACAAAGAAGGCTTTGGGAAAAAAGATGATGGTAGGATTTAGCCCTAAAGGATGAGAGTCAAGTAAATGGGGCAGGGGAAGGACAGGAGAAGCTTGTACCAAAATACCAAGGACTGAGAGACTATTGAATAGTGATGCCACACAAAGACTGTCAAGGGCTGAAGCTGGAGAGGCAGGAATTGCTAGGAGATGCTGGCTTTGGAAGCCTTGGTAAGGATTCTGGGCTTCATTCAGCCCCCCAAAGTGTTTCAAAAATACCCAGGAGGAAGACTAGGTATTCCACTATTTGCAGAACAGAAGTGATGCAACAAGTAATTGCCGGTAATACAAATTCTAGGGTCTTTTTTTTTACATTCATTATCAAATTAAATTCTGTTAAACAACAACAACAACCTGAAGTAACCAGCTTCATCAAGGAAGGGGTTAAGGTGGGTCTCTGTCTTTTGGCATGCTCAGTAGTATAGCACAAAGGGAGAAATTCTGAATCCTTTCACAGGAACTTTATCCTTCACTGGAGCATTTTCCCAGTTTTCTCCTCTGTTTACAACACCTCACCTGTCTCCCAAACCACTAGAATTTTCCCCATACACTTACAATATCTCACTTCATTAGTAAATGTTGCCAGCAGACATATGATGTTTAAAAATTCTTTACCTTTGATGTAATGTAAAATTATACTGCCCGAGTTTTGGAATCACATAAAATTACATGCGTATCTTCACTTTCAAAACAAAAGATGTATTCCAAGTTAACCCTAAGACAAATTTCTGTAATGTGAACTTCATTTTCAAATGTTATTTTATGATCCGTTGAGCCCAATTGCCCAAGAAAAAACAATTTGACCCTATCCAAAAAAGATACAGCTTGCAATATAATGGCTCCTCATCCCTGATGTGCACTCTATGTACCAGACACCAGGAAAATAAATATCTATCTACCCACAAGCATGAAACACCCAACCCAACAACCATAGCAAAAATGTTCTCTACTATCTGGGAGGCCAAGAATCTTGACCTGCTAAACAAAACCCAGATTAATTTTCATCTCCAAGTACAGCTCTTCATAAAATGGATTTTCTTATAAGAAATGCAGCCCTCAGTTCTTTTATTAATACTAAGTTAAATTATCCTAAGTTAAAGTAATTCTCAGTTTAAAATGTCTTTTTTTTTTCCAACCAACTCAAGTGATTCCACTCCTAGGTTTATATTCGATAAAAATAAGTGCTTATGTCCACAAAAAGATGTGGTCAAAATTGTTTGTAGCAGCTTTATTAATGATATCCAAAACCTATAAACAACCCAAATGCCTATCAACAGGGGTGCTATAGACTGAATGTTTGTACCCTCCCCAAATTCTTATATTGAAGCCCTAACCTCCAATGCAATGGTATTTGGAGGTGGGGCCTTTAGGGAGTAATTAGGTCATGAGGGTGAGCCCTCACAAATGGGATTAGTGCCCTAATAAAATAAGACATTAGACTGATGAAATTTCTCCAACATATGATGGCACAGTAAGAAAGTGGTCGTCTGAAAATCAGAAAAAGGAACCACACCAGACATTGAATTTCCTAGTGTCATAATCTTGAGCTTCCCAGCCTACAGATCTGTGAGAAATAAATGTTTGTTGTTTAAGCTACATGATCTATAAGATTTTGTTACAGCAGCTTGAACTAGGCAGGACAATGGATAAATAAACTGTGGGGAATCATACATGGGACTGGTACACCATAACAACAAAAAATAATACTATACACAAAACAGATATGAATCTCACAGATATGTTAAATAAAAGAAGACAGACACAGCCCTGGTTGCTGTGGCTCAGCAGTTAGAGCGTCTGCCCTCGGACCAATGGGTCATGGGTTCGATTCTGGTCAAGGGGACCTACCTCGGTTGCGATTTGTCCTCGGCCCTGGTTGGGGTCATGCAGGAGGCAGCCACTCTATGTGTTCCTTTCAGGTTGATGTTTCTCTCTCTCTCTCTCTCTCTCTCTTCCTCCCATTCAATCTGAACAAAAGTGGAAAAATGTCCTCAGGTGAGGATAAAAAAAAAGACAGACACAAATTAGTACATAAGGTATGATTCTATTCATATAAAGTTTGAAATCAGGTCAAACTTCTATTCATATAAAGTTCGAAATCAGGTCAAACTAATCTATGATGATAGTGGTCAGAATAATCGTTACCCTTGGGAGGTTGTGTTGACTGGGAGAAGACAAGAGGGAACCTTCAGGTGGGGCCAAACAAATTTTTATATTTTGATTTGGGTGGAGGTTACATATGTACAAAATTTCATTGAGCTATAAACTCAAGGTTTGTACACTTTAATGTCTATAGGAATACCTCAATTCAAGAAAAAAGAAAAAGTTAAGTCTCCATACTGGATTTATTTCTGGTACAGATTAGCAATACAGATCAAAATTATGCTAACCACAAAATATTGTTTTGTTATCAGGTGTAGAAATATATTTCTAAATTTATTCTACCTCCCTGTACACACACACTTCAAATCCCAGTGCAAGCATTTTGTGGATTCAAATATTATTTATATTTAATGCTAATTTATTGGATTTTTTCAACTTATAGCATTCCAAAATACTATCTATTTTTACAGGCTCTACTTTGATTATAAATTCACAAATTTATTAATGCTTCTTTTCTACTCTAGTATCAGCTGCTCTTCATCAGATAAATATATTGAATTTGTTTCCCAAATATAATGAAAGAAAGCATACTACACCGAAGAGAACACTTGCTTATGAACTGGAAGAGCTGGCTTCTATTTATGCTCTGCCTTTTATTAACCAAGTAATCTTGAACCAGTCTTTTAAGCTAAGATTCCCTTTCCTTATCCACAAAATGGATATATACCTTCCCCACAGGACTACAGTGAGGATCACATGAGAGAATGAATATGAAAGTGCTTTGTAAACTTTAAAGAAGTGTTAATATCTCCAAAGCTAGGTTTTTAATTAGAATTTGTGTCTGGGTGTGGCCAACAGAAAATGTACATACTTAAATTTCAAAGCCTATACTTCAGTTTCACATATCTTACATTTCACCAGAGAGTCAGGATCAGCAAGTACACTCAAATTCTAACATCTCTGAAAAGTTGAAATAATTCCATGATGGTAAATACTGAAAATAGTGTATACAGGGAAACACAATTAATAACTGCCTTCTTTGCTTTTCCCAGTTAAGACTTTTAGATGTATCTCTAGCTATGTAATATCCATTATATTCAGTTCACACTTCTAGAACTTTGAACTTCTTCTGTAACAATAGTTTCCCTTCTCCATTATGAATTTCATAGTAACTGCCCTTGAGGGCTGCTCCCATTTCTGCCCTCTACCATCCATCATGACAACTATAGCAAAATTTAAAAATATCCTCACTCTGAACTACTTGTCAAAGTCCCGAATACTCCCTTTCAAAGAGCACCAAATGGAGGGTGTCTTTTCTTATGTCAACTGCTGAAGTTCGTTTCTCTGATGATAGGAAGTGATATATGCCAGAGTTGCGTCAAAATGCTTCCTGTCACCAACTATTCTTTCCAGAGGACCCAGCAGGAAAGCCCTGACTGGAGAGCCATGCAGTGTAAGAAGAGCTTGATAGAAAGAAAAATTAGAGTCATTTAATTTCAAGAGCCCCAGTGGTTACTCTTCCTGGAAATTTTGTTCTTAGTCCCACACCGAAACTCTCCAAACTAGAGCAAACCTGCACATAAACAAACAAAATATACTAGAAAAAATAAACCTTTAACCACTCAAGATCCTTGAGAAATATTACATCCAGCTATCGAGTCCCAGTTAAAAAATTTGTGTTGAGCCTACTAAGATAGGGAATAGGGATTGATTTTACAAAGGTAGATTGACAGCAGAAAGAAGTATCAACAAGAAAATCATTTTTAAAAAAATGAATGTGGATTCACACACACAGAGATTAAATGGTCTGGAACCGCCCGGCCAGTGTGGCTCAGTGGTTGAGCATCGACCCATGCACCAAGAGGTCGCCAGTTCGATTCCCAGTCAGGGCACATGCCCAGGTTGTGGGCCAAATCCCCAGTGTGGGGCATGCAGGAGGCGACCAATCAGTGTTCTCTCTCATTGATGTTTCTACCTCTCTCTCCTTCTCCCTTCCTCTCTCTCTAAAAATCAATAAAGGAAAAAAAATGGTTTGGAACCATTTAGTGCAGGGGCAAATATTAAATCACATTTCAACAGGCCTTACAATACCACTGTATTATACTATAATATAACAACAGATAGTCATAATCATGATCCTTAATCAAAACGATTAAGTTATGTACATAAATGCTGTATAAGATGTCAAAGGAGTAGATTGTTTCTTTGTTTGTTTGATATTTTTAGATTATTCTATTCAGGATGAATAAAATAATAAAAGCTTATGGTGCTTAAATAGAGGAAATCATGATCCATTTGGAAAACCTGGTTATTAAAAACGCTTTATTCCAGGAAAGAGTCAGGTAACTGTGGTTTTACTCTACTTGGTAAGACAAGATGGATGTTGAGCTGGTAAGACAAGATGGATGTTGAGCTATACAGTAGACAAAAGTGTTATAGCAGGTCAGAAAAAGGAGATTAGTATGAGATAGCATAGTTAGAGAAGGTATCATGGAGGATACACAGCTCAGTGTTGATTTACATTTAAGTCTCTCTCCATTCAAAGTCTGGTTCTGCCTTTCTTGATTGCCACTCTTAAGCAGTCCTGCCAGGGCCTCAGGTTCAGAGTCACTAAAGGAGACTAGTCTTAAGGTAAATTTAATTATAGTGAATAAACAGACCAACAAGATGCAGACCCTGGCCCCATAAAGGAGCTAGCTAGACCTTCAATGCCTCAATAAGCAGAGACTTTCATATAGGCAGCAACTGTGCCAAGCAGCAAAGAATTTATGGGAACAATGAATGGTACCCGATCAATAGTTCTGCACTCTTAAATTACTGGAAAAGCAAGTTTTAACAAATATTTTTCACTTGAATATCAACTTTTAATTTATTATGTAGAAGTATACCAATGGGAAACCACAAAACATTACTTAAAGAAATTAAAGAGGCCCTGGCTGGTTTGGTTCAGCAGTTAGAGCATTGGCCTGCAGTCCAGAGAGACCCGGGTTCGGTTCCCGCTAAGGGCGTATAACTCAGTTGCAGTTTGTACCCGGTTGGGTCGTGCGGGTGGCAACCACTTGATGTGTCCCTTTCATGTTGATGTTTCTCTCTCACTCTCTCTCCCCCACTCTATCTGAACAAAAAACGAAAAAATGTCCTTGGGTGAGGATAAAAAAAATAAAAGAAAAAGAAATTAAAGAGGACACAAGTAAATGGGAAGACATCTGTGTTCATGTATTGAAAGACCTAATATTGTTAAGGTGTCCATACTATCAAAGTGATCTACAGATTCAATGCCATATCTCAAAACCCCAATGGCATTTTCTTGCAGAAATTGATTCATTCATTCTAAAATTCGTAAGGAATCTCAAGGGACCCCAGATACCCAAAAAACAATTTTGAAAGAGAAGAACAGTGTTAAAGGACTCACACTTTCTGATTTCAAAATATGATGCAAAGCTACAGTTATCAAACCAGTACGGTACTGGCATAAAAAAAAGATAAATAGAACACCTGGATAGAATGGAGAGCTCAGAAATAAATCCTTGCCTATATGGTCAAATAGTCTTTGGCAAGAGTGCCAAGACCACTTAATGGGACAAGGATAGTCTGTTCAACAAATGGTGCTGGAAAACTGGATAACCACATGAAAAAGAGTGAAGCTGAACCCTTATCATACACCACATACAAAAATGAACTAAAATGAATTAAACACCTAAAAATAAGACCTAAAAGTATAAAATTTCTAGAAGAAAACATAGGGGAAAAACTTCATGACATTGATGTTGCAATGATTCTTGGACATGACACCAAAAGGACAAGTGACAACAGGAAAAATAGGCAAATGGGACAGCATCAAACTTTAAAACTTGTGCATTAAAGAACACAATCAACATAGAGAAAAGGCAACCTGCGAAATGAGAGAAAGTATTTGTAAATAATATATTGATTAGGGGTTAATATCTAAAATATATAAAGAACTCCTAAAACTCAAAAACAAAAAATAAATAACCTGATTTTTAAAAATCAACTAAGGATTTAAATAGACAGTTCTACAAAGTTGATATACAAATGGCCAACAAGCATATAATAGGCTGCTCGCCCTGGCTAGTTGCTCAGTGGTTAGAGCATCAGCCTGTGGAACAGAGAGTCTCAGGTTTGATTCCTGTCAAGGGCATGTATCTCGGATGCAGTTCCATCCCTGGCCCTGGTTGGGTTCATGCAGAAGGCAACCAATCGATGTATGTCTCTCACGTCTATGTTTCTCTTTCTCTTTCTCTTTCTCTTTCTCTTTCTCTTTCTCTTTCTCTTTCTCTTTCTCTTTCTCTTTCTCTCTCTCTCTCTCTCTCTCTCTCTCACACACACACACACACACACACACACACACACTATCTGAAGACAAATGGAAAAATATCCTCACGTGAGGATTTAAAAAAAATTAAAAAACATAAAGGCTCAGGTCATCATATCTCTTTTAAAAATAAAAAGGATGCTTGACATCACTTGTCATCAGGAAAATAGAAATGAAAACTTCAGTGAGCTACTACCTCACACCCATTAGAATGGCTATAGAAAATTACAAGTGTTATTGATGCTATTGAATAATTGTAAACCTTGTGTACTGTTGCTAGGATTATAAAATGATGCAAATACTACAGAAAGCAGTATGGCAGTGACTCAAAAATTAAAAGAATTATCATATCTTCCAGCAATTCCATTTCTGAGTATATACACAAAAGAATTGAAATCAGGTCTCAGAAAGATACTTGAGCACCCATGTTCATAGCAGCATGCTAGTCAGTAGCAAGAGGTAGAAATAGTTTGAATGTCCATCAATGGATGAATGAATAAACAAAATGTGGCATATATGTACAATGGAATATTATTTAGCCTTAAAAAGGAAGGAAATCCTGTCACGTACTACAACATGGATGAAACTTGAGTACATTATGCTAAATAAAATACGCCAATCACAGAATGCCAAATGCTGTGTGATTCCACTTATATGAGAAATCTAAACTAGTCAAATTCATAGAAACAAAAAGTAGAATGATGGTTACCAGGGATTAGGGAATAGGTAAAGTTGTCACTTAATGGGTATAGAGTTTTAGGTTTACAGGATGGAAAAGTTCTGGAGAGCTATTTCGTGATACCACTGACCTGTATGCTTAAAATTAGTTCAGATGGTAACTTTTTGGTTATATTTTGTTGGTTTTTTCTTTTGTACCACAGTAAAAAGAAAAGTTTAAAATATAGGTGTGCCTATGGGTGTAGGGGATTAGAATGATTTTACCCATTCTTAACTAGCCTTTTACTAGGAGAAGGGCAATGACTAAAACATCACCCACATTTTCTTCAAGGAAACTTATACAACTTGTGGTTCTAAGAAAAAATAAAATAGACACACTTTTTCTATTCTTTCCAATAAGTATAGCTAAAAACACTGTACATTATTATATATTTTTATATATGATATGTATTTTAGATATATATAACTTTGAAAGAGAGAAGAAGACGATCTGACTTGGAAATTAAACAACACACTTCTAAATAATCCATTGGTCAAAGAGGAGGTCTCAAAGGAAGTAAAAAAAAATACATTTCACTGAAGGAAAACAAATAAACAAACAAACAAACAAAAACATAGCATAATATGTTGCATGCAAACAAGATGACAGAATAACAATTCTTTACCCTCGGTTCCCACCAAAGAAATACCAAATTAATAACAGTATATGGATGAAAACACTTGTATAAGATTTCCAGAATCCAGTTAGGAAGTTACAGAACCCAAGGTGAGCAAAATGCTGAGAACAGCTGCATTGGAACAAATAAGAGCAATTTAATTTTATTCACGTCAGCCCTCCCCTAGGTTGGTACACCTCAGTGACAGAAGAGAATGCCCCAGCCCACAACTTCAGGAAGAAAGTGAAGATAAGAGCGTGACTCCAACATTCTGGCTTTTCAGAGGGCTGCCCAAGGAAATAGTATCTGTCTCACCTCACTCAGAGAATTGATGGAACTGACATAGTTTGGATGCCTGGGGACCACTGAAAACAAGAGCCAGAGGGGAGTTTACTGGGGTTTGCATGACACAGTGCAATCAGAAGGTACACCACTTGAGACTTCCCCCTCAAGAGGGAAGAAGAGGAGTGGAATGTGCATCCAGTGTTTTGATTTTTTGGAGGGCTGCCTAAGGGACTAGTATATGTCTCACACGAATTGGGTGCTGACGGGAAGCTGGCATACACTGGATGCCTAGTGGCACCTGAGACAGCAACACAATTATAGTAGATTTCAACACCTCACTTTCAATAATGGATAGAACATTCAGACAGAATATCAATAGGAAAGAAAACACTTGAGCAACATTATAGATCAAATGAGCCTAACAGATATATATATATATATATAAAACATTCCACCCAATAGCAGCAGAATACATATTCTTCTCAAGTGCACACAGAACATTCTCCAGGAGAGTGTACATATTAGTTAACAAAACAATTCTTAATAAATTTTAAAAGATTGCCCTGGCTGGTTTGGCTCAGTGGTTAGAGCATCAGCCTGCAGTCCCGAGAGACCTGGGTTCGGTTCCCGCTAGGGGCATGTACCTCGGTTGCAGTTTGTCCCCGGCCCTGGTTGGTTGTGTGGGTGGCGGCCACTCGATGTGTCCCTTTCATATCAATGTTTTTCTTTCTTTCTTTCTTTCTGTATTTCTTTCTATCTTTCTTTCTTTCTTTCTTTCTTTCTTTCTTTCTTTCTTTCTTTCTTTCTTTCTTTCTCTTTCTCTCTCTCTCTCTCTCTCTCTCTCTCTCTCTCTCTCCCTCCCACTCTACCTGAACAAAAAAATGGATTAAAAATGTCCTCGGGTGAGGATAAAAAAAAAGATTGAGATCAAATCAACAATATTTTCCAACCACGATGGAATGAAACTAGAAATTAGTGGCAGAAGTAAAACTGGAAAATTCAAAAATATGTGAAAATTAAAAAACACACTCTTGAACAACCAATCAGTCACAGACAATATCAAAAGAAATTAGAAAATATCTTGAGACAAATGAAAATGAAAGGACCACATACCAAAACTTATGGAATGTAGTAATAGCAGTAGTAAGAGGGAATTTTTACTAACAAATGCCTACACTAAAAAAGAATAAAGTTCTCAAATAAACAATATAACATATCTCAAGGAACTAGAAAAGGAACACACTTAGTCCATAGTTAGAAAAAGGAAGAAAATAATTAAGATTGGAGCAGAAATAAACAAAAGAGAGGATAGAAAAACAATTTAAAAATTAACAATATTAACAGCTATTTTTTTTTAATTCAAAAAATTGACAAAGCTTTAGCTATCTATATTAGCTGAAGAAGAGAATATTCAGATACATAAAATCAGAAACTAAAGAGGAGATATTATAACTTATACCACAAGAATTTAAATAATTATAAAAGACAACTATGAACAATTATGTCAACAAATTTGACCTAGAAGAAATGGATAAATTGTTAGAAATATACAACTTACCAAGACTGAATCATAAAGGAACAGAAAATCTGAAGAGAACTATAACTAGTAAGGAAATGTAATCAGTAATCAAAAATCTACCAACAAAGAAAAGCCCAGGGCCAAGTAAATTCATTGGTGAATTCTATCAAACATTTAAAGAATAAATTATTTTACAGAGTTAACTTTAAATTCATTCTTTAAGTTAATTCTTAATTTAAATAATTAACTTTGTTTTTGGAAAATATTTAAAAGCCAATCCTTCTCAAACCCCTTCAAAAAACTGAAAAGGAGAGAACACTTCCAAATTCAGTTTGTGAGGCCAGCGTTACACTGATAAAAGGCCAGAAAAAGACACTACAAGAAAAGAAAACAACAGGCCAATACCCCTTATCTATGTAGATGCAAAAATCTTCAATAAAATATTACTAAACCAAATTCAACAGAACATTAAAAAGATTACAAACCATGACCAAGTGAGATTTATCCCTGGTAAGCAATAATGATTCAACACACGTAAATTAATCAATGTGATATACCACATTAAAAGAATAAAGAGGGAAAATAACATGATCATCTCAATAGATGCAGAAAAAGCATTTGGCAAAGTTCAACACCTTTTTGACATCCAAATTGGAAAAGAAGAAGTAAAACTGTCATTATTTGCAAATGACATGGTACTGTGTATAGAGAATCCTAAAGATTCCACCACAAAACTACTAGAACTGATAAGTGAATTCAGTAAAGTAGCAGGATACAAAATAAATATTCAAAAATCAGATCCATTTTTATACACTAATAATGAACTATTGGAAGGGAAACTAAGAAAACAATCTCATTCACAATTGCTTCAAAAAAATTAAATACCTAGGCATAAATTTACCCAAGGATGTACTCAGAAAACTATAAGAAACTTCATTGCTACTAGGAGTGGGGCTCTGGAGATATCTTTAGAAAAGAGATTTTCTAAGACTCACATGGGAGGAATTTTTTTTTTTTTATTTATGTGAAATTATATTCCTTGGGATGCAAAGTCCCAGTTCCCTTAATCCAGTCTTGGAAAAAGGGCAGCTGTGGATTCAGCAGAGCTAGAAGTAGGGACAGTGTCCAAAGTTTCCATTTCATCATGAAATGGGTCCAGCAGAATATCAGTTAAGATTCAGGCCATCAGTCCATTGTATGGGTCCCACATGGCCACAAGCCACGTGGAAAAATGCAGGGGAGAACTCCCCCTGCAACCAGAGTTCCAAGAGGGCCAGGAGAACCAAGAGGTAAGAGAGGGAACCAGGAGAGGGAACTTGCTTTATTCAGAAGTTTAAATATTCAGGTTTTATGCTTTTGTAGTGACCACGCCTATCCTGGCCACTTGTTCCCAACTGTGACTGACAGGTAGAAACCTTCCCACATCACCCAAACCATACTGGGCATGCACCTAAACTGCATTTGCCAGTCTCTTCCTCCATCAATTAGCAGGGAATAGACCTGGAGAGGGTTAACTTTCAGCTTTCTGGCAAAGCTGTATAAATGGCATGCCTATATTTTCTAGTCTCCTCTTCATTTCTTTCCTGTTAAATAATAAAAAGATTATTTTAATGGTATCAGAACCACATAAGACCCAGAACAGCCACAGCAATCTTGCGAAAGAAGAACAAAGTTAGAGGAATCATGCTATCTTACATCAAACTATATTACAAAGCCATAGAAGAGGGTATGGGGGGATAAATGGTGATGGAAGGTGACTTGACTTGAGGTGATGAACACACAATACAATCTAAGATGATGTACTATAGAATTGTACACTTGAAACCTATATCATTTTATTAAACAGTATTACCCCAATATATTCAATAAAAAAGAAAATTAAAAAACAGCATGATACTGGCATAAAAACAGACATAATAATCAATGGAACAGAATAGAGAGCCCAGAAGTAAACCCATGCCTTATGGTCAATTAATATTTGAGAAAGAGACAAAAACATACAATTGGGTAAAGATAGTCTATTCAATAAATGGTGTTGGGAAAACTGGACAGTTGTGTACAAAAAAATGAAACTAGACCACAGTCTTACACCATGCAAAGAATAAACTCAAAATGGATTAAAGACTAAATGTTAGACTTGAAACCATAAAAATTCTAGAAGAAAACAGGCAGTATAATCTCAGACATTTCTTATAGCAATATTTTTTCTGTTATAGCTCCTTGGGCAAGGAAAACAAAAGAGAAATAAGCAAATGGGACTACATCAAACTAAAGAGTATTGCACAGTAAAGGAAGTCATCAACAAAATGAAAAGACTACCCACTGAATGAATCTGTACTTTTAAAACTCCTCAAAAAGAAATCTCCAGGCCCAGAGGGTTACAATGAAGAATTTCCCAACCCCTTAAATGACAATCAATAACAATATTATACAATCTCTTCCAAGAAAAAAGAGGAGAGAATAGTTCCCAATTCTTATTATAAGACCAATATTTCATTGATACCGAAATCAGACAAAGACAGTAGCAAAAAAACAAGTAACAAACCAATACCATTAACAGATACAGACACAAAAATCCTTAACAACATAATAGCTTTGCAAAATTACAATACAGCAATCTATAAACAAATTTATATACTATGATCAAGTGGATTTATTCCAGGGATGCAAGGCTGGTGTAATATTAATAGACTAAGAAAAATCACATGGTCACATCAATCAACATAGAAAAAGCTGTTTGACAAAATTCACCACTCAGTAATGATAAAAGTCCTGAGAAAAGTAGGAATTAAGGGGAAATTGCTTCAATTTAAAAGAGAGTATTTACCAAAAAACCATAGCTAACTTCATTATTAATGCCGAAAGACTGATTCCCCTCTAAGAACTGGGATAAGGCAAGGGTTCAGCTCTCACCAATGTTATTCAATACAATACTGGAAGTCCTAGCCAGAACAATAAGGGAAGAAAAAGAAATAAAAGGCATAGAGAGTAGAAAGGAAGAAATACCACTGTCCCTATTTCGCAGATGACAAGGTGGTCTACGTAGAAAATCCTATCAAATAGACCCCCCACCAAAAAAATAAATAAAAGAAAAAAAAAAAACCCTCATAGAACTTAATCAGTAAATTCAGCAACATTTCAGGGAGCACTGCACAAAAATCAATTGTATTACTATGTACTAGTATATCCTGGCAATGAACACATGGAAACCAAAATTTAAAATACCATTCGCAGTTACTCAAAAAACCAAAACAGTTATAATTCTAACAGAACATGTACAGAACTTGTACACTGAAAACTACACAATGTTGAAAATGACAAAATGATAATAAAAGAGATAAAAGAAAATCTAAATAAATGCAGAGACACTCTTTTCATGGATTGGAAGACTTGTAATAGTAAAAATGCCAGTTCTCCCCAAATATACAGTTCTAATACAATCCCTATGAATCCCAGATAATTTTTTTAGATATAGGCAAGCTTATTCCATAATGTATAGGGAAAGGCAAAGAAACAAACAATATTGAAAAAATAATAAAGTATGAGGAATCATTCTACCTGGTTTTTATACTTATTATAGAGCTTATAGTAATCAAGATTGTGGTATGGCACAGGGACAAATACATGGATGAATCGGAACAGAGAACACAGAAATAGGTGTATACAGCACATCCATTTTTATTACAGTACACAAGCAATTCAACAGAACTAAAGAAATTAGATATCCATGGTTAACAACTTAACCTCTACACCTCAAACTATATACAAAAATTACCTCAAAAATAGATCGCCCAGCCGGTGTGGCTCAGTGGTTGAGCGTTGACCCATGCATCAAGAGGTTGCTGGTTCAATTCCAAGTCAGGACACATGCCCAGGTTGTGGGCCAAATCCCCAGTGGGGGGCATGTAGGAAGCAGCCAATCGATGTTCTCTCTCATCGATGTTTCTATCTCTCTTTCCCTCTCCCTTCCTCTTTCTCTCTCTAAAAATCAATAAAGAAAAAAAATTTTTTTTAATACACCATGGACCTGAATGCACAATGCAACTATAAAACTTAGATAAAAATACCTTTAAAAATCTTTGAGACCTAGGGCTTGGTGAAGATTTAACAAAAGTACAATCTATAGAAAAAAAAATCAATGAATTGGACATCATCAAAATTAAAAATCCAGAAAACTTCCAGTCAGGATGGAGCGTAAATGCAATATCGCGTCCTCCCACAACCACATCAAAGTTACAACTAAACTACAGAACAACCATCATTCAAACCACCTGAAATCAAGCTGAATGGAAGTCCTACAACTACGGAATTAAAGAATCGGCCACGTCAAGACTGGTAGGAGGAGTGGAGGCAGACAGGCTGGTCCCACACCCAGGTGTGGCGGATAAAAATCAGGAGGATACCTCGGCTGGGAAGGTCCTCTCTGAGGACTGAGGGGTCCCCTTCCCACACCAGGCACCCAACTCAGGGTTTCAGTGCAAGGAAGAGAAGTCCTCATAACTTCTGGCTGGAAAAACCAGTGGGAACTGAGGCTCAGGGAGGCTTAGGTGGCTGGAGGCCCCGGTGGCTCCTTTAAAGGGCCCCCACATAGACTTATTGGACTTGCTCCCTCTAAGCTTGGAGGGGAGGCAGCTTGAGGGGCGCCAGAGACATACAGGGAAGAACTGAGCTGTTTGGCACTGGAGTGAAGGCTGGAGAGGGGGCTTTCTCGGGGACAAACGTGTCAGAGGCCTTTGTTCCTTTGGTGAGCCCTTCCCTGGGGCAGCAGACAGCCGCCATACCTAGGACTCCAGCAACCTGGCTCACACTGGTTGCCCCGCCCTGGTGATTCCCTGAGGCCCCGCCCCACCAAACTTTCAGGCCCACCCAAGCTGTTGCCAGTTGCTTTACCATAGGATTGGCCTGTCTTGGATCCTGCTTCAGGTTTTCCTAAATTGTTTCAAACAAGCAGCATCTGGTCTCAGCTAGCCCCATACCTCTTGTTAGGTAATACATAGAAACAAACACAGGGAGGAAGCCAAAATGAGGAGACAAAGAAACAGGTTCCAAATGAAAGAACAGAAAAAAAAATCTCCAGGAAAAGAACTAAGCAAAATGGAGATAAGCAACCTAACAGATGCTGAGTTCAAAATACTGCTTATAAGGATGCTCAATTACCTTAGTGAGAACCTCAGTGAACTTAGTGAGGGCCTGAAGAGCATAAAAAAGGACCAGTCAGAAATGAAGGATGCACAGTCAGAAATGAAAGAGGCACTAACTGAAATAAAGAATAATTTACACAGATTCAGTAGTAGAGTAGGTAAAGCCAAGAAGCAAACCATCAATTTTGAATATATGGAAGCAGAAAACACCCAATCAGAACAGCAAAAAGAAAAAAGAATAAAAAAAAAAAAATGAGGATAGTGTAAGGAACCTCTGGGACAACTTCAAGCGTGCCAACATTCGCATCTTGGGGGTGCCAGAAGGAGAAGAGAGAGAACAAGAAATCAAAAACCTATTTGAAACAATAATGGCAGAAAACTTCCCTAACTTGGTGAAGGAAACAGACATACAAGTCCAGGAAGCAGAGAGAGTCCCAAACAAGATAAACCCCACACCAAGACACATCATGTGCAAAAGATTCAAGACAAAGAGAGAATCTTAAAAGCAGCAAGAGAAAAGCAGTTAGTTACCTACAAGGTAGTTCCCATAAGACTGTCAGCTGATTTCTCAAAAGAAACTTTGCAGGCCAGAAGGAAGTGGCAAGAAATATTCAGAGTGATGAAAAGCAAGAACCTACAACCAAGATTACTCTATCCTGCAAAGCTGTCATATAGAATCGATGGCCATATAGTTTCCCAGACAAGAAAAAGTTAAAGGAGTTCATCACCACCAAACTGTTATTATATAAAATGGTGAAGGGTCTTTTTGAAGAAAAAGATAAAATATATGAACAAACAAAATGGCAATGAATACATATCTATCGACAACGGAATCTACAAACAAAATGAACAGGCAGAACAGAAACATTCTCATAGATACAGAGAACATTCTGTTGGTTTCCAGATGGGAGGGGGGTTGGGGGAATGGGTGAAAAAGGTGAAGGGCTTAAGACGAACAAATTGGTTGCTAGACTGACAAACCTCAAAGAGAAGGGGGTTGGGGGTGGGAAGAAATAAACCAAAGAACTTATATGCATAACCAATGGACATAGACAACAGTGTGGGAAAAGGCAGGACAGGGGCGGGAATGGGGAGGAAGGGGTCAATGGGGGGAAAATTAGGAACATCTGTAATACATTCAACAATAAAGATAAAAAAGAAAAGAAAAAATAAATCCCTGCTCTCTGAAAAATCCTATTAATAAGATGAAAACACAAGGCATAGACAGGAAGACAAAATTTGCAAACTACCTACATATATGACAACAAACAAACAAATACGTATCTGGAATATATAAATAACTCTTAAAACTCAAAGTAAAAAGAAAATAACAAAACACTTAGAGAATAGGCAAAGGACATGAAGAGATATCACTGAAAAAGATATAGGGATGGCAAATAAACACATGAAAATATGTTGACCATCATTAGCCATGAAGTGAAATGAAAATAAAATCACAATAAGCTATCACTATGCACCTATCAGAATGGCTAAAATAAAAAACAATGACAGTGATGGTGAGGATGCAGACAAACTGGATCTCTCATACGTTGCTGGTGGGAATGTAAAATGGTATAGCTATTCTGGAAAAATAGTCTGTCAGTTTCTATAAAACTTAAACCTACTTTTACCAAATGACCAAACATGAAAATTTAAAGCTACACAAAATACCTATACTCAAATGTTCATAACTGTTTTATTTGTAATAATCCAAAACTAAAAATAGCGTAAGTGTCCCTCAATGGGGGAATGATTAAACAAATCGTAGTATGTCAATAGCATGGAGTTCTTCTCGGTAATAAAAAAAAACAAACTATTGATACACATATCAACTTAGATGAATCTCAAGGTAATTATGCTCAGTGAAAAAAATTAGAGAAAATCACATACTTCATGATTCCATTTATATAAAATTATCAAATGACAAAATTATAGAGAACAAATTAGAATTGTCATTTTAGATAGTGGGGTAAGTGGTGGGTGTGATTATAAAAGGGTAGTTTTCTAGTGATGAAATATTTCTGTATCTTGATTGTGGTGATGGTTACACAAATCTGTACATCAGATAAAATAACAAAGAAGTGCACATACATCATTCCAATGTCAATTTCCTGGCTTTCATATCATATCACAATTATGTGAAATGTAATGTTTGGGGTAAACAAGATGAAGAGTATATGGAGTCTTTCAGTACTATTTTTGCAACTTCCTATGATTCTTCTATTATTCATAATAAAAAGTTGAAAAACAACCCTGGCTAGGTGGCTTACCAAAAGGTTGTGGGTTCGATTCGGGTCAGGGCACATACCTAAGTTGCAGGTTCAATCCCTGGTCATGGCACATACAGGAGGCAACCTATCAATGTCTCTCTCTCACATCAATGTTTCTCTCTCTCTCCCTTCCACTCTCTAAAATTAATGAAAACATATCCTCAGGTGAGAAGTTTAAAAAAAAATGTTTTAAAAAAAACCACTTGTAAACAGCTTAGAACCAAGAGCATGGAAGCTAAAATCCAGGAAGTAAATAAAATGTTTATAATACCCTACAAAAATATGTCAGTTTTATGAAGGGATAGCTTTCCATTTTTTTTTCTGTATTGATTTTTATTTTATTTATTTATTTATTTTTATACTCACCCGAGGACACTTTTTGTTCAGATAGAGTAGGAGGGAGAGAGAGAGAGAGAAACATCGATGTGAAAGGGACACATCGAGTGGCTGCCACCCACACGACCAACCAGGGCCGGGGACAAACTGCAACCAAGGTACATGCCCTTAGCGGGAACCGAACCCGGGTCTCTCGGGACCTCAGGCTGATGCTCTAACCGCTGAGCCAAACTGGCCAGGGCTGTATTGATTTTTAGAGAGAGAGTAAGGGAGAGGGAGAGAGAGATAGAAACATCGATGAGAGAGAACATTGATTGGCCGCTTCCTGCATGCCCCCAACTGGGGATTTGGCCCACAACCTGGGCATGTGCCCTGACCAGAAATCAAACCAATGACCCCTTGGTAATGGGTCGACGCTCAACCACTGAGCCACACCAGTTGGGCTGCAGGGATAGCTTTTAAATGGGGAAAGCTTGTATAGGCCAGTGATATACAATACCAAGGACATTAATTTGCAGCATCAAAACATGTGTTTAAAAATATTAGAGCCACTGATTAAAACATCTCAACTTAAACCAGGCAACTGGCAATTGTGAGGTGCTTGTGAAAAGCCACATAAAGAAATTACATCTGCACAGAATAAAAAATCAATTGCAAAGAGTCTTTGGGCCAGTAATTAGTAATTGGTGGGAATGGAAAAGTTTCATTCTGGATAATCAAGAACCTATTCTTGTGACTGTCATACAGTTAATTGATTTGCATATGCCCTATGAGGGGTGTCCTGAAGTTTGTTTCACTATAGAATATATTCATTTCCAGCTGTGCTATGCAAAAGATATTTGCACTGGGAAATATTCAGTGATAATTAGAAAGGAGGAAATAGGGGGAAATTGACTCTCTCTGCACTGTCCAAAATGATAACCACTAGCCACATTAAACCATTTAAATTTAAAATAATTAAAACTAAATACAACTAAAATTTTAGTTCCTAGACACATTTCAACTGCACAGTGTGGCCAGTGGCTACCCCATACTAGAACAGCATAGATATAAAACTTTTCCATCATCACACAAAGTTCTATTGAACAGCAGCACTGTTTTAGAACATGAAAAACGTCATTTCTCTATAATTACAGGCAACAGTACAGCCCAAAGTGTTGACAGGCATTAATATTGCATTATTTTAGGTTTGCATTTATATATAATTTCATCTATCACAATATTAAGCAGAATGTTGTAGTTAAATGCTAGCTAGGGCTTTGGAATAGAATAGTCTTGCATTTCCAGTTTAGCTCCCATTTTTACTACATTGTGTGAACTGAGGCATGTTCCTTCACTTATCTGTACCATTATTCTCATTTTTAAACAGTTCAGTCCTGGAGGATAATAGTACCTACCTCATAGGCTTGTTGTGAAGGATTAAATGAGATAAATCCAATATCTGACACACATGATCCATAAATGTTATCTAATCTTAGAATTATTCTGTAAGTCACAAAAATGAACTTGGCTTGTTCTATGACCTAGAATCTAGGTGACCAGTAGAAAAGGCAACAGGGAACATTCAATCGTATAAGCAGCAAAGTTAGTCCCTAACAGGGTCCCCCTTTGACTCTCAATAGATAAAACAACAACCATGCTGTTGCTCCAAGACTTGTAACTAGAGACAAAATAAGAAACAGCCCTTAGAGATCTATTTTTTTTTTTTTGTACCTTTCAAAAAGTCAAGGGGTACCTCACCCTTAAACTTAAGGAACTCAGAATTGAAAGTTAACCGCCATTTCATATCAAATAAAATAAAAGCACAACACTGTCTATAACAGAAGATTACTCAAACAAGTCGCTCAGTAGGTGAGGTACTTGGAGTTGTTTTTTCAGCTTTTTCTAACAACAAATCCAATTCCTTGAGGTAATATTATGATGAAATGTTACGATACCCAAGTCTTTGTGAACACCACACAATAGGCCTGCTGTAACTCTGCAAACAACTGGATAAATACTTATTGAACACCAACTACATACAGGACAATTTTGTTCTATACTAATCATCAGCAAACTATATCTGGCAGGTCAAATTATGTCCATTTTGTGTTTTTTGTATGGTAAATAATCTAGGAATGACTCTTACATTTTTTAAACTTTTAGAAGAACTACCCTCAACCACTATTATCAAACACTGAATGCCTCTTGGAATTAGCTTTTGCTGCAGATCATAATGTTTCCTAATTAATTCAACCTAAAATTACAAGGCAAAACAGCATTTTGACAACTAACATTGTTTAAATCACAAGTGATGACAACATGTTTTATAGACTTAACCATATTGTCACAAGTGAAAGTAACAAAATCACAATGAGCTATCACTTCATACCAACAAGAATGGCTTTAATAAAAAAGATAGACATTAATAAATGTTGGTAGAGCCCGGCCAGTGTGGCTCAGTAGATTGAGCATCATCCCATGGACTGAGAGGTCCCAGTATGATTCCTGGCCAGGGCACATGCCTGGGTTGCAGGCTCATCCTCAGTGGGGGCATACAGGAGGCAGCTGATTGATATTTCTCTCTCACATCGATGTTTCTCTCTGTTTCTCCTTCTCTCCTTTCCTCTCTCTTAAAAAAAATCAATAAAAACATATTTAAAAAAAAAATAAATGTTAGTAGAGATGTGGAGAAATTCAAACCCTCATTCGTTGCTGGTGGGAAGGGAAAATGATAAAGTCACTTTAGTAAGGAATCTGCCAGTTCCTCACAAGATAAAACACAGAGTTACTATATGTCCCAGCAATCCCATTCCTAAATATGTACCAAGAGAAATGAAAACATAGGTCTGCACAGAAACTTATACATTTACAGCAGCATTATTCATAATAAATAAAAGATAGAAACCACTCAAATGCTCATCAACTGATGAACAGATAAATAAAATATGGCATAGCTATACAATGGAATAGTATTCAGCCATAGAAGGAACAAAGTACTAATGCATAATTTAAAAGTTAAATAAACTTGCCCTGTCTGTTGTGGCTCAGTTGGTTGGAGCATTGCTCTGTATACCAAAAGGTGGCAGGTTCAATACCTGGTCAGTGTATATACCCAGGTTGCAGGTTCAATTCCTGGTCAGGGTGCATATGGGAGGCAACAGACTGATGCTTCTTTCTCACATCAATGTTTCTCTCTCTGTGTATCTCTCTTCCTCTCTCTAAAAATCAAGAAAAAATAAAATAAAATTTGGAGAAAGTTCAAAAACAATACACGAAGTGAAAGAAGCCAGAAACAAAACACCACATATTGTATCATTATATTTATATTAAAGCTGAGAAAATGAAAATCCAAAGAGACAGAAAATAGATGAATGGTTGCCTAGGGCTGGGAGTGCAAATGGGGAGTAGCTGAAAACAGGCATGAGGTTTCCTTCTAGGTGATGGAAATGTTTTAAATAAGATTGTGGTGATGGTACCAAAGTTCTAAAATATACTAATGGTCATTAAATTGTACACTTGTAAATAGTGTACAACACCAAAAGCATGTACCATAAAAGAAAAAATGATAAATTGGACCCTATCAAAATGCAAACCTTTTGCATTTCAAAATACACCATTAAGAAAATGAAAAGACAAACAACAGTCTGGGAGAAAATATCTACATTTCATATATCTGACAGGGACTTATATCCAGAATACATAAATACTTCTTACAACTCAACAATAAAAAGACAATAAAGACAAAACTCAATTTTAAAAATGGAAAAAAGCCCAGCCTGTGTATCTCAATGGATTGAGTGTCCTCTCTTGGACAGAGGTCCTGGTTCAATTCCCAGTGAGGACACAGGCTCAGGTTATGGGCTCAATCCCCACTACGGGGCGTGCAGGAGGCAGCCAATAGATGTATCTCTCTCACATTGACGTTTCTATCTCTCCCTTTCTCTCTAAAAAAATAAACAGAAACGTATTTAAAGAATAATAATAAAAGATATCTGACTTTTAAAAAATGGAAAAAATATATATGAACAGATACTGCACTGAAGGTGCTCGTTGTCATTAGTCATTAAAGAAATACAAATTATAACCGCAATGAAATATTTCACACACATTTAGAATGGCTATAATAAATATACAGATGATAAGAAATGTTGGTGAGGATGTAGAGAAACAGACACCCTCCTACACTGCTGGTGGAAATGCAAAATAGTAATGCCACTTTGGAAAACAATTTTATAGTTTCTTAAAAAGTTAAGAATAAATTTGCTATATAATCCAGTCATTCCTATCTTAAGCATATATCAAAGAGAAATGAAAATATATGTCCACACAAAGACTTGCGCACGAATGCTCTTAGCAGCATTATTCGCAATAGCCAAAAATTGAAAACAAACTACATGTCTATCAACTAGTGAGTAGATAGACAAAATATGTGATACCCATAAAATGGAATACTATTTGGCAGTAAAATGCAATGAAATACTGATACATGCTACAATATGGATGAACCTCAAAAATAATATGATAAGTGAAGGAAGCCAGGCAAAAAAGGCCACATATTGTATGATTTCATTTAAATGAAATGTCCAAAATAGGCAATTATACAGAGCCAGAAAGTAGATTACTGGTTACCTGGGGCTGAGAGTGGGAATGAGGATTAATTATAAATGAGGATGAGGGATCTTATTAGGGGAGTGGAATTGATTATATAAAACTGATTATAGTGAAAGCTAAACCTTTTGGTAAAGTTACTAAAACGATTTAATTATACACTTGAAATGGATGAATTTTATGATATGTAAAAAAAAATCACAATAAAGCTGTTATAAATAGGAAAATAACAGGAGAGAAAAATGGGTGAGGGATACACAGGAACTCTGCACTATCTTTGTAATTTTTCTACAAATCTAAAGTTATTCTAAAATAAAAATGTATTTAAAATTATCAAGAATATGTTTCTAAATTGATATCAGCATTTGGCAGTCCCTATCTATGTGAAAAGACATTTACAAAATAAAATAGATAAAATAGCATTACAAATCAGCAGTAACAGATGAACATTAGGAACATTTTTGATAATAGGGAACACTGTGGGCCCCAATTAAACAAATTGTTAGCCCCCCCCCAAATTCCATTATTCACACTAGCAGTCATGTATTATAAAAAGTACTCTACTATTATTATATTTTGAAATTAATGAATAAACATTTGTTAAAATTTGTTTTCCCTCTTGTTATATAAGTACCTAAAAATTATCCAGGATTTTGCTTTTTGGCTCGCAAAGCCTAAAATATTTACTCTCTAGCTGTTTACAGAAAGTTTGTCAAGCCCTGTTCTACACCATAACAAGATAAATATAACATAATCAGTCTCTTTCTTGAATGTATTTTTATCATTAACTAATTTTGGCACACTGCTCTTCTGGATATGCCCTATAAAGAATAAGCCTTGCATCTCATCTGTTATGGCACTATATGGGATTTCCATAAACAAAAACACTATTAGCTTAATAGTTCTAGCAAAGCCTCGATGTCATTGTTATAACCACAACATTAAAGGGCCAACACCATACCTCATTTTCAAGATGACCCTCATCAAGTTGTGATGTCACCAGGCCATGAACACCGAGGGCTCCTATGGCATCACAACCTGCCTTTGGCATCACCCTGGCACATCATCTTACTATGGTGCCATATGCTATCACTGCTGTGATAGAATTCTGTCCTGATGCCTCTCAGACAAGATGTCACAATAATCCCTACTTCTTTCCACTCCTGTTCCGGCAACAAGGAGGGGGAGGGTGGCCACAGCCACCAGTAAGAGCTCAGGGGATACTACTCAGCTCCTACTGTTGTCCCTTCCGCCTGCCACTGCAGGTCAGGCCCCCCATGGGACAGGATCTCTAGGCTCCCATAACTCTCTTGCCATAATTCCACACCCATTTCGCGTGGCCGACTCAGTGCCCCGCAGTGACCACCCACCCCGGTTCCACACGAAGCGGGTCCCAGTACCTGACTCCATTCTCCAGCTGTCATCCTGGGCCAATTCCACTGGCCACTTGACTACGGTGGCCGCGAGGGCCCCTGGGACTTGTAGTTCCGCGCTGCTCAGGGCAGAGTTGAGGAGAGCCGCAAAGAAGCCTCCCAGCCGGGAACTGAGCTCAAACTGCAACTCCCAGAGGCGCCCTGCGATGAGGAAAGGAGCAACGGAACGAGGAAGATCAGTGATTGGTGGAGCTCCATCGGTTCTTTTGATTGGCAGTAGGAGCCGCTGCGTGAGGGCGTTGGTCCTGCCGCACGGCAGGAAGATCCTGGGAAAGCGAAATGGAGGGGTTTGTGTCTAACCTAATGGTCTGCAATCTGGCCTACAGCGGAAAGCTGGAGGAGTTGAAGGAGGAGATCCTGACTGATAAATCCCTGGCTACTAGGACTGACCAGGTAAAACATCACTGGGACCTTTTCACAGACGCCAGCGGTGACGTAGGCCAACGTGGCTGCCTGGCGCGGCCCAAGCGGAGGCAGGTTCCCTGAGGGCCAGATTCCCGCCCCTGTCGCCCCATCCTCACCCCAGGTCACCTCGGGACTCAGAGCTAGCCCCGCAAATCTCAGACTTTTTTTTTTTTTTTTGGCCATTACTTAGCTCGCTGAATTTTGGATATTTCTAGAACGTTTACTGCGTTTCTCAGAAATGCCCAGTCTTTCAAATATCCCGGAGGAGGAATGCTTTTTTTATTTTTATTTTTACAAGTGATTTTATTCAACGAAACACATGTAACTAAACGCCTCTTCTGTTCCAGTTTGCTAGGAGTTGGGAGTCAGTCGAGTGATAGAAGCGGACATGCATAAAAGTAATCCCAAATCATATGTCCGATTACAAATTGTGTTTAAAAACTCGGGAGAGAAGTTTATGTAGGGCTTCCAGAACATGTGATGGGAGGACCTGCTTTAATATCCCTTAGAAAAGCCGAATGTTATCATTGAAAAGGCTTTAGAAAGGAGGTTAGACCTTGCAGGATGAGTGAGATTTCCTTGGAGGATGAATGGGCATTCTAGGCAAAGACAGAACAAAAGTGAATGGACTTTGGGAAGTCTTTATTTCTGCCCTCCTGCTCAAAGGACCCTCATGCTTTCACCCTGAGTTTCTAAGCAAGATTCACAGTGTCCTTAATAAGCCAACAAGTATTTATAGGTTGTCTTCTATTTAACAGGCACCATGGTAAGCACTAGTGAGAGACAGTGTCACATACTTAGAGATTTCCTTTTTGTGTTTTTGGGAAGAGGATTAGAAGTCCAGGAGACTTTTTTTTTCCTGGAACTTTTCTTTGTTGCTTAACCTGAAAAGGACTTTTCCTTTGCCTAATTTATCTTCATTATCGTCTGGCAATATTTAATACTTTAACTTAATCTAATAGTATTAAATTAAGATCAAATAATACTTCCAAACATTCTTCATCAAGTCAATGGCATAAAAAGGGGGAAGCTATTCAAGATCAAGAGACTTAAGAAACATAAGCAAATGCAACTTGTAGACCTTCTATGGATCCTGCTTGAAACAAGCCAAATGCAAAAAGGCATTTGGGACAACTGGGGAAATCTGAATACAGAATGTGTATTAGATGTTATAAAGGAGTCAGTGTTAATTTTTTATTTTTTTTTAAAGTTAATGTAATTTTTTTTAATCCTCACCCAAGGATATTTTTACTTTTATCATCAGATAGAGTAGGAGGGAGGTAGGGAGTGAGGGAGGGAGGGAGAGATAGGGAAAGAGAGAAACATCGATATTCCCACATGACCCTACCAGGGCTGGGACAAACCCCAACCAAGTTTGTGCCCTTGACTGGAATTGAATCTGAGTCTTTGGTCCGCAAGCCAACACTCTATCCGCTGAGCCAAACTGCCAGGACAAATTATGTTTATTTTAATACGTCTAATAATGCTCTCAGAGCTATGTAGGAAAGTATTCTTGTTTTTTAGATACTGAAATATTTAGGGATGAAAAGTCATGATATTTAGGATTTGTTTTTAAAAGCCTCAGCAAGGAAAAATTTTGATTAAGCAAATATGGCAAAATATTAAATCTAGGTGATAGGCATATGGGTTTCTATTATATTCCCTCTATATGTGTTTGAAATTGCGTGTTATAAAGTTTAAAATGATATTTTCTTTTACATGGGGCTAAGAAATATAGCAGTCAATGCAAAAAGGGATTTCGATTGAGAAATATAACTCCTAGCTTATTATTATTTTTTAAATAATGTTGCTCTCCAATTCTGTGTGTGGTGTGTTTTTATAAACAGATATACAGATAATCTCAACTAGTTTTATTAACATTTTTTCCACATAAGATACATTTGTTCTTTCTAGAGAATCTAGAAATTTCAGAGTCAGACAGACAGCAATTTGTGTCCCAACTTCACCATTTACTAGCTCTGTGACCTTGGACAAGTTGCTTACCCTCAGGAGTCTTAGTTTTCTCATCTGTAAAATGGGGATAATAACCACTGTATAGGATCGTGGGGATTAATGAGACATTTAAAACTAGCAGTGCCTGACATAAATAATGAAATAGTAAACAGCGAAAACCAAAGCATTCAAATTAGTTTCTTACTCTACTGCTTTCATGGCTGTATTCTGCTCAGAATTACTTATATCCATCAATGTATTCTCCCCATGTTACTAAAACCTTGTTCTCTTATATTAGTAATATGGTTTAAGGTTACCTACCTGAGGATCCAGAACTCTCCACTTGTTTCCAAACTATAGATTTGCTGGCCCCAATCTTACTTTTTTCTGCTTTCCTGCTTAGTTCTTCTATTTTTCTTTAAGAATTTTGATCTTATTCTCTCTTTCTCATGTAGGACAGCAGAACTGCATTGCATTGGGCGTGCTCAGCTGGACATACAGCAATTGTTGAATTCTTGTTGCAACTTGGAGTGCCAGTGAATGATAAAGATGACGTGAGTACTAGGCAGAATTGATAAATTCCCAGTTATCTGTAGTCTCCAGACTGGTGTTTACTGAAGCCTGAGTATTAAGCGTACAAACAAAATTGTAACCTTTATTACTAAGAAATTACAGTTTGGCCCTGGTGACCAAGCACAGGACTAGTGGTTGCATTATTTTAAAATATTGGTTTTGCCACTAAGCCTGTAGTATAAGGTAAATATGCAGATCAAGGCTTATTACCTGTATCAGACTACAGAACTTGTCTATTATGTTAGAAGTTTGTTTTTGGTAAAGAGTGCCTGAATATGAGGACCTGAATATCTTGTTTGTTATATAGAGATTTATTGTAATGATTTTGGTTATACTAAGATAAGACTTATGAAGAATAAGCATGAAAACTTTTTTGTAGGCAGATTCCTTTTCAAGGATGTTCACTGAAGTAATACTTACATTAGCAAAGAAATGAAAACAGTTTAATAGAGGAAGAGTTGGAATCAGTAGGTATGTCCATGTGATAAAATAATATGCAACCGATAAAGTTATGATTCTGAAGAATGACATAGAAAAATTCTTACAAGATGATAAGTGGAAATTGTAAAAAATGCAACTCTCAGAACTTGATATTCTATGATCGCAATTACGGAATAATGTTTCTTTTCAACCATTCACACACAACTCTTTGTAAACCCTGCCTAAATGTTATCATTGATTCCTGTGCCTTTCCTCCGTGGTTTTTGCACTGCCCACGTCTTTTACAGGCTGGTTGGTCTCCTCTTCACATTGCTGCTTCTGCTGGCCGGGATGATATTGTAAAAGCTCTTCTGGGAAGAGGTGCTCAAGTGAATGCTGTCAATCAAAATGGCTGTACTCCCCTACATTATGCAGCTTCCAAAAACAGGCACGAGGTAGGTTTTATTCCTCTGCCACTTCTTTTGTGTTCTAAACCTGTACACAAACACAAATAGATCTCTGAATTGTTTTCTTCTCTGCCTTTCCAGATCGCTGTCATGTTACTGGAAGGCGGGGCTAATCCAGATGCTAAGGACCATTATGAGGCCACAGCAATGCACCGGGCAGCAGCCAAGGGTAACTTGAAGATGATTCATATCCTTCTGTACTACAAAGCATCCACAAATATCCAAGACACTGAGGGTAACACTCCTTTGTAAGTGACAAGTAGCAGTCATTTGTATTCTACCTGACATTAACCCTCTTGCACTAATTCTTATACATCGTTTCCTTTTTTTATTCTTCTTGTAAATATAATACATGTTTATGGCAAAAACATTTTGAAAGTACACAAAAGTATAAAGATAAAAATTAAATATGCCTCTCATCTTGCCACCCAGTATCAACCACTGATAACATTTTTATGTATTTTCTCCCAATCTTTTATTTGCAACTGCATATTTTATTATTTTTTTTGTAAAATTGAGGTCATACTGTGTATGAACTTTTATATCTCGTTCTTTTTAGCTAATGTTATTAAGTATTTTTTAAACATGTTTAAATGGCTATATACAATTCCACTTTGTGGATGTTTCATAATTATTCCTATATTACTGTATATTTAAAGTGTTTTGAGTTTTCCACTATTATAAATAATGCTCCATTGACCAACTTTATATAAAAATTTGTGGCTATATTGCTGATTATTGCCTTAGTATAGACTTCTAGAAGTAGAATTGCTGGGTCAACAAACACATTTTAAGACTGTTGCTATATACTGGAAAATTGCTTCCAGAGGAATATCATTGTACCCTCTCAGCAGCAGTTTGAGGGTGACTATTACCCCCCCATCAACACTGAAAATATCCTTTTATTATATAAAAGAGGTCATAGTTGTAATTTACATTTTTATTATCAGTAAATAGAAACATTTTTAATGCCTATGACCAATTATATTTCTTTTATCAGTTGTAACTTTATGTGTCCCGTTTTCTTTCCTTTTGGGGAATTAATTTATTTTTACTCATTTTTTAAGTACCCTTGACTTGACATAGCAAAAATATTAACCTTCTGCCATGTTAGCTGAAAATATTTTTCCAGTTTTCCAATTGTTCGTGATTTTTTTTTAAATAACAGAAGTCAAATCTATGTAGTCAAACCTAGTAATCTTTCCTCATGACCAGAAAGTATTTCCTCACCCTGAAATTAGTTAAATATTCACTTGTATTTTATTGTAGCAGGGTTTTAGTTGAGATTTATTGTTACTGTTTTTCATTTAACTCAAATCCATTTGGAACTGATTTATGTGTATGGCCTAAAGCCATCATCTACCTTGATATTTTTTCTGCAGTACTTGGCCATTTTTCTTCTTCTTTATTGAATGGTGACTTTGTTGTTGTTGTTGTTAATCCGGTATTTTTCCATTGATTTTTAGATAAAGTGGAAGGAAGGGAGGAAGAGAGAGAGAGAGAAACATGGATGTGAGAGAGACACATTGCTTGGTTGCCCCCCGCATGACCCCGACCAGGGCCAGAGATTGAACCTGCAACCCACATATGTGCCCTTGAATGGGAATCAAACCCATGACCCTTCAGTCCGTGGGCCAACGCTCTAACTACTGAGCCAAACCAGCCAAGGCGAATGGTAACTTTTTTGAACCAGAAATTCTGAGTCTTCTTTTTAGTCCAAAGTGAGATTCAACATATTCTAATTTGACTTTAAACCAACTTTTAAAAAATAATCTTTTCTTAATAATTAGTTTTTAAAATATTTTCTGTAGTTCTGAGTGACTCTGTTCAGAAAGACTTGCATATAGCTCTTTTTTCCATAACAAGAAAGGCAAGTTGGCCTGGAGAAATCTAGAAGTCAGGCTGTATAGGGGCTGGGAAGAGCTTAGGATTTACAAACTCATCAACTTATCGACAATATTAAATACTTATCTTAAGTAACTTGGAGTAGTTACTTAACCTTCCTGAGTCTTAACTTCCTCATCTGTAGTATGAGGATAATAATTCCTTCCTCAGTAGACTCTTGTGAGATTTAAATAAAATAACATGTAAGTGCCTAATACCTTGCCTGGCAAACTGGAAGTGCCCAACAAGGTTCTCTCAGTTACCGCTCAGTCTGCAAATCATAGGCAAGGACTTTAACTACTGTCACCATTTCAGCGGTAAAATGGTGATAGTAACACCTTGCAAACTTACAAGGTGGATATAAGGATCAAATGAGTCTGGCCAGTGTGGCTCAGTCGTTGAGCATCAACCCATGCACCAAGAACTCGCTGGTTTGATTCCCGGACAGGGCACATGCCCGGGTTGTGGGACAAATCCCCAATGGGGGGGGCATGCAGGAGGCAACCAGTCCATGTTCTCTCTCATCAATGTTTCCATCTCTCCCCCTCCCTTCCTCTCTCTCTAAACAATAAAGAAAAAATGTATTTAAAAGATCAAATGAGATAAACTTTTAAACTGCTTTTCTAAAATATGAACCATACAAATTCCTATTAGCTGATTATGAATAGGGGCTTTTCTAAATTCAAACCCTGAATGATTGCATGTGCTTGGTGTAAATTACTTTTAATCTCACTAAAATAAGGAAGTTGTTTCTTAGGCTGACATTTATATTTCTTCTTTTATTACAGTAGGATCACAATTATGATTTATGATCTGGTATTATAAGACTATTTTACTGAATTTTAACTTAAAAACACTCTTCCCCACGCAAACTGATTTTTTTTTCCTGATTAACTTTCCAATATTACACTACCTAATAATATGTACTTTAGTGTACCTATCTGGAAATCCTAGCCATTGTGTAGAAGTAGTAGTGATTTATCGGTCTTTGTGGTCCTCAATTTCAGACACTTAGCCTGTGATGAGGAGAGAGTGGAAGAAGCAAAACTGCTGGTGTCCCAGGGAGCAAGTATTTACATTGAGAATAAAGAAGAAAAGACACCTCTGCAAGTGGCCAAAGGTGGTCTGGGTTTAACACTCAAGGGAATGGTGGAAGGTTAAGCAGCTTGGATTTATTCTTACTTTGTATGTTTTATGGTTGTTGTCAGTGTCCTGGAAACAAATGTATTTTGTGCACAAGACATCATCTATGAATGATGAAGTTTTTTTCACCTTCAAAGTCTTATAACCATTTGGAATATTGTTCCTACTGAGATATTTGTTCTGAGTTTACAGTTTGCTTTCCAGGTACCAAATAACTGTTGAAATTGTTTTACTATTGTTGTATAATCTAGATGGAATTTTGGTTAATTTTGAGTAAGTGATTCTGTGGCAATTGTGAAACTTTAGCACTCTACCATGCACCCTCAGTCCCCCTCTGAGGCAGAACAACCCCAGTAGCCTCAGGTCAGTTGTTCTGCCAAATGGTTTTAGGTAGATTCTAGAATGTTCCTTCTGTCCAGTTGAAACACATCCTAACTCGTTTTTCAAGTTCACTCAGAGGCCTATACCAAAAGTTTGTGTTTTCAACAGTACGTTTAATTTATTTTCATTATAGGAGGAATACTTACATATTTGAGAGGACCAAATTTTCAGTTGGAGGGCCTGTTATTTCAAGTTTGGTATTCAGAAGCACTAATATAATGAAAAATGATAGGCTGTATACCCTTGTATCTTTTTAATGAGCTATGTCCCTCCATAAAATGTGATGTGTTGTTTTTAAAAAGGAAGTTTTAAAGTACCTATGTTAAGTCATCCTGTATTGAAAAGAAAGTAAAACTTGTTAACATGCTTTGTTACAAAACTGTACTTTGATTTGTATTTCAGAAACTAAAAAAATAAAATGTTGAGAGACTTTCCCAATTTTTCTTTCAAATCAATTAAATGCCCACTGAAACCTTAAAGTACTTCATAAAGACGTTTCTCAATTTCTGGTAGCTCTAAAGTCAATAAAATTAGTGAAGCTTGAACTGAAGCTAAAATCTTTAAAAACAGTAATTTTCTGAATTGTTAATTAAATGAGGAGCCAAAGGAAATTAATAAATATAAACATCTCAATTTGGGGCAATACTCTTAAACTAGTCATATAATCTAATGATTTCCAAGTGACTTCAGATTATTTTTTTATTTGATCTTATGCTGCAAATATTGCTTAAGGTAACTGAGCCCACAAACTTACATTCATTTAGGGTCAGAGACAAAATGACTGGTAACTAAAATGACTTTTGTAAACACAGACTGTGTTGTTGACTTGCAAACCCCTTTTATATAAATATTTTGAGTGCTGACCTTTACAGACATTAATCAAGAAAGCATCCTCTTAATGAAGCTGAACTTTGTTTACTGAATACCAGGGATAGAATTGATGATAGGGGAAATAATTTATTTCCAGTATTTTTTAGCATGATTAAAGTTGTAAAAACACAGCCTGTTAGGACTGAAGGAATTTACTCTTCACAAATACAGTCAATCTTCGATTCTCAAACATCTCCCATTTTAAACAATTCAGTTCTCAACCAAGTTGTTCACAAAATAAATTTAAAAATATCTCAGTTGTCCAATAAAACTTTGGTTCTTGACCTCACAACCCTTTCATGCTGAGACCTATATGATCAGTCACACATCTCTCAGGCAATGCATGAGTATGAGTCAGTTTACCACTAAACCTCACATTAACATCCCAGGAAATTGTGCTGTGAATATTTCACCCTGAGTTTCTAAGCAAGATTCACAGTGTCCTTAATAAGCCAACAAGTATTTATAGGTTGTCTTCTATTTAACAGGCACCATGGTAAGCACTAGTGAGAGACAGTGTCACATACTTAGAGATTTCCTTTTTGTGTTTTTGGGAAGAGGATTAGAAGTCCAGGAGACTTTTTTTTTCCTGAAACTTTTCTTTGTTGCTTAACCTGAAAAGGACTTTTCCTTTGCCTAATTTATCTCTTCCCACCCTCTCCACACCTTTCCCTTTGAGGTTCATTACTGTAAAAACCAATTTGTACTTCTTAATCCCTTTACCTTTTTTGGCTATCACCCCAACCCCTTCCCATCTGGCAACCAAAAAGAAGTTCTCTGCATCTATGAGTCTGTTTCCATTCTGCTTGCTCATTTTGTTTGTAGATTCAATTGTTGATAGATGTGTATTTATTGCCATTTTATTGTTCATATATTTGATCTTCAATAAGATCTTTCAACATAGCATATAATACTGGTTTGGTGTTGATGAACTTTAGATTTTTCTTGTCTGGGAAACTATATGTCCATCAATTCTAAATAATAGCTTTGCAAGATAGAGTAATCTTGGTTGCAGGTTCTTGCTTTTCATCACTCTGAATATTTCTTGCCACTCCCTTCTGGCCTGCAAAGTTTATTTTAATAAATCAGCTGACAGTCTTATGGGAGCTCCCTTGTAGGTAAATAACTACTTTTCTCCTTCTGCTTTGAATATTCTCTTTGTCTTTAACCTTTTGCATTTTGATTATGTATTGGCTTGGTGTTGGCCTCTTGGGGTTCCTCTTGTTTGGGAATTTCTGTGCTTCCTGGACTTCTATGTCTGTTTCCTTCACCAAGTTAGGGAAGTTTTCTGCCATTATTTTTTCAAATAGTTTTCAATTTCTTGCTCTCTCTTTTCTCCTTCTGGCACCCCCATGATGTGAATGTTCATACGCTTGAAGTTGTCCCAGAGGCCCCTTACACTATCCTCATTTTTTGGATTTCTTTTTCTTTTAGCTGTTCTGATTGGGTGTTTGTTTCTGGTTTTGTTTTGTTTTGTTTTGTTTTGCTTCCTTACATTCCAAATCAATGGTTTGCTTCTTGTCTTCACATAACTCTGCTATTGATTCTCTCTAAATTATTTTTTTAATTTCAGTTAATGCATCCTTCATTTTTGACTGGCCCTTTATTATGCTCTTGAGGCCCTCACTAAGTTCCTTGAGCATCCTTATAACCAGTATTTTGAACTCAGCATCTGTTAGATTGCTTATTTCCATTTTGCTTAATTTTTTTCCTGGAGTTTTGTTCTGTTCTTTCATTTGGGACATGTTTCTTTGTCTCCTCATTTTGGCTGCCTCCCTGTGTTTGTTTCTATGTATTAGGTATAGTTGCTATGTCTCCTAGGTTTCCTAGGGTGGCCTATTATAGTAGATGTCCTATGGGGTCTAGTTGCCCAGCCTCCCTGATCACTTTTATTACCCAAGGTGGGCCCTTGAGATACACCCCTTGTGTGGGCTGTACACCCTTTTGTTATAATTGAGTCTTGATTTCTGTTGGCACATCAATGGGAGGGATTTACTCAGGTTGATTAGCTGCAAGGACTGGCTATGCCCACTGACCACTAACCTCTGATTACCTTGGTAGATCAACTGGGCAGGGGCCCACCACACAGAGCAAGACTTACTTCAGCAGGGTTCTGGTACCCACTGAGTCCACTCCTTGAGTATGTCGCTTCTGGAGATACTCAAGGAGTGCTTCACCATGGCCTGAAGCTGTAACTGGGTGTGCTGGCTCTGAGGCAAGGTCAGCCACTGCCTGTGTTTTACCTGGGGCCACCAGACATAAGCTACAAAGCAATGTGCCAATGGCTGCTTCTTGTGCTGGGCTTGGAGGTGCTCAGGAACAGCCAAGCTGTGAATCAAGGCTGGCTGCTTCTAGTGCCAGGCCTGGGGCCTCTTATGGCAGAGTATGGCTCACTGAGGCCAGATGCTGCTTGTTTGAGAGAATTTAGAAAACTCTGAAGCAGGATCCAAGACAGGCCAATCCTATGGTAAAGCCACTGGAAATAGCTTGGGTGGGTCTGATATTTGGGTGGGGCAGGGCTTCAGGAAATCACCACGGTGGGACAAACAGTATGAGCCAGGTTGCTGGAGTCCAAGATATGAAGACCATCAGCCAGGCCCCATGGGGGAAGGGCTCACCAAAGTAACAAGGGCCTCCACCAGCATGTCTGTCCAGAAGAAAGCTGCCTCTCCAGCTGTGGCCCCACTGGTCTTCCTCATATATTTTTGGTGCCTTTCAAGCCGCCTCCCCAATGCTGGAGCCCAGAAGTAGCTAGTTCAAGTAAGTCAATGCACAGACCCATAAAGAGGGACTGCCTGGGATTCTAGAAGCCTCAGCCTCCCTGAGCCTCAATTCCTGCTGGTTTTTACAGCCCCAGAAGTTATGGGGACTTCTCTTCCTGGCACAGGAACCCTGAGCTGGGAGGCCTGGTGTGGCATGGGGTTTCCTTGCTCCTCAGAGGGGGCCTTCACAAGACATCTTTCCTAATTTTTATCTGCCACACATAGGTGTGGGACCAGCCCGTTCACACCTCCACCCCTCCCACCAGTCTTGATGTGGCCTCTTCTTTAATTTTATAGTTGTAGGACCTCCATTCAGATTGATTTCAGGTGGTTCTGAATGATAGTTGTTCTGTAGTTTAGTTGTAATATTGATGTGGTTGTGGGAGGAGGCGAGTACTGTGTTTACCTACACTCCATCTTTACCAGAAGCCTCTCCAAATTGCTTCTCAAACAGCCTTTGAGAACAAAGTAAGTTTAAGAACCAAGGTTCCACTGTATAGGGTTCACTGTCTGTGGTAAAATAAATTATCCTACTTCTTTAATAAGCAATACAGATGGAACTAAGCCTCAGACAATTTGTAGGCTATTGACATTTTAAATGAAGTGACTTGTAAATCACTGATTTGTATAAACTACAGATATTGATGGCATTGAATACTGATCAGATTGCATTCATTATCTTCTCTAAATTCTTTGTTTTTAAACCAAAACTTCAAAAACAGGTGAGATTATTGAGTCTTTATTGATTGGATTTAACCTTTTATGAGACCTGTTTTCCAGGACACAGACATTGCGAAACAATCATTTATTACTAAAACAGGTTTGTTTCATTGAAATTAGTTGTTTGCTGCAGTTAAAAGAGCATTACACTGGGAATCAACTTGGGGTCTAGTCTTTATTTGTATAATCTCAGGCAGATTATTTTACCTCTGTTCACTCAAGAGATTCTCCTCTGGGGACTGGCTAGGTACATATAGTCATGACTCAGCTTTTTTTTTTTTTTTTGTATATGTGTGTTTATTAATTATTTATTTTTAAACTCATCTTTATTGTTGAAGTATTACAGATGTTTCTCCCTTTTTCCCCCATTGATCCCCTCCTCCCCATTCCTGCCCCCTCCTTCCTTCCCCACAGTATAGATGTCCATTGGTTATGCATATATGCATAGAAGTTCTTTGGTTTATCTCATCTCACCCTCCCTCCCCCTTTCCCTTTAAGGTTCATCAGTCTAACAACCAATTTGTACTTCTTAATTTCTTCATCTTTTTCACCCACCGTCCTAGCCCCCACCCATCTGACAAGCAACAAAAAGTTCTCTGTATCTATGAGTCTGTTCCTGTTCTGCTTGCTCATTTTGTTTGTGGATTTACTTGTTGATAGATATGTATTAATTGCCATTTTATTGTTCATATTTTTGTTCTTCTTTGCCTTCAAGAAGACCCTTCAACATTTCACATAATACTGGTTTGGTGGTGATGAATTTTTTTAGCTTTTTCTTATCTGGAAAACTCTTGATATGACCATCGATTCTAAATGATAGCTTTGCAGGATAGAGTAATCTTGTTTGTAGGTCATTGCTTTTCATCACCTTGAATATCTCTTGCCACTCCTTTCTGGTCTTTCTTTTGAGAAATCAGCTGACAGTCTTATAGCAGATCCTTTGTAGGTAACTAACTGCTTTTCTCTTGCTGCTTTTAAGATTATCTCTTTATATTTAACCTTTGGCATTTTGATGATGATATGTCTTGGTGTGGACCTCTTTGGGTTCAACTTGTTTGGGACTCTCTGTGCTTCCTGAACTTGTATGTCTAATTCCGTCACCAAGCTAGAAAAGTTTTCTGTCATTATTGTTTCAAATAATTTTTCAATTTCCTGTTCTCTCTCTTCTTCTTCAGGCACCGCTATGATGCAAATGTTGGCACACTTGAAGTTGTCCCAGAGGCTCCTTACACTATCCTCATATTTTTGGATACTTTTTCTTTTTGCTGTTCTAGTTGGGTGTTTTCTGCTTCTGTATATTCCAAATCGATGGTTGGCTTCTTGGCTTTACTTACTCTACTATTGATTCCCCGTAAATTATTCTTTATTTCAGTTAGTGCATCCTTAATTTCTGACTGGCCCTTTTTTATGTTGTTGATGTTTTCACTAAGTTCCTCAGAGGTCTACTTAAGTTCCATGAAGGTCTCACTAAGTCCCTTGTATGTCTCACCAAGTTCCCTGAGCAACCTTATAACCTGTGTTCTAAACTCTGCATCTGTTAGATTGCTTATCTCCATTTTGTTTAGTTCTTTTCCTGGAGTTTTGTTCTTTTCTTTCATTTGGAACATGTTTCTTTGTCACCTTATTTTGGCTGCTTCCCTGTGATTGTTTTTATGTATTGGGCAGAGTTGCTATGCCTACTAGGCTTCGTAGGGTGGCCTACTGTTGTAGGTGTCCTATAGGATCAAGTAGCACAGTCTCCCTAATCACCCCATCTGGGCCCTCGCAGTGCACCCTTAGTGTGGACTGTACACCCTTCCCTTGTAATTGAGTCTTGATTGCTGTTGGCACATCAGTGGGAGGGGTTTACTCAGGCTGGTCAGCTGCAAGGACTGGCTGTGTCCACGAGCCACTACCTTGGAGGATCAGATGTGTAGGGGCCCACCAAAAAGAGCAAGACTTACTTCAGCAGGGCTCTGGTACCCACTGAGTCCACTCATTGAATGTGTCACTTGTGGAGGTGGTTGAATGGTGGTGTTTTGATGTGGTCTGAAGCTGTCCACCAGGTGTGCTGGCTCTGGGGCAAGGTCAGCCACTGCCTGGTGTTCTACCCAGGGCCACCAGGCATAAGCTACAAAGTGATCTGCAGATGGCTGCTTCTTGTGCTGGGCTTGGAGGTGTCCAGGAAAAGTCAAGTTGTGAACCAAGGCTGGATGCTTCTACTGTCAGGCCTGGGGACACTTAACGAGAGGTATGGGCTCGCTGAGACTGGTTTCTCTTGAGCCCCGACTCCTTACCACTCTTGTGGGCCGCTGGGTTACACAGGGCCCTATGGAGCCCCTGGGCCCACCGTTGGTGGCTGGGAGTGCTGCTACCCAGTGGGGCACAGCTTCTGCTCAACCTTTGCTGTAGTTTTTTTTTTTTTTTTTTTGAGGGGGGGATAGTTCTCTGCTGCTAGTCTGTGCTTCTGTTGCCTGGGGATGGATGTCTGCTCCCTAGCCTCTATTGCTGAGGCTATATCTCGACTCTGATCGGGCTGCTACTGTGGGGGATGGTGCTGGGCTCCCAGCAGTTTGCAGTTTCTGCAACTGGCACATTGACAGCTCTAGTACTATGCACTTGTTTGTGTTGACACAGGGTGTCCACTGGCCCGATGGTGCCAGGTGCACTGTGGGCTCAGGTACCAGCTGCTGCTTGTTTGAGAGATTTTAGGAAACTCTGAAGCAGGATCCAAGGCAGGCCAATCCTATGGTAAAGCCTTTGGGGGCAGCTTGGGTAGGCCCCAAATTTGGGTGGGATCGTTCCTCAGGGAATCACCAAGGCAGGGCCAACAGTGTGAGCCAGGTTGCTGGGTTCCCAGATATGGTGGCTGTCTCCCTGCCTGTGGGGGAAGGGCTCACCAAAGGAAGAATGGCCTCCACCAGCACATCTGTCCAGGAGAAAGCTGCCCCTCCAGCCCTCGTCTGGAGGCCAAACAGCTCAGTTCTTCCCTGTTCCATGGTGCCCCTCAAGCTGCCTCCCCTTGGAGCTCAGAGGGAGCAGGTCTGAGTAAGTCCGTGTATGGGCCCTTTAAGAGAAACTGCTGAGGCTTCTGCAGCCGCAGCCTCCCTCTGCCTCAGTTCCTACTGGTTTCACAGCCAGAAGTTATGGGGAGTTTTCTCCCTGGCACTAGGACCCTGAGCTGGGTGCCTGGTGTGGGATGGGGATCCTTCACTCCTCAGGGAGGACCTTCCCAGCTGAGATATCCCTCCTGATTTTTATCCGACACACGTGGGTGTGGGACCAGCCTGTCTGCATTACCTTCTTTAATTTTGTAGTTGTAGGACTTCCATTCAGCTTGATTTCAGGCAGTTCTGAATGATGGTTGTGTTGTAGTTTTATTGTAATTTTGATGTGGTTGTGGGAGGACGTGATACTACATTTACCTACCCCGCCATCTTCAGAACTCTCTCTGACTCAGTTTTTAAACTATTTTCCCCTTCCTGTCGCCCCCACCAAGAACTTTATACTGCATTATCTCCTATCTCCACCCCATCATTTTCCGGAGTTAGCCATTTTGTGCGTTATATCACCCCCAAGTGCCCTGGGATTGGAAAAGATTCAGTACTATTGATGTCAAATCTCCCAGATCTTCTAGCTCTTCTTACTGAAAGTTCATCAAACATGACTTGCACACAGGCCAGTGTAAGAGCTGCAAATTTTAACTTCTCAGCATACAATATTGAGGGGAAAGGTCACCTGGTACTCCAAAGGTCATAGGATATATCAATATAAAGGGGAGGGCAAAAGTAAGTTTACAGTTCATATGTAAAACAATACAATAATTAATAAATAATAGCACAAGAATAGAAATTTCAAAATGGTGGCAGAGTGAATGGAAGCTACACAGATCATCTCCCAGGACCAAATTGGAATTACAACTAAAATAAAGACCAATCCTTGGGGAAAAATGCAGCTGGAAAAGACCCATATAACCAGGTACAGAAAAAGGACACTAAATCGAGCCTGGGAGGATCTGCGGAGGTGCCACAGGGTAGGCTGGGAGCCCAGGGACAGCAGCTGTTTAGCTGTGAGCAGCTCTCTCAGGTTTAATATCCCAAGCCAGCACAGAGGGCTGGGACAGAGCACTAAATTAGCTATAGCCACTCACCTTGGGCTCCCGCAGAGGAAGGGCAGAATGGTCTGAAACTGTATGGAGACTTGGGAGCTTGGAGAGCGGGGAGGACAATGGGAGTTTTTTGCTGAATCACTCCCACACAAGACAGTAGCATTTTACTCAAAGAGTCCCTTCCCAGAGCCCCAGGGAGAAGCAATAGCCCTTCCCTCAGGAATTTAACATCACCCAGCCAGGCCAGTGAAATGCAAATTGAGGCTCATAAACAGCCAGCAAAGCATCTGCTACACCCTCTGGAAAATCTCTTACCCTGAACATCTGAGGAGGTTTTTCATTCAGTTGAAGGCTACAACTCAAGGCTCATCCAGTAACTGAGACTAATAGCCTCCAGGCAAAAAGCTAGAGGATAACCAAACCTTTCCTGGGCTTGAAAATCTACCCAGGAAATTAAGACATGACAGTGGGGTTTAACATGGGTGCTCCAATACTCATCCAAACCCAGTAGACGAAGCCACAATCAGTGGAACTCCAAAACCCACAGAGAAAATTTGGCAGGCTCCAAAACCCACTGAGACAGCCAAAATGGTAAAACAAAGAAACAAATCCCAAATAAAAGAACAAGATAACTCTATTGAAGAAGAGATAAATAAAATCTGTTAAACAAATTATCAGAAGTAGAGTTCAGAGCAATGATAATGAGGAAGCTCAACAACATGAGTGAAGAGCACAACAGCATGAGTACAAATATAGAAACATTGAAAACCAACCAATTGGAAATGAAGAATGACAAAGCAGAAATAAAGAATACATTGGAATGAATAACCAACAGAGTAGAGAAAGCTGAGGACCGCAGCACTTATTAGAAGACAGGGTAGAACAAATCACCCAATCAGAAAACCAAAAAGAGAAAAACAAAAAGAACAGGAAGACAGCTTAAGAGAACTGTGGAATAAATGAAATGTAACAACACCCACATCATAGGAGTTACAGAAGAAGAATCAAATGAGCAAGGGTTAGAGGTATATTTGAAGAAATAGTGACACAAACCTTCCTTAACTTAGTGAAGAAAAAAGGCATACAGGTTGAAGAAGCACAGAGAGCCCCAAGTAAGAAGAACCCAAACAGGCCCACACTAAGACACATAACAATTAAAATGCAAAATTAAAGACAAAGAGAGAATCCTAAAGGCAACAAGAGACAAGCAACAGGTTACCTACAAAGGAATCCCGACAAAGCTGATTTCTCAACAGAAACCCAACAGGCCAGAAGAGAATGGCATGAAGTAATCAAGGTAATGAAAAACAAGGATCTGAATTCAAGACTACTCTACTCAGCAAAGCTATCATGCAAAATAGAAGGTGAAATAAAAAGCTTTCCAGAAAAATAGAGGTTAAGGGAATATATTAACAACAAACCAGCACTGAAAAAGAAATGTTAAAGGACTGCTGTAATTAGCAGAAGATATCAGAAGAACAATATAACCACAATACACAAAAATGGCAATAAATAAGTACATATCAATAATAACCTTAAATGTAAATAAATTAAATGCTCTGATCAAAAGACACAGAGTAGGTGAATGGATAAGAAAGCATGACTCATACATATGTTGTTTACAAGAGACTCACATCAAGACTCACATAGGTTGAAAGTGAAGGGATGGAAGAAAATCTTCCAAGCAAATAGAAAAAAAAAAAAAAAAAGAGCTACGGTTGCAATACTCATATTCAATAAAATAAACTTCAAAATGAAGGCCATAACTAGGGACAAAGAAGGCCACTACATAATATTGAAAGGATCTATCCAACAGGCAGATATAACCTTGGTAAACATATATGCACCCAATATAGGAGCACCAATATATATTAAAAATCTTCTGGAGGACTTCACAGGAGAAATTGACAACAATACATTCATAGCAGGGGACTTCAACATTTCACTGACATCACTGCATAGATCCTCTAGACCAAAAGTTAACAATGAAACAGAGAACCTAAATGATGCACTATATCAAATGGATTTAATAGATATCTACAGAGAATTATGCACCAAAACTGCAGAATTCACATTCTTGTCAAGTGCAAATGGGACATTCTGAACAATAGACCACATGTTAGGACACAAACTCAGTCGCTACTATTTCAAAAAGATTGAAATCATATCAATCATTTTCTTAGATCACAATGGCATAAAAGCAGAAATCAATTACAACAAAAACATGCAAAGACATTTAAACACATAGAAGGTAGATAGAATGTTATTAAACAATGAATGGGTTACCAAGGAGATCAAGGAAGAAATTAAAACCCTCTGCGAAACCAATGAAAATGAACACACAACACAAAACCTATAGGACATGGTGAAAGCTGTCCTGAGAGGAAAGTTCATAGCACTACAGACCTATTTCTAGAAACAAGAAAAAATTTTAATTGACTATATATCTTCACAACTGAAAGAACTAGAAAGCAAACAAACAGAAAAACCCAGAACAAGTAGAAGGAAAGAAATAGTAAAGATCAGAGCAGAAATAAATGACATAGAGACTAAAAAAACAATTGAAAAGATCAATCAAACAAAGAGCTGGTTCTCTGAAAACAAGTAACATTGGTGGACCCTTAGCTAGACTTACAAAGAACCAAAGATTGAGGACCCAAATAAACAAAATCAGAAATGAAAGAGGAACACTAACAACTGACACCACAGAAATACAAAGGATTGTTAACAAATAGTATGAACAATTATACACCAAATATTGGACAATCTATGCTAAATGTACAAATTTCTAGAAACACATAGTCTTCCAAAACTGAACTGGGAAGAGATAGAAAACTTGAACAGACCAATAACAACTAAGGAAATTTAAGATGTAATCAAGACTCTCCCAGCAAACAAAAGCCTGGGCCAAGAATGCTTCACAGGAGAGTTTTACCAAACCTTCAAAGAAGAACTAACACCCATTCTTTTCAAATTATTACAAGAAATTCAAGAAGAAGGAAGACTTCCAAACTTATTTCATGAGGCCACATAATTCTAATTCCAAAACCAGATCAAGACACTGCAAAAAACAAACAAACAAACAACAAAAAAACAAAACTACAGGCCAATATCCCTGATGAACATAGATGCCAAAATCCTTAACAAAATATTAGCAAATCAGATCCAGCAATACATCAAAAAAATTATTCACCATGACCAAGTGGGATTCATCCAAGGGATGCAAGGCTGGTACAATATTTGCAAATCAATAAACACGATACACCATATAAACAAAATGAAAGATAAAAACCAAATGATCACTCGGCCATTGTGGCTCAGTGGTTGAGCATCGACCCATGCACCAAGAGGTCGTTGACTTGATTCTCGGTCAGGTCACATGGCCAGGGTATGGGCCCAATCCCCATTGGGGGTATGCAGGAGGCAGCCAATCAATATTCTCTCACAATGATGTTTCTATCTTTCTCTACCTCTCCCTTCCTCTCTTTCTAAAATCAATAAAGAAAGGAAAAGATGGCGGCGGGCAAGATCGGAGGGGGGTGAGTGTGTGAGAGAGTGTGAGTGGACGTCAGGTGGACGACCAAACCAAAGCAGTGCAGAGATGTGGAGCAGACAGTTCCTGTGCTGTGGACTGAGCAGCCGGGTACCTCTGTAAGTGGCCCTTCAGGGTGCTTCTCCCTGCACCACGGGGAGGTCCCACCATTTTGGAAGATCCCAGGTCTTCCTTGGGTGGAGGCAGTGGGACCAGCTAGGGCCCAGCAACCTGAGCCCACCAGCGCACCTGGTACCATCGGACCAGTGGACACTCTGTGTCAACACAGACTGGTGCACAGTAGTGGATCTCCAAAGGTGCCGGTCGCAGAAGCTGCGGACAGCCCGGAGCCCAGCACCATCCCCCATAGTAGCAGCCTGATCAGAGTCCAGATATACCCCAGCAACAGAGGCTGGGGTGCAGACATCCATCCCTAGGCAACAGAAGCACAGACCAACAGCTGAGACCCATCCCCAAAATCTACAGTAAAAGCTCAGCAGGAGTTGAGCCCCACTGGGCAGCAGCACTCCCCAGCCACCAGCAGCAGGACCTGGGGCTCCACAGACGCCTGAGCTGTACATTAGCTCACAAGTGCAGTGGGAAGCCTGAGCCCTAGAGAGACTGGTGCCATCCAGCTGCCTGCCCCCGGGATCTGCAGGGCACAGGGGCACCAGAGAGGCCTGTGCTACCCAGCAAGGACTGTGCAATCCAGTTACCCACGGGTTCTGCGGTGTGCTGAAGCACCAAAGAGGCCCCCACGACCCAGCAGGGACTGTGTGTTCTACTTACCCAAAGGGCCTATGGGGTGCTATAGCACCAGAAAGAACTGTGCAACCCAGTAGGTATTGCGCAATCTAGTTACCTACGGGCCAGTGGGGTGCTTCAGCACCAGAGAGGCCTGCACCACCCATCAGGGACTGTGCCATTCAGATTCCCGAGGGGCCTGCGTGGTGATGAAGCACCAGAAAGGCCTGTGCCACACAGCAGGGACTGCGCGATCTAGTTACCCACAGGGCCTATGGGGTACTGAAGCACCAGAGAGGCCTGCACAACCCAGCAAGGTCTGTGCCATCCAGATACCCATGGGACTTGCGAGGTGCTGAAGCACCAGAGAGGCCTGGGCGTCCCACCAGCCCATAACAAAGGCATAGAGCCTGGTCCCCAGAGGGACTATGTGATCCAGTTACCCATGGGACCTGCAGGGTGCGGGGGCATTAGAAAGGCCTGTGCAAACCAGCTGTGCACAAGATAGGCTTAGAGGTTGTGACAAAGGAGGCCGAGTGAATAGCCACGCAGACGATCTCCCAGGACCAAACGGGAATTACAACTAAAATAAAGACAAAACTTCAGGAAAAAGCAATAGAAAAGCAGCAGGAGAGGACCATATAACCAGGGACACTGGTAGGATCTGGGGAGGCTCGAGAGTGTGGTGGGCTGGGAGCCCAAGGAGAGCAACAGTCTTAGATGTGAAGAGTGCCATTAGGGAATAGACCAAGCCCACTCACCCAGAGAGCCAGGACAAAGTACTAAAACAGTCACAGCCACTCACCTGGAAACTAAGGCAGAGGGAGGGCAGACAGGGCTAGAACTCTGTGGGGACACCTGGGATGTGGAGGGAACTCAGATTTTCTGCTGAGTTGCAGCCACAAAGGATGGTGGCCAGTGTGCTCCTTCCCAAACTGTGGGAAAAGCAGCAGCGCCCCCCCCCCCTCAGAGATTCAACCTTTTCCAGGTGAGGCAAAGAAATGAAAATTGAGGATCATTAACAACCAGCATCTACCCCACCTTTTGGAAATCCTCTTAAGCAGAACACCAGAGCTACATTCTAAGCCATTGAGTAATTGAGTCTACTAGCCACCAGGAAAAAGCTAGAGGATAACTGAACGTTTTCTGGGCCTGCAAATCTATCCAGGAAAGTGAGATTGACAGTGGGGTTTAACGTGAGCCCACCGAGGCTCATCTGAACACAGTAGAGGGAGCCACAAATAGCAGAACACCAACACCCACAGGGAAAATTTGGCAGGCTCCAAAACCCACTCAGATAGCCAAAATGGTGAAACAAAGTAACAAATCCCAAAAGAAAGAACAAGAGAACTCTATCAAAGATGAGATCAATGAAATGCAGCTAAGCAAATTATCAGAGGTAGAGATCAGAGCCATGATCTTGAGGAAGCTCAACAGCATGAGTAAGGACATCAGCACCATGAGTAAAGATATTGAAAACCAACCAAGTGGAAATGAAGAATGACATATCAGAAATAAAGAACACATTGGAAGGTCTAATCAGCAGAGTAGAGGAACCTGAGGACTGGATCAGTGAATTAGAAGACAGGGTAGAAAAAATCAACCAATCAGAAAACCAAAAGGAAAAATGATTAAAAAACAGGAAAATACCTTAAGAGAACTGTGGGACAACTGGAAACATAATAATATTAACATCATAGGAGTCCCCCAAGAGGAAGAAAATGGGCAAGGGTTAGAAAACATATTTGAAGAAATAATGACAGAAAACTTCCCTAACTTGGTGAAAGAAGAAGGCATTCAAGTCCAAGAAGCACAGAGAGCCCCAAGTAAGAAGAATCCTAACAGGCCCACATCAAGACACATAGTAATTAAAATGCCAAAAATTAAAGACAAAGAGAGAATCCTAAAGGCAGCAAGAGGTAAGCAACAGGTTACATACAAAGGAAACCCCATAAGGCTCTTAGCTGACTATTCAACAGAAACACTACAGGCCAGAAGGGAGTGGCATGAAGTAATCAAGGTCATGAAAAACAAGGATCTGAATCCAAGACTACTCTATCCAGCAAGGCTATCATTCAAAATAGAAGGTCAAATAAAGAGCTTCCCAGACAAAAAAAGGCTAAGGGAATATATTAACACCAAACCAGCACTGCAAGATATGTATGCTAAAAGGACTGCTATAATTAGTAGAAGACATAGGAAGAAAAATAGAACCACACTAAACAAAAATGGCAATAAATAAGTACATATTAATTATCACCTTAAATTTAAATGGTTTGAATGCACGAATATAAAGACACAGAGTAGCTGACTAGATACCCAAGCAAAACTCACATATATGTTGTTTACAAGAGATCCACCTCACAACAAAGGACTCATATAAGTTAAAAGTGAAGGGATGGAAAAAAAATCTTTAAAGCAAATGAAAAGCAAAAAAAACTCTGGGGTAGCAATACTCACATCTGATAAAGTAGATTTCAAAATGAAGGCCATAACTAGAGACAAAGAAGGCCACTACATAATATTGAAAAGATCTATCCAACAGGCAGGTATAACCTTGGTAAACATATATGCACCCAATATAGGAGCACCAACATATATTACATATCTTTTGGAGGACTTCACAGGAGAAATTTACAGCAATACAATCATAGCAGGGGACTTCAACACCCCGCTGACATCACTGGATAGATCTTCTAGACAAAAAATTAACAAGGAAACACAGACTCTAAATGAAGTGTTAGATCAAATGGATTTAATAGATATCTACAAAGAATTACACCCCAAAACTGCAGAATTCACATTCTTCTCAAGTGCACAAGGGACATTCTCAAAGATAGACCACATGTTAGGACACAAACTAAGTCTCTACAAGTTCAAGAAGATTGAAATCACGTCAAGCATCTTCTCAGATCACAATGGCATGTAACTACAAATCAACTGTAACAAGAACATGCAAAGAAATTTGAAAACATGTAGGCTAAATAGCATGTTATTGAACAATGAATGGGTTACCATGGAGATCAAGGAAGAAATTAAAAACTTCCTGGAAACTAATGAAAATGAACACATAGCAACACAAAATCTATGGGATGAGCGAAAGAAGTTCTGAGAGAAAAGTTTATTGCACTACATGCCTACCTCAAGAAGCAGAAAAATTTCTAACAGAATATCTAACCTCACAACAAAAGGAACTAAAAAGGAAACAAAAAGAAAACCCCAGAGCAAGTGGAATGAAGGAAAAAGTGAAGATCAGAGCAGAAATAAATGACATGGAGACCAAAAAAACAATTCAAACGATCAATGAAACAAAGAGCTGGTTCCTTGAAAGGATAAAAAAGATCGATGGACCCTTAGCTAGACTCACCAAGAAACAAAGAGAGAGAACCCAAATACACAAAATCAGAAATGAAAGAGGAGAGCCCTGGCCGGTTTGGCTCAGCGGTTAGAGCACCCGCCTGCGGTCCGGAGAGACCCGGGTTCGGTTCCCGCTAAGGGCATGTGCCTTGGTTGCAGTTTGTCCCCGGCCCTGGTTGGTCGTGCGGGTGGCAGCCACTCGATGTGTCCCTTTCACATCGATGTTTCTCACTCTCTCTCTTCCTCTCTCTCCCTCCCACTCTGTCTGTACAAAAAATGGAAAAATGTCCTCGGGTGAGGATAGAAATGAAAGAGGAGAAATAATAACTGACACCACAGAAATACAACAGATTGTTAACAAATATTATGAACAATTATATGGCAACAAATTCGACAATCTAAGTGAAATGGATAAATTTCTAGAAACACATAGTTTCCCAAAACTGGATCAGGAAGAGATAGAAAACTTGAACAGACCAATAACAACAGAAGAAATTGAACATGCTATCAAGACTCTCCCAGCAAACAAAAGCCCAGGCCCAGATGGCTTCACGGGGGAATTTTACCGAACATTCAAAGTAAAATTAACACCCATTCTCCTCAAACTATTTCAAAATATTCAAGAAGAAGAAATACTGCCAAACTTGTTGTATGAGGCCAGCATAATTCTAATTCCAAAACCAGAAAAAGACACTACAAAGAAAGGAAACTACAGACCAATATTCCTGATGAACATAGATGCCAAAATCCTAAACAAAATACGAGCAAATCTAATCCAGCAACACATCAAAAAACTTATTCACCATGACCAAGTGGGATTCATCCCAGGGATGCAAGGCTGATACAATATTCGCAAATCAATAAGTGTGCTACATCACATTAACAAAATGAAAGATAAAAATCACATGATCTTATCAATCAATGCTGGACAAGCATTTGACAAAATCTAGCATCCATTTCTGATAAAAACGCTCAGCAATCTGGAAATAGAGGGATCATATCTCAACATAAAAAAGGCCATATATTGAAGACCTACAACCAACATCATACTCAATGGGCAAAAATTAAAAGCATTTTCCTTAAGAGCAGCAAGAAGGCAAGGATACCCACTTTCGCCACTCTTATTTAACATAGTATTGGAAGTCTTAGCCATAGGAATCAGACAGGAGGGAAAAATAAAAGGGATCCAAATTGGAAAGGAGGAAGTCAAACTGTCATTATTCGCAGATGACATGATACTATACGTAGAAAAACCCAAAGACTTTATAAAAAAAATATACTAGACTTAATAAATGAATTTGGCAAAGTAGCAGGATACAAAATTAACGCCAAGAAATCGATGGCATTCTTATACACGAATGATAAACTCACAGAATGAGGAACTAAAAAAAAATCCTATTTACCATTGCAGCAAAAAAAATGAAGATACCTAGGAATAAACTTAACCAAAGAAATAAAGGACCAAACCACAGAAAACTACAGGTCATTGAAAAAAGAAATACAGGAAAATATAAAAAAGTGGAAGCACATACCTTGTTCATGAATTGGAAGAATCAACATCATTAAAATGTCCATATTACCCAAAGCAATCTATAGATTCAATGCAATCCCTATCAAAATACCAACGACATATTTCACAGAATTAGAACAAATACTTCAAAAGTTTATATGGAACCAAAAAAGACGTTGAGTAGCCACAGCAATCTGGAAAAAAAAGAACAACGTTGGAGGGATCACATTAGCCAATTGCAGGTTATACTACAAAGCTACTGTAATCAAAACAGCCTGGTAACGGCACAAAATCAGGCATATAGACCAGTGGAACAGAACAGAAAACCCGGAAATGGACCCAAGGTTATATGCTCAATTAATATCTGACAAAGTTGGCAAGATCATACAGTGGAGTAAAGACAGCCTCTTTAATAAATAGTGTTAGGAAAATTGGACAGCTACATGCAAAAAAATGAAGCTAGACCATCAACTTACACCATACAAAAGAATAAACTCAAAATGGTAAAAGACTTAAATGTGACCCATGAATCCATAACAATCCTAGAAGAAACCATAAGCAACAAAATTTCAGACATCATACGCAGCAGAATTTTCACTGATACATCACTTAAGTCAACAGAAACAAAGGAGAAAATGAACACATGGGACTACATGAAACTCAAAAGCGTCTGCACAGCAAAGATACAATCATCAAAATGAAAAGGCAACCCACTGTATGGGAGAGCATAATTGCCAATGATATATCAGAGAAAGGGTTAATTTCCAATATATAGAGAGTGCTCATACAACTCAACAAGAGGTAGGCAAAGAACTCAATTAAAAAATGGGCAGAGGAATTAAATAGACACCTCTCCAAACAGGACATACAAATGATTAAGAGACATATGAAGAAATGCACATCACTAATCATCACAGAGATGCAAATTAAAACATCAATGAGATATCACCTCACACCTGTCAGAATGGACGCCATCAACAAATCATCAAGCAACAAGTGTTGGTGAGGGTGTGGAGAAAAGGGGACTCTAGTACACTGCTGGTGGGAATGCAGACTGGTGCATCCACTATGGAAAACAATATGGTGTTATCTCTAAAAATTAAAAATTGAACTTCCATTTGACCCAGTGATCCCCCTTCTAGGAATATACCCTAAGAAGCCTGGAACACAAATAAGAAAGAATATATGTACCCCATGTTCATAGCAGCACTATTTACAATAGCTAAGATCTGGAAACAACCCAAATGTCCATCAGTAGACGAATTGATAAAAAAGCTGTGGTACATATACACAATGGTGTACTATGCAGCTATAAGAAAGAAAGATCTCTTATCCTTTGAGACGACATGGAGGGACCTGGAGACTATTTTTCTAAGCGAAACAAGCCAATGAGAGAAAGACAAATATCACATGATCTCACTTATTTGTGGAATATAATGAACATAACAATCTGAGGAATGGGGTAGTCCCAGAGACATGAAAGTGGGGCACAGACTGACAATCCCCTGAAGAGAAGGCAGGGAGGAGAGATCAAGCACAGAACTTATATGCATGTATGTATGAACAATGGACATGGACAACAAAGGTGAAGACAGGATGGGGAGGGAGAGGAAGGGGGGAATCAGTGGGGTAAAAAGGAGATACATCTGGAACAAAAATAAATAAATTAATTTTTTAAAAATTCAATAAAGAAAAATAAATAAATAAATAAATAAATAAATAAATAAATGATCATATTTATAGATGCTGAAAAACATTCCAGAAAATCCAGCACCCATTTCTGATAAAAACTTTCAGCAATGTGAGAATAGAGGGAACATATCTCGACATAATAAAGGTCATACATATATGAGAAACCTACAGCCAACACCATACTCAGTGGATAAAACAGAAAGCATTTCCCTTAAGAACAGGAACAAGACAGGGATGCCCACTTTCCTTACTCTTATTTTACACAGTACTGGAATCTTAGCCACAGCAATTAGACATGAAAAAATAAATAAATAATAGGGATCCAAATTGGAAAGGAAGAAGTGAAACTGTCATTATTTTTAGATGGCATGATATTGTACATAGAAGACCCTAAAGACTTCATTAAAAATTTACTAGATTTCATTAACGAATTTGGCAAAGTAGCAGGATACAAAATTAACATCAAGAAATTGATGGCATTTTTATACACCAATAATGTACTCACAGAAAGAAAAACTAAAAAAAATCCCATTTACCATGATAGCAAAAATACTAAGATACCTAGGAATAAACTTAACCAAAGTAATAAAGGGGATGTTTTCAGAAAAATAAAGGACACTGAAAAGAGAAATAGGGGAAGATATAAAAAAGTGGAAGAGTATACCTTATTTGTGTATTGGAAGAATTAACATAATTAAAATGTCCATAGTACCCCAAGCGACCTATCGATTCAATGCAATCCCCATTAAAATACCAATGACATATTTCACAGAACTAGAACAAATACTTCAGATGTTTATATGGAACCAAAATAAGACCTGAAATTGCCATAGTAATGTTGGAAAATAAGAACAAAATAGGAGGGATCACAATACCAGATATCAGGTTATACTACAAACCATTGCAATAAAAATAGCCTGTTACTGGCAGAAGAACAGGCATATAGATGAATGGAATAGAACAGAGAACCCAGAAATTGACTCAAGTCATTATGCTCAAGTAATATTTGACAAAGTTGTCAAGAGCATACAATGGAGTAAAGATAGCCTCTTCAATAAATGGTTCTGAGATAAGTGGACAGCTACATGCAAAAAACAAACAAACAAACAAAAAACAAAGAAAAAACAAAACAAAAAAAACTAGAACACCAACTTACACCATACATAAGAATAAATTCAAAATGGGTAAAATATTTAAATGTGACTTAGGAATCCATAAAAGTCCTAGAAGGAAATGTAGGCAACAAATTTCAGACATCACACACAGCACAATTTTCACTGATACAATGCATAAGGCAAGAGAAACAAAGGAAAAAATAAACACATGGGACTACATCAAACTAAAAAGCTTCTGTATAGCAAAAGAAACAACCATCAAAATGGAAAGGGAGCCCACTATTTGGGGGAGCATAATTGCCAATGATATATCAAATAAGGGGTTAATTTCCAAAGCATATAAACTACTCACACAACCCAACAAATGGAAGAAAAAGATCCCAACTAAAAAGTGGGCAGAGAACCTAAAGAAACACCTCTGCAAAGAGGACATACAAATGGCTAAGAGACATGAAGAAATGCTCAACATCACTAATCATCAGAGAGATGCAAATTAAAACAACATTGAGGTATCACCTCACACCTGTCAGAATGGCCGCCATCAACAAATCATCAAACAACAAGTGTTGGCGAGGGTGTGGAGAAAAGGGGACTCTAGTACACTGCTAATGGGAATGCAGACTGGTGCAGCCAGTATGGAAAACAATATGGTGTTTTCTCAAAAAATTAAAAATTGAATTTCCATTTGATCCAGTGATCCCCCTTCTAGGAATATACCCTAAGAAACCTGAAACACCAATCAGAAAAAATATATGTACTCCGATGTTCATAGCAGCACTAATTACAATCACTAAGTTATGGAACCAGCCCTAGTATCCATCAATAGATTAGAGGATAAAAAGGTTGTGGCACATATACACAATGGAATACTATGCAGCTGTAAGGGCAAAAGATCTCTTATCCTTTGGACGACATAGAGAGGCCTGGAAAGCATTATGCTAAGTGAAATAAGCCAATCAGAGAAAGCCAAATACCACATGATCTCACTTATTTGTAGAATATAATGAACAAAATAAATGATGAACAAAATAGACCCAGAGACATAGAAAGAAGTATGGTTCAGACTGGCAAACCTCAGAGGAGGGGGCAGGGAGGATGGATGAAATAAACCAAAGAACTTACATGCATGTATGTGTAACCAATGGACATATACAACAAGCCTGGGGGGATGGGGCGGGATTGGGAGGAGGGTATCTAGGGTAGAAAAGGAGAAATATCTGTAACAAAAATTAATAAAAAGTTGCAAAAACATAATGATAATAATATAAGAATATACTGTTTCACATACTCACAACTATACACCTACTTTTGCCTACCCCTCTGCACGGTTTCTTTGCTATTGGTCAAGAATTACTATGGGTTAGTCCTTTTTCATTATACATCACTATATTTTGCAGTACAAATTTCAGACTTCCTCCCCTAGAATCAACATACCACTATTGATAACATGTAAGAACTTGTCATAGCAAAGCTATATACTCCCTGAGGACAAGAGCTAGCTCTGATGCTGCTCACAATTGTATCACCAGCCATAAAACCTGGTTCATTGTAGCTATTCAATGAATGTCCTATGGGTGACAGAATAAAAAGATGAACTTGGGGAGAATAGGAACCTACAGCCAAAAAGCTGTTCTGTTGACTTTAGCATATCCTAGTTGCTAATGCAGAAACAAAGAGAGGAGAAAAGTTTCTGGAAATATTTTTGGGTGGTAAATGGTGAATGATTAAGAAGCTCAAGTCTGGTTTGGAATTTGGTTGGGACTATACCCATCTAAATTTTAACTACCTATGGCAAAATAAATTGGGTAATATCTCTCTGAATAACAATTATGCTGAAATAATTTGGTTGAGGTTTACTCAGAATATTTAACTAATGACCTATTCCATTAGTATTTTCTGAGCCACCAATAAGCAGAAAAACACTTTTGTTCACTTATTTAAAAGCTCTTTAACATATAAGTTTATTTTCCTGCCTAAGTGAGATATAGTGAAAGTATTGTTATGATTATACATTTTATAGAGTCTCAAGATTCATTGCAACATAAATATATGTTCTATTATGGATGTACTAACAGAAGATTAAGGGGTCTGGGATGAAAGTCACCCTGACTCAGAGTGGACTTATGGTGAAGTAGATGGTAACACATGTGGTTTGATTTGGGAAGGGCTGAGAAGTCTCCTTTTTCCACAAATAACTCCCCTCTGGATTGTTCCAGTTCTCGAAATTCCACCGTTTAGACTCTTTGAATTAAGAAATTATCTATGTTCCAGAGTTTCCTGTGTAAAGGTAAATACTCTTAAGAGAGCTAAGTCCTTATCAACCTGAATGGCATCACTGGATGATGAAAGATCATGTTCACTGGACAGGAACAAGTAAGAGAATGGCTACCTTTTGAAAGGGTGGCAAGGGTTCTAAGCAATGAATACTACCTGAGGGATGCAGACCTGAGTGGGTCACTGAGCTAAAAGATGCATAAGAATCCTGGGTGTTTGGAAAATAAAATGCCAGAAAGCCAGGAAGGGCACTGAAAGGAGAGATCCAAAAATACCATTTCAGATTAACCTAACCTACTTTCCAACCTTGCCTAGGTAGGGTTTCTGTCTGGGCAAGATGTACTCTCTATTTTTAAATTCAGACCTCTCCCTCCAGTGCTGTCAAATTCATTTTGTTATTTTCAGCTCAGCTTCCAGGCTATCAAGATCATTTTGTCATGATTTTGTTAACCCAGCATAGTAGCCATTCTCTCTAGGAACAGGGAATAGATCATCCACAGATTTATTGCATACCTTCCATGTTTTTATCAAAGTCACTGATTCTTAATCTTAGATTCAGGTTGTCTGTAATTTATCTAAAACTGTACATGACACTTTGTGTGTGTACGAATGTCTCTATGGAGAGGAGTCCAGAGTTGTTAGCAGATTTTCAAGGTGATCCATGACCTCAAAAAATGTTTAAAACCACTGATCCAACTATTCAGTATTTTTTAACACAACAGGTCTAATAAGGATGGAGTTCTATAAGACCACCAAGAGTGCCTTCTATCTTGTTTGGCATCAATCCATCATAAATTTTGGGGTGTTGTGATTGGCTATTATATATCAGTTTCTTGTGATTTGTCTTTGTCATAAAAGTGGAAGGGAAAAGTGAACATTCTGGTAGTTGAGATTTTTATACTGCTGGTGTTTAGTTTTTAATCTCTAAATATTAGATCATTCTTAAGGCTATCATTTTGCTTCCTATAACCATTAGACACCATGTATCATAATAGGTTTAGTCTGAATGTAATTATAGATATTTCAAGAACCCATGTGATTAGCTAAAATTAACACACACATCAAAGGAAATACATGAGTTAAAGCTTGCCATCTCTCTCAATGGCACTGAACAAGTGTAATGTGAATTTCAATGTCAATCTACCCTAAAACCTAGAGTCTCAATTAGTGTACAAATAGAATATATATAGAAAGGGCTCCATAGTTTAAGAAAATCCTCTACATGAATATCTGGATATGATAAGTAGATATTCATTACTTATTTAAAAAAGATCCACCTTAGAAGGAAGTCAGACACAAAAACATTCATACTCTATGATCCCATTTATATGAAGGTCAACAAAAGGCAAAGCTATTCTCTAAATGGTGGAAAACAAATCACTGGTTATCTTGGTGCAGGGTGTGAGTGGGGTTGCACAAAAGGGCACAGAAAATGTTTTGGGGTGATGGAAATGCTTTAGATTGTTGTGGTGGTTTTATAGGTGTATACATTTGTCAAAACTCATCAAACCGTACACTTGAAATAGGTGCAGTTTATTGTACATAAAGTAAATGTTAGAAAAATGCTTATAGAAGATTTACCTTAAGATCATTGAAATAAGATTTTATTGATATTATTTAATGAACCTTAAAATAATATCTAAAATCTGATACATTACACAGATGAGAAGGTCTACATATAAATTTCTTCAAGATGGGATATAGGTGAAATATAATCAATGGAAGAGCTTTTTAACAGATGAAGAAGAGGTGATATCAATGCATTTTAGTTACTATTTAACATACAAGAATGATATCTCCATTAATGTGAAGTGCCCCAACAGTAAAACAGATTAAATAATTAGTTCAGATTATCTGAAATTGAACTTAAGTGTTCATTTAGAATAGTTTCCTAAACTGGCCTTTCCAAAGTAGACAGAATGAGACACAGTGATAATACAATAGCTCATTCGAAATTAAATTGTACATCGCCTATGATAGTAACATTTTGTGTTCACTAAAGGAATTATTTGCCTGTACATTACTTTGTATTTGGAATTGTTTGCCTATACAATACTTTGCACTTAAAATTGGGTTATTTAAGAAATTGCTATGTTCAGATTTTCCTTGGGAAATCCAATATGATAAATGAAGCATTAATATTAAGAGTTAGTTTTAAATGCTATGTGCAAATCCATACGGACACTTTACATAGTCTTTTCTGGAATTTCTAAAGATGTTTTTTAATCAATCTGTGAGATGGTGATGGTGAATTCTTTTCTTAGTGGTCAATGCAAAAATAGGAAGCCTTGAACTAATCTTGGAAATAATATTGAATCCAATTAAAGCCACCTTGTCATTTGTGCATGTATAATGTAACAAAGAATAGCTAAAAATACAGAAATAAGATTTTCTGAAACACTACACTTGTTGTTGCAAAAACACTTTGAATTGAATTAGAAATCACTTGCCTTGTCATTAGTTATGCTTATGTGTTAGTAAAATTGTAAGTAACTTTTACCAGTAAGGCAGGAACCTTTGCATTTATTTAGTAGTTATCTTGACCTGTTTATTTTGGATTGATGGTAGGAGCACCTTGTTAGAAGAGGGTTGGTCAGAATGGAGGGAGGTAGTGGGTAATTAGTTAGGTCAACTAATTTCTAAATGCTAGTAATGGGTTCCTTAGTGATAAACACTGTACTTAGGCTGCCAGCCTATGCCTTATTCACTGGTTTTTCCTCATCACACAAGGGCTCAATTACAACCCCAGGTTCTGGCTCTGGATCTGTCTCTGGATCTGGCTCTGGCTCTGGCTCCAGCTCAGGCTCTGTCTCCAGCTCGTTCTCAAGCTCAGGCACCAGGTCAGGCTCAGGTCCTGAGGCAGGCTCCAGGGAAGGCTCAGGCGTGGGGATAGGCCCATGATCTGGCCCGAGGGTGATGTTGGGTTCAGCCACATGGAAGGAAGGTTGCGTCGCTTCTAGTTGAATAACATCTTCAGGTGGCATTGTCTCAAACTCTATACCTCTGTTTATTTTTGTCATTGGTCTGCAAGAAGAAGACCCAGAGAAGACCAAGTTAGGGTTTGACATTTCACGTGGAGCCACAGGCTCTGTAGCTTCAGTGACAATAGGTCCCAGTCTTTTCAGGACCTCTGTGATTTCTGTTATTCTGACTCACTGTTAGACCATGTGTCCCCATTTTGGGTGCAGAAATTTTATGTCTCAACAATATCATGAGAGTTCAAGAGAGAAAAAGCAGTCCTTAGAAGGTGGGAAAACATATCAAGGCGAAAGGATCCATATCTCTAGTAAGGTCTTCAAGAGCCAAATTCATGGCTTGGGTGTATCTCTAGCTCCTACTTCATCTAGCACAATACTTGGCACATGGTTGATGCCCAATAAATAGTTATAGAACATAGAAATGGCGGGATGAACAAATGAACGAGTGTGATATACGTTCAAGAAGAAATAGCAGAGTGCTCAAGAGCATGGGCTGTGGGCATGGTCACATTCTGACTTCTGTGGGCCCTAGGCACTTTTGCTTTTCATGGACCCCTTGTTCCAAAGAATACTGAAAATTATATTTTATGACTGTTGGTAGAAAGACGAGTATACTTATATGATATATTAAACCATTTTCTTAGGCCTAAAGGGTTATTGTGGTTAAATAAGTTGATGTAAAGTGCTTACAACAGTCTGGTAGACAGCACTCAGTAAACAGTACTCATTATGATTCTTTTATAAAAGTAGTGAGAATGTCTGGGCAGTGTGGCTCAGGTGTTGAGCATCGACCTACGCACTAGGAGGTCCCAGGTTTGATTCCCTGGTCAGGGCACATGCCTGGATTGCAGGCTTGATCCCCAGTAGGAGGCATGCAGGAGGCAGCTGATCAATGTTTCCCTCATCACTGATGTTTCTATCTCTCTCTCCCTCTCCCTTCCTCTCTCTGAAATCAATAAAACATATTTAAAAAGTCAACCTTTAGCCCTGGCCAGTTTTGCTCAGTGGTTAGAGTGTCGGCCTGCGGTCCAGAGAGACCCGGGTTCAGTTCCCGCTAATGGCATGTACCTCGGTTTCAGTTTGTCAGCGGCCCTGGTTGGGTCGTGCGGGTGGCAGCCACTCAATGTGTCCCTTTCACATCGATGTTTCTCTCTCTCTCTCTTTCTCTCTCTCCCTCCCACTCTATCTGAACAAAAACTGGAAAAAATGTACTCGGGTGAGGATAAAAAAGAAAAAAAAAGTCAACCTTTAAAAAAAAAAAGTAGTGAGAATGAACAGAAAGCTACCCCTGATATCTTATGCTAAAAGGAGTGATTAGGAAGAGCTGACTGAAAGAGATATGCCAGAGACATGTCTATATTCATATAAAGACAACAAATTAAGGTCTTACTCGAGTTCTGTGGTGGTTTTCGAATTTCTCTTCCTTTCCTTCCCCTTTGCTTTTGACTTGCTCTTTGCGAAGCACACCGCAGAGGTGATAATGGCAGCACCCACTAGGGTACCCAACAAGGACCCAACAATGATTCCAACTTCTGGATCTGGAGGATACAAGCAGCTGGTTAGTAAGGTGAAATATATTGTCTCTGCCTCATAGATGTACTTTTGTGACCAGTGGGGAATATTTGGGGCATTCATAGAGTGGGAAATAGACTTACATAATCTGGGAGCATGGAAACCCCTAGAACTCTGGCAGTTGGATTCAGGGGGAAGAAAGATGGCTGAGTCAACTTTGTAGTTTACCCATTCACATTTACACACATAAAGAAAAAAATATGCCAACTTGGGAGAGGTGGGGTCACTTTCAAAGTGGGGTTTAGAGAAGTGAGTCTTCACTAAGTCTTTGCTTGGGCAGTGAAGGACACACCATGGAGCTGCACTCTGGTGACCAGAGAAATGATCTCTGTTATAGGCAGGGACATTCTACCAGGTTTTCCCAGAGAAGAGATCAAGTAGGTCCCTATAAACATTCTTCACAGTTTCCATGCTCACTATTGAGCCTTATACAGTCTGGCCACTGGAAAGGGATATGCCCATTCCATAAACTGGTTTATTAGATCAGTCTATAAAGAAATTTAACATGTGAAATAATTCAGCTGAGCATGAGGCCAAAAGGTCATGTCTGTGTTCCAGGCGGGCTCATCTCCATCCACCTCTTATTCTTCAGATAAGAATAGACAACTTAGCCCTGGCCAGTTTGGCTCAGCGGTTAGAGTGTTGGCTTGTGGACTAGAGAGTCCCAGGTTCAGTTCCCACTAAGGGCACGTACCTTGGTTGCAGTTTGTCCCCGGCCCTGGATGGGGTTGTGTGGGTGGTGGCCAGTCGATGTGTCTCTCTCACATCAGTGTTTCTCTCTCTCTCTCTTCCCCCCTCTCTCCCTCTTGCTCTATCTGAAGATAGAGGCAAAAGTGTCCTTGGGTGAGGATAAAAAAAATAGACAACTTATATTTTGAGACTAAAGGCTAGTTGAATTGCTGGATTATTCTTTAAATGTTTTATGATTAAAGGAACACATGTGCATAATCTAGAAAGTCAAACAGTTGTTCTAGGCTTCTAACAAAAGAACAAAACAAAAACCACCAGTCCTTAATCTCTGAGTCCCATTACTAGACACAAACTACTTTTAACTCTTTTTTAATCTTCTGAAAGTTGCCCCCATGTTTCTATTATGCTCGTTCTAATATGTCCTGCCTTTTCCAATTCTGGTCCTTTTCTATTGACTTCCTACTCTGGAAGTTGAAGTTTTAACTCTCTTACACCATTTCTCTCACATCATGCCACATTTTCCTTGTATAGTTATAGCACAAGTTGTAGTTAAATCAAGTTTGGAGTATTATGATTATGTAAATCTTGTCCACAGCTGCAGAACATATTATTATTATGATCCTCTCTTGTACAACATTAAAAATTTTTCTGAGGTTAATAATGGCCTCATTCATGGATTTTAAAAAATGTATTATCATTAATCCCCAAAATTTCCAGTAAAACTATTGAACTCCTTTTAATAGATTCAAACACATTGGATAATCTATAGGTTTCTTATGTTGTTGTTTTATTTTCCTCAGAGACATCCTTTCTGGAGTCCTCCATTTTCATCCCCCAGCATGGCCTGGCTGTTTTATTGCTCTATTGTCATATTTCAACCTCCTTTCACCTTTATTCCTATTTTATAGATAAAGAAACAGACTTTGAAAGTTCCTTCAAGATCCAGCTCAAATAGTACTTAATTGGTAAAGCCAGTCCTGTTTCTATAAGCATAATTAATTATTTCTCATTTAATGTCCTATAGACACCTGCAGACCTCTATTATAGCATTTAACACATGTTAGCATTAGTTTATCTCTCTAGCTAAACTGTGAGTTCCTTGATTGTACAACATATACCTTATTAATCTCTGTTTCTCCATTACCTAGGGCAGTCCCTGGCATATAGTAAATATTCAGTGAATATTTGAGGAAAGCAGGGAGAAAGGCAGGAAGGAAGGCAAGAAGGTAGGAAGGTAGGAAGGCAGGAAGGCAAGAAGGAAAAGGCAAATGCCAACATCACTGGAAAGAGGATTTAAAAGGAAGTGTGGCTCAAGTACAAATCCTAGGAGTCTCTACATCTGCAGTATGACTATACCTCTGGAAAGGCAAAACGGGATTCGGGAAGATCCAGAGAAAAACAGCAGAAATGGATCAAGAGACTGGGGAGAAACAGGTAGAATGGGACCACAGAACGGACAGACCAAAAAGTTAAAGTTTCTTCACTTTGACTAAAAATAGTTGAAAGTGATATAAAAATGAAGATGTAGCCTGGAGCTGGAAAATTTTTGGATCAGGACAAAAAGAAAAGGAAGAAAGCTCAGCTTCATAGGAGAGTAATGGAGATGGTCACCTGTGTATTGTATATATTGAAACCGCAGATTCAAAGTAAGTTAGAAAAAAAATGAATAGATCACATGATCCTAAGTATTAAGTAATCTTTGAGAGATGTAGCAAAAAATCTCTTATGGGACCTTGCCCCTGACTGGTCCAATTTGATAACTCTAGGCCCTCAAGTCTGCTTAGTGACCAAGCACCTTTGAACTGGAAGGCTGAAATTTAGAGGCATCCTGGCACTGCTAGTTACTAACTGGATAATCTTGGGCATGCCACTTACTTCCCTGAACTTCAGTTTCCTTTCAGTAAAATGAGGCTAACAATATATTCTGCCTCCTTGATAGGGTAGTTGGAGGATTGAGTGAGGAAATGTTCACAGTACCTGGCTGAGTGTCTGGCACATAATTTGTACTCAACAAATATTAGCTACTGCGACTGTAGATGTGAGTGTTCTTATTACTACTATTATTAGAGGCAGATCTTAACAAATTAGTTAAGAACTGGAAAGTTTGTGGGCTCCTTGTTTGACATAGATTGCTACAGTTTCACCTAGATTTACCAACAGCATAACAAAGAAAATTTAGCCTGGTACTATCAATGAGGCTGTTGTTTTATTTGTTAAATAGTAATTCCTACTTTCTAGAGATTTTGTGACAGTTAAACAAATGTATTTTTATAAACACTTTGGGGTGGTGTGCGGTACACATTAAGTATTATGTTAGCAGTAGATATTAGGATGGCAATTCATCATATTAACCTAGAAAGCACCAAAATCTCCAGAGAAGCAGAAAGGACTAACCAGGAATAATTTATATACTTGATTGGAAGGCCCAGGATACTTGACTTAAGGAGAAACTGTTCAAGTTGTATGGTCAACTCACGTGAAACAGTTAGATCGAGTTCACAGGAGCTATTGCCAAGGATGTTGATTGCAATGCACTGGTAATAACCTTGTTCAAAATTGGTCAGATTTCCAATAACCAAGGTCCCGTTGGCTGGATCTGTCAAAACCAGGAAATAGACTTTGGAAATCTTTTATGTGGGTAGAGATCATGTCAATTAGCAGATCATTCAATCCTGACCCACTTCCTCACATTAGCCTCTCTTTCTTGAGGTTTGCAGGATCCAACTAGACCCCTTGAGACTATTCCAAAGGTAGCCCCACTAAGACCACACCATTCTCTCCATACCCACCACCTCTGAGCCAAAACTAGGCTTGACTTCTAGAAGTTGGGGATAAGACCAGACTACAATCATTTTGTTAGGAGATACATATTATTTTTACACCTCCCTTCCCCCAAAATAGAAGACTGATCTCTAAAGATGAACAGCAGGCCACAGACACATACTGTCAGCCACCACACACATGATACCTTGCCAAGGGCTGCTAAGGACTATACTTACTGACGTTGTTTTCCACTGGTATGATGTCTCTTCCTTCAAGTTTATACCAGTAGTACACAGGGGAAGGTGTTCCAAGCATCGAGTGGCAAGAAAGAGATATAGGTCGACCAGTTTCTGCTATTCCTTGAATGCTGCAAAAGGGCTTAGAAGGTTTGACTGTAAAGCAATGACAACCAGTAAAAATGCTGTTGGAAGAATGGATGTCTGTATCAATTGCAGTTACTTCTTCACATTCATTTTGTGGAAAGTCTGCCTTTTTTTTTTTTTTTACTCTTTATAACTTATTTTGACAGTTTTCTATTTGTACCACCAGGTGGGAGTAGAGCACTTCAGATGCAAGGGGCTTTTACTCACCAGACCATTAAGATTCTAATAGCATCTCTTCCATCTGCCTCCTCCCCAGATCCATAAACAAGAGTTTCCACATTGTGTCTTAAAACATGGCTTTATTAAAGCAACCAAATGTAAGCAAATACTAAATAACTAGGAACATAGTTTATACTCTTGAAGCAGTTTTAAAGGAAAATATAACCCTTAAATATTTTGAGATAACCTGTTTTTTTTTTTTTTAATTGTTATATTAGTGCCATATTTTTCTTTTTCCTTTACCTTTATGAGTCATTTTTGCAATTTATTCTTCAGGGGATGGCACAAAATGGTTACAGGGTTTGAATTTGCCTGCGTATTCATTGGTAGGGGAAGCCCATTTGTTGTGTGTGTCTGTGGTGGGGGGGATGCTACAGCACTGACATCTTTATTCATTTTTCATTCCCAGCACTGGACTAGGCACCAGAAATTCATAACTAATTCTGACACAGTTCTGAAGTGGAGTGGGTGTAGTGGTGAAACAGGAGTGCTTTGTAGTTCATGTATTTTATACTGACAGCAGAGGACCATGGAAGGACTTTAAGTGGAAGAGAGATGATGGTCATTTTAACATTTTACCTTAATCACTCTGACTCTTGGGTGCCTGAACTTAGGGAGAGGAGGAGACAAATTCAAGAGGTACTAACAAGTCAACAGGACTTGATGACCAAGTGGATATGGGGCATGAGGAAGAATTTGGGGTCAGTGATGATTCCCAGGTTTCTGATTTGAACAGCCGGGTATATGAGCTTGCCATTATCCCCTGAGATAAAGAATACAGGAAGAGGAGCAGGTTTTTGGAGAAAGAGTGAGGAGGAGGAAGGGGTGAGGATAAGGTCAGTTTGGGACATACTGAATTTTAACTGCTTATAAAACACCTTAGTGGAGAAGTCCCGTGGGAAACTGAGAATCAGAACCTCTCCACTCATCTTAGAGCTCACAGGTTTTTCTGACATTAGTCTGACAGAAAGATAAGGATCTGAATATCGATACTTTCCAACTCACCTTCAAGATCTTATTTTGGACTTAAAGCCCTCCAAAGACATAAGTTCTCTAACTTAGGCTAGTCAGACCTTAAATGCTCCAGACTTCCCAGCTCTCTGATCTGACTTGAAAAGTAGCAGTTAAGAACAGAGCTCTGGATCCACACAGAATACTGGCTCTACAACTTTACCATAAATGTGTTTAGGCAAGTAACCTAATGTAGCCAAACCTCAGTTGACTCATCTGTAAAATGTGAACAAGAGATTATCTGATCTCTGGCTAATCCAAATATATTGTATTTATATAAATAAAATCATATTTATAGAGACTTGCACATGAAATTGCTGTTGGCCATGGATGGGTAGGACTAATTCCTACTGCCACATTTTATAGCTTGATACTGAAGATAATCTTCCAATCTTAGATTCTAACCCATTGTTCACATGAGCAAGTAAACAGATGGATATAGCTATAGCTCTTTGAAACACTTCACCATCTCTATCTTTTAAACAAGTGTCTTTTAATTAAAAGGAGTATTTTTCTATTTACCTCTTTATTCTCTCTTCCTTTCCACTGATTTTCTCAGATGGGGACAACTCATTGGATATGCCTATCCTAAACAAGACTATTTCACCAGAAGTCCATTGCAACTATCACTAAATCTATATACTGCATTTTTAAAAGTATGACGAATTTATAACCTTACAGAATAGAGCAATTTGAGCAGAAAGTTAAATGGGGTATCTTAACACAGAGTCAGACACTAGGATTGCACTAAATGATGGACAAAAATCTCAATTACCTGCATTCATTTCTTGAGCCCAGAATCAAAGCCAGATAGGCATTTATTTATTTATTTTTTGCCGAACATGTTTTTCTCCTTTTATTTATCTATTCATTTTTAATTTTTAAATTATTTTTAGTTATTTTGGTTACAAATGTTTCTCCTTTTCTCCCATTGACAGCCTCCTCCCGATCCCCCCTACCCATCCCCAGCATTGTTGTCTATGTCCATGATTATGCATCCATGCATAGAAGTTCTGTGGTTTATCTCTTCACTGCCCTCCAACCCCCTCTTCTGAGGTTTGCCAGTCTGTACCCTACCTCTATGTCACTGGGTCTATTTTGTTCATCAGCTTTTTTTTTTTTCATTATATTCCACAAATAAATGAGATTATGTGATATTTGTCTTTCTCTGATTGGCTCCTTTCCCTTAGGATAGTACTCTCCAGGTCCCTCCATGTCGTCAGAAAGAGTATATGTACCCCTACGTTCATAGCAGCACTATTTACAATTGCTAAAATCTGGAAACAGCCCAAGTGTCCATCAGTAGATGAGTGGATAAAAAAGCTGTGGTACATATACACAGTGGAATACTATGTAGCTGTAAGAACGAAAGATCGTTTTATTTATTTTTTATTAATAAAAGACTTAGTGGATCATTTTGCACATCATCCCAAACCTATATATTTTCTAAAACTACTGCATCATGATTGAATTGACACTCTGTCCAGTTAAAGTTCACAGTAGAACTTAGATGTTTACTGCCAAAGCCATTGATCTACCATTTCATTTTATTGCTTTCAACAGATTTAGGCTGGGAGGAAGAGACTCACCTCAGAAAATAAAATAAAATGCTTTAGTGTATTCTCAAACCTTTTCTAAATTTATCGTTTTCTTTTTATATGTCAAATTACATAAGAAAGATGATGCTCATTCCCAATGCATACAAAATAATTATTCAAATTTCTGCTGGGTATTTTTCAGCAATTCATTTTCCAAAGCCGTCATATTTTATGGAAGTCCCCCAAATGAATGGTCATCCAAACCACCTGGGCCTTTGCTCATTGCTGTTTCCTTCACCTAAGTTATGTCCTGCTACCTCAGCCCCTTTTCTACCTTACACACTCTTGCACATCCTTCAACATTCAGAACAAAAGTCACTTTCTCTAGGAAGCCTACAAGTCTCTCAGACAGCTTTTAGCCCTTTCTCCTCTGTCTTTCAGCTCTCCTCTCCTACCTCCACTGTAAGTTTTTAAGTTATATATCTGCCTCCCTCACTAGACTTTGAACTTTTGGAGGGCTCAGACCCTATCTTTCATATCTTTCCATCACCATTACCTAGCACAGTAACTGAACATGTACTCAGGGTTTGTCGAACGAATGTATACATGAATGAATAAATGCATAGGATCAATCAATGTCCACCACTGGGTAATAAAATGTCTCTAAAAGATGCATTGCTAGGAAGAGCAATCTTTAAGGAAATATCAACACTTCTTCTCACCCTTGGCCTGCCCCCACCATGCCCCACCCCTCAGTCAGGGTAAACAGAATAGGCACTCATATACAATGGAATTTAAGAACTGGAAACAACTTCTGCAATTTTTAGAGAAAATAATCAGTTTTAAAATTTCAAAAAGCACTAATTTGTAGAATGCTTTTGTTCTTTTTTTATTTTAATCTTTTTTTCCTCTATTGATTCGAGAGAGAGAGGAAGGGAGAGGGAGAGAGAGACAGAAACATCTATGAGAGAGTACACTGATTGGCTGCCTCCTGCATGAGCCCCCTCCCCCTGCACAACCTGGGCACGTGCCCTGACCAGGAATCAAATCAGCAACCTCCTGGTCCATGGGCCGATGCTCAGCCACTGAGCCACACCGGCAAGGCAGAATGCTTTTTTTCTTAAGCCATTTTATAAAAATAGAATTTTCGAGAGTTCACGAACAAAGAAATCCACAGACCTTTCTGCCTCTTACCTTGCCTGGATCCTGGATGCTTAAGGAGAAGTCATGACACAGTCATTGTAGGAACTCATGGGAAAGAACAACTTGTAGAGAAAAATGACCCTCAGTTTCTTATAAAAATTGATTAGGGAGACTCTGAACTTTAAACTTAAAAATATCTATCTAACTATCTCAGAATTATTCCCAAGCTCAAAAATAAATAGGTTTTGCTTCTTTTAGGTTGTTTCTGGTCAAAAGGACAACCCAAAGCCAGCGAGCAACAGAAAACCATTAGAGGACTAATCTCTCAAATTATTTGAACATGGACAGTATATAATTTAATCCTCATAATAAACTTGTAAAGACAGGGCAGGAGTTATAACTCCATCTCAAAATGGTCAGAACAAGGTGGACTGACTTGCCTGAGGCCACAGAGTAGCCAAGTAAGAGCTAGAACCTAGGTCTTCTGACTCAGAGCCTGACATGCTATCATCTATAACAGACCATTTAGTTCCCATATAAATGACTAACCTTCCAAACTGGAACATCAACTTTCTCAGGAAAGGGCTTGTGTATACTTCTTGTCTTCCCTTATACCCCACGTGCCTAGCACAGGGCTCAGCAAAATAAAAACATGATTGCTCTTTAAAATCAGCTCTTGATTACCAGATGTATAGATGCTATAGCACATCTCACAATAAATACATAGTGCATTTTTGGCATCACCTGAGTGGCAAGCTCAGACAACTCTGGATATTTCTTCTAGGTGTCATCTTGTTACCAATTGCTGTTTTTCCAAGCTACTCAATGATCAAGTCACTGGTTGGATCTAGTTCCTCCTTTCCTGTGATAGATGTGCACAGCTTGAGAAGAACAGCAAGTAGATCATATCCATTTGGGGTTACTTACAAGTGGGAGAGCCCTTAGTTCAACTGGTTAGTTGGTGAGGGTTTACAGCCCTTTCATCCCTCCCTTCAGTACTTCTGAAGGCCTGTACATAGGACATGCTAAGCTGAAACACATAAACAAAACCCCCACTGTCTTCTCAAACAGAGGTTGAAAGTAGCCCTAGACATCTCCACAATTGTGAACTTCCCAAGAGCAATAACCATGCCTCCAATAGTGTAAATCTTACGGCTCCTGGCACAAAGCAGTTACTCAATAAATACAGAATAAATGAACCCCTCCAAATTCATTTGAAGAAGATATAACTTTCCCAGTGTCACACAAAGCATATTTGTATATAAATAAATTGATTCTTAACTCTGGCTTAACATATGTTCCTTTTTCTAAATAGGGTTAACATTTAAATGTTTTATTAAAGTATAGCTAGCATACAGTATTATATTAGTTTCAAGTGTATAAAATAATGATTTTATATGTATATACTTTATGATGTGATTACCGCACTAAGTTGTAGTAACCACCTATCTGGTACCATGCCAAGTTATTACAATATTATTGACTATATTCCTTGTGCTGTATACTATATATTTATAGCTTATTCATTTAACTGGAATTTTGTACCTCTTATTCCCCATTTACCTTTTTCACCCACACCCACACCCTCCTATCTGGCAACCAAGAGTTTGTTTTCTGTATCTATGGATCTATTCTTGTTTTGGTCCATCAATAGATGAATGGATAAAGAAGATGTTGTGTATGTATACACAATGAAATATTACTTAGAAATAAAAAAGAATGAAATCTTGCCATTTGTAACAATATAACAATATGAATGAACTTAGAGGGTATTATGCTAAGTGGAATAAGTCAGAGAGAGACAAATACCATAATTTCACTTATATGTGGAATTTGGAAAATAATTCAAATAATGTTAGCATTTTTAAAAAGGTACGTTCCTTATTTTATTCAAAATAATGATTTAATGGTAGAAATTGTGGCTGGCTTAAGAAAGGTAATAAATTGGCAGTTGTCTCCCCTAGGTAGGACTGGCTGTAATTGGAGGTCCCCTATGAAAGTGTTGCTAATGATCATTTAGTGAGACTGTGCATTGTCCTTCAGAGATAGGGATCCCTGGAGGTTGGGTCATCTACTGCTGTCCATCATTTTGGCAGCCCTTTTGTTTTGACAACTGTTTCAATGTATTTTATGAGTGATTTCTCAGTGTTGCTATCTGGGTTCGGTTAGGAGGTGTGTCTCTAGTTCCCTGATAATTGGAGCAGGGAGGGTATTTATCCCTGGGACTTAATTGGCACTGTAAACCATGCCCTGGCTCATTCAATGTCCTAAGTTGCCTCAAGAAAGGGCAAAAAAATTATTCATACCTAACACATTAACTGTGAGAATGCCTTGATTGTTGCCATCAAAATCTGGGGGATTGTTAACATCGCAGGTGTAGGTACCACTATCTTCTGGTTGCATATGGAAAATAGTGATGGATGCGTTATCTGGCTCGTTGGACACTTCAATTCGATCTTTAAATCTCCCAATGGATGCAGCTTGTCCACCTTCAGAATAGTAAATCTAGGACAGAAAAATGAGAGAAATGAGAACTGGAGAGTGTCTGGGGCGAAGATAAACTACCTGGGGGCTCCCTCTATCTAAAGTTACCTTCTTTGATTAGCAGCATATTTCCCCCCAGCAGGAACAGGTCCCTGTGGCAAAGGTTTTGCAACTCAGTGGAGCACTTTAGCTTTCTCACAGCTGTGCACAGCCATTACCTCACTTGTGCTTAAAGCAGCTTTGTAATATCATCAGAGACATATGCCTGTCTTACAGTAGACAGCTGAAGCTGACAGGATTCAACTCTTAAGCTTAGGTTAGAAGATCAAAGTGCTCACCTGATGAGTCTACTTGGATGAAATTCATACAGGATACAGATGCCTGATGGGAAATCCAAAACCATTATTTTCCCCTCCCACTTTATAATGTTTTAAATTTGAATTTATTTATTCAGTGGGACTGTCTGGACTATCTGGTTTCCCTGAAAGTTAGAATATTCATGCTTCTTTCATACACACATACTCCTTTGGTTAAGCAAACTTGATTTCACCCTGTGAGATTAACATTTCAGAGCAGACAGACCCCTGATAAATCATCTGGTACCATTTCCTCATAATGGTGGTGTAAGAGTAGAACAAAATAATCCAGAAAAGGGCCTAGAAAGTGTGGCAGGAAGCAGAACTGGAATTATTATTTCAATAAGGGTATTCAAACCAAGAAAGATTAAATGACTTATGCAAAGCCACAAGGACTTTTATTGTTATTATTCAGTACACTTAAGAAAGATCTAAAATCTAGTCCCATCTTTATTTAAGAACATGGATATTTATATCACAATGACAACTGTGGGAACAGCATGGTGAGGTACAGGCCTGGTCTCTGAGTCAGAGGACCTGGGTTTTAGCCACAGATCCACCTCTGTGACAATGTCAGGGGACGTGGCCTCTGGTCATGCCTCCACGGCAACCTCCTTTGTGGTAAGAAGCAAAATTATTTAATCTTTCCAACATTTAGTTTCCACATCTGAATAAAGAATCAGAACAATGTTCTCTTAAGTACGATATGTATTCCGCGAGTACAGGCACATAAGTTGATTTAGGTGGTACATAAATGAAAACTTATTAGAAAGAGATATATCTAGCACATAAAATTTGTGACATCAGGAATATTATTGCTTAGGGTGAAACTAAGATAGATAGAGATTCCAAAATGGCAGCAGAGTGAATGGAAGCTACACAGACAATTTCCCAGGACCAAACTGGAATTACAATGAAAATAAAGACAAATCGTCAGGAAAAAGTAACAGAAAAGCAGCTTGCGAGGACCATATAACCAGGAACACCAAATTGATCCTGGCAGGATTGTGGAGGTGCAAGAGAAGGGCTGGGAGCCCATGGATATCAGTGTTCTTAGCTGTGAGCAGCAACCTTGGGGTTAAACTCCCAAGGGGCTCCACAGCACAGAGAACCGGGACAGAGCAAGAAAATAGTCACAGCCACTCACTTTGGGCTCCGGCAGAGGGAGGAAAGACTGGGCTGGAACTGTGTGGGGACACTCAGGATTTGGAGGGTGCTCAGAGCTTTTGCAGAGTTTCAGCCACACAGGTTGGTGGTCATCTTACTTCTTCCCAGGGCTCTGGGAAGAGGCAGTGGCCACTTCCTTAGAGATTCAACCCCACCTGATGGGCCAATGACATGCAAACTGAGGCTCATTAACAACCAGTATCTACCCCACCCTCGGAAAATCCCCTTACACTGAACACCTGAGGTAGTTTTTCATTAAACCAAAAACCCAAGGCTCTTCAAGTAACCGTGACTAATAGCCTCCATGCAAAAATCTAGAGGATAACTGAACTTTCCTGGGCTTGCAGCTCCACCAAGGAAAGTAAGACTTGACAGTGGTGTTCAACATGGGTCCTCCCTCACTCATCCAAACTCAGGAGAGGGAGCCACAAACAACAGAACACCAACACCCACAGGGAAAATTTGGCAGGCTCCAAAACCCACTGTGATAGCCAAAATGGTGAAACAAAGAAACAAATACCAAATGAAAAACCAAGAGACCTCTACCAAAGATGAGATAAATGAAACCCAGATAAGCAAGTTAACAGAGCTAGATTCAGAGCCATGATCTTGAGGAAGTTCAACAACATGAGTAAGAATATCAACACCATGAGTAAAGACATAGAAACATTAAAAATCAACAAATTGGAAATTAAAAAATACCAAGAAGAAATGAAGAATGACATAGCAGAAATAAAGAACACATTGGAAGGTTTAAACAGCAGAGTAGAGGAAGCTGAGGATCGGATCAGTGAATTAGAAGACAGGGTAGAAAAAATCAAGCAAGCAGAAAACCAAAAGGAAAAAACAATTAAAAAACAGGAAGACAGCTTAAGAGAATTGTGGGACAACAGGAAATGTAATAATATTTGCATCATAAGAATCATCGAAGAAGAAGAAAATGAGCAAGTGTTAGAGAATATATTTGAAGAAATAGTGACAGAAAACTTCCCTAATTTGGTGAAGGAAGGAGTCATTCAAGCTCAAGAAGCACAGAGAGCCCCATAAGAAGAACCTAAACAGGGCCACACCAAGACACATAGTAATTAAAACACCAAAAATTAAAGACAAAAAAAGAATCCTAAAGGCAGCAAGAAATAAGCAACAGGTTACCTACAAAGGAACCCCCATAAGGCTCTCAGCTGACTTCTCAACAGAAACACTACAGGCCAGAAGAGAATGGCGTGAAGTAATCAAGGTTATGAAAAACAAGAATCTGAATCCAAGACTACTTTACCCAGCAAGGCTATCATTCAAAATAGAAGGTCAAATAAAGACCTTCCCAGACAAAAAAAGGCTAAGGGAATACATTAGAACTAAACAAGCACGACAAGAAATTGTAAAAGGACTGCTGTAATTAATAGAATAAATAGAAAGAAAAACAGAACCACACTAAACAAAAATGGCAATAAATAAGTACATATCAATAATCACCTTAAATGTAAATGGATTGAATGCTTTGATAAAAAGACACAGAGTAGCTGATTGGATACAAAAGCATGACTCATTTATATGTTGTTTACAAGATATCCACCTCACAACATAAGACTCATAAAGGTTGAAAGTGAAGGGATGGAAAAATATCTTCCAAGCAAACAGAAAAGAAAAAAAAAAAAAAACTGGGATAGCAATACTCATATTTGATAAAATAGATTTCAAAATAAAGGCCATAACTAGAGACAAAGAAGGCCACTACATAATATTGAAAGGATCTATCCAGCAGGAAGATATAAGCTTGGTAAACATATATGCACCCAATATAGGAGCACCAAAATATATTTAAAATCTTCTGGAGGACTTCAAAGGAGAAATCAATAGCAATACAATCATAGCAGGGGACTTCAACACCCCGCTGACATCACTGGATAGATCCTCTAGACAAATAATTAGCAAGAAAAAACAAACAAACAAACAGAGACTCTAAATAAAGCACTAGACCAAATGGATTTAATAGATATCTAAAGAGAATTACACCCCAAAACTGCAGAATTCACATTCTTCTCAAGTGCACATGGGACATTCTCAAACATACACCACATGTTAGGAAACAAACTGAGTGTCCACAAGTTCAAGAAGATTGATATGATATCAAGCATCTTCTCAGATCACAATGTCATGAAACTAGAAATCAATTGCAACAAGAACATGCTAAGACATTTGAACACATTGAGGCTAAATAGCATGTTATTAAACAATGAATGGGTCAAGGAAGAAATTAAAAATTTCCTGGAGACCAATGAAAATGAACACACGACAATACAAAATCTATGGGATGCAGCAAAAGTAGTTCTGACAGTGAACTACTACGGGCCTACCTCAAGAAGCAAGATGAATTTCTAATAGACTATCTAACCTCACAACTTAAAGAACTAGAAAGCAAACAAAAAGGAAACCCCAGAGCAAGTAGAAGGAAGGAAATAGTAAAGATCAGAGCGGAAATAAATGACATGGAGACCAAAAACAAAAAATTCAAAGAATCAATGAAACAAAGAGCTGTTTTTTTTTTGTTGTTGTTGTTGTTTTTTAAAGATAAACAAGATTGCTGGATCCTCAGCGAGACTTGCAAAGAAACAAAGAGAGAGAACCCAAATACACAAAATCAGAATAAAATAGGAGAAGTGACAACTGACACCATAGAAATACAAAGGATTGTTAACAAATACTACGAACAATTATATGGCAATAAATTCGACAATCTAAGCGAAATGGTTAAATTTCTAGAAATGCATAGTCTCTCAAAACTGGACCAGAAAGAGATTTAACATTTGAACAGACCAGTAACAACTAAGAAAATTGAAGAGGTAATCAAGACTCTCCCAGCAAACAAAAGCCCAGGCCCAGGGGCTTCACAGGGCGGTTTACCAAACATTCAAAGAAGAACTAACACCCATTCTCCTCAAACTATTTTAAAATATTCAAGAAGAAGGAAGACTTCCAAACTCATTTTATGAAGACAGCATAATTCTAATTCCAAAACTAGAAAAAGATACTACAAAGAAAGAAAACTACAGGCCAATATTCCTGATGAACATAGATGCCAAAATCATGAACAAAATACTAGCAAATAGAATCCAGCAATACATCAAAAAATATATTCACCATGACCAAGTGGGATTCATCCCACAGATGCAAGACTGGTACAATATTCGCAAATCAATAAATGTGATACACCACATAAACAAAATGAAGACTAAAAACCACCTGATCATATCAGTACATGCTGGAAAAGCATTCAACAAAGTCCAGCATCCATTTCTGATAAAAACGCTCTGCAATGTGGGAATAGAAGGATCATATCTCAACATAATAAAGGCCATATATGAAAAACCTACAATCAACATCATACTCAATGGGCAGAAACTAAAAGCATTTTTCTTTAGAACAGGAACAAGAAAGGGATGCCTCTATCACCACTCTTATTTAACATAGTAGTGGAAGTCTTAGCCACTGCAATCAGAGAGGAAGAAAAAATAAAAGGGATCCAAATTGGAAAGGAGGAAGTAAAACTGTCATTATTTAGAGATGACATGATATTATACATAGAAAACCCTAAAGACTCCATCAAAAATCTACTAGATTTAATAAATGAATTTGGCAAAGTAGCAGGATACAAAATTAACATCAAGAAATTGATGGCATTCTTATACACTAATGATGAACACACAGAAAGGGAAACTAAAAAAACAATCACATTTACCAATGTGGCAAAAAAAAAATTAAGATACCTAGGAATAAACTTAACCAAAGAAGTAAAGGAACTATTTGCAGAAAACTACAGGACATTGAAAAAAGAAATGGAGGAAGATATAAAAACATGAAAGCACATACCATGTTCATGGATTGGAAGAATTAACATCATTAAAATGTACATAATACCCAAAGCAATCAATAGATTCAATGCAATCCCCATCAAAATACCAATGACATACTTCACAGAACTAGAACAAATACTTCAAAAGTTCATATTGAACCAAAAAGACCCCAAATAGCCACAGCAATCTTGAAAAAAAAAAAGGACAAAGTAGGTGGGATCACAATACCAGATATCAGGTTGTACTACATAGCTACTGTAATCAAAACAGCCTAGTACTGGCACAGGAACAGACATATAGACTAGTGGAACAGAACAGAGAACCCAGAAATGGATCTAAGACATTATGCTCAATTAATATTTGACAAAGGAGGCAAGAACATACAATGGAGTAAAGACAGCCTCTTTAATAAATGGTGTTGGGAAAATTGGACAACTACATGCAAAAAAATGAAACTAGTCCATCAACTTACACCATACACAAGAATAAACTCAAAATGGATGAAAGACTTAAATGTGACTTGCGAATCCATAAAAATCCTGAAAGAAAATGTAGGCAACAAAATTTCAGACATCATATGCATCAGAATTTTCACTGATATATCACCTAAGGCAACAGAAACAAAGGAGAAAATGAACACATGGGACTGCATCAAACTCAAAAGCTTCTGCACAGCAAAGATACAATCATCAAAATGGAAAGGCAATCCACTGTATGGGATAGCATAATTGTCAATGATACATCAGGTAAGGGATTAATTTCCAAAATATATAGAGTGCTCATACAGCTCAATAAAAGGAAGACAAAGAACCCAATTAAAAAATGGGCAGAGGAACTAATTAGACACCTCTACAAATAGGACATACAAATGGCCAAGAGACATATGAAGAAATGCTCAACATTATTAATCATCAGAGAGATGCAATTTAAAACAACAATGAGGTATCACCTCACTCCTGCCAGAATGGCCGCCATCAACAAATCATCAAACAACAAGTGTGGCGAGGGTGTGGAGAAAAGGGGACTCTAGTGCACTGCTGGTGGGAATGCAGACTGGTGCAGCCACTATGAAAAACACTATGATGTTACCTCAAAAAATTAAAAATTGAACTTCCATTTGACCAAGTGATCCCCCTTCAAGGAATATACCCTAAGAAGCCTGAAACACCAATCAGAAAGAGTATATGTACCCCCATGTTCATACCAGCACTATTTACAATAGCTAAGATCTGGGAACAGCCCAAGTATCCATCAGTAGACAAATGGAGTACTATGCAGTGGTAAGAAAGAAAGATCTCGTATCCTTTGAGAGGACATGGAGGTAGCTGGAAAGTATTATCCTAAGTGAAACAAGTCAAGCAGAGAGGACAAATATTACATGATCTCACTTATTTGAGGAATATAATGAACATAACAGTCTGAGGAATAGGGTAGACCCAGAGATGTGGAAGTAGAGTATAGACTGACAATCCTAATAGGGGGTGGTGGGGGGAGGGATGAGATAAACCACAGAACTTATATACATGTATGCATAACAGATTGACATGGACAAAAAAGTTAGGTACGGGGTGGGGGGATGGGGAGGAGGGTGTCAATCGGGGAAAAAAGGAGAAACACCTGTAACAAAAATAAATTAATAAAAATTAAAAAAAACTAAGATAGATATTTAAACATTTTTAAGAAAACAAGCCAGTATATAAAACATTAAATAATACTGCTTGTGTGCACAATTATAACAAAAATCATAAATTCAAGACATGAATGACTGATGCTTTGGAATCACTGATCCCTAAGTTTTCTTCATAATATAGACCAGTGGTTCTCAACCTTCGTAATGCCGCAACCCTTTAATACAGTTTCTCATGTTGTGGCAAACCCCAACCATAAAATTATTTTTGTTGCTATTTCATAACTGTAATTTTGCTACTGTTATGTCTTAGGCCACCCCTGTGAAAGGGTCCTGCAACCCCCAAAGGGGTTGCAATGCACAGGTTGAGAACTGCTGATATAGACAGTCTATGTACATACTTTGTTAGTTTCATACAAATGTGTATAATTGAAATGATATTTGTTATTCAATAAACAGTTAATGTCCTGATCCAGTGGAACTAATTAATATTTTCATAAAATCTACTTGAAAAGCCTATGGTTCATTTAATTCACTCTCCTCACTTTATGGAAGAAATTGAAGTGAAGAGAAGTTTACAGTTGAACAGTTCTAGAACCTAGTTCTTCTAATTCCTTTTCCAGTGCTCCTTACCTTAATAGGCTAATGCCAGAGGAAAGGTAATTGGCAAACCAAAAGATATTGTCTAGAAAATTCAAAAGTAGTGTCCTTCAAACAGAAAGTCAATATATTTTAAAACTAAAGCAGAAAGGTAGATTCTGAGGGAAAATTCAAAGAAAAAATTATATTTAAAGAGATAGCTTGTCTGTCTCTTCCAGTTCTCTAACATCAACTAGCTTTCTTTCCTGACATATAAATGAGTTATTTATAATTCAATTCATCCATTCACACCTACTGAAATTACTAACTTTTGCCCCTAGAGGGGTCTTGTTTTACTGACAAACCAGAAGGCCAGTGTTAAGGTATCCAAGTCAGCCAGGAGGAAGTTCAACTCGTCAAATGTCTATTCCCTTCATTTAACACCCAAGATATCCAGCTTTCCATTTACTAGCCAGCATTGGGCTTATTTACTTTCTAATCAACAATTAAAGACCCTGTGGACTCTTACCTGGAACACAGCCTGAAGTCCATCAAGGAAGCAAGTCCTTTACAACTTCAACATCTGGCAGGTGCCCCTGCTCCCAGGAAGACTGGGGGTAGGGCAGTGTGTTTTATACTGAGGTTTGAAGACATCACAATGAAATATGACATCAGTTTTGCCTATGACTCAGAGTAAATCTCAGAGGATCTCTAGGTGAAATGACCTTGTTTCTGCAGAGATCAGGGGCCAAGAGTGTGTGTTTTATGCCAAGACTAGGACATGAAAATAAGTCATTAAAAGTCTCCCAGTTGGGCAAGAATCAAGGCGAAATGATCAAATAATCATGAGGCCTCAACTTGTAACTTCTCTATGAAAAGGACCTTCACCAACCCTTCTATCCTAGCTCCTTACACTATAGCTTATATTTTGCCCTCTCATAAATAATACTAAAGGGTGTCAGGGACAGGATAGGGTAAGTAGAGAGAACAATAGAGCCCTAAATGGTAAAGGGCTTGGTCTCAGGTTGCTGTGTAAGAAGGAAAGTGTCCAGAGCTACTCAGTGGCCAGATACATAGATAAAGGGACTTTCTGTTAGGGGAAGTCCACACTGTCACACTGTCCTTATAAAGAAAAAAGAATAAAATGTTTTCCTTAACCTGCTTATCTAATCATGTAGGAAGGACTGCAACTTGATTCCATTTTCCACAAAAGAATAAGTTTTTTAAAAACCAAAGCTGAACAATGATCAAGGCGTGGCCATGACCCTGTGATGCTTTTACACTTTTCAAAGAAAGTATATGGTCAATTTACAGGTTAAAGTGATTGAGGTTCAGGAAAAGCCATGGATGTTCAATAAGCCACATCTTTGGCAGACAGGGATGGGGGGGTCTGCTTTAAGGAAATCCATCCAAGTGATTCCTTAAGTGGTACTTATTCATTTAATGCCCACTCACCCTTTGTGGTTGTGTTTATGGCAGACTTCCCTACTTTCCCTCCAGGGTCCTCTCTGTCTGTTCATTGGTGATGTTAGAGGCTAAATGCGGAATCATAATAACATATTTGATATAAGACCCCTGAGAGATCACTTAGTCATGATTTCTGAGGTCGAGGAGCCTTATGGAGCCAAATGGATATGAAAATATGGTAAATGGCTGGGAGGAATGACTAGGGGATAGTGTTAAGATCAGAGAGTTGTGGGGCCTGTGGTGAACAAGGGATCCAATACAATCAAGATTTTCAAAGTGTGGAAACAAACAAAATACTGGGTTGGCCATCCAACATGCATATACTGACCAAATCAGGCCCAGAGTCCTCTAGTTTGCAACCTCTGATTCATCCTCCTATACTACAGAAAAGGACACTAAGACTCCTCCAGGAAGTGATTTTCCCAAGGTCACACAATTTATAGTCAGACCTGGAATTCAGACCTCCCGATTCCCACTGAACATATTGGAATGGCACTTACAATTCTGACTTAGGCAAGGAAGATGATCCCCAGGCAACCTTCCCTTTTTGGGGCTATTCCATCCCCTACTCCAGCCTGACCCTTCTTCTGCCAACTGCTGCTATTCATTGGCATGATGCTTCTTCCCAAGCCGAGTATGTTCACCACACGATGCATTCAATGTCTGCCAGCTGCAATAACAGCCTTTCCTCTCCTACTGTGCCAAGTTCCTATTCACATGAGGCCATGCAGCTAGGAGCCAGATTTGTCAAAAAAGATTCTTTCTTCAGCTTCATGACACTGCTCTCTAATTAGAGGCCGGAGTATAAACAAAAGGTTTGAAAGAATTGAGTCTGCTTTCTGTTTGAGTCTGAGTTGCAGTTAATGTGTTTAGCATTCAAAGCTGATTTTGTCGGTTCTTTTGGAAATGTGGAGGGCATAGAAGTACACAGCAAACCACCCATTCTTTCCCCTCCAGGTTCTTGCTTTCCTGCACTGTTCATAAAGGGCTGAGCCACAGAAGCAGGGTGAGTGTAGGGTAGCAATGGTTTCAAGCCCAGAATTTTCTCTGGACTGTACTAGGGGAGCTGAGATTTCACACAGAAGAAATGTAACCAGCAGATTATGGAAAAAAGTTGTCCACACTCTATATGTGCTGGGGAGATGAGGATGGCAAAGGGTTTCTTTCACTATGGATATTTTAGAAAAGTAAATATTGTTTGAGAGACCCATGCTAAGTAGGATCAATGCCTGTTCTATTCATAGACAGCGGAGGTCTCTGGAGTTTCACCAATGACTGGCTGGGTGGAAGAGGAGGCCACTGTTGTGATCAGAGGGGCACCAGACCACCCAAAACTTCCATGCTAGCTTGCCTGTCCTGGAAACTAGATTCTTCAACTAAGATTCCCTACTGAGGAAGTGATCAACTGAAGCTGTCCATGTCTTCCAAGAGGAAAGCTTCTCTAAGAGGAGGACCATGCTAATGAATATCATGGCCTCTCTGGCTGGAAGATTTGTGGGATACTTCTGTAGATCTCATTCACCAAAGGAACCCCCCTAGAGGAGATAGCCAATAAGAAATAACATCCTCCCATGGGTATTGAGAAACACTAGGCCTTGGAGTCAATTGCTCCTTTGTAACAATGATTTGGAGAGAGGAGGAGAATATGAGTGTATGATAAGAGTTGGTTACTGCCCTGCTCAACAGGGCAGCAATAAGGCCTTGAGCCTTTTGGAGGAGGCTCAAAAGAATTCCAGACATGGGCATGAGAAGGCAAACTCAGGGGTTTGTGCTTATCTGTATTGTTACCAAACTCAGATCCTCCCTTCCCATTCCTAAAAGCTAGCGCCATTGCCTTACAGACTCCAAACAATGAAGTGGTCCAGTATTACACCAATAGGTGTTCTTACCTGAGAGGTCCAGCTACATCTTCCCCGATCGTCTCTTGCATACGCCATTTTTAGACACTGACTGACTGCCTTTTCCTCCATACCCTCGGTATTGAGGCACGGGCTGTGCTGTGTTTGAGCAGAAATGGGTGGATCTGAGAGCCGAATGCTAAATGGTATACAGCCACATCAACCCAGGAGTTGAATTGAATCACTCAGTGGTCAATCTGGCAACATCTTACTCCCATAAATCACAGAATTTTCTAATAACACAGCAGTCTCCTTTTATCATCCTCCAAAAATCCTACCAGCCATTCCTAGATTAACATACAAATTCTCTACAGAATTCTGAATGCATGGAAGTGCTCAAAGAGGAAAAAAAATTCAAGTAGAAGCCAAATTTTTATTTTGGAAAATGCCATCTCAAGGGAAGATAGCTGCAACCACTTTGTTGAGCAGGTACTCTGTTCAAGGATAAGGAATAAACAGAGAAGGGGCCTGACCCCTCCCACACAGGGACCTGGAAATCAGTGAAACTGGAAACCAATTCTGGGCCAGGATTCCCCCGAGTTCTGTCCCACTTACCAGCTGTACTAAGTGTTTCTTGTTGCGATGGGTTCCCTAGTGCCCATGATCCGGGGATGTGGATGGGATAAGAATTTTTCAAAATCACCGTTTTTGCGAATAGTGTTGCTGATAATAATAACTCACATTCATTGAATGGTTACTATGTAGAAAGTTTCCTAGTGCTTCACAAGCATCATCTCATTAAATATTGCAGCATTATTCACAGTAGACAAGACATGGAGACAACCAAAGTGTCCTGTGACAGAGGATTGGATAAAGATGTGGTACGTAAACACAATGAAATACTACTCAGTCATAAGAAAAGACAAAATACTGCCATTTGCGACAAGATGGATGGATCTTGAGACTATTACACTAAGTGTAATAAAGTCAGTCAAAGAAAAGCTAAGAACCATATTATTTCACTCATATGTGGGATATGGAACTGAAACACATGGACAAAAACAGCAGTGTAGTGGTTGCCAGAGGGAGGGGATGGGACATGGGGGATGAAGTGCACCTAATATATGGTGACAGAAAATGATTTGACTTTGGGTGGTGGACACGTAGTGCAATATACAGATCATGTATCATAGAAATCTACACCTGAAACCTATATGATCCTATTAATCAATGTTACCCCAATAAATTTAATAAAAATTTAAAAATGAAAAAGATATTCACAGTAAACCTATGAGGTAAGTAAGTAACCCCCTTTTACAGATGGGAAAACTGATTCTCTGAAAGGTCATCCAGCCAGCAAGTAAATAGAAGGACAAGGAGTAGAACTAACATCCATCAGAAGGTTTCCACTGGGGCTCCAAAATTGCTCATTTGGAAAAGCAGAGAGAACATGCCTACAGTGTATGGAGGAAAATGGGAAGGAATTCAAGTTCTCTGGATGTAGAGACCGAAGGATAGTTAGAATGGAGATCTTCCTGGAGCAAGGAAGGGGAAGGGAAAGTTTGCCTTTTTTGGAAGTGATTTTCACTGTCTCCAAGCCAAGAGCTGTCCCTCCTCCACCCTGTCTTCCAAGTGGCTAAAGGACACAAATAGCACAGGCCCCATGCTCTTCAAGAAACACCTAGAATATTTTATGATGAAGGAGCATTTTTTCACTGATCAAGTAGTTCAGTGCAGAAAACCTCCTTTAATTTGGCTATCCCCAAAGAGTAGATAACTTAAATTATTTGCCCTGACTATATCAGACATTTTGAAGAATGAGGTAAATGACAAGTAAATAAGCTACTTAATAAATACTTATTTGGGCCGGCTGGTGTGGCTCAGTGGTTGAGCGTTGACCCATGCACCAATAGGTCACCAGTTTGATTCCAGGTCAGGGCACATGCCCAGGTTGTGGGCCAAATCCCCAGTGGGGGACATGCAGGAGGAAACTAATTAATGTTCTATCTCGTCAATGTTTCTATCTCTCTCTCCCTCTCCTTTCCTCTCTCTCTAAAATTAATAAAGGGAAAAATTTAAAATACTTATTTGTTAATAGATTTCCTTTCTAAAGTTGCTCTAAGAGATGTCCTGAGCTCAAGCTACAGTCAGTTCAACAACCTATACCTTCTTCATCTGTATTTCCAGGTCTAGAAAAAACTCATCGTTGGCCAAAAGATCATTTGAACCTGCATCTCTGAGCTCCTCACTAACCACATAGTTCAACTAAGAGGTGAGCTTGTAAATTCAAGTGTCAGAGAAGGCATGAAGAAGAATTTGTGTTTATGAATTCAGACTGCTCTGGCCTGGCCTCCAGGCAGTTGAAGACATCTTGATTTGAGGACCAAATATTTTAAAAAAATTAAATATATATTATCAAGTTCTCTCTAAATTCAGCCCCTACTGGCAAAATGAGAAGGACTTTAGGCTTACAGAGGAAGAATATACTGAAATAAAACTAGTTAGGCATGTAACTTTTAGAAAGTAAGAAACATCACATGATTATTGTCATCCACAATCTAACAGAGCAGCCTTCTCTCTTATTTGACTGCAACATGTGAGGTCTTGGGTCAGGATGTTTTGGATGATGGAAACTGGTGGATTTATGCTGCTGCTGCTGCTGCTAATGTTGGTAACAGTGTTTACAGGGGTAAAAACTTACAGGACTTTATATTCTTTTCCAAGTATTGTTACATACTGTGTATGAGTTGATTTCCCATGAGACATATAGAAGAGTATTGCTGTTATACCATATTTTAAGAGAGGCACAGAGTGATTCAGATACTTGTTTAAGATAACCAGTAATGAACAAAATTATTGAACTTTGACTAGAGGGTGGAATTGATTAAATCTCCTCTTGAATGATGTTTCCTGCTAAACAAGTGTTCAGGGCCTCTGGTGAAGAGATAACTCAGCACCTCCAAAAGACTAGTGATGACTGAAGCAACCCTGGCCAAGGTGTAACTTCTCCAAGCTAACATCCTTCTTTTTCTTCACCCCTGCCCTGGGCCTCCTCCAGCCCACTTAATTGGCTCTCCCTCTTTTTCTACTAATCAAAATCCTTCCTTTCCTTCAAGGCCAAACTCAGATACATCCAGCTATTCCAAACCACTTTTATTTGTCTCTTCTCTGAATTCCTTGTTTCGGATCATACATCATTTTGAAAATCTGATGAAAGCTATAGATCTTTTCCCTCAAGGGATATGTGTTGGCATATGTACTTGTACCCTAATGCACACACACAGAGACACACTTTGAGTATACAATTTGAATCCTTGGGCTAATTTAAAGATGCAATTACCCTTAAGGTCAGATAGAGAAAACCTGGGAACAGGCAGCTTGCTGGTAGAGTCATTTTCATTTGACTTTCATACTCTCTCTTCTGGAAACTTCTCCCCCAAGACTCTAGCCTACCCCTCCTATCCTCTATCCTCTAGCTTCCTGCTGTCTTTGATTACCTAGAGTTCATCACTACTTAGCCTTCTCCACCCATCTGGGACTCTCATTCCATCAGAACTCAGTCTGGTGCAATGAGCTAGTTCACCTGAGAGGCAGATCCCAGATATTAAGTTTGACAGAGATCTACAGGTCAATTAGGACATGAAGTTGAACTAGGGTCTTCTGGAAATAGTGAGAAAGATTTAAGGGGGAGGAGATCATTTCAGAACTGCTTATTTCACCTATGAGATATACAGTTTCTGTCTACTCTGGAATACCTGATATATTTGATGTTGACTTACACAGAATTGAGATAACAGTCTATACCTGAATATGAAGAGAGGACAGAGGCCAATTCACTTACATGATGGTATTCCCTAAACAACTATCTTTAAATTCTTTGTATCTGAGGTTTTGCCACTGTTGTCACCGGCTTACCATTACTTCATAGATAGACTTCAACAGTTTATGTCAGAACTAATAAAAGGGAATAGTTTAGGAATAAAGTTCTTACAGTAATCGGCTGCGACTCCTTATTATTGTGGAGTGACCACTGAATAGAAAGATTATCCCGGGAGGTCACAGTGCTGGTGTAGGTGCAGACGAGAGTGACATTAGATCCAACAGTCACATTCACAACTCTGTTTGGGATGGTCACTTGCACCAAAATAACTTGACCTGAAAAGATAATCATCAAAATGGTAATGGTACACACTCACATTCTGATTATAGTTTTTCATTACAAAACACTTTCAATTACATCTTATTTGAGGAATCCAAGGTGAAAAGGAGAAGGCAGAAAAAACCATATTAAAAAACAGAGCAAGCAATTGGCATGGGGTAGGGCAGTCTTTAACAAATTACTTTGTGAAGATATTCAAATTCTATATGATGGTGAGGTGGTAGCACTGAACTGGGAATTTCTTCTGTGTAAGGATGCCTTGAGCAGAGGTCTTTAAAATGCTGTTCAGAGACCCACAAAGGTCCTTGAGTATGGAGAAAAACCATTCTAGTTTTCCAAGAACTTTGGGGTCCCTTGGGTACGGTACTTTCCATTTTAAAACCAGGCAAGTCTCAGGCAAGCCATACTGGTTTGCTAGGATGTTCAGTGCTTAAACCAGAAAAGTCCCAGAAAAACCATGGATGAGTTTGTTGTCATTATCTCTAAGCCATTTTGTTAGACTAAAAGATCAAAATTATATTCATAATAATATTTAGATTTTTTCAGTGTCATCCTTTCATAAGTGTACAATAAAGTGTTCTAGAAGCCACATGATAGGTAATGATGTCATTGCTCTAGAAACTAATGGAATGTGTGCCTGTATATTTTTGTTTTTAATTTATTTTTTGTTTTATTTGCGAATACTGTAAATATAGGTAGAAATAACCCACATGGCAAAAATTCTTTGGGGTTCCCAATAATTTTAAATTGAAAATTGTATAGAATTAAATCAATATACATAAACACAGTACAAGTAAAAATGGAACAATATAAGTAAGATCAGTGGATTGTGTCAATGTCCTGCTTGTGATATTATACTATAGTTTTATAAAATGTTACCATGGGGGGTGGGGTTTTGTAAAGTGTACATTAAATCTCTGTCTCCTTAAAAATTTTAAGGACTACCAGATCTATGTCCCATATTTTATTATTGATATTATTTATGTCTTATCTGTTTTTATTTTTACCAGTCTTGCTAGAGGCTTGCCAATTTTAGTTATTGATTTTTTTCTATACATCTCTTTGTATAGAACACCACTCAGTAGCAGCAGAATATACCCCCCCCCCAACCAAGGACCCACAGAACATTTACCAAGATAGACCATGTGCTTGGTCATTAAACAGACATCTAAAAATGAACCATATTTTTATTTTATTTTATTTTCTCTATAGTTTTCTTATTATAATTCCATTGACTTCAGCTCTTAATTATTTCTTTCTTTCTGCTTGTTTTGGGATCATTTTGTCCTTCTTTATCTACATCCTTGATGTTGAAACTTCAATTAATGATGAGACATTTCTTCATTTCAAATGTAAGCATTCAATATTATAAATTTCTCTCTCAGCAGCTACATGTTACATATTTCTATATGTTATAGTTTCATTTTCATTCAGTTTATATACGTTTAAAATTTTTTCTTTGTGATTTCATTTTTGATCCATAGATTATTTAGAAATGTGTTGTATAATTTTCAAGTGTTTAAAGAATTACTTATTGTCTTTCTGTTCTTGATTTCTATTGTGACTGCATTTTGTTCAGAGAATAGACCCTGTATGATTTCAAATTTTAACACATTTTTTATGTCTGTTTAATGGCCAAGCACCTGGTCTATCTTGGTGAATGTTCTGTGGGTCCTTGGTTGGGGGGAGTGCATTCTGCTGTTATTGAGTCATGTTCTATACAAAGAGATGTCCTTTAAAACATTATGAATACTCACCAAGAGAGACCAAGTTGAGGGACATAAAACAAACCTTAACAAATTTAAAAGAATAGAAGTTATACAATGTCTGCTGTCAGACCACAATGAGATTAAAGTAGAAATCAATTATAAAATAATTACCAGAAAGTCCCAAAGTACATGGTGATTAAATAACTTACTTTTTTGTGTGTGGGGGGGGACATGCTCCTATCGGGAACCGAACCCAGGACTCTCTGGTCCGCAGGCCGACGCTCCAACCACTGAGCCAAACCAGCCAGGGCTAAATAACTTACTTTAAAATAACAAATGTGTCAAGAAGAAATCTCAAGAGATATTTTAAAATATATTGAATAACTGAAAATGAAAACACCACTTATCAAATTTTATAGTGTGTATCAAAAGCGGTCCTTAAAGGAAAAGTTATACCATTGAATACATATCTAAAATCAATCATCTAAACTTGCACCTTAGGAAACTAGAAGAAAGAGAAAACGAATTCCAAAGCAGGCAGAACAGAAATAATGAAAACTAGAGCAGAAATCAATGAAATCAAAAAACAAGAAATCAATAGAGAAAACGAATAAAACTAAAATGAGTTATTTGCAAAGATCAATAATATTGATAAGACTCTAGCCAAGCTAACTAAGAAGAAATACAAAGGACACAAATTACTAATATGAGAAATGAAAAAGGGTAGTCACTACTGGTTCTATGAATATTCAAAGGATAGAAATGCAGGAACAACTCTACGCCCACAAATTCAATAACCTAGTGAAATAGACCAATTTCCCGAAAGATACAATATTCTGAAACTCACATGAGGGGAAGTAAACAATTTGAACAGGCCTATATCTATTCTATATCTATTAAATAAATTGAATGAATAATAAATAACCTTCTAGAGGAGAAAGCACCAGGCCCAGATGGGTTCATTGGTGAAATTTAACAAATATTCAAGGAAGAAATTATACCAATTCTCTACCATCTCTTTCAGAAGCTAGAACAGAGGCAATACTTCCTAACTCATTCTGTAATGGCCACATCACCCTAACACTAAAACCAGACAAAGACAATACAAGAAAAGAAATCAATATATCTCATGAACATAGATGCAAAATCCTCAATAAAATATAACAAATCAAATTTTAAAAAATATTTTAAAAGTTCTATACTACTACGAAGTAGAATTTATCCAAGGTATGCAAGCCTGGTTCAACATTTGAAAATAAATTAATGTAATCCATCACAGCAACAGGCTAAAGAGAAAAAAAAAATTACATCATCATATCAATAGATGCAGAAAAAGTATTTGACAAAATCTAACACCAACTTGTGATTTAAAAAAAAACAAAAACAACAAAACACCTCTCAATAAACTGGGAATAAAAATAGAGAAAAAATTTCTCAACTTTATAAAGGACATTTACAAAATACCTAGAGCTAACATTGTACTTAATGATAAAAAAAAAAAAAAAAACTAGCTTTCTTAATGAAGATCAGGAAGAAGGCAAGGACATCACTTATATCATTCCTTTTCCACCTCATAGTGAAAGTCTTAGCTAATGCAGTAAGACATGAAAAGGAAATAAAAGATACACAGATTGTGAAAGAAAGTACAAGTAACTTAATTGTCTATGTAGAAAATCCAAAAGAATCAACAACAACAGCAAAAAACTCCTGAAACTAATAAGTGATTATAGAAAGGTTTCAGGATACAAAGTTAATGTACAAAAGTTTATTGCTTTCCTATATACCAAAAATGAACAAGTGAAGTTTGAAATTAAAAACACAATACGATTTACATCAGCACCCTTCAAAATGAAAGACTTCATTGCAAATCTAACAAAATCTCCACATGATCTGTATGGGAAAAACGAAAAAAAAACTCTGATGAAAGAAATTGAAGAAAAACCTAAGTAAGTAGAGAGATATTCCATATTTATGGATTGGAGGACTCAATATTATCAAGATGTCAGTTCTTTCTAACTTCATCTATAGACTTAATTTAGCTCCAATCAATATCCCAGCAAGTTATTTTGTGGATATTGACAAATTTATTTTAAAATTTACATGGAAAGCCAACACAATATTGAAGAAGAAGAACAAAGTTGGAGGACTGACACTATCCACCTTCAAAACTTCCTAGAAAGCTATGATATGGCAATCAAGACCATGTAATATTATTAAAAAATAGATAAATAGATCAATGGAACAGAATAGAGAGCCTAGAAATAGACCCAAATAAGTATAGTCAACTGATCTTTGACATAGGAGCAAAGGCAATACAATGGAATAAAGATTATCTTTTAAACAAATGCTCTGGAACAACTTGATGTCCAACTTGATGTGTAAAAAACAAATCTAGACACAGACTTCACACCTTTCACAAAAATTATCTCAAAATAGGTAACAGATCTAAGAGTAAAAAGCAAAACTATAAAATTGCTAGAAGATAACATACAAGAAAATCTAGATGATTTTGGGCTTGATGATGACTTTAGGTACAAAACCAAAGGCACAATACATGAAAGAAAAAATTGATAAGCTGGACTTTATTAAAATTAAAAATTTTTGTTCTGAGAAAGATAGTATCAAGAGAATGAAAAGACAAACTACAGACTGGAAGAAACTATTTTCAAAAGACATATCTGATAAAAAAAAAACAACAACAACCTGTTATCCAAAATGTACAAAGAATTCTTAAAGCTGAATAATATGAAAACAGGCAATCAGACTAAAAAATGGACCAAAACCTTAACAGACATCTCACCAAAGATTTTATATATATATATATAAGAGTATAAAAGATACTCCACATCACAAAAATTGAAAACACTGACAACACTGAATGCTGGTGAGGATGTGGAGCAACAGGAACTCTCATTCATTGCTGGTGGGAATGCATACCTAATACAGTGACAATATAATTCAGAGTTAAGAGCTGTATATTCCCTGATGAACTTTAAAAAAATATTACATCATTCAGTTAGTGCACATTACTTAAACCTCTGAGTTCACCCTCTAGCCCAGCATTAGGTAATAGAACTTTTTATGATAATGGAAATATTCTATCTCTGTACTGTCTAATTCAGTAGCCATCATCCACATGTAGTTATGGAGCACCTGAAATGTGGCTAGGGTGACTAAGGAACTGAATTTCTAATTATGTTTAATTTGAATTTATTAAACTTAGCCACATGTAGACAGTGAACAGTGCAAATTTAGTCTTAAATTAGAGGTGATTCTGTGAGTGTCGGGAAAAAAAAACTCCCCTTCCTTTGGATTAATTTTCTTTAAATTGAGAAATTGTTTAAAAATTGAAAAGAGGCAGAAAAATCACTCCATTAATGAAATTGTGAATACATAGCAAAATAAAAATTAGTACCTGATTTAAACAAAACTTAGGATTGCAATTCCACTCATGACCTGACTGACTTACACAGAACACACAAAAAAACCTGGATATGTGTGACTGCTTTTAAAAAATAAGTGCCTATTATTAAAGTAAAATAATACAGGAGTATACATTTAAATTAATCAACACTCTAAAAAGATTTTAAATGACTCATATTTTGGTAGTGATTGTTCATTCATTTATTTAACACCCACAATGTGGCTAGAACTTTGCTTATGGGGGGTAATTATTCTCCTAATGTACCATGGCAAAAATATCCTCCAAATAGCCATATTTAACCTGATTGCATTTGAAGTGATTTAATTTCCAGCAACTTCATGTATAATGGCATCATGTTTGAGTTAGAAGATAATATAACCAAATGATCGCTCACTTTTTGGACTTGACTGCAAAACCAACGTTCAAACATATTACTGCTTTAAAATGCACAGCATATTCCTCCAGAAAATGAAAAAATGTCAACATACATTTCCAACAGGTGACTAATATTTATTATAAGCACCTAACATGATTTGCATGAACTTTTCTCAGAAGAAATCTTTGACTGAAATTATTTTTCTAAAGTAGAATTTAGCCTAAGACTTCCTAAGGAGTCATCAGAAAGATTTTAATTAAAATAAAGTCTGCCTTGCTTAGTTGTACAGAAAATTGACATTAAATATGTATGTGAAAATTATTTCTGGATGTTTAGAGTTTGGGAAAGTAATCCATTCTTTTATTTTTCCAGCTTTATTGACATATAACATTGTGTAAGTTTAACGTGTACAACGTGTTGCAAACTGATTACCACTGTATAATTCATTAACACTTCCATCACATCACATAATTACCATTTCTTTTTGGGGGTGTGAACACTTAAAATCTACTCTCTTAGCAACTTTTAGGTATGTAATATGGTATTGTTAACTATAGTCACAATGCTGTACATTATATCCCCAGAACTTATTCATCTTACAACTGGAAGTTTGTACACTTTGACCAACATTTCCCCATTTTCCCCACCCACCTACCCTGATAACCATCACTCTACTCTCTGATTCTATGAATTCAGGCTTTTTAGGTTCCACATATAAGTTCAAGTAAACAATATTGTCTTCATCTGACTTATTTCACTTAGCATAATGTTCTCAAGGTCCATTCATGTTGCAAATGGAAGGATTTCAGAGGGTAATTTTAAAATGAGTTTTATTTTTTCCATCACCTTTTATCTCCTCTATGCCCCTTTCCACCTCCACCCCTGCAATCACTGCACTGTTGTCTATGTCCATGAGTTCTCTCTCTTTTTTTCTTTTTTTGCTCAACCTCTCCATCCCCCACCCCCTACCACCCTGGAGCTATCTGTGTACTCTCTCTGAGTCTGTCTCTATTTTGCTTAGTAGTTCAGTTTGTTCATTTAATTTCACATATGAGTGAAATCATATAATACTTGTCTTTCTATGACTGGCTTATTTCACTTAACATAATGTTCCCCAGGTAATTCATTCTTTCCATAAATATTTCCTTTGTACCCACTATTTACCTGGCACCGTGCTTAACGCCAAAAACATGACATTTTTCCTTACCAGAAAACAAGTTCAGCTAGGCCATCAAATTACACATCGATGGAAACATTACCAGTTGCCTCACAGCCATATTTGGATCAAGTGATAGACACTGCTAATGTCAGGTACAGACAATTGAAATCTTTCTCTGACTTCTATACATATGTTTGGAAAACAACAATATGTTATACCACATTTCCATTCTATCTGCTAGACTGATACTACCATATTTGCTTTAGGCCAGCTACACTGTGTATGTATAGATACACAGTATACACCATATGCCAATAAAACCAGTTGGACAGTAGTTTCAGAACAAAGACTGAAATATTCATCAGTCACTCTGATTAGCCCTTGTTCTAAAAGTCATAATCAAGTAAGATTCTGATATTGTGTAAGTAGTTTTTTAAGCAGTAAAAAATTGGATACAAGATATAAACCCAATTTTGTAATGTTTTATATATATATATACTTGCAAAAGAAAAAAAATTACCCAAATTTCTGGTAAGATTGCTGGTGATTTTTATTTTCTTATTTACAGAATTCTATATTTTCCAATCTTTCTACAATGACTGCACATTACATTTATAATAAGTAAAAATTATGTATACATTAATTACAGTAAAAAAAAAAAAAACTCTTACAACTGTTCCAAAACTGGTGTCTAGATCAGGCCAGACAAAAGCCTCACATAGGGAAATAGGTGTTGACTACAGGTGTGATTTTAGAGGGCTGGTGCAGAAGGCCCAGGGGCGACCCAATTAGCTAATGACTGGGAGCTCTTTAAAGAAAACAAAGACTTTCACTGTCTAAAGTTAAGGTTTAAAATGAATATGCCTGAGGGAAAGGGAAAATAGTAACATCTGTTCCCACCAAAATGGAAACTGAGAAAGGTGGCTTTTTCCAGCTCTAAGTCCTGGTTAGATCACTGGGTAAATGCAGTATTGCCTTCTGATGACTCTGTGGAACATATTTGTTTAAGCATTTCATAATGAGCATTTAGAGAACTATTAGTAAAAAGCATATAGTTTTGAAAAATAACACTTTTATTCTGGTAATAAAAATAGCATTTTTGTAGAAACCCTGAAAAATATGGAAATACTGAGGAATAAAATTAAAATCATCTATGATTTCATCACCCACAGATAATCACTATGAGCGGTTTGGTATATAACCTAGCAATTTATTCTAGGAATGTGACTGTATCCTGCTTTTTCACTTAACATTTTATCCTGAGCATTTTCTTATATCATTAAATATACTTAGTAAACCTCATTATAATGATTGCCTAATATTACTGATGGCTTAAAGAGATTATTTTGGGGAGAAATAATATTATTGCATCTACCATGGACCTAATTTATCATAAGAACAAATTCAAAATATATCTAGTATTTGAAAAAAACTAGCCAAGAGATTATTCAGAATTAGTGATCTCTTATGAGTCTAACCACATAAGGATCTTGACTCTAAAAATGATTTTGTTCTGTCTTGGCATGTGTGGCTCACTTGGTTGAGTGTTGTCCTGTGCACCATAAGGTCTTCAGTTCAATGCTGGTCAGGGCACATACCCAGGTTGTGGGTTTGATCCCTGGTTGGGGTGTGTATGGGCAGCAACCGACGGATGTTTCTCTTTCACACCAATGTCTCTCTCTCTCTCTCAAATCAATAAGAACATATTTAAAAAGAAAAAAAATGATTTTGTCCTGCTCAACTCCCTGGAAATACCCATATTTTGCACAATGATAAATCACTCATATAGTTTCCAAAACACAGGCTTAGACTTTGAAAAGTACAACTCTCTAAGAAATGTTAGTAAAGCATGGCAGGCCCTCCTAGCCAGACTCTGCCTGCAGTAGCATATCAGGTTCATCACAGGGAGCTTAAAGGAAATAATACTCAAGTAAAACAGAAAAAAATATATATCTTTAGCACAGGCTTGAGTTTCTAAGTTCATTTGTTCAACTACTAAACTAAAAAAAAAAAAGAGCTACTGTGATTTTTCTTTTAAAATATTTTAAAATTCAGAGGCTACATAAAACAATTCTATTTATAGGCTACCCCCCCACCCTAAATCAGCATGACACATATTTGTTAAGCAAGATTTCTAAAAATTCTTTTACTCAGCATACTAAGCATAATTCCTTTCCAGTACAGGAGGGGAATATTCTATGTAAAAGTTTTCAATTTCAGTTTAAAATGAAACTACATTCCCAATTTTCTTTGGTGGTTTGGAGAACCTTTCCTTACCTGCCAGGCTATTTAGGATCAGAAAGACCTTCCAAAATGCGAATACCATTGTGCCGAAGTTTGTTGAGTGCAGCTGGGGATCAGTAGCTTGCCTGGGCTAGGCTGTCTCCAACTGACTTCTTCAATCACACCGAGGTTTGGCAGGCTTATCTTCAGCTATCACCAAGCAAACAAGCTTTTTCGGGCTTACTTATTGGGTACAGACCTTTCACAGAGCAGATTTCTGTTTCTTTGAAACACTTTTTCATGGGGCGTGTTTCCTTGATATATTTGCTACTGTGTTAATAATAAACCCACATATTTAAATTCTCCAAGCTCTTTGTACACAGATTCTCTAAGATTTATTGTTTAAAGTTAATTTTAATAAAAGTTGCACTTGGGGAGAAAAGATATATTTGGAAGAAAGCCTATGCAAATAAAAGTTGATAAGGCTAATTAATTTCAAATATTTCCATAAAAGGCTTAAAGCATTGATTCACTAACATCCTTTTACAAAATTCTTCTATGTGAAGAAACTCCAGACATGTCAGGGTTTTTTGAAGCCCTGGCAGTTCTCATTACCCTCCACCACAACTGGAAGTAAAATGAAATGTACATGCTTGTCTTCCAGGTTAGAAACGTTACAACATTTATTCACTCACCTAATTTTGCAAAATCAGGTAAATAAGTGAATAAATGCTTTAAGACTTACATTGGATGAGTCTGAATTTTCACAGAATTAGGTAACTCAATAGGTGCTACAGGGCTTCCCTGTAAAGGGGGTTTACTAGGAGGGAATGGCAAGCTGCACAGGTGAGAAGCCTTCATGTGAACCTGAACTTGTAACAGTTTGTCTTGTGTTTAAGTTACCCTCAGAAAAACAGGGCCTCCGCTGGCTCTTCCCATGCGGTCTCGAAGTCCTGCTGTTTCCAGCTTTACGATGGCTCTCAGATTTGTCCTTTTTCTAATCTGCTCTTTCCATCCTGATCCAAGTGCAGATCCTCAATCCCTGGACTACTGTAGCAGCTTCCTAAGTGGTTTCCCTGACTTCTTCCTCCTTAATCCTTTGAACCAACCATATGCCAATGTTGCAACCCTGATCAAGCATCTTTAGTAACACCATTATGGACTATTTCATAAAGTCCAAAGTCCTTAATCTGGATTCTCAGGCTTCCCAGATCTGGTTCTCACCTCTCCTGAATTTAGACACGTTAAATTATTCACCTGAAACATGCTGTCAGAATTTATTGCCTCAAAGTAGTCAGTCACATGAAATATGTACAAGTTTCAGAGATAATTTTATGAACTATAATTTATGAGAGATGTTTGACCTCATCACACTTTAGCCAAGCCAATTTCCTACTGCTGCTCAGAAAGCCATTTTGCATCCATCAGGCCTGATTTCTTCTCATAGACTTCCCTGTCCATGTTCATATCTGATGCCAAACTCTGGCTCCAGGTGACTTCAATTATTACTTAGAATTTTCTCCTTCCTGTTATTATCTAAACACATTCTTAGTGTAGATCAGTCATGCTGTCCTATGTAACACCCCTCTTAGGGCTCCCCTTTGGATAAATTCACATTGTACATAGAGCCAATATCCTACCATTAGTTGGCACTTGATTGCTCTCCAGTAGTTTACAATTTATTAACTGGGTCTCCCCTAAATCCAGTGACTGTTAGTCCCTCCAGGTCAGGGGCCAGGTCTTACACAGGCAATTCCCAACTTAAGAAAAAGTGTGCCCCAGAATGTATTGGTAAGCACAATAATTGGACCCAAGATTACACATTCCTGCTGAAGCAATGCTATAAACAAAAGTCTTATTCCCATACCTATACAGTGCATAGTGTAGCACTGGTTTGAATTCTGCGTACTGGGCCATATAGGGCAAGGGAGAAAAAAGAGCAGCAGGTACCAGAGAAAAGAACATTCCTTTCCCTTCCCAAGACATGGGTTGAATGTAAGGCAACATTTTTTTCCCTTGTCACTCACCTTCCTTTATTCACCCCACCCTCAGGACCCTGTGTACCCCCTGTGTACCTAAGTTTCCCTAAGGGAAGGTCCTACTCCCCAGAATATCTTGCACTTTAAAATTACTTTTTCTGCCCTGGCCAGTTTAGCTCAGTGGCTAGAGCGTCAGCCTGCAGACCAAAGAGTCATGGGTTTTATTCCAGTCAAGGGTACATACGTAGGTTGCGGTTCGGTTCCTAGCCCTGGTCAGAGACATGCAGGAGTCAAGCAATCGATGTATCTCGCATCAGTGTTTCTCTCTCTTTCTCTTCCTCCCACTCTATCTGAAAATCAATGGAAAAATATCTTCCAGTGAGATTAAAAAAAATTAAAATTAAATTTTCTTGCCAACCTTATTTCTTCCAGAAACATACTCCCTCCTCTGCATAAGCAGACATTCAAAGGGCAAGAATCAATTGTCATGAGCATTCCCCATCCTGGTTGCACTATTGGAAATAGAATGCTTGGTTTCCCTTAGAAATATTTCTGGAGTATTAGTCAATACAATGAAAAGAAACAGTCTGAGGAAGGTTTTGCAGAGAACAACTTGTAGGATGGCCACCTGGAGGTCCACATTAGCTCTCCTCAACCTTGGTTTTACCTTTACCTCTGAGTCTACTAAGTTTCCAAAAGACCCATGGTTTTCATAATGGCTCCCCTGGAAGTAATACTCGCTTTTCTAGTGGTGGGGAGCTGGGATAGGGAAAGAAATTTCTAAGTCTACTGTTTGTAAGCCAGTGGCTTCTTATGTTTCTTTCCATGACCCATAGGTTGCTGTAGTAATGTGACAATAAAAAGGTGACCATATAATTGATCATTAAATCTAGAACACTTTTGAAATTGAAAGGGGCACTATTATCGATTACATGGGAGAGTGCAAACCATAACAGTCCCAGGCAAACCTGAATATCTGATCACCTGCCCACAGGGTAGTGCTAAGTACAAAGCAGACATTAAGAGTGAGCTTGCTCATTAATTCAGTATGTCCAAACTGGTTGGACCTGGGATGGCTGGAATAGAGAGTATGATTTAAGGCGATTGCTAAAACACATCTGCACCAGAATCTCCTATACAAACAAAAGACACTCTAGAATATTTCGGTAAAATACCAACACTTGTATTATGTGGGACCTAATTTGGACAGGTAGAATTCTGTTAAAATAAACTCTCAGAGATAATCTAGATTTTCTGCTTCAAACTGAATTTTTACCTTTTTGACTATTGCTGAAAAGAAGTGGGTCATTAACTGGCATATGAAACATTAAATATCTCACATTTTTACTGGGATTTATAATTTTTAAACTGTCTTTCCATTTTATCTTCACAACTGACAATAAAATAAATAGGGCAGGTATTATCTACATTCTCTACATGAGAAAATGGAGGCTGAGAAACGTTGTGTCTTTCCCAAGGCCACATAGTACGTATTAGATGCTGTCCCTCCCATCACACTGCACAGTGGCACAGTGCAAATGTAATGTAACAAACATGCTACTGCCTCCACATTTCATCTTTGGGAACTTTGAGAAATTTGCTGTATCTGACTTATCCCTCATTTTTTAACTTAAAAATGTCAAAAGTAATACTTTTGATTGTAAAGAGATTTTAAAGAACAAAGAAGTAGTTATGGGATGTAAAGTAGAGCATAGGGAATATAGTCAATAGTATTGTGATAACGATGTATGGTACCAGGCGGGTACCTGGAAATATCACTTTGTAAGTAAAGGATTGTCTAACCACTATGCTATACAACTGAAACTAATACAAAATAATATTGAACGTAACTGTTATTGAAAAATAAAAATTAAAAAAAAAGAAGTATGCAGAGAATAAAGAGAAAATCTGTATTCTCTCAACAACATGTGTAATATCATGCCATGCTCACAAACAATAGGAGTTTTGCATTTTTCTCAGATCTCTATGAATCTACACACACACACACACGGTGAGGTTATTTAACATAAAGATAATCATAATACACATACTGTTCTATAATTTGCTTTATTCATCTTGAAAAAGCATTTCTATTCTCTGTACATCACCATATAAAACTACATTTATAGATCTACCTTATTCATTTTAAGGCTGCATGGTATTTCATAGTATGAACGTACCACAATTTATTTAATCATTCTCCTATTGGTAAATTCTTAGATCATTTCCAGTTTTTCACCATTATAAACAATGGTGAAGTGAACATCCTTTTGCCTGTATCTCTGCCCATTTTGTGTGATTATTTCTGTACATTAGGTACCTGGAAATGGAATTGCTGGATCAAAGGGTATGAACATTTTAATTTTGGGTATATTATGAAAAACTGTCAACCAGAAATTCTTTACAAAGTTACATTTCCATTAAGAGTGTATAAGTATGGTCCGACTGGTGTGGCTCAGTGGTTGAGCTTCGACCCATGCACTAGGAGGTCGCCAATTTGATTCCCAGTGGTCAGGAAACATGCACAGGTTGTGGGCCTGATCCCCAGTGGGGCATGCAGGAGGTGGCCAATCAATATTCTCTCTTATTGATGTTTCTATCTCTCTCTCTCCCTCTCTCTCTAAAATCAATAAAGGAAAAAAAATTAAAAAGAGTGTATAAGCATGCCTGTTTCTCCACAGCCTTGTGAACAATAAAAATTATCAGTGTTTATTTTTATTAGTCTCATGGGTAAAAATTGTTGCTTTAATTTGTACTTCTCTAATGAGGTTGAACCTTTTTTCATAGGTGTACTGGCCTAATTGATGTTCCTTTCACTATGAATTGCCTGTTTGTGGCCTTAGAACATTTTTCCATTGAGTTATCTTTTAATGTAGAAGTCTATAGTTTATGAATCTTAATCTGAATTTGGTATATACATTATAAATATTTTTTTCCAGTCCATCACTTTAAAATAATGATGTCCTTACCAGAGGAAATGGGGCTTGAGGGACGCAGGAGAGTATATAAGGGGGGATAAGTGGTGATAGAAGGAGACTTGACTTGGGGTGGTGAACACACAGTACAATATACAGATGACATATAATTGTACACCTTAAGCCTATATAATTTTATTAACCAATGTCACCTCAATAAATTCAATAAAAATAAAATTTAAAAATTGTCTTTTACTATAAAGAGGTTTGCATTTTGTTGTAATTAAATCTAGCAATTTTAAAAATTTTGTAGCTTCTGAATTTTATATCTTCCCTAAGAAAGCCTTTCCCAATCCAAGACTATAGAAATATTATTATATATTATTTTCATATAATATATAATATTATATTTTTAATACTTCTATAATTTTATCCTGATTTTCAGTATGGAAACTCTGTCCTTCCAATTGCTCAGGCCAAAAGTCTTTGTGTTATCCTTCTCTTCTCCTCTCACATACCACATCTAATTAATTCATCAGCATATTCTTTTGGGTTTGTGTTCAAAATATATCCAGACTGTGACCACTTTCCTCACCTTCACTACTACCACCTTGGTTGGAGCCACCAGCATCAATTGTAATAGGTCACGGCAATAGCTTCCTAACTGGTCTCTCTGCTTCCCCATCTTCCATTATGGTCTATTATTATAGCAGCTAGAATGATCCTTTTATGAGTAAGACAGATCACATCTCATCTCACTTTTGCTCAAGATCCTCCAATAGTACCCAATTCCTCTCAGAGTAAAAGATACTTTGAAATATCTTAGAAGACCCTAAAATGATCTGCCTCACCCACTCTACCACCTTTCCAGCCTCACCTACCATTCTTTCCCCTCACTCTGCTCCAGCCACACAACTCTTCTTGTTAATCATCAAACTAACCAGGTATGCATCCACTTTTTAGGGCATTTGCACTGGCAGTTGCCTCTATCTGTGACACTTTAACCCCAGATATCAATAGGACCACCTCCCTCATCTTCTTCAACTGCTTGCTCAAATGTCAGTTTTCAATAATGCCTCCCTTGTTTGCACAGTTTAAAACAGCAGCTTTCCTTACTCCAACCCTCCCAATCTCCCCTATCTTTTCCATTTTCCATAGCACTCACTACATTTTCACACACTATACAGTTTCCTCATTTAGTTTTTCACCCATCTAGAACATAAGCTAAAAGAGGGCAGGTATTTCTGTTTGTTTTATTCTTAGTTCATTCCAAGGACATAGACTAGTGCTATACACATAACAGGTACTTAATAAACATTTGTTAAGTGAATGAACTTGTGAATCTGGATTTGATTGATTTGAAATTCATTTTTTTGTATTGTGTGAGATAGGGTGAAATGTTTTTTAATGTTCTAGCGTCCTAAATAGGAGCAAATTTATTACCCTTTGAGGGAGTCTGCTCTTTGGAAATAGCTAGGACATTCATGGCTCATTCTAATGAATAAGGTAGGTGATTAAGTTTAGTAGCGCTGTTTTGTGGTCAAGAAATGAGGCATAATTATAAAATAACGAGCCTGCTGCCTTTATGTGGCTTGGGAGCTGTCTCAGAAGGCAGTGTCGGGTTTCCAAAATATAGGCCAAGGCTATTCTTACAGACCAGAATCAGAGAGAGACAGAAGGACAGACAGAGACCAAAAGAGACACAGAAATCTGGGAATAAAGCTTTTCATATATAGTTTTTGATCATTGAAGTAAGTCATGATGGGAAAAACAAAATTTATTGAAATTACTTATACATATTTGTATGATATTTAAAATTTTGAATTATATATAGAAGGGTGCAATCTATTCAGTATTTAGAGTCTAAAGATTTTAATTCATTGTTTTTGGAGTGGTTGCAAAGAAGGTATTTCAAAAGTTCTCCATGCAATCATAGAACCATTCAAAGTGCATTACTTTTCCCAACTGCCTGCCAGACATATTCACTTATGTACCCCACTGGTGCTTCAAACTTCACCTCACACATGTCATCCTCTCTATCTAAACCTATGCTCCCAACTCTTTGTTCGTGTCTCCATTATAATTCTTCACTGAGGTATTCTTTGACTCCTACTTTTATTCATCATGCCATACCAGAGTATCAAATCCTACTGAAAATTTCTCTTCAGTCCCCCTTCTCCTTTCTATGTCCTGCCATACTTCAGTTCAATCTCTGTTAACTCCCATTTAGGTAATTGCAGTAGCATCCTAGCCTACTTCCTGGCCTCCAATATTCCTCTCTCAACTTGTTTATAACCCTGCCATATAAGTTTTCCTAAAGTTCAATCTAATTGTGTCATTCTCATACTCAAAACTCTTCCATGACTCCCCATCACTTTTGACCTAGACATAGCATTTTTTATCTGGCATTCAATAAGCACCCAACCTACCTTTCCTGTCTATTTTTTGCTATTTATAACACCAAAAAATGTCAGAGCTGGCTAAAGTCTTACAAGTGGTCAAGAAACAAAATGGAGCATTCCCTGTTCCCTGGACATACGATTCACCTTTCTACCCCAGTGCTTTCACAAGGATATCCTTTCATCCTAGATTGCCCACCCCACCAAGTCTAATTGTTCAAAATCTACTCATCATGGGAGCCTCATCACAAAAGATAAATTCTTCATATATTGTCTCTTGATTCTCACATGATGTGATCTCACCTTTACAGCATTAGGTACAAAAAAATACCTTTTTCACAGCACTTAAAGGATAACATAGCTTTTTATATACTGGTCTTCCTGATGCCTCAAAGAATGCAAACTTTTAAGGAGGATAAGGACTAAGGACTAGAGTTAAGTAATTTTACACACATACACACACACACACACACACACAGACTTTGATACTTAATCCTCTTTATAGGTTTATGAGGTAGGTAGTATCATTATCCCCATTTTATAGGTGAAGAAACAGAAGCACAAGGAAAGTAAGCAATTTGTACAAATCTCACATATAGTAGCAATAGACACAGGACTCATACTCTCACCTCTCTCAGCTGACCTCAAATATTTCAGTGATATAAGCCACATGCTATTTCACATGCACAATTAAGTAGTTTTCTGTTCTCTTTAGTGGGAAGTACCTATTGGCTCTTGCTCCCCATCCCCATCCTTGATTGCACACGTCTAGTGAGCAGCCATTTTTATTTTGCTTTACCATTTTCCTCTTGTGAAATGCCTGCCAGTCATCTTTTACACAAGTAAGGCTATTGCTGATCAAAGCCTCAGTCCCTGGTAACTACCCCATGGCTAAAAATGGAAGATTACGTACATGTCAGAAACAGGACCTCAGCCCAAGTCAGCTGGAACCAGGATATGTGCACTTAATTTATAGTATACGATGATTCGAAGGACCTGACCTAGTAACATTTGGTGAATTCACTTTTTCAAGTTCATGGTATAGCAAAGTGACTATTTGAAAGGGTGTCACTCACTTGAATATGCATTACCTGGTATAGTTGTTGAACAACAAACCTAGAATAACATTATCATCATCATCAACAACAAGAAACTTCCTTATACCTGGTTATAACTGAGTTGCCTTGAAAGCAATACAAAGAAGTGGCATATAATTCTACGGTCCTCAAAATCAAAAGGCTGGGAGTTCCAGACTATAAATTCTAGAATGGGAAACTATCAAGTGAACTCTGTGATGGGGTTATGCAGTGCAAGACTCCCCCTCCTCCCTCCCATCCCTATGTGTAAAAGTTGAAATTTCTCTCAGTGATTAACCTGGTATGAACATGCAGTCCCTAAATGTGCTGGACACCTTACTTGGGATTCCTCTAGAAGCTTCCAGAGAACTTCTGGAAGGGGCCTCCAGTAAGGCTGTGAAGCAAGGACATTTCAGTAGTATATTCAGGTAGGGCCATGGAGGTTTCTGTCCTCCTGAATTTGGGAAATGTTTGTTTCCTGTCCTGGAAGGGAGAATCATGTAGAAAGTCTCTTTTGAGAAGTCGTGTTTTAACATTAAGTATGAGTCAGCTTGTGTTGAGTAGCCTGGGAATGCTTACCTAGCGATAGTAGGGAAGCTGGAAAGGTTTAGTACCAGGAACTCTATGTTAACCGATAGTGTGACTCAACCTGCTGTGTACATTAAAATGTTTAATGAAGCCTACTCCTAAGCAATTTGTGTTGACGCACTGCACAAACACATGTCATAGATTCTGCTTTTAAAAAAACACACATATTTTTCTCTCTCTCTAAAATCAATAAAGAAAACAAAAATGTTTTTAAAAGCCCGGCTAGTGTGGCTTAGTAGTTGAGCGTTGACTCATGCACCAAGAGGTTGCCAGTTCGATTCCCGGTCAGAGTATATGCCCACATTGTGGGCCAAATCCCCAGTGCAGGGCATGCAGGAGGCGACCAGTAAATGTTTTCTTTCATCGATGTTTGTATCTCTCTCTCTCTCTCCCTTCCTCTCTCTCCAAAATCAATCAAGAAAAACTATTTTTTTAAACCACACATATGTGCAGGCACAAGCATGGGCACATGTACATGTGTGTGCCCACATGCACAAACCTATTCCACCCAAAGAGGACCTAGACCCTCCAATTCCTTCTAACTATGAGAGGTTAAGCTTGATTTGAACTGGGAAAAAATCATATTCTAGCAGCGGTTCTCAACCTTCCTAATGCTGCAACCCTTTAATACAGTTCCTCATGTTGTGGTGACCCCCAACCATAAAATTATTTTTGTTGCTACTTCATAACTGTAATTTTTCTATGTTTATGTCTTAGGTGACCCCTGTGAAAGGGTCGTTCGACCCTCAAAGGGGTCGTAACCCACAGGTTTAGAACTGCAGTAATGGTATATTTTCAGGACCCTATATATTTTTTCAGCCAGTCTTATTTAACACTTCTAAAAATGCCATACCTGAGTGAAGTTAATCTTAAAAAACAGAGATCTTTTTGGATCCAAGAGATTGAAGAGTTTCACAGCTACCGAGAAGATTAATGGTAACTGTGACATAGTAATAAGGGTTGCCAAATGCTGAAGGCTTACTAAATGACAGGCTTCAGGTTAAGTATTTTATATGCATTATATCTCACAATAATCCTACATAGAAGGTATTAGTTATACTCCTCATTTTACATATGAAGAAAATGAAGTTCAGAGAATTAAAATGAGTTTTTTTGGTCACACAGTTTGTAAGTGGTAGAGCCAGGGCTTGTGCCCAAGTGTGACTACTTCAAAGCCCATGCCCTTGCAGATTATATGATGTGACTTCTCAGCACTGAATAAAGACAGTACAATACATAGTCAACACAGCTCCAGTTTGCCTGGCTCACACTCTTGCTGCAAAGACAAGACAAATACACACAAACCAGGGATTAATATTAAGAAATATGTGATTATGAAAGGCCGCTCTGTGCAACCAAAAAAACCAAATGAATACACATACATGAAGGGGAATGTGAGTCCTTCAAGGCATGGCTATGAGCCCCCAAATCCTCATTGCAGAATGAGTTTCGTGGATTCCAACTGGTAGAAGAGAGGGATTCTGGGAGGATTTGGGCAGGATTTTTGAAGGTAAAGCTCTAGAATGGACAATGAAATATAGAGATATCATTTCAGAGGGCAAGAATGACACCAGGGCAAAGCATCCAAGTTGCTTTATAAAAGGGCTGGAAAGAAATCAGTGTTGGGAATATCTGAAAAAGAGCATCGTTAAAATGGGGACCGGGTTTGAAGGAGTTTACAAAGAAGATGGACAACAAAAGAAGGAGAAAATGACAAAGGTGGCAAATTCTGTGGGATTTTGGTTTAAATCAGAGGAAGTATGCAAAAGACCTGTTTCATGTTTGCTTCTTTTTTCTCCTGTACAGTGAGCATGCTTTGTTTTTGCTGTATTTTATTTGCTCATTTGCTAGTTTTTTAAATTGCTATTGTTGTTGTAGTTGTTGTTTTACCCTCACCCGAGGATATTTTTGCATTTATTTTCAGATAGAGCAGGAGGGAGAGAGGGAGGAAGAGAGAGAGAGAGAGAGAGAGAGAGAGAGAGATGTGAGAGAGACACATTGACTGGCCGCCACCCACACAACCCCAACCGGGGCCAGGGACAAAACTCAACCTAGGTACGTGCCCTTAGCGGGGCTGAACCCAGGACTCTCTGCTCTGCAGGCCGATGCTCTAACTGCTGAGCAAAACTTTCCAGGGTTCATTTGCTAGTTTTGGGTTTTTTTTTTTAATCCTCACCCGAGGACATTTTTTCTTTTCTTTTCTTTTCTTTTTTTTTTTTTTTTGTTCAGATAGAGTGGGAGGGAGAGAAAGGAAGAGAGAGAGAGAGAGAGAAACATCAACGTGAAAGGTACACATCGAGTGGCTGCCTCCTGCATGACCCAACCAGGGCCAAGAACAAACTGCAACCGAGATACGTGCCCTTAGTGGGAACCAAACCCAGGTCTCTTTGGACCGCAGGCCGATGTTCTAACCTCTAAGCCAAACCGGCCAGGGCTCATTTACTAGTTTTAATGAGTCAGCACAGCATACTGACAAAAAGCATTGACTACAGTCAGGCAGCTTGGCTTTGAACCTGGCTCTGCCACTTACCAGCTGAAGGATGGTGGATAAGTTACTCAATTTCTTTGTGCCTCATTTTCCTCATCCATTAAATGAGGTAAAAGAATACCTACCTCAAGAGATTGTTATTGTTATAATAATGATATAAGTTAATATTTGCAAAGTGTTTAGAGTAGTGCCCTCATATAGTAAGCACAACAGACTTGCTTGTTGTATAAATACAAATGTAATTAATCATCAACATTGAAACATGAGTAATTTCTAAAATCATTTTGTAAACATCTTTCTCTTAAAAACAACTAGTGGAGCTCTGACCAGTTTGGCTCAGTGGTTGGAGTGTTGGCCCCCGGACCAAAGAGTTGCAGGTTTGATTCCGGCCAATGGCACGTACCTCGGTTGCAGTTCAGTCCCCGGCCCTGGTTGGAGTCGTGCAGGATGCAACCAATCAATGTGGTTTCTCTCACATTGATGTTCTCTCTCTCTCTCTCTCTCTCTCTCTCTCTCTCTCTCTCTCTCCCATTCTGTCTGAAAATAAATGGAAAAATATATCCTCAGGTGAGGATTAAAAAACCAAAAAACAACTTGTGGATGGGACCATCCAGGCAGATTGAAGTATTGCAGAAATTGAGGAGAGCTGAGGAGGGGCTGTTGCCTTCAGATGGGGCATGTACCCTCCAGCTCCCACAGTACCCAGCAGCCTTTGCTGATTACTCCTGGCTCACTTAACTTGATCTTGTGACTCCTAGTTTAAAGTGAACGGAGCATCCTGGTTCCTAATATGCCCCTATATTTACAAAGAGAGCTCATAAAGAAGAAATTTTGGCTTAGAAGCTAGACCTGACTGAGCTCACAGGATGCACTAAGTCTTCTAGTCTAAGGGAAATATCTGTCCCCTTCCCCCACTTGGGCTCCTTTTTTGGCTCCAGGTGCTGGGTCACTGTATTGCTCCAGCACTCATTGTCCCCAAAGAATCCTCCATTGCCTCAAGTCCTCCTGCCCAGTTCAGCACTTCTGATGGGAAAGAGGCCTTAGGGCTCCCATAATCCTCTGCAGCAGTAATTCTGGGGGAAGCACAGGCCTGAGATCAGCAAAGGAGGAATGTCCAGGCTTTCCCTGAGTTTTCAGGTCTTGAAAAAAAATTGGGTCCTCCTCCTCCTTCTCATTTAGAAGATTAAACCTGCCTTAAGGTCTGAAAACTCAGCTGAGGAAGAATTTGCACAGCAGTTAGCCCCAAACCAAGCTGTGATATCGACCAAGTTTCTCTTCAGAGCCACCATTCATAATGGCATTCCAAGGCACTGAGCTTCCTAGTGGCCTTTGGCTCTTTGTGCTCTGGAGCTGCTCTGTGCCACTCAGTAGTGAGCCTGCCTGAGTATCCCCTAGCAGTTTTCTGACAGTCGCAGAGCCTGTTTGTCTCTCCCTCAGAGGAGATATTCTTTATTTCTGTTCTCCGGAATGATGGAGTCCTGCTTGGGTGGGGTGGGCATGCGGGCCTGCTGGCTCCTAGATGTCACCCTTGGTGACGTCCTTTCAACTTTGCTTGTGAGGGATGATTAGTGGTGGGAATATCAGATACACAAAAGAGAAACTGTGGGGATGGAGACATCAGGAGAAGAGACTTTGGGGCTTCAGCCAAAACCTGCTCTGGCCACTGCTTTTGAATAAGCAACATGGCTATGCTCACACCTGGGTGCAGCTATGTGAACAGGGCCACAGAAGTCCCACTCCAGGGTTAGAAAGGAGGAGGCCCATCACACAGAAAAAGTCAAGACAGGCATGACGTGACAGTGCTAAAACATCAAGTCCAAATCCTTCATTTCCAGAGCACTGAATTTTCCCTGGGCCTCACAACTCATTTTAGAGGCTGAGCAGGGAGTAGAACATAGATCTCCTGACATTTTTGGTATTACTTCCTGGGACAGGAAAAGGTGTAGAGGTGGGAAACCCAAGACTTGTTCTAAATAGCAGTGTAGCTGATGAATAACAACTCTGGAGCTCTTTCCAACTGGGTGGAGGTGTACAGCCTGGTCCCAGCCCCAACCTGCAGGAAATAACTTTGGCCAATTTCCACCAGTTCATGAACCTCCCAAGGCAAACAATGCTTGGTCTCCAGAGGGACTTACATCTGAGAGCCTTGTGTAATGACTCTGGGTAGAGAGAGCACTAAAAGAAACATATATGTGTGGGGAAAGCTGTTTTGACCTATGCATATCTCCCTGGCACTGCCACCACACATCCTAGTAAGGCTGAAATTCCTTACTCCATTATTCAGCTAGGCTTTGCATTCAATGGGTGGTTGAGGGTGATAACATGACCTAGTCCTTCATTGTCTCTCTGATCTCATCTCTCACCACTCTCCCCTTTGCTCATTTCTCTGTAGACATTCTGGCCTCCTTGCCATTCTTCAAACATGGCTATCATGCTCCCACCCATGGGCCTTTGCAATTACTGTTCTTTCTGCCTACTATGTTATTCTCCAAATATCTGTATTGTTTGCTCCCTCTTTTCCACAATGTTTGCTCAGATGTCACCTTCCCCAAATACCCTATCCGAAAATGCACCTTACCCTACTTTTATTTTCTCCTCATAGCATTTATCACTATCCTATATATCTTGTTTATTGTTGTTTCACACTAAAATATGAGATATGTGAAGACAGGGACTTTGTCTGGCATGTTTATTCTTGAATCTCCACCACCCAGATGATCCCTTGACACATAATAAATACTGAACAAATATTTGCTGGATAAATGAATGAGTGAATAAAGAAGGGGACTTCTATGTTTTTCTTGGTGCATGTTTCCATATAGCAAGTGACATTATAAACATATATTCATTCTGTTTATTCATTTACCAAACAAATATGTCTTGTAGGTCCCTATGTCCCAGGCATAGTATACCCTGGCTAGTGGAAAAGAAAGATGGCTAAACAGGGAATAAAAAATGAGCAAATTCAATATCATGTCTCCTACTGGAAGGTCTTTCCTTCTGTTTCTTCCTGGGCAAATCCTGTCCTATTTATCAAGGTCCAGCTCAGATACAGCCTCCTCAATGAAACCTTTCCTGATTTCATGCTCCCCATCCAACAGATATGAACTCTACTGTGGCTATGGGGTGAAGGATGTGAAGGCAACAAAATTGGGGTGCAGAGGAATATTGGAGGGAGCATTGGAATAATTAGAACTAGGCTGTCAGTAGAAGGAAACCTCTGAGATTTGAACCCAAGAATTTGTGTACCTGAGTGGAGAGTACATAAAGGTTGGAAGCTGAGACTGTAAAATAATTTAGTAGACGAGTTTTTCTTTGCTTAGCATGTTGTTTTCGTTTTATTTCCTCTTCTTGTTTTTTTTTTTTCTTTTCTTTTCTAACTCAGTCCCCTGTACCTTAACTGGCATTAAACAGTTAACAGACAATCTACAGACTTACAAAGATAGCTTTCAGAAGAGCTGTTCTGAGAGCAGCCAAAATGAGATTGCAACAACAATCCAGAAAGAGTTCTGATAAACTGGAACAATTCTGGGTGCAAGTTGTATGACATTTACGGAAAAAGAAAACTGCAACTGAGACAAGACCATAGTCATATACCCCTCTCTTCTCTTCATTCTATGAAAGACCCAGTCTTGCTTTTGGCTCAGGGAGTTACATAATGTTGAGGTGCTCCTGGATGCACATCACCTGAATAAATATTGTAACCTCTATTTGAGTCACTTTAACTGTTTTTGTCTGACAATTTGGCACTATGACTTGGACTGGGTCTAGAGAAGCCCTTATAAAGACAAAGCAAATTCAGAAACCACTTACTCTCTTCATGGATGCCCCTATTGGGTCAAGTAGTAATGCTGTATGTGCTCCAGTTCTTTGTTGAAACACACAAGTTGCAGGCTTTGCTTCTTTTTTTTATTTTTTAATATGCTTTTATTGATTTTTTACAGAGAAGAAGGGAGAGAAGATAGAAATATCAATATCAATGTGAGAGAGAAACCTCTGTTGGCTGCCTGCATGCTCCCTGCTGGGGATTGAGCCTGCAAACCCTGCATGTGCCCTGACCAAGAATCAAACTGGGACCTCTCAGTCCATGGGATGATGCTCAATCCGCTGAGCCACATCATCTGGGCCAGGCTTTGCTTCTTTGAAAGGGTTAAATATTTTGTCTGACTGAGTCATTGTCTCTATTTTCTTTTTGTCTTTTGGGGATATCTGACCTTTCAGGTTCTCCGGGAGCAGAGAATGAGATGACAATTCTAAGGTAGACCAAGCCCTGTTTCTCTTCCTCTGTGTTGGATTTTTTTTTACCATGGGCTAAGTGGATTGATGTCGAGGAAGACAATTTTGAACTGCAGTGGTCCATTTGAGAGTCTTGGGACATATCAAGACTTATACCTTAGAAGAACAAAAAGGAAATGAGATGGCTACTTAACAATGGACAGCATTCTTTTTACTGGTAAGGAAAAGCTGAGAAAAGAAACATTTCGAACTATTTCAATCTATTGAGTCTTCACTCAAAAAAATTTCAGCCTTCTCCTTCCCCAAAGACCTCATCCTTTCTAACTCTGTGTCTGCCCCTTACAATTCGATTCACTCCTGGCCTTCATCCTCTCCTGTTCTCTGTCCTCTTTCTCCTTCTCTTTCCCTTTCTTAGCTCCCTCTCACCTTTACATCCCAAGCTTCAGATGTTTCTGGATATGCAAAAGGTATGAAAATAGGAGAAAATCTTTTCAAAGTAATCCTTGAAGGTTTTCTCTCTTTCATTGACTGAGGAATAATCCAAAACTGTTAACAGAAGCATGATAAATCTGTCTCTAAATTTAGGGACCGATTAGAAACCACTTTTAAAGAATACTCAGGGTTGGCCATTAATGCTTACAACCAAAAAGCAATCTGCATATTCTTTGTTAATAGCCTTAGTCTAGAATATCAGATGCTGTTCTGAAGCATAAACATAGGTTGACAGATCACATTCATTCATGAGTTACAACACTTAAAGTCCAGACTTTTTAGTCCAGTGTTTTGTGGAGAGCATAGTAAACAAAGAGAAAGCCACACACCACAAATTTGTCATTATAACTTAAACAGCTTAAAGAAAATAAAAGGCCCTCTACAAATACAACACAAAAATATGTGGACTGGCAAATATTGCGGAGAACATGACACTGAGTCTGCAATTGTCCTGCTTTGGCCAGGAAACAGGATACTCGACTAGGCTTGCCAGATTTAGCAAACAAAAATATATTAAAAAAATTTTTTTTGCCTAATGACTCTGCCTAAATTGGCCAGTGTTCCCTAAAACCTGAAGCACTCTTCATATTCGTAGTTAAAGGCTTAATCATTCCTTGTGCTTGCCTGCAACACTCCTATCCATTCAGTAAAACAGCCTAATGGACATAGGTAGAAGAAGTAAGAGCTATAAAATCATATAGTATGCCCACATTTCCCTATTGTTCTCAACCCAAACATTATTCTGGTTTCTATACCTCCACATTCAACTCTCTTGACAGTAGTAGATGTCTGTTCAGCCTTCTTTAATATCCCCTTACATCCTGATTCCCAATACCTTTTTGCTTTAATCTTGGAAAAAACAACAACATCCCTGGACTGGGATGTAACAAAGCCTCACTGATGTCCATTCATGGTTATCTGAGGTTTTCAGTCATACTCTCCAATACTTAAATTTTCTTTGTTCCTCTACCTTGACCTAATATGTGGGTGAGTTGTTCTTATATTCATCTGATTTAACCTCTTCTTAAGAAGGCCTTTTATATCTCTTGGAAACTTGAGCCATAAAAGACAGGCAGTTTGTAAGGATAAATTCTAATTTGTAAGACTCAGATTTACAATCTAAGCTATAATATATCCTAAGAAGGCAACCCCCCCCCCCAAGCAGATAGAAATTTAGCCATTCAAAATTGTCTTTTACCTATTACCAAAATATAAACTTAGTGGATTCAGAGGGTGGATTCCAAACTTTTCTGCTGCCACCTTTTATGACATGACTAAAAATGGCATCACTGAACTTTTGCCTTCAGAGATTACTACAGAATTGGCCTTTGACCAACTCAAGGTTATTATCCACAGCCCTACCATTCTGTGAAATCTCCAAATTATACTAAGCATTTTTTACCTGTTAATATATTAGAGGAAATGGTCAAGTTCTTGGAGTTTTATCTCACAAACATAATGAAAATCAGAGACTCATTGGGTATTACAATCATTCTCTCTACCAAGTAGCTAAACATGTTCCTCTTCTCTAAAGGGAGTAGCTGAAGCTGCATTTAATCTAGGACTTACCTTTCCACGTAATGACGCTTCACACAGTTAAAACTTTCTGAACAAAAGCACTCAACATTTCCTTCTTTTTTTTCTTTTTGCTTGAAAACACTTTTTTCTCTTTTTTTATTAATTTATTTTTGTTACAGATATTTATCCTTTCTCACTCATTGACACCCTCCTCCCAATCCCACCCCCACCCTCTCCCCACCAGCATTGTTGTCTATGTAAATTGGTTAGGCATACATGCATACAGGTTATTTAGATTCTCTTTCATTCCCACCCTGTCCCCCTCTTCTGAGGTTTGTCAGTCTGTACCCTACTACAATGTCCCTGGGACTATTTTCTTCATCAGTTTATTTTGTTCATTATATTTCACAAATAAGTGAGATCACGTGATATTTGTCTTTCTCTGATTGGCTTATTTCACTTAGCATAATACTCTCCAGGTCCCTCCATGTCGTCTCAAAGGATAAGAGATCTTTCTTTGTTACAGCTGCATAGTGTTCCATTGTGTATATGTACCACAGCTTTTTTATCCACTCATCTATTGATGGACACTTGGGATGTTTCCAGATTTTAGCAATTGTAAATAGTGCTGCTATAAACATAGGGGATTACATATATTATTTCTGACTGGTGTTTCAAGCTTCTTAGGATATATTCCTAGAAGCAAGATCACTGAGTCAAATGGCAGTTTGATTTTTAATTTTTTGAGGAAACACCGTATTGTTTTTCATAATGGCTGCACCAGTCTGCATTCCCACAAACAGTGCAGTCCCTTTTCTCCACACCCTCGCCAGCACTTGTTTGATGCTTTGTTGATGGCAGCCATTCTGGCACGTGTGAGGTGATACTTCAAAATTATTTTAATTGGCATCTCTCTGATAATCAGGGATGCTGAGCATTTTTCATATATTTCTTGGCCATTTGTATGTCCTGTTTAGAGAAGTGTCTATTTAGGTCCTCTGCCCATTTTCTAATTAGAGTCTGTGTCTTCCTTTTGTTGAATTGTATAAGTATTCTATACATTGTGGAAATGAATTTTTCCTTTTTGTTTTCTGGTACGTGCCCCTAGCCGCTAGGGCCTAGCAGGAGCTGAACCCAGGACTCTCTGGTCCGTGGGCCGACACTCCAACCGCTGAGCCAAACCAGCAAGGGCAATTTGGAAATTAACCCCTCATGTGATGTATCATTGGCAATTATGCTCTGCCATCGAGAGGGTTCCTTTTCCATTTTGATGGTTGTTATTTTTGCTGTGAAGAAGCTTTTTAGTTTGATTTAGTATCATGTGTTCATTTTTTCCTTTGTTTCTATTGCCTTAGGTATTGTATCAGTGAAAATTCTGCTGCATGTGATGTCTGAACTTTGTTGCCTACATTTTCTTCTAGGATTTTTATGGATCCACGAGTCACATATAAGACGTTTATCCATTTGAGTTTATTCTTGCGTATGGTATAATTTTGTGGTCTAGCTTCATTTTTTTAATATAGCGGTCAAATTTTCCCAACACCATTTATTAAAGAGGCTGTCTTTACTCCATTGTATGCTCTTGCCACCTTTTGTCAAATATTCATCGAGCATAATGACTTGAGTCAATTTCTGGGTTCTCTGTTGTGTTTCATTGATTTATACGCCTGTTCTTGTGCCAGTACCAGGCTGTTTTGGTTACAATGGCTTTGTAGTATAACTTGATATACGGTATTGTGATCCCTCCTACTATGTTCTTCTTTTTTAAGATTGCTGTGGCTATTCAGGGTCATTTTTTGTTCCATATAAACTTTTGAAATATTTTTTTCTAGTTTCATGAAATATGTCATTGGTATTTTGATGGGGATTGCATTGAATCTATAGATTGCTTTGGGTACTATAGACATTTTAATGATGTTAATTCTTCCAATCCATAAACAAGGTATATGCTTCCACTTTTTTATATCTTCCTCTATTTATTTTTTCAGTGACCAGTAGTTTTCTACGAATAGGTCCTTTATTTATTTGGTTAAGTTTATTCCTAAGTATCTTAAATTTTTTTTTTCTGCAATGGTAAATGCAATAATTTTGTATCTTGCTACTTTGCTAAATTCATTTATTAAATCTAGTAAATTTTTGATGGAGTCTTTAGGGTTTTCTATGTACAGTATCATGTCATCTGAAAATAATGATAGTTTCACTTCCTCCTTTCCAATTTGGATTCCTTTTATGTTTTCTTCATGTCTAATAGCTGTGGGTAAGACTTCCAGTACTATGTTAAATAAGAGGGGTGAGAGTAGGCATCCCTGTCTGGTTCCTGTTCTTAAGGGAAATGCATGTAGTTTTTCTCCACTGAGTATGATGTTGGCTGTAGGTTTTTCACATATAGCCTTCACATTATATCAAGATATGATCCCTCTATTCCCACATTGCTGAGAGATTTTATCAAAAATGGGTGCTGGAGTTTTTTTAATGCTTTTTCAGCATCTATTGATATGATCATACAGTTTTTATCTTTCATTTTGTTTATGTGGTGTATCACTTTTATTGATTTGAAGATATTTTACCATCCTTGCATCCCTGGGATGAATCCCACTTGGTCATGATGAATACTTTTTTTTTTTTTTTTTGATGTATTGCTGGATCCAATTTGCTAATATTTTGTTAAGGATTTTGGCATCTGTGTTCATCAGGGATATTGGCCTGTAATTTTCTTTCTTTGTAGTGTCTTTATCTGTTTTTTTTTTAATTAAAATCTGTTGGCTCATAGAATGAGTTAAAAGTCTTCCTTCTTCTTGGATTTTTTTGAATGGTTTGAGGAGAATGGGTGTTAGATCTTCTTTGAATGTTTGGTAAAACTCCCCCGTGAAACTGTCCAGGCTTGGGCTTTTGTTTGCTGGGAGTCTCTTGATTATATCTTCAATTTCTTTAGTTGATGTTTGTCTATTCAAGTTTTTTATTTCTTCCCAGTTCAGTTTTGGGAGACTGTGTGTTTGTACAAATTTGTCCATTTTTGCCAAGGTTGTCCCATTTGTTAGCATATAATTGTTTGTAGTATGTTTTAATGATTCTTTGCATTTCTGTGGTGTCTGTTGTTATTTCTTCTCTTTCATTTCTGATTTTGATTATTTGGGTTCTATCTTTTTTTTATTTATTTTTTTTTATTTTTAATTTTATTGGGTCCTCTCTTTTTGTTTCTTGGTGAGTCTGACTAAGGGTCCATCAGTCTTGTTTATCTTTTCTAAGAACCAGCTCTTTGTTTCATTGATCTTTTGCATTGTTTTTTAGTTTCTATGTCGTTTATTTCTGCTGTGACCTTCACTATTTTTTTTTTCTTCTACTTGCTCAGGGTTTTCTTTTTGTTTACTTTCTAGTTTTGTGAGTTGTAGAGTTAGAAAGTCAATTAGGAATGTTTCTTGTTTCTTGAGGTAGGCCTGTAGTGCTATGAACTTCCTTCTCAGGACTGCTTTTACTGTCTTCTACAGATTGTGTTGTTGTGTGTTCATTTTCATTGGTTTCCAGAAAGTTTTTAATTTCTTCCTTGATTTCCTTGGTAATCCATTTGTTGTTTTAAAACATGCTATTTAGCCTCCATGTGTTCAAATGTGTTCGTGTGTTCTTTTTGTAATTGATTTCTAGTTTTATGCCATTGTAATCTGAGAAGATGCTTGATATGATTTCAATCTTCTTGAATTTGTGCAGATTTACTTTGTGTCCTAACGTGTGGTCTATCTTTGAGAATGTTTTCTGTGCACTTGAGAAGAATGTATATTCTGCAGCTCTTCGGTGAAATGTTCAGTAAATATCAATGAAGTTTGGCTGATCTAGTTGGCCATTTAATGACTGTGTGTCCCTGTTAAGTTTTTGTCCAGAAGATCTATCCTGTGGTATCAGTGGGGTGTTAAAGCCACCTACTATAATTGTATTGCTAGTGATCTCTCCTTTAAAGTCCTCCAGAATTTTAAACTTATTTTGGTGCTCCTGTGTTTGATGTATATGTTTACCAGGGTTATATCCTTTTGTTAGGTTGTTCCTTTTAATATTATGTAGTGATAATTTGTCTCTCATTATAGCTCTAGTTGTGAAGTCTATATTATCAGATATAAGTATTGCTATACCAGCTTTTTTAAAATTTCCATTTGCAGAGTTATACTTTCTTATCCATTCAGCTACTCTGTGTCTTTTGATCAGAGCGTTTAATCCATTTACATTTAAGATTATTGATATGTACGTATTTCTTGCCATTTTTGTTCATTATGGTCATGTTTCTTTTTCTTTTCTTCTGCTTGTTACAGTAGTCCTTTTAACATTTCTTGCAGTGTTGGTTTGGTGTTAGTATATTCCCTTAGCCTTTTTTTTTTTGTCTAGGAAGCTCTTTATTTCACCTTCTGTTTTGGATGATACCTTGCTGGATAGAGTAGTCTTGGATTCAGATCTTTGTTTTTCATTTCCTTAATTACCTCATGCCATCCCTTCCTGGCCTGTAGTGTTTCTCTTTAGAAGTCAGCTGATAGCCTTATGGGGGTTCTTTTGTAGGTAACCTGTTGCTTATCTCTTGCTGCCTTTAGGATTCTCTCTTTGTTTTTAATTTTTGGCATTTTCATTATTATGTGTCTTATTGTGGGCCTGTTTGGGTTCTTCCTACTTGGAGCTCTCTGTGTTTCTTAAACTTGTATGCCTTTTTCCTGCACCAAGTTAGAGAAGTTTTCTGTCACTATTTCTTCAAATATATTCTCTAATTTTTGCTCATTTTCTTCTTCTTCTGGAACTCCTATGATGCAGATGTTGTTATGTTTCATGTTGTCCCACAGTTCTCTTATGCTGTCTTCTTGTTTTTAAATTGTTTTTTCTTTTTTGTTTTCTGATTGGGTGATTTTTTTTCTACCCTGTCTTCTAATTCACTGATCCAGTACTAGGCTTCCTCTCCTCTGCTGGTTATTCCTTCCTATGTGTTCTTTATTTCTGCTGTATCAATCTTAATTTCCAATTAGTTGATTTTCATTTTTTTGATATCTTCACTCATGCTGTTGAGCTTCCTCATGATTATTACTCTGAACTCTCCCTCTGATATCTTTCTTAATTCTATGTCATTTATTGCTTCTCCTGCAGAATTACCTTGTTCTTTCATTTGGGATTTGTTTATTTGTTTCACCATTTTGGCTGTCTCTGTCAGTTTTGGAGCCTGCCAAATTTTCCCTAGGGTTGTTGGTGTTCTGCTGGTTGGCTCACTCTACTGCCTTTGGATGAATGGAGGAGGACCCATGTTAAACACCACTGTCAATTCTTACTTTCCTGGGTAGATTTGCAAGCCCTGAAAATATTCAGTTATCCTCTAGATTTTTGCCTAGAAGCTATTAGTCTCAGTACTTGATGAGCCTCGATATATAGCCCTCAGCTGAATGAAAAACCTTTCAGGTGGAAACACCAATCAGAAAGAATATATGTACCCCCATGTTCATAGCAGTACTGTTTACAATAGCTAAGATCTGGAAACAACCCAAGTGCCCATCAGTAGATGAGTGGATAATAAAGCTGTGGTACATGTACACAATGGAATACTATGCAGCTCTAAGAAAGATCTTTTATTTTTTGAGATGACATGGAGGGACCTGGAGAGTATTATGCTAAGCAGAACAAGCCAAGCAGTGAAAGACAAATATCACATGATCTCACTTATTTGTGGAATATAATGAACTAAACAAACTGCTAAACAAAATTAACCCAGATACATAGAGGTGGGGTACAGACCGAGAAGCCTCAGAGGTGGGTGGTTTGTGGGGGAAAAGATAAACCACAGAACTTACATGCATGTATACATGACCAATGGACATAGACAACAAAGTTGGGTATGAGGTGGGGGAAGGGGAGAAGGGTGTCAATTGAGGAAAAATGAGAAATATCTGTAACAAAAACAAATCAATAAATAAAAAAAAAATTCCTCAGGTGTAAGAGGATTTTCTGTGGGTGTGGAAATTCCTTTTGGTCAGACTAGATATTAATGAGCCTCAATTTGCATTTCTTTGGCCTGGCCTGGTGTTTTTGTATTCCTGTGGGAGGGGCCATCGCTTCTCCCCAGGGCTCTGGGAAGGGGCTTTTTGAGTAAGATAGCTACCATCCTGTAAGGGAGTAATTCAGGACACAGTTCCTGGTATTCTCCCATCCAGCTCTCTCCACACAGTTCCATCCAGTTTACCCTCCCTCTGTTGGAGCTCAAGGTGAGTGGCTATAGCTAATGTGGTGCTTTTTCAAACCCCTGCTTTCTCAGAGGGAAGTGCACTAAGCTAATACAGCTCTCCACTGCTTTCCATTGGCTCCCAGCCCACCGTCCTGAACCTCTGCAGTTCCTACCAGGCTCGATTTTGCATCCCTTTTCTATCCCTTGTTGTACAGGTTCTTTACAGATGCTTTTCAGTTGGTTTTTCCTGATGATTTGTGTTTATTTTAGTTGTAACTCCAGTTTGGTCCTGTTAGATAGTCTGTGTAGCTTCCATTCACTCCACTGACATTTTTGTGTCATCCTGGAATCTGTAGGCTGGATCAGGGCCAAAGATTTTCCCAAACAGTTTTTTAATTTTATTTAATGTATTGGGGTAAAATTGGTTAATAAAATTATAACTTTCAGGTGTACAGTTCTATAATACATCATCTGTATATTGTAGTGTGTGTTTACCAACCCAAATCAAGTCTCTGCATCACCATCTATCCCCTTTTTACCCACATCTAACTCTGCCCATCCCCCTTTCCCTCTGGTAGTCACCACATTGTTGTCTGAGTCTCTAGGAGATGAGTGGATAAAAAAGATGTGGTACATTTACGTAATGGAATGCTACTTGACTGTAAAAAAAAAAAGAAGAAGAAAATCTTTCTTTTTGCAACAGCATGAATGGACCCGGAGAGTATTATTGTAAGTGAAATAAGCCAGTTGGAGAAAAGACAAGTACCATGTGAATGTACCCAACATTTATTTGTATTCAAACTCACTTCCTATGAAATGCTGCTTTTGCCCCCAGCTCAAATTACTGTCTATAGTAGTCATTCTGTTTTTTAAAAACTGAAATATAATTTACCTTAAAATGTATCCTTTTATTGTACAATTCAGTGGTTTTTAGTATCTTCACAGAGCTGTGCAATCACTATCTAATTCTAAAAGATCTTCAACAGCCCAAAAAGCAAAGCCACACCCATTAGCAGTCACTTTCCAGTACTTCTCCCCTCCAGCCATGGGCAAATATTAATCTACCTTCTATTTCTATAGATTTTTATATTCTTGTCTTTTCATGTCAATACAATCATACAATATGTGTCGTTTTGTGTCTGGTTCCTTTCACTTAGTATATTTTAAAGTCATTCGTATTGTAGCATACATCGGTACTTCATTACTTTTCTTACTAAATAATGTTCCATTGTATGATTATACCACCTTTTGTTTAGCAGTTACTCAAAAATTAAACAGAATTATCATAGGACCCAGAAATTTCACTCCTAGGTTTATACTTAAGAGAATTAAACACCTATGCCCAAACAAAAAAAACCTATGCAAAAATGTTTATATAAGTATTATTCATAATAACTAGTCATTATTCAAAAAGTGGATACTAGCCAATTACCTATATGCTGATAAATGGATAAAACAAAACATGGTATATCCATGTGATGTAATATTAACCAGCCATAAAATGTATTGAAGTGCTGATATATACTACAGCATAGATGACGCTTGAAAACAATATGCTAAGTGAACGAAGTCAGACACAAAAAGCCACATATTGTATGATATCATTTATATTAAATGTCTAGAATAAGCAAGTCCATAGAGACAGAAAGCAGATTAGTGATTGCCAGGGTGGAGGGGTGGAAAGCACCTGCTTAATGGATATGGGGTTTATCTTTGGGATAGTGAAAATGTTCTGCAATTAGACGGTGGTGATGTTTGCACATCATTGTGAATATACTAAAAATCACTAAGTTTTCCACTTTAAAATGGTTAAAATAGTGAAACTTATCTAAAAAAAATTAATTTTATACAGAGAAAAATGGGCCATTTACAAGAGTCTTTACATGTAAAAGGCATATGTAGATGTAACAAAATCCTTTTTAAAAAAAAAGTTACAGGGAAAATTAAGAACAGCCCTTCAGTTATATACACCGACTTCTAAAAAGGGACAGAACATCTTCTGAAAGTATAAGGGATACTTCCTATTGACCAAATGTGGCATGTTATTTTACCCTTTCTCTCTTCCATTATCAAGGTCTGGTAGAATGGTTGTTCACTCCTACACTTGTCTCCTTTCAGGATTTTACAAATGTGCCTTCTCTGCAAGGCCTTTGACCATTATTGGCAGGGCCAGGTAGCATCTCACCCATCTTGGAAACAGTGGTCACACCAGATTCCCAGACGTGTGTGGGTCCATATTCTGAAGTTGAGGTGGCCCACTTCAGGCCCTTTGGCTCTTCAAGGCCCTCCTACCATCTGGCCTGCCACCATTCTTCTTGCCTCACCAAGCCAACCACCCAAAACAGCCACATCCTTGGTAACTTGGCCAGAGTGGGCCAAGAGTCAGTCAGCTGCAGGTGCAGTTAGAACCCAAGGAGGATATGGCAGACATCAGGTCACAGAGGTGGGAGTGGATGTGGTTGCCACTGCCTCAGGGGCAGGACCAGTTTCCAGGGCAAGGTTTCCAGATCACTGAAGTACTGAAGCTACTGGACACCATGAGCATAGATGAGACCACTCAGGGACAGGGCATATAACATCAGGAGAGAGCAAGCCTCAGGACAGAATCCTAGAGAGAGCTGACATTGAAAGGGGAACCTGAGAAGAGAATTCAGAGAAGTAGAAATAATAATGTCTACTAATGATACTACTATTATTTACTACCACTTGCCATGTGTTAGTGACTGTACTAAGTGCTTCATAAGCATCATCTTATTTAATCCTCAACAAAACTTTATGAAGTAAGCATTATCACTCCCATTTTCTTGAGAAGGAAACTGAAGCTCAGAGACATTATGGTAGCCTCCCCAAGTGTATGATGACAGTGGCAGAGCCCTGATTCAAACCCATATTTGCCTTCCTTTTCAGTTATCCCCTTGCTACTAGCAGTTGTAGGAAAGAGTGTGGTCATGGGACCCTAGAGAGGAAGGAGTATAAGGAAGAACAGAACAATCCATGATACAGTATCAAATCTAGTCCAACAACTTCTGCAGGACAGATAAGTAAAGAACATAATGTCTAGTAGATTAGCAGCAAGGATGTCCTGGGTAATCTTGGTGAGGATGGTTTCAGTACATGGTGGGAACTCAGGACAGAATGCAAATAATTGAGAAGGAACTGGGGAGGAAAGCAGTATAAACAGTGAATGGAGACTATTCAAAAGTTTAGATAAAAAAGAAGAGTGATAAAGTGGTAGTAACAGGAAGGGAAGACTCTTGTATCTAGGGAGGTCGTTTTTCTTGTTACAAAAGTTTTATGTTTAATGTAGAAGATATAGGTGAATCAAAAGGTATCCCACAAACCAGAGTTAATCAAGGGTCACATTTTGGCATTTGGCTTTCTGGCCCATAACTGTCCTATACACACATGCACACATTTTTACCAAAGTGGTATCAAACCATTTATATTGTTTTGTAACTTGTTTTTTTTTTTTTTTTAATTAAAATACATTGGGAACACTTTGTCATGATAATAAATGTGCAGTGTAAGCATCATTTCAACAGTTTCTGTTATTCCTACAGGCCATATTGAAACATAATTTCACTGTCAGCATGATTTCTCTTCTGTTCTCTCCCACCCAAAAGCTATTGTGTACTTGAAGTATAATTAATTCAGTTAAACTAAATTTAATATTGAAGAAAATGAAGATAATATCAGACAAATACTTATTTGGACAGGGAATTTTTAAAAGCTGAGTGATACTTGAACATTTTTATATCTAGCAGCAGTGTGTGTGTGTGTGTGTGTGTGTGAGAGAGAGAGAGAGAGAGAGAGAGAGAGAGGTAGTAGAGAGGGAGTGGTTGAATATACTGGAGAACTGGAAGGTAATGATGATAATGAATCAAAGTTCGAGGAAGGAGAGAGGATACAGAGCATATAGATGCCACAATTAACCTCAAACAGGTGCCTTGAGTCTGTGAGGGGTGTATCAGGTTGGATGGTAGGAAGATGAGGATTTCTCTGGCTTCTGTATTTATGATAAAGCAGGAGTCCAAGATATCTGCTGAGAGACAAGGTGAAGGGGGCTTAGGAAAACAGGTGAAGAGCTGAACTGGCTTCTTGGGTAAATGAGAATGAATGCTTATGAAGGGTATACAAATGAACCATGGCAGTTTAGAATGCCATACTGGCACTGAAGTCAATGCCCAGACATAGGAGGAAGACATTTGGTATTGGTCTAAGTGTGGGGTTCTGCTAACTATACAATAGTTAGGCCAACTGCAAGGCAGTTTGAAATTATTGATAAGATAATTGTCCAGGGTGGAAATGAAGAGAGAGCTGCTAGATTGCATGAGAAATAACGAAGAGGACAAATGACTAGAGGTTTAAATGAGTTAGAAAAATAATTGTAGTGACAATACAAAGACTAGAGAGATAGGAGGTTTTGGTCGGAGAAGTGGAACTCTAACCACCAGGGATGCCACAACTCCAGGCCACAAGGATTGAGACTGATGCCACCTCTTCTGCGACCAATGCTAGTCCAAGCCATGCCAGTGCAGAAACTATAACTTCTGGGTTTGCCATTATGTTAGTCCACATAGGCAGAGACTGTACAGGGTGGGGCAAATGTAGGTCTACAGTTCTAAGTATGTGAAATAGAGTTTATTCTTATATTATTATTTAATATTGTATTCTATTCCACACGAACAACTGAAAACCTACTCTTTTTTTTTTTTTTTCAAATGAATAGCTTTTATTTCAAAAGATAAAATGTTCAACAGTGGTCTTGATTTGGTTCTAAATCAATAACATGATAGTGGAAACATGATAAACTGTTTTTGGAGGAGGTTTTAGATAAGGATAATTTTCTTTCAACTGTGCATCTAATAAAACTAATAATTTCTTTATTTGCCTTGCTGACAGGGTCATCTTCAAGAATATTGGGAACATAACAAAGGAACTTCAATTTTTACTTAATGAAAACCTACTTTTGCCTCACCCTATAGATGCTAGGCTGAAGGAACTCTGGGCATTAGGCCCAGTTTCTACTCTCTTCTAAGATATGCTGAGACTAAACACACAAGGCCCTCATCCTGGTTGTCATCCCTCCTCCTTACTCAGCATTTATTCTACCACCATCCCTATAATGTTATGTACTTCCTTACCCTGATTCAGCACTCAACTTCTCCCACCCCCAGAAATTTTCCTCTGTACTTACATAACTGCCTTACCATACTGAGCAAACACTCCTATATCCTCAGACACTTCATCCCCTCATCTTAACTAAAACCTGGTGGCCACCACTGTAGCCCTATGTAGTAGGGTTTATCTTTTCTGTCCTCCAAGCAAAATTAAAGATAGTATTGGTGTCCTGCTTGCTTCACATTTCTGCTTTTGGATCATTATTTTCTTATGCTCCTGAAACAAACAAACAACAACTATAAAAACCAGATTTGATCTTTTTGAGGTCATTTAACTATATGCTTCTTTTCCCCTCATCACTCACTGAATTACTTTCAGGTCACTCTTCTTTATTTACTAATGACTTTGGCCTCTCTCTGGTCCACAGCCTTTCTTCCCACTTCAAGCCCTGGCACTATCCTGAGTGATTTCAACATCTCCAGGGATAACCCATCTGATATCTCTATTCCGTGATCTCCTCATCTCAGAAGATCTCTTTCACCTTAGTCTTCTCTCTCTCTCTCTCTTTCTCTCTCTCTCTCTCTCTCTCTCACACACACACACACACACACACACACACACACACACACACACAAACTACAGCCACATTCCAAATCATGTTGTTACCCAACACTGTTTGATTCCCAAAGTCATGATCTCAAGCATCCCAATCTCCAGTCACAACTTCCTATTCCCAGTTTTTCAACTAGCACCATGATCATTCCTTGGCTCCTGAAATCTGTGGATCCCTTTCCTTCCTTCCAATCTATCAGGGCTCTTCTTTTTATTTCCTTCGATATTTAGCTCAGATGCCATTGTTCATCGTTTCAGTAATATTCTTGACAATGCTAAGCTTCCTTGCCTTGATCTTGTTTTGTAAACCCTATCCTGCTAAACCCAACTCTTTTTACTCTGTACCTGCATATGAGCACTGCTAGAGAAATTCATGCAACAGAACATACTGGTTTACAGGAACTTCAAGATTATCTATCCTAAATGGGCCCCCAGCACTGCTAGACAATCCTACTAAATTTATTTGCTTACTTCATTCTCCAGAACAAATATTTCAACCTTCTCTGTCTCCTTAAACCCCAGTTCTCCCTCATATACTTCCCTCAACCCTCACATTCACCCCTGCTCTCAGTAGTTCTTCTCACATCACAGAGAAAATTATGTGCTTCCATCCTTACCTTATTCTCCTCTGTTACATTAGAAAAAGCTATTACACTTATCTCTAATGACAATCCTCTGTATATACTTTTTTCTAATTGTTGACTCTCTCTGTATATACTTTTGATACCATTGTCTGCTACCTTTCAGGGACCTAACACTATTGATGATCTCTTATCTTTTCTGTTCACATTTTTCCTCTCCATTGGATCTTTTTCAACAAGTTTAAACATGCTGAAGCGTCTCCATTAAAAACAAAACAAAACCAAGCAAACAAAAACCTTGCTTAACCCCACACTTCACTCAAGCTACTGCTTTCTCCTTCACGGCTAAACTTCTTTTTTATTTATTTATTTATTTATTTATTTATTTATTTATTTATTTATTATTTTTTGTGTTACGTGCCCCTAGCAGGAACCGAACCTGGGGCTCTCTGGTCCACAGGTTGACGCTCAACCATTGAACCAAACTGAGCAGGGCCACAGCTAAACTTCTTAACAGAGTTGTCTCTTCTTACTGTCATTGTTTTTTGTCTCCTGTTTCCAGCTCAGCCCACTTCTGTTGTCCAGATCCCAGCTCCTGCTCATGTCACAGTAACCTTCATATTGTCAAAATGATGGAGCATTATGCAGCTGTAAAAAGAAGGATCTCTTACCCTTTGAGACAGCATAGAGGGACCTAGAGAATATTATGCTAAGTGAAATAATCCAGTCAGAGGAAGACAAGTATCGCATGATCTCATTTATATGTGGAATCTAATGAACAAAATAAACTGATGAACAAAATAGATCCAGAGACATGGAAGCAGGAAACAGACTGAAGAACTTCAGAGGGAAAGGGGGTGGGGGATCAGAAAGAGATAAACCAAATAACTTATATGCATATATGCATTGCCCAAGGACACAGCCAACAGTGCTGTGAAGGCAGGGATAGGGGCAGAATTGGGGAGGAGGAGGTTAATGGGGGGGGGGGGGAAAGGGATACATTTTTAATATTTTCAACAATAAAGATACGTTTTTTAAATAAATGAGCATTTGTTGCTCATCTTGCTAGATGTCTTGGCAGAATTTGATCAGTTAATCACTTTCTCCTTGAAATGTTCACCTCCTTTGTCTTTTTAAAATTAAATTTATATTCTAAGATAACTGTAGATTCACATGCAGTTGTCAGAAATAATATATAGAGATTTTAGGTATGCTTCATCCAAATTTTCCCAACAGTAACATCCTACAAAACTATAGTATAGTATCATAACCAGAATATTCACACTGATACAATAAAAACACAGAACAGTTCCATCATCACAAAGGATCTGTTCTGGTGTCCTTTTATAGCCACACCCACTTGTCTCTCAGATCCTTGATCTACCCTATCTCCACTCTTAAAACCTAATGTGTCCTCTGTTTCTAAATTTTGTCATTTCAAGAATGTTATATAAATGGAATAATAAAGTATATAACCTTTTGAGTTTGGCTTTTTTTGACTCAGCATAATTCTTTGAAGGTTCATCCAGGTCATTATCTACATCAATATTTCACTTTGTTTTATTGTTGAGTAGTATTCCAAGGTATGGATGTACTACAGTTTGTTTAACCTGTACTCTATTCACCTGTTGAAAGACATTTGGGTTGTTTCCAGTTTGGAGCTATTATGAAAACTCCAACGAACACTGATGTATAGGGTTTTGTGTGAACATAAACTTCTCTTTCTCTGGGATAAATGCCCAACAATACAATTATTGGATCATATAGTAGCTATATGTTTAGTTTTATAAGTTACTGCCAAACTGTTTTCCAGAGTGGCTGTACCATTTAATATTCCCACCAGCAATCTATGAGTGATCGTTTCTCTGCATCATTATCAGCATTTTGTGTTATCACTGTTTTTTTTTTTTTTTTTCTTTTTGCCATTCTGATAAGTGTGTAGTGGTATTTTATTATGGCTCTATTTGCATTTCTCTAATGGATAATGGTGTTCAACATCATTCCTGTGTTTATTTGACATCTGTATATTCTCTTCAGTGAACTGTCTATTCATCGTTTTTGCCCATGAACATGGATTATCTTTTATATTATTGAGTTTGAGAGTTCTTTATGTCTTTTATATATGAGTCCTTTGGTGGATACGTAGTTTTTAAACAGTTTTCCCTGGTTTGTAGTTTGTCTTTCATACTCTTAATGGACTCTTTCATAGAGCAAACATTTTACATTAAGTTTTAAGTTTTGCATAGCTCCAGATCACAAAAATTTTTCTCCTGTGTTTTTCTAAAGTTTTATAGTTTTTACATTTAGGTTTGTAATTCATTTACATTTTGTATAAAGTGTGTTTAGACTGAAGTTCATATTTTTAGGGGGCACCTATGAACGTCCAATTGTTCCAATACCATTTGTTGAAAAGGCTATTCTTCCTCCATTGAACTGTTTTGTAAAAAAAAAAAAAAAAATTGGACATATTTGTATGGGTCTATTTTAAGGTTCTCTTATTCTGTTTTAGTGATCTATGTGTCTATCATTCTTCCAATGCCACACTGTCTCAATTACTGTAGCTGTGTAAGCCTTAATAAATTATGTCTGTTTTGTTCATAATTGTATTCTCAGTTCCTTAAACAGAGCCTAGCAAATTGTAGATATACAACACACTTTAAAATATTTTTGAGGTAGAACAGTGACATGAGCTATGCTATCTATTAGAACTTCCTTCAATGATATATTTTTTTTTCTGTCTCTGTTATCTAATATGGTAGCCACTAGCTCCATGTGGTCATTCAGTTCTTGAAGTGTGGCTAGTGCAACAGAGGAGCTGATTTAAATTTTTTATTTAATTGAAAATTGAATAACCACTTGTAGATAATGGCTACTGTATTGAGCTGCACAGATTTAGAGGGTGGCCATGAAAGAGGATAATTAAAATAAAGGCAGGTCAAGGTCATTAGGTTTTAAGAAGTCAAGAACTGCTCAGCCAAAGTTTTGGATGTATAAACCAGGTGAACAGTGAAATCCCCCAGGACAATGAGGTGAATGTTGGCAAGGAAGGCTGTGTGTTAGAAGATAAATGGCCTGGATTAGTTTGGGGACATGATCAGTGTCTAGGCAACAAAAATGAGGTGTGGTAAGTGATTTATTCAGCTGCTATGTGCCTTAACGTCATCTTTCTAGCAGGGCAGAGAAACAATAGCTTGGAAGCTGTCTCAAAAAAGCAAGAGGACACAAGTCCCTCTCGCAATCCCTATAAAAGAGTGTTCTTGATGAAATGCCAGAGTCAGCGTAAGAAAGAACAAAGTAGCATTTGTTGACAAGGAGGAGCAATGGAGGAGAGCTTGGTTATCACACAGCAAAGAACCTGGGGAACAGAGTGGAAATATTTGTGAGGACTGAAGTCATGGGAAGAAGGGCTGGGGAGAAGAGGCACAAAATAGTGTGAGAACGTGGGAGGTGACTGCAGCAAGGCGGCTCTCTGACACCTGCTGATGTGGTGGCAGAGCTAGTCTCTTGGAAAAAGGCACTGTTGCCCTGATTATGAACTCTATAATAGATAATTTAGCTTTTAAACCTTTTTTTTTTTTTTTGCAGGAAAGTGACTTTCTGCAGCCATGAGATATATAGTAAAATTTGTATAAAAGTAAAAATTTTGTGTAATACATGTTTTTATTGTGGCAAAATATACATAACATAAAATGTACCATTTAAACCATTTTAAAGTGTACAGTTCAGTGGCACTTAGTAAAGTCATAATGTACAATTATTTTTTTACAGGGCAGTGGAGACATATTTGTGGTGGAGGCCAATTATGGAACTACAATAACCTTCACTGTTCTCAAGGTTCCAAATGCAATGAAACTATAGTGTCAAGATGTTGCAGATCAGGTGCTGGCTGAGGTACACCTGATTTCAAAGTAGCTCTTGATTCTGGTTTACAGGCTCTGAGGTGGGTGTAGATACCTTTAGTTCCCTCACAAAGGAGCCCAGTAACACACTATTCTGAGCCACAGAAGTTAATAAAGTATCTACTAGCCTTGTTTTCTAATCTGTAAAATGTAGTAATAGTCCCAGGATTGTTATGCGGATTAAATATATAGAGAATGTATTATCATAGTGCCTGACACATAGTACATTCTCAACTGGTAGCTATTATCATATTATGCCATAGTCATGATTTAATTCTTCCTTCTGTTAGCACTATTAGAACAGTGGACACATCTCAAGGGCAAGGAGTGTGCATACTCTTATACCCCATAGGCCTAGCACATAATAGGAAGTTCATACACTTTTGCTGAAAGAAATAATTCCTTTTTTATGTCTCCTCCAACCCTAGCAAGAGTCTACATGAAGAGGTATGGTTGTTCAGAGCACAAGTTTTTGGGTCAGACAGGTATGAATTTTTGCTCTGCCACTTATTACCCACTTGACCTTTGGCAAATTACTTGACAAATCTGCATCTCACATATAACATGAAGAAAATAAATATCTGCTTCATAGGATTAAATGAGAAACTATAGCAAAGCACAATACCTGTCACAACTAAGTATTTAAACAGTAATAAATACCACTACTTCTACCCCCAAGGATTAAGGAGTGACTTGGTGAAAGGGAGTGTGATACATTCACACTAGGGAATTCAACCTTTTCAAGGAAGATTTTCTAGAGTTGGAAAAGCAAGAAATAGGCAAGTGAGCAAGAGAAATTGAATCACCCATAAATAAAACTGGGAAGTAGGTGACATTTGTTTATAGTGTCCACCTTCTATAATCAGGCCATTACATTACCTCCCTCCAATTTAGGCTCTTAATGATGTGGCAATATCAGGCCTTCCATGTTGTCTGCCAATGCTCCAGAACTTTTCCCTATCCTCTTCTCACTTGCTCCGCATATTCAAGACTATTGGGAACCACTCAGGAACTAATTTACTAATCTGAGGTCAGATGTTAACGGTCTGCTAATAGTTTTAGTTCCTCAATGAACAGTGCTATTGAGCACCTTAACCCATGAGAGAGACTGACTTGTGATTAAAATTGTATGTCTGGGTGATGGTGTGGAAAGAGAGGCCAGGTTTTTGGGCAGAGAGAACCTTTCAATGCTGCATAGGGATCTGCCTACTCAGCCCTTAGGTGGAGTGAGGCTTAAACATAAGAAATGGATATCTAAGTGGACTGGGAAGGTCCTTCCCAGTAAACTCCTTTGATGTCTTCAAAATGCTAAATACCACAATAAACATCTCAAAGTGGCCGTCTTTAGCATTCAAAATCATTATCACTCTCATTGACTGTACATCTTTTGATCCTTTCTCTTTTGAGGCTTTCCCAACCCCTGCCTGCCTCAGATCCAGAATCTGCTGCCACCTGCAGTTGCTACCAGCTGGTACACCGAACTCTGTAGCTTTCCACCAATTTGGGGCCTCCATTCCCATTGCAGGCCTGCCTTTCTACAGTCATCTACCACCAGTGGATATTTCTTGAGCACCTCGTTTTGTAAGGTCCTGCCATCCCTCCTAGCTACTAATGAGATTGTATAATGTGTGGGGTTTTATGCAAAAGTGTGCCACTAGTTATCTCACAGAAGGAGATATGTGTAGGCTATTTTCTAAGAAAGAAGAGAGTTTTCAATTCATTTATCCTTTTCTTTTTTTTTTTTTGTTTGTTTTGTTTTGTTTTGTTTTGTTTTGTTTTGTTTTGTTTTGTTTGGTACGTGCCCCTAGCGGGAGCCAAAACCAACACTCTCTGGTCTGCAGGCTGATGCTCAACCACTGAGCCAAACTGGCTACGGCTATCCTTTTCTTTTTTAAATTCTCACCTGAGGATACTTTTCTATTTATCATCATATAGAGTGGGAGAGAGGAAGGAAGGGGAGCAGGGAGAGAGAGAGAGAGAAACATCAATGTGAGAGAGACACATTGATTGGTTGCCTCCTGCATGACTCTGACCAGGGCTGAGACTGAACCACAACCGAGGCATGTGCCCTTGACTGAAATTGAACCTGCAATGCTTTGGTCTGAGGGCCGACTCTCTAACCTCTGAGTCAAACCAGCCAGGGCTGGTTCTTTAAAAAAAAAACACAAAAATCTGTGCAAACAGTAGGATGACCAACCATCTGGCTTGCCCAGGACTAAGGAGTTTCCTGGGATGTTCAGGAAGCAAGAGAGTCCTGGGCAAACCAGGATGATTAGTTACCCTCAAACGTTTATTGAATGTTCACTGAAGGTTACCTAGCATAACACTGGGCACTTATGGGTTGCCTTCCAGGCCAGGCTTAAATGGATGCCAGAGCAAGTGATGTTTTAAGGCACAAATATACTGGTAATCAGCTCTCTGGAGAGGAAGGAAGGGGAACACTGATTAGTAGCATTTGCCAATTTCTGTGGTAGAAACACTCCTACCATGGCCAATTTCAAATTACCAATGTGACATCATTGAATGTGGAATAGAGAAAAGATGCAGAGTAGAACACAATTATTTAACATTTCCACCAAATAGATATAATAGTAGTGAATAACCTCAAGCACAGATAATAGTAAAATGTAGTAAAATAATAAGCAAATGATGAATTTATAGTATTTATTACATTTATTTTATTTTCAGTTCTTTAATCTTCACAAGAGGATATTATTTCCATTGGTTTTTATAGAGAGAGGAAGGGAAGAAGGGAGGAAGAGAGGGAGAGGGAGATAGAGGGAGAGAGAGAAAAACATCTACGTGAGAGGGAGACATCAATTGGATACCCCCTGCATGCTCCCTGACCTGGGCTGGGGATCAAACCTGCTACCCAGGTATATGCCCTTGACCAGGAATCAAACCCATGACCCTTCAGTGCATGGGCTGATGCTCTAACCACTGAACCATTCCAGTCAGGGCTATTACCTTTATTTTAATAAAATACATTTATTTGTAAGTTTATATCATTTAATTTTTAATAATGGCTTTGTTTAACAACTGGCTTGCAAAATTCCTAAAGCTTAACCATCAATTTACATGAGTCAGTATGAGCCAGTTCCAGCACATCACTGAAAGAACCCTGGGAGTCACCCATTTTCATCATGCACATGTCTCTTTCCACTGGTATGCTACAAAGAACTGAAATCCCACCATTTACAATCTTTGCCTTTAATCTAAGCTCTGCATTTGGTATAATAAGAAGAGAAAGAGAGATACAAAATGGCGGTGGAGTGAACGGAAGCTGCACAGACTATCTCCCAGAACCAAACTGGAATTACAACTATAACACAGACAAATCGATGGGAAAAAGCAACAGAAAAGAAACTTGCGAGGACCATATAACCAGAAGCACTGACTCGATCCTGGTAGGACTGCAAAGGCACGAGACAGGGGCTGGGAGCCCACGGTCGGCAGCTCGGCAGCGGCCTTAGCTGGGAGCAGTGCCCTCAGGTTACACTCCCAAGCGGCACCACAATGCAGAGCCAGGACAGAGGCAAAAAAGCCACAGCCACTCACATTGGGCTCTAGCAGAGGGGGGCAGAATGGACTGGAGCTGTGTGGGGACAATGGGGAGGGCACTCAGAGCTTTTGCTGAGTTGCTGCCACGCAGGAGGGTGGCCATATTGCTCCTTCCCAGGGATCAGGGGAGAGGCAGCAGCCCCTCCCTCAGAGATCTAACCCCACCCTGTAGGCCATTGAAATGCTAATTGAGGCTCATTAACAAACAGCATCTGCCCAACCCTCGGGAAATCCCCTTATGCTGAGCACCTGAGAGAGTTTCTCAATCAACTTATAACCCAAAACTCTTCAAGTAACCTCGACTGCTAGCCTCCAGGCAAAAAGCTAGAGGATAATGGTACCTTTCCTGTGCTAGCAACTTTAACCAGGAAAGTAAGACTTGTCAGTGGTGTTTAATGTGGGTTCTCACTCGCTCATCTAAACCCATGAGAGGGAGCCACAAACAGAACACCAACACCCACAGGGAAAACTTGACAGGCTCCAAAGCCCACTGTGATAGCCAAAATGGTCAAACACAGAAACAGAAGTCAAATGAAAGAACAAGAGACCTCCACCGAAGATGAGATCAATATTGAGCAGTTAGGCAAGTTAACAGAACTAGAATTCAGAGGCATGATCTTGAGGAAGCTCAACAGCATGAATAAGGACGTAGAGATGCTGAAAATAAACAAATTGGAAATTAAAAACCACCAAGAAGAGATGAAAAAAAAGTGACATATCAGAAATGAAAACCACATTGGAAGGTCTAAAACGCAGAGTAGAGGGAGCTGAGGACTGGATCAGTGAATTAGAAGACAGGGTAGAAAAAAATCAACCAATCAGAAAACCAAAAGGAAAAAAAACTATTAAAAAACAGGAAGACAGCTTAAGAGAACTGTGGGAAAACTGGAAATGTAATAATATTCGCATCTTAGGAGTCCCCGAGAAGAAGAAAATGAGCAAGGGTTAGAGAATATATTAAAAGAAATAGTGAGAGAAAATTTTCCTAACTTGGTGAAGGAAGAAGGCATTCAAGTTCAAGAAGCACAAAGAGGTCCAAGTAAGAAGAACTCAAACAGGCCCACACCAAGACACATAGTAATTAAAATGCCAAAAATTAAAGACAAAGAGAGAATCCTAAAAGCAGCAAGAGATAAGCAACAGGTTACCTACAAAGGAAACCCCTTAAGGCTCTCAGCTGACTTCTCACAAGAAACACTATAGGCCAGAGGGCAATGGCATGAAGTAATCAAGGTCATGAAAAACAAGGATCTGAATCCAAGTCTATTCTACCCAGCAAGACTATCATTCAAAATAGAAGGTCAAATAAAGAGCTTCCCAGAAAAACAAAAAGGCTAAGGGAATACATTAGTATCAAACCAGCACTGCAGGAAATGTTAAAAGAAAAACTGTAATTAGTAGAAGAAATATGAAGAAAAATATAACCACATTAAACAAAAATGGCAATAAACAAGTACATATCAAAAATCACCTTAAATGTAAATGAACTGAATGCTCCAATAAAAGGACACAGAGTAGCTGATTGGATAAGAAAGCATGACTCATCTATATGTTGTTTACAAGAGACCCACCTCTCAACAAAAGACTCACATAGGTTGAAAGTGAAGGGATGGAAAAAAATTTTCCAAGCAAATGGAAAGCAAAAAAAGCTGGGGTAGCAATACTCATATCTGATAAAATAGATTTCAAAATGAAGGCCATAACTAGAGACAAAGAAGGCCACTACATAATATTGAAAGGATCTATCCAACAGGAAGATATAACCTTGATAAACATATATACACCCAATATAGGAGCACCAAAATATATTAAAAATCTTCTGGAGAACCTCAAAGGAGAAATTGATAGCAATACACTCATAGCGAGGGACTTCAACACCCCATTCACAGCACTGGTAGATCCTCTACACAAAAAATTAGGAAGGAAACAGAGACTCTAAATGAAGCACTAGACCAAATGGATTTAATAGATATCTACAGAGTACTATACCCCAAAACTACAGAGTTCACATTCTTTGCAAGTGCACATGGGATATTCTCAAAGATAGACCACATGATATGACACAAACTAAATCTCCACAAGTTCAAGAAAATTAAAATCATATCAAGCATCTTCTCAGATCACAATGGCAAGAAACTAGAAACCAATTGCAACAACAAGATGCAAAGACAATTGAACACATGGAGGCTAAATAGCATATTATTAAACAATGAATGGGTTACCGAAAAAATCAAGGAAGAAAATAAACTTCCTATAAAAGAATGAAAATTAATACACAACAACACAAAATCTATGGGATGCAGCAAAAGCAGTTCTAAGAGGGAAGTTCATAGCACTACAGGCCTACCTCAAGAAACAAGAAAAATTTCTAATTGACTGTCTAACCTCACAACTTAAAGAATTAGAAAGCAAACATAAAGAAAATCCCAGAGCAAGTAGCAGGAAGGAAATAGTAATGATCAGAGCAGAAATAAATGACATAGAGACCAAAAAAACAATTCAAAGGATCAATGAAACAAAGAGCTTGTTTTTCAAAAAGATAAACAAGATTGATGGACCCTTAGCTAGACTCACCAAGAAACAAAGAGAGAGAACCCAAATACACAAAATCAGAAATGAAAGAGGAGAAGTAACAACCTACACCACAGAAATACAAAAGATCGTTAACCACTACTATGAACAACTGTATGGCAACAAATTCAACAATCTAAGCAAAATGGACAAATTTATAGAAACCCACATTCTTCCAAAACTGGACCGAGAAGAGATAGAAAACTGAACAGACCAATAACAACTAAGGAAATTGAAGAGGTAATCAAGACTCTCCCAGCAAACAAAAGCCCAGGCCCAGATGGCTTTACCGGGGAGTTTTACGGAACATTCAAAAAATAACTAACACTCATTCTCCTCAAACGATTTCAAAAAATTTAAGAAGAAGGAAGACTTCCAAACTCGTTCTATGAGGCCAGCATAATTCTAATTCCGAAACCAGAAAAAGACACTATAAAGAAAGAAAACTACAGGTCAATATCCCTGATGAACATAGACGCCAAAATCCTGAACAAAATACTAGCAAATAGAATCCAGCAATACATCAAAAAAATTATTCACCATGACCAAGTAAGATTCATTCCAGGGATGCAAGGCTGGTACTCTATTCGCAAATCAATAAATGTGATACACCACATCAACAAAATGAAGAATAAAAACCACATGGTCATATCAATAGATGAAGAAAAAGCATTCGACAAAATCAGCAACCATTTCTGATAAAAACACTCAGCAATGTTGAAATAGAGGGATCATATCTCCACATAATAAACACCATATACAAAAGACCTACAGCCAACATCATACTCAATGGGCAGAAACAAAAACCATTTCCCTTAGGAACAGGAACAAGATAGGGATGTCCACTTTGGCCACTCTTATTTAACATTGTACTGGAAGACTTAGCCACAGCAATCAGACATGAGGAAAAAATAAAAGGGATCCAAATTGGAAAGGAAGAAGAAAAGCTGTCATTATTTGTAGATGACATGATATGATACATAGAAAACCCTAAAGACTCCATCAAAAATCTACTAGACTTAATAAGTGATATTGGCAAAGTAGCAGGATACAAAATTAACGTCAGGAAATCGACGGCATTTGTATACACTAATGATGAACCCACAGAAAGAGAAACTGAAGAAACAATCCCATTTACCATCACGGCAAAAAAATTAAGATACCTAGGAATAAACTTAACCAAACAAGTAAAGGACCTATTTGCAGAAAACTACAGGACATTGAAAAAAGAAATAGAGGAAGATATAAAATGTGGAAGCACATAACTCATTCATGAAATGGAAGAATTAACATCATTCAAATGTACATAATACCCAAAGCAATCTATAGATTCAATACAATCCCCATCAAAATACCAATGACATATTTCACAGAACTAGAACAAATACTTCTCATATGGAATCAAAAAAGACACCAAACAACCACAGCAATTTTGAAAAAGAAGGACAAAGATGGTGGGATCACAATAGCAGATATCAGGTTATAATACAAAGCGACTGTAATCAAAACAGCCTGGTACTGGCACAAGAACAGGCATATAGACCAGTGGAACAGAACTGAGAACTCAGAAATGGACCCAAGGCAATATGTTCAATTAATATTTGCCAAAGGTGGCAAGAGCATACAGTGGAGTAAGGACAGCCTTTTTAATAAATGGTGTTGGGAAAATTGGACAGGTACATGCAAAAAAAAAAAAAAAAAAAAAAGAAACTAGATCATCAACTTACACCATATACAAGAATAAACTCAAAATGCATAAAAGACTTAAATGTGACCCGTGAATCCATAAAAATTCTAGAAGAAAATGTAGGCATCAAAATTTCGGACCTCATTCGCAGTAGAATTTTCACTGATACATTAACAAAGGCATCAGAAACAAATGAAAAAATGAACACATGGGACCACATTAAAATAAAAAGCTTCTGCACAGCAAAAGAAACAGTCATGAAAATGGAAAGGCAACCCACTGTATGGGAGAACATCATTGCCAATGATGTATCAGATAAGGGGTTAATTTCCAATATATATAGAGTGCTTATACAACTCAACAAAAGGAAGACAAAGAACCCAATTAAAAAATTGTCAGAGGACCTAAAGAGACACCTCTCCAAACAGGACATACAAATGGCCAAGAGACATATGAAGATATGCTCAACATCACTAATCATCAGAGAGATGCAAATTAAAACAACAATGAGGTATCACCTCACACCTGGCAGAATGGCCGCCATCAACAAATCATCAAACAAGTGTTGGTGAAGGTGTGGAGAAAAGTGGACTCTAGTACACTGCTGGTGCGAATGCAGACTGGTGCATCCACAATGGAAAACAATATGGTGTTACCTCAAAAAATTAAAAATTGAACTTGTATTTGTCCCAGTGATCCCGCTTCTCGGGATATACCCTAAGAAGCCTGAAGCACCAATCAGGAAGAATATGGGTACCTCCATGTTCATAGCAGTACTATTTACAGTACCTAAGATCTGGAAACAGCCCAAGTGTCCATCAGTAGACAAATGGATAACAAAGCTGGGGTACATATACACAATGGAGTACTATGCAGCTGTAAGAAAGAAAGATCTCTTATCCTTTAAGACTACATGGAGGGACCTGGAAAGTATTATCCTAAGTGGAATAAGCCAAGCAGAAGAAGACAAATACCACATGATCTCACTTATATACGGAATATAATGAACATAACAGTCTGAGGAATACAGTGGACCCAGAAACATGGAAGTAGGGCACAGACTGACATCCCACAGAAGAGGGGGTGAAGGGTGGGAAGAGATAAACCACAGAACTTATATGCATGTATGCATAACCAATGGACATGGACAACAAAGCCGGGGATGGGACATTGGGTGGGGGGATGAAGGAGAGGGAGTCAATGGGGTAAAAAAGGAGAAAAAAAAAAAAGAGACACCAGAAAAAAAAAAAACGAAGAAAAAGAAGAGAAAGACCAGAAATAAGGACACTTGTTCTAAACCCAGTCTTATCATGAACTGGCAGTATGACCTTGACCTCTTCGGACCCCAGATTCATTACTATGTTGGGACATGAGGGTTAGACAACTGGTGTTCTTAAATGACCCTTTCAGGTGTGTATGTGTGTGTGTGTGTGTGTGTGTGTGTGTGTGTGTGTGTGTGTGTGTTTATAGCCCTGTTGAAGTATAATTCACACACAATAATTAGATATACTAAAAAAATGCAATTAGATGAATTTTGACTGAAACCATCACCACAAGATAAAGAGCATGTCCAGCTCTTGTAAATGTTTTCTTGTGCCCTTTATAAATATATCAGTTTTTCTCCCCAACTGTCACTAATCAGCTGTCAGAAATTATTTATAATTCTAGAAATTATAAAAATTTTCTACCTGGAGAGCATTATGAAATAATGAGTGCTAAGTGAAATAAATAAGTCAGAGAAAGACAAGTACCATATTATTTCACTCATATGTGAAATCTAAAAAACAAAATGAATGAAGAAGCAAAATAGACACAGACACATAGACAGAAGGATGTCAAGTGGGGGAGATTGAGTGGCTTGTTAGGAGTGTGGAGGAATTGGGCAAAAAAGAAGAGAAAAAACTCATGAGAGAAATGGACAACAGTGTGGTGATTGAAAAAAAGGAGGGGTTAGAGAGAGGTGGAGAGTATAGAGGGGATAAATGTGATGAAAGGAGATGTGACTTTGGGTGGTGAGCACACAAAACAGTGCACAGAAGATGTGTTGTAGAGTTGTGCACTTGAAACCTTGAAACCTGTATAATTTTGTTAACAGGTGTTTCCCCAATACATTCAATAAAAAGGGATAAAAGGAGTCATATAAAAAATCAGAAAAAATTAAAAGTAAAAATTTCTAGAGTTTTTATAAAGATGGAAACACACACCCTGACTGGTTTTGCTCAGTGGTTAGATCGTCGGCCTGCAGTCCAGAGAGACCTGGGTTCAGTTCCCACTAAGGGCATGTATCTCAGTTGCAGGCCCTGGTTGTGTCATGCGGGTGGCAGTCACTCGATGTGTCCCTTTCACATCGATGTTTCTATCTCTCTCTTCCTCTCTCTCCCTCCCACTCTATCTGAACAAAAAATGAAAAAATGTCCTTGAGTGGGGATTAAAAAAAAAATGGAAACACATGGAAGTAGGGAACAGACTGAAAAACCTCAGAACAGAGCAGGTTGGGGGACGGGAAGAGACCAATCAAAGAACTTATATGCATATATGCACAACCAATGGACACAGACAACAGTTCAGGGAAGGCAGGAGGTGGATGGAGTGAAGAGGAGGGTGTCAATGGGGAAAAAAAGGAGGGACATCTGTAATCCTTTCAATAATAAACATACACTTCTGGTCAAGATAGTGATGTTGGTAAACGTGGTACACGCCTCCTCCCACAACCACATCAAAATTACAACTAAACTACAGAGCAATCATCATTCAGAACTGCCTGAGATTGAGCTGAATGAAAGTCCTACAACTATGAAATTAAAGAAGCAACCACATGGAGACTGGTAGGAGAGAAGGAGATGCAAAAGGACTGGCCCCACACCCATGTGAAGCAGATAAAAATCAGGAGAGACACCTTGGCTGTGAAAGTCCTCCCTGAGGAGTGAGGGGTCCCTGTCCCACACCAGGCCACTAGTTCAGGGTTCCAGTGCCAGGAAGAGAAGTCCCCATAACTTGTCTGTAAAAACCAGTGGGAACTGGAGCTGAGGGAGGCTGAGGATTCTGGAGCTCCAGACAGCTCCTTTTAAAGGGCCCACACATGGACTTACTCAAATTCTCTCCCTCCGGGCTCCAGTGTTGGAGAGACACCTTGAAAGGTACCAGAGAAATAAGGGGAAGGACTGAGTTGTTTGGTATCAGGGCGAGAACTGTAGGGCAGCTTTCTCCCGAACTGATGTGCAGGTGGAGGCCCTTGGTCCTTTGGTGAGCCTTTTCCCAAGGGGGCTGGCACACGGGCACCATAGCTGGGACTCCAGCAACCTGGTTCACACTGTTTGCTCTGTCCTGGTGATTCCCTGAAGCCCTACCCCACCCAACTTTTAGACCCATCCAAGCTCTTTCCAGTGGCTTTACCATAGGACTGGACTGTCTTGGCGTCTGCTTCATATTTTCCTAAAGTCTCTCACACAAATAGTACCTGGCCTAAGCAAGCCCCGTATCACTTGATAAGTGTCCCCAGGCCTGGCACTAGAAGCAGTCAGCCTTGGTTCACAGCTTGGCTTTGCCTGGGCACCTCCAAGCCCAGCACAAGAAGCAGCCATAAGCAAATCACTTTGTAGCTTATGCCAGGGTAGTTCTAGGTAGAACAGGCAGTGGCTGACCTTGCCCCAGAGCCAGCACACCCTGTGGGCAGCTTCAGACCACATTGAAGCACCACCACCCAACCACCTCCACAAGTGACAAACTTAAGGAGTGGACTCAGTGGGTACCAGAGCCCTGCTCAGTGGGTACCTTTTCTGTGTGGTGGGCCCCTACACAGCTGATCCTCCAAGGTAGTCAGAAGTCAGTGCTCAGTGTGCACAGCCAGTCCTTGCAGCTTAATCAGCCTGAGTAAATCCCTCCCATTGATGTGCCAACAGCAACGAAGACTCAATTACAACTGAAGGGTGTACAGGCCATGCAAGGGGTGCACCCGAAGCACACAACTGAGATGATCAGGAAGGCTGTGCCACTGGACCCAACAGGACACCTACTCAATAGGCTACCCTAGGAAGCCTAGGAAACATAGCAGCTCTGCTTAATACATAGAATCAAACACATGGAGGCAGCCGGGATGAGGAGAAAAAGCAGCAGGTCCCAAATAAAAGAACAGAACAAAAGTCCAGAAAAAGAATTAAACAAAACAGAGATAAGCAATCTAATAGATGAAGAGTTCAAAACACTGTTTATAAGGATGCTCAGTGAACTTAATGAGGACCACAAGAGCATAAAAAAGGGCCAGTCAGAAATGAAGGATGCACTAATTGAAATAAAGAATAATTTACAGGGAATCAATAGTAGAGTAGGTGAAGCCAAGAAGCCAACCACTAATTTGGAATACAAGGAAGCCAAAAAAAAAAAACCAACAACAAAAACAAATAAAAAATGAAAAACAAAACTCAATAAGAACAACAAAAAGAAAAAAATAATCTTAAAAAATTAGAATAGTTGTAAGAGCCTCTGGGGAAGATGTCAGCGGGCAGGACTGGAGGGAGGGTGAGTGTGTGAGAGTGAGCGAGTGTGTGAGAGAGTGTGAATGGACATGAAAGTGGATAACCAAACCCCAGCAGTGCAGAGCCATGGAGCAGAAAGTTCCTGTGCTGTGGACAGGAGCAGCCGGCTATAGCTGTAAGCAGGACTTCAGGGTGCTTCTCCCTGTGCCTAGGGATACTCCCAACATTTTGGAAGATCCAAGGCCTTCCCTAGGAGGAGGCAGTGGGAGCGGCTAGGGCCCAGCAACCTGAGCCCACCAGCACACCTGGCACCATTCGACCAGTGGACACTCTGTGTCAGCACAGACCAGTGCACAGTAGTGGAGCTCTCAAGGTGCTGGTCACTGAAGCTGCAGAAGCCCGGAGCCCAGCACCATCCCCCACAGTAGCAGCCCAGTCAGAGTCCAGATATACCCTAGCAACAGAGGCAGGGAAGCAGACATCTATCCCCAGGCAACAGAAGCACAGACCAGCCGCTGAGACCCATACTCAAAAAACACAGCAAAAGCTGAGCAGGAGTTGAGCCCTACAGGACCTAGGGCTCCACAGAGGCCTGTGCAGTCCAGTAGCCCACAAGAGCAGTGGAAAGCCTGAGCCCTAGAGAAACTGGTGCAATCCGGCTGCCTACACTTGGGAACTGCAGGGTGTGGGGGCACCAGAGAGGCCTGTGTGTCCCAGCAGGGACTGTGTGATCTAGTTAACCCTAGGGCCTGCTGGGTGCTGAAATACCAGAGAAGCCTGTGCAACCTGGCAGGGACTGTGTCATTCAGTTACCCCCGGGACATGCGGGGTGCTGAAGCATCAGAAAGGTCTGTGAGACCCAGCAGCCCATAATAAAGGCATAGAGCCGGGTCCACAAAGGGACTGTGTGATCCAGTTACCCATAGGACCTACAGGATGTGAGGGAACCAGAAAGGCCTGTGAGACCCAGCTGTGCACAAGGTAGTCATAGAGGATGTGAAAATGGAGGCAGAGGAAATAGAAGCTACACACAATCTCTCAAGACCAAACAGGAATCACAACTAAACTAAAGACAAATCCTCAGGAAACAAACAAACAAACAAACAAACAAACAAAAAACCAACAACAGAAAAGTAGCAGGACAGGACCATATAACCAGGGACACTGGTAGGATCTGTGGAGGTATGAGAGGGTGGTGGGCTCAGAGCCCAGGGACAGCAGCAATCTTAGCTGTGAGCAGTGCCTTTGGGGAATAAAAACCAAGCCTGCTCCACAGCGCAGAAAGCCTGGACAGAGTGCTAAAATAGCCACAGCCACTCACCTGGGGGCTATAGCAGAGGAAGAGCAGACTGGGCTGAGACTCTGTGGGGAAACCCGGGATGTAGAGGGCAGTAAGAGTTTTTGAAGAATTGCAGCAACAAAGGACAGTGGCCAGTGTGCTCCTTCCCCAAGCTGTGGGGAAAAGCAGCAGTGCCCCCCCTTGGAGATTCAGTCTTTACCAGGTGAGGCAAAGAAATGCACATTATGGCTCATTAACAATGAACAACTATCCCACCCTCTGGAAATCCTCTTATGCAGAACACCAGGTCTACATTCCAAGGCACTGAGTAACTGAGACTACAAGCCACCAGGAAAAAACTAGAGGATAACTGAATCTTTCCTGGGCTTGTAAATCTACCCAGGAAAGTAAGACTTGACAGTGATGTTTAACGTGGGCCCACCCAGGCTCATCCAAACCCAGTACAGGGAGCCACAAACAGCAGAACACCAACACCCACAGGGAAAATTTTGCAGGCTCCAAAACTCACTGAGACAGTCAAAATGGTGAAACAAAGAAACAAATCCCAAATGAAAGAACAAGGGAACTCTACTGAAGATGAGACCAATGACATGCAGTTAACCAAGTTATCAGAGGTAAAGTTCAGAGCCATGATCTTGAGGAAGTTCAACAGCATGAGTAAGGACATCAGCACCATGAGTAAAGATATAGAAACATTGAAAACCAACCAAGTGGAAATGAAGAATGACATAGCAGAAATTAAGAACACATTGGAAGGGCCCTGGCCGGTTTGGCTCAGCGGTTAGAGCGTTGGCCTGCGGTCCAGAGAGACCCGGGTTCGGTTCCCGCTAAGGGCATGTACCTCGGTTGCAGTTTGTCCCCGGCCCTGGTTGGTTGTGCGGGTGGCAACCACTCGATGTGTCCCTTCACATCGATGTTTCTCTCTCTCTCTCTCTCTTCCTCTCTCTCCCTCCTCCTCTGTCTGAACAAAAAATGCAAAAGTGTCCTCGGGTGAGGATTTAAATAAATAAATAAATAAATAAATAAATAAATAAATAAATAAATAAAAAAAAAAAGAACACATTGGAAGGAATAACCAGCAGAGTAGAGGAACCTGAGGACTGGATCAGTGAATTAGAAGACAGGGTAGAAAAAAATCAACAAATAAGGAAACCAAAAGGAAAAAAAAAAAAAAAAAACAATTAAAAAACAGGAAGACAGCTTACAACAACTGTGGGACAACTGTAAACATAATAACATTCACATAATAGGAGTCCCGAAGTGAAAGAAATGGGCAAGTGTTAGAAAATATATTTGAAAAATAGTGATAGAAAACTTTCCTAACTGGGAGAAGGAAGAAGGCATTCCAGTTCAAGAAGCAGAGGGAGTGCCAAGTAAGAAGAACCCAAAGAGGCCCACACCAAGACACATAGTAATTAAAATGCCAAAAGTTGAAGACAAGGAGAGAATGCTAAAGGCAACAAGAGATAAGCAACAGGTTACCTACAAAGGAAAGACCATAAGGCACTCAGCTGACCTCTCCACAGAACTACTACAGGCCAGAATGGAGTGGCATGAAGTAAACAAGATCATGAAAAACAAGGATCTGAATCCAAGACTACTCAATCCAGCGATGCTATCATAGAAAATAGAGGGTGAAATAAAAAGGAACCCTGGCCAGTTTGGCTCAGCGGTTAGAGCATTGGCCTGTGGTCCAGAGAGATCCGGGATCAGTTCCAACTAAGGGCATGTATCTCGGTTGCAGTTTGTCCTTGGCCCTGGTTGGTTGTGCGGGTGGCAGCCACTCAATGTGTCCCTTTCACATCGATGTTTCTCTCTCTCTCTCTCTCTCTCTCTCTCTCTCTCCCTCTCTCCCTCTCTCTCCCTCCCACTCTATCTGAACAAAAGATGGAAAAATGTCCTCGGGTGAGGATTACAAAAAAAAAGAGAGAGAGCTTCCCAGACAAAAAAAAAAAAGGCTAAGGGAATATATTAACACCAAACCAGCACTGCAAGATATGCTAAAAGGACTGCTGTAATTAGTAGAAGAAATAGGAAGAAAAATAGAACCACACTAAACAAAAATGGCAATGAATAAGTACATATCAATTATTACCTTAAATGTGAATGGCTTGAGTGCTCCGATAAAAAGACACAGGGTAGCTGACTGGATAGACAGCATGACTCATATATATGTTATGTACAAGAAACCCACCTCACAACAAAAGACTCACATAGGTTAAAAGTGAAGGGATAGAAAAAGATTTTTCAATCAAATGGAAAAAAAAAAAACAAAACTGGGGTAGCAATACTTATATCTGTTAAAGTAGATTTCAAAAAAAGACCATAACTAGAGACAAAGAAGGCCACTACATAATATTGAAAGGATCTATCCAACAGGAATATATAACCTTGGTAAACATATATGCACCCAATTTAGGAGCACCAAAATATATTTAAAAACCTCTTGGAGCCTTCAATGGAGAAATCAACAATAATACAGTCATAGCAGGGGACTTCAATACCGTGCTGACATCCCTGGATAGATCTTCTAGACAAAAAATTAACAAGGAAATAAAAACTCTAACTGAAGGGCTAGATCAAATAGATTTAATATATATATACACAGAATTACACCCCAAAATTGCAGAATTCACATTCTTCTCAAGTGCACATGAGACATTCTCAAAGATAGACCACATGTTAGGGCACAAACTAAGTCTCTGCAAGTTCAAGAAGACGGAAATCAAGTCAAGCATCTTCTCAGATCACAGTGGCATAAAACTAGAAATCAATTGCAACAAAAACATGGAAAGATATTTGAAAACATGGAGGCTAAATAGCATGTTATTGAACAATGAATGGGTTACCATGGAGATTAAGAAAGAAATTAAAAACTTCCTGGAAACCGATGAAAATGAACACACAACAACAGAAAATCTATGGGATGCAGCGAAAGCAGTTCTGAGAGGGAAGTTTATAACACTACAGGCCTACCTCACAAAGCAAGAAAAATTTCTAATAGTCTATGTAAACTCACAACTTAAAGAACTAGAAATCAAACCAAAAGAAAACCCAAGAGCAAGTAGAAGGAAGGAAATAGTAAATATCAGAGCAGAAATAAATGACATGAAAACCAAAAAAAAAAAAAAAATGTGAAGGATAATGAAACAAAGAGTTGGTTTTTTGAAAAAATAAACAAGAATGATGGACCCTTAGCTAGACTCACCAAGAAACAAAGAGAGAGAACCCAGATACACAAAATCAGAAATAAAAGAGGAGAAATAATAACTGACCCCACAGAAATACAAAGTATTGTTTACAAATATTATGAACAATTATACAGCAACAAATTCGACAATCTAAGCAAAATGGACAAATTTCTAGAAACACATAGTCCCCCAAAACTGAACCAGGAAGAGATAGAAAAATTGAATAGACCAATAACAACAAAAAAAATTGAAGATGTAATCAAGATTCTCCAAGCAAACAAAAGCCCAGGCCCGGACAGTTTCATGGGGGAATTTTACCAGACATTCAAAGAAGAACTAATACCCATTCTCCTCAAACTATTTCAAAAACTTCAAGAAGAAGGAAGACTTCCAAACACGTTCTATGAGGCCAGCATAATTCTAATTCTGAAACCAGAAAAAGACACGACAAAGAAAGAAAATTACAGGCCAATATCCCTGATGAACATAGATGCCAAAATCCTGAACAAAATAGTAGCAAATCGAATCCAGTAATACATCAAAAAATTTATTCACCCGGACAAAATGGGATTCATCCCAGGGATGCAAGGCTGGTACAATATTCATAAAGCAGTAAATATGATACACACATAAACAAAATGAAAGATAAAAGTCATATGATCATATCAATAGACGCTGAAAAAGCATTCGACATAATCTAGCTCCCATTTCTGATAAAAACGCTCAGGAATCTGGGAATAGAGGGATCATATCTAGATATAATAAAGGCCATATATGAAAGACCTACAGCCAACATCATACTCAATGAGCAAAAACTAAAAGCATTTCTCTTAAGAACAGGAACAATGCAAGGATGCCCACTTACACCACTCTTGTTGAACATAGTACTGGAAGTCTTAGCCACAGCAATCAGTCAGGAAGAAAAAAAATAAAAGGGACCCAAATTGTAAAGGAGAAAGTGAAACTGTCATTATTCACAGATGACATGATACTATACGTAATAAACTCCAAAGACTCCATCAAAAACCTACTAGAGTTAATAAATGAATTTGGCAAAGTAGCAGGATACAAAAATAACATCAACAAGCCAATGGCATTCTTATATACCAATGATGAAAACACAGAAAGGGAAACTAAAAAAACAATCCCATTTACCATCGCAGCAAAAAAATTAAGATACCTAGGAATAAACTTAACCAAATAAGTAAAGGATGTATTTGCAGAAAACTACAGGACATTGAAAAAAGAAATGGAAGAAGATATAAAAAAGTGGAAGCACATACCATGTTCATGGATTGAAAGAATTAACATCATTGGAGATCTTGGAAAAATGGCGACGGAGTGAACGGAGCTACACAGACCATCTCCCGGAACCAAACTGGAATTACAACTATAACACAGACAAATCGACGGGAAAAACCAACAAAAAAGCAGCTTGGAGGACCATACAACGAGGAACACTGACTCCATCCCGGTAGGATTGCGAAGGCGCGAGACGGGGCTGGGAGCCCACGGTCGGCAGCTCGGCAGCGGCCTTAGCTGTAAGCGGCGCCCGCAAGTTACACTCCCAGGCGGCCCCACAGCGCAGCCGGGACAGAGGCTGAAACAGCCACAGCCACTCACCTTGGGCTCCGGCGGAGGGAGGGCAGACTGGACTGGAGCTGTGTCGGGACACTCGGGGTTTGGAGGGCTCTCGGAGCTTTGGCTGAGTGCAGCCACTCAGGACGGTGGCCACATTGCTCCTTCCCAGGGCTCTGGGGAGAGGCAGCAGCCCCTCCCTCGGAGATCCAACCTCACCCTGTGGGCCATTGAAGTGTTAATTGAGACTCACTAACGACCAGCATCTGCCCCACCCTCATGAAAGCCCCTTGGCTGAGCACCAGAGGGAGTTTTTCAATCAACTGACAACACAAAACTCATCAATTAACCTAGACTGCTAGCCTCCAGGCAAAAAGCTAGAGGATAACAGTACGTTTCCTGGGCTGGCAACTTTAACCAGGAAAGTAAGACTTGACAGTGGTGTTCAACGTGGGTCCTCCCTCGCTCATCTAAACACAGGAGAGGGAGCCACAAACAGCAGAACACCAACACCCACAGGGAACTTGACAGGCTCCAAAGCCCACCGTGATAGCTAAAATGGTGAAACACAGAAACAGAAGCCAAATGAAAGAGCAAGCCACCTCCACCTAAGATGAGATCAATGTGGAGCAATTAGGCATGTTAACAGAGCTAGAATTAAGAGCCATGATCTTGAGGAAGCTGAACAGCATGAGTAAGGACATAGAGACACTGAAAATAAGCCAAATGGAAATTAAAAACCAACAAGAAGAGATAAAAAATGACATATCCAAAATGAAAAACACATTGGAAGGTTTAAAAAGCAGAGTAGGGGAAGCTGAGGACCGGATCAGTGAATTAGAAGACAGGGTAGATAAAATCAACCAATCAGAAAAACAAAAGGAAAAAACTATTAAAAAACAGGAAGACAGCTTAAGAGAACTATGGGACACTGGAAACATAATAATATTCGCATCATAGGAGTCCCCGAAGAAGAAGAAAATGAACAAGGGATAGAGAATATATTCAAAAAAATAGTGAGAGAAAACTTCCCTAATTTGGTGAAGGAAGAAGGCATTCAAGTTCAAGAAGCACAGAGAGTCCCAAATAAGAAGAACCCAAACAGGCCCACACCAAGACACATAGTAATTAAAATGCCACAAATTAAAGACAAAGAGAGAATCCTAAAAGCAGCAAGAGATAAGCAACAGGTTACCTACAAAGGGAACCCCATAAGGCTCTCAGCTGACTTCTCACAAGAAACACTACAGGCCAGAAGGGAATGGCAGGAAGTAATCAAAGTCATGAAAAACAAGAATCTGAATCCAAGACTACTCTACCCAGCAAGGCTATCATTCAAAATAGAAGATCAAATAAAGAGCTTCCCAGACAAAAAAAAGCTAAAGGAATACATTAGCACCAAACCAGCACTGCAAGAAATGTTAAAAGGACTGCTGTAATTAGCAGTAGAAATGGGAAGAAAAATAGAACCACACCAAACAAAAATGGCAATAAATAAGTACATATCAATAATCACCTTAAACGTAAATGGATTGAATGCTCCCATAAAGAGACACAGAGTAGCTGATTGGATAAGAAAGCATGACTCATCTATATGTTGTTTACAAGAGACCCACCTCTCAACAAAAGACTCACATAGGTTGAAAGTGAAGGGATGGAAAAAAATTTTCCAAGCAAATGGAAAGCAAAAAAAAGCTGGGGTAGCAATTCTCATATCTGATAGAATAGATTTCAAAATGAAGACCATAACTAGAGACAAAGACGGCCACTACATAGTATTGAAAGGATCTATCCAACAGGAAGATATAACCTTGATAAACATATATGCACCCAATATAGGAGCACCAAAATATATTAAAAATCTTCTGGAGGACTTCCAAGGAGAAATCGACAACAATACAATCATAGCAGGGGACTTCAACACCCCGTTGACAGCACTGGATAGATCCTCTAGGCAAAAAATTAGCAAGGAAACAGAGACTCTAAATGAAGCACTAGACCAAATGGATTTAATAGATATCTACAGAGAATTACACCCCAAAACTACAGAATACACATTCTTCTCAAGTGCACATGGGACATTCTCAAAGATAGACCACATGATAGGACACAAACTAAACCTCTACAAGTTCAAGAAGATTGAAATCATATCAAGCATCTTCTCAGATCACAATGGCATGAAACTAGAAATCAATTGCACAAAGAACATGCAAAGACATTTCAACACATGGAGGCTAAATAGCATGTTATTAAACAATGAATGGGTCACCGAGGAGATCAAGGAAGAAATCAAAAACTTCCTGGAAACCAATGAAAATGAACACACAACAACACAAAATCTATGGGATGCAGCAAAAGCAGTTCTGAGAGGGAAGTTCATAGCACTACAGGCCTACCTCAAAAAACAAGAAAAATTTCTAATTGACTGTCTAACCTCACAACTTAAAGAATTAGAAAGCCAACAAAAAGAAAACCCCAGAGCAAGTAGAAGGAAGGAAATAGTAAAGATCAGAGCAGAAATAAATGACATAGAGACCAAAAAAACAATTCAAAGGATCAATGAAACAAAGAGCTGGTTTTTCGAAAAGATAACCAAGATTGATGGACCCTTAGCTAGACTCACCAAGAAACAAAGAGAGAGAACCCAAATACACAAAATCAGAAATGAAAGAGGAGAAGTAACAACCAACACCACGGAAATACAAAAGATCGTTAACAACTACTATGAACAACTATATGGCATCAAATTCGACAATCTAAGCGAAATGGACGAATTTCTAGACACAGTCTCCCAAAACTATTCCCGGAAGAGATAGAAAACTTGAACAGACCAATAACAACTAAGGAAATTGCAGAGGTAATCAAGACTCTCCCAGCAAACAAAAGCCCAGGCCCAGATGGTTTCACGGGGGAGTTTTACTGAACATTCAAAAAAGAACTAACACCCATTCTCCTCAAACTATTTCAAAAAATTCAAGAAGAAGGAAGACTTCCAAACACGTTCTATGAGGCCAGCATAATTCTAATTCCAAAACCAGAAAAAGACACTACGAAGAAAGAAAACTACAGGCCAATATCCCTGATGAACATAGACGCCAAAATCCTGAACAAAATATTAGCAAATCGGATCCAGAAATATATAGAAAAAATTATTCACCATGACCGAGTGGGATTCATTCCAGGGATGCAAGGCTGGTACAATATTCGCAATTCAATAAACGTGATACACCACATAAACAAAATGAAGAATAAAAACCACATGATCATATCAATAGATGCTGAAAAAGCATTCGACAAAATCCAGCATCCATTTCTGAAAAAACGCTCAGCAATGTAGGAATAGAGGGATCATATCTCGACATAATAAAGGCCATATATGAAAGACCTACAGCCAACATCATACTCAATGGACAGAAACTAAAAACATTTCCATTAAGAACAGGAACAAGACAGGGATGTCCACTTTCGCCACTCTTATTTAACATTGTACTGGAAGTCTCAGCCACAGCAATCAGACATGAAGAAAAAATAAAAGGAATCCAAATTGGAAAGGAGGAAGTGAAACTGTCCTTATTTGCAGATGACATGATATTGTACATAGAAAACCCTAAAGACTCCATCAAAAATCTATTAGACTTAATAAATGAATTTGGCAAAGTAGCAGGATACAAAATTAACGTCAAGAAATCGACGGCGTTCTTGTACATCAATGATGAACTCACAGAAAGAGAAACTGAAAAAACAATCCCATTTACCATCGCTCCAAAAAAATTACGATACCTAGGAATAAACTTAACCAAAGAAGTAAAGGACCTATTTGCAGAAAACTACAGGTCATTGAAAAAAGAAATAGAGGAAGATATAAAAAAGTGGAAGCACATACCATGTTCATGGATTGGAAGAATTAACATAATTAAAATGTCCATACTACCCAAAGCAATCTATAGATTCACTGCAATCCCCATCAAAATACCAATGACATATTTCATAGAACTAGAACAAATACTTCAAAAGTTCATATGGAACCAAAAAAGACCCCGAATAGCCACAGCAATCTTGAAAAAGAAGAACAAAGTTGGAGGGATCACAATACCAGATATCAGGTTATACTACAAAGCGACTGTAACCAAAACAGCCTGGTACTGGCACAAGAACAGGCATATAGACCAGTGGAACAGAACTGAAAACCCAGAAATGGACCCAAGGCAATACGCTCAATTAATATTTGACAAAGGTGGCAAGAACATACAGTGGAGTAAAGACAGCCTCTTTAATAAATGGTGTTGGGAAAATTGGACAGCTACATGCAAGAAAATGAAACTCGACCATCAACTTACACCATACACAAAAATAAACTCGAAATGGATAAAAGACTTAAATGTGACCCGTGAATCCATAAAAATTCTAGAAGAAAATGTAGGCAACAAAATTTCGGACATCATACGGAGCAGAATTTTCACTGATACATCACCTAAGGCAACAGAAATAAAGGAGAAAATGAACACATGGGACTACATCAAACTAAAAAGCTTCTGCACAGCAAAAGAAACAATCATCAAAATCGAAAGGCAACCCACTGTATGGGAGAACATCATTGCCAATGATGTATGAGATAAGGGGTTAATTTCCAATATATACAGAGCTCTCATACAACTCCACAAAAGGAAGACAAAGAACCCAATTAAAAAATGGGCAGAGGAGCTGAATAGACACCTCTCCAAACAGGACATACAAATGGCCAAGAGACATATGAAGAAATGCTCAACATCACTAATCATCAGAGAGATGCAAATTAAAACAACAATGAGGTATCACCTCACACCTGGCAGAATGGCCGCCATCAACAAATCATCAAACAACAAGTGTTGGCGAGGGTGTGGAGAAAAGGGGACTTTAATACACTGCTGGTGGGAATGCAGACTGGTGCAGCCGCTATGGAAAACAATATGGTGCTACCTCAGAAAATTAAAAATTGAACTTCCATTTGACCCAGTGATCCCACTGCTGGGAATATACCCTAAGAAGCCTGAAACACCAATCAGGAAGAATATATGTACCCCCATGTTCATAGCAGCACTATTTACAATAGCTAAGATCTGGAAACAGCCCAAGTGTCCACCAGTAGACGAATGGATCAAAAAGCTGTGGTACATATACACAATGGAATACTCTGCAGCGGTAAGAAAGAAAGATCTCTTATCCTTTGAGACGACATGGAGGGACCTGGAAAGTATTATCCTAAGTGAAAGAAGCCAAGCAGAAAAAGACAAATACCACATGATCTCACTTATATACGGAATATAATGAACATAACAGTCTGAGGAATACAGTAGACCCAGACACATGGAAGTAGGGCACAGACTGACATCCCTCAGAAGAGGGGATGGGGGGTGGGGGGGTGGGAAGAGATAAACCACAGAACTTATATGCATGTATGCATGACCAATGGACATGGACAACTAAGCCGGGGACAGGGTGGAGGGGGGGTGGGGTGGGGGGTGCCAATGGGGTAAAAAGGTAAAATATCTGTAACAAAAAAATAAATAAATAAATAAATAAATTCATAAAAAAAAAGAAAGTATTAACATCATTAAAATGTCCATACTACCCAAAGCAACCTATAGATTCAAAGCAATCCCCATCAAAATACCAAAGACATATTTCAGAGAACTAGAACAAATACTTCAAAAGTTCATATTAAACCAAAAAAGACCCCGAGTTGCCACAGCAATCCAGAAAAAGAAGGATAATGTAGGTGGGATCACATTACAAAATTTCAGGATATACTACAAAGCCACAGTAATCAAAACAGCCTGGTACTAGCACAAGAACGGGCATATAGACCAGTGGAACAAAAAAGAGAACCTGGAAATGGACCCAAGACAATATGCTCAATTAATATTTGACAAAGGTGTCAAGAGCATACAGTGCAGTAAAGACAGCCTCTTTAATAAATGGTATTAGGAAAATTGGACAGCTACATGCAAAAAAAAAAAAAAAAAAAATGAAACTAGACCATCAACTTACACCCTATACAAGAATAAACTCAAAATGGATAAAAGACTTAAATGGGACTCATTAATCCATGAAAATCCTAAAATATATATATATAGGCAACAAAATTTCAGACATCATACACAGCAGAATTTTCATTGATACATTACCTAAGGCAACAGAGACAAAGGAGAAAATGAACACGTGGGACTACATGAAATTCAAAAGCTTCTGCACAGCAAAAAATACAATAATCAAAATGGAAAGGCAACCCACTGTATGGGAGAGCATAATTGACAATTATACATCAGATAAGAGGTTTATTTCCAATATATATAGAGTGCTCATACATCTCAACAAAAAGAAGACAAAGAACCCAATTAAAAAATGGGCAGAGGAACTAAATAGACACCTCTTCAAACAGGACATACACATAGGTAAGAGACATATGAAAAAATGTTCAACATCACTAATCATCAGAGAGATGCAAATTAAAACAACAATGAGGTATCACCTCACACCTGTCAGAATGGCGGCCATCAACATATCATCAAACAACAAGTGTTGGTGAGGGTGTGGAGAAAAGGAGACTCTAGTGCACTGTTGGTGGGAATGCAGACTGGTGCAGCCACTATGGAAAACAATATGGTGTTACCTTAAAAATTAAAAAATTGAACTTCCATTTGACCCAGTGATCCCGCTTCTAGGAATATACCCTAAGAAGCCTGAAACACCAATCAGGAATAATATGTGTACCCCCATATTCATAGCAGCACTATTTTCAATAGCTAAGATCTGAAAACAGCCCAAATATCCATCAGTGGACGAATGGAGAAAGAAATGGTGATACATATACACAATGGAGTACTATGCAGCTGTAAGAATGAAAGATCTGTTATCCTTTGAGACTACATGGAGGGACTTGGAAAGTATTATCCTAAGTGAAACAAGCCAAACAGAGAAAGACAAGTATCATATGATCTCACTTATTTGTGGAATATAATAAACATAACAGCCTGAGGAATGGGGTAGTCCCAGAGGTGTGGAAGTTGGGTACAAACTGATAATCCCCAGAAGAGGTGGTGGTTGGGGAGAGATAAACCACAGAACTTATATGCATGTATGCATGAACAATGGACATGGACAACAAAGCTGGGTCATGGCGGGGAGAGATGGAGGAATCAGTGGGGGGAAAAAGGAGAAACATCTGTAACAAAAATAAATTAATGAATTCAAAAAATAGCCTCTGGGAAAACTTCAAGCATACCAACATTTGCATCATGGGGGTGTGCCAGAAGAGAAGAGAGAGAGCAAGAAATTAAAAACTATTTGAAAAAATAATGACAGAAATCTTTCCTAATTCGGTTTAGGAAATGGACATTCATGTCCAGGAAGCACAGAGATTCCCAAACAAGATTAACCCAAAGAGGCCCTCAGGAAGATATATCATAATCAAAATGAAAAAGGTTAAAGATAAGGAGAGATCTTAAAAGTAGCAAGAGAAAAGCAGCTGGTTACCTACAAGGGAGTTCCCATTAGACTGTCAGCTGATTTCTCAAAAGAAACTTTGAAGGCCAGAAGGGAGTGGCAAGAAATATTCAAAGTGACGAAAAGCAAGAACCTACAACCAAGATCCCTGCAGCCTGCAAAGCTATCATTTAGAATCCATGGACATATAAAGAGTTTCCCAGACAAGAAACAGCTAAAGTAGTTTATTACCACCAAACCAGTATTATATGAAATGTTGAAGGGTCTTCTTGAAGAAGAAGATAAAAAATATGAACAATAAAATGACAATAAATACATATCTATCAACAATTGAATCTACAAATGAAATGAACAGGGAGAACAGAAAAAGACTCAGATACAGAGAACATTTGGTGCTTGTCAGATGGGAAGAGGTTTGGGGGGGTGGGCAAAAAAGGTGAAGGGATTAAGAAGTAGGAATTGGTTGTTAAACTGAGGAATTTCAAAGGGAAGGGGGAAGTAGGGGCGGGAAGAGATAAACTAAAGAGCTTTGATGCATATATGCATAACCAATGGACACAGACAATAGTGTAGGGAAAGCAGGAGGGGGGTCTATAGGTGAAAAAGAGGGGAACATCTGTAATACATTCAACAATAAAGATGTTTTTAAAAACAAAAACAAAAAAATGTGTCAATAAACATATTTGTACTCAGTTGTATAAAGAAAAAAATGGAGCCCTGGCTGGTTTGGTTTAGCGGTAAGAGCGTAGGCCTGCAGTCCAGAGAGACCCAGGTTCGGTTCGTGCTAAGGGCGCGTACCTTGGTCGTTTGTCCTCGGCCCTGGTTGGTCGTGGGGGTGGCTGCCACTCAATGTGTCCCTTTCACGTCGATGTTTCTTTCTCTTTCTCTCTCTCTTTCTTTCTCTCCCTCCCACTCTACCGAACAAAAAAATGGAAAAATGACCTTGGGTGAGGATTAAAAAAAAAAAAAAAAAAAACCAACAAAAACAAAACAAACCAAAAAGAAAAAAATGGAAACAGAGTATGTATATATTCTGCTTTTATCTTTATATTTTCCTTTATTCTATTAACATTGAATTAAACTTGATCTTCTTTTTCTAGTTTCTCATTGATTTAAGACCCTTTTTCCTAATATAGCTGGTTAATGCTGTAAACTTCCCTCTAGGTACTGCATTAGCTACATCTTGCTAATTTGTATGTATCATATTTTCACTTTCAACTCAGTTTAAAATATTTTCTAGTTTTTTTGAGACTTATACTTGAAACATGGATTATTTACAAGTATGTTATTTTCCAAATATTTTGAGGATTTTCCATATATCTTTCTTTCACTGATTTTTAATTTTTCTTTTTTTAAATCCTCACCTGAGGACACTTTTCCATTTTTTGTTCAGATAAAGTGGGAGGGAGAGAGAGGAACAGAGAGAGAGAGAGAAACATCGACGGGAAAGGGACACATCAAGTGGCTGCTACCCGCGTGACCAACCAGGGTTGGGGACAAACTGCAACGAGGTATGTGCCCTTAGCTGGAACCGAACCCAGGTCTCTCTGGACCACAGGCCGACGCTCTAACTGATGAGCCAAACCGGCCAGGGAAATTTTTTTTTTTTTTCAATTACAGTTTACGCTCCATATTATTCTATATTTGTTTTGCAATGTTTTCTGTTGTTGTGTTGAGTTTTTTATAGATGTCAAATACATAAACCTTATTATTTATCATTCAAACTTCTATGTTCTACTTATTTTCTATCTCCTTGGTATATCAATTATTGAGGTGTTGAAATCTCTGACTGAAATTGTAGATTTGTCTGTTTCAGTGTTTAGTCAGTTTTTGCTTCATGTATTTTGAATTGGTTACTCAGATGCTTATCTATGTAGGATTATGTTCTCATGATGAATTAACCACTTTATTATTATGCAATGACCCTCTTTCTCTTTGGTAATATTCTTTACTTTGCAATATACATTCTCTGTTAACATAGTCACTCCTGATTTTTAAAAATTAATGTTAACATGGTGTATGTTTTTCCTATCTTTTATGTTGAACTCATTTGTGTTTTGATATTTAAAGTGGGTTTCCTATAGACAGCATATGGTTGGGTCATGACATTTTTTTTTCCCATTCTACCAATCTCAGGCTTTAACAGGTTGCTGTGAGACCATTAACTTCAGTAAGACTATTGATATGGTTCTGTTTAAAACTACCATCTTGCTATTTTTATTTGCCCCAACTCTGCATGTTATCCTATGTCTGGAAACTACTTTTTCATATATTTTGCCCATTTTTTGAGTTTTTAATGTGGGAGGGTAAATCCAATGTTACTTCATGTTGCTGGAAGTAGAAATCCTCCATGTTTTGTTTTTCATACTGATTTGTAATTTATATCATGGATAATAGACTTGTCTTATATGTGTGCCACATATGTTCTTCCAGTTCATCACTAGTCTTTTAATTATATTTATAGTGTATTTTTCATAAAGAGAGTTTAAACTTTGATATAAAATTTTCCATTCTTTTCCTTTTGGGCTTTTATGTCATGCTTATAAACTTCTGTCCTATGTTTTCCTCTAAATCATCATGTTTTATAAGAAGAATAATAACTCTTCAGTATGAATTAGTTTTATTTATAGCATCAAGTTTATTAATTATAAAAGTAACCCATGCACATGGTAAAAACATCAAGTAGAACAGAGGGCTATAGATGAAAATGAAAAGTTTCTTTCCTTTTCTCTCAGTGCCCTTGCTTGCAAAATTCCTCTTGCCCAACTTAACTCCCATTAGCAACTTATATATATTCTTCCATACACATTCTGGACACATACACACATGCTTATTTATCCTTTTTGTACACAAATGGGATTCATACACACAGTTCAGCACTTTTTCATTTAACATTACATTTTGAGTTCTTAATGTGACTGAGTTTAATCTGACATTTAGCAGACTGACAGAAAAACCAGGGTAGTCAGAGAACATGGTATGGGAAGTACACAGGAAAATGAATATTTATCTCTATAAGGTCAATACTTAGCACAAAACATGGCACATAATGAATGCACAATAATAAGTGTTAAATAACTAAAGGGAAAGAACAACTTGAGAAAACTCAAAACAAACTGCTATTTTTACCATTCTTCTTATGCCAGACCAGATCTTCTGCCTAAGAGTTACCATCTTCCAGTGCAGGATGGAACAACACACAATGATAAAGACATGGAGCAGCAGGACCTGTCACTTGCAATAACTTCCCATTGGGTGTCTCTTCTCCCACTAAAATCACTGCCTCTAGCACACACATTAGTTCAAATGCACAGTGCACACTGACTACACAGCAAAAATCTGGGAGCTCAAAGACTATAAGCTGTGTTGTATTACAGGTACACACGCATATAAACAGCTACCATTAATTGGCGTCTACCATGAAGTAGTCATCATGTTGGGAACAACAACACCGCAAGCTTAATGTCAATCTATCCCCATTTTATACATGAGAAAACTGAGGCTTCAAGAACTCAAGTGACTCATTCAGGGTAACACAGCTAGTCAAGGAGCTTCTAGGGACAACTCTACACCTTAATCAGATAAGCCCACTTTTCTGTCAATCCCATACCACATCCTCTCCTATTTCATGGACTTTATGCTATTTTCCTTGCCTGGAATTTCCTTTCTCCACTTCTTTTATCTGGTGGTTTGTGGAAGCTAGGCAGAAATAGAAACACAGGGTTGTTCAGGATCTGTGCTATACTATGCAATATGCTATCAGGGATAAGGAGTGATTCAGTCTATGAACAAGAACAAATACATGGGGGACTATTATTTATTTATTTATATATTTTTAATCCTCACCTGAGGACATTTTTCCATTTTTTTGTTCAGATAGAGTGGAAAGGAAAGAGAAGAAGAGAGAGAGAGAGAAAGAAACAACAATGTGAAAGGGACACATCGAGTGGCTGCCACCCGCACGACCCAACCAGGGCTGGGGACAAACTGTAACTGAGATACATTAGTGGGAACCAAACCCAGGTCTCTCAGGACCACAGGCTGACTCTCTAACTGCTGAGCCAAACCAGCCAGGGAACATGGGGGAGTATTAAAAATTTGGGAAGGGATTTAATCCTGGGAACTAGAGACCACTGTCAGGAACCTAGGATATGGATACTGTGGAATGTCAAGAAACTACAATACAAACATGTCTCTCTCCAAGGGTGCTTTTGCTGAGCTGTTCACAAACACAGTCCTGTTTCCTGCAGTCTTACAGCCACTGAACAGTTCTCTCTCTCCCTTTCTCAATCCTACTCATACTCAAGGCCCACATCACATCTCACCTCCATGAAGTCTTTTCCTATTAATCCAACTCATTCCTTCCTCTTTCTTTTGTGAATTAGTTTTAAATTAGCATCATAAGATATTAACATGTGTTTGTATACCCTCTTTCTCTGTAGTCATTTGAAGTGTCTTTTTTCTTTAAGTGGATTCATTCACGCCTCCCCCCCCATTTTTTCCCTGCCTGTTTGTGTATCGGGAAACCTTGCTGGCTTCCAGTCTCAACGTTTACACTAATGAGCTGTGTGACCTAAAGATAGTCATAACCTCTCTGAACCTCATCTTCCAACCTCCCAGGGTTTTTGTGAAAACAAAATCTACATTGTAACACAATATATGAATGCAAGGTATTACTTCTGAAAACATTTGAACTAAGATGCTTGTGCCTTTTACTGCCTACTTAATGGATGGTTCTGTGCAAAAAATAGCAATTACTGCTGCTTATTTTACACTAGCACCCCCAGCAAATGTTAACAAGTTTAGAACAAGAATAGTGCACAACTATTAAAAATGGTGCCAGATGGAGGGGGTCTATATGCATCTGATTTGAGGGCTCTCTTGGGAAAATACCAGGTGATTCCAGGCTGGCTCACTTTTTTTTATTAAATAATTTATTTTTGTTACAGATGTTTGTCCTTTTTCCCCCACTGATTCCCCCCGCTCCCTCCCTGCCCTGTCCCCAGCTTTGTTGTCCATGTCCATTGTTCATGCATACATGCATATAAGTTCTGTGCTTTATCTCTCCCCCACCACCCCCTCTTCTGGGGATTGTCAGTCTATACCCCACATCCACATCTCTGGGACTACCCCATTCCTCAGACTATTATGTTCATTATATTCCACAAATAAGTGAGATCATATGATACTTGTCGTTCTCTGTTTGGCTTGTTTTGCTTAGGATAATACTTTCCAGGTCCTTCCATGTCATCTCAAAGGACAAGAGATCTTTCTTTCTTACAGCTGCATAGTACTCCATTGTGTATATGCACCACAACTTTGTTATCCATTCGTCTACTGATGGACACTTGGGCTATTTCCAGATCTTAGCTATTGTAAATAGTGCTGCTACAAACATGGGGGTACATATATTCTTCCTGATTGGTGTTTCAGGCTTCTTAGGGTATATTCCTAGAAGTGGGATCGCTCGGTCAAATGGAAGTTCAATTTTTAATTTTTTGAGATAATACCATATTGTTTTCCATAGTGGCTGCACCAGTCTGCATTCCCACCAGCAGTGTACTAGAGTCCCCTTTTCTCAACACCTTCACCAACACTTGTTGTTTGATGCTTTGTTGATGGCGGCCATTCTGCCAGGTGTGAGGTGATACCTCATTGTTGTTTTAATTTGCATCTCTGTGATGATTAGTGATGTGCATTTCTTCATATGTCTCTTGGACATTTGTATGTCCTGTTTGGAGAGGTGTCTATTTAGTTCCTCTGCCCATTTTTTAATTGGTTTATTTATCTTCCTTTTGTTGAGTTGTATGAGCACTCTCTCTATATATATATTGCAAATTAAACCCTTATCTTATATAGCATTGGCAATTATGCTCTCCCATACTGTGGGTAGCCTTTCCGTTTTGATGATTGTATCTTTCGCTGTGCAGAAACTTTTGAGTTTGATGTGGTCCCATGTGTTCATTTTCTCCTTTGTTTCAATTGCATTAAGTGATGTATCAGTGAAAATTCTGCTGCGTATGATGTCTGAAATTTTGTTGCCTACAGTTGCTTCTAGGATTTTTATGGATTCATGAGTCCCATTTAAGTCTTTTATCCATTTTGAGTTTATTCTTGTGTAGGGGGTAAGTTGATGGTCTAGTTTCATTTTTTTTGCATGTAGCTGGCCAATTTTCTCAACACCATTTATTAAAGAGGCTGTTCTTACTCCACTGTATGCTCTTGCCACCTTTGTCAAATATTAATTGAGCATATTGCCTTGCGTACATTTCTGGGTTCTCTGTTCTGTTCCACAGGCTTGCTCACTTTTAAAGCTTCCATCTTTCTGAATGTTCCTTCATGTAAATGATCCATGTCAATGCTATGAAAAATAAAAAGAATCCTGTATCAAGTCAAGCCAACAGATGCCTTCAGCAGCTTTCCTATCCTCAAAGATCAGATTCCCATTTACACTTGCTCCCTGGCACCACTCATTTACTTCACCCACTTGACTATCAACCTCCCTCAGCCACAACTCCTTCCTTAGGTCTCAGAAGAGAAAATGTTTAATTTCCTTTTGGACTCTCACTCCTATCCCTCCCTGCCTTTGTCCAAGGCCCTGCTCCTTTATTCCATTAGTTTCTGCTTCTTTATCTGTAACCTCTCCCTCTCTACAGGTTCCTTTCTCTCAGCCTACAAATTTGCCTATCCTAAAACAAGATAAAAAGAAAAATGATAACTCCTTCCTACCTACAATCCACTAACTACCCCCAGCTACAACCCCACATCTCTTCTCCTTTTCACAAACTTCTTGAAAAAAGTAGTTTCCACCTCATCTCCCATCTCCTCAAGTCACTGCAATGTGGTTTCCGCCCCATTATACCACTAAAACAACCCTTAATATAGTCACCTATGGCCTCCACATTGTGAAATCCAATGGACACTTTTCAGTATTCATCCATTTGGACCTCTGCTGTCTTAGATATGGTTGGGCATTTCTTCCTTGAAACTCACTCTTCCCATAGGTTCTAGGACACCTTTCTCTCCTGGTTTGTCCATGGATTTTCCTTTCCATACCCACCTCAATATAATATTCCCCAGAAGTGTCCCTCAGAAGTTCTCTTCTCACTCTCCCTAAAGATCTCATCCATTGTCATGGCTTCAGTTATTTTAAGACACATGCCCATATTCAACTGTCTACCTACTAAAAAAAGTTCCCCAGTATCCTGCAGGCACTTCAAACTCCACATGTGTGTCGCTGGTTAAAACTCAATGACTACAAAATAAGGTACAAGCTCTTTCAGGTATATGATGAGGTACAGTTTTTACTTTGTAATAAACAGAAGCTCATCTCTATCCAATAAAGTGAAATGAGCAGCCCTGCTAGTTTTACAATTGTAGAGTAAGTAGACATTTAGTGTCATGGAAGTGTAACAAGATCTTTAGAATTTTTTCAGTGACTTAAGCCCAGAGATCATCTGGGAGTTAAGAGACCAGTTACTTTCGACCTTTTCTGTACAAATTTAGAATTAGGAACATGTAACAGGATTAGCTCAGGAGCTTTATCCTGGGTACCTGGAAAGGCACCAAGGCCTCTACAATAAAAATTATTTTGAAGATAGAAAAGGGCTTAAGTGGGGTCCCTGACTCACCTCAGGGGCCTACATGTTTATGGGCAAGGACAGGTTTCACATATGTGTACCTGTGGATGATTCAAGAAGCTCTTCTAGACCCAGCCACCCTGACACATGCAGTACTTTAGAGAAAGATGGCTGCATATCTGGGTGTGGAGAAAGATATGTATAACCTCAGAACTCAAGTATAATGGCACTTCAGGGTTCCCAGGGATTCAGACCAGTCAAGACATCACTATCCAGTCACCAAGCTTCTGTGGGACTGGGTAAGATCAGATCTCAAAATCAGCCCCATACAGCAGTGACAAACAGGAACAGCAGTGGACTGATTCTCCAACCAGGTTGGGAAGCAAAAATGTCTTAATCTTTGGACCAATTTTTAAAAGGTGGAAAAAGGCCCCAAAATATACTACTACGAGAGTATGTGAGCAAGAATGATAACCAGATTTCCACCCAGAATTCTGCTAATAGGTCTTACTAATCACACGTGGCATACAAGGCCTTGCCTACCCTCTCAGTCTCATGTCTTGACACATTCTTTTATTCACTTTATGTTCCAACTCTATCAAACTTCCTCAAGATTTCCCACCTTCATCCCAATCAAGTACCATAAACCATGCTGCTTATTGTCTGGCTAACCTTGCTCATGCTATCTCTTGAGCCTGCACTACCCTTCTGCATCCTTATCCCCATGTCCCCTGGTTATAGTCCTGACATTCAACTCAGGTGGCCCTTCCTCCAAGCTTTCCTTGACCCTCTTGGGATCAGTGAGTTGTCTACAGCCATTACTCCCACCTGTGATTACCCTATTGCATTCATCAGTTTATGTGCCTATCTCTATCACTAAGCTCACTAGCTCCTAAAGAACACAGATCATGTCTCATGTCTTATTCATTCTTATCGCTCTACACCTGACATTTTTGCCTAGCACACAGCATATGTCCAGCAAGTGCTTATGGAATGAATGAAAGTGAGCTTTGTTACTCCGAGGCCACAATCTCTTTTTTCCCCCATTGACCTTGTGAATGTCTAGACACCTAGTCTTCAGTGAATATGTTACTGACTCCTTTTCTCACCCCTGGGTGCTCTAAATTACTAACTGGTCTCCTATATGCATTTGCTATATGCAAAACACTGAGCCAGAAAGTTTACAGGGGAAAGTAATGAGGAATGAAATTCAGACCCCACAGTCAAGCAGCCCTTAGAAAATCACCTTTTTCCTCTAACCTTTCCAATTTCCAGAGAAGACTCCCTCTTTTAGGAGGTTCTCCTTAGGTTTACCCCTTCTTTAGCCTACTACCACATTAAATAATCCAGAGTTTCCTCTCACCTTACTTAAGTATATATTTGTTCTATTGATTTCAGTGCCGTTTGTTTTATATACATTTTAACATTCAAAATTTATTTGACGTCAGTAAATAGTATCTATTCTCTAAGTGTACATACCTTTTATTGATTATTCTGAGCAAACTGCTATCAACTTGTCAATTGACATGTTACAAGGTTTGAGGTCTGGCCTGAAAACACAATAGAAGCACATTGGTTTAAAGACAAAGAAAGACTGAGAGAGCCCTGGCCAGTTTGGCTCAGCGGTTGGAGCATCAGCCTGTGGACCAGAGAGTCCCGAGTTTGGTTCCCGCTAGGGGCACGTACCAAAAAATAAAGAATTAAAAAAAAAAAAAAAAAGAAAGAAAGACTGAGAGAAACAGAAAATAGTACCACAATTCACAACAACAACAAAAAATAATGGCATGCCATCATGAAATAATTTCTCCTTGCTGTTACTTAGGATTTTTGCTGAAGCATACATACCATAGAGTGCTACCACATTAAATTACTCTCTATATAAAGAAACAGCAGACTTGATCATTGAGGTTATTTCAACCTCTTTACAATAGTTACCTCTTTAAAGAAGGATACCCTAAAGTTCCCTAAACCCCTGAGACTCATCTTGTTATGAATAATTTCCACTTCCTGGGCAGAAATCATCATACTCTTGAGCCTTTGAAATTAACAGACTTCACTTTGCTAGGAGAGAACCCATTTTTGTTTCAGCCAGACTTGTAATCAGGTTTTTAAGGTGTTTCCATTTGCACTTCAATCTATCAAATTGGCTTTGGAATGTGGAATTTTTACACTTGGACTTTATTTTCCATTACGTGTTCCACTTCTGAATGCCATAAATGAATGGCCATTTGGTCACTAGTTAGCTGCCAACAGAGCATAGCTGTATCCCAATTATGAATTACTTTGGGTGTTATGCCAAGTTACAGAGCTGGCAGATGGACACTGACCAGAAAGGGGCAAGATCTCCACTTTCTTTAATTGCATCATTATAGCTTCACCACCTTGAGTCTTGAAGACTCTCAAAATGTGAACATTAAGCCCTCCAGCAGGGATTAGAAGAGGAAAGGAAAAGAGTCTAACATTTATGGAGTACCTCATATGTGCCAAAGATTGTACTAGGTTCATTCATAATTAACATCCCTCTTTACTCAATCTTCATGCTAATACCACGGAGTCAGGTACTAGTGTTAACTCCATTTTATAGAGAAAGATACTAAAGTTCAAAGAAGTTAAGTAAGCAGAGCCATGCCATTAGTAGATGCTAGACCTAGTATTTAAGCCAGAAGTAGCAGAATATAGATCTGGTGTTTTTTCCCTACATCCTGTTGCTTCTCTTAGCAGTAAGATCCAGTGCTGCCTGCCTCTCTCCCTGCCCATGTCCAAGAAGGAAGCCTATTGGTAATTTCACTTACTATGATATTTTGTCTAGGCAAGGGCTAGCCTCAGTTTTAGTTCTCTTTCCTCACTGCAATGAGTCATGATCATGCCCAACAGGGCTGTATTGACCCCCTCCCTCCCAATTCACCCACCACAGTAACTTACTAGAGTGTCTGTAGTTTACATATTGGGTGAATCAGTGCATTACAGCATTTGCACTCCAAAATTTTAGGTCATTTCCTCTTAAGTATAACAATGTTAGGTTCTCATTTCTGTTGAGGATAGAGGTGAGGGCTCCACAGTATGCATCTGTGAGATGCCATTTTGCTAATCTGTGAGGGATTAGGGATTCAAGAAAGAGAACAGTTTTATCCCAAGTTCCACAGTGATCCACCATTTTGTATACAGCCTGGCAGCAAGAGCTCAGTGGACAGAGTCGCTGTGTACTAACCACAAGGTCTGTAGTTTGCAGGAAGGATGTTTCAACCCTTCACATAGCACCTGCATGCCTTCATCCCCTAAGGCTTTGTCACAGAGGTCAAGGTCTCTCAGGTGTTCACTGGTATAAAGTGCATTGCATAAATCCTGACAACACACTCCAGTCAGGTGACAGGTCAACAATCTGCTAGGAAGTAAGGTAGAGAAGGCTGACATCATTTCATCTGCACTGAGTCACTTTAGGAATTATGTTTTCCCACTAAAAAACACATTAGAAAATCAGAGTGTCATATAAAAATTTTTTTCTTGGGCCAGGGCCAAGCAGAGATTGTGTAGAGGGGAAGATTTATTTTTTCCATATTATGTAGATCTTCATCTGTTGCTTCCTTGGAGATTCAATCACCAGGCCAAAAATTACTTATTTAATTTTGGGAGTTGCTGAAACATCAGAAAACTCTGCTTGTGGCTATAGTCCACAATACTTATGACAGATCCTTTGACTGATAGTCAGGATGTTTTAATCCTTCACACAACAATTTCAGTCCCAAATTTTCAAATTTGTTATTAATTAGAAGTAGCCTTCTCAGGCTCCGGGTAGAGCTCAGGACTTGGGTGAGAGCCTCACAACATGCTGCAGAGAGGAAACATTTGGAAAGCGTGAAGGGATGGGGACACCAAGGTGACTGTTAATCATGGCAGCAGCAAGTCCCACTGAACCTCAAATGCCAAAATTCAATGAGAAGGAAAAGAACAAACAGACACTTATGTAAGATTCTCAACTTTACCCTTCCCTTGCTGCAAACCTTTACAGAGATGCTGTACTCCTGTGTCCCCCAGGGCATTGGCAACCACAAATAGCTCCTTTAAAGTCCAACTCACTTGCAAGAAGAAGAGAGCTTCATACTGCTAGCATCTGTGAGGTAACATGTTCTCAAGCTACCCAGAAAAAAAGAAAATTCAGCCACTGCTGTCATTTAGCCTTTCTGTAAATGTTCCCCCAGCTTCTCCATTTAGCTAAAGCCTATCCATCTTTCAAGTTCAAGTTTCTGGCCCACATCCTTCACAGGGCCTTCTCCTGAGGTCTCCAGCCCATACTGACCTCCTAACTCACCCTTGGATTATCTGGCATTTATAAATGATTCCACAGTGTTAGACACTTGATTACACACTGAAATGTATTGCTTTCCAACTGTCTCATATCTACATGTCCTTAAGGGCAGCCTTGTCACTAGTAGTCCTTCTGGTAACTCAACCCACATCCCACCCAGTGCTAGGTACATAGTAGTTATTCTTTATAAAGTTAATATTTAATTAGTGTCATCTCTGTAAACACACAGGATGGTAGTATGCTGGAAAGAGCATGAGATTGGGAGACAGATTTTGGAGTCATATCCTGGCTATACCACATTTAAGCAGTATGACCTTAAACAAGTCACTTTTCCACCTGTACCTCAGTTTCCTCTGTACAATGGGGATAAGAAAATCCATCTTATGTGATTATTATAAGGAGTGAATTAGATTAAATAACTTCTGACAACCACTAAGCATAGATACTGGCATTCATCAAGTTCAAGAATCATAAAACGATGCCAAGTAGTTTTTAAAAATTTACCCTAGTTTCTCCACTTTACAGTTGGAATGTGTGAGACCCTCCCAAAGATTCTTCAGCCCTGTGTCCACCATGGGACTTTCACTGAGGTTCAGCTCAGTGAGGTCTGGATTGCAAATGAGAACAGAGTCAAGATACTTGTACAAAGCCTCTGAGTTTTCAGGAAGAAAACTGGCACACAACCTGGAAAGAAAGATGAACAGAGGCAGAGTCAACCACTTTATCATCCTTCTCATACCCTACCAACAATATCTCTTAAGCTGAGAAATTAAAGGCTCACTGGTACAAGTACCCCAAACTTGAGTATGTCACAGTCCCTTTTCCCTTTTTTATATTGCTCTCACAACACTGTATCCTCCAGTGGGAATTCAATAAATGTTGATTGCCTCTAAAAGGAAAAGGAGTGGGAGGAAATATCAAGACCTAATCCCTACATGGGTGTAGAACTCTGTCTCATATATTCTTTTAAATCCCAAGGGGGAAATGCTATAATAATCCTTAATAAATTTTAGTCAAAAGATCTTTCCTTTCTTCCTCTTTTTTTAAAATTTCCTTTTCCTCTTATATAAAAGTGAATTATTCATTAATCTATGATCTTTAGAGAAACCCAGCCTATCACCATCATCAATATACCTTCTCTGGTACAAAGAGTGGTTTTTATTGACCTTCCCATATTCTCAATCTTTGTTTCTCCACATTAAGTAGTCCAATTGTTTGAACCATTTCCCATCAACTTTTTCTCCCATTACTTTCAATATTTTCTATGATATACACCACAACCTTTGAGCCTTTATTCTTCTTCTAAGTTACCATACTTAAAAGTCTGACTTGAAAAGGTCTCATAAGGACATATATCTATAGCTCCCAGATTTAGAAATTTTAAATAGAGGAATTTTTTTATTAAAAAAAAAGAGTTTCAAAGTAGATTTTAGATGGCTTTAATCCTAAGGAGCTTTTGTTTTAGAAAATGCCACATATATATTGTAATGGTTATTTTTATGTGTCAAGTTGGTGAGGTCATGGTACCCAGATAGTATTCTATGTTTCTATGAAGGCTCTTTTTAGATAACATTAACATTTAAATCAGTAGACTGTGAATAAAGTAAACTACCCTCTGTAATGTGGGTGGGCCTCAACCAATCAGTTGAAAGCTTTACTAGAAAAAGACTGACCTCCCCGGAAGAAGAAATTCTATCAGCAGACTGCCTTTGAACTTGAACTGCAACATCAGCTCTTCTGTGTGTCTCCAGACTTCTGGCCTACTGTAAAGATATTGAATTTGACAGCCACCATAGTCCACATAAGTTAAATCTTTAAAATCTCTCTCTCTCTCTCTCTCTCTCTCTCTCTCTCTCTCTCTATATATATATATATATATATATATATATATATACACACACACACGCATGTGTGTGTGTGTGTGTGTGTGTGTGTGTGTGTGTGTCTTTTTATTATTTAATTCATTTATTTTTGTTACAGATGTTTCTCCTTTTTCCCCCATTGACACTCTCCCCCCGTTCCTGTCCCTCCCCCAGCACTGTTGTCTATGTCCATTGGTTATGCTTATATGCATAAGTTCTTTTGTTTTCTCTTTCCTCTCCTTCCCCACCCCCTCCTCTGAAGTTTGTCAGTCTGAACCACACTCCTTTCTATGTCTCTGGGTCTGTTTTATTCATCACAGTATTTTGTTCATTAGATTCCACAAATAAGTGAGATCATGTGGTACTTGTCTTTCTCTGCTGGCTTATTTCGCTTAGCATAATACTCTCCAGGTCCTTCCAGGTCATCTCAAAGGATAAGAGATCTTTCTTTCTTATAGCTGCATAGTATTGCATGGTATATATGTACCACAGCTTTTTTTATCCATTCATCTATTGACACTGGGCTGTTTCCAGATGTTAGCAATTGTAAATAGTGCTGCTATGAACACAGGGGTACATATATTCTTTCTGATTGGTGTTTTAGGCTTCTTAGGATATATTCCTAGAAGTGGGATCACTGGGTGAAAAGGCAGTTCAATTTTTAATTTTTTTAGGAAACTCCATAGTGTTTTCCATAGTGGCTGCACCAGTCTGCATTCCCACCAACAGTGTACTAGAGTCTCCTTTTCTCCACACCCTTGCCAGCACTTGTTGTTTGATGATTTGTTGATTGATTCTGTTTCTCTGGAGAACCCTGATTAATACACATATAAACTTTTTATTAAGGTCATTACCATGGACTTTGAAGTCAAACATATTTGGGTTTTGAATTGTACCTTTGCCATGTTATTTAGTCCTTTGACCTTGGGCCTCTGTTTCCTCCTCTACTAAAATGTAATAAACTGAACCTCTCACAGCTATTGTGAAGATGAAAGTAAATCATGCATATGACACTTAGCACAAAGGAATTGCTAAATAAGTGTTGGTTATTATTATTGCCATTGATGGTATTACCACTTAAGTGGAAATTATCTTCCTAAATTTGTTACATGGGAAGAACTTTAGGAACTGCCACTTTTATCCTTCTTCTCTATGACTCCTTGAAATGTGTTTTATTACATAACATCCATCTTGAGTTGCATATTTTAAATTAAAATTCCTACACTATGGAAATTAATAGTTACTACTTACTTGAGCCTCTGTAATTTGCAGTTTGGATATTTTAAGCCTTCCCAGAGCAGTTTCAAAGCTAAAACATCCAGTTTTGTTTCACTAAAATCCAGTTAATTGAGTGACTGACTGGTGCTTAGAACAACTGCTTCCACCCCACAAGAAGCAGGAGAAATAAGGCATCTATAAAACCTTCAGAGAACAGAAGAATGACCTTGTTACCTTATTCATGCTCTTCGCCAACACAACCAGAAATTGACCAAAACGATATGAATATAAAAAACAATTTTTCCTGATACCAGTTACCTTAATATCTGTAAAATACATTTTGTCTGTGTTAATCTTTCACACAAAACTTCATTCTTAAATCTTCCATGATATTTTTTACAAATCCCAAATCTGTCAGATACTGGTTGGTTCCAAACACTAAGGAGAGGTCCCTACCACAAGAAGCTGTGAGGTGGCAGTAAATAAGTCTCTGTGGAGAAAAAGATATTTCAGAGAAGAGGGAAAATAGGATTCTGTTTAAAGGTACCTATTTGCACCATACTGATGTAATAAATTATTTCAATTCATTCAACGATTAATTTATTGGGTGCTTACCACTGTTCTAGATACTAAAAACACAAATAATTATACCCTAGAACCTGTCCTCTAGGAACACACATTTAATGAGAGAACATTAGAAAGTCGTGAATTATAATACAATATGAAAAATTCTGCAAGTGGTATGGACAAAGCACCATGAAGACACAAAGGTGGCACAGGAGGGGTTTGGAGGATTAAGAATTACTTATAAGAGGAAGAAATATTTGAGTTCTGTTGTGAAAGGGAATAGAAATTAAACAGAAAGTAGGTGGATGAGAAGAATGGGAGTGGAAAGAGGGGCTGAGGGACAATCCATTCATGGAGCAGCCTGTGCAAAGGCCAAGAGGTAGGAGAAAGGATGCTTCATTTGAGAAACTGACAATGATCTGCTATGGCTTATTTTTAAATACTGGAAGAATATATATCAAACTATTAAGAGTGGTTATTTCCCAGATTGGAGGAAGAGTGGTGTTCTAGGGAGACTTTACTTTCTAGGTAAATAAAAATTATTTACATATACAATTATTATATACTTAAAATTATAAGACGTAAGAAAAAATAGTATTTTTAAAATTTGAAAAATACATGCTTATTAATCATTTTTACAATAGAGATAACATATAGAGTACTCATACAACTCGACAAAAGGAAGACAAAGAGCCCAATAAAAAAAATGGGCAGAGGACCTAAATAGACACCTCTCCAAACAGGACATGCAAATGGCCAAGAGACATGTGAAAAAATGCTCAATGTCACTAACCATCAGAGAGATGCAAATTAAAATGACTATGAGGTATCACCTCATATCTGCCAGAATGGCTGCCATCAACAAGTTATCAAACAACAAGTGCTGGCGAGGGTGTGGAGAAAAGGAGACTCTAGTACACTGCTGGTGGGAATGCAGACTGGTGCAGCCACTATGGAAAACAATATGGTGTTTCCTCAAAAAATTAAAAATTGAACTGCCATTTGACCCAGTGATCCCACTTCTAGGAATATACACTAAAAAGCCTGAAACACCAATCAGAAAGAATATATGTACCCCTATGTTCATAGCAGCACTATTTACAATAGCTAAGATCTGGAAACAGCCCAAGTATCCATTAATAGATGAGTAGATAAAAAAGCAGTGGTACATATACACAATGGAGTACTATGCAGCTGTAAGAAAGAGAGATCTATTATCCTTTGAGATGACATGGAGGGAACTGGCGAGCATTGTGCTAAGTGAAACAAGCCAATCAGAGAAAAAAAAATATCACATGAACTCACTTGTAAGTTATCTTGCTGAGGAAGAAAGAGAAACAGTGCCACAAAAGCAGGCAAAAAGTTTTATTGAGGCATTCCCGGGTGAGGTTTGCTGGTCCACGTGGAGGGGGGCCAGGGAAGTCTTGCTGTTATGGCTGCCCAGGAAAATTTTATATGGGGGTGGGGTTGAGGAACAAAGAGGGGAGATATTTGATTCTGCATAACCAAGAGGGGAGGTATTTGATTGGTGGTTTCAGTTTCTCTTCCAGTGGCCATTTCCCGGTCATGTGACTCCCTGGTCATGTGACTTCCCAGAGCTCACTGGCCTTACATCACTTATTTGTGGAATATAATGAATAGAAAAAGCTGATGAACAAAATAGACCCAGAGACACAGAAAGGAGTAGGGTTCAGACTGACAAACTTCAGAGGAGGAGGGTGGGGGTGAGGGATGAGATAAACTAAATAACTTATATGCATGCATGCATAACTAATGGACATAGACAACAATGCTGGAAGGGGCAGGTTTAGGAGGAGGATGTCTAAGGGAAAAAAGGAGAAATATCTGTAACAAAAATTAATTAATTAAAAAATAATAAACAAAAAATAGAAAAACATAATTGTCCGATAGCCTGGGAACTGGCGCTAGCAAACTGCTCGACCATTGTTTCGCTTGCTCAGCCTTGCCTCCCACCCTGTTCTGGGAACGGCCTGCCCTGAGCTTGTAGACTAACTCCCATTCTGCTCTTATCGACTCACATTCCAGAGGTTCCCATGCATAGCCCCCGCAAGGTCAAGCCCTAACAGAAAAATCTCAGCTGCAATGGGCAGATATAAAAAAGCACAAACCCCAGCATCGGGCGCGGCTTCTAGGACTCGACCCCCGGAGTCTGTGAACCCACCTAGAGTGTGCTCCAGAAAGCCTGACCCTGTTTATTCGGCTGATTGGCTCTCCAGTCTCTTCTCTGTTTTTCAGCAGCGCCCTCAATTCCTTACAATAATACATGCTTATTAATAACTTTTACAATAGAGAAAATTATAAAGAATAATGTTTTATTTTAAATGTACTATATTCCTACCTCCCAGAGACAATCAATCAATGTTAATGGTCTGGTATATACCCTTCCCCTCTTTTCCCAACACGCTTGTGCAAAGATACACACACACACACACACACACATACATACACAAATTTGTTTGCATGTTTTATAAAAATGGAGTTATAGAAAACATTGCATCAGCTTTACATGCACTTTGTCATTCAGTCCTCACTGTAAGCCCACAGATAAAACTGAGATTCAGTTACCACACAGGGCATATAAGTGGCAAAGTAGGGTTCAACCTGGGGTCTGTCTGTTTAATCCCACCAGTTTGAGTCATTGGAGGTTTAACATGATCACCCCTGTGATGACAAGGTAGGGCAGAAGCCTGACCTGATATAAAATGGCTGCAGATGTCCAGGGAATAAATGGCAGAGGGTGAGGGGACTGAACTTGGATGGTGAGTGGAGTGGAGGGAGGATGATTCATTACAGTCTCAGAATGTATGGCCAGGATTTATGACCATTTACAGTGAATACGTTGTTCAGTCTTGGGTCAGTAGGGGATTAGGCTGTTTTCTGCCACCACCCCCCTTCCCCTGTGGGTACATGAGGCTGAGAGGTTGGGGTTCTTTCCAGTTCTAGAATATTCCATCTCTAGGAGGAGAGGGCCTCCTGGCATGGGACAAACCACTGTGGTGGTGAGAGGGGGTGACATTTTTTTTTATACTTGATTACAAACACTTTGCATTTGTGTATCTAAGTATTTTCTGACCACTCATGTGTCTTCCACCTTCAAGAGCTTTCAACAGTGTAGCAGGTTCCCTGACATCCAGGAGCTGGGCGTGGGAGAAGGATCTTCCTGTTGCATTTGCTCCCACCCCTGCTCTCTCTGGAAGTTGGAACAGTCATGGGGTATAGGCTCCAGGGTTGGTGCCAGCTTTCCTTCCCCCTGCTCCTCCAGAGCCACTGGAAGGAGAGTTACCCTTTCTCTTTGGGGGTGGTAGGGGTACTTGGTAGTGGGGGGTATGGTCAGAGGGCGGGGTCAGTGGGTGCGGTCAGTGTCCATTTCCTCTGGCCCCCATCTGGAGAGGTGAAGCCCGGTGAGAGGTATCCCAGGGTGGGGGAGGGTCTGAGGAGGGTGGGAAGGGCAAGGGGAAGCAAGGACCCTGGGGGGAGGGGCTAGCAGAAAGCAGAGGCCCCAACAGAGGATGCAACTGGTTATTGTCACAACAGAGTGAGCCAGGCCCCTAAGGCCCTCTGCCATCATGGCCTTGAGCCCCCAGGACCCCTCTGGTGGATTCCAGCATGGCAATGTGGTAGCTTTCATCAACCAGAAAATGGCCAGACACGTAAAAGGCCCTGAGTTCTACCTGCAGAATATATCCTGTTCCTGGGTGGAGGTGGAAGACAAGCTCAGGGCCATCCTGGAGGACAGCATGATGACCAGCGAGGCCAAAGAGACCTGTGCCTGGGGTAGCCTGGCTCTGGGCATGCGCTTTGCTCGCAAGCAGGGCCAGTTATATGCTTGCAGGATGCAGTGGTTACAAAACTGCACAAATCGGCCTCACAGGCCTTGGCCTCCAACATGAAGGAACTCACCTTGCAGCACGAGATGGAGCACAAGGAAGCAGCCTACCAGCAACAACTGACTCTGGCTAAACTGGCTGAGGTTCAGAAAGAGAAGGAACTACTGAGGTGGAAGCTTCTCAAGGCTGTAAGATTACGCCACTTGGAACTCTCATGTCTTCCCTCCCTGCGCCTCTCTCCACCCCCAGAACATGTTTTAACCTTGCCCACTTCTCTGCAGGAGATGAGGTCATCCTGAGAATGGCAGCAGGTTGCAGAGGAGCCAGGTCTGGCTACTACCTGTGTGTTTGGGACAAAAAGAGCAGGCGAGGAGAAAAACAAGGTGGGGGCTGCTCCTCCTCCTACTACTGCCACTGGCGCTGCAGGAAGAACAGGAAGACATAAGGGGGTAGAGAGGGTGGAGGGGGCAAAGGCTGCAAAGGAGCTGGATGGAGGCCTCCCGCAGCTTCATGGGGCTGTGGAGCAGAAAACACCTATGGCAGGAAGAGGCAGGGAGATCCCATATCAGTGGAAACAGCCATGCTTTATTTTGGGGAGACTCTCAAGCATTGGTCCACAGTCTCACAAACAACCCTTCTTGTCCAGCTCCCCAACTCATTCACATACCCATTCTAATACCCCTCATCCCCTTTCCAGAAGTACCCCCACCATTTCCACCAGGGGCAGCCTTCACAGTAGGAGCTCCATCTCAGATGGCTGCCTACCAGGGACCATCTGCTGTTGGGGCCCAGGGAATAGACCCTTTAGAACCCCAAAGAGACAAGACAGCTTTCAAGCCCCAACAGCCAAGAAGACCTCCACCATCTTGCAGGCCTTGGAATTGGAAGTGCCTTTGGTGTAACCTCGTGAATTTTTCAGGGAGGGAAATTTGTTACTGTTGAGGAGAGACATCTGGTTACAGAACCCTTAAATTCAGAAATACAACAGAAACATATCCCAGTGGGATATCAATTTTCAGAGGGTGGGGGAGGGGCTGGATAGAATGGGAGAAAGGGGATGAGTGGGAGAATGTGGCTTGGGGAGTTAGATGGAGGCAGGGTAGGAAGTGGGAGAGACGTTTTAATGATCCCATTTGTGTTCCAGAGCATAAGTATTCAACATCCTAGAAATGCTGCTTGTTTGTGTTTCTCCCCCACCCTAATTGTGCTGTGTAAAAATCCACTCTACCCTGATCCTCTTTTCTTTAGAAAACTCGAGTAAGTTCCTATTCTCACACTAGAAAATCAGAACAGAGGTAGATTCCACAGTCAGGATGGTACTGAGCAATGAAGCAGTGGGTCAGTTGGAGTTGGGGCCAAGGTCAGAGCTATGGACATGGAGGCCTCAGCTGAGGCCTGGACCTGGATAAGGGAGCAGAGAGGCTCAGAGAAGCAGAGAAGAGTTGATCCTGTGAACCCAGAGATAAGAGAGTGGCAGCCCAACCACTTTTCCACTTCCTGCAATTGTGTTGTGAGTTATATCAGAAGAAACAAAACTAATGTGGGGTTAACCCAGGCTTACAACAGCAGAGATCTGCCACCCTTAAGGGAATCCCTCAGGGCTGTCTACAGAGGACACCACACCAGCTGCAGGCGAGGACTGCTATGGCTGTTAAGCTTCATGGCAAGAGAATCCTCCCTAGTCCCCAGTGAGCAAACTGGGGGCAGTCAAATCTGAACATGGAACTAAAGCTACTGCCAAGGTGAGTCAGCAACTGTAATGCATAGAGGGTTTTCTTGTCTAGACCACTGACTAAAGTATGGTGCCATCCTGAGGGATCCTGTCTCCCAACCCACCAGCAGGATCAATGTGGGAGGGGAATCTGAGTACAAAGCCCTCAATGAATTTAGAAATGTGGAGTATAACATATCCCAATGGGAAATTAGTTTCCAAAGGGCGGGGTGAATCAGGAAAGTCTGTGTCCCCCCATCTCATTACAATAAGCTGTATTGAGCAGAATTAAATGCATGATTTTCACCCACAAACGGGAGGACAGTGAGGAGTCATACCACGAAGAAACAACTGGAGCAGCCCAGAAAATCACTGGGGGACTGTGGACCCAGTGAAACTGAAGCTGTCATGGTCCTGGGACATCTGCAGCAGCTGGATGTGACTTTAGGCTATCTCCTTTTGGGGCAGGTGTGGCCAACCACCAGAATTGGGGACCAAATCCCTAGCCTGCACTTGTTGGAAATGTCCTTGGGCTTGTTTGCATCCTTCTAGGGCAGGGCTTCCCAGTCTCAGCACTCTTGACACTTTGGGTTGGATAATTCTATGTTGCAAGTGACTGGTACACTATAGGATGTTTGGCAGAATCTCTGGTCTCTACCCAGATGCCAGTAGCACATCCCCCCAAGCTGTGACAACCAGAAATGTCTCGAGTTATTGCCACATGTCCACTGAGGGGTAAAATTGTCCCTCACTGGAAACCATGGAGGCAATGAAGTACTTAGGAGTAGTCAGGATAGGGTGAAGAGTTGCCAGGGGAGCATGCTTAGCAGTGCCCAGGGCTGCAGGGGTGCCCCTAAGACAGGAGGTGAAAAGTGTTCATTGGGTATGACATTCATTTTTGAACTTTGATCAAACCTGGGTGGGGAGGGGGCAGAAGCCAAACTGATGGTACCAAGAAGAGAGGGAACAGGAAGTGAGGAAGTACAGTCAGTGAATGGGGCTCTTTTTCAAGGATACCTGGCTGTGAAGGGAAGGAGTGAGGTGAGATACATAGCTGAGAGAGGGTTCTTTTGGATATAGGAGAAACTGGAGCCATGGAGCAAGAGCCAGCTGAAGAAAGCCTGAAAACACAAGAAATATATAAAAGAATAGGGCAGATCCTACATACTGTATTGGAGGCATATCCTACTTTTTAAAGAAATATGAAAGGCCAATTTTGTTTTGTTATGAAACAAAATCCCCCAAAGTATTGTGTGTGTGTGTGTGTGTGTGTGTGTGTGTGTGTGTATATATATAAATGCACCTTATGTTACAGATTTATATTTGAATAAACAAAGAAAAAGGTCTGGAAAGACATTTAGCAAATGAGGTATTATCTAAAGAGGTTGAGATCTGGGTCAGGCGATTGAAAGCAGGAGTGGATAGGTGCCAGTGTATGGGGTGCGATGGGATGGGTTTACAGGGCAGTAGGGTGGAGGGCTTGCATATCTTCATGTTCTTGTACTGTGTAAAGTGAAATAATTAAATGTCCACAAAAATAAAATGAAGTGAATTTACTGGCATAAATGATTTTAGAAAGACCATCTCGTCCTTTGGGGCAGGAGAGAAAGAGAACAGACACAGATCTGTGTGGTGAGGGAGTAAGAAACCAAGGGGGCTCATGCCTGTATGCTAGTGATGTGGACAGACAACCAGGCAAGGTATTTGAAAGTTAGTGAGGACGGAGGTCAGTGGGGAGGAGGAAGCTTCTGACCAATGGCACTTTGGGGAATAACTTCAGGGGAGGGGTGCCATGTTCTTTCGTACTTCATGGTCTTTCCACCAGCTATTCTCACTGCATGAAACACTATTCCTCCTGCTTTTCTCATGGAGAGTCCATTCTCATCCTTCAGATCTCATCACTTCCTAGAAGAGGACTTGCCTGACCACCCAATTTAAAGCAGATTCTCTCTACTATCTCTGTACACTTACTACAATTTATAATCGTCAACTTTGTTTATCTTTTCATCATCTGTCTTTTCCACTAAACAACAATCTATATAAAGGAGGGACCTTATCTTCTTCACCATAGTACCCCTGAGTACCTAGCGTGGTACCTTCCACATAGTAGACAATCAATAAATATTTATTGAATATGGCTATAAATGTTTTCTAATGAAAAACATGTCATTTAGCTCTGGCCATGTGGCTTAGTTGGTTGGAGTGTTATCCTGTGCCCCAAAAGATTGTGGGTCTGATCCCCAGTTAGGATAAGTATGAGAGGCAACTGACTGATGTTTCTCTCTTTCTCTCTCAAATCAATAAGCATATTCTCAGGTGAGGATTTTAAAAGTAATTTGATACACACACACACACACACACACACACACACACACACACACACACACACACACAGTGATACCTCGGTTCTCGAACGCCTCGGTTCTCGACCAAATTGGTATTCGACCAGGAGATTCGAGAAACTTTTGTCTTGGAATCCGAACAAATATTTGGAACTCGAACTTCCGAGATGAGCCGAGTTGAGCCGAATGGCGTTCATTCGGCCCAGCGCGCCTTGCTTGCGTCATCAGTGTGAGTGCAGAGAGAGAGTCACGCTTTGTGGAGAGAGTCACGCTTTACACTGAATTTAACCCTTAGACATACTGTACACTTTTATTTCTCGTTGAGACTTATGTTTTTCTACATATTATATACAAATTAGACCAGTAAATAGACATTCTCTGGGGCTTGGAACGAATTAATCCAGTTTCCATTATTTCCTATTGGGTTTCATTGCTTCGGTTCTCGAACAATTTGGTTCTCGACCGTCCTCCTGGAACGAATTATGTTCGAGAACCGAGGTATCACTATATATATATATATATATATATATATATATATATATATATATATATATATATATTTTTTTTTTTTTTTTTTTTTTTTTTTGGTACATGCCCTTAGCGGGAACCAAACCCAGGACTCTCTGGTCTGCAGGCTGACACTCCAACTGCTGAGCCAAACCGGTCAGGGCTGTAAAATATATTTTATGGTTGAGGAAATTGAAACTTATTGCCAGGGTTATAAGTTCTTAGGTGTGCAATATGTGCGCAGATCTCATGTTCAGAAGGACCTATGCTTGATATAATGCTCTGATGTTGCTATCTTGAAATTATTTTTTATTTTATTTTTGTTACAGTTGCTTCTCCTTTCCCCCCATTGACACCTTCCTCCTATCTTGAAATTCTTAGTAGTTTTTAAACAGGGGGCCCTGTGTAAGGTCTGTGGGCTCTGGGAAGTCACATGACCAATGAGTCACATGACTAGAGAAATGGCCAGTCCGAGGAGAAATCAAAACCACCAATCAAATACCTCCCCTCTTTGTTATGCAGAATCAAGTACCTCCCTTCTTTTTTTATTTTTTATTTTTTGCTATAAAATTTATTTATTTATTTTTTTTATGAATTTTTATTTATTTTTTTGTTACAGATATCTTACCTTTTTACCCCATTGGCGCCCCCCACCCCACCCCCCTCCACCCTGTCCCCGGCTTAGTTGTCCATGTCCATTGGTCATGCATACATGCATATAAGTTCTGTGGTTTATCTCTTCCCACCCCCCCACCCCCCATCCCCTCTTCTGAGGGATGTCAGTCTGTGCCCTACTTCCATGTGTCTGGGTCTACTGTATTCCTCAGACTGTTATGTTCATTATATTCCATATATAAGTGAGATCATGTGGTATTTGTCTTTTTCTGCTTGGCTTCTTTCACTTAGGATAATACTTTCCAGGTCCCTCCATGTCGTCTCAAAGGATAAGAGATCTTTCTTTCTTACCGCTACATAGTACTCCATTTTTATATGTACCACAGCTTTTTTATCCATTCCTCTACTGGTGGACACTTGGGCTGTTTCCAGATCTTAGCTATTGTAAATAGTGCTGATATGAACATGGGGGTACATATATTCTTCCTGATTGGCGTTTCAGGCTTCTAAGGGTATATTCCCAGCAGTGGGATCACTGGGTCAAATGGAAGTTCAATTTTTAATTTTCTGAGGTAGCACCATATTGTTTTTCATAGCGGCTGCACCAGTCTGCATTCCCACCAGCAGTGTATTAGAGTCCCCTTTTCTCCACACCCTCGCCAACACTTGTTGTTTGATGATTTGTTGATGGTGGCCATTCTGACAGGTGTGAGGTGATACCTCATTGTTGTTTTAATTTGCATCTCTCTGATGATTAGTGATGTTGAGCATTTTTTCATATGTCTCTTGGCCATTTGTATGTCCTGTTTGGAGAGGTGTCTATTCAGCTCCTCTGCCCATTTTTTAATTGGGTTCTTTGTCTTCCTTTTGTGGAGTTGTATGAGCACTCTATATATATTGGAAATTAACCCCTTATCTGATATATCATTGGCAATGATGTTCTCCCATACAGTGGGTTGCCTTTCCATTTTGATGATTGTTTCTTTTGCTGTGCAGAAGCTTTTTAGTTTGATGTAGTCCCATGTGTTCATTTTCTCCTTTATTTCTGTTGCCTTAGGTGATGTATCAGTGAAAATTCTGCTCCGTATGATGTCCGAAATTTTGTTGCCTACATTTTCTTCTAGAATTTTTATGGATTCACGGGTCACATTTAAGTCTTTTATCCATTTCGAGTTTATTTTTGTGTATGGTGTAAGTTGATGGTCTAGTTTCATTTTATTGCATGTACTGACCAATTTTCCCAACACCATTTATTAAAGAGGCTGTCTTTACTCCACTGTATGCTTTTGCCACCTTTGTCAAATATTAATTGAGCGTATTGCCTTGGGTCCATTTCTGGGTTTTCAGTTCTGTTCCACTGGTCTATATGCCTGTTCTTGTGCCAGTACCAGGCTGTTTTGGTTACAGTCGCTTTGTAGTATAACCTGATATCTGGTATTGTGATCCCACCTACTTTGTTCTTGTTTTTCAAGATTGCTGTGGCTATTCGGGGTCTTTTTTGGTTCCATATGAACTTTTGAAGTATTTGTTCTAGTTCTATGAAATATATCGTTGGTATTTTGATGGGGATTGCATTGAATCTATAGATTCCTTTGGGTAGTATGGACATTTTAATGATGTTAATTCTTCCAATCCATGAACAGGGTATGTGCTTTCACTTTTTTATATCTTCCTCTATTTCTTTTTTCAATGACCTGTAGTTTTCTGCAAATAGGTCCTTTACTTCTTTGGTTAAGTTTATTCCTAGGTATCGTAATTTTTTTGGCGCCATGGTAAATGGGATTGTTTTTTCAGTTTCTCTTTCTGTTAGTTCATCATTGATGTACAAGAATGCTGACGATTTCTTGACATTAATTTTGTATCCTGCTACTTTGCCACACTCATTTATTAAGTCTAATATATTTTTAATGGAGTCGTTAGGGTTTTCTATGTACAATATCATGTCATCTGCAAATAATGACAGTTTCACTTCCTCCTTTCCAATTTGGATCCCTTTTATTTTTTCTTCATGTCTGATTGCTGTGGCTAAGACTTCCAGTACAATGTTCAATAAGAGTGGCGAAAGTGGACATCCCTGTCTTGTTCCTGTTCTTAATGGAAATGTTTTTAGTTTCTGTCCATTGAGTATGATGTTGGCTGTAGGTCTTTCATATATGGCCTTTATTATGTCGAGATATGATCCCTCTATTTCTACATTGCTGAGCGTTTTTATCAGAAATGGATGCTGGATTTTGTCGAATGCTTTTTCAGCATCTATTGATATGATCATGTGGTTTTTATTCTTCATTTTGTTTATGTGGTGTATCACGTTTATTGATTTGTGAATATTGTACCAGCCTTGCATCCCTGGAATGAATCCCACTTGGTCATGGTGAATAATTTTTTTGATGTATTTCTGGATCCGATTTGCTAATATTTTGTTCAGGATTTTGGAGTCTATGTTCATCAGGGATATTGGCCTGTAGTTTTCTTTCTTCGTAGTGTCTTTTTCTGGTTTTGGAATTAGAATTATGCTGGCCTCATAGAACGTGTTTGGAAGTCTTCCTTCTTCTTGAATTTTTTGAAATAGTTTGAGGAGAATGGGTGTTAGTTCTTTTTTGAATGTTCGGTAAAACTCCCCTGTGAAACCATCTGGGCCTGGGCTTTTGTTTGCTGGGAGAGTCTTGATTACCTCTTCAATTTCCTTAGTTATTATTGGTCTGTTCAAGTTTTCTATCTCTTCCGGGAATAGTTTTGGGAGACTGTGTGTTTCTAGAAATTTGTCCATTTTGCTTAGATTGTCGAATTTGTTGCCATATAGTTGTTCATAGTAGTTGTTAACGATCTTTTGTATTTCAGTGGTGTTGGTTGTTCCTTCTCCTCTTTCATTTCTGATTTTGTGTATTTGGGTTCTCTCTCTTTGTTTCTTGGAGAGTCTAGCTAAGGGTCCATCAATCTTCTTTATCTTTTCGAAAAACCAGCTCTTTGTTTCATTGATCCTTTGAATTGTTTTTTTGTTCTCTATGTCATTTATTTCTGCTCTGATCTTTACTATTTCCTTCCTTCTACTTGCTCTGGGGTTTTCTTTTTGTTTGCTTTCTAATTCTTTAAGTTGTGAGGTTAGACAGTCAATTAGAAATTTTTCTTATTTTTTAAGGTAGGCCTGTAGTGCTATGAACTTCCCTCTCAGAACTGCTTTCGCTGCATCCCATAGATTTTGTGTTGTTGTGTGTTCATTTTCATTGGTTTCCAGGAAGTTTTTAATTTCTTCCATGATCTCCTCGGTGACCCATTCATTGTTTAATAACATGCCATTTAGCCTCCATGTGTTGAAATGTCTTTACATGTTCTTGTTGCAATTGATTTCTAGTTTCATGCCATTGTGATCTGAGAAGATGTTTGATATGATTTCAATCTTCTTGAACTTGTGGAGATTTAGTTTGTGCCCTATCATGTGGTCTATCTTTGAGAGTGTCCCATGTGCACTTGAGAAGACTGTGTATTCTGCAGTTTTGGGGTGTAATTCTCTGTAGATATCTATTAAATCCATTTGGTCTAGTGCTTCATTTAGAGTCTCTGTTTCCTTGCTAATTTTTTGCTAGAGGATCTATCCAGTGCTGTCAACGGGGTGTTGAAGTCCTCTGCTATGATTGTATTGTTGTCGATTTCTCCTTGGAAGTCCTCCAGAAGATTTTTAATATATTTTGGTGCTCCTATATTGGGTGCATATATGTTTATCAAGGTCATATCTTCCTGTTGGATAGATCCTTTCAATATTATGTAGTGGCCGTCTTTGTCTCTAGTTATGGTCTTCATTTTGAAATCTATTTTATCAGATATGAGAATAGCTTCCTCAGCTTTTTTTTGCTTTCCATTTGCTTGGAAAATTTTTTTCCATCCCTTCACTTTCAACCTATGTGAGTCTTCTGTTGAGAGGTGGGTCTCTTGTAAACAACATATAGACGACTCATGCTTTCTTATCCAATCAGCTACTCTGTGTCTCTTTATGGGAGCATTCAATCCATTTACTTTTAAGGTGATTATTGACATGTACTTATTTATTGCCATTTTTGTTTAGTGTGGTTCTATTTTTCTTCCCATTTCTATTGTTAATTACAGCAGTCCTTTTAACATTTCTTGCAGTGCTGGTTTGGTGCTAATGTATTCCCTTAGCCTTTTTTTGTCTGGGAAGCTCTTTATTTGATCTTCTATTTTGAATGATAGCCTTGCTGGATAGAGTAGTCTTGGATTCAGATTCTTGTTTTTCATGACTTTGATTACTTCCTGCCATTCTCTTCTGGCCTGTAGTGTTTCTTGTGAAAAGTCAGCTGAGAGCCTTATGGGTTTCCCTTTGTAGGTAACCTGTTGCTTATCTCTTGCTGCTTTTAGGATTCTCTCTTTGTCTTTAATTTGTGGCATTTTAATTACTATGTGTCTTGGTGTGGGCCTCTTTGGGTTCTTCTTACTTGGGGCTCTCTGTGCTTCTTGAACTTGAATGCCTTCTTCCTTCACCACTTAGGGAAGTTTTCTCTCACTATTTTTTTGAATATATTCTCTATCCCTTGCTCATTTTCTTCTTCTTCGGGGACTCCTATGATGCGAATATTATTACGTTTCCAGTTGTCCCATAGTTCTCTTAAGCTGTCTTCCTGTTTTTTAATAGTTTTTTCCTTTTGTTTTTCTGATTGGTTGATTTTTTCTACCCTGTCTTCTAATTCACTGATCCGGTCCTCAGCTTCCCCTACTCTGCTTTTTAAACCTTCCAATGTGTTTTTCATTTCTGATATGTCATTTTTTATCTCTTCTTGTTGGTTTTTAATTTCCAATTGGCTTATTTTCAGTGTCTCTATGTCCTTACTCATGCTGTTCAGCTTCCTCAAGATCATGGCTCTGAATTCTAGCTCTGTTAACATGCCTAATTGCTCCACGTTGATCTCATCTTTGGTGGAGGTGTCTTGCTCTTTCATTTGGCTTCTGTTTCTGTGTTTCACCATTTTGGCTATCACTGTGGGCTTTGGAGCCTGTCAAGTTCTCCCTGTGGGTGTTGGTGTTCTGCTGTTTGTGGCTCCCTCTCCTGTGTTTAGATGAGCGAGGGAGGACCCACGTTGAACCCCACTGTCAAGTCTTACTTTCCTGGTTAAAGTTGCCAGCCCAGGAAATGTACTGTTATCCTCTATCTTTTTGCCTGGAGGCTAGCAGTCTAGGTTAATTGATGAGTTTTAGGTTGTCAGTTGATTGAAAAACTCCCTCTGGTGCTCAGCCAAGGGGCTTTCAGGAGGGTGGGGCAGAGGCTGGTCGTTAGTGAGCCTCAATTAGCACTTCAATGGCCCACAGTGTGGGGTTGGATCTCCGAGGGAGAGGCTGCTGCCTCTCCTCAGAGCCCTGGGAAGGAGCAATGTGGCCACCGTCCTGAGTGGCTGCACTCAGCCAAAGCTCTGAGCGCCCTCCAAACCCCGAGTGTCCCGACACAGTTCCAGTCCAGTCCGCCCTCCCTCTGCCGGAGCCCAAGTTGAGTGGCTGTGGCTGTTTCAGCCTCTGTCCCAGCTCTGCGCTGTGGAGCCACCTGGGAGTGTAACCCGAGGGCGCCGCTAACAGCTAAGGCCGCTTCTGAGCTGCCGACCGTGGGCTCCCAGCCCCGTCTCGCGCCTTCGCAAGCCTACCGGGATGGAGTCAGTGTCCCTCATTGTATGGTCCTCGCAAGCTGCTTTTCTGTTGTTTTTTCCCATCGATTTGTCTGTGTTATAGTTGTAGTTCCAGTTTGGTTCTGGGAGATGGTCTGTGTAGCTTAGTTCACTCCGCCACCATTTTTCCGATCCCAAGTACCTCCCTTTTTATTCCTCAACCTCCCCTATACAACTTTCCTGGGTGTCCATAACAATGCAACTTCCCTGGACCCCACCACGTGAACCCATGAACCTCACCAGGGAACGCTTCAATAAAACTTTCTCGCCCACTTTTGTGGCTTCGTTTCTCTTTCTTCCTCGGTGAGATACCTTACATTTGGTGCCAAAACCTGGGGGGAACTTGAGCCTGCCTGGGCCCCTCGTCTCCCTCCCTCCTGAGGAATACCAGGGACCACCGACCTTCCACCCAGTTTGGCATACTGTGTGGTAAGTCCCCCTACCTCTGGCCTCTCCTCAGTTCTCTCCACCTCTGGGGCTCCCTGTCCCTAATTGCAGCTTCATCAGGGCCCTCCTATCTGTTCCAAGTGTGTGGGGTTCCCCGAACATGTCCTGGATGCCCCTCACTCTATCCATCCATCTAGTGACCAGAGATTGAATTGCTGGATGCCAATTCTCATCTCTGATTACTCCAGACTGAGGCCGCCCATGGGCAATCAGGAATCTCTTCGGGATCCAAAAGCATCTCTAGGGTGTCTCATTTTAAATCTCTCAAAAATAGATCCCTCCCTAAAGAAGAAGAAACTGTTCTTCTTCTCCACTGTGGCCTGGCCATAATACCCACTGGACAAACAGTCCAGATGGCCTCCTGAAGGGACTTTCGATTTCATCATACTCACCAACTTAGAAAACTTTTGCCAAAAAAATGGGAAATGGTCGGAAATCATATATATTCAGCCTTTTTGGTATTTGTGATCCCATCCTAACCTCTCTGCCTCTTCTTCCATGGCACAGGTCCCCCTAGCTAAAGACACCCCCTCCAGACACTCTGCTCCTGACCTCTCCTCGTTTGCCGACCCCCCAAAGGAACTGTCCTCGCTTCCCATCCAGCCTGACCCCACTCTTAACTCTCCTCCACCTTACCCTGACCCATCTGCCTCTAACTGTCCTCTGCCCTCCATCTCAACTCCCACTGTCTCCTCCCCTGTCAGTGCTCACATGTGGTCATATCATGACCCACAGGAAGGAGCTGACCTCCTCTGTCCTCTCTGTGAGGTAGTGGGAGCACAGGGACTTGTGCGGGTCCATGTCCCCTTCTCTCTCTCTGATCTATCCACTATCAAAAAGCATTTAGGATCTTCTACTAATCCCACAGCCCTTATCAAAGAGTTCAGATATCTCACTCACCCTTATGACCTTACCTGGCATAACCTCTATGTCATTATGTCCTCTACCCTCACCACTGACAAATGCGATTGGATCCAAACAGCAGCATGAGCCTATGCCAATCAGGTACATCTTACAGACAACCAGATGCCCACTGGGACTCAGGCAGTCCCCAAGGCAGAACCCAATTGGACTTATCAAGCACGGCAGGACAGTAGACAAAGGCGAGACCAGATGGTCCAATGCCTCTTGGCAGGCATGTAGGATGCAGCCCAAAAGGTAGTTAAATACTACAGACTAAGAGAAGTCACTCAGGAACCTGATGACAACACAGACTAAACCGCCTGACTGAGGTTCTCCACACCCGACTGGACCCTGCCTCAGCAGTGAGGGCCACAGTCTTAGCTATTCATTTTATCTCCCAGTCAGCTCCAGATATTAGAAAAAAACTTAAAAATGCAGAAGAGGGCCCTCAGACCCCTATCCAAGACCTGTTGAATATGGCATTTAAAGTCTTTAATGCCTGGGAGGACAAGGCTGAGGCCACTCATCAGGCCTGAATGCAACAGAAGGTAAACCTCCAAACCCAGACTCTAGTGGCAGCCCTGAGGCTGGCAGCCCAACATGGGCATGGTACAAGGTGTGCCCGACTTAAGGGACATAACGTCTCCGGGCCACTGAAGGGAACCCCACCAGGGGTCTGCTTCAAATGTGACAAAAAAGGCCACTGGGCCCGTCAATGCCCATGTCCACAGCCACCTACAAAACCATGCCCAGACTGTAAACAGCCTGGTCACTGGCAGAGTGATTGCCCTCTGCGGGCGACAGGCTCATCCTCAGCACCTCCACGCAGAGGACAGGCTGGCCAAACGGGCATATCGCTTGAGCTGCTCTGCCTCATGGACAACTGACGCAGTCCAGACTCGAGGACCCCAATCACCCTTGCTGAGCCCAGGGAAAGCTGCAGGTAGTGGTTAAGTCCAGCTCATTTCTGGTGGACACAGGGGCTATCTTCTCTGTTCTTCCATCTCACTCCGGGCCTCTAGTCCCTTCTCAGGTCTCAGTTATGGGAATTGATGGGACTCCTTTCCCCTTTGCATACAAGCTTTATCATGCAGTCTAGATGGATACCCCCTTTCACACTCCTTACTAGTTTTGCCCTCTTGCCCCATGCCCCTCCTGGGATGAGACATATTACAAAGTCTTGAGGCTACTATCCAAATGACATCACTCTGGATGGCTTCCTCTCATCTTCTCTTACCCCTCTTCACTGAAGACTCTCCCACCACTACAACCACCCTCCTTCTCTTGAACCTCCTATCTCCCCATACATTGTCAACCCTCAAGTCTGGGACACCTCTACCCTGATAATAGCCACCCACCACACTCCCATTCAAATTTGACTAAAGGACCCTTCACAATACCCATCGAGGCCCCAGCTCCCTATTTTGGCAACTCACCGCCGGGGCCTCAAACCTATAATTACCCATCTCTTAAGTCAGGGTCTGCTGATCCCCACCAACTCACCTTGCAACATCACTATCCTACCTGTTCAAAAACCCTCGGGGGCTTACCACCTTGTCCAGGACCTACATTTGATAAATGAGGTAATCGTCCCCCTCCACCCGGTAGTCCCCAACACTTACACCTTACTTTTACACATCTACCCTGGTACTACCCACTTTACTGTCCTCGAACTTAACGACACTTCCTTTACTCTTCCTCTTCACCCAGACTCTACTTCCTATTTGCCTTTACCTGGACCAACCCAGACACCAACATAGCTTAGCAACTCACCTGGACTGTCTTGCCACAGGGGTTTCGAGACAGACCACACCTATTTGGACAGGCTTTGGCATGGAATCTTGCTTCCTGTTCACTCTAGCCCAGTACCCTCCTTCAATACGTAGATGACCTCCTCCTTTGCATCCCTTCTCTGTCTGCCTTGATACAGCATACTGCCACTCACCTTAATTTCCTCAGCTCCAGGGAATACTGTGTCTCTTCTGTTAAAGCCCATCTTCACACAAAGTCTGTCACTTACCTAGGTGTTTCTCTAACCCCTACCACAAGGGGCCTTACTCTAGACCAGACCAAGCCCTCTGCAACCTCCAGCCACATGAGACTGTGAAACAGATCTTCTCCTTTTTTGGTTTGATCAGTTTCTTTAGGCACTGGATACCTAATTTTGCCCTCCTAGCCAAGCCCCTCTATGCAGCAGCTAGAGAGTTTCCTGCAGGACCTCTCACTTCACCCAGTGCCATAAAAAAGGGCTTTCTCCACCTTCCAGGACACTTTAATCTCCTCCTCTTCTCTCGCTCTGCCTGATCCCAGATGCCCTTTTCACCTTTTCACAGATGAGAAACACAGGAATGCAGTAGGAGTCCTGGCCCAACCGATAGGGCCTACCTACCGCCCAGTGGCGTACCTCTCCAAACAGCTAGATACCACTGTCTGGGAATGGCAGCCCTGCCTTTGAGCATTAGGTGCCGTAGCTGAACTTGCAAAAGAAGTAACTAAACTGACCCTATGCCAACTTACATGTTTTCTCATCACATAGATTCACTGACCTTCTCTCACATAAATCTCTTTCCCTACTAGGTCCTTCCCAGATACAAGAATTTCATCTCCTATTCATAGAAAACCCTTCTATTACCTTTCGCCTTCCCCCCAGCTCAACCCAGCCACCTTACTTCCAATTCCAGCTGTGCTACCAGAACCTTCTCACTCCTGTATGGAACTAATAGACTTTCTCAACAGGCCTCTTGAGGGGCTGTCAGATTATCCTCTAGAGGACCCAGGCCTTTTCCTCTTTGTGGATGGGAGTTCAACACTGGGGTCCAATGGACTGCGACGGGCGGCCTATGCGGTAGTCACCATCTCCTCCATCATAGAGGCCCAACGCCTACCAGATGGCACATCTTCCCAAAAGGCAGAACTCATTGCCCTTACACGGGCACTCACTCTAGCCCAAGGGAAATGGGTAACCATTTACACCGACTCTAAATATGCCCCTTTTATTGCCCATAGCCACTCTGCACTCTGGAAAGAATGGGGATTTTTCACGACCAAGGGCTCCCCCATAATAAATGCTACCCTTATTTCTAAGCTCCTGGAGGCTCTCCTGTTACCAGCTGAGATAGCTGTGGTACATTGCAGGGGACATCAAACCTCACAAGACCCTGTTGCCCTAGGGAATGCTCCGGCAGATGCAACGGCTTGGGGCCTCACTGCAGGCACTTCCCGTGCCCCTATCATGTTTCTCTCCACCCCCATCAAGCCCTCATATATTCTTCAGGAAGAAGAAACCCTCCTTCAGAAAGGAGAAAAAACAACCAAGGATGGATATTTCTCAGAGACAAAATTGCCCTGCTGGGAAAACAGGCTACAGCCCTCCTCTCTGACATCCACTGTTCCCTACATGTGGGACCTAAAACCCTTTACCAGTTTCTGCAACCACTTTTTTTCTTTTCAGGCCTCCAACAGACAATTGAAAAGATACATGCAGCCTGTGCCATCTGTTCCAAAACCTCCCTGCAAGGGGGTCTCTGCCCTCATTTTCCCACCCACCAAATGAGAGGACAACAACCAGGCTAAGATTGGCAGATTGATTTCACACACATGCATTCTCACAAGAAACTCTGCTACCTCCTAACCTTTGTGATACCTTTTTAGAATGGATTGAGGCCTTTCCTACCCCTCGGGAAATAGCCAACACTGTTACCTCTATCCCCATAGAACAGATCATCCCATGATTTAGGCTACCTACCATGATCCAATCAGATAATGGGTCGGCCTTCACTGTCCAGGTGGTTCAGCAGGTAGTGAACTTCCTCAACATCACCTGGAAACTCCACATACCATACCATCCCCAATCATCTGGTACGTTGAACGAGCCCATGGCATCTTAAAAAAAAAAAACAAAAAACAAAAACAAAAAAAACAATTAACCAAACTCTCTATCGAGGCCAGACTTTCCTGGTCAGTCTTTCTTTCCTTAGCCCTCACCAGGATAAGGGCTAACCCATGGGGCCCCAATGGACTCAGCTCCTTCAAACTGGTGTACAGCAGACCATTTCTTATTAACCACAATTTACCCATTAACCACCCTTCCACACCTCTTGCCACCTATCTCCCCTTCCTATCGCTGCTCTGACATCACTTAAGGAAACACGCTGACTGGAGCCTTCCGCCTGTGGGGAGCTCTGACTACACTGAGCCCACAGTTTCCCTCCAACCAGGAGACATTGTTCTCCTACAGAAACTCCAGCCTGGCTCTTTACAACCCAGGTGGATGGGACCTCATATGGTAATATTAACCACCCCCACAGCAGCCAAGCTCCCGGGGCAGGCACCCTGTTACCATGTTTCCCACCTCAAACTGGCTCCACACAGAATCACTGGCCGTCTGAGCCCTTGGGCCCCACCTGCCTCTGGATTATCCAGAACCTGGGCCCTATGGATCCACTTCCTCCTCCTGACCCTCTCTCAGGGAAACTTCACCACAACTAACCGGATCAATGCCTATGTCTGGCGGTTCTATATCCGAAAATGCTGAACACAAAATGGGGCAACTTCTGCTCATATTATAGCCACAGGGGACTGCCAGTCTGGCAGCTATCAGGCAGTGGTAACTATAATGACCCCATAATCTAAAATGAAAAGTATAACTAACATGAGTAGTTCTGCTGTCTGCTTCATCCATGATCAGACTCGAGACTACTGCTGATGGTGGCTTGAGACATATGGAGGTTGTCCCTACTGCTCATGTAAAATAAATTTCTTCGGGCCAAGTGATTTTAAACTCATTATCAAGGACCCTTGGGGTGAGAGATTGGTAAAGGGGGTAGAGGAAAAAGTTTATAGATGGCACGGAGATGCTTACCCATCAGGAAACCTGAAAATTTTTTGTACCTATACCCATTTCATCTCAGAAGCCATAGAACAACTGGGCCAGGTGTCCAGTGTCATCCTCCACAATGAGACTGCTCTGGACAGCCACCTACGGCCCCAGCAGTATGCGCACTTTAATCCATTCTCCTGGTTGGCCCTGATACGCGAACGGACTGAATCCTAAACCACTCCGGACTGGGTAATGTTACTGACTGCTTCATGTGTTCTTTTCTTGGCCGTTCACCCCTCAGGGCAGTTCCCCTAACCTAGGGTTTCAACAATTTGACTCCACTCAACCCACTCTTTCCTCCACTAACAGAAGTACCCCTATTCCAGGAATTCCTCACCCAAAACTTCTTTGTTACATAGGCTCTTCTACCTCCTCATCTCATCTCCCTTGCAACTCCACTTAATGTGCTACCTAGAGGATTCTTTTGGGGCAATGAAACCCTAACTAAATCTATAAACACCTCATCCCCTTTTCCCTGCTTACCGGTTACCCTAGTACCCCAACTTATGATGTATGGCCAAACAGAATTCCTTTCCTTGCTATCCCAACTGGCCCACTGGGAGAAAAAGGCAGTCTTTCTCCTGGTCCTGGTGGGGCTCTCTTTAGGCTCCTCCCTTGTTGCTGCAGGTATGGGAGGTAGTGTCATAGTCCACAGCATAACAACTGCTTCCCAGCTGGAAAAAAAAAACTGTAGAGGTATCAGCAACATCCCTAGCCTCTCTCCAGTGACAGATCACCTCCCTTGCTCAGTTTACACTCCAAAATCGACAGGCACTAGACCTACTAACAGCGGACAAGGTAGGGACCTGTCTCTTCCTTCAAGAACAATGCTGCTACTCTATCAATGAGACTGGTCTATTAGAAGAAAATACCAAAGTCCTGAATTGCCTGCAAGACGAGCTCCGCAGGAAGCAGACAACGAAAACCCTTTCTCAGGATGGTGGCAATCACCAGCATTTACATGGATTGCACCCATCCCAGGCCCTCTCCTAATTATCTGCCTATTACTGATGTTTGTTCCTCTTTTCCTCAGATTTTTGCAGAACCACATGTGCAAGGTTTCTCGAGTGGCTGTGAACCAGGTGTTGCTTCACCCTATATGTGACTCCCAACTGAGCCGCTGGCTACTGACCTCCCCAACCCAAGACACCCCTACCCAGCAGGAAGCAGCCAGAGAGAAAGCGGAGCCTCCATCTAATACAAAAAGAAGGTCAGCGGGCTCCAGTGAGTCACATGAACAGGGAGTCACGTGACTAGAGAAATTACTGGTCTGAGGAGAAATCGAAACCACCAATCAAATACCCCCTTTTGTTATGCAGAATCAAGTACCTCCCTCTTTGTTCCTCAACTTCCCCTATAAAAATTTCCTGGGAGGCCATAACAGTGTGACTTCCCTGGCCCTCGCCACATGGACCAGTGAACCTCGCCCAGGAACACTACAATAAAACTTTCTTGCCCACTTTTGCGGCTCTGTTTTTCTTTCTTCCTCAGCGAGATACCTTACACCCTATCTTTTCATTTTGTAGCATACCACATAAATTATGTGCTAGTTCTACTTATAGTATTGGGTAACTTGTCCAAGTTTCAATAGCTAGTAAGTGGCAGAGACTTAAGATTTAGGTTTACCTGAAGACAAGGTCTATGTGCTTAAATACTATACTACATAGCTTTTCACTTTCTGAAACTCAGGGAAAAAAAAAGAAAAAATCCAAGAAGTCAGTGATCAAGTTCAAATTTCTGTTAAGTGAATGTCTAAGCTTGCATTTCCCAAATAAGTGTTCCTTGAAACACAATTTTGCAAGATATTAATAGGAGAGCTGACAAAATACAAAAACAAAAAGGTGTCCTGTGGTCAAATGAGTTAAGGGAAATGCACCATTTAACCCCTTTTTATTACAGTTTCTCAGTGCATATTAGCATATGAAAGGATCTGAGATGACCTACAGTTTTTTAAAAAAGCTGTTTAACACTTTTAACCTAGCATTTTCTGCTCTTAAATGACTACAGAACCCATTTGTAGAAGCATATTTGCTAACTCCTGGAGAATAGTATTCAGTAGAACTCAATTTGGGAAATGCTCATATAGATGTGTTGGCACATTTTTCTGTCAAATTCCATAAATACCTTAGGATTTTGGATCTCTGATGCAATTACTCAACTGCTATCTTACTGTGAAAGCATCCATAGACAATATGTAAAGGACTGAGCATGGCTGGTTCCAGTAAAACTTTATTTACGAAAATAGGCAACTGGCTGGATTTGGCCCATTAGCTATAACATATTGACCTTCAGATTACTTCAGAAGCAGACTGGTCTATTCTAGCCTAAAAGTTCCATGCAACTGGTGCTTGACCACTACCATCAGTTGTCTTTCCAGTATTCAAATACCTATTTGTTTTTTTAGTCTAACAAGGTGAATTATTTATTTATTTATTTATTTATTTATTTATTTATTTATTTATTTTGTTGAAAGTATTACAGATGCCCCCCCTTCTTCCTCCATTGATCCCCTCTTCCCTGCTCCCACTCACCTCCTTTTTTCCCCATTTAAGCAAAATAAACCAGTCAGAGAAACTCAAGTACCACATGATCTCACTTACTTATGGAACATCATGAACAAAATAAGCTCTTGACCAGAAGAGGTCCAGAATCATAGAAGTAGGCAACAAACTGACAAACCTTAGAGGGATAGGGGGGTGGGAGGGTTGGGAGAGGTGGAAAGAGATAAATCACATACTTATTTTATATGATATAAAAGCCTACCTGTTATGACAGTTTGGGCTTCATTTTACCAAAAAGATCAATGATTGTTGCCTAATGAATATGGGTAATAAAATGGAAGAAGGGTGGGGATGAGCAACCGGGTTCATGGGAAGCACTATTCCCAAAAGAGAAAAAGAGATTAAAACAAATAAGACATCTACCTGTAAACATCTTCAATGAAAATGAAGCCAGAGAACTTAAAGCTGTTGAGAAGATTTGGGAGTTAAGAGTAGCACAAATATACCTTAATGCCAAAACATAAAATATAAAGAAATTTAGCCACAGTGTTATAGCCATCCATATTGTTCCCTAAACAGAAGTACAACAAAGAAAGTAAGTCACCTGACATCTATTCTAACTTACAACAGTTATTTTATAGCTAATGTCCAACATACAGTAAAATGTAAGAACTTCCTATACAGATATATTTAAGGTATAAAAATGTAAAGTTATATGAACAACAAGAAAAATTTTAGGTATTACTTAAAGGGGCATATATTATTTGAAGTGGCTGTTTCTGGTATTCTGCTTTCCATTGAACATCAGCCTATAACTTCTTTTAGAGCTTCAGTTGAGCCTGACTTGTTAATGAGAAAGAATAGGCATTGCTGATGTTAGTTTGACAGATACATACAATGACCTACATTCAAATTAAGTACACACACATACTTAATCCAAACACAAGTATAGGTGGGTAGATAAAAATGCACAAGCATATGCACACACACACTGCCCCTCACATTCTTATAGTTTTTAGTACTTGCACACATTTAAAAGCAAGATTGAGACATATAGCTGGGAGAAAGGGGGACTAGGTGGATGGGAAGAAACAGAGTCTGGAGAGGCAGATATTAGAATATCACAGAAATGGGCAGGCAAATGAGTGGTATGTTGAAGATAACCAGTTTCTATTCTCATAACTAAACACTCCTTGGAATTCAGGAATCAGCCACATGGGGAAAGACTTGAAGCAATCTTCACTACTTTACTCTTTTGTTCTGTCTCCTATGAAAAATTGGTGGTTATAGTAAAGGGAATGACAAGAGTCTTTTATGATTATAAATGTTTTGGGGATTATGGTAAACAGTAGAAACCGAAGTCACCTCTTCTCTTTTTTTTTTTTTTTTCCTTTTCCTTGCCTTTTGGGAAACACAAAATTGTGGAGACATTCTCAAGAGATTATTAATGAGTAAATACTATATCCATGTAATGTCTTAATATGCACACACCTATATACATGCGACACAATTTTAAATATTCAGAAAAATCCCAAAGTCTGTGAGAATAAGTAGGGGAAAGAGAATAAATCGGACTATCTAAATTATATCCTCTCTTACCTCATTCAGTTACTCACCTTTGTGTTCCAACAATAAAGTCCAGGTATAAACAGATTGTAATCTTTTTAAGAAGACTGTAATCCAAACCAGAAATCATAACTATAAGGCCTAGTGTAAGCCTGGAGTAATGATGTAACTCAATAAAGACTACCTGCTTAAGGCATTATAGAACTGAGGAAGAGAAAAGGCCCAATAAGCAAGTAGATAGCTGGGATAGAACTGTGGGGAATCACATGAAGATAGACCAAACCCAACAGTCTTCAACTTGAAGACAAAAATAAAATAAAACAAAATAGACTGTCTGTAAACTTTTAAAGGGTACAAGTATTGGTAATGTCATATTGGGCTCTGAATTGGGTTACTAAGGGAAGTATAGGATTTAGGAAGTATAATTCTAATGTTTGGGGTTAGGATAAGAGAGAACAATTGTGTCTTTCCACAACATGTTTTTGGTGCCCTTGGTAAAAGGAGAATTCTAAGACCATAAACTAGAAGACTGGTATAACAAAGCTGGGGACAGGGCGGGGAGGGAGGGAGAGGGGGGAATCAGTGGGGGAAAAAGGAGAAACAGCTATAACAAAAATAAATAAATTAATTAAATTAAAAAAAAAAAAGAAAAGCAGTCTAGATAGTTAAAAGACCTAGGCCCCAGTTCAATTTGTATAACTATCTGTGAAGCTTGAGTAAGATTCTTCTACTATCTGGGTCTGTTTTATTATTTTCAAAATGGCTGAGGAAATGTTAGCCCAAGGTTCTTTCCAGGTTGAATATTGTAACATCAGTAGTTCTCAGCCCCAGCTGCACATCAGAATCACCTTCACCCCATCTTCCAGAATCTTTTTAATGTTTTTTTTTTTTAATTGGTTATTTTATTGATTTTAGAGAGAGAGAGAGAAAGGGACAGGGAGAAGACAGAGAGAGAGAAACATCAATTGGCTGCCTCCTGTACACACCCTAACTGGGGATCAAACCCGCAACCTGGATATGTGCCCTGACAGGAAATCAAATTGGCAGCCTTTCAGTGCACAGGACAATGATTCCAACCAACTGAGCCACACCGGCAGGTGCCAGATTTATTTTCTTTTTTTTGCAATATTAGTTATCACTTTCTAACACACTTGATAATTTTATTATGTTGATGGTTCATTTTTAGTCTTTTCAACCTAAATTGAACTTATGGCCTCAATTCTCAGCCTTTACCATGAACTTTGCACACAAAAATGTGGAGATTATTTTCCCTCTCTTGACTTTGAGAACAGCCTTGAGATTTGCTTTGTATAATGGAGTGTCACAGATGTGACTCAATAGGGGCTTAAAATGAAATGTGCTTGAACATGTCTCCTTTCATGATTCTGCCACTGCTATGAGAGAAACAAGTCTCAGCTAGTTCACTGGTCTGAGGATGAGAAATACATAAAGCAAAGCCATCCCCGTTTACTCACAGTTCTGCAGCAAGAAAAGTAGAGTCACCCAGCCTGAAAAACAGTTACCCAACACAGCACTACCTAATTAGCTGAATCCCAGCTGGCCTCCAGATCTGTGAGAATAAGTACTTAATAAATTCTTAATTTTTCATGCAACTGAGGTTTTGTAGTTGTTGTTAAGTATTGTTGTTGCAATAGATACCTGATATATCTTACTAGAAAGTAAATGCCTAGAAAGTGTTTGGCATAGAAAAGATATTCATTAAATGTTTATTGAATAAATTTAATGAATGACTAAAACCTTTTTATTAAAAATAATTCCAATGCATAGTCCACATTCTCAATAAATTAAATCAGAATCTTTGATGATGAGCTTTGGCATTGATTTTTTTTTTAAAGTTCCCCAGGCGCCTGGCTCGTGTGGCTCAGTGGTTGAGCATCATCGACCCATGCACCAAGAGGTCATCAGTTCAATTTCCGGTCAGGGCACAGGCCCAGGTTGTGGGCCCAATCCTCAGTGAGGGGGCATGCAAGAGGCAGCCAATCGATGTTCTCTCTCATCGCTGTTTCTATCTCTCCCTACTTCTCCTTTTCTCTCTTTCTGAAATTAATAAAGAAAAACAATTTTTTTAAGGGAAGTTTCCCAGGTGATTCTAATACACAGGCAGGAAAGAGAGCCACTATTCTAAGATTGTTATTTTTTGATAGAGGAGAGTATATTGGTGGAGCACACAGGCTTTGGAATCAAATAGACCTGTTCAAGCTCTGACTCTCTACTTACTACATGACAACCATGAAATTAACATCTTTAAGCCTCATATTCCTCAAGTGTTAAATAGGGATAACAACAGTACTTTCCTTGTAAGGTTATTAAGAGTATTAAATGAGATAATGCATATAAAGTATCAGTATGCTACATGGTACACAGTAAGAGCTCAACAATCCTAAATTATAGCTAACGTTAGTGTTCCTGTATCATTTGATATGGACTATAAATGTCTTTAAACTCGGGCCTTACTTAAATCCCATTTCCAACTCTTTCTAGCAATATGACCATGAGTAAATTATTTAAACTTTGTAAGACTCAAGTAACCAACCTATAAAATATGGTGAGAATAATAACTACTTTATTGTGAGAATTAATGACACACATAAAACAGCACAAAACAAAGTGAAATAGAGGGGTAGGCAAAAGCAGGTTTACAGTTGTTCATATGGAAATAATATAATTAATAAATAATAATAGAAGAATAAACTCTGTTTCACGTGCTTACAACTGTAAATTTACTTTTGCCTACCCCTGTATAAATGATAAATGTTAGAGAACAAATAAAATGGTATTTATTATAATTGACATAAAGAAGTTACATTTCATTAAAATCTTCATATAACAACTTCATTCTTATGAGATGAAATGCTCATTCCCATACCCTGGACTCTTTTCCTAATCATTAGAAATGTCATATCCTCTAAAAAATAGAAACAATCCTACAGTTACAAATTACTCTAGTAAGCATTCCTGCCCTGAGGTAATGGATCTGGAGGAATGCATGGCTACTCACTCTCTTCCTGGGCACTCTCAACCATGCCCATTATTTCAATCTTTACAATTCCTAATTGTTTATTCTAGTCTAGACCTCTGATATCCAGATTTATACATATAAAGGCCTATTCAACATCTCCACTTGGATATTCACACCCCTCTTTTTCTTACCTCCTTTGGTAGCTATTGTTTGGTTTGTCCAGCATTTTTTCAGATCCTATTCCTCTAAGTGGAATGATCAGATTCTTTGTGACTGAATTTTTAAACCTGAATGGAGAGTACAGAGACTGAAGTTCTGCTACCCAAATGCCCCAAGCTTCCTTAGTTCCTGTCTCCATGAAGCCTTGTTTTTCAGCACTTCATTTGGTTTTCAGCAACTCCAGCATCCTTCCAAAAATCTATATTTTTGCTTAAGTTACTCAGAATCATTCTCTGTGGCCTGCAAATAAAGAACTCTGACATAGAAATTAAACCAGAGAGCGAGTTATAATCAACAGAACTTTGGAGAATTATGAAGGGTATTTAATAAGTTATTATTAGATCCAGTTAAAGTAAAAGGCTGTGAAGATGGCCCAAATTTCAGGATGAAAAAGTAGTATCCATTGTACTAGGATCTCCATTAGAACATGTAAAATCTTCATGTAAAATATTATAAGGTGCCCTTTCTAAAAAGACAAATCAAAGTAAGAGTTCTCCCTCCTCTGGGTTCAGAGAGAATTACAAAATGTTGAATTACAAAATGGTGCTTCTTCCTCTGGACTGGGGCAGATCAAGCTAGAAAACATCAAGTTAGAGAGCAGGGTATGGGCTAATTTTATTGCCATTCATACCTTTGGTTGTATACCTTTCCCATCAACAAACTCTACAACTTTTCTTGGTGACTCTACATGGTAGTATGCTGTTAAAATAAAGGAGAGAAATGCTACAAACTTAAATATCAAATTGTATCTCCAGGCCTACAATAAGATTCCATGCTTTTTAAAAATGAAGATATAATTTACCTATGATAAAATACACCCTCTTAAAATGTACAATTTAATGCTTTATAGTATATTAACAAAGTTTTGCAACCATCACCACTATCTAACTCTAGAACATTTTCATCACCCCAAAAAAGAAATGCTGCACCCATTAGGCAAACACTCCCCTGGCAATCATAATTCTACTTCTGTCTCTAAAGATTTTCCTATTGGCTTATTCTGGGCATTTCATATAAATGGAATCATTTAATATGTGACTTTCTGTGTCTGACTTCTTTCACTTAGCATAATGTTTTCAAGGTTTACTCATGTTGTATCACGTGTCAGTCCTTCACTCCTTTTTATGACAATAATAATCCACTTCACATCCACTAGGATGGCTATAGTTTAAAAAGTGGAAAATTACAATAAGTGGAGAAAGAAACTGGAACTCTCGTACATTGATGGTGGGAATATAAAATGGTGCAGCCACTGTGGAAAAGTTCGGCAGCTTGTCAATAAGTTAAACATAGAACTACTATATGACTCAGCATCTCCATTTCTAGGTATATACTGAAAAGAGATGAAAACAGCTATTTAAACAAAAATTTGTATAAAATATTCATGGCATCAAATGATGAACTGATAAACCAAATGTGCTATATACTTACAATGGAATATTATTCAGTTATAAAAAGAAACAAAGTACTGACACATGCCAACATGGATGAACCTTGGAAACATTATACTAAGTGGAAGAATCCAGACATAAAAAGCCACATATTGAATAATTCCAATTATACAAAATGTACAAAATAAGCAATCCCTAGACAAAGAGTAGAGTAGTGATTGCCAGGGGTTCGGGGAAGTGGGGGAATATTTAGTGACAGATAATGGTTATGAGATTTCCATTTGGAGTATTGAAAATATTCTGGAATTAGATAGTGGTGATGTTGGCACAGCATAGTGAATATACTAGAAATCACTAAATTGTATACTTTAAAAGAATGATTTTTATGGTATGTAAATAAAATCAATATCAAACTAAACGTATTGTGGTAATAATTTTGCAAATATATACATATATTATGACATGATGTTGTACACCTAAAATTAATTCAATGTTATATGTCAATTGTATCTCAATTTAAAAAAATAGAAAGGTAAAAAATCAATTGTAAAAGTAGAAATCAATAAAAATAAAATTATAAAAGAAAATGGGAACATGGAAACAGCCCAAAGATCCATTAGTGTGTGAATGGATAAACAATGGAATATTATTCAGCCTTTAAAAATAAAAAAATTCTGCCCTGGCTGGTTTGGTTCAGCAGTTAGAGCATTAGGCTATGAACTGAAGGGTTCTGAGTTTGATTCTCAGTCAAAGGCATGTACCTGGGTTGCAGGTTTGACCCTTGGCCCCCAGTCAGAGGCAACTGATCAATGTGTCTCTCTCACATCAATGTTTCTCTCTCTCTCTCCCTTCTTCCCTTCCACTCTACCTAAAAATCAATAGAAAAATATCCTCAGGTGAGGATTAACAAAACACAAATAAATGAATAAATAAATAATAAAATAAAAGAAAGAAAATTCTGAAACATTTTACATGGATGAATCTTGAAGATACCATGCTAAGTGAAATAAACCAGACAAATAAAAACAGATATTATATGATTCCATTTAAATGAGACACATAGAATAGTCAAATTCATAGAGTTAGAAAGTTGAACAGTGTTTACCAGGGGCTGGGTGTAAAGGGTAATGGGTATAGATTTCAGTTTAGGAAGATGAAAATGTTCTGGAAATAGTGGTAATAGTTGCAGAATAATGGGAACATACTTAATGTCATTGAACTGACACTTAAAATGACTAAAGTGATAAATGTTATGTTATGTGTATTTTACCACAACAACAACAAAAAAATGGGCAAAATATTTGAACAAGACCTTTCAAAAAGGAAGTTATACAAATGACCAATAGTACATGAAAAGATGTTCAACATCATTAGTCATTAGGGAGATGCAAATAAAAACTGCAATGAGTTACCACTTCACACCCACCAGAATGATTAATATTAGAAAGACTGACAATTGCCCTGGCTGGTTTGGCTCAGTGTTTGGAGCATTGGCCCACAGACCCAAAAGTCTTGGGTTCAATTTCGGTCAAGGACACGTACCTCAGCTGTAGTTCGATCCCTGGCCCTGGTTGGGTTTGTGTGGGAGGCAACCAGTCAATGTGTCTCTTTCACATCTCTCTCTCTCTCTCTCTCTCTCTCTCTCTCTCTCTCTCTCTCTCTCTCTCTCTCTCTCCCACTCTATCAGAAAATCAGGGGAAAAATATCCTCAGTTGAGGATTAAAAAAAAAAGACTAACACGAGAAAATGTGTGTAAGGATGTTGGTGGGAGAGTAAAATGGTACAAAGGTATGGCGCTTGCACATAAAACAAAACATACACCTATCCTATGATGCAGCAATACCATTCCTAAATATTTACCCAAGAAAAATGAAAATATATGTTCACAAAAATAATTATACAAGAGTATCTGTAGCAGTTTTATCTACAATAATCAAATTAGAAACAGCCCAAGTATACATCAACATAAGAATGGGTAAACATATATATCCATATAATGGAGTGTTACTCCATAACAGGAATGAATGATACAAACAATGATGTGGATGAATCATTATGCAAAGGTAGAAGTTTTACACACAAAAAAAATACATATTGAGTAATTGTATAAAGTTCTAGAATGTGAAAGACTAATCTATCACAATAAATAAAAAAAGTGACTACTTCTGGTGGAGATTTAAAGGCAAGGAGGGATTAATTGCAAGAGGGAACTCTCTGATATGATAAAAATGGTCCATATTTTGATAAAGGTTTTGGTTATGACAGATATCAAACCTTATCCAATGAAATACTTATGATATTTACATTTCACTACAAGTAAATTTTATCTTTAAAAACGTATTAAGCCCTGGACAGTTTGGCTCAAGGATTAGAGCATTGGCCTGTGGACCAGAGAGGACCTGGTTCAGTTCCTGCTAAGTGCACGTACCTCAGTTGCAATTTGTCCTTGGCCCTGGTTGGGGTCGTGTGGGGGACGACCACTCGATGTGTCTCTCTCACATTGATGTTTCTCTCTCTCTCTCTTCCTCCCTCTCTCCCTCCTGCTCTATCTCAAGATAAAAATGTATTTAAAATATTGAACCCTGGTTAATGATATGCATAATGAAATGCACAGGGGTGACAGAAGTGCAAATTACACTGAATGCATAAAAAATGATGAATTGAAAAGGGGACAATTATGTGACAAAGCAAATACAGAAAAAATGTTTAAAAAAGTCAAATCTCAGTGTTGGATATATGGGTATTCACTGAACATTTCTGTATGTTTGGAAATCATAATAATATAATAGTGAAGGGGGACATCTGTTTGATGTGATAACAAAGCTTATAGCCTTAACTGCATTTATTAGAAATCTAGAAAAATTGAAAGTAACTTTCAATTTAAAAAGCTAAATTTAAAGACAAATAAAAATAATTAACATAAAATCAACCATTATTCCACAATGTGATATCAACTCACACATATTAGAAGGGCTATTATCAAAGAGACAGAAAGTAACAAATGTTGGCAAGGATATGGAATAAGGAAAGCCAAGTGCTCTGTTGATGAGAATAAAGATTGGCGCAGCCACCATGGAAAGCAGTGTGGTGGTTTCTCAAAAAATGTAAAATGGAACTGCCTTATGACCAAGCAATTCTATGCTGGGTATTTAAAATAAATAAAATTCAAAACTTAACCAAAGAAATAAAGGACCTATTAAAAAAAACTACAGGTCATTGAAAAAAGAAATAGAGGAAGATATAAAAAAGTGAAAGCACATAACTTGTCCATGGATTGGAAGAATTAACATCATTAAAATGTCCATTCAACCTAAAGCACTCTATAGATTCACTGCAATCCCCATCAAAATACAAATGACATACTTCACAAAACTACAACAAATACTTCAAAAGTTCATAAGGAACCAAAAAAGACCTCAAATAGCCACAGCAATCTTGAAAAAAAACAAAGTTGGAGGGATCACATTACCAGATTTCAGGTTATGCTACAAAGCTACTGTAATCAAAACAGCCTGGTACTGGCACAAAAACAGGAATATAGACCAGTGGATCAGAACAGAGAAACCAAAAATGGATCCAAGGCAGTATGCTCAATTAATATTTGACAAAGTTGGAAAGAGCATACAGTGGAGTAAAGACAGCCTCTGTAATAAATGGTGTTGGGAAAAATGGAAGCTATATGCAAAAAAAAAAAAAAAAAAAAAAATGAAACTAGACCATCAACTTATACTATACACAAAAATAAACTCAAAATGGATAAAAGACTTAAATGGGACTCATGAATCCATAAAAATTCTAGAAGAAAATGTAGGCAACAAAATTTCAGACATTATACACAGCAGAATTTTCACTGATACATCACCTAAGGCAACAGAAACAAAGGAGAAAATGAACACATGGGACTACATCAAACTAAAAAGCTTCTGCACAGCAAAAGATACAATCATCATAATGGAAAGGCAACCCACTGTATGGGAGAGCATCATTGCCAATAATATATCAGATAAGGGGTTAATTTCCAATATATGTAGAGTGCTTACACAATTCAACAAAAAGACAAAGAACCCAGTTAAAAAATGGGCAGAGAAACTAAATAGACACCTCTCCAAACAGGACATACAAATGGCTAAGAGACATATGAAGAAATGCTCACCATCACTAATCATCAGAGAGATACAAATTTAAACAACAATGAGGTATGACCTCACACCTGTCAGAATGGCCACCATCAACAAATCATCAAACAAGTGTTGGCGAGGGTGTGGAGAAAAGGGGACTCTAGCACACTGCTGGTGGGAATGCAGACTGGTGCAGCCACTATGGAAAACAATATGGTGTTACCTCAAAAAATTAAAAAATTGAATTTCCATTTGACTCAGTGATCCTACTTCTAGGAATATACCCTAATAAGCCTGAAACACCAATCAGAAAGAATATATGTACCCCCATGTTCGTAGCAGCACTATTTACAATAGCTAAGATCTGGAAACAGCCCAAATGTCCATCAGTGGACAAATGGATAAAAAAGCAGTGGTACATATACATACTGGAGTACTATGCAGCTGTAAGAAAGAAAGATCTCTTATCTTTTGAGACGACATGGAGGGACCTGCAAAGTATTATCCTAAGCAAAACAAGCCAAACAGAGAAAGACAAATATCACATGATCTCACTTATTTGTGGAATATAATGAACACAACAGACTGAGAAATGGGGTAGTCCCAGAGACGTGGAAGGGTGGTACAGACTGACAATCCCCAGAAGAGGGAGTAGTGGGGGAGAGATAAACCACAGAACTTTTTTTTTCCCTTTTTTATTAATTAATTTTTGTTACAGATGTTTCTCCGTTCCCACCACTGATTCCCCCGTCCCCCTTCCTCCCTGCCCTTTCCCCAGATTGTTGTCCATGTCCACTGTTCATGCATACATGCATAGAAGTTCTGTGGTTTATCTCTCCCCCACCACCCACCTCTTTAGGGGATTGTCAGTCTGTACCCCACTTCCACGTCTCTGGGACTACCCCATTCCTCAGACTGTAATGGTCATTATATTCCACAAATAAGTGAGATCATATGATACTTGTCTTTCTCTGTTTGGCTTGTTTCACTTAGAATGATACTTTCCAGGTCCCTCCATATAGTCTCAAAGGATAAGAGATCTTTCTTTCTTACAGCTGCGTAGTACTCCATTGTGTATATGTACCACTGCTTTTTTATCCATTCATCTACTGATGGACATTGGGCCTGTTCCCAGATCTTAGCTATTGTAAATAGTGCTGCTACAAACATGGGGGCACATATATTCTTTCTGATTGGTGTTTTAGGCTTCTTAGGGTATATTCCGAGAAGTGGGATCACTGGGTGAAATAGAAGTTCAATTTTTAATTTTTTGAGGTAACACCATATTGTTTTCCATAGTGGCTGCACCAGTCTGCATTCCCACCAGCAGTGCACTAGAGTCCCCTTTACTCCACACCTCGCCAACACTTGTTGTTTGATGATTTGTTGATGGCAGCCATTCTGACAAGTGTGAGGTGATATCTCATTGTTGTTTTAATTTGCATCTCTCTGATGATTAGTGATGGTGAGCATTTCTTCATATGTTTCTTAGCCATTTGTATGTCCTATTTGGAGAGGTGTCTATTTAGTTCCTCTGCCCATTTTTTAATTGGGTTCTTTGTTTTCCTTTTGTTAAGCTGTATGAACATCAATATATATTGAAAATTAACTCCTTATCTGATATATTATTGGCAATTATGCTCTCCCATAAAGTGGGTTGCCTTTCCATTTTGGTGGTTCTATCTTTTTCAGTGAAGAAGCTTTTTAGTTTGATGTAGTCCCATGTGTTCGTTTTCTCCTTTGTTTCCGTTGCCTTAGGTGATGTATCAGTAAAAATTCTGCTGTGTATGATGTCTGAAATATTGTCGCCTACATTTTCTTCTAGGTTTTTTATGGATTTATGGGTCACATTTAAGTCTTTTATCCATTTTGAGTTTATTCTTGTGTATGGTGTAAATTGATGGTCTAGTTTCATTTTTCTGTATGTAAATGTCCAATTTTCCCAACACCATTTATTAAAGAGGTTGCCTTTAATCCACTGTATGATCTTGCCAACTTTGTCAAATATTAATTGAGCATACTGCCTTGGATCCATTTCTGGGTTCTCTGTTCTGTTCTACTAGTCTATATATGCCTGTTTTCGTGCCAGTACCAGACTGTTTTGATTACAGTGGCTTTGTGGATTTTTTTTTTTTTTTTTTTTTTTTTTTTTTTAGTACGTGCCCCGAGGGGAACTGAACCCTGGACTCTCTGGTCCGCAGGGCAAGGCTCCAAGCACTGAGCCAAACCAGTAAGGGCTGATTACAGTGGCTTTGAAGTATAACCTGAAATCTGGTAATGTTATCCCTTCAACTTTGTTCTTCCTTTTCAAGATTGTTGTGGCTATTTGGGGTCTTTTTTGGTTCCATATGAACTTTTGAAGTATTTCTTCTAGTTCTGTGAAATATATCGTTGGTATTTTGATGGGGATTGCATTGAATCTATAGATTGCTTTGGGTAGTATGGACATTTTAATGATGTTAATTCTTCCAATCCATGAACAAGGTACATGCTTCCACGTTTTCATATCTTCTGCTATTTCTTTTTTCAATGACCTATAGTTTCCTGCGAATAGGCCCTTTATTTCTATGGTTAAGTTTATTCCTAAGTTTCTTAATTTTTTTGCTGCAATTGTAAATGGAATTGTTTTCTTAGTTTCTCTTTCTGTGAGTTCATCATTGGTGTATAAGAATGCCATCAATTTCTTGACGTTAATTTTGTATCCTGCTACTTTGCCAAATTTATTTATTAAATCTACTAGATTTTTGAGGGAGCCTTTTGGGTTTTTTACGTATAGTATCATGTCATCTGCAAATCATGACAGTTTCACATCCTCCTTTCCAACTTGGATCGAGTTTATTTTTTCTTCCTGTCTGATTGCTGTGGCTAAGACTTCCAGTACTATGTTAAATAATAGTGGTGAAAGTGAGCATCCTTGTTTTGTTCTTGTTCTCAAGGGAAGTGCTTTTAGTTTTTGCCCATTGAGTATGATGTTGGCTGTACGTCTTTCATATATGGCCTTTATTATGTCAAGATATGATCCCTCTATTCCCACATTGCTGAGTGTTGTTATCAGAAATGGGTGCTGGATTTTGTTGAATGATTTTTCAGCATCTATTGATATGATCATATGAGTTTTATCTTTCATTTTGTTTATGAGGTGTATTACACTTATTGATTTGTGAATATTGTACCAGCCTTGCATCCCTGGGATGAATCCCACTTGGTCATGGTGAATAATTCTTTTGATGTATTGCTGGATCCAATTTGCTAGTATTTGTGAAGGATTTTGGCATCTGTGTTCATCAGGAATATTGGCCTGTAGTTCTCTTTCTTTGTAGTGTCTTTTTCTGCTTTTGCAATTAGAATTATGCTGGCTTCATAAAACAAGTTTGGAAGTCTTCCTTTTTCTTGAAGTTTTTGAAATAGATTGAGGAGAATGGGTATTAGTTTTCCTTTGAATGTTTCTAAAATTCCCCCGTAAAGTGGTTCAGGCCTGGTCTTTTGTTTGCTGGGAAAGTCTTTATTACATCTTCAATTTCTTTTGTTGTTATTGATCTGTTCAAGTTTTCTATCTCTTCTCGGTTCAGTTTTGGAGACTGTGTTTCTAGGCATTTGTACATTTCGCTTAGATTGTCGAATTTGTTGCTATAAAATTGTTCATAATATTTGTTAACAATTCCTTCTATTTTGATGTCAATTATTATTTCTCCTCCTTCAATTCAGATTGGTTATTAGGGTTCTCTTTCTTTGTTTCTTGGTGAGTCTTGCAAAGGGTCTATCACTCTTGTTTATCTTTTCAAAGAACCAGCTCTTTGTTTCATTGATTCTTTAAATTTTTTTTTTTTTTTTTTGTCTCCATGTCATTTATTTTTGCTCTGATTTTTACTATTTCCTCCCTTCTACTTGCTCTGGGGTTTTCTTTTTGTTTGCTTTCTACTTCTTTACATTGTGAGGTTAGATAGTCTATTAGAAATTTTCCTTGCTTCTTAAGGTAGGCCTGTAGTGCTATGATCATTCCTCTCAGAAGTGCTTTTGCTGCATCCCATAGATTTTGTGCTGTTGTGTGTTCATATTCGTTGGTTTCCAGGAAGTTTATAATTCCTTCCTTGATCTCCATGGTAACCCATTCATTATTCAATAACGTTATTTAGCCTCCATGTTTTCAAATGTCTTTGCATGTTCTTGTTGCAATTAATTTCTAGTTTCATGCCATTGTGATCTGAGAAGATGATTGATATGATTTCAATATTCTTGAACTTGTAGAGACTGAGTTTGTGTCCTAACATGTGGTCTATCTTTGAGAATGTCCCATGTGCCCTTGAGAAGAACGTGAATTCTGAAATTTTGGGGTGTAATTCTCTGTAGATATTTATTAAATCCATTTTATCTAGTGCTTGATATAGAGTCTGTGTTTCCTTGTTAATTTTTTGCCTAGAAGATCTATTCAGTAATGTCAGCAGGTTGCTGAAGTCCCCTGCTGTGATTGTATTGTTATTGATTTCTCCTTTGAAGTCCTCCAGAAGATTTTTAATATATGTTGGAGCTCCTTTATTGGGTGCATATATGTTTACCAAGTTTATATCTTCCTGTTAGATATATCCTTTCAATATAATGTACTGCCCTTATTTGTCTCTAGTTATGGTCTCCAGTTTGAATATCAGATATAAGTATTACTACCCCAGCTTTGTTTTTGCTTTCCGGTTGCTTGAAAAATTATTTTCCATCCCTTCACTTTCAACCTATGTGAGTCTTTGTTGTGAGGTGGATTTTTTGTAAACAACATATATCTGAGTCATGGTTTCTTATCCAGTCAGCTAGTCTGTGTCTTTTTTTTTCAATCTTTTATTTATTTATTTGTTTTTCCATTATCATCATAAATATTTTATTTTATTTTTTATAATTTTTTAAATTTTATTTTTGTTACAGATGTTTCTTCTTTTTTACCCCACTGACACCCTCCTCCCACCTTGTCCCCAGCTTTGTTGTCCATGTTCATTGGTTATGCATACATGCATATACGTTCTGTGGTTTATCTCTTCCCACCACCCACCACACCCTCTTCTAAGGGTTGTCAGTCTGTACCTTACTTCCGTGTCTCTGGGTCTGCCCTATTCCTCAGACTGTAATATTCATTATATTCAATATATAAATGAGATCACGTGGTATTTGTCTTTTTCTGCTTGGCTTGTTTCACTTAGGATAATACTTTCCAGGGGCCATGTAGTCTCAAAGGATAAGAGATCTTTCTTTCTTACAGGTGCATAGTACTCCATTATGTATATGTACCACCACTTTTTTATCGCTTTGTCTACAGATGGACACTTGGGCTGTTTTGAGATCTTAGCTATTGTAAATAGTGCTGCTATGAACATGGGGGTACATATATTCTTTCTGATTGGTGTTTCAGGCTTATTAGGATATATTCCTAGAAGTGGGATCACTGGGTCAAATGGAAGTTCAATTTTTAATTTTTTTGAGGTAACACCATATTATTTTCCACAGTGGCTGCACCAGTCTGCATTCCCACCAGCAGTGTGCTAGAGTCCCCTTTTCTCCACACACTCAACAACACTTGTTTGATGATTTGTTGATGACGGCCATAATGACAGGTGTGAGGTGATACCTCATTGTTGTTTTAATTTGTATCTTTCTGATGATTAGTGATGGTGAGCATTTCTTCATATGTCTCTTGGCCATTTATTTGTCCTGTTTGGAAAGGTGTCTATTTAGTTCCTCTGCCCATTTAGTAATTGGGTTCTTGTTCTTTTTTATTGTTGTTGAGTTGTATGAGTACTTTATTTATTTATTTTTTATTTTTATTTTTTTTTATCCTCACCCGAGGACATTTCTCCACCCTTCTGTACAGATAGAGTGGGAGGGAGAGAGAGGAAGGGAGAGAGAGAGAGAAACATCGATGTGAAGGGACACATCGAGTGACTGCCACCCGCACGACCAACCAGGGCCGGGGACAAACTGCAACCGAAGTACGTGCCCTTAGCAGGAACCGAACCCGGGTCTCTCCGGACCGCAGGCCGACGCTCTAACCGCTGAGCCAAACTGGCCAGGGCATGAGTACTTTATATATATTGGAAATTAACCCCCATATCTAATGTATCATTGGAAATGATGTTCTCCCATACAGTAGGTTGCCTTTCAATTGTGACGATTGTTTTTTTTTGTTGTTGTTGTTGTTGTTTTTTCTTCTGTGCAAAAGCTTTTGAGTTTGATGTAGTCCCATGTGTTCCTTTTTTTCCTTTATTTCTGTTGCCTTAGGTGATGTATCTGTGAAAATTCTGCTGCATATGATGTCCATATTTTGATGCCTACATTTTCTTCTAAAATTTTTATGGATTCATGAGTCACATTTAAGTCTTTTATCCATTTTGAGCTTTTTTTGAGTATGGTGTAAGTTGATGGTCCATTTCATTTCCTACTTTCCAATTTGAACCCTTTCTAGTTTCATTGTTTTGCATGTAGCTGTCCAATATTCCCAACACCATTTATTAAAGAGGCTGTCTTTACTCCACTGTATGCTCTTGCCACCATTGTCAAATATTAACTGAGCATATTGCCTTGGGTCCATTTCTGGGGTCACTATTCTGTTCCACTGGTTTATACGCCTGTTCTTGTGCCAGTACCAGGCTGTTTTTATTACAGTCATTTTGTAGTGTAACATGATATCTGGTCTTGTGATCCCACCTACTTTGTCCTTCTTTTTCAAAAATGCTGTGGCTATTCGAGGTCTTTTTTGGTTCCATATGAACTTTTGAAGTATTTGTTCTAGTTCTGTGAAATATGTCATTGGTATTTTGATGGGGATTGCATTGAATCTATAGATTGCTTTGGGTAATACGGACATTTTAATGATGTTAATTCTTCTAATCCATTAACAAGTTATGTGCTTCCACTTTTTATATTTTCCTCCATTTCTTTTTTCAATGTCCTGTAGTTTTCTGCAAATAGGTCCTTTATTTCTTTGGTTAAGTTTATTCCCAGATATCTTAAATTTTTTTGCCGCGATGGTAAATGGGATTGTTCTTTCAGTTTCTCTTTCTGTGAGTTCATCATTGGTGTATACGAAAGGTGTTGGTTTCTTGAAGTTAATTTTGTATCCTGCTACTTTGCCAAATTCATTTATTAAGTCTAGTAGATTTTTGATGGAGTATTTAGGGATGTCTATGTATAACATCATGTCATCTGCAAATAACGACCATTTCATTTCCTACTTTCCAATTTGAACCCTTTCATTTTTTCTTCATGTATGATTGCTGTGGCTAAGACTTTCAGTACAATGTTCAATAAGAGTGGCGAAAGTGGACATCCCTGTCTTGTTACTGTTCTTAAGAGAAATGTTTTTAGTTTCTGGCCATTGAGTATGATATTGGCTGTAGGTCTTTCATATATGGCCTTTATTATGTTGAGATATGATCCCTCTATTCCAACATTGTTGAGCATTTCTATCAGAAATGGATGCTGGTTTTTCAGCATCTATTTATATGATCATGTGGATTTTATTCTTCATTTTGTTTATGTGGTGTATCACATTTATTGATTTGCGAATATTGTACCAGCCTTGCTTCCCTGGGATGAATCCCATTTGGTCATGGTGAATATTTTTTTTGATGTATTTCTGGATCCAATTTGCTAGTATTTTGTTCAGAATTTTGGCGTCTATGTGCATCAAGGATACTGGTGTGTAGTTTTATTTCTTTGTAGTGTCTTTTTCTGGTTTTGAAATTAGAATTATGCTGGCCTCATAAAACGAGTTTGGAAGTCTTCCTTCTTAAATATTTTAAAATACTTTTGGGAGAATGGGTGTTAGTTCTTTTTTGAATGTTCGGTAAAATTCACCCGTGAAGCCATCTGGGCCTGGGCTTTTGTTTGCTGGGAGTGTCTTGATTACCTCTTCAATTTTCTTAGTTGTTATTGGTCTGTTAACATTTTCTATCTCATCCTGGTCCAGTTTTGGGAGACTGTGTTTCTAGAAATTTGTCCATTTCAATTAGATTGTCAAATTTGTTTCCATATAATTGTTCATAGTAGTTGTTAACGATCTTTTGTATTTCTGTGGTGTCAGTTGTTACTTCTCCTCTTTTATTTCTGATTTTGTGCACTTTGGTTCTCTCTCTTTGTTTCATGGTGAGTCTAGCTAAGGGTCCATGAATCTTGTTTATCTTTTCGAAAAATCAGCTCTTTGTTTCATTGAACCTTTGAATTGGTTTTTTGGTCTCTATGTCATTTATTTCTGCTCTGATCTTTACTCTTTCTTTTCTTCTATTTGCTCTGGGTTTTCCTTTTTGTTTGCTTTCTAATTCTTTAAGTTGTGAGGTTAGACAGTCAATTAGAAACTTTTCTTGTTTCTTGAGGTAGGCCTGTAGTGCTATGAACTTCCCTCTGAGAACTGCTTTTGCTGCATCACATAGATTTTGTATTGTTGTGTTTTCATTTTCATTGGTTTCCAGGAAGATTTTAATTTCTTCCTTGATCTCCTTGGTAACCAATTCATTGTTTAATAACATGCTATTTAGCCTCCATGTGTTCACATGTCTTTGCACGTTCCTGTTCAAATTAATTTCTAGTTTCATGCCATTGTTATCTGAGAAGATGCTTGATATCATTTCAATCTTCTTGAACTTATAGAGTTTCAGTTTGTGTTCTATCATGTGGTGTATCTTTGAGAATACCCATGTGCACTTGTGAAGAATGTACATTCTGTAGTTTTGGGGTGTAATTCTCTGTAGATATCTATTAAATCCATTTGGTGCAGTGCTTCATTTAGAGTCTGTGTTTCCTTTCTAATTTTTTGTCTAGAGGATCTATCCAGTGGTGTCAACAGGGTGTTGAGGTCTCCTGCTATGATTGTATTGCTGTCTATTTCTCCTTTGAAGTCCTCCAGAAGATTTTTAATATAGTTTGGTGCTCCTATATTGGGTGCATATATGTTTATCAAGGTTATATCTTCCTGTTGGATAGATCCTTTCAATATTATGTAGCGGCCTTCTTTGTCTCTAGTTATGGTCTTCATTTTGAAATTTATTTGATCAGATATGAATATTGCTACCCTAGTTTTTTTTTGCTTGGAAAATACTTTTCCATCCCTTCACTTTCAATCTATGTGAGTTTTTTGTTGTGAGGTGAGTCTCTTGTAAATAACGTATAGATGAGTCATGCTTTCTTATCTAACTAGCTACTCTGTGTCTTTTTATCAGAGCAAACCGTTCACATTTAAGGTGATAATTGATATGTACTTATTTATTGCCATTTTTGTTTAATGTGGTTATATATATTTTTGTTTTTCTTTTACTAATTACTGCAGTTGTTTTTTTTTTTTAGCATATCTCGCAGTGCTGGTTTGGTTTTAATATATTCCCTTAGCCTTTTTTTTTTTTTTTTTTTTTTCTGAGCAGCTCTTTATTTCACCTTCTATTTTGAATGATAGCCTTGCTGGGTAGCATAATCTTGTATTAAGATTCTTGGTTTTAATAATCTTGATTACCTCATGCCATTCTCTTCTGTCTTGTAGTGTTTCTGTTGAGAATTCATCTTAGAATATTATGGGGTTTCCTTTGTAAGTAACCTGTTGCTTATCTCTTGCTGTTTTTAGGATTCTCTCTTTGTCTTTAATTTTTGGCATTTTAATTACTATGTGTGTTGGTGTGGGCCCCTTTGGATTCTTCCTACTTGGGGCTCTCTGTGTTTCTGGAACTTGAGTGCCTTCTTCCTTCACTAAGTTAGGAAAGTTTTCTGTCACTATTTCTTTGAATATATTCTCTAATCTTTGTCCATTTTCTTTCTCTTCGGGGATTCCTGTGATGCGTATGTTATTAAATTTCCCATCGTCCTCCAGTTCTCTTAAGCGATCTTCTTGTTTTTCAATTGTTTTTTTCCTTTGGTTTTCTGATTGTTTGATTTTTTTCTACCCTGTTGTCTAATTCACTGATCTGGTCCTCAGCTTCCTCTACTCTGCTGGTTAGTCCTTGCAATGTGTTCTTTATTTCTGTTATGTCATTCTTCATTTCCACTTGGTTGGTTTTCAATGTTTGTAGATCTTTACTTATTGTGCTGATGTCCTTACCCATGCTGTTGAGCTTCCTCAACGTCATGGCTCTGAACTCTACCTCTGATAATTTGCTTAACTACATTTCATTTATCTCATCTTCGATAAGTTTTTTTCTTCTTTCATTTGGGATTCGTTTGTTTCACCATTTTGGCTATCTCAGTGGGGTTTGGAGCCTGCCAAATTTTCCATTGGTGTTGGTGTTCTGCTGAGTTTGGATGAGTCTGTGTGGACCCACATTTAAGCACCATTGTCACGTCTTACTTTCCTGGGTAGATATGCAAGCCTACAAAAGGTTCAGTTGTCCTCTAGCTTTTTCCCTGAGGCTAGTAGTCTCAGTTACTCACTTCCTTGCAATATAGCTCTGTTGTTCTGTATAAGAGAATTTCCAGAGGGTGGGATAGAAGCTGGTTTTTAATGAGCCTCAATGTGCTTTTCTTTGCCTCACCTGGGAACGGCTGAATCTCTGGGGGCGCGGGGGCTGCTGCTTTTTCTCACAGCTCTAGGAAGGAGCATACACTAGCCACCGTCCTTTGTGGCCGCAACTCAGCAAAAACTCTGAGTGCCCTCCAAATCCTGGTTTTTCCTACAGAGTTCCAGTCCAGTCTGCGCTCCCTCTGACGTAGCGCCCAGGTAAGTGGCTGTGGCTATTTTAGCTCTATGTCCTGGATCTATGTGGTGTGAAGTGGGCTAGGTCTTTATTCCCCAAGGTCGCTTCTCACACCTATTACTGCTATTGTCCGTGGGCTCCCAGCCTGCCACCCTCTCGTGCCTCCCCAAATCCTACCACTGTCCCTGGTTATAAGGTCCTGTCCTGTTGCTTTTCTGTTGCTTTTCCCCCAGAATTTGTCTTTATTTTAGTTGTAATTCCCATTTAGTTCTGGGAGATCCTCTGTGTAGCTTCTATTCACTCTGCCTCCATTTTCACATCCTCTACACTTATCTTGTGTCCAGCTGGGTTGCACAGGCCTCCCTGGTGCTTTAACACCCCACAGGTCCTGTGAGGTAACTGGATCGCACAGTCCTGCTGGGTCACACAGGCCTGTCTGGTGCTTCAGCACCCCACAGGTCCCATGGGTACCTAGATCGCACAGCCCTTTCTGGTCGCACAGGTCTCTCTGGTGCTTTAGCACCCTGCAGGTCCCTCGAGCAACTAGATTGCACAATTCCTGCTGGGTCAGACAGGCCTCTCTGGTGCTTCAGCACCTCACAGGTCCCAAGGGTAAGTGGATCCCACATTCCCTGCTGAGTCACATAGGCCTCTCTGGTACATCCTGACCCTGCAGTTCCCATGGGCAGGCAGCTGGATTGCACCAGTTCCTCTTGGGCTCTTGCTTCTTACTGCTCTTGTGAGCTGCTGGACTGCACATGCCTTTATAAAGCCCCAGGTCCTGCCGCTGGCAGCTGGGGAGTGATGCTGCCCAGTGGGGCTCAACTCCTGTTCAGTTTTTTCTGTAGTTTTTGGGGATGGGTCTCAGCTGCTAGTCTGTGCTTCTGTTGCCTGGGGATAGATGTCTGCTCCCCTGCCTCTATTGCTGGGGGTATATCTAGACTCTGATCGGGCTGTTACTATGGGGGATGGGGATTGCAGGACCAGTGCTGGGCTCCCAGCTGTTCATGGCTTCTGTGACCAGCACCATGGGAGCACCACTACTGTGCACTGGTCTGTGTTGACACAGTGTCCACTGGTCTGATGGTTCCAGGTGCGCTGGTGGCCTCAGGTTTCTATGCCTTAGCCTCTCCCACTGCCTCCTTCCACAGAAGACCCCGGATCTTCCAAAATTGTTGGACCTCCCTGCAGCACAGGGAGAAGCTCCCTGAAGAACCACTTACCGAGGTAGCCAGCTGCTCCCGTCCAAAGCACAGGAATCTTCTGCTCCACGTCTCTTCACTGCTCGGGTTTGGTTGTCCACCTTTACATCTACTCACTCACACTCTCTCACACACTAGCTCACTCTCTCACACATTCACCCTTCCTCCGGTCCGGCCTGCCGCCCTCTTCTTTATTGGTTTCCAAGATATCCTTTTTTATATAATTTTGTGTGATGCATACTAAAATCTTTAGACATGAAATCATATGACTTTCTTGCTTAGCCTAAAATATACCAGCACTAAAATGGGGAGGAAGATAGCTTAAATACTTATGGTAAAATGTTGATCGCTATTGATGCTGAGTCATGAATCTGTGGTGGGGTGGCATATTGTACTCTCTATTGTCATTTATGTCAAAAAGTTTTCACAATAAAAAGTTATTTTAATATATTTTTTAATTTATATTTTTTATTTTTATTATTTTTTAATCCTCACCTGAGGATATTTTCCATTGATTTTTTTTTTTTTTAGATAGAGAGGGAGGGATAGAGGGAGAAAATGAGAGAGAGAGAAACATTGAGTGAGAGAGACACATCTATTACTTGCCTCTGCCCATCAGGACCAGTGATCTATCCTAAAACCAAGGTGCACACCTTTCACTGTAAACTGAACCCACGACTCTTTGGTCTGCAGGCAGACACTCTAACCACAGAGTCAAACCATCCAGGGCAACATTTTAAAAAGTTAACAATACAATTCAATGCATTAACCATTTAAAAGGAAAAAAAAAAAAAAACTATAAGTACAATTTATAAGTGAAAAAGAAATTGATAAAATTGTTTTCCAATTGTTTACAAAAAGCCTCAAAAGAGGATGAATTAAATATACTGTATTTAAATTAATAAAGGGAAACTACTAGAAACCCATATTTGATGAAATTTTAGAAACATTCCCATTAAATGGTGGGATAAGGATGTCTGATATAATTGCTATTATGCAGTTGTATACTAGAGGTCTTAGCCAATGCATTCAGATAATTACAATACATGTGGTATACAGGCTGAAGACAGACAAAACTATCAACATTTGCACATAATCTATTTGCTTACCTACAAAATCCAATAGAATAAATCAACAAACCATTATAAAGAAAGAGAGTTCAGTAAAGTTGTTAGACACACAATGTCATACAAAAGCCAATAGCTTTCTGAGAAGAAGAAAAAATGGCAGCAGAGTGAATAAAATCTACACAGACAGTCTCCCAGGACCAAACTGGAATTACCACTAAAATAGAGACAAATCATCAGGAAAACCAACTGAAAAGCAGCTGGAGAGAACCCTTATAATCAGAGACAGAAAGAGAACAAAAAAATTGAGCCTGATAGGAACTACAGAGGCATGATAGTGCTAGCTGGAAGCCCACAGAAGGAAACTAAGTTCTGTTTTAGCTGTGAGCAGTCAGTTCCCTAAAGGCCAGAGCACTAAGTCACTTACAGCCACTCACATTGGGCTCCTGCAGAGGGAGGGCAGACTGGACTGGAACTGTGTGGAGAGAGTCTGGGTCTCCTGGCTTAGGAGAGAGCTGGAGGGGAGGACACTGGGAGCTTTTTGCTGATTCACTCCATCATGGTACAATGGCCATTTAGCTAAAAGACCCCTTTCCCAGAGCACTGGGGAGAAACAACAACCCCTCCCTCAGTAATTTAACACCACCAGGGTAGGCTAGAGAAATGCAAATTGAGGCTCCAAAACAGCTAGAGACTGCCAGCAAGCATTGCCCCACCTGCTGGAAATTCTCTTACCCTATACACCTGAAAAATTCTCATTCAACTTAGGGCTACAACCCAAAGCTCATCAAATAACAGAATAAGAACATGCAGGCAAAAGCTAGAAAATAACTGAACCTTTGCTTGGCCTATAAATCAACTGAAGGAAGTAAGACTCGACAGTGGTGTTTAACATGGGTGGTCCCACACTCATCCAAACCAAGTAGAGAGAGCCACAATCAATAGAACACCACTACCCACAGGGAAAATTTAGCAGGCTCCAAAACCAACTGAGACAGCCAAAATTGTGAAACTGAGAAACAAATCACAAATAAAAGAACAATAAAACTCTACAGAAAATTATATAAATAAAAGGAAATTAAGCAAGATATTAGAGGCAGAGTTCAGAGTCATGATTATGGGAAAGATCAACAGCATGAGTAAAAATATAGAAACATTGAAAATCGAGCAATTGGAAATGAAAAACCACCAAGTGGAAATGTAAATGATGTAGCAGAAATCATGCACACACTGGAAGGAATGACCAGCAGAGTAGAGAAAGTCAAGGATTGGATAAGTGAATTACAAGATAAGGTAAAAAAAAAAAAAAAAAATCACCCAGTCTGAGAACCAAAAAAGAAAAAAAATTAAAAAACAGGATTACAGAGGGTTCCAAAATGGTGCTGAAGTGAATGGGAGCTACACAGACAATCTCCCAGGACCAAACTGGAATTTCAACAAAAATAAAGACAAATCATCAGGAAAAGCAATAGAAAAACAGCTTGGAGGACCACATAACCAGGGACACTGACTCAATCTTGGTAGGCTTGTGGAGATGGGAGAGGGGCACTGGAAGCCCATGGTCAGCAGCAGCCTTAGCTGGGAGGAGTGAACTTAGTGGGGAACAGCGTCCTCAGGTTAAACTCACAAGCGGCTCCACAGTGCAGAGAAAGGACAGAGGCTAAAATAGCCACAGCCATTCACCTTGGGCTACTGCAGAGGGAGGGCAGACTGGACTGGAACTGTGTGGGGACACTCGGGATTTGGAGGGCACTCCAACATTTTGCTGAGTTGTGGCCACACAGGCCAGTAGTCAACATACTTCTTCCCAGGACTCTGGAAAGAGGAAGCGGCCCCTCCCTCGTAGATTCAACTCTACTCAGGTGGGCCATTGAAATGCAAATCGAGGCCCATTAACAGCCAGAACCTGCACCACCCTCAAAAAATCCCCTTACGCTGAGCACCTGAGGGAGTTTTTTATTCAACTGAGAAGCCAAGGCTCTTCAGGTAACTGCTACTGATAGCCTCCAGGCAAAAAGCTAGACAATAACTGTACCATCCCTGGGCTAGTAACTCTAACCAGGAAAGTAAGACTTGACAGTGGTTTAACATGGGTCCTCCCTGGCTCATCCAAACCCAGGAGAGGGAGCCAAAAACAGCAAAACACCAACCCACAGAGGAAAAATTTGGGAGGCTCCAAAGCCCACTGTAATAGTCAAAATGGTGAAACACAGAACAAGAGACCTCTACCAAAGATGATATAAATGAGGTGCAGTTAAGCAAGTTAACGGAACTAGAATTCAGAGCCACGATCTTTATGAAGCTCAACAGCATGAATAAGGACATAGAGATGTTGAAAATAAACCAACTGGAAATTAAAAACCACCAAGAAGAGATCAAGAATGACATATGAGAAATAAAGAACACATTGGAAGGTCTGAAGAGCAGAGGAGAGGAAGCTGAGGACCGGATCAGTGATTCAGAAGGCAGGGTAGAAAAAAATCAACCAATCAGAAAACCAAAAGGAAAAAAAAATGATTAAAAAACAAGAAGGCAGCTAAAGAGAACTGTGGGACAACTGAAAACGTAATAATATTCGCATCATAGGAGTCCCCGAAGAAGAAGAAAATGTGCAAGGGTTAGAGAATATATTCAAAGAAATAGTGGCAGAAAACTTCCCTCATTTGGTGATGGAAGAAGGCATTCAAGTTCAAGAAGCACAGAGAGCCCCAAGTAAGAAGAACCCAAACAGGCCCACACCGAGACACATAGTAATTAAAATGCCAAAAATTAAAGACAAAGACAGAATCCTAAAAGCAGCAAGAGATAAGCAACAGGTTACCTACAAAGGAAACCCCTTAAGGCTCTCAGCTGACTTCTCACAAGAAATACTATAGGCCAGAAGTGAAGAGCATGAAGTAATCAAGGTCATGAAAAACAAGGATCTGAATCCAAGACTACTCTACCCAGCAAGGCTATCATTCAAAATAGAAGGTCAAATAAAGAGCTTCCCAGACAAAAAAAAAAAGGCTAAGGGAATACATCAGCAACAAACCAGCACTACAAGAAATGTTAAAAGAACTGCTGTAATTAGTAGAGGAAATAGGAAGAAAAATATAACCAAATTAAACAAAAAGGCCATAAATAAGTATATATCAATAATCACCTTAAATGTAAATGGACTGAATGCTCCAATAAAAAGACACAGAGTAGCTGATTGGATAAGAAAGCATGACTCATCCACATGTTGTTTACAAGAGACCCACCTCACAACAAAAGACTCACATAGGTTGAAAGTGAAGGGATGGAAAAAAATTTTCCAAGCAAATGGAAAGCAAAAAAAAAGCTGAGGTAGCAATACTAATATCTGATAAAATAGATTTCAAAATGAAGACCGTAAATAGAGACAAAGAAGGCCACTACATAATATTGAAAGGATCTATCCAACAGGAAGATATAACCTTGATAAACATATATGCACCCAATATAGGAGCACCAAGATATATTAAAAACCTTCTGGAGGACTTGATAGGAGAAATCGACAGCAATACAATCATAGCATGGGACTTTAACAACCCTGTTGACACCACTGGATAGATCCTCTAGACAAAAAATTAGCAAGGAAACACAGACTCTAAATGAAGCACTACATCAAATGGATTTAAAAGATATCTACAGAGCATTAAACCCCAAAAGCACAGAATTCATATTCTTCTCAAGTGCACATGGGACATTCTCAAAGATAGACCACATGATAGGACACAAACTAAATCTCTACAAGTTCAAAAAGATTGAAATCATATCAAGCATCTTCTCAGATCACAATGGCATGAAACTAGAAAACAATTGCACCAAAGACATTTGAACATGTGGAGGCTAAATAGCATGCTATTAAACAATAAATGGGTTACCGAGGAGATCAAGGAAGAAATTAAAATCTTCCTGGAAATCAATGAAAATGAACACACAACAACACAATATCTATGGGGTGCAGGGAAAGCAGTTCTGAGAGGGAAGTTCATACCAATACAGGCCTACCTCAAGAAACAAGAAAACATTTCTACTTGACTGTCTAACCTCACACCTTAAAGAATTAGAAAGCAAACAAAAAGGAAAACTCCAGAGCAAATAGAAGGAAGGAAATAGTAAAGATCAGAGCAGAAATAAATGACATGGAGACCAAAAAAAAAAAAAAAAAAAAACAATTCAAAGAATCAATGAAACAAAGAGCTGGTTTTTCGAAAAAATAAACAAGATTGATGGACCTTTAGCTAGACTCACCAAGAAACAAAGAGAGAGAACCCACATGCACAAAATCAGAAATAAAAAAGGCGAAGTAAAAACTGACACCACAGAAATACAAAAGATGGTTAACAGCTACTATGAACAATTATATGGCAACAAATTCGACAATCTAATCGAAATGGACAAAATTCTAGAAACCCACAGTCTCCCAAAACTGGGCCGAGAAGAGATAGAAGACTTGAACAGACCAATAACAACGAAGGAAATTGAAGAGGTAATCAAGAGTCTCCCAGCAAACCAAAGCCCAGGCCCAGAGGGCTTCATGGGTAAATTTTACCAAACATTCAAAAAAGAACTAACACCCATTCTCCTCAAACTATTTCAAAAAATTCAAGAAAAATGAAGACTTCCAAACTCGTTTTATGTGGCCAGCATAATTCTAATTCCAAAACCAGAAAGAGACACTACAAAGAAAGAAAACTGCAGGCCAATATACCTGATAAACATAGATACCAAAATCCTGAACAAATCAATAAATGTGATATACCACATAAACAAAATGAAGAATAAAAACCACATGATCATATCAATAGACACAGAAAAAGCATTCGACAAAATCCAGCATCCATTTCTGATAAAAACGCTCAGCAATGTGAGAATAGAGGGATCACATCTCAAAGTAATAAAGGCCATATATGAAAGACCTACAAACAACATCATACTCAATAGGAAAATATTAAAACCATTTCCCTTAAGAACAGTAACAAGACAGGGATGTCCACTTTTGCTACTCTTATTGAACATTGTACTGGAAGTCTTAGCCACAACAATCAGACATGAAGAAAAAATAAAAGGGATCCAAATTGGAAAGGAGGAAGTGAAACTGTCATTATTTGCAGATGACATGATATTATACATAGAAAACCCTAAAGACTCCATCAAAAATCTACTAGACTTAATAAATGAATTTGGCAAAGTAGCAGGATACAAAATTATCTTCAAGAAATTGATAGCATTCTTATACACCAATAAGGAACTCACAGAAAGAGAAACTGAAAAAACAATCCCATTTACCACTGCGGCCAAAAAAATTAAGATACCTAGAAATAAACTTAACCAAAAAGTAAAGGACCTATTTGCATAAAACTATATGACATTGAAAAAAGAAATAGAGGAAGATATAAAAAAGTGGAAGCACATACCATGTTCATGGATTGAAATAATTAACATCATTAAAATGTCCATATTACCCAAAGCCATCTATAGATTCAATGCAATCCCCATCAAAATACCAATGACATATTTCACAGAATTAGAAGAAATACTTCAAAGTTCATATGGAACCAATAAAGACCCCAAATAGCCACATCAGTTTTGAGAAAGGACAAAGTAGATGGGATCACAATACCAGATATCAGGTTATACTACAAATCAACTTTTATCAAAACAGCCTGGTACTGGCTCAAGAACAGGCATATAGAGCATTGGAATGGAATAGAGAACCCAGAAATGGACCCAAGGCAATGTGCTCAATTAATATTTGACAAAGGTGGCAAGAGAATACAGTGGAATAAAACAGCCTCTTTAATAAATGGTGTTGGGAAAATTGGACAGGTACATTAAAAAAAGAAATGAAACTAGACCATCAACTTACACCATACACAAAAATAAACTCAAAATGGATAAAAGACTTAAATGTGACCTCTGAATCCATAAAAATTCTAGAAGAAAATGTAGGTATCAAAATTTCAGACACCATACGCAGCAGAATTTTCACTGATACATCACCTAAGGCAACAGAAACAAAGGAAAAAAATGAACACATGGGACTACATCAAACTAAAAATCTTCTGCACAGCAAAAGAAACAATCATCAAAATGGAAAGGCAACCCACTGTATGGGAGAACATCATTGCCAATGATGTATCAGATAAGGGGTTAATTTCCAATATATATAAAGTGCTCATACAACTCAACAAAAGGAAGACAAAGAACCCAATTAAAAAATGGGTAGAGGAGCTGAATAGACACCTCTCCAAACAGGACATACAAATGGCCAAGAGACATATGAAGAAATGCTCAACATCACTTATCATCGGAGAGATGCAAATTAAAACACCAATGAGGTATCACTTCACACCTGTCTGAATGGCCGCCATCAACAAATCATCAAACAAGTGTGGAGAAAATGGGACTCTAGTGCACTGCTGGTGGGAATGCAAACTGCTGCAGCCACTATGGAAAACAATATGGTGTTACCTCAAAAAATTAAAGTTGAACTTCCATTTGACCCAGTGATCCCACTTCTAGGAATATATCCAGGAAGCCTGAAATACCAATCAGAATGAATATATGTACCCCAATGTTCATAGGAGCACTATTTACAATAGCTAAAATCCGGAAACAGCCCAAGTGTCCATCAGTAGATGAATGGATAACAAAGTTGTGGTACATATACACAATGGAGTACTACGCAGCTGTAAGAAAGAAAGATCTCTTGTCCTTTGAGACGACATGGAGGGACCTGGAAAGTATTATGCTAAGTGAAACAAGCCAAGCAGAAAAAGACAAATACCACATGATCTCAGTTATATATGGAATATAATGAACATAACAGTCTGAAGAATAGGGTAGACTCAGAAACACAGAAGTAAGGTACAGACTGACAACCCTCAGAAGAGGGGGTCGTGGGGGGTGGGAAGAGATAAACCACATAACTTATATGCATGTATGCATAACCAATGGACATGGACAACAAAGCCGGGGATGGGGTGGATGCGATGGGGAGGAGGGTGTCAATGGAGTAAAAAAGGAGAAATATCTGTAACAAAAATAAAATTAAAAAAAAAAAATGACTGGAACACTAACCCAGATTTTCACATGTCAAATTTGCTCTAGTTTCACTTCTTAAAAGAAGTTGGGATTTTTTTTTTTCCTTTTTAGTGTTTCCTGAATATGTAAAGAAAGAGAGCCTCCTTAAAAGCGAATTATAAAGAACAAAGACTTAGTCTTACCCTTGTGATAGCTGCAGGTCCAATGGTGTCAGTTTGATAGGGAACCTAATCAGTGTCTAATGGTGGAAACTTCTTAGCTGTGAGGTTGATTTATTTTGTGTTTGAACAAAGGCTGTTTCATACCACAATATAAGAACCAAGCATCTTGCACATTGACTGTTGGGCCTCAATAACAAAAACTATAGCCAATAAAAATAGATAACAAAAATAAAATTTCTAAAAGAAAAAAAGAAATGCCAAAGGTTAAAGACAAAGAGAGAATTTTAAAAGCAGGAAGAGAAAAGCAGTTCATTACCTACAAAAAAGCTCCCATAAGAGTCAGCTGATTTCTCAAAAGAAACTTTGCAGGCCAGGAGGGAGTGGCAAGAGATATTCAAGGTGATATAAAGCAACGACCTACAACCAAGATTACTCTATCCTGCAAAGCTATTATTTAGAATCAATGGACATATCAAGAGTTTTCCAGACAAGACAAAACTAAAGGAGTTCATCACCACCAAACCAGTATTATATAAAATGTTTAAGAGTCTTCTTGAAGGAGAAGAACAAAAATATAAATAATAAAATGACAATAAATACATATCTATCAACAATTGAAGCTACAAACAAAATGAGGAAGCAGAACGGAAACAGACTTATAGATATAGAGAACTTTTCGTTGCTTGTCAAATGGGCAGGGGCTGGGGGACTGGGTGAAAAAGATGAAGGAATTAAGAAGTACAAATTGGTTGTTAGACTGATGAACTTCAAAGGGAAGGAGGGAGTGTGGGAAGGAATAAACCAAAGAATTTCTATGTATATATGCATAACCAGTGGACACTAACAATAGTGTGGGTAAGGAAGGAAGTGGGCAGGGTTGGGGAGAAGGGGGTCAATGGGAAATAAAAAGGGGGACATCTGTAATGCATTAAACAGTAAAGATAAGTTATAAAAAAAGAATAATGCCTTTGCTAATGTAAATGCAGCTTCAAGACAATTCCTTCAGCACTCTCTTCTAATCACACTGCCAGATTCTAAGTGGCCCCTGAATGGAAATTCTGAATCAGCTAAAAATGGTAATGATTTTTTCTTAAAGGCCTTCTTACTATGCTCTAGTCATCGGAGCTGTCTCTGAGTTCAAGTCCTTTATACATTTTCTAGCTTCAGATCTCTGCATATACTGTTCATTTCCTCTATGTAGAACACTTCCTCCACCCACCTCTCATCCACCTCCATCTATCCCAATTGATCTTTCAGTTCTCATTACTTCTTCAGGGAAGCCCTCCATGACACTCCAGACAGGGTCAGGTCCTCTATAAGCACTTACAGAACTCTTATTTTTCCTTCATAGTTCTTTTCACAATTTGCAGTTTTCTATTTATAGGTGGGATTACTCATACCTGTTATCACTCCTACTGGATTGTAAGCTCCATGAGAGCAGAACTCTCATCTGTCTTGCTATAGCCTGACATCTAGTAGGAGCTCAGTAAATATTTGTGAAAGAAAAGACTGCTCCCTATGAATCAGGGTGGACCTTGGCTTTGGCACTAGTTCTATTTTCTGTTTCAAGCCCTGTTATCATATAAGTAGCCTTGATGTCTATAGATGGCTCATCCAACATTCTAGCCTCACTGTTCCTTGATACCCTCTTCTTCTACAACCTCTGACCACATGACATTAGTGTTCTAGAGGACCCCCTAACCATGTAGCTGCTCCACTTCAGAATTCCTGAACTCTACTAGCTCAGTCTCTGGCTATAACCTCCTAGCCTTATTACTTCTTGGCTCTCAGAATATTCACTCTTCATTGTCATCAAGATCTCCCTTCCTTTGACTTCTCATTGCTTTCCTCCCTATCCAGTCTAGAAACTATGTTACATCATTTCAACCACTCTCTTGTTAGTAGTCTCACTGCTCCTACCATTTTTTTTTTTTTATTCTCACCCGAGGGTATTTTTCCATTTTTTGTACAGATAGAGTGGGAGGGAGAGAGAGGAAGGGAGAGAGAGAGAGAAACATCGACGTGAAGGGACACATCGAGTGTCTGCCACCCGCACGACCAACCAGGGCCGGGGACAAACTGCAACCGAAGTAAGTGCCCTTAGCGGGAAGTGAACCCGGGTCTCTCCAGACTGCAGGCCGACGCTCTAACTGCTGAGCCAAACTGGCCAGGGCGCTCCTACCATTTTTAATCTACGATTTAGTGAGCAGTTACTATGGGCCTCCATACATGCATTATTTCTGTAACTTCTTGCAACATTTATATGAGGTAGAGACCACTATTATCCCCTTTTACACATAAGGAAAATGATTCGTTTTAAAACTTTTTTCTTTATTGATTTTAAAGAGAGAGTAAGGGAGAGGTAGAAAGAGATGAAAACATCAATGAGAGAAAACATAGATTGGCTGCCTTCTACATGCCCCCTACTGGGGATCAGGCCCACAACCTGAACATGTGCTCTGACCAGGAATCAAACTGGTGATCTTTTGGTGCATGGGTTGACGCTCAACCACTCAGCCATGCCAGCCAGGCAGGAAAATGATTTTTAAAGAGGCAAAGTAACTTGTCCAAGGTTACACAACTAGAAAGTGGTAACATAGGATGAAGTTGGGATCTGAATGAGATCTGTCTGACATAAATGTCTGTGCTTTGAACCAACAGATTATTTTGTTGCTCAGAGGGAAAGATAACTCTTACTACAATACGGAGCATGAACGGGATAGAAGCAGGCAAGTGTGAAGGCTTGGAGACCACGACAGAAATCCAGAAGAGTTGATGATGGACTAATAATCATCTACCTAAACATCATAAAGAATTCAAACTTAAAGTCCCACTTACTTCAGGTGTGTGATTTTACAGAATAAACTTGGTAGACTTTGTCTGAGGACAGACAGCAAGGTGTGCCTAGAAGACATCAGAAAGAAATCAGCAGTTTAATGCATTCCTTTTTTGTTTAATCTTCACACAAGTATATTTTTCCATTTATTTTTAGATATAGTGGGAGGCAGGAAGGGAGAGAGAGCAAGAGAGAGACAGACAGACAGACAGACAGACACATCAATTGATTGCCTCCTGAATGGCCCTGAATGAGGCCAGGGATTGAATCTATAACTCAAGTATGTGCCCTTGATGCCCTTGACTGGGAATTGAACCTGTGACTCTTTGGTCTTAGGGCTGATGCTCTAACCACTGAGAAACCCGGCCAGGGCAATACATTATTTCAGAATAAAAATTTTACTTTAACTTATCTGGATATGTCCATTTATTAATTGCTCCCATGTGCAGAGAATTTATCATAGTCATAAGTATACTTCCAACAACCCTGTGAAATAATATCTTATTTTATAAATGAGGAAAGTGAGGCACAGGAAGATCAGGGAAATATGCTTTTGGTCACACAGTTAGTTAATAGTAAAGATGAAATCAGAACTCAAGTCCACTGGTCTCCTTCTAGTCACTTACCCAGCACAAGTGCCAACCTGAAGATCGTTCTCCCCACAGTACACACACTGTTGAGACACCTGTTAGGGGCTGGGGATAGTGGTGAGGATGAGACCAGGACACACTACTAATCCCTACGCTCCAACCACGGCAAGAAGCCAATGGGCAGATCTGAGGCTGGTGAGTCACAGACTGGCACACAAGAAAGGACCCTGTTGCAATGCCCAGCAACCAGTTTTACAAGGAAAGTCATGAGGTCATACACTGGGAGTGATCCCATTTTATACCCCTACTGAGAGGGCACCATGTCCTAAGGAGCAGCAAACCTAGCTTGGAGGCAACACCAAGCCCAGGACAGGTTTACAGAAAGAGTGAGCAACAGCTCAGTCACTCATTCCTTTACTCCTCTCAGAGAATCAAACCATATATGGGAAGTATGAAAGTAACCTATTTGTGTTTTCTCCCCCACTTTAAACAATAATCACGGGTCCACAGATGGCCAGTTGTGGGCCCCAGACATCTCTATGTTTAAATGCAAACTATTTGCCCTTTATTTTTTCAAGAGATTGCTAATAGTTTTCCTCAAATTTTCAAATGGGTTGTGTCCACCATCCCCAACACCTCCAAAATAAAAAGTCAGTGAGGCAGGATAATTAGATGTTAGGAGAATTTTTGACAAGTGGAAAACAGGAAACTGAGACAGATAGTTAGCCAAATAGGCCAAACAAGTCAAGCAATTTACAGCCAGCTAGTAAATTGCAGGATCTTCCAAGGACACTTGAAAGCAAATGGTTTAGCCTCTCCTTCCTAACCAGAGAGTGAACAGCTTAAATCACCCTGGTCAGGGAGAAAGATAACACACACCCATCAGTGCAATTAATACCAGCCAAATCCAAGGATGGATAAAGTCAGGGGAATAAATAACAACAACAAAAACCAATTAGAACCAAAGAAATACAAGCTGACTAGAAAAATGACCCTGTTTTGGTACTCAGTTTGGTACATCAACATACTATTAAAAAACACACCTGGAAAACTGATGAATATTCTGCTGAAGACCTCCCCTAGGCCCCCCCCCCACACACACACACACAAAGAAATCAAAGGCCTTAAGACAAAGGATGCTAGGGTGTTCTTTCACTAGCAGGACCACACCCTTCCTCCTGGCCTGAACTTTCTCCTACAGTCTAAGGGTCTCCCAGGACTTGCAGCTGGTCAGGGTTAACCCCCTGAACCTGTTTCCAAAGCCACCTTTTCTCTGACATGTCTAGAGAACCAAAGCAGCCCGCCTAGGCTCTCCGGAGTTGCTTCTATCCCAAGCCCTACCTTCGTTTCACTGTCCACAGATTTAATAAAGTACTCTCAAAATCACCTGGACCTCATGTTATGAAATCTTCCCTGCAGGAAGTCAAGAATCCACACACTACAGGCCGCTGGAGGCAACTGCTCCCAACTGCCCCTTTCCAGTGACATCAGCATTCTTTTCCCTTCTCTCCTCCCCTTACACACCTCTACAAGCACGCCGTAAATCGCTGCATACACATCTGCCCCCATCCTGTCCTTCCGTATATAGGCGCATCTCCAAAATGCACATTTATACATCCCTCCACACGGGCATCCAGGGGAGCCCCTTCCTGCCCCCTCGCCCCTCTCCCTTCTCCAGGGCTGGCTTCTGGACCCCGTGGTCCCCGCCCTCCTCTGCCCTCCAACTTCGCGGGTAGGCGCGCTGAGTTCACCCTGCCCAAGCCTGCTGCAGCCTTGCAAGCCTGTCTGACTTAGCAGCCAGTTCTCTCCTCACATCCCAGAATACACCGGGCAGGATCGACAAGGAAGCCAGACGCTCAGCCTAAGGGAACTCCCTCGACTTTCTTTCCCTCCAAATGGGGAGGGCGCGGGACGCGTTGCTCATCCTCGCTGGGCAAAGGGCTCACCAGGTTCCCAAAGCCAGTCTGCCCTTTTTCTGCTTCCTGACAGGGAAGGGGTCCAGAGAGAAAGCCTAGGTCTTTGGGGCGGTGAATGGGAAATGACTCAGAGAGGAGGCGGTTCAGAGGGAGGGTCCGGACTGGAAAGGGGAAAAGGCATTGGGAGGTGGGAGAGAAAGGGGAGGAAAAAAGAGGGGCGGAAAACCGAGGCAGGGTCGGTTTTGAGGGTGTTTAATGTAGTCCTGGAAATCCTGCCTGGTCAACCCTGAATTCAGGAACCACGGGGCTGGGTTATTTCCTTGGTTCTGGCTTTAAACTTGTTTACTCCATACCAAAGGCAGCCGTGGCCAAGACCCTTCGCTAGCATCTCAGCAGGTACCACAAAATCTGCTGGTCTGGGCCAGGGAACAGGAATTAATTCTTCATGGAGCCAATAATAATCTTTACCTCAAAGGGTTGTTCAGAGGATTAAATTAGTTAGTACATCTCAGGTGCTTAGAATGGTGCCAGATAAGGTATCAATCAGTGATAGCTCCTATTATTACAAAATTATTCATTTGTTGATGGTCTGTCTCTCCTTTAGACTATGAGTCTTATGAGGGCAGAGAGTATGTGTTGAGGGCAAAGTATGTCTTTCATTCATCACTGAACTCCAGCACCTGACACAAAGAGGCTATCAATAAATTACTTGTTGAAGAAATGGATAGATTAGTGATTGAATAGCAGACTAGTGGCTATGCCAAGAGCCTCTCCTCTGCTACGTAGGGGGTAAATTTGTGGATATTTGAGGAAGAAAGGCTATGAACGGGAAAGGTGGTACATAGAACCTCTGTTGTTTGCTATATGAAGTGACTTGCTCTACTCTTGGAAAATGGAATGTCTTTGGCAGTTTCCTAAATGGGTATATTGAAGACAGTTAGACAACTGATCTGAAATTTGAAACTGAAACATGGATAGCTAGAGAAGTATTTGAATCTTTTGTAGTTAGTGAGTAAAGCAAGATGGGGTACAGTGCTGAAGAAGAAAGTTGAAAAATAATGGTGGCAAATGTAAGTGTTTCAGTGTATAGAGGAATATAGTCACCAAAAAAGGGATTCTGATGGAGATCCTAAAGTAACAATAATGTTATCCACCTCTCTAGTCATAAAGTTTCTGATGATATGCCCTGATATCCCAACATCTTGGGGGTAGGTATGCAGATTAGGTTCCTGCCACTACATTCAATAAATTTGCATTTATGGAAATTCATATTGTTAGAGCTAGAAGGGACCTTAGAAATTACTCATAATTTCAATTCATAGTTGAAAAACTAAGAATCAAACTAACAAAGGAGTTGGGATTTGGGATTTTTCTGGCCTTTGTACTGAATCTTGCACAGCCTGAGTTAGTTGTGTGTCCCATTACTCCTTTAAGCCCTGTACCACCTTATCTAAACTCCAAAAAATGAAAGGACATGAATAGAAGATCAGCAGAGAGTATGGAGAGAGGAAGTTCCTCAATAGACCCTACTTGACTTCCTTTTACTAACCCCTAGGGAAGGTAGCTGGGCCTTCAACTAACTGCTATAGAAAGGTTTCCGCACGGTACCCTGGCCTTGCTCTAGCCACATAAACCCCAAAGGCAAAGACTTGAAGTGCAGTCAATCTGAACCTTAGCAAAACACTTGTGATCCTCCCGGAGTGCAAGAGGATGGGAGGCAGCAAGAAACTGCTTCAAGGCCATCTCTCATTTTCCTCCTTACCTGCTTCTGCCCTGGAAGACTGTCAATAAATGTTTTTTCATCTCCCCCCACATTCTGGAATCTGCTGAGATAAAAGTCTTTCTGACTCATCCCCTCAGAATAGAGCTACAGAATATGAATCCACTTAGCTCAGTCCAGAATTGGCTTTTTAGCAATAGAATACACCACAACTGCCATTGCAGTCCTCTGGCCCTTTTTGTTTAAGTGTCAATCTTTCTGGTGTTTGTTTGGGACAAGAATCACTAGGAGCAGGAATCATTGACTATTTTCTCTTTCAGTAGGTAAATAATAAACTGTTTGAAATTAAAAGTTATTTCTTGTATTTTTACCTGCTGAATTAATCAGGCCTTGGACTCAGCTTTCCTTGTGTACTTAACAGCTGCTTGCTGTGAATTTCACATTTATGGCCATCACAAAACACTCCCTCATCACTGAGGGCAATAGATATGTAGACAATTGTCTAGCCATTATGCTGTACACTGAAACTAATATAAATAAATTTTGAATATCAACTGTAATTGAAAAGTAACATAAATAAATTGTATCTTTAAAAAGAGATATGTAGATCATAATGGCTTTTTTTCCTGTCACTGTACATCAAAGAGAAAGTCAGTTCAAATTCTATTTTCTGGAACTTACACTCTGGCTGTACCTTATTTATAGCTAACTCATTAATTCTTTTAGATTTCTTTGAAGCAAATTGGCCTTAAAGAACAATAGTCTCTCACCAAGCGATGGTTGTGGGAATGCTGGACCAGGGATATGTGTCTGAGGGAGATAATAGGAGTGGTGGTGTGAAGTTTACCTAAGACAAACCTCACAATGTAAGAGGTGGCCCATTTGTCGTTCTGCTTATCAGGTTCTAATTGTATTCAACCAGCATTTACCAAGTATCTCCTATGTACAAGCTGGTGGAGTTTCCATTCTTACCCTTTTATTTCCAGTAAAGGCTTCCACTTTCAGCTACCACTAATAACTCAAGTTCATAGATCAAAAATCACTTGAGAAGAATGATTAAATTGGGTACCCCACTAGATTATAAATGTTAAGAATACTTTCATCTTAATATGACCCCACAGAAATGAGAGGAATACTAGGAACATAAAGAGTGATTAATAAATGCCTCTTAAATAACCAGGCCAGACCAGTCACAATTATAATGTGTATATTGTGCCCAGTAGTTATAGGAAGACCACCTTGATCCTTCACCCCTGGAAATTCCGTGGAGGAGAGCCATCCTCATTAGCTGTTATACTATATACACTTGCAATATCCATGTAACAACATATTTGGCCTCTGATACTCCTAACTTTTGTAACAGGCCACCTCTCCCCCAGCTACAGGTTCAGCTTCTCTGAGACATTAGGACCAACCCTATTCCTAAGTGGGGGAACACAAATGAACCATTGTGCTCTGGCCTGGCACATTAAATGAAGCCAGCCTTTCTACACATCACACCCCAAAAGTTATATAAAAATCTTAGCTGTGGATAATAGTCCCATATTTGGCTTTTGCCCACATTCCTCTAGTTAGTCCTCTAATCCCAATCTTCCAAATTCTAGACTCTTGCATTTTAATCTTCTTGCCTTTGGGCTATATTTCTTATAGGCCCTTGGTTTGACAACCTGTTTCAAGTCACTTCTCCAGCTGCCACCCTTGACTGGCCTGCTTCACTTTACATTACATGCCCCCTTTAATCTCAATGCAACCACAACTCTGATTAAAGTATGCCTAAACCCAACTCTGAGGCATAGCTTAATACTCCCAGACACCTACAGGACAGCAGTTGAAAGCAAGTCAGCTCACTTCTGGCCTTACCCTGACCTTAGTCAATACATTCCAGCACTGGGATTTTCTTTGCTCTTCCTTAATTCCCACCTTCTGTCCCAACCCCTGAAACTGTACCATGTTTCCTTGGGCCTTATACCTTAATTTCATTAGTCTTCTTGACTGTATACTGCTCCTGAAACCAAAGTCTTCATGATTGGATCTCAATTTCCATATGCCCTGCATCCTCACTGCCCAAATCTCCACTTATTTCCCCCAAATCATTTAGACAATTCCAGTAATTCATGGCTGTCTTTCTTTAATATCCCCCCAAATTAAACTCCAGTGAGAGATAATCAAGAACTCGTTAGTACATATATATTTATTTAATTCATAATATAGCAGTTTGGATGGGCTGGGATGTTTTAGAAGGACGAGGCTGTGTAATCCACAGATGCTCGAATTTCTGTCACTTTGAGAGACACTATTGGTCCAGACCTCCCAGTAAAAACAAGTTTGAGATAAAATTTAAAAATATTCCAACAATAGTCTAAGAAATATTTTAGCCAACAACCTGCAGCATATATCTGAAGCTGGCAGATTAGATCATAAAAAGCAATTTCACCTGACCTGATGTCAGTTAACCTAGCCAACATCTAATACACAGCCAAATATAACCCAATGATTCCAAGGCTGCAATTGACTTCAGGAATTGAAATAATTGTGGGAGTGGTTCCTATCTGTCAGCCTCACATTCTCCATTCTGTGGAGGAAAGAATATCAAGTATAGGGACTTATCAAAAAGTTCATCCATAGATTGCTCCATCCAGGTGGTCATATATAAATATGTAAACCATGGAAGCTTAGAAAATTCACTTAGTATATTTTAGCTGAAAGAATATGTAAGTAATTTTGTTGCAATCTGAATATCACTGCATCCAAACTTACACAATGGATTTACATGATAAAAACACATACAGATGCAGTTACTCTTAATTAAAAGTAGCCAGAATTCAAATGTGGCATTAAAATTTCTTTCATATACTCAAAACAGGTTTAACTTTATTTTTTATTATTGTTGTGCTTTCTTCAATAAGACAGTATAAAAGTGGAAATAAGCATAAATTGCAGACAGATAGAACAATTTAATAGCAGAGAGGATTGAAGGAGAATAAATTGAGCAGAGCAACAACAAAAACTTATGGAGCCACCTTCCTTGATGTTAAACACAGGTCCTATTCCCTTTGTTCAACTGGGTTCAGCTAAAGGTAGACAATGACTTCTCTTAAGGTCCCTAGCAATGCCAGTATCCTATGAAAGTCTTAAGTTTACTGAAGTAAGTATCTGGGACTAACCACACTCCCACTGAGTACTTTGTCACCATGTTGTTTCTTGGAAAGCAACTTTCATTTTATTATTTGACTCAGAAACTTCACTGCTTACCCCAAATCCAGTTTCATTTCCTATGTTGTTCAGTAGGCTTAGCTCTGAGTGATTTTTGGCTGTAAGCAAAACTTAAATCTACTTTCAAAGAACAAAGTTGAAAAAGACTGAAAAGTGATTGAAAAGAATGGTGCCACATACTCCAGACAAATCCTCAAGTCAATTTCCAAAGAGCTTTTGAGCATGTAAGTCCTGGGACATCTGCAAAATAATATCAGTATAGCCCAAATGGACACGTAACCAGCTTTCCTGCCCAGAAAACAACAAACACCAGTATGGATATCAGAGTACAAAAAGGAAACTTTGATCATTCATTCATTCATTCATTCGTACATTTTATTCAATAAACATTAGCCAGGCAACTACTCTGTTCCATACATTATGACAGATTATTAGAAATACAGCTACAGCCTGGCTGGTGTGGCTCAGTGTTTGAGTGTCAACCCATGCACCAAGAGGTCGCCAGTTTGATTCCCGGTCAGGGTGCATGCCCAGGTCGTGGGGCCAATCCCAAGTGGAGGCCATGCAGGAGGAGACCAATCGATGTTCTCTTTCATTGATGTTTCTCTCTCTCTCTCCCTCTCCCTTCCTCTCTTTCTCAACTCAACAAAGAATTTTTTTTTTTTAATACAACAAGCACAGCTGGTGTGGCTCAGTGGATTGAGCATCATCCCATGGACTGAGAGGTCTTTGTTCAATTCCTGGTCAGGGCACATGCCCAGGTTGCGGGCTCGATCCCTATAAGGGGGCATGCAGGAGGCAGCCAATTGATGTATCTCTGTCACATTGATGTTACTATATCTTTCTCTTTCTCCCTTCTTCTCTCTCTAAAAAAAATCAATAATAATATACTAAAAAAATACAACAAAAGACACAGTCCCTGCCCTTAAGGTATTCATAATCTAATACAGAAGATGATTATTATACATGAAACTTTTGTGTACATCAGAATTACCTGGAGAGCTTGTTAAAAACATAAAATTTGTTAAAACTGTAAAATTCAACCCATGTGTCCAGATGTTCTAATTAAGTAGATCAGGAGTGTGGTCTATGAATCAATGATTTTATCAAGCACAAAAAGTAATTCTAACAGATAGTCTAAAGACCACACTCTGAAAAACATTGCTATCCAGTGTGATTATTACCGAGGTGGATAGGGTGGGGATGCTCAGGGTGACATGGGAGCTCTGAAGAGGACAATATAACCCAGTCTATAGGATGAAATTTAATCTCATTAAGAGGGTTGAGGAGGGGAAAGGTAGTCCAGCCTAGGAAATTTAAACTTTGTCTCAGGGCACTAAAATCCAAAGGGCACAAAAATGAGCAGTGTGGGAGATCCAACCACACGTTAAAGAAAATTGGACTGAGGTGCAGGAGTGTTTTTGCACTTTTAGCATTCTCATTTTATTCCCTTAAGAACAATTCCTACTGTTTTCTTCCTGTGGGCATCAAAATTGTGATAATGTTTCTGTTCCAGGCTCAGAGAACAAGTTATATAAATAGTTAAGCTTGGCTAGGGTAACCAGTGTGAAGGGGAAAGCCACAAAGGATAAAGCTGGGAAAACACACAGGGGCCTGAAAAGCCAAACCCTAAGTAATTGGGACCTTCTACTGAATGCTATGGAGGGAAGGACAGCGAAAAGTTTTATTAAGGGGGAAAATAATTTGTTTGGTTTGAGAATTGGGGGATAGGCCATAAAGGAGAGACCCACATAACTTAGAAATAGAAGACATACATTTTAAAGCACAGCTATAATCTATTGGGACAGGGGCTGGGCAAGGCACTGGAGAGAAGCTTAATATTTATTATACACTTAACTAAATGCCAGGGGCTGTGCTAAGCAGTTTACATGTGCTATATTTTTTTCCCTTTACCTGAGGATATATTTATTGATTTTAGAGAGAGAGGAAGGGAGATACACACACACACACACACACACAGAGAGAGAGAGAGAGAGAGGAGAGAGAGAGAGAGAGAGAGAGAGAGAGAGAGAAAGGTCGAAATGAGAGAGAAACATGGATCAGTTGCCTCCCGTATGTCCACTGACCGGAACCCACCACCTTTTGGTATACAGGATGACACTCTGAGCCACCAACTGAACTACCTAGCCAGGGCAACATGTGCTATCTTTTTAAATCTTTGTAACAGCCTTGTTAGGTAGGTATTTTACAAAAGAGGAAACAGAATCTCAGAGAAATTAAGTTACTTGCCCTTGGTCATACCTCTTGTAAATGGCAGAGGAGCTAGGATTGTTTTAGTCCAAACACTATAAGCCTCCATTATAGCAAGCTATTTCCCAGCACTACAGAATCTTACTGAGGTTGCTCATTTCCTGATTTGCAGTAAGTACATGTGTTTTTTTCAACCAAAAATTTCACTTTGCTACAAGATATACAAGTTTGAGCCTACCATCTGTATCTGCCTTCATCTTGCTTTCCACTTTAGGTAAACAAACAATACAAAAGTGTCATTTAGGGGATTTATATAGATACTTTGTCTCTCCTACAAAATAGTAAGCCATTTGACAGCAGGAACAGGGTTTTAACAGTATTTCAGCAGCAGTGTTTGTTGAATGAATTAATGAATGAACATCCACCCAAGTGGTAGAAAAAGAGATAACTTTTGGCATTGTTTCAAGGCTCCAAATTGGGGGTTTGTTACAGCTACCACTTTGTACAACAGTAATGTTTTCACAACAACAAAAAAGTAGAATTCTTGAAGCAGACTCAGCTCCTGGAAAGGAAATAGCTCTGGTTCTGACATCCCAGATCCCTGCAGTGGAATTGACAAAAGCACAGACTAAAGCTTAATTTCCTACAAGGATAGTGATGAGGACTGGAATGAGTTTATAACTGCACTTGCAATGAAGGGTTGGCTAAGCATTTAAGGAGTGTAAACAAGATTGCAAAAGGAATGATTATTAAAACCGTTTAAGAAAAACTGTTCTCAAGCATTCTTAAGAAAATTCAAGTACACCAATATGCAAATTGATGTATTTATAACACTCCATTCTGATTAAGTAAACAAAGCAGGTTCTTAAAGAACCTCCGTTACTTTTTTTTTTGTTGTTGCATAATTTTAATGAATGACTGTATGTACTTGAGAATAAAATAAACTATTTCTTTAAAATATTCTGTGACAGAATTTTTAACAATTCAGAGGAACCTCCTCTATTAGGTAGCATCAATGTAACTGTGCTACATGTAACATTTCTACCTGGATCAGATCAATTTCCTATCTGACAATAGTATCTCTTGTGCGGTATTGTCCCTCAATCTCTCCTAATCCAACCTGGAACTCTTCCTACCATCTATGTCATTATTGCATGTGAATGTGTGTGTGACAGGAGGGAATAAAAAAAGGGATTAATGAAAGGAAGGAGTAATGTTAACTAATTTTGATGTTCCCTATTGAAGAAAAAAATGAATTGAATAATTTATTTCCCTTTCCAATATATTTTTCACCCAAATGAAAAAATTTAAAAGTTGATTATGTATATAAAATTTATAAAATGAATAAATAATATATACTATTTATTCATTTTATAATAATTACATATACATGTTTTCTTCATAATAAACTCTTGATTGTAGATTTTTATTATAAGCTACATAAAATATGCAATCATTTAACACTTCAAAATTTTACTGGGCCAAATTGGCCAGTATTAGAAAACCTGACACCACCCCCCTTTCTGGCTGACTAGCCCCTTGTTCAGAGCATCATTCTACACTTTTTACCTAGAATTACCCTAATTCCTTTCAATATTACTATACTTCTAAATCACTGGGAATATTTAATTCTCCAATGACAAGAGAGGCATTGTCTAAATTTCTTTTCCAATGGCTTGAACCCAGACTACTCAGATAATTTTTTCAGAGAAACTCAAAACATTAATTCAAATATGAGATTTAATGCACAAAAATTAAATCTATAATATCTAGTTACTGTGGATGCTTTAAATGAACTTTATTTTGTATCTTGTATATTGGACACTAACTGAAGTTTAGGAGGGGAAGAACTGCTGAAATGGAGAGCCAGTGCATTATATGCTCTCTTGAAACTTAATGGCAAGCTTTCATCCCAGAAACATAAGGGGATTCTTGAGGCCTGCAGTTGCATTCCTGCCGCTCAGGATAATCAATAAAATCTGGGGCAGGCAAGCCAGACAGGATCATTAGGGATTTGTTCCAGATTGTGAATGTTGGACAAACTGGAAGAATGAAGGTCACATCAAAAGTGTGGAGATGGAGAGAGTTAGCTGGATCATAAAACGATAGCATGTTGTTGTCATAATCCAGAAGGACACCCAGACGCTTCAACTGTGGGGGCACATCCACCAGCATTTCCTTGTTGTTATGTCTCACTACGAAGTTACTATTGCATCGAGAGAAAACCCAGGAGGAGGCATTTTTGCCAATCCATTCATTCTTGGGAGCTGATTTGTAGGCAATGCCAATTGCATACCTGTGAAACAGTGAAAAGGAGAGAGAAATAAACATTTATTAATTATATGAGTTGTGTTAGATACCATATGAGATATATAAGAAATATAACACATGTTTCTTCTTTAGTTTATATTTAAATCCATAATGTTGATACCACTAGAGGTTTAAAAAGTTAGCAATTAGAGTGTTGTAGTAATTTCAAACTCCTAGCTCAGTATATTTTCCATGAATTTATTTTAAAAACTGGCATGTTTTTCTAGGAGTGGTTTTCATCACATGCCTTTTAACCTTGACTCACTAGTATTATGTTTGTGTTATAGAACTAGATCTCGCAGGAACCTAACAACAGGGGAGAGAAGAGGAAAGAAAAGTGAAATCCACTCACCATGTTGAGGAACCCATGACCACCTCCCAGTAGTGGCAACCACTGTCAATGAATATATTTCCTGCTGCCCCATAGCACCCTGTGCCACTAAACCTCTCTGGGGTATGGCTCTTTTTCAGAGAGCTTTCATCCTTCTCCATCTGCAATCCATCATTGGAGATCTTCAACTTCTTGTGAGTCATCTTGGGGTCCAGTTTAAAGGGTTGACCTGAAAAAAAACATAGAAACAAGAAAATGTATGAGGAAATATTTAAGAGTTCTTTGTCTTCCAGGATCACCACTACCACAGGATCCTCTATATGATGGTCATTTTTGGATGAGTGAAAGTTGCCTGCTGTTTGATTATATTAAGGAAGCAGGCCAGAAGCCACCATTTTCAATAAAATAAGAATATGCTGCCCTCGCCAGTGTAGTTCAGTTGGTCAGAGTGTCATCCCATACACTGAAAGGTGGTGGGTTCGATTACTGGTCAGGGCACATACCCAGGTTGTGGCTTTGATTCCTAGTCAGGGCATGTTCAGGAGGCAACTTATTGATGTTTCTCTCTCACACATTGGTGTTTCTCTCCTCTTTCTCTCTCTAAGTTAGTAAAGAAACATATCCTCTAGTGAGAATCTAAAAAAGAAGGATATGCTGCCCCCCTTCATATGTTATCAAGTTAAAAGGGAACTCTTAGGGTCTCAAATATGTTTTATATGTTGCTTCTCTTTCAGTGGGTGGTTTGGTATTTGAATGGATTTTAGGGGAAGGAGTGTTTGAGGTAAAAAAAAGAGTGAGGGAATTGATGAAAAAATTTCTGCTTGTTGGTAAAACAAAATTGAAAATAATTCAGCAACAGGACAATATTTTTGCCCTCATAGAACTGAGATGTAAATAATATAATTAGGTAACTTCATTAGAGTGACTATTGCATCATCAATGGTAAGGGGAAATATCTGTTGTGTAGGATCATTCACAACAGAGAATCCCTTTAGTCATGATAAAAGCAAGTACTAGGAACACAAGTTGCTGTGTATGGCAAGAGCCATATATAAAATTTGTGGCAGATACTGTTGGTGAACACAACATCAATTTCCTACTTTTTCTCTTTTACCCACTTTCACTATAGAGACCAGATATGCTAAATACTCTAGTGCCTAGCCTCCATTGCTGCTAGGGGTGGCTAATAAGATGGAAGTAGAAGTCAGAGTGTGAGAACATTCCGGGAAAGTGCATGTTTTCATGATAAAAAGGATAGCCATTGTGTATACCAGCCTTTCCCCCTTCTTTCTAGCTTGAAAGAAAATATGACATCTAGAGTTTGCAATGGCTATGTTGTGACTATGTGGCAAAAAGCCAATACAGAAAGGGAGAAGGAGCCTGGGTCTTTTATGACATCACAGAACTGCTACAACAGCCCTGAACTGCCTTCCTTTAAACTTCTTGCTATGTTAGAAAAAGAAGAAAAAAAATTATTTAAGCTACTAATAAGTAACTATTTGTTAAGCTAAGTTAGTTGAATTTTCTGTCATTTCCATTCAAAAGCACTCCTAACAGGTATGGCATCTCTGCAGTATGATTTTAGCAGATTATCACAAATATAGTCATGCTCCACAAAACAACGTTTCACTCAATGATGGAGCACATATAGGATAGTGATATACCACACAGCCTAGGTGTGCAGTAGGCTATATCATCTGGGTTTGTGTAAGTACACTCAATGATGTCTGCACACAACTAAATTTCCTAATGGTTTATTTCTCAGAATGTTTCCCCATTGTTAAGCACTGAATGTTTATAGTAGTCTTTTACTCAGCTGTTCCCCAAGCATGAGGATGGGCTGCAGAGAAAAATTCTTCACTAATATTCCCCCAAGACACCAGCTACTTTATGTATATCTCTTTCCACATATCTTCCAGAGCCTTGAACAAACCCCTTGACAAAAGCACAAACTATAACAGCAAAGCTCCTCCATCCAGGGCCTCTGATATCTGCTGAGGCTATGTACTTCCTGGCACAGAGGGGAAAACTGATGTCTTCTTTCAGAATCACCATAACATACTGTTTGTTTTTAGTCGGGTAGGTTCACTGTTCCGGCTGCCTGCTTGGTTTATAGCTTTAACAATGAAGATGTAGCGTGTCCCACTCTGGAGTCCGTGCACTGTGTAATGGTTCTGCTTAATGTTGGGCACAATCATCCAGCTATCCACCGAATTATACAGGCCTGTAACATGGGGAAATACAAGGACATTAACCAGCAGGTAAAAGAAATAGGATGAGAAGCACACTGAAAATTCATCATAAGAACCCCAAAAGTGAATTTTATTTTGTTTTCTTGTGAGTCCTGGAAGACATAGTGAGATGAACCTCCTCGCTTCTTTCCTGCCATGGAGGTAGGCTCATACCTGGTTCCTTGCTTCTGGTAATTGAATGTAACCACTAGCAAAAGTTAGGTTACTTCACTTATCTTCCAAATAATATAGGAAAAACTACTCTACAAAATCACAGAATTATCTCTTTTATGGAGTCTCTATATCTTTACTCCAAAGATTCAATTCTCTGAGAGCTGAATCTGGCCTTGTATGAATAGAGCAGTCCTGTGCCGAGCACAAGAACATTGAATCTCAAAGCTGAAAGGACACCTACACATCGTATTTCCCTCATTTCACAAATGGAAAACTGAGATGGAGAGAAGAAAAGTGACTTGCCCAAGGCCACAGATAGCTGGTGATGGTGCTGAGAGTAGAAGAACCCTGGTCTCTTTAATCCTAGTCCAGTGTTTTCTCCACTATATCACAAGTCACAGGGTGAATAACAATGTTTTGCTATCTCTGTAAGGTAGCTATTCTTTTAGGGCTTATGACTCAAATCTCTTACCCCATTCTCACTCTTATTTCCAAGACTAGTCTGGCTCCAAGGTATCACAGGGAAGCCAAGGAGGTGACATAATAACAAAAGCACTTGACACTACACTTTTATCCCTTCCTGGTTCTGATTCCAATACTCATTTGAGGTTGGGTGGCCCAGAAACACACTGCTGTCTGGAACCTTCTTTCTTCCCAAGTAGGGAAAAGGTTCAGAGATCTAAGTTTCTGCTTTTTGAAACACCATAAACCATAAACATTGACTTAAACAGAGAAAAATATACACAATTAAAAACATGTATGTGGCTAACTTTTTTTTTTTGCATTTATATTCAGATAGAGCAGGAGGGAGTGAGGGAGGAAGAGAGAGAAAGAAACATCGATGTGAGAGAGACACACCGAGTGGTTGCCACCCACACAACCCCAACCACAGCCAGGGACAAACTGAAACTGAGGTACGTGCCCTTAGCGGGAACTGAACCTGGGACTCTCTGGTCCACAGGTCGATGCTCTAACCGCTGAGCCAAACTGGCCAGGGCTTGGCTAACTTTTAATAAAAGAGGGATCAACATTCTAGTCTATGAATTACCTATGTTTATCTCTTCTGTTATCTTTTTTTCAGTCATTTTACTGATTTTAAACACAATTATACCAAAGGGTGGAAAGGAAATGGCAAGAAAAATGAGTGGTGAATTTAGTCACTTCTGTGCAGATGTATGTAGTAAAGGGTTCAAGTGAGATTGAAAATAAAAAAAAAATGAGTTTTTTAAAAGTGATCTAATCAGGAGGGTTTTATAATTAATTATGGGGATGGGTAGAAAAAGTTTAAATTAAAACTAGAAAAAAAAGCACAATGGAGGGCAAAAAATATGCTATAGAAAGAAGTGTAATTTGTGGAAATGATCAGTGGTTCTTAGGAAAAGATAATAAAGGATAAGAGTCAGGGATGATGTTTGAGGTTTTGACTGTCTACATACCAATGAATAGTATCAGTCATGAACTGCACATGTAATTTAAATACAAAGAGGGAAATATATGATCGTCCAGACATACTTCTAACAATGCAAAACAAAAAATAAAACAATCTTCACAATGAAGTATAAAACCGTAAAAATGTATGAGAAAGATCTCTATGAACTGATATGGAGTGATTTCCAGGCTATATTATTAACTGAATAAAGCAAATTATGTAAGAGAATATTTATAATATGCTACCTTTTTGCAAGAAAGAAATGCAAATAAGAAAATATACATACATTTGCCTAGAGTTATAGAACAACAATAACATCAGGAAGGAAAAACCAGAAAATAATGAAGTTGGTTACCTGTAAGGGATGGGGGTAGGCTAACAGAATTAAAAGGATATGAGAGAGAATGACAAATCTCTGAGTATACCTTTTTTGTACTGTTTTCCCTTTTGAAAAAACTGTTGTTGTTTTATAAATTCACTAATTAAAATGAAATCAATCAGATTGGAAAGAGTGAGGACTAAAACTGAAGGCAAACTAAAACAAATGAACCCAACTGCATTTCAAATGAAAAACAAAAACAAAAAAAAACCCACATCAACGGGATAGGGACAGGAGAATTGCAAACAAGTCTTAAACTATTGTTTGGCTTGTTTTGTAGCAAATTCTATAACTCTTGTAGTTATAGTATAGGAGTGAGCACATGAGCGCATATATTAATGTTGTTAAGAGCCAGGGTTCTCATTGTGGACGTAGAAAAATACAAATATGAAATGGGGGAAGGCTAAAATGAAACTGTGGGGATGGACTGGAATTGGAAGTATTAGTAGAAGCTCATGCTATTAAAAAAAAAAAAAAATATATATATATATATATATGTACTCATACTATTTAAAATATATATGTATGTGTATGTGCATACATATGTGCACATATGTTAAGTATATGTGTATATATACTTTATGTGTGTTCACATGTATACGTACATGGGTAGATGTGTGTATTTCTAGTCTCCAGGTCTTAGTCTCTAATACCATTCTCCCCCTAAAGAAAGGTGGTTTAAAAATAGAGAAAATGTTGAAAAACTTCATGGGAAAGTAGCTCTCAGAAGTGAGGTTCAATCAACAGTGGCAGGCAGACTGGCATGTAGGACTGGAACCTTGAATCTTTGTTGAATACTTATTCCCAGTAAAATAGTTTCAGTTTATTTGATCACTGTATTTTTTTTTTGCTTCAGGAGCTGCCCTTGTCCCAGTCCTATTCTACTTTTCTATTAATGATCAGATGAAGACATGGAAGGCAGGTTAGGAGGGAAAGTAAATGTACTAAAAAATGGAAACTGGATTCAAAAGGATATTGCAGGCTGGAATGAGGAATCAAAGCTAACCAGATAAAATGTAATAGGGATGAATTTAAGGTGTATTTCCATTCAGACAATCAATTGAACAGGAATAGCATTTGAAATTCCTAGGGATGTCAGCTGACCATATGCTCAGCTGACACAGTGATTAATATGGCTATTGGTTTAAAAAATAAAATAAAATAATATAAAACGGTTCTGAGCAGGGGGGCATCAGCTAATATACAAAAGAAACAATCCAGCTATCACCTGCACTGATCAGACTACTTTTGGAGTGTATTCACTTTTTTTTTTTTTTTGACAGAACATTTTATAAAGCATTTTGACAAACAACACTGTGTCCATAAAAAGAATACCAGGATGGTAAAGGGTCTGAAACATGAGAAGCAATTCAAAGAACTGATCATGTTTAGCCTTGAAAAGAGAAAATTTATAAGGGACATGAGAATTACCTAAAATTATCTGAAGAACTGTCATGTGGAATATTGATTATGTTTGTTATCGAGGCATAAAATGGCAGGCCTAGAACTAATTGGTAGCTGTAGTTTAATATAAGGAACATTAAGCTTGAAGTCTGATAAGCTTGGGTTTAAAACTTGACTCCATCAGTTTATAGCTTTGTGACATTGGGCAACTCATTTTGAGCCTCAGTTTCTTCATCTATAAAATAGAATTAATATGATCTATTTCATAAGGTTAGGTAAGAACTCATGACCACTAAATGAAATAATGTATGTGGGAGTATTTGTAAATGGCAAAATATAATACATGTGTAAATTATTGTTATTATTATTTACTAGGAAAAAGAGTTAGACCTTTTATAAAGAAACACTGATGAGTATTTACAGTTGCACAACAATTAAATGAGCTATTTTGTTAGAAATGAGATATCCATCACTGGAAATGTTCAATCAGAGACAAGATAATCATCTACTAGGTGTCTGGTAGAACGGAAGATTAGACTAGGTGACTTCTAAGGTTGTGCCTTCGAATTCTAACATGCTGTGATCCTATTGCTGTTAAGAATTATCCTTTAAGCTTTTATTTACAAAGGACTATATATCTTTGAAAATAAAGATGATAGCTTATAGATCTTTGCCACTTTTTGGATTTATTCTCAACTGTTCTCCTCCTATCTGGAAGAAGAAGTGCAGTGACAAGCTCTAAGACCTTCCAGAGCAAGAGAGACAAGTGAAGAAAAGCATGTTGGGAAGGCCTTAGAGTTTGTGACTTCACAAACTGAAGAAACACCCAGGAACACCCAAGATCACAGCTACCTGGGCCAAGTGGCATAGGTTGAAGCTGCACGAGGCAAGTGTTTTCGAGAGATTAACCCCAAATATCTTTTCATGTCTCCACCCCACTATATGGCCCAGAATTGTCACAATTCAGAAAAAGGAAGCCTATCAGGAGTGTTTCACTGAAAAAATGCCTCTCATTTAAGCCTATGTAGTTAGAAACCGAAGCACAAACATACAGGTAAAATAAAATACTAATTTTCAGCTATGCAGATGCAACCTTAAGATTGGAATCAGTTCCAGTGTTGAATCTAGTTTTAATTCTGCTTTCATTTCCATTTTCCCCCAGTGCATTGAGGGGAACTTGCATCTCATCGAACTCTTTTATCTGGCAATCAATGAGTTAAGTTCTTGCTGTGCCCTGTCTTGCTCCAATTAATCGGATGGTGAAACCATAACAAGAAAGCTAAACAACTTCTTTTTGAACATCTTTCATTTTGTGGCTCACAGATAAGTTTTTATATTTGGTGTAACTCTTGGAGGAAAGGGAGAAGGGGTAAAGGGAAGAGTGACAAAGGCAGAAAGCTTGTCACTATATTCACTGATACAAATGGGTATGGTAAAGGAAGGAGTAATCTTTGAACATAATGTATTTTACCATGATAATGAAGTGGAAGAAAACATACAATCAGCAATGATGGTAGTTTAGCTACCCAGGAATGAATTATGAGCTTTGTTCTGATTTGGGAGAGCAGAGTAACATGGATTAACTGAAGAAAGGCTAAGGATTATATAAACAAATGGGAGTGGCCCAAGTATCTGTCCAGCAAGGAAATACACAACTTGCTTATGGGCAATGCTTCAGTAAACCCTTTGCAATGCCCTGGGGGAGCTTACACTGTCTACAAAACACTGTTCTAAACAACCTAACACGTCTTACAAACACTTGCCTCGTGGCGCCCCGGCCAATCTTGAGCAGCTTACTGCTTCCTTACATTTCCTTATCTCTGGCCACAGGCCCCAACTACACCATGACTTACTGATGAAGTTAGCCTGGCCAGTGAATATGGTGTACTGAAGCTCATAGGAGCTGATGCTGAACTCATCATCTGAGATCCAGTGGACTGTAATGGTGTCATGGGAGGCAGTACAGAGTTCCTCTCGAATAGATGGTGGATTTGGGGCTGTAGAAAAAGGTGGAAAAGAAGGTAAGGAAAGCACACTTTCTGTTCTGGAATTTCACAATCATTACTCTTTCTGCCCAACCCAACATATTATTGTGAGATTTTAATAAGAAGCTTTACATTTCACATACCATAGAACCTGAAGCAAAGGGCTGAGACCTCAAGTTCCCCCAACTCACTTTTGCTTCAATGATAAAGATAATTAAGGCAAATATATAAGCCTAAGTTATTGAGATGAATGACCAATTGTCTACTCTGTCTGTAAACACATGTAAATATTAGACCAAAGTGGTCACACAGTTTTCTTATTACATGACCTTTAACCTATTACTTTTATTTTAAAATAAGTTTTACTATGTACGTTTAGCAGTATTCCAAAGTACGAAATAGTATGTGTTCCCTCATCTGTATAAGAAGGATGATAATCACATCATAGATTTTTTGCAAGGGCTTATGACATAAAATTAATAAATAGTATCTGGCATAAAATAGATATTCAATAAATGACCGTTACTTTAATATATTAACAAAAATAACTACAAATACAAAGTTATTATGTGTGTATATTTTTCTCATGATATGATTATTTAAATAATATTGAATATAGCCAGCATTTTTATAAGGCTGGCTGCATTCCCTCATTTATGAAAATTGTCTGTAAGCCAGATATTTCTTACATTTTTCTGCCTAATCTACAAATTCTTAAGTTTCCTTAAAACCATTTGAGTGATATCTGTATCCATGTGGGACATTCTCTAATATTCCATAATTGCTACCTGAGTTGTACCACATAACAAGTAACAATATATTACTAATAGGCTCAAAAGCAGACATCCATCAGCATCTTCCTTGTTTTTTTTACCTTTAAGTATGGATAGTATACCTATTCTGCCCCAGAAATACTTGACAAATAACCATTCTTTTCTGTTCCATGAAGTAAAATGTGTTCTATCTAAAAAGACATATGTATAATTTTATAGGTTATAAAAGCATTTTCATTATATTGTCCTTTTCAGATTTTAAAATTTAAACACACCAACAGAAATAATGTAAATGGGAAAGGAAGTACAGTATTTTCACACCTGTTAAATAATCTAGCCCCTCAAGCAATTTCTTTTCTCTGGAAAAATCTAAAGCAAAGTTTTCAAAGGCATCATTAAAATTGATGTCTGGAATCAGAACTTGAGAAGATGCAGTTGCCATAGCGACCCTGCAAAAGAAAAAAGTACATCAATATAGCTCAAAATCAGTTTGCAATCCTTATTCAGTGTTTGATTTCTTGTTTAACAAGGTGGAAATAAATGATTTGTAAGGTTTGATTCTTTTTTTTAAAACATTTTTATATGTTTTTATTGATTTTTTAGAGAGAGGAATGGAGAGAGAGATAGAAACATAGATGCACATCAATTGGCTGCCTCCTGCACACCCCCTATTGGGGATCAAGCCCACAACCCAGGCATATGCTCTGACCGGGAATCAAACCGAAACCTCTCAGTCCATGGGACAATGCTCAATCCACTGAGCCACACTGACTGGGCTACAGTTTGATTCTTTAAGTAAAAAATATAACTATGCTTTGCCAATGGAAACCATTTAAATGTTAATCATCGGGAACCAATTAAGGGTTATATCATATTTATTCACATATGTTCACCTCTCAAACACATTCCCCATTCTGTCTTATTTTGAGAAGTAAATACAGGATTTTTGCCCCCTCTGCATCAATTTCCATCTGGTAGATGGCATCAAAACTATACCTCTGAAGGCTTGGTAAGAGCAGTTTGAGAGATATTTTTTCTCTCCATGCATTTTTTATGCTAATCAAGAAGCCAATACACTAGAGCTGACTTAAAGCCTTCCCCTAAATACTATACTTTATTTGATCTTTAATAACATTTACATTTAATTGTATTATCCTCTAATTGCATAATATTATACTAGATTCATCTCCTCAAATAATTCTAACCATCTCAGGAGCAGAGTTCATATTTTGTACCTTATATTTTCCATGGTCCCTAACAGTGTTGGACACAGGGTGAATAAATAATTGCTGAATGAATAACTGAATGACTAACAACAACACAACTGCTAAAATTTATTGAGCATTTTTACATACATACATACATACACACACACTTTACATACATATATATACATACATACTTTACATACATTATCTAATTTATTCCTTACCATAACCCTGGGTAGTAAATGTTATTTCCATTTTGTAAATGAGAAAGTTGACATATAGAAAGATTAAATAACTTTCCCGAGGTTACACAACCAGTAAGGATCAAAGAAAAAAAGAAATATAAAATATAACTAAACCTACATTCATTGGCTTCTCAGCTATATACCCTTAAATCATTAAAGACAGTTCCTTTTTTTTTAATCTTCACCCGAGGACATTTTTCCATATTTTGCTCAGATAGAGTGGAAGAGAGAGAGAGAGAGACAAACATCGACGTGAAAGGGACACATCGAGTGGTTGCCACCCGCACAACACAACCTGGGACAGGGACAAACTGCAACCGAGGTACATGCCCTTACTGGGAATGGAACCCGGGTCTCTCTGGACCACAGACTGGTGCTCTAACCGCTGAGCCAAACTGGCCAGGGCTAAGACAGTTCCTTTAAAAAAATGTAGGCATGGATTCCAAGATGGCTGCAGAGTATGTGGAAGCTATACTCACATGCTCCTGGTGTCAAACGAGATTTATAGCTAAACTATAAAGCAATCAACCTGAATAACCAACTGAAGCCTAGCTAAACTGAAATAGTATAATCAAGAATTTACAGAAGAAGCCACAAAAAGACTGGTAAAAAGGGTAGAGAATCAGAAAAGACTGAGAAGCTAGAGGGATATCTTGGCTGCAAAACCCTCTCCTCAGGAGCATAGGGTATCAGTGCTATGCCGGGACCCTCAACCCAGAGCAACAGAGATGAGAAGAGGATCCTGCATAGCATCTGGTGGAGAAAATCACTGCAGATTCAATCCATCTTGGAAAGAAGGGAGTCTACTAGAGACTCAGATGCCACCTTCCCAGGTTCGAGCACACTTGTTGTTTACAGCACCATATTGGGGAGTGCACTGCCTGGTCCTTCAACTACTGGTGACACCATTTAGCCATGCTCAGGTCCTGCAGAATGGTCTGCAGACAGCACTCAGCAGGGAACTGCAGGGTGCTCTTTTTCTGGAGAAACTCTTGGTGGAGACAGTGATTGAACTGTTTAGCTTTAGAAAGTGGACATTTCTTTCTCATCTCTAGTACACAGCTGGCACCCCCTCCACACATACCAGTTGAATCACTGGGCCTTCCCTACGACTCTGTGGCCCTACCCTGCAGAGTTCAGTTTCATATGGGAATCAAGGTGCCACACAGAGCTGGGACTTTAAGAGTGCATTTTCTGGGGAGGGTTTTGTCTGGGAATCAGATGGACAGATACTGCGTTGTGTAGCTATTTCGGGGTAGGGGGCCACACTTAGCCCCTGAAAGCTTAGCCTGTACTATTTCCCAACGGGAAATTCATTTGACCTGCTTTTCTGGTAGACAGGTTTCCTACCTTGCTTAGCTCAGTCACATGGGTAGACTAAAGGCTACTCAGAGCTGAGATCTTTGGTGCACATCTAATTTGAAGGTTCTTGCCGGGAAGGGGGAGATGTGCCTGTCCCCATCCTATAGGCTTGCTGGCACCACCACCAACAGAAGACAGTTTAGATCTGCCCTCCCAAGTTCTGGTGGCCCCACCCTACTGAGCTCAGTTTTTTGAGGTACGAAAGGGCGTGTTGCTCAGAGCTGGGACATTTGGAGTGTGTCTCCATTAGACGTTATTGTCTTGGACCAGGACAAAGTACTTGGCCCATCCCTGTTGGAATGGCTCCCACCAACCCCAAAGGGAGACTCTTTAGATCTCTCCTCCTGTGCCCCGGTGGCTCCACCCTGCTAAGCTTGCTCCTGTAGAGGAGATGGTTGGCTCTAATGGACCTGAAACTGTGATGTGCTCCTCCTGAGGGAGATAGAGTTGGAGACTCTGGCAGAGATTGAGTGGTATGGCTCTGAACTAGGGGTCACTTTCCCATCATTGATTCCGTGACCATGGAGCCCCTGCATAAGGAACTCACTAGCCCCATCCTCCTGACCCCAGTAGCCTCAGCTACTGAACTTGTGACCTTTGGAAGGGTCTTTGGGTATAGCCAGCCTGGGCCTACTCTACAATCTTTTATAGGAAGGCTGTGGAGGAAAATTAGGCAAATTCAAGGGGAGGCAGAGTAGCTGACAGGTAGAGATAGATGTTATGGAGCCTTGGATCTTTTGTAGATCTTCCCCCAGCTCTAAGCTGGAGGAAGCTGACCATTGTACACAGGTTGGCCCCTCCCATCCATACCTAGGCTGAGTAGACACAACCACAAACAGTGAAGAGCATGGTAGCTCCGGACAGGTAGCCCAAACTGGTTACACACAATGTCTGACATTGACCCCTACCTGAACCCTTCCCAAGTGGATCTAGAACCAGCACAACCAGTGGTGGACTTCAGACCATACCAGAGCTCAAATCAACTAGCCACACAAGTGGCATACCAAAAAGCAAATTCTGGCAGGCACCAGACCCTGCTGAGAACAATTATACCTTGAGGGGCAGGGGGCAGCCCCTACATAGTGACTCATACATGGTGATTGAGGTTTATCCTTATAGTCAGCCAGTCTGAAAGGTTAACTCCACCCACGAAAAGGCCAAAAGCATTCAAGGCTCAACTACAACAGGAGGGTGCACATAATACACAAGAAACATTCTTGGAGCACTGAGCTCAGATGATCTGTAAGATTGTGCCACTGAGCTCAACAAGATATGTACATCACAAAGCCATCATAAAAAGTTTGGGAATCACTCTGGAGGGTATGGCCCAGTGGTTGAGTGTCAACCCATGCACAAAGAAGTTGCCAGTTCAATTCCCGGTCAGGGTAAATGCCCAGGCTGTGGGCCTGATCCCCAGTTGGGGGCATGCAGGAGGCGACCAATCAATGTTCTCTCTCATTGATGTTTCTATCTCTCTCTCCCTCTCCCTTCCTCTCTCTAATATCAATAAAAAAATTGTTTTTTAAAAAAGTTTGGGAATCATAGCAGATCTGCATAATACAAAGAGACAAAAAATATGCCTCCAATAAAAGAACAAGTAAAAAACCTAGAAAATAATTAAATTAAATGGAAGCAACCAAGGTACCAAATGCAGAGTTTAAAACAATGGTTATAAGAATGTTCAAGGACATTAGGGGAAGAATGGATGATCTCAGTGAGAAATTAAACAAAGAGATATTAAGAATTAAAAAGGATACAGAAATCATATAAAAGAAACAGTCAGAAATGAAGAATACAGTGCCTGAAATAAAGAATACATGAGAAGGAATCAAAAGCAGGTTAGATAAAGCAGAGGACAGAATCAGAAATTTAGAGGACATGATAACAGCAAGCAGAACATCTAAAAGAAAAGATCATTTTTAAAATGAGGAAAGTCTAAGGAACCTCTGGTACAACATCAAGAATTACAATAACTGCATGATAGGGGTACCTAAAGGAGAAGAGAGTGAGCAAGGGATCAGTAACATATTTGAAGAAATAACAACTAAGAATTTCCCTAACCTGGTGAAAAAAGTCACACCAGGAAGCTCAGAAAGACCAATAAAGACAAACCTAAAGAAGCCATACCAAGACACATCATAATTAAAATGTCAAAGGTTAAAGACGAAGAAAAAATTTTAAATGCAGTAAGAGAAACAGTTAACAAGGGATCTCCCACTAGGCTGTCAGCTGATTTCTCAACAGAAACACTTCAGGACAGAAGAGACTGGCATGAAGTGTTCAAAATGATGAAAAGCAAGTGCCTACAACCAAGTACCTATCAATAACAACCTTAAATGTAAATGGATTCAATGTTCCAATCAAAAGACATAGGGTAGCTGAATGGATTAAACAAATAACAAAACTATATGACCCATACATATGTTGTCTAGAAGAGACCCACTCAGAATGAAAGATACATACAGACCAAAAATGAAGGCATGCAAATGAAAATTTTTAAAAAGCTAGAGTAGCAATACTTATATCAGACAAAATGGACTTCAAAACAAAAGCCATAACAAAAGACAAAGAAGGTCACTAAATAACTAAATGGATCATTCCAACAAGAGGATATAATCCTTGTAAACATATATGCACCCAACATAGGATCACTTAAATATATGAAGAAAATGAACACTAAGGGAGATATCTACAGCAATACAGTCATAGTAGGGGATTTTAACACCCAACTAAAATCAGTGCATAGATCTTCCAGACAAATAATCAACAAAGCAACAGCGACCTAAAATGACATACTGGATCGGGTGAATTTAATTGATAAAGAAACAAAATACACATTCTTCTCAAGCGCACATGGAACATTCTCAAAGATAGACCACATGTTAGAATGCAGAATAAGTCTTAATAAATTCAAGAAGATTGAAATAATATTAATCATCTTCTCTGACCATAATGGTATGAAACTAAAAATCAATTACAATAAAAACTTAAAAACATTAAAACACATGGAGGTTTAATGACATATTATTAAACAATGAATTGATTAACAATAAGATCAAGGAAGAAATCAAAAGTTACCTGGAGAATAATAAAAATGAACACAGAGCAACCCAAAATCTATGGGACACAGTGAATGCAGTCCTGAGAGGGAAGTCCTTAGCATTACAGGCAAACCTCAAGAAGAAAGAAAAATCTCAAATAAAATATCTAACCCTACATTGAATAGAACTAAAAAAATAATAACACACAAAATCCAGGGTAATTAGAAGAAAGGAAATCATAAAGATTAAAGCAAAATAAATGACATAGAGACTAAATAAACAATACAAAAGATCAATGAAACCAAGAACTGGTTCTTTGAAAAGATAAACAAAAATTGATAAGCCTTTAACCAGACTCATAAAGAAAAGGGAGAGAACACAAATAAATAAAATCAGAAATTAAATAAGAGAAGTAAAAACTGATACCAAAGAAATACAAAAAAAATGTAAAAAAATATTACAAATAACTATGCCTTATTGGACAATCTGGATGAAATGGATGGATTATTAGAAATGTACAATCTTCAAAAACTGAATCAGAAAGGATCAGAGAATCTGGATAGACAGAATACAACTAGTGAAAATGAAGCAGTAATAAAAAACAAAAACAAAAACAAAAAACTTCCAGGGAACCAAAAGTCCTGGACTGGATGGCTTCACAGCATAATTCTACCACACATTCAAAGAAGAACTAACACCTATCCTTCTCAAATTATTCCAAAAAAATTCAAGAGGAAGGAAATCTTCTAAGCTCTTTTTACAAGGCCAGCATTATTGTAATTTGAAAACCAGATAAAGACACTACAGAGAAAAACAATTATTGGCCAAAGTGACTGATGAAAATAGATGCTAAAATCCTCAACAAATATTAGCAAACCAGATTTAGCAATACATTAAAAAGATCATACAACATGATCAAGTGTGATTTATTCCAAGGATGCAAGGTTGATGTGGTATTCACAAATCAATAAATGTGATACACTACATAAACAAAATGAAGGATAAAAATCACATCATCATATCAATGGATGCAGAAAAATCATTTGATAAAACCCAGCACCCATTTATGATTAAAACTCTCAGCAACGTGGAAATAGAAGGATCATACCTCAACATAAAAAAGACCATATATGACAAACACACAGCCACCATCATACTCAGTTTGCAAAAACTGCAAGTTTCCCCTAAGATCGGGATCAAGACAGGGATGTCCACTTTCACCACTCTTATTCAATATAGTACTAGCCACAGCACCTAGAGCAGAAGAATAAGTAAAAGGCATCCAAATTGGAAAGGAGAAAGTAAAATTGTCATTATTTGCAGATAACATGATATTGTATATCATTGTATATAGAAACCAATAAAGAGTCCACCAAAACTCTACTAGATATAATATATAAATTCAGCAAAGTAGCAGAATACCAAATTAATATTCACAAATCAGTGACATTTTTATACACTAAGAACAAACTATCAGAAAGGAAAACAAATAAAACAATCCTATTTACTACTGCAACCAAAATAATAATAATAATAATAATAATAATAATAAAATACCTAGAAATAATTTAACGACGGAGGTAAAGGACCTGTATTTGGAAAATTATAAGATAGTAAAGAAAGTAATTGAGAAAGATACAAATAAATGAAAGCATGTACCATGTTCATGGATAGGAAAAATTAGCATTATTAAAATGTCCATATTACCCAAAACAATTACAGATTCAACACAATTCCTACTAAAATACCAATGACACATCTCACACAACTAGAATAAATATTTCAAAAATTTATATGGAACCACAGAAGACCTCAAATAAACATAACAATCTTGAGAAAGAAGAACAGTTGAAAGCATCACACTAGCTTATATCAAACTATACTACAAGGTCATAGTAATCAAAACAGCACTGTATTGGCAAAAGGACAGGCATATAGGTTAATGGAACAGAATAGAGAGCCCAAAAATAAACCCACATCTTTATGATCAATTAATACTTGACAAAGGAGGCAAGAACATACAATGGGGTAAAGGTAGTCTCTTCAATAAATGGTGTTGGGGCCCTGGCTGGATTGGCTCAGCAGTAACAACATTGGCTCACAGATTGAAGGGTCGTGTGTTTGATTTCTGGTCAAGGGTTGCAGGTTCAATCACTAGCACAGGTTAGGGTCATGCAGGAGGCAACCAATTGATGTGTCTCTCTCACATCAATGTTTTTCTCTCTCTCTCCTCCTCCTCTCTTCCTCCTTTCCACTCAATCTAATAATCAATGGAAAAGTATCTCTGGTGTGCCCGGCTGGTATGGCTCAGTGGTTGAGTGTTGACCCATGCACCAAGAGGTCGCTGGTTCAATTCCCAGTCATGGCACATGACCAGGTTGTGGGCCAAATCCCCAGTGTGGGGCATGTAGGAGGTGGCCAATCAATGCTTTCTCTCGTCAGGGTTTCTATCTCTCCCTCCCTCTTCCTTTCTCTCTAAAATCAATAAAGAAAAAATATGTTTTAAAATAAAAAATAAATTCAATAAAGAAAAATATCCTTGGATGAAGATTAACAAAAATAAATAAATGGTGTTGGGAAAATTGAACAGATACAAGCAAAAAATGAAACTAGACCGTCTTCATACACCATACACAAGAATAAACTCAAAATGGATTAAAGATTTAAATATAAGTTGTGAAACCATAAAAATCCTAGAAGAAAAAATAGGCAGTAAAATTTCAGACATTTCTCGTAGCAATATGTTTGCCCATATATCTCTTTGGAGAAAGGAAACATTTAAAAAATTAACAAATGGGACCTCATCAAACTAAAAAGCTTTTGCACAGCAAAAGTAATCATCAACAAATGAACAGAGAACCCACTGAATGGGAGAACATAATTGCCAATGATACAGATGATAGGGAGTTAATTTCCAAAATATATAAAAAACATATACAACTCAACACCAAGACAAACAACAATTAAAAAATGGACAAAAGCCCTAAATAGACCCTTCTCCAAGAGTATGTACAGATGGTCAATAGACATATAAAAAGATGCTCAACATCACTAATTACCAGAGATATGCAAATTAAACCACAATGAGGTATCACCTCATGTCTGTCAGAATGGCTATTATCAATAAATCAACAAACAAGTGCTGGCCAGGATATGAAGAAAAGGGAATCCTCAAGTACTATTGATGTTGGAATGCAGATTGGTGCCACCATTGTAGAAAACAGTATGGAGTTTTCTCAAAAAATTAAAAATGGAACTACTTTTTGATCCAGCAATCTCATTTCCAAGAATATATCCGAAGATACCTGAAACACTAATTTGAAAGAATATATGCACCCCTATGTTTGCTGCAGCATTATTTATAATAGCCAAGATTTAGAAATGGCCCAAGTGTTCATCAGTAGATGAGTAGATTAAAAAAAAAGCTGTGGTACATTTACAGAATGAAATACTACTTGGTCATAACTAAGAAGGAAATCTTACCTTTTGTGACAGCATGAATGTACCTGGATATTATTAATCTAAATGAAATAAGTCAGTCAGAGAATGACAAATACCATATAATCTCACTTATATGTGGAATCTAATGAACAAAATAAACTAACAAGCAAATATTAACAGAGGCATGGTTATATAGTACAGACTGACAGCTGTCAGGGGGGAGTTGGGGAGCTAGATGAAAGAAAGTAAAGGGATTAAGAAAAATATAAAACACACAGACAACAGTATGGTGATGGCTGGAGGGAAAGAGAGTGGGGTTGGTGGAAGTGGACAAATGGGAAACTGAAAGGGACTTTGGGCAATGGGTGCATGATACAGAGTGCAGATGATGTTTTGTTGAGTTGAAGCCTATATGGTTTTGTGAACCAATATCACCCAATAAATGTACTTTAAAAAAATAGGTATATTTTTACATAGTTTGGCAATTCTTAACTATGGTTACACATTAGAAATATCTCAAGGAGCTTTGAACAAAACACATATGTTTAGAGCCTACACTAGACCTTCTGAATCAGAGTCAATGAAGTTCCTTGAGCACGAAAATGACAGAATGAAAAGACACATTAAATTGGCAACAGCATGCAGGTTAGAGTGGAGGGAAGAGAAATTGAATGTAGGAAATCCAGAGGGGAAAGTTTATGGTAAACTAGTTGTAAGGGGATGAGGAGTTAAACAAATATTTTGGTGCTCCTATATTGGGTGCATATATGTTTACCAAGGTTATATGTTCCTGTTGGACAGATCCTTTAATATTATGTAGTGGACTTCTTTGTCTCTAGTTATGGCCTTAATTTTGAAATCTATTTTATCAGATATGAGTATTGCTCCCCTGCTTCTTTTTCCGTTCTCTTTGCTTGGAAGATTTTTTTCCATTCCTTCACTTTCAACCTACGTGAGTCTTTTGTTGTGAGGTGGGTCTCTTGTAAACAACATATATGTAAGTCATGCATTTTTATCCAATCAGCTACTCTGTGTCTTTTTATCGGAGCATTCAATCCACTTACACTTAAGGTGATAATTGATATGTACTTATTTATTGCCATTTTTGTTTAGTTTGATTCTATTTTTCTTCCTATTTTTTTGACTAATTACAGCAGTCCTTCTAACATTTCTTGCAGTGCTTGTTTGGTGCTAGTATATTCTCTTAGCCTTTTTTTTTTAATTTTTTTTTTTTTGTCTGGGAAGCTCTTTATTTGACCTTCTATTTTGCTGGATAGAGTAGTCTTGCATTCAGATCCTTGTTTTTCATGACCTTGATTACTTCATGTGATTCCCTTCTGGCCTGTAGTGTTTCTGTTGAGAAGTCAGCTGATAGCCTAATGGGGTTTTCTTTGTAGGTAACCTGTTGCTTATCTCTTGCTGCCGTTAGGATTCTCTCTTTGTCTTTAATTTTTGGCATTTTAATTACTATGTGTCTTGGTGTGGGCCTGTTTGGGTTCTTCTTACTTGGAACTCTCTGTGCTTCTTGAACTTGAATGCCTTCTCCCTTCACCAAATTAGGGAATTTTTCTCTCACTATTTATTTGAATATATTCTCTAACCCTTGCTCATTTTCTTCTTCTTCGGGGACTCCTATGATGCAAATGTTATTAAGTTTCCAGTTGTCCCACAGTTCTCTTAAGCCATCTTCCTGTTTTTTAATTGTTTTTTCCTTTTGGTTTTCTGATTGATTGATTTATTCTATCCTATCTTCTAACTCACTGATGCGGTTTTAAGCTTCCTCTACTCTGCTGTTTAATCCTTCCAATGTGTTCTTTATTTCTGCTATGCCACTCTTCATTTCTTCTTGGTGGTTTTTCATTTTCAATTGGTTGATTTTCAATGTTTCCATATCTTTACTCATGGTGTTGATGTCCTTACTCATGCTGTTGAGCTTCCTCAAGATCATGGCTCTGAACTCTACCTCTGATAACTTGCTTAACTGCACCTTATTTATCTCATCTTCTGTACAGTTCTCTTCTTCTTTCATTTGTGATTTGTTTCACCATTTTGTCTATCTCAGTGGGTTTTGGAGCCTGGCATATTTTCCCTTAGGGTGTTGGTGTTCTGTTGTTTGTGGCTCCCTCTACTGGGTTTGAATGAGCATGGGAGGACCTACGTTAAACACCACTGTCAAGTCTTACTTTCCTGAGTCATTATTTGCAGATGATATAATTTCTAATATTAACAGTAGCTGGAAGGTTATGGATGACATTAGGGTACATGTGTGTGTGTGTGTGGGGGGGGTGAGTGTGTGTGTGTGTGTCTGTGTTTCTATGTTTAAGCAAAACACAACATTAACTATCTCTCAAGGCTTTGATCTCTATTAGTGGTTGTATAATAAGTATCATTTATAAAGGGGGAGGAATAACTCTCTCAGCAATAATTTCATTTTAACTAAAGTCTTGGTCCTGAATACACTACAATGAATAAAGGTAGAGAAGGATTTCAGACCCTATGAGAGGTCAGTGAGAAATATATTTAAGTTGGGTAGATAATTCTGAAAACATACTGAATAGATAGCCATCTATTGCATCTACTCCATAGGCTATACCTGAACCCATGAAAAGAAGATTTAGGTAGAAAGTTAGGAACTATCGACATTTGGGTGGCAATTGAAGTGCTAGGAGCTACAAATTTACAATAGGGTGAATGTGTAGTGAGAGAAGAAAATAGCCTAATACAGAATCACAAAGAACTACAGTATTAAAGGAATGAGTCAAGGAAGAGATGCTCACAAAAGAAATCATAGAGGTAGGAAGAAACCCAGGAGTGTCTATGGAAGCTAAGGCAAAGAAATTTCAAGTAAAAATGGTCTATAGGGACACATGCTACTGAGAGAGCAAGTAAGATAAAATAGTAACACAAAACAAAGGAATGTTTATTATATTTAGCGACAAAGCATTCATTTGGTGACTTTGGAAAGAACACTTTCAATAGTGTGGTAGTGGCAGAAGACATTTCAGAGTTGAAGAACAAATGGGGATGATTAAATAGAATGTTTTAAATATGTTTTATCTCTGCTCTCATGAAAGCCCACTGAAATGACAGGAAAAGAATAAAACATTAAAAATCCACAGAGACAATGAAAAAAATAGATGCCATCATGTAAGAGATTGTCAACAAATGTTTGGAAGCTAGAAAGGAATGGATGAGTGGCAACCAACAACAGACCAGAAAAAGCTGGATCAGAAAGCCAACAACATCAAGCTGATTTAGTGTCACAAACAGCTGAAAGTTTGCATGAGGAATAGCTAGACTCCAAGATCCACTCATCAGAGACTACCCCTCCCTCTCTGGCAGAAGATGTGAGGTTTACTTTCTGCAGAGCTTTCACACTATAGTAAAAGCAGTTTAAAAGCCCTTAGCTTTATTTTCCTGCTTGTCTCCCAGAATGATGGCAGTCAGGCTTATACCCTTAATCCTCCACCAGAAGCAAGAGATTGTTGGATTACTTCCAGGGAAAACTGACCTAAGAGAAAGCACCTACAAAACTGAAACTTAGCTTCTCCTTAATAAATGTCTATACAAAACTGAAACTTAGCTTCTCCTTAACAAATGTCTAGCAATCTGTCTTATAATCTTATAGCAAAGTTCACCAAGAAACTAACTATTTCCATCCCCCCAGATCTTCCAGTCACCTTTAAGTGCTTAAATTCAAACAGGCAGCCAAAAGCTTACCAGACATTAGAGAGAGACAGAAACAAAAACAAAAACAAAAAATCCTAACAGAGGAAAGGAACTTGGAGGAAACTAAATCAATGCAAAGTTTAGAAGAAAATTTAAAATTATTTTAATATCCTCAGGAAGATAACCATGAAATCTGTATCCATAAAACAAGGACACAATACTAAAAAAAAAAAAAAAAAAAAAAAAAAAAAAGGTTCGACACAGCTCCTATAAATAAAAATATAAATGCTGATATTAAAATTTTAACATATTAGATGAAGAATTAAGGAGATATCTTAGGTAATAGAACAAGAAGACAAAGTCATAAAAAATAGAAAACAAAATATTTTATTTTATTTTATTTTTTAGTAATTCATTTATTTTTGTTACAGATGTTTCTCCTTTCGAAAACAAAAGATTTTAAAAATTAGATGAAAAATCTAGGGTGTCCACCATCTGACTAATTAGAGTCCCAGAAAGAGAGGAGAGAGAAAATAAATAGAGGAAATAATTAGTGAATAACACAAGAAAAGTTCTCAGTAGTGAATGTCATTAGTTTTCAGATTTAAAAAATACATTAGCACCATTTTTGATAGTGCTTGTTAAAAATGAATGATAAAAGACTCATACCAAGGCATATCTCTATGAAATTTCAGAAAAAAAAAAAAAAAAACTAAATTAAAGATAAGACCTTAAAAGCTTCAGATTTTAAAATGTAACTCATATTTGAAACATCAGGAATTAAAGTAGCAGTGGACGTCTCAATACAACACTGGAAATTAGGAGACAATAAGCTATGCCTTCAAAATTACAAGAAACATATACTTTCAACCTATCAAATGTAAAATAAATTTTAAATATTTTTAAACAAAAAGTTTTCAAAATTTTACTTCCAATGCATTCTTTCTTAAGAAGCTATGAGAAAATTTGCCCCAACAAAAACAAGGGAGTAAATGCTACATGAAGGAGACTGGCCGGTGTGGCTCAATGCATTGAGCATTGTCCCATGGACTGACAGGTCCTGATTAAATTTCCATTCAGGGTGCAAGCCCGGGTTGTGGGTTTGATCCCCAGTGGAGGGCGTTCAGGAGGCAGCCAATCGATGTTCTCGCTCATCAATGTTTCTATCTCTTTCTTCTTCTCCCTTTCTCTTTCTTTAAAATCAATAAAAAAAATATTTTTCTAAAATGCTACATGAAGGAGAAATCAGGCAGAGTCCAATAGCATCCCTAATTAAGAGCATAGAGCTGAGAATCCAAGGAGATTAAGTTGGGTAGAGTTCACAGGGCAGAGTACTAGAGAGAAGAAAGCTGCACAGAGAGTATTCTGGAGACTTCAGAGGGTTTTCCCTCTAGTATTCAACAAAATACTGATCAATACATGTATGTGAAGAAACTGCCCAGTGCCAGTTAAAGAGCCACTGAAAAAGATTTGAAGGAACAATTCCTGGTGCTTACACAGGGTCAGGAATAGTATCTGTTCCTAAGAACCAGACTGGAAAATCTCATGATTCATGGGGCACTTGATAGAGTACTCAAAAGGGTCTTGCGTGAGTGATGAGAAACAATTTCCCCTAAATTAAACAATGCTCTAATCACACCTAACAAGTCTTAAAAGCAAGACCCAAAAGGATCAAGCTGTTTTTAGTTAACTTAATTGTGTCTCAAAATAAAGCTTAAAATTATTTATAGAAATACAAGAATACATAGAACACAATAAGATAACATTGACAATATATGGCATTCCATTGAATATTACCAGACATGCAAAGAATCAAGAAAATACAATAATAATGAGGAGAAACAGCAACTGGTTGAAATGGACTCAGAACTGCTATCAGTGTTAGAATTACACATTAAAACTTTTATAACTTTATCACATTTACAAAAGCTAGAAAAAAGGCTAAATGTGTTAAGTAGACATATAGAAGAATAAAAATATACTCTAATTGAACTTCTACAGATGAAAACTATGGTATCTGAGAAGAAAAATACACTGGAAAGATTAAATGCAGATTAGCTAACACAGAAGAAAAGGTTAGTCAATTTGAAGACATATCATTAGAAATTACCAAAATGAAACACACAGAAAAGAAGAGACAAAAACTAAATAGAAAGAATATCAGTAAGCTGAGGACAACTTCAAGCAGCTAATGTATATGTAAGTGGAGTCCCCATAAAAGAGGAAGGCATTGACATAAAAACCATTTGAAGAAATGACAGTTAAAAATTTTCCAAATTTGCAAATTTAATTGTTAATGTCTAAGATAGAAAAAAAAAAAAAACAAAAACACAACAGCAGATTCAAGAAGGTGGCAGAGTAGGTGGAGGGTACACTCACCTCCTCTCAGGACCAAACTGGAATTACAACTAAATTATAGAACAATCATCCTGAATAATCAACAGAAGATTACATAAAGATAAGTCTTGTAATCAAAGATTTACAGAAGCCACATCAAGACTGGTAGGAAGGGTGAAGATACAAAAGTGGCTGGCCCCACTCCCAGGGGTGGTGGCTGATATTCTAGAGGGATATCTCAGGTATGAGGGATTCCCCCTGAGAAGCATGAGATTTGATCCCCAAGCTGGGCCCCCCAGCTCAGAGCACCAATGCAGGGAAGAGGCACCCATATAACATCTGGCTGTGAAAGTCAGTGGAGTTTCTGTCCACCAGGGAGAAAGAGGAATCCATTAGACACACAGACTCTTAAAGGGTCAACACACAAAATTTCATTTGTAGACACTCACCCTGGGCTCCAGCAGAGGGAGCACAGACTGGACTAGAGTTGTGTGAGGAAAGTCTGGGGTTTGTGGCTCTGGGAAGAGAGCTGAAGGGACAGCTGCTAGGATCCCTGTGCTGAGTCACTCTCCCACACTGCAGATACCATCCTTCTTAGGTGGAGCATTCCCCTCCAATGGCATCAGTCTGGAGGAAAGCAATATCCCTACCCATCTAGCCCCACCCTGTGGAGCTATAGACCTGCTAAGGATTTAGTTTCCTTGGCCAGGGTGTAGAGGTCTGGGAACACTCAATGTGCATTAGTAACTGAGTTATGTGGCATGGGGGGGCATTTCCTCTACCCTACTTTACTGTTAACCTGACTGGCCTTTACCCCTATTGGGAGATCTGATAGCACCACCCTCTGGGCTCCTGGAAAACTAAACATCTGGGCTCCCTAGAGTTCCACCTGCCCATATCCTGGTGGCTCAACCCTGCCCAAGCTGAGTAAAATCCAGAACTCACTAAGTTGTTTGGCTCTGGGGCCGGGGACACATCACCACGTTCCCCAAAGTTTGACCAGCACTTCTCTGTCACAGGAGATCAACAAGCCCCATCCTCCTGACTTCCCAACTTCCAGAGGTGCCACACTGCTGTGCTTGGGCTCCTTCTGGCAGAACCTGGGACAGATTGGCTTGTCGGCTCCAGGACAGAGGCTATGTTTTCCTTGCACTGCCAACTAAAGCACATTCGTCCCATCACACAGCCAAATCTTGGTCCCTTTGGGCCTGATGAACTTTGCTGGCCTCACTGTCATGACTCCTTCAGACTCCGCCCACCACAAAGGTGTGCCAGCACTCAGCAGTGGCAGCTAAACTTGGTATACTAAGGACTTTTGCTGAGTGGCCACAGAACCAGCACTGACACCAAGTTTGAACCTGTATCAATCTGGTGAACACCTCTTGCCCCTACCTTGTGACTCACTGAGAACCTTCCTCATGCAACTCAAGTACCATCAGAAGCTATTTCAGTGACCAAACATAATAGACAGCTGGCAGAGGGAAACAGGCAGAGGTGGATTTCAAGGTGCCTTGGGACTTTTAATGACCTTCCCCTGGGCCCAGAGGTGGTAATATCTAGCTTTGGTGCACAGCTTGGTCCTGCCTGCACACACCCTGGCTGAGTAGAGACAATTACAAACTGTAAATCATTTTGTAGCTCCAAACAGGTTTCCCAGGGCCAGTCATAGACAGTGTCTCAAATGGGTCTGCTCCAGAGTCCCTCCTAGAGGCTCAGACACAGCACACCCAGTGCCCAGCTACAAACCACATGAGAACAGGATCCAGTATGCTTCACAAGCAGCATATCCAAAGGAAGATCTCAGCAGGCACCAAACCCTGCTGAGGCAAATTCTGTGTCATGTGGCCAGCACCTGCACAGCAACTCACGTACTGTGGTCAGGGTTAATACTCACCGTTGACCAGGCTGAGGGTCAATCCAATGCATAAATGGACCGATTGAGATCAAGACTCAATTACAACATGAGGAGCAACATAACCCACACAACAGATATTCCTGGATCATCATCTCAGGTGATCAAGCAGACTGCACCACTGGACCCCACAGGACACCTACTACATAAGGCCAACCAAACAAGACAGGGAGTCACAACAGATATATGGAAACAAACCCAAAGGAGCAGCAAAATGGAGAGACAAAGAAACATGCCCCAATTAAAGAACAGAATAAATCTCCAGAAAAATAGATAAATGAAATGGAGTGAAGCAACTTATCATATGTAGAGTTCAAAATGGTTATAAGATGCTCAAGAAACTTAGTGAGAACTACAACAACATGAGAAAGAGCATAGAAACCATAAAAAAGAACCAGTCATAAATAAAAAATATAATATCTGAAATGAAGAATATACTAAAATTAATGAAGAGTAGGTTGGACCAAACAGATCAAATTAGTAATTTGGAAAACAAAATAGAAAAAAAAAACAAAAAAAAAAACAACACTCAATAAGAGCAGCAAAAAGAAAAAATATATTTTTTAAAAAATGAGGATATTTTAAGGGGCCTTAGTGATAATATGAAAAGTAACAACATCTGCATTATAGGGGTACCAGGAAGAGAAGAGAGATAGCAAGGGCTTGAAAACCTATTTGAAGAAATAATGACTAAAAACTTGTCCAACCTAGTGAAGGAAATAGACATACAAGTCCAGGAAGCTCAGAAAGCCCCAAACAAATGAACCCAAAAAGGCACACACCAAGACACATCATAATTAAAATGGTAAAGCATAAGGACTAGAGAGAATCTTAAAAGCAGCAAGAGAAAAAGATAGTTACTTACAAGGAAGCTTATAAGACTGTCAGTTGATTTCTCAACAGAAACATTTCAGGCCAGAAGGGATTGGCACAAAATATTATAAATAGTGAAAAGCAAGGACCTTCAACCAAGACTAATTTACCTAGCACAGCTATCATTTAAAATTGAAGGATAAATAAAGAGCTTCCCATACAAGAAAAACCTAACGGAGTTTGTTACCACCAAACCAGTATTATACGAAATGTTAAAGGGTCTTCTTAAAGAAGGAAAAAAAAAAAAAAAGAGGAGGAGGAGGATGAAGAGGAGGAACAGAGGAACATAGTTAAAAGAATAAAATGGCATTAAATATTTACCTATCAATAATCACTTCAAATTTAAATGGCTTAAAAGTTCCAATCAAAGAAAGTGTAGCTGAATGAATAAGAAAACAAGACCCACTTATATACTGTCTACAAGAGACCCAACCCAGAATGAAAGATACACATAGAGTAAAAGTAAAGGGATACAAAAAGATATTTATGCAAATGAAAAGGAAAAAAAAGAGTTGGGATAACAATGCTTATATCTGACAAAATAGGCATTAAAACAAAGGTTATAGCGAGAGACAAGTATATTACATAACAAGAAAAGGAGCAATCCAACAAAAGGATATAACCCTTAAACATATTTATGCAACCAACATAGGAGCACCTAAATATATAAACCAAATCATGATGGACATAAAGAGAGAGATAAACAGTAATGCAGTCATAGTAGACATTTTTAACACCCATTTGACATCATGGATGGATGTTCCAGACAGAAAATCAACACTAGATCAGATAGATTTAATTGATATTTTCAGAGCATTTCTCCCCAAAGTAGCAGAATATGCATTCTTTTCAAGTGCACATGGAACATTTTCTAGGATAGACCACATGTTAGGACACAAAACAAGTCTCAATAACTTTAAGAAGACTGATATAATATCAAGCATCTTCTTTGACCATAATGGTATGAAACTAGAAACCAATGAGAAAAAAAAAAAAAAACCTGAAAAACACACCAAAACACGGAGCCTAAATAGCATATTACTAAACAATGAATGGGATAAAAATGAGATCAAGGAATAAATAAAAGATGTTTAAAACAAATGAAAACAAGAAAACAATAACCCAAAACCTATGGGACACAGTGAAAGTAATCCTAAGAGGTAAATTCATAGCATTACAAGTCTACCTCAAGAGACAAGAAAAATTTCAAATAAGCAATCCAATATTACATTTAAAGGAACTAGAAAAGGAACAACAAACAAAGCCAAAGTGAGAGAAGAAAGAAAACAATAAACATCAAAGAAGAAATAAATAAAATACAGTCCACAAAAACAATATTAAATATCAATTAAACAAAGAACTGGTTTGTTGAAAAGATAAACAAGATAGACAAACTTTTAACCAGACTCATCCATAAAAAAATAGAGAACACACAAGTAAATAAAATTAAAAAATGAAGGAGAACTAACAACTGACATCACAGAAATACAAAAGAATTTTAAGAAAATATTGCAAACAACTATATGTCAATAATTGGACAATCTGGACATAATAGATAAATTCCTAGAAACATACAATCTTCCAAAACTAAAACAAGGAAGAATTAAAGAATCTGGACAGGTTACAACTAGTGAAATAAAAGCAGTAATCATAAAACTCCCAACAAACAAAATTCCTTGACTGGATGGATTCACAGGATAATTATACTAAACCTTCAAAGAAGAACTAACATCTATCCTTCTCAAACTATTCTAAAAATTTCACAAGGAGAGAGGACTCTCAAGCTCATTTTAAAAGGCCAACATTATCTTAATTCCAAAACCAGATAAAGACACTACAAAGAAAGAAAATTATAGATCAATATGACTAATAAACATAGATGCTAAAATCCTCAACAAAATATTAGCTAACTGGATCCAGTAATACATTCAATAGATCATACACCATGATCAAGTGGGATTTATTTCAGGGATGCATGGTTGGTACAATATCTGCAAATTAAACATGATACATCACATAAACAAAATGAAGGATAAAAAGTACATAATCTTATCAATGGATACAGAAAAAGCATTGGATAAAATTAGGCACCCCATGATAAAAACTTTCAGCATAGTGGGAATAAAGGGAACATACTTCAATGTAATAAAGGCCATATATGACAAACTCAGTCAACATCATACTCAATGGGCAAAAACTACAAGTGTTTCCCTTAAGATTGAGAACAAGACAGGGATGTACACTTTTAACACTCTTATTCAACATAGTACTAGAAGTCCTAGCCACAGCAATCAGACCAGAAGAAGAAATAAATGGCATCCAAACTGGAAAAGAAGATGTAACACTGTCATTATTTGTAGATGACAAGATACTGCATATAGTGAACCCTAAAGATTCACCAGAAAATTACTAGAACTGATAAATGAATTCAGTAAAGATTCAGGATACTAAATAAATATCCAAAAACCAGTTGCATTTTTATACAGCAATAATAAACTATCAGAAAGAAAAAAACTAAGAAAACAATTTCATTTACAATTCCATCAAAATAAAACATGTAGGTAAAAATTTAACCAAGGATGTAAAAGACCTGTACTTGGAAAATTATAAGACACTGAAGAAAGAAGTTGAAAAAAGATACAAATACCATGTTCATGGGTAGAAACAATTAACTTCATTAAAATGTCCATACTACCCAAAGCAATTTATAAATTCAACGCAATTCCTATCAAGATACCTATGGTGTATTTTACAGTACTAGAACAAATATTCCAAAAATTTACATGGAACGACCAAAGACCCAGAATAGCCATAGCAATCTCGAAAAAAAAGAACAAAGTCAGTGAAATCATGCTACCTGATATCAAACTCTACATTGTAATCAAAAGAGCATGGTACTGGCATAAAAACAGACATATAGGTCAATGGAACAGAATAGACAGCCCAGAAATAAACTCACACCTTTATGGCCAATTAATATTTGACAAAGGAGGCAAAAATCTACAGTGGGGTAAAGACAGTTTATTCAATAAATGGTGTTTGGAATATTGGATGAATACATGCAAAAAGAGAAGAAAGAAAGAAAAGAAAGAAAGAAAGAAAGAAAGAAAGAAAGAAAGAAAGAAAGAAAGAAAGAAAGAAAGAAAGAAAGAAGAAGAAAAGAAGAGAGAGAGAGAGGGAGGGAGGGAGGGAGGGAGGGAGGGAGGGAGGGAGGGAGGGAGGAAGGGGACGACTTACTCACACAATACAAAAAAATCAACTCAAAATGGATTAAAGACTTAAATGTTAGACTCAAAACCATAAAAACCCAACAATAAATCATAGAAAAATCACAAACTCTTCTTACAGCAATATTTTTTTTTTCTGATATGTTGCTTTGTGCAAGGGAAACAAAAGAAAAAATAAACAAATGAGACGACATCAAACCAAAAGTTTTTGCACAGCAATGGAAACCATCAACAAAACGAAGACAACCAACTAAATGGGAGAACATATTTGCCAAGCATAGAGCTGATAAGGGGTTAATATCCAAAATTATATAAAACTTATAAAACTCAACACCAAAAAAGCAAACAATTCAATTAAAAAATGGGCAAAGGACCTGAACAGACATTTCTCAAACAGGACATACAGATGGTCAATAGAACATGGAAACATGCTCAAAGTCACTAATCATCAGAAAGATACAAATTAAAACTACAGTGAGGTATCTCCTCACACCTCCCAGAATGGCTATCATCAGTAAATCAACAAACGTGTTGGTGAGGATGTGAAAAAAAGGGGATTTATGCACTGCTGGTGGGAATGAAGATTGGTGCAGCCACTGTGGAAAGTACTATGGAGTTACCTCAAAAATTAAAAATGGAACTACTTTATGACCCAACGATTCCACTTCTGGGAATATATCCAAAGAAACTCAAACACTGATTTGAAAGAATATATGTCCCTTATATTCCACTGTAGTGCTATTTACAATAGCCAAGGTTTGGAAGTGGCCCAAGTGTCCAACAGTAGATGAGTGGATAAAAAAGCTGTAGTACCTTTACATGATGAAATACTACTTAGCCATAAAAAAGAAGGAAATATTTTGCAACAGCATGAATGAACCTGGAGAGCATTATGCTAAGTGAAATAAACCAATCAAAGAAAGAAAAGTACCATATGATTTTACTCATATGTGAAATCTAATAAACAAAATAAACTAACAGACTCATAGATAGAGAAAAGACTGAGAGCTGTCAGAGGAGAGGAGGGTTGAGGGGCTGGGTGAAAAAGGTAAAGGGATTAAGCAAAAAAGAAAAAAAAAAAAGACAAAGAAAACAGCATGGTGATTACCAGACAGGAAGAGGGATGGGGGGAGGTTGGAGAGGGTAAAAGGAGGATACATGGTGATGGAAGGAGACTGACTTGTCTTAGGGTGGTAAACACACAATACAATATATAGTTGATGTATTATAGAATCATACACCTGAAACCTATATAACTTTATTAACCAATGTCATCCCAATAAACTCAATAAAAATTGTAAATTAAGAAAATAAAATTGAATAAAAATAGAAGTATACGGATATTATTTAGAAACAAAATGTATGCCATTAGAAACAGCTAATAGAGCTAAAATTGCTTGGCTTTGTTTTAAAAGTGTAGACTATGGCACTAGACTTCCTAAGTTTGAATCCTACTTCTATTTCTTACTAATTTAAGTGACCTTAGGCAAGTCACACAACCTCTCTGATGCTCATTCTGTCACTTGTAAAATAGAGATAATTATAGTGTCTATCTTATAAAGGTTTCTGAGAATTGAGTTAATACTTACAAAGGCTTAGAATAATGCCCAGCAACAAGTAAATGCTCAGTATTATTATTGATGGAAATTAGAAATTGGGGTGAGGAGGAGCTTATTTCTTGCAATATGACTATTAGTAATATTTGACTTTTTAACTGTATAAGTATTGCTTTAATATAAGTAACTTTTAAATGTTTAAGAGTCAATCAGAAGTGGGGAAATGAAAAGTCAAGCAATTTGCTGTAGAGAAAAAAGAGGAATAGGCCAATAGCTACAGGAATTGGAAGGTAGAGGAAAGTTGTGCATTTTATTATTTTTTATAGGAGAGATATGAATGAGTTTAAAAGTACATATAAAGTCTAGTAGAATTAAAAAGAAAAAACAAGGCATATAACCAAAGAACAAATGAAGGAAAATCTCTTGCATTATAACCATAAGGAAGATGGAAGTGATGGATGTGGTTGTAGTTATGCCCTACAGTTTGGTATGAGATGTTGAGAAATTTATCATTTCATGACTACCACTTTTTCTGTAAAATAGGAAATAAAGTTATTTGCTGAGCATGAGCAGGAAGGTGGCAGGGCTGGAATTTTGAGATAAGTATGGAAAATTTGAAATAGCCATTACGGAAACAAGGAGAAAAATAAGCTGACCAAAACAACACAGAAATATTTTAGGTCATTACAGAGGGCCCAGGTGAGATTAGAGACCATGAATTTGTGGTGCAGTAGTACCAGTCTCTTTGATTATGTGACTTTCTACAGCAGGATTCTGCAACTCAAATATAGGCATTGAAAAGGTGAGAATATCTAGGCTGGGCTATTATCAGGCTGGTGTCATAAAAAGACAGTGGGGTGAGAGACCTGGGGATATTAAAGAAAGTTGAAGTGAGAAATCACAGACTTTAAATAGGCCAAAGAACAAAGTGAAGACAGTCAGTAGTTAGTAGGTAGGAGTTGGAACTTAGAGGTCCCAATGAAGTTGAAGAATAGATGTACTGGAAGAAAAACAGACAACTATAAGTACAGAAGTTGTGGTTAGAATGTGGAATGTTTTCATTTACAATTTAAGTGTACTTATGAGTGATGGTGAGTTTTAGCATGTGGGCCATGGAAGTGGGTGGATGAAGTTGGTGGGGCTGAAGTGAGAGTCACTGTAAGAGGGCATGGGAAGGGGCCAGGAGACTAGATGGCTAGAATATTAGATGGGTCAGCCATGTGGATACTGCTAACATCACCAAGACTAATGGCAGAAGCAATAGAAAAGAATATTGTGAACCTGGAACCAAAGTATTCAATGAATGAGAGGAAGATATAAAGAGGTCAAATCAGGCCTAATGGGCCCCTGTAGTACCTTGAAGCCTTGGTGACTATAATGAACAATGTTTCACTTTAGACCTCAGATTCTTTGCAAATGAAGAGCTGGTAGGCTGCAGAGACAGAGAATGGTGCCAGGAATCCACAGAGCAATCTATCACTGAGGCTTACTAACTAACTAGCTGGTAAAATCTTTAGGTGGCAGCTGGTTACATACATGCCTGAACAGAATTAGATGACTTTAAGCTGGCTCTTTTTCATAAGACCCAGCATGTCAAAAGAATATAAGGAACTCACCTCTCAGCAATATTTTTTGCAGACTGGAGAAACCGTGCTTGGTCATTTTCTTTCAAGATATGCTCAGCTTGGTTGATGAGGACTGTTGACCGTTCAAGACACTGGCGGCAATTAGCAACCTGCTGTGCCAACTTTCTCAGTTTCATAACCTTAAAGGAGTTAGCAACAGAAAAATAAGAGAAAATATTCAGTGCTTAATTAAAAAAATAAAACAACATGAAAAAATTCTGCTGTAGTGATTCTAAAAATAAGGCCTATTAACATTAATATCCAATGGGCCCTTAACAAACCACTCACCTCACCCTCTGTGTCTGTCATGTCAACCCCTCCTCCCACCTACAGCACATTCATATACTCTGGTATCTACCTTCTCTTTTTTATTGATAACATTATGTTTTCTGGTCATAAAAGCAATGCATGCTCATATAAAAAATGTAGAAAATAAAAAGTATAAAAAGAAACCCTACCACCCAGGGATTATCATTGTTTACATATTATTGTCAATATATTTTCACGTACATGTTTAATAAAAAGCACCTTCTTTTTTTTGAGGCTCTACATTTCTATGTATATATGTATCTTTATGCATACCTGTGTGTTCACAGATCTGTGTTCTCAAAAATTCCAGTTCCTGTGTTAGCTGGAACCACCCAGTATGGCATAAAGTATTGGCCATCACTCCAGGCTTACATTGTACACACAGCATGATATTTTAATCACTACACTAACCAGCAGACCAACAAGCCTGAAACCATATAGATGCATGGAGGCTCACATCTGACTTTCTTGATCATGATTCTTTAGTTCCCAAGCTAAAAGCCTAGACACCTTCTCTCTGTCCTTCATCTTTTCTAATTAATCAATTGATGATTCCCACCACTTCTTTTCTAGAGATGCCTGTTATGTTCTTCCCTTCAGTTTGTGCTGCCACATACCTGGGTTAGGTCTTCATTAACTCATACTAAGAATCACTCCATAAATCTCCCAACTTGCTTCCCTGACTTCAGTATCATCCCATTCTGATATGTCCTGCACAACTCTGCCCTATCAATCAGTCTTCTCTCTTCCTAAGGAAGCAGAATGGTTTACCTATGCCTTTCAGATTATGTCAAAAGTCCTTCTCATGGCATTCATGGTCCTTTCATAATTCTGGTCTATATTCCTACCACTATTTTTTTTCTTTTTGTTTTGATTATAACATACATACAGAAAAGTACCAAATGTGAAGTATGCAACTCAATGGGTTTTTTTGCATATACATATACCCATGTTACCACCAACCAGGTCAAGATAAAGAATGTTTCCAATACCCCAGAACTTCCAGCATTTTCATGGAATTCATAGCACCAAACCAAACATTGCTTCTTTGCCTCCCTCCCTAAAATCTAGTTTCTTCTTGCTTTCATGATTCAAATTCAAACTGGGATCTTCAGGATTAAACCTTGACATCTATAAAGTCAACTCTGCCTTGGCCTCACTGAAGTGCTGTGCTTTACCTTTGTCTCTTTGATTTTGACAGCAATCATTTGCTTCCTCTGCTGGATGATCTCTACCAACTCGTCACATTCTTCCATAAGTTTTGCCTCATGCATAGCAGTATTCACCTGCCAAGAAAGTCCAGAATATTACACAGTTATTGCTGCCTTTGTTCCCTGCTGGCTCTCTGAAAAGTTCGGACTGACAGCTAAACATGCACAACTTCTTCCATACCTCCCTCATAAGATCCACTCCTAGAAGAAGAGTAGAGATGATGATATTAATGATGCAAGGGCATTGAAGCACCACAGACAGGAAACTCTCTGGCCTCTGGTAGATCATGATGATTAATGGAAGGCTGGGCAGAAGGACAGATGAGATGGGGGCATGTTATTCCCACTGTGCAATTCCCTTTACTCCAGCACCCTGTCCTCCTGTTGTTCTTTTGGAAAGAGGGTAAGAAGATTTAAGTATGTCAGGGAAAGAGTATCCCTCTTCACAGGTGCAATAATATTAAGATAATATTTTAACAACATATTTCTACTATTCTAACAAAAATGTTTTCACTTTTCCTTATTTCCTTCTGATTTTAAAATATATGAATGTGCACATAAATACATGTGTGTAGATATATATTCACATAGTTGTCATTATGCCTTAGTAGATAATTCTTGCCTTGAGCTGTCCAGTATCTGAATACCTTTCCAATTTTGGGATAATTGCAAAATCAGGGTGGGGTTGGGAGAAAAAAGCCATCATTGTTTATCATCTTTCCATGTACTTATTTTTCCTTCTTTCCATCTCCACTACCACTAACATAAGATGGTATGAAGCTCCCAGAAGGGTTAAATGAGAGCAGGGCACCTTTAGGCTACCCAAGTGTAAAGGAAAAGAAAAGGGAAATCAATTTACATCTTTTAAGCATTTAATGTACCAACTACTTTATAAATAAATTATTTAATATAATTATCATAAACACTTTATAATATAAAGCCATTTTATTCCCATTTTGAAGATGGGGAAACTGAGACTCAGAGACTATTATTGACTTGCTCAAGATTACACAGCTAGTAAGTGGTAAAACCAGAATTCAAACCGAGTTCTGTCAAGTGAGACCCTTGGGCTGGCTGGGTGGGCGGACGAGGTTCAGTTCCATTTCAGCAGCACACAGAGCAGTCACACAGGGAAGCACAATCATTCCAAGAGTCTATTCAAGGATCACTCGAGCAGAGCTCTAGAAGTCTGAGGAACAGATAATGGGTTACTTGAGAGCATCAAATCTCAAGGGGCCAGATGTGCTTCATTAGTAAGGTAGGGCTGCATTTCCAATTGCTAGATCTCTTCAGAGTTCCTTTATATATTCCAAACCCAGAAGAATACCTGTCACTAGACTCTACTGCCTCCTCTCTCATCCTCTAAGGTCCCTGTTTGCCAATTTTCTGTTTCTTTCTTAACTAAAATAAAATACACTTGCTGAATTTCAACCTTATTTTATTTCCATTTTCCAAGAGGAATGCTAAAATGAGAGCTTCTTTATTCTGAGTGAACTTCCCCACTCTAGCCATCTTATTTTTTTCTGACTTCTCGCCCTTTCCCTAAATTGGATCTACCTTTCCAAGGAAATAATCTCACCTGCTCATGGAATTTTTACTCATGTGAGAATAAAGGATTCAGCTAGTGCTCCCTGGATCCATGCTTAGAGTATCTGGAGACTTAGACCATTTTTATTCATAGTTTCTTTTTGAGGTGGCTGATAGTGTAGTATACAACAGTTTAGCATCCTGTTTCTTATAATTTAGGCCTTGGACTAATCTTTATATAACACTTACTATATGCCAGACACTGCCCTAATCAGTTTATATGTACAGTCAGCATTCCATATCTGCAGGACCTGCACCCTTGAATTCAACCAACCACAGATTGAAAATATATATATGTATTTTTAATTCAATGCTGTTTCTGAAGTGTGCTATGTAGTTAGGTTGCATCTGTACTTAACATGTACAGACTTTTGTTTCCTTGTTATCATTAGTTATCATTACCTAATCAATCTAGTACAATAACTATTTACATAGTATTTACATTGTATTAGGTATTATAAGTAATTGAAAGATGATTTAAAGTATAGGGGAGGATGGGTGTAGGTTATATGCTAATACTATGCCATCTCATATAAGGGTCTCGAATATTCACAGATTTTTGTATCTGTGAGGGGTTCTGGAACCAATCACCTACAGACAGAACTGTACTAGTTCTTTTAGTCACCAAAAGAACTCAATGAGGCATCTACCATTAATCTCATTTTACAGATGAGAAAAACTGAGCACAGACAAAGTTACTTAAGGCCACACCACTAGTAAGTGGCAGAGATGGGATTTGGACGCAGGATGTCCAACTGGAGTCCACACTTTTAACCATCACACTATACGTCCTCCCAAGACAAGTGTAACAAAATCCCTATCTTAGTTTCTGACCATTGTTACCTCTTTTGCACCATCCATCTTTATTATGTCATCCCATTCTCTTTAGTCATTTCAGACTACTTATAGTTCCCCTAGACTCCTTGCACCTCCATGTCCTGTGCCTTTGCTCGAGACCCTCATTTCACTTAAGTCATGTCTCTATTTGTTTATTGAACAAATTTGTACTTATCTTTCCGGATTCTGCTCAAAGATCACTACTTCTGCACTCATTTCTCACTTGCTTTGAAAATAAGTGGTCTCTTATTTATATCCCTATAATATTTTATATGTAAGTTAATTATACTTTTTTTTTTTACCTTATATCATAGGTATTTATTAGTCTGTCTTTTCCACCCAAATATGAGCTCTGGAGGCTAAGGGTTGTGTCTTATTTGCCAGCATGGTGAGTGGCATATGGTAGATGTTCAGTAAATATTTGTTGAATTAAATTGAATGAGAAGGAAAATGTACCTCACTGCTTGCTAGATATGTCCATTTGGTTACTCAAGTTACCCTAAACTTAGTGTGTCTAAAAACAAAGTCATCATTTTTCCTGTAAATCTGACTCAAACCCCTGATTTCCTCATTTTTAATAATGTTGCTATAATTATTGCAGTTTTTCAGGTTCAGTTACCTGTGACTTTTATTTCTCTTTCATCCCCTACATAAATCCATAGCAATCCCAAAGCCCTGCCCTCCTTTTCTTTTCAATTTCATTAAAATTCTTTTGGTCATATAGTGAGGTTCTCAGCCAAGGAACCAATAAGTTGAGGCCCTTATTACCCTTTTGTACTATTATTGCAAAAGCCTCATTAAGTCATCCCCCTACTTCCAGAATATTTCCTTTGCCCCATCCTATACTCAGAAACCAAAAAAAATAAAAATAAAAAATAAAAATAAAAATCACAATCATTATTAAGCATGTATTAAGCAATTCCCTCAATTCCCTCAATATATTTTCAATCTGGCTAGTGAAAAGCCACATACATATAAAACAAACAAGTCAAAGTAGCATAAAATAAATACCAATGAGTGATGTAGACTATCCAGGGGTGGGGAACGTCTGGCCCATAGGCCATATAAGGCCTGTGAAATCAGTGTCAACTAACATCACACACCTCACCAAATTTGCCTGATCAAATAAAGCAGGTTAATTTTTAGGTTGATAATTTTGTATGGCCTATGAATAATGTTATAAATATTCCAATGACCCTTGGCAGAAAAAAATGTGCCCCAACCCTGATATAGAAATTAAAGAAAAAGTTAATTCTTGGTGGGAAAGTGGAGAAAAATTGCCTGAATGAAACAGGACTTGAATTGAGCCTGAAAGATGGATAATACACAGATTAAGGAGAGAACGAGGAAAATTTTGAGCCAAATTAATACAATTGAACCTTGTTCTTCAGGTAATACGGTGTCTTTGGTAAGTATTTTTCTGGGAGAAGGTGGGTAAGATGGTGAGAGAATTACCACAATTAACTTTTTTAAGAAGATGAACAGGATCCAGATGCAAGATGGTGGCAGAGTAGGTGAATGTTACACTCACGTCCTCCCAGGACCTCCCTGGAATTACAACTAAAACACAGAACAACCAACCTAAATAACCAACTGGAGAATAGATGAATAGAAGACTTGTAACCAAGGATTTACAGAAGAAGCCAAATCACGACTCTTAGGAAAGATGGAAAATGTGGAAAAGGCTGGTCCTACTCCTACAGGCAGTGGCTGATATTCTGAAAGGATATCACAGCAGCAAAGGTTCCCTGTAAGCAGCTGGGGTCTCAACTACATGCCGGGCTCCACAGCTCAGAGTACCAGTACCAAAATGAGGCACCCACATAACATCTGACTGTGAAAATCAGTGGAAATTCTGTTTACCAGTGGGAGACAGAAGTCTCCTAGAGACAAGTGCCCTCCTGAAGGGCCAATGCACAAAATCTCATTTTCAGCCACTCATCTTGGGCTCCAGTGGAGGGAGAGTGCAGCAAACTTCAGTCATGTGAACAAAGACTGAGATTTGTGGCTCTGGAGAAAAAGCTGAAGGGACAGCCGCCAGCATCCCTGTGCTCAGTCCCTCTCTCACACCGTAGACACCATCTTTCTGGAGTGGAGGACTCCCCACTTATGGACCCAGTCTGGGAAAATACAATAGCCCCATCCTCTGGACTCCCTACCGCACCACCCTATACAGCTCACCCCTGGCTGAGGAGTCAGCTGCTTGGGCTGGGGTGTAGAGGTCTGGACAAACTCAGGGGTTGTCAGTGACTGAGTTGTGTGGCTGTGGGGTAGGACTATTCCCCCCACTTTCTTGTGAACTTGACTGGTGCCTCCACCTCATGGGAGATATGCCAGCCCCACCATCCCAGCGACAGGTGGCCCCACCCTCTGGACTTCTGGGGGCCCCAACCTATCAAGGTCTGGGCAGAGTCCAGGATAGACTAACTTGAGTGGCAATGATGTGGGAGTGACTCCCTCCACCTTCCCTCAAGGCTTCTCCCTCAAATGTGTTCCACAAGCCTCACCCTCCCGACTCCTGGAGGTCCCACATTGCTGATATCAAGCTACTGGCAGAATCTGAGACAGTCTGGGTTGTGTGGCTCTAGGATGGGAGCCAATTTTCCTTCACACAGCCAATGGGTCCTCATTTCATGCAGCCAAATCATTGTCTGTTTGGGCCTGATAAACTCAGCTGGTGTCACCCTCACAACTGCCTGAGACCACGTCCCACTACAAAGGTCTTCAGGCACCCAGGGAATGGTAGATAATTTTACTATACAGTACCCTGGGACATTTTCTGAGTGGGCTCAGACCCAGCACTGGCACAAAATTTGAACCTGTAACAATCTGGTAAACACCATTCTCCTTTACCTGGTGACTCACTGAGAATCTACCTCATGCATCTTGGATACCACAAGAGGCTTGTTCAGTGACTGAGCCTAACAGGCAACCAGCAGAAGGAGACAAGCTGAGGTGGATCTTGAGGTGCCTTGGGATTTTTGCTGACCTGCCCCAGGGCCTGGTACTGGTAAAAGCCAGCCTTGGTGTGTACCTTGGTTTTTCTCATGCACATCAAGGCATAGCCAAGGCAGCCACATACTGTGGATCACTTTGTAGCTCCAAACACATTACCTAGGGCCAGTCACTGACAGTATCTGACATGGGCCTGCTCCAGAGTCCCTTCTAAGAGGCCCAGAACCAACACAACTAGGGACCATCTTCAGACAACATGAGGGCAGGTTACAGTAAACGTCACAAGCAGCATATCCAAAGGGAGATCTCAGCAGGTACCAGACCCTGGTGAGAAAATTTCTGCTTTGAGTGCTCAGCACCTACAGAGCAGCTCATACACTGTGGTCAGGGTCAATCCTCATAGTCAGCCTGAAGGTCAGTCCTGCACATGAATGGGCCAATAGCAATCAAGACCCAATTAAAGCAGGAAGGCCCACATAACCCACACAAGAAACATTCCTGGAATACCCAAATCAAGTGATCAAGAAGATGGAACCACTGAGTCCCAAAGAACACCTACTACATAAGGCCACCCCACCAAGACTGGAAGTCATTGCAGATCTACCTAATACATAAAAACAAATACAAAGAGGTAGCAAAAAGGAGAAGACCAAGAAATATGCCCCAGAAGAAAGCTCTAAAAAAAGGAGGTAAATGAAGTGGAGGTAAGCAATTTACCAGAATTCAAAAAAGTGGTTATAAGGATGCTAAAGTAATTGAGTGAGCACTTCAACAAAGAGATACCAAACATAAAGAAGAACATTGACACTATAAAAAAGAACCAGTCAGAAATGAAGAATACAATATCTTAATGATGAATACACTAGAATGAATAAATAGTAGGTTGAACAAAGCAGAGGATCAAATCAGTGATTTGAAGACAAGATAGTAAAAAATACCCAATAAGAGCAGCAAAAATAAAAAAAATTAATAATATGAGTATCATTTAACTCATTTACCACTTGCCCCAAGAATACTTGCCACCAACATCAGGAAAACAGAATCCAACTGGTCACTGCAAAGTTGCTGCTTGCACAATGACAAGGATGGCAAGAAGATCCAGAAAGAAACGTGATTGATATTTTTATTCAGAATGTGACGTTCCTCTATGTGTTCTTCAGTGCTTTAAACTTTATCACCCACAAAAAATTACTAAATAATGATCATCATATACTTTTCTGTTACATTAGGATTAGAGACAACTTCTGCTTAGAAATAACTCCAAGAACAGTTTTCATATTTTATTTTCATATTGAAAACCAGTCAGATTTGCTTCAGCCTCAAAGAGCATGTTTATGTAAAATTAAATAAACATTGGCAGTGACCTGTATTTTTTTATCCCTAAACAGGAAATGGGTTAAGGGACCTTTGGGACAACATGAAGCCTAACAATGTCCAATTCATATGAGTAGCAGAAGGAAAAAAAAGAGGGCAAGGGATTGAGAACCTATTTGAAGAAATAATGATTGAAAACTGCCTTAACATGGTGAAAGAAAAAGACACACAAGTTCCAAAAGTGCAGAGTCCCAAATAGTATGAACCCAAAAAGGTCCACACCAAGACACATCATAAATAAAATGGAAACAGTTAAACACAAATAGAGAATCTTAAAAGCAGCAAGAAAGAGACAGTTAGTTACCTATAAGGAAGCTCCAATAAGGCTGACAACTGATTTCTCAACAGAAGGGATTGGCATGAAATATTCCAAGTAATAAAAAGTAAGGGCCTACAACCAAGACTACTTTGCCAAGCAAGGTTATAGTAATAGAAAATTGAAGAAGTAAAGAGCTTCCCAGACAAGAAAAAGCTAAAGTAGTTTGCTAACATCAAACTGGTATAACAAGAAATGTTAAAGGGCCTTCTTGAATTATAATTATGATGATGAGAAGAAGAAGAAGAAGAAGAAGAAGAAGAAGAAGAAGAAGAAGAAGAAGAAGAAGAAGAAGAAGAAGAAGAAGAAAGAAAGGAGGAGGAGGGGGGAGGGGAGGGGAAGAGGGGAGGAGGAGGAGGAGGAGGAGAAGAAGAAGAAGAAGAAGAAGAAGAAGAAGAAGAAGAAGACGACGATGACGACGACGGTTAAAAGAAAGAAATGGCAAGGATGCAAAAATGGCAGCAGAGATAATGTCCCAGGACCAAACTGGAATTACAACTAAAATAAAGACAAATCATTGGGAAAAATCAACAGAAAAGCAACTGGAGAGAACCTATGTAACTAGGGAAAGAAAGAAGACACCAAATCAAACCCAATAGAAACTGCAGAGGCATGAGAGAGGGTAGGCTTGGAGCCCACAGACAGCAGCTGAGGGCTGTTTGGCCATGAGAAGCTCCCTCAGGGTTAAAATCCCAACACAGCTCCACAGCACACAGTGCTGGGACAGAGCAGAAAAATTAGCTACAACCACTCACCTTGGGCTCCAGCAGAGGGAGGACAGACTGGACTGGAATTGTGTGAAGAGACTATGAAGTTTGAAGAGCTGAGAGGGCACTGAGATTTTGTGCTGAATCACTCCCTCATAGAAAAGTAGCCATATTACTCAAAGAGCCCCTTCCTAGAGTCCCAGGGAGAAGCAACAGCACCTCCCTTGGGAATTTAATATCACCCAACCAAGCCAGAGAAATAGAAATTGAGACTCATTAACAGCTAGAGACAACTAGCAAGAATTTGACCCACCCACTAGAAATCTACTTACCCTGAACACCTGAGGAATTTTTTCATTCAGCTGAGGGCTACAATCCAAGGTTCATCAAGTAACTGAGACTAAGTTACCAGGCAAAAGCTAGAGTGAAAATGAACCATTGCTTGGCCTGCAAATCGACACAGGTAAGTGAGCTTTGACAGTGGTAATTAACGTGGGTCCCCCCCACACTCATACAAACCCAGTAGACTCTACTGAGTAGAGGGAACAACAAGCAACAGAACACCAAAACACACAGAGAAAATTTGACAGGCTCCAAAATGCACTGAGACAGTCAAAATGCTGAAAAAAAGAAACAAATCACAAATCAAAAAACAAGAGAATTCTACAAAAGAAATAAATGAAATGCAATTAAGCAAGTTATCAGAGATAGAGTTCAGAGTAATAACAATGAGGAAGCTCAACAGTATGAGTAAAGATATAGAAACATTAAAAATTAAGCAGTTGGGAGTGAAAAGCCACCAAGCAGAAAGGAAAACTGACATAGCAGAAATTAAGAACACATTGGAAGGAATACCCAGCAGAATAAATGAAGCCAATAATTGGATCAGTGAATTAGAAGACAGAGTAGAAAAAAATCACTGAAACAAAGAACCAAAAGGAAAAAACAACAACAACAAAAATCGTAAAAACAGGAAGACAGCTTAAGAGAAATATGGGACAATACAAAATGTAACAACATCGGCATCACAGGAGTTCCCGAAAGAAAAAAAAAAGAAAATGAGCAAGTGTTAGAGAATATATTTGAAGAAATAGTGACAGAAAACTTCCCTAACTTGGTGAAGAAAAAAGGCATACAAGTTCAAGAAACACAGAGAGCCCCAAGTAAGAACACGAACAAGCCCAGACCAAGACACATAATAATTAAAATGTCAAAAATTAAAGACAGAGAGAGAATCCTAAAGGCAGCAAGAGATAAGCAACAGTTTACCTACAAAGGAACACCCATAAAGCTATCAGCTGACTTCTTAACAGAAACAGGCCAGAAGGGAATCACATGAAGTAATTAAGGTCATGAAAAACAAGGATCTGAATGCAAGACTACTCTATCCAGCAAGGCTATCATTCAAAATAGAAGGTCAAATAAAGAGCTTCCCAGACAACAAAAGGCTAAGGGAATATACTAGCACCAAACCAGCACTGCAAGAAATGTTAAAAGGACTGCTATAATTAGTAGAATAAATAGGAAGAAAAATATAACTACAATAAACAAAAATGGCAATAAATAACTACATATAAATAAAAAACTTAAATGTAAATGAATTGAATGCTCTGATCAAAAGACACAAAGTAGCTGACTGCTTAGGAAAGGATGACTCACATATACATTGTTTATAAGAGACTTACCTGACAACAAAAGACTCACATAAGTTGAAAGTGAAAGGATGAAAAAAAATCTTCCAAGCAAAAGGAAAGAAAAAAAAAAAAGCTGGGGAAGCAATACTCATATTAGACCAAATAGACTTCCAAATAAAGGTTATAACTAGAGACAAAGAAGGCCACTACATAATATTGAAAGGATCTATCCAACAGGAGGATATAATCTCAGTCAACATATATGCACCCAACATAGGAACACCAAAATACATTTAAAAACTTCTGGAGGACTTCAAAGGAGAAATCAACAGCAATATAATCATAGCAGGGGATTTCAACACCCTGCTGACATCACTGGACAGACCCTCTAGACAATAAAATTAACAACGAAACAGAAACTCTATATGATGCACTAGATCAAATGGATTTAATAAATATCTATAGATAATTACACCCCAAAACAGTAGAATTCATATTCTTCTCAAGTGCACATGGAACATTCTCAAAGTTAAACCACATGTTAGGACACAAACTGAGTCTCTACAAGCTTAAGAAGATTGAAATCATATCAAGCATCTTCTCAGGTCACAATGTCATGAAACTAGAAATCAATTACAACAAAAATATATAAAAATATTCAAACACATGGAGGCTAAATAGCATGTTATTAAACAATGAGTGGGTCACCAAGGAGATCAAGAAATAAATTATAAACTTCCTGGAAACCAATGAAAGTGAACACACAACAACACAAAATCTATGAGACACAGTGAAAGCAGTACTGAAAATTCATACCAATACAGGCCAACCTCAAGAAACAAGAAAAATTTCTAACTGAATTTCTAACCCTACAATGTATAGATTGAGAAAGAAAAAAAGAAAAATCCACAGCAATTAGAAGGAAAGAAATAGTGAAGGTCAGCGCAAAAATAAACAACATAGAAACTAAAAAAACAATTCGAAAGATCAATGAAACAAAGACCTGGTTTTCTGAAAAGGTAAACAAGGTTGATTGACCCTTAGCCAAACTCACCAAGAAACAAAAAGAAAGAATCCAAATAAACAAAATCAGAAACAAAAGAGAAGTCACAACTGATACCACAGAAATACAAAGGATCATTAAAAATACTATGAAGAATTATATGCCACCAAATTAGAAAATCTAGGTAAAATGGACAAATTTCTAGAAAAACACAGTCTCCCAAAACAGAACCAGGAAGAGATAGAAAAGTTGAAAAGACCAAAAACAGCTAAGAAAGTTGAAGATGTACTCATGACTCTCCCAGCAAACAAAAGCTCAGGCCTGGATGGCTTCAAGGAAGAGCTTCACCGAACAGTCAAAGAAGCTCTAACAGCAATTCTCCTCATACTATTCCAAAACTTCTAAGAAGAAGGAAGATTTACAAACTCACTTTATGAGGCCAGCATAATTCTAATTCCAAAACCAGATAAGGACACTACAAAGAAAGACAACTATAAAGCCAATACACATGATGAACATAAATGCCAAAATACTAAACAAAATATTAGCAAATCAGAACCAGCATATATTATTTTTTCTTTATTGATTCTGTTAGAGAGAGGGGAAGAGAGAGATAGCAATATCAATGAGAGAGAACATCAATTGGCAGCCACATGTATGCCACCACTGGGCATCAGGCACACAACCTGGGCATGAGCCCTGACTGGGAATTGAACCTGTGACCTCTTGGTGCATGGGTCAACACTCAACCACAGAGCCACACCAGCCAGGCAGATTCAGCAATACATTAAAATAATTATTCACCACGACCAAGTGAGATTCATCCAAGGGATGCAAAGCTGGTACAATATTTGCAGATCAATAAATGTGATACAGCACACAAACAAAATGAAAGATAAAAACCATATGACCATATCAATAGATGCTTAAGCCCTGGCCAGTTTGGCTCAGCGGTTAGAGCGTCGGCCTGCGGTCCGGAGAGACCCGGGTTTGGTTCCAGCTAAGGGCACATACTTCGGTTGCAGTTTGTCCCCGGCCCTGGTTGGTCGTGCGGGTGGCAGCCACTCGATGTGTCCCTTCACGTCGATGTTTCTCTCTCTCTCTCCCTCCCACTCTATCTGTACAAAAAATGGAAAAATATCCTTGAGTTAGGATAAAAAAAAAAAAAATAGATGCTTAAAAAGCATTCGACAAAATCGAACACCCATTTCTGATTAAAACTCTCAGCAATGTGGGAATGGAGAGGATCATATCTCGACATAATAAAGGTCACATATGAAAACCTATAACCAGCATCGTATTTAATGATGAAAAACTAAAAGCATTTCCCTTAAGAACAGGAACAAAACAGGGATGCCCACTTTCACCAGTCTTATTTCACATAGTACTGGAAGTCTTAGGCACAGCAATTAGACAAGAAGAAAAAATAAAGGGGATCCAAATTGGAAAGAAGGAAGTGAAATTGTCATTATTTGCAGAAGACATGATACTGAACGTAGAAAACGCTAAAGAATCCATCAATACTCTACTAGATTTAATAAATAAATGTGGCAAAATAGCAGGATACAAAATTAATATCAAAAAATAAACAGCATTGTTATACACCAATATTGAACTTACAGAAAGAGAAACTAAAAAAACAATCCCATTTACCATTGTGGCAAAAAAATTAAGATACATAGGAATAAACTTAACCAAAGAAGTTAAGGACCTGTTCATAAAAAACTACAGAACATTAAGAAAATAAATAGAGGAAGATGTAAAAAATTGGAAGCACATACCTTGTTCATGGATTGGAAGAATTAACATTATTAAAATGTCCATACTACCCAAAGCAATCTATAGATCCAATGCAATCCCCATTAAAATACCAACGACAGCCCTGGCTGGTTTGGCTCAGTGGTTAGAGCATCGGCCTGGGGTCCAGAGAGACTTGGGTTTGGTTTCAGCTAGGGGCATGTACCTCGGCTGCAGTTTGTCTTCGGCTCTGGTTGGGTCGTGCGGGAGGCAGCCACTCAATGTGTCCCTTTCATGTCGATGCTTGTCTCTCTCTCTCTCTTCCTCTCTCTCCCTCCCAGTCTACCTGAACAAAAAGTAGAAAAATGTCCTCAAGTAAAAAAAAAAAAATACCAATGACATATTTCACATAACTAGAACAAATACTTCAAACATTTATATGGAACCAAAAAAGACCCCGAATAGCTGCAGCAATATTGAAAAAGAAGGACAAAGTAGAAGAGATCACAATACCGGAAAGCAGGTTAGAATACAAAGCCACTGTAATCAAAAGAGCCTGGTACTGGAACAAGAACAGGCATATAGACCAGTGGAACAGAATAGAGAACCCAGAAATTGATCAAAGACAACTGCCAATGATGGATCAGAGAAGGGGTTAATTTCCAAAATATATAGAGTGCTCATACAACTCAAAAAAAAAAAAAGAGAAAGAACCCAATTAAAAAAATGGGTAGAGGAGTTAATAGACACCTCTCCAAACAGGACATACAAATGGCTAAGAGACATATGAAGAAATGCTCAACATCACTAATCATCAGAGAGTTGCAAATTAAAACAACTATGAGGTATCACCTCGCACCTGTCAGAATGGCTGCCATCAACAAATCATCAAACAACAAGTGTTGGCAAGGGTGTGGAAGAAAGTGGACTCAAGTATACTGCTGGTGGGAATGGAAACTGGTACAGCTACTATGGAAAACACTATGGTGTTCCCTCAAAAAAATTAAAAATTGAATTGTCATTTGACCCAGTGATCCCACTTCTAGGAATATACCTTAAGAAGCCTGAAACACCAATCAGAAAGACTATATGTACCTCATGTTCATAGCAGCACTATTTACAATAGCTAAGATCTGGAAACAGCCAAAGCGTCCATCAGTAGACGAATGGATGAAAAAGCAGTGGTACGTATACACAATGGAGTACTATGCAGCTGTAAGAAAGAAAGATCTCTTATTTTCTGAGACGACAAGGAGGTACCTGGAAAGTATTATCCTAAACAAAACAAGCCAAGCAGAGAAAGACAAATATCACATGATCTCACTTATTTGTGGAATATAATGAACATAACAGTCTGAGAAAAAGAGTAGACCCAAAGACATGGAAGTAGGGTACAGACTGAAAACTCTGAGAGAAGGGGGAGGAGGAGATGAAAGAGATAAACCACAGAACTTATATGCATGTATGCATAACCAATATACATGGATAACAAAGCTGGCAACGGGGTGGGGGGGATAGAGAGGAGGGTGAAAATGGGGAAAAAGGGAGAAACATCTATAACAAAAATAAATTAATAAAAAAAAATGAGCAGAGGACTTAAATAGACACCTCTCCAAACATGACATACAAATGGCTAAAAGACATATTAAGAAATGCTCGACATCACTAATCATCAGAGAGATGCAAATTAAAACAAGAATAGGTATCACTTCACACCTGTCAGAATGGCCGCCATCAACAAATCATCAAACAACAAGTATTTCGAGGCTGTGTAGAAAAGGGGACTCTAGTACACTGTTGGTGGGAATGCAGACTCTTGCATCCACTATTGAAAACAATATGGTGTTACCTCAAAAAATTAAAAATTGAACTGCCATTTGACCCAGTGATCCTGCTTCTAGGAATATACCTTAAAAAGCCCAAAACACCAATCAGAAAGAACATATGTACCCCCATGTTCATAGCAGCACTATTTACAATAGCTAAGATCTGGAAACAGCTTAAGTGTCCGTCAGTAGATGAATGAATAAAAAAGCTGTGGTACACCTACACAATGGAATACTATTCACCTCTAAGAAGGAGAGATCTCTTATCCTTTGAGATGACATGGAGGGACCTGGAGAGCATTATGTTAAGCAAAATAAGCCAATCAGAGAAAGACAAATACCACATGATCTCACTTATTTTTGGAATATAATGAACAACAAAAAAAAAAGCCTATGAACAAAATAGACCCATAGACATAGAAAGGAGTACGATTCAGACTGACAGACCTCAGAGGAGGGGAGTGGGGTTGATGGATGAGATAAACCAAAAAACTTATATGGATGTATGCATACATGGACATAGACAACACTGCTGGGTAGGGGAGGAAGAGGTGGGGCGGAGGGCCTCTACAAGGTGTGGGGGGGGAGAGAAACCTCTGTAACAAAAATAGATTAATACAAAGGATTAAAAAAATAGCTACTATTGGCCTTCAATATTTTTTGTAAAATCTATCTTAGAAAGGTGAACCATTAAAAACACTTTATAAGGTTAAATAATTTTTCATTTTAATAAATATGGTAAAACTAACATGTTTGGCAGTCAAAAATATTATAACATTATTAAAGTTTAAAAAAAAATTTTAAAGATATACCGGGATTGATTTGATTTGTGGTAATGGTAAGCTTCGGGACAATTTAGGAGGCTATTGTAATGCGAATGTGGCCTAAACAAGTTGGGCAACAGGAATAAAAAAGAAAGGTCAAATATATGAAGCACCCCCTTTCCTGAAAATCCTCAATTAGACATCAAGCTCCTTGAAAAATATTTTATTCCACTTTGTTTCTCCCACTGTTATAGGCTCTGTGCCTTACACACAACAATCACTTTAACGGATTTATTTACACAAAGTGAAAAATCAAGGTAAGAGAGACAAACATTAGAAAATATACAATAGTAAATGTATTTTGTACAGAAAATGTAGATTAAAGTGAGGGAGTTAGAGAGGGGTTTGTACAGGTGCACTGGGTGAAATATAACATCCAGGCACAACTAGGTGAGCACAGTGGAATGTTGGCTCAAGAGGCAAAATTCCAAACTGAAGGTAAAGCTGTGACATTAAAATCTTTCCATGTCAAGAAGCAATCTGAGCCTGCAAGCTTTTCCTGCCTACGTCTCACATCTGCAAGAAAATCTCTAGTGTTCCCTGCCATGGTATTTCTATCGTTGACAAGATAGATTCTTCTGGGAGAAAGAATCTGGTCTCTTCTATGCCCAGAAAGGAGGAATGGTTTCTGCTTGAAAAAATAATTCATTGATAACCTATGTTGGGTTTCTTTTTCTGTAAGTTAAAAATTGGTGTATAAGAATACCATCGAGTGGGATTGCAAAATGGCAACAGAGTGAATGGAAGTTACACAGACCATTTCTCAGACCAAACTGGAATTACAACTAAAATAGAGACAAATTGTCTGAAAAAAGCAACAGAAAAGTAGCTTGCGAGGACCATATAACCAGGGAAACTAAATAGATCCTGGTAGGATTGTGGAGATAGGAGAGGGGGGCTAGGAGCCCACAGACAGCAGCAATCTTAGCCTTGAGCAGCACCCTCAGGGTTAAACTCCCAATCCCTGCTACACAGCACAGAGGGCCAGAACAGAGTGCTAAAATAGCCACAGCCTCTCATCTTGGGCTCCAGGAAAGTGAGAATGGACTGGACTGGAACTGTGTGGGGACACTCGGGATTTGGAGGGTGCTCAGAGCTTTTGTTGAGTTGCAGCCATGCAGGACAGTGGCCATCTTACTCCTTCCCAGGGCTCTGGAGAGAGGTGGCAGCCCCTCCCATGAAAATTCAACCCTACACTGTGGGCCATTAAAATGCAAATTGAGGCTCATTAACAATCAGCACCAGCCCCACCCTCAAAAATACCCTATGGTGAACACCTGAGGCCGTTTCTCATTCAACTGAGATCTCAAGGCTTTTCAAGAAACCTCTACTAATAGCCTCCAGTCAAGAAGTTAGAGGATAACTGATCATTCCTGGGCTTGCACCTCTACCCAGGAAAGTAAGACATGACAGAGATGTTTAACTTGGGTCTTCCCACACTCATTTAAACCCAGTAGAGGGAGCCAAAAATGGAAGAACACCAACACCAACAGGGAAAATTTGCCAGGTGCCAAAACCACTAAGATAGCTCAAATGGTTAAACAACAACAACAACAAAAATTCCAAATGAAGGACCAAGAGATCTCTACCAAACATGAAATAAATGAACTGCAGTTAAGCAAGTTAATAGACTATAATTCACAGCCATGATCTTGAGGAAGCTCAACAGCATGAGTAAGGACATAGAAACATTGAACATCAACCAATTGGAAATCAAAAACCACCAAGAATAAATTAAAAATGACATAGTAAAAATAAAGAACACATTGGAAGGACTACAAAGCACAGTAGAGGAAGCTGAGGACCGGATCAGTGAATCAGAAGACAAGGTAGCAAAAATCAACCAATCAGAAAACCAAAAGGAAAAACAAATTAAAAAAATAGAATGACAAAAACAGAAGAAATTGAAGATGTAATCAAGATTCTCCCAGCAAACAAACTCCCAGGCCCGTAGGCTTCACGGGAGAATTTTACAAAACATTCAAAGAAAAATGAATACCCATTCTCCTCAAACTATTTCAAAGAATTCAAGACGAAGAAAGACTTCCAAACTTGTTTTATGAGGCCAGTATAAGTCTAATTCCAAAACGAAATAAAGACACTACAAAGAAAGAAAACTATAGAAAAATATTTGTGATAAACATAGATGCCAAAATCCTGAACAAAATACAAGCAAATCGGATCCAGCAATACATCAAAAAAATTATTCTTCATGACCAAGTGGGATTCATCCCAGGGATGCAAGGCTGGTACAATATTCACAAATCAATAAATGTGATATTCCACATAAACAAAATGAAAGATAAAAATCATATGATCCTATCAGGAGACGCCGAAAAAGCATTCAACAAAATCTAACACCCATTTCTGATAAAAACGCTCAGCAATCTGGGAATAGAGGGATCATATCTCAAAATAATAAAGGCCATACATGGAAAACTTACAGCCAACATCATACTCAATGGGCAAAAATTAAAAGCATTTCACTTAAGAACAGGAACAAGACAGGGATGCCCACTATCACCACTTTTATTTAATATAGTACTGGAAGTCTTAGCCACAGCAATCAGACAGGAGAAAAATATAAAAGGGATCTAAATGGGAAAGCAGGAAGTGAAACTGTCATTATTCACAGATGACATGATACTATACGCAGAAAACCCCAAAGACTCCATCAAAAATCTACTAGACTAAATAAATGAATTTGGCAAAGTAGCAGGATACAAAATTAAAGTCAAGAAATCATTCTTATACACATGGCATTCTTATACACCAATGATGAACTCACAGAAAACGAAACTAAAAAAAATCAATCCCTTTTTCCATCGCAGCAAAAAAAAAAAAAAAATAAGATACCTAGGAAAAAACTTAACCAAAGAAATAAAGGACCTATTCGCTGAAAACTACGGGTCATTGAAAAAAGAAACAGAGGAAGATATAAAAAAGTGGAACCACATACCTTGTTCATGGAACGGAAGAATCAACATCATTAAAATGTCCCTACTACCCACAGCAATCTATACATTCAATGCAATTCTCATCAAAATACCAACGACATACTTCACAGAACTAGAACAAATACTTCAAAAGTTCATATAGAACCAAAAAAGACCGCGAATAGCCACAGAAATCTTGAAAAAGAAGAACAAAGTTGGAGGGATCACATTACCAGATTTCAGGTTATACTACAAAGCCACTGTAATCAAAACAGCCTGGTACTGGCACAAGAACAGACATATAAACCAGTAGAACAGAACAGAGAAACTGTAAATGGATGCAAGGCAATATGCTCAATCAACATTTGACAAAGGGGGCAAGAGTATAGAGTGGAGTAAAGACAGCCTCTTTAATAAATGGTATTGGGAAAATTGGAAGCTATATGCAAAAAATTGAAACTAGATCATCAACTTATACCATACACAAGAATAAACTCAAAATGGATAAAAGACTTAAATGTGACTCATGAATCCATAAATATCCTAAAAGAAAATGTAGGCAACAATATTGCAGACGTCATACGCAGCAGAATTTTCACTGATACATCACCTAAGGCAACAGAAACAAAGGGGAAAATGAACACGTGGGACTACATCAAATTCAAATGCTTCTGCACAGCAAAAGATACAATCTTCAAAATGGAAAAGCTAACCACTGTATGGGAGAGCATAATTGCCAATGATACATCAGATAAAGGGTTAATTTCCAATATACATAGAGTGTTCATACAACTCAACAAAAGGAAGACAAAGAAACAAATTAAAAAATGGGCAGAGGAACTAAATAGACACCTCTCCAAAAAGGATATACAAATGGCTAAGAGACATATGAAGAAATGCTCAACATCACTAATCACCAGTGAGATGCAAATTAAAGCAACGAGGTATCACCTCAACCTGCTCAGAATGGCCGCCATCAACAAATCACCAAACAACAAGTGTTGGCGAGGGTGTGAAGGAAAGGGGACTCTAGTACACTGCTGGTGGGAATGCAGACTGGAGCAACCACTATGGAAAACAATATGGTGTTACCTCAAAAAATTAAAAATTGAACTGCCATTTGACTCAGTGATCCCTCTTCTAGGAATATACCCTAAGAAGACTGAAACACCAATCGGAAAGAATATATGTACCCCCATATTCATAATAGCACTATTTGCAATAGCTAAGATCTGGAAACAGCTCACATGTCCATCAGTAAACGAATGGATAATAAAGCTGTGGTACATATGCACTATCGAGTAATATACAGCTGCAAGAAAGAAAAATCTTTTATTCTTTGAGATGACATGGAGGAACATGAAAAGTATTATCCTAAGTGTAACCAGCCAAGCAGAGAAAAACAAATATCACATGATCTTACTTATTTGTGGAATATAACGACTATAACAGTTTGAGGAATTGGGTAGTCCCAGAGACGTGGAAGTGGGATGCAGACTGACAATTCCCTGAAGTGGGGAGAAGAAATTAACCACAGAACTCATATGCATGTATGTATGAACAATGGACAAGGACAAAAATGTTGGGAACAGGGTGTGGAGGAAAAAGGGGGGGACAGTGAGTGAAAAGGGGGAAACATCTGTAACAAAAATAAATTAATTTTAAAAATTAAATAAATAAATAAATCAACTGGATATATATGAAAAGCAAAAAACAAAAAGCTTAAGAGAACTGTGGGAAAATTGGAAATGTAATAATATTCACATCATAGGAGTCCCTGAAGAAGAAGAAAATGAGCAAGGGTTAGAGAATATATTTGAAGAAATAGTGAAAGAAAACTTCCCTACTTTGGTGAAGGAAGAAGGCATTCAACTTCAAGAAGCACAGAGAGCCCCAAGTAAGAAGAACCCAGACAGGACCATACCAAGACACATAGTAATTAAAAGGCCAAAATTTAGGACAGAGATAATCCTAAAGGCAACAAGAGATAAGCAACAGGTTACCAAACCCCATAAGGCTATAGGCTAACTTCTCAACAGAAATACTACAGTCCAGAAGGGAATGGCATGAAGTATCAAGGTCATGAAAAACAAGAATCTGAATCCAAGACTACTCTACTCAGCAAGGCTATCACTCAAAATAGAAGGTCAAATAAAGAGCTTGACAGACCCCCCCCCCCAAAAAAAAGGCCAAGGCAATACATTAGTACCAAACTAACACTACGAGAAATGTTAAAATGACTGCTGTAACTAGTAGAAGAATTTGGAAGAAAAATATAACCACACTAAACAAAAATGGCAATAAGTAAGTACATATCAATAATCACCTTAAATGTAAATTGATTGAATGCTCCTATAAAAAGGCACAGAGTAGCTGACTGGATAAGAAAGTATGACTCACATATATGTTGTTCACAAGAGACCCACCTCACAACAAAAGACTCACATAGTTTGAGAGTAAAGGGATAGAAAAAAAATCTTCCAAGAAAACAGAAAAGAAAAACAAGTGGGGAAGCAATACTCATACCTGATAAAATTGATTTCAAAATTATGGCCATAACTAGAGACAAGGACACTACATAATATTGAAAGGATCTATCCAACAGGAAGATATAAACTTGGTAAATATATATGCACCCAATATAGGAGCACCAACACATGTTAAAAATCTTCTGGAGGACTTCAAAGAAGAAATTCACAGCATTAAAATCATTGTAGCAGACTTCAACACCCCACTGACATCACTGGATAAATCGTCTAGACAAAAAATTAGTAAGAAACCAGAGACTCTAAATAATGCACTAGACCAAACGGATTTAATAGATATCTACAGAGAATTACACCCCAAAACTAAAGAATTCACATTCTTCTCAAGTGCACATAAGACATTCTCAAAGATAGACCACATGTGAGAACACAAACTAAGACTCTACAAGTTCAAGAAGATTGATATGATATCAAGCATCTTCTCAGATCACAATGTCATGAAACTAGAAATCAATTGCAACAAGAACATGCAAAGACATTTGAACATATGGAGGGTAATTAGTATGTTATTAAACAATGAATGTGTTACCAAGGAGATCAAGGAAGAAATAAAAAATTTTCTGGAAACCAATGAAAATGAACACCCAATAACAAAAAAAATATATATGGTATGCAGTTAAACTAGTTCAGAGAAGGAAATAAATAGCACTACATGCCTACCTCGAGAAACAAACAAACAAACAAAAAATGTTTTAATAGACTATCTAACCTCCCAACTTAAAGAACTAGAAAGCAAACAAAAAGAAAGCCCCAGAGCAAGTAGAAGGAAGAAAATAGTAAAGATCAGAGAAGAAATAAAGGACATAGAGTCCAAAAAACAATTCAAAGGATCAATGAAACAAAGAACTGGTTCTTTGAAAACATAAACAAAATTGATGGACCCTTAGCTAGACTCACCAAGAAACAGAGAGGGAAAATACAAATACACAAAATCAGAAATGAAAGAGGACAGATAATAACTGACACCACAGAAATACAACAGATTGTTAACATATACTATGAACAATTATATGTCAATAAATTCAACACACTAAGCGAAATGGACAAATTTCTAGAAACACAAAGTCTCCCAAAACTGAACCAAGAAGAGGTAGAAAACTTGGACAGACCAATAACAACAAAAGAAATTGAAGATGTAATCAAGATTCTCCCAGCAAACAAATGCCCAGGCCCGGAAGGCTTTACGAGAAAATTTTACCAAACATTCAAAGAAGAACTAATGCCCATTCTCCTCAAACTATTTCAAAATTTTCAAGAAGAAGGAAGACTTCCAAACTCGTTTTATGAGGCCAGCACTATTCTAATTCCAAAACCAGAAAAAGATACTACAAAGAAAGAAAATTACAGGCCAATATCCCTGATGAACATAGATGCCAAAATCCTGAACAAAATACTAGCAAATCGAATCCAGCAATACATCAAAAAAATTATTCACCATGACCAAGAGGGATTCATTCAAGGGATGCAAGGCTGGTACAATATTCACAAATCAATAAATGTGATGCACCACATAAACAAAATAAAAGATAAAAATCCTATGATCATATCAATAGATGCTGAAAAAGCATTCGACAAAATCCAGCATCCATTTCTGATAAAAATGCTCAGCAATCTGAAAATAGAGGGATCGTATCTTAACATAATAAAGGCCATGTATGAAAGACCTACAGCCAACATCATACTCAATGAGCAAACATTAAAAGCATTTCCCTTAGGAACAAAAACTAGACAAGGATGCCCACTTTCACCACTCTTATTTAACATAGTACTGGAAGGGTTCTTAGCCACAGAAATCAGACAGGAAGAAGAAATAAAAAGAATCCAAATTGAAAGGGAGGAAGTCAAACTGTCATTATTCACAGATGACATAATACTATACGTAGAAAACCCTAAAGACTCCATCTAAAATCTACTAGACTTAATAAACGAATTTGCAAAGTAGCATGATACAAAATTAACATCAAGAAATTGATGGCATTCTTATACACCAATGATGAACTTCCAGAAAGCGAAACTAAAAAACAATCTCATTTACCATCGTGGCAACTTATGATACCAAAGAATAAACTTAACCAAAGATATAAAGGACCTATTCACAGAAAACTATAGGTCATTGAGAAAAGAAATAGAGGAAGATATAAAAACGTGGAAGCATGTACCTTGTTCATGGATTGGAAGAATTAATATCATTAAAATGTCGATATTACCCAAAGCAATCTATAGATTCAATGCAATTCCCATTAAAATACCAATGACATATTTCTCAGAACTAGAACAAATACTTCAAAAGTTCACATGAAACCAAATAAACTCCAAATAGCCACAGCAATCTTGAAAATAAAGAACAAAGTCGGAGGGATCACATTACCAGTTTTCAGATTATACTACAAAGCCACTGTAATCAAAACAGCCTGGTACTGGCACAAGAACAGGTAGATAGATCAATGGAACAGAACAGAGAACCCATAAATGGACCAGAGAAATTATGCTCAATTAATATTTGACAAAGATGGTAAGAGCATACAGGGAGTAAAGACAGCCTCTTTAATAGATGGCATTGGAAAACTTCGACAGCTACATGAAAAAAAATGAAATTAGACCATCAACTTACACCATACAGAAGAATAAACTCAAAATGGATAAAAGACTTAAATGTGACTCATGAATCCATAAATATCCTAGAAGAAAATGTAGGCAAAAAATTTTCAGACATCATGCACAGCAGAATTTTCACTGATACATCACCTAAGACAACAGAAATAAAGGGGAAAATGAACACATGGGACTACATGAAACTAAAAAGCTTCTGCACAGCAAAAGATACAATCATCAAAATGGAAAGGCAACCCACTGTATGGAAGAGCATAATTGTCAATGACACATCGGGTAAGGGATTAATTTCCAAAATATATAGAGTGCTCCTACATCTCAACAAAAGGAATAGAAAAAACTCAATTAAAAAATGGGCAGAGGAACTAAATAGACACCTCTCCAAACAGGACATACAAATGGCTAAGAGACATATGAAGAAATGCCCAACATCACTAATCAACAGAGAGATGCAATTTAAAACAACAATGCGGTATCACCTCACTCCTGCCAGAATGGCCGCCATCAACAAATCATCAAACAACAACTGTTGGTGAGGGTGTGGAGGAAAGGGGACTCTAGTACACTCCTGGTGGGAATGCAGACTAGTGCAGCCACTATGGAAAACACTATGGTGTTACCTCAAAAAATTAAAAATTGAACTTCCATTTGACCCAGTGATCCCAGTTCTAGGAATATACCCTAAGAAGGTTGAAGCACCAATCGGAAAGAATATATGTACCCCATGCTCGCAGCAGCACTATTTACAATACCTAAGGTCTGTAAACAGCCCAAATGTCCATCAGTAGACAAATGGATAAAAAAGCTGTGGTACATATACACAATGGAGTAATATATAGCTGTAAAAAAGAAAGATCTCTTAATCTTTGAGTCGACATGAAGGGACCTGCAAAGTATTATTTTAAGTGAATCAAGCCAAGCAGAGAAAGACAAATGTCACATGATCTCACTTATTTGTGGAACATAATGAACATAACAATCTGAGGAATGGGGTAGCCCCAGAGACATAGAAGTGGGGTACAGACTGACAATCCCCTGAAGAGGGGGTTGGGGGGAGAGATAAAGCACAGAACTCATATGCATGTATGTATGAACAATGGACATGGACAACAATAGTGAGGACAGGGAGGGGAGGGAGGTGGAGGGGGAATCAGTGGGGGGGGAAAGCAAAACATTTGTAACAAAAATAATTATTTAAAAAAAGTTAAAAATTGAACTACCATATGACCCAGTGATCCCAGTTCTAGAAATATACCCTAAGAAGCCTAAAACACCAATCAGAAAGAATATATGTGCCTCCATATTTGTAGCAGCACTATTTACAATAGCTAAGATCTGGAAATACCCCAAATGTCCATCAGTTGACAAATGGATAAAAAAGTGGTGGTACATATACACAATGGAGTACTATGCAGCTTTAAGAAAGAAAGATCTTTTATTCTTTGTGTCGACATGGAGGGATCTGGAAAATATTATCCTAAGCGAAACAAGCCAAACAGAGAAGGACAAGTATCATATGATCTCACTTATTTGTCGGAATATAATAAATATAACAGTCTGAGGAATGGGGTAGTCCCAGACATGTGGAAGTGGGGTACAGACTGACAATCTTCAGAAGAGGGGTTGGGGGGATAGATAAACCACAGAACTTATATGCATGTATGCATGAACAATGGACATGGACAATAAAGCTGGGGACAGGGCAGGAAGGGAGGGGGGATCACTTGGGGAAAAAGAAACATCTGTAATAAAAATAAATAAATTAATATAAAATAAATTTTAAAAATTTATAAACTCACACACACACACCACCACCACCAACAGCAACAAGAACAACAACCTTTTTATCACGAAAGTTCAAATGTATAAAAGGAAGAGGAAGATAAGATAATCTTTTTGTTTTCTAAAGCAAAATACTGCAACATATTAAAAATAGTCCTTCCAGCTTTACATAATAATAACTAAATCAAGTATAGTTGTTTTCCTTTAAATGAATTTTATCTGTTTCATTATATTTGTGGGGGAGGGTGATCACTTAAAGGAATAAAGGATATGTAAAGATTTTTAGTCCCCTGTGTTCGATTAAGTGCAGTTTAGGGTTGAGATCCATGCTATGGGAGGCCTCCTGACAGACACAGACCTCAACCAACAGACACATTTACAGTCAGGTTGTGGATGCTTATGATGCATGAGTCCTCATTCTAATGCTTCATATATTTAATGCACTTACTTTTCCCATTAACTCTATGAAGCTGTCACTATTATTATCACTGTCATTTTACAGAGGAAACTAAGAAACATAGAGGTTATATAATTGACCAAGATTATATAACTAGTAAACATCAGGGCCAGGATTTGCACCCAAGCAATCTAACTCTTGCCCATGATTTAAACTACTGTGTGTGTGTGTGTGTGTGTGTGTGTGTGTGAGAGAGAGAGAGAGAGAGAGAGATACAGAGACAGAGAGACTGTGCTCACAAACATACTTGTTTTCCTCTCGTAGTTGCCTCTCAAGATAATCACATTCATTAGTTAATTATTGCAAACATTTTGTGTAAATCCTTCCTGACTTCAAAAATATGGAGTATATAAATGCATACAATTTAACATTTAGAAAATATATAATTCACACACGTACATGGACACACATACATGTTCCATGCTTATTTTACCCTGAGTCTAACTAGTAAACATATTGGTAACAGAGTGAGAGGATAATTTATTCAATATATATGCTTTAGGAATGGCCCTGTGCCATCTAGCAATTCTGTTGATTTTTAGAGTCCTTTATCCTCTAAAAATCAGGGATCAGACCTTTAAGCCCTTTCAGCCTTATAATTATTTACTTTCTTTCCTATATTCTCTTTCTATATAACTTTTCAGAACATGCAAGGAAAAATGTTGGAGAGGTATAATCTAGGCTTTCTATGGAGTTCTATGTACATAGCTATAAATCCTACATGAGATGAGGCAGAAACCTTTCTATCTCTTCAGAACCATAGAATTATTAGATTTAGAAAAGACTAAAAAAATCATCTAGCCAGTCACTTTACAGAAAGAAATGTAACGCCCAGAGGGAAGGGCCTACCTAACATCATATTACTAATCAATGACAGACCAATGATGGAACCAGATCTTTTGACTCCCCATCCAATGTTCTTTCCATGCTACTGTTTGTTTTGTGAAGTACAGCACTTGTTTCTAAACCCCTCTGAAGAGATAAAACTCCCTAAATCTCACCCCTGTATATTTATCCTAGAAATAAGAACATTTATATATATGCAAAAAAACTTACATGAATGTTCATAACAGCTTTATTTGTATTAGCCCACATCTAGAAACTACCAGAATGCTCTTCACGGGTGGGCATGGATAAACAAATTGTGGGACATTAGCAATAAAACAATAAGAAACTATTGATATACACAATAAATTGAATGGATCTATGTGGTATTATGATGAATGACATTAACAAATCATAATATGCTACATATTGTATGTTCTCTTTAAATAACATTCTACAAATTACAAAATGATAGTGATGAATAACAGACCAGTGGTTACCAGAGGGACAGATGTGACTGTAAAGAAGTAGCACAGTATAGTTTGGATTCCAAAATGGCGGTAGATTGAATGGAAGCTGCACTGAACTTCTCCCAGAACCAAACTGGAATTACAACTAAAATACAGAAAAATCACTCCAAATAACCAACTGAAGACTAGCTGGAGAGAACCCTTATAACCAAGGATGTAAGGAGGAGCCTGCATTAAGACTGGTAGGAAGTATGGAGGTGTGAGAGGGCTGGCTGGGTTCCCACAGGCACCAGCTGAAATTCCAGAGGGATATCTCAGCTGCAAGGTCTTCTCCCTGAGAAATATAGGGTCTAAACCCAAAGCTGGGCTCCCCAGCCCAGTGTAATGGAACTGGGAAAGGTGCCTACATAACACCTGGCTGTGAAAAGCACCAGAGATGCTGTCCATCAGGGAGAGATGGCTAGAAAAACAGACACTCTCTTGAAGGGCCCAAACACTAGATTTTGCTTGAAGCCACTCATCTTGGGCTCTGGAAGAAGCAGGGCAGAGTGCACTAAAATTGCATGTGGAGACTCTGTGGTTTAAGACTCTGGGGAGGGTGCTGGGAAGGCCGCTGTCTGGATCCCTGTGCTGAGTCATTACCCCATGTTGCAGAAACCATCTTTCACAGCAGAGTTTTCACATCAAAGCAGCTGTAACCCAGTGGAAGCAATTGGTCCACCTGTTGGAAATTATCTTGCCTTGCCTGCTGGATAGAGTTTACTGCCTGGCAGAGGACTGCAACCTGAGGACCATTAAGTGATTGAGACTGACACTCAATCTGCAGGCAGAGGTGGTTCTCTGGGTACTTTGAATCTTTGCCTTCCTGCTCTACTGCCTGGGGCTTGTCAAAGCAGACCTTGGTGTTCAGCTTGATCTTTTCCATAAACATCCAACCCCAGCAGAGAAAGCCAGAAACAGTGGGTAGTTGATATTCACAGGAAGATTTTGTTTCTCCCTGCCAAAGTGAGTCACATTTCACATGATAAGCAACTACAGTCATCCCTCGCCACTTCACACTTCGACTTTCGTGGCTTCACTCTATTGTGTTTTCAAATACATTCATTAAAATGTTGATCAAGAAAGTGAAAATAACACAATGAACGCTTGGTTGTCTGAGTCAATTATACACCCCTGTATTACAATTAAAATTAAAATTACTGTACATATGGACTGTAGTTCTATGTATTCAAGCACCATAGGAATCCTTCAAAGCCAGATACAACTGCTAGAATCTGGGACAAATTAAACACATAAACGAGGAATGACTGTGCACAGAAGCTTGCACACTGTTGGGGGTTGAAAATCATTGTCATCCAGCCTGAAAGTTGAGCCCACACATGAATGAGCCAAGAACAATCAAGACTCCATTTCAACAGGAGGGCCCACACAAAGCTCACATGGAACATTGTTAAAGCACTTAGGCCTGGTGATCAGGGAAGTTGCACCATTTGGTCCCATAGGTCACATATTACATAAGACCACCCAACTTAGACTGAGAGTCATAGCACACCTACCAAATACATAGAAGCAAACTCAAACAGGTAACCAAAATGGGGGATCAAGGAAACAAGTCCCAAATAAAAGAGCAAGAGAATCCTCCAGAAGAAGAGCTAAATGAAATGGAGATAAACAACTTATCAGATATAGAGTTAAGAGTAGTGATTATATAGATGATAAACAGCATGAGAAAAAATATAGAAACACAGAAAAACAACCAATCAGAAATGAAAAACTACCAACTGGAAATGAAGAATGATATGACAGAAATAAAGAATACACTGGAAGAAATAAACAGCAGATTAGAGGAAGCCAAGGGGTAGATCAGTGAATTAAAAGATAGATAGAAAAAAAAATCACTCAATCAGAGAACAAAGAGGGAAGGAAGGAAGGGAGAGAGGGAGGGAGGGAGGGAGGGAGGGAGGAAGGAAGGAAGGAAGGAAGGAAGGAAGGAAGGAAGGAAGGAAGGAAGGAAGGAAGGAAAAAAACAATTAAAAACAGATGACAGGTAGGTTCCAAAATGGCAGCAGAGTGAATGGAAGCTACACAGACCATCTCCCAAAACAAAACTGGACTTACAACTAAAATAAAGACAAATTGTTGGGAAAAAACAACAGAAAAGCACCTTGCGAGGACCATATAACCAGGGACACTGAACAATCCTGGTAGGATTGTGGGAGTGTGAGAAGGGGGGTGGGAGCCCATGGACAGCAGCAGTCTTAGCTGTGAGCAGCACCCTTGGGGTTACATTCCAAAGCGGCTTCACATTGCAGAGCTGGGAAAGATGCTAAAATAGCCACTCATCTTGGGCTCCAGCAGAGGGAGGGTGGACTGGACTGGAACTGTTTGGGGACACTTGGGATTTGGAGGGTGCTGGGAGATTTTGCTGAGTTGGGGCCACACAGGACTGTGGCTATCTTACTCCTTCTCAGGGCTCTGGGAGAGGTGACAGCCCCTCACTCAGAGATTCAACCCCACCCTATGGGTCATTGAAATGAAAATTGAGGCTCATTAATAACCAGCATCTGTCCCACCCTCAGGAAATCCCCTTACTCTGAACACCTGAGGGAGTTTTTCACTCAACTGAGAAACCAACACTCTTCAAGTAACCACTACTAATAGCCTCCAGGCAAAAAGATAGAGGATAACTAAACCTTTCCTGGGCTTGCAACTCTACCTAGGAAAGTAAGACTTGATGGTGGTATTTCATGTGGGTCCTTTGTCACTCATCTAAACACAGTGAAGGGAGCCCAAAACAGCACAACACCAACATAAACAGAGAAAATTTGGAAGACTCCAAAACCCACTAACATAACCAAAATGGGGAAACAAAGAAACAAATTCGAAATGAAAGAACAAGAAACCTCTACTGAAGATGAGATAAATAAAACGCAGTTAAGCAAGTTAACAGAGCTAGAATTCAGAACAATGATCTTGAGAAAGCTCAACAGCATGTGTAAGGATATGAGGACCATGAGTAAACACAAAGAAACATTGAAAATCAACCAACTGGAAATTAAAAACTACCAAGAGGGAATAAAGAATGACATAACAGAAATAAAGAACACATTGGAAGGACAAAACAGTAGAGTATAAGAATCTGAGGACAGAATCAGTGAATTAGAAGACAGGGTAAACAAAATCAACCAATGAGAAAACCAAAAGGAAAAAACAATTAAAAAACAGAAAGACAGCTTAAGAGAACTTTGGGACAGTTGGAAACATAATAATATTCACATCATAGGAGTCCTGGAAGAATAAGAAAATGAGGGAAGGTTAGAGAATATATTTGAAGAAATAGTGACAAAAATCTTCCCTAATATGGTAAAGGATGAAAGGATTCAAGTTCAAGAAACACAGAGAGCCCCAAGTAAGAAGAACCCAAACAAGCCCACACCAAGATGCATGGTAATTAAAATGCCAAAAATTAAAGACAAAGAGAGAATCCTAAAAGCAGCAAGAGATAAGCAACAAATTACCTTCAAAGGAAACCCCATAAAGCTATCAGCTGACTTCTCAACAGAAACCCTACAGGCCAGAAGGGAGTGGCATGAGGTAATCAAGGTCATGAAAAACAAGGATCTGAATCCGAAACTACATTACCCAGCAAGGCTATCATTCAAAATAGAAGGTCAAACAAAGGGCTTCCAGACAAAAAAAAAAAAAAAAAAAAGACTAAGGCAATACATTAGCACCAAACCAACACTGCAAGAAATGTTAAAAGGACTGCTGTAATTAGCAGAAAAAAATAGGAAGAAAAATAGAACCACACTAAACAAAAATGGCAATAAATAAGTAAATATCAATAATCACTTTAAATGTAAATAGATTGAATGCTCCAATAAAAAGACACAGAGTAGCTGATTGGATAAGAAAGCATGACTCACATATATGTTGTTTACGAGAGACCCACCTCACAACAAAAGACCCACATTGTTGAAAGTGAAGGGATGGAAAAATATCTTCCAAGCAAATGGAAAGGAAAAAAAAAGCTGGGGTAGCAATACTCATATCTGATAAAGTAGATGTCAAAATGAAGGCCATAACTAGAGACAAAGAAGGCCACTACATAATATTGAAAGGATCTATCCAACAGGAATATATAAATTTGGTAAACATATATGCACCCAATACAGGAGCAACAACATATATTAAAAATCTTCTGGAGGACTTCAAAGGAGAAATCAACAGCAATACAATCATAGCAGGGGACTTCAATACCCTGCTGACATCACTGAATAGATCTTCTAGACAAAAAATTAGCAAGGAAACACAGACTCTAAATAAAACACTAGACCAAATGGATTTAATAGATAGCTACAGAGAATTACATCCCAAAACTACACAATTCACATTCTTCTCAAGTGCACATGGGACATTCTCAAAGATCGACCACATGTTAGAACACAAAGCACGTCTCTACAAGTTCAAGAATATTGAAATCATAACAAGCATCTTCTCAGGTCACAATGGCAAGAAACTAGAAATCAATTTTAACAAGAACATGCAAAGACATTAAACACACGGAGGGTAAATAGCATGTTATTAAACAATGAGTGGGTTATTGAGGAGATCAAGGAGGAAATTAAAAACTTCCTGGAAACCAATGAAATTGAACACACAACACTATGGGATGCAGTGAAAGCATTTCAGAGAAGGAAGGTCATAGCACTAAAGGCCTACTTCAAGTAACAAGAAAAATCTCTAATAAACTATATAACCCTACAACTTAAAGAACTAAAGAGCAAACAAAAAGCAAACCCCAGAGAAAGTAGAAAGGAGTAAGGATCAGAGCAGAAATAAATGACACAGAGAACAAAAAAAACAATTCAAAGGATCACTGAAACAAAGAACTGGTGTTTCAAAAGATAAACAGGTTGATAGACCCTTAGCTAGACTCACCAAGAAATAAAGACAGAGAACGCAAATACACAAAATCAGAAATGAAAGAGGACAAATAATAACTAACACCGCAGACATACAAAAGATTGTTAACAGATATTATGAACAATTATATGGCACAAAATTCGACAACCTAAGTGAAATCAACAAATTTCTAGAAACACATAGTCTCACAAATATAGACCAGGAAGAGACAGAATATTTGAACAGACCAATAACAACTAAGGAAAATGTGAGGTAATCAAAACTCTCCCAGTAAACAAAAGCCCAGGTCTGGATGGCTTCATGGGGGAGCTTTATCGAACATTAAAAGAAGAACTAACACCCATTCTCCTCAAACTATTTCAGAAAATTCAAGAAGGAAGACTTCCAAACTTGTTTTGTGAGGACAGCATAATTCTAATTCCAAAACCAGAAAAAGACACTACAAAGAAAGAAAACTACAGGCCAATACCCCGGATGAACATAGATGCCAAAATCCTGAACAAAATACTAGCAAATCAAATCCAGCAATACATCAAAAAAATTATTCACCATGACCAAGTGGGATTCATCCCAGGGATACAAGACTGGTATAATATTCGCAAATCAATAAATGTGATACTCCACATAAATAAAATGAAGAATAAAAACCACATGTTCATATCAATAGATGCCGAAAAAGCCTTCGACAAAATCCAGCGTCCATTTCTGATAAAAACGCTGAGCAATTTGGGAATAGAGGGATCATATCTCGACATAATAAAGACTATATATGAAAGACCTACAGCCAACATCATACACAATGGGCAAAAATTAAAAGCATTCCCCTTAAGAACAGGAACAAGACATGGATGCCCACTTTCACCACTCTTATTTAACACAGTACTAGAAGTCTTAGCCACAGCAATCAGCAGAAAGAAAAAATAAAAGAAATCCAAATTGAAAAGCAGGAAGTAAAATTGTCATTATTTGCAGATGAATGATATTATACATAGAAATCCCTAAAGACTCCATTAAAAGTCTACTAGACTTATGAAATGAATTTGCAAAGTAGCAGGATACAAAATTAACATCAAGAAATTGACTGCATTCTTATACACCAATGATGAAGTTACAGAAAGAGAAACTAAAAAAACATTTCCATTTACCATCTCAGCAAAAAAATTAAGATACCTAGGAATAAACTTAACCAAAGAAGTAAAGGAACTATTTGCAGAAAACTACAAGACATTGCAAAAAGAAATAGAGGAAAATATAAAAAAGTGGAACCACATACCTTGTTCATGGAACGGAAGAATCAACATCATTAAAATGTCCCTACTACCCAGAGCGATCTATACATTCAATGCAATCCCCATCAAAATACCAATGACATACTTCACAGAACTAGAACAAATACTTCAAAAGTTCAGATAGAACCAAAAAAGACCGCGAATAGCCACAGAAATCTTGAAAAAGAAGAACAAAGTTGGAGGGATCACAGTACCAGATATCAGATTATACTACAAAGCTACTGTAATCAAAACAGCCTGGTACTGGCACAAAAAAACAACAACAACAACAAAAACAAAAACAAAAAACAGGCGTATAAACCAGTGAAACAAAGCAGAGAACCCAGAAATGGACCCAAGACATTATGCTTAATTAATATTTGACAAAAGAGGCAAGAGCATATAATGAAGTAAAGACAGCCTCTTTACTAAACGGTGTTGGGAAAATTGGACAGCTACATGCAAAAAATGAAACTAGACCATCAACTTACACCATACACTAGAATAAACGCAAAATGGATAAAAGACTTAAATGTGACTCATGAATCCATACAAATCCAAGAAGAAAATGCAGGCAACAAAATTTCGGACATCATACGCAGCAGAATTTTCACTGATACATCACCTAAGGCAAGAGAAGGAAAGAAAAAAATGAACACATGGGACTGCATCAAACTCAAAAGCTTCTGCACAGCAAAAGAAACAACCACCAAAATGGAAAGGCAACCCACTGTATGGGAGAGCATAATTACCCATGATATATCAGATAAGGGGTTAATTTAAAAAATATATGGAGTACTCATACAACTCAACAAATGGAAGACAAAGAATCCAATTAAAAAAATGGGCAGAGGGTCTAAATAAACCTCTTTCCAAACAGGACATACAAATAACCAAAAGACGTATGAAGAAATGCTCAACATCACTAATCATCAGAAAGATGCATATTAAAACAACAATGAGGTATCACCTCACACATGTCAGAATGGCTGCCATCAACAAATCATCAAACAACAAGTGTTGCTGAGGGTGTGGAGAAAAGAGGACTCTAGTACACTGCTGGTGGGAATGCAGACTGGTGCAGCCAGTATGGAAAACAATATGTTGTTATCTTAAAAAATTAAAAATTGAATTTTCATTTTATCCAGTGATTCAACTTCTAGGAATATATCCTAAGAAGCCTTAAACACCAATCAGAAAGAATATACGTACCCCCATTTTTATAGCAGCACTATTTACAATACCTAAGATCTGGAAACAGCCCAAATGTCCATCCGTAGATGAATGGATAACAAAAACTGGTACATATACACAATGGAGTACTATGCAGGTGTAAGAAAGAAAGATCTTTTATTCTTTGAGATGACATGGAGGGACCTGAAAAGTATCAGCCGAAGCAAAATAAGCCAAGCAGAGAAAGACAAGTATCACATGATCTCACTTATTTGTGGAATATAATGATCATAACAGTCTGAGACATTGGGTAGACCCAGAGATGTGGAAGTAGGATACAGACTGACAACCCTCAGAAGAGGGGGTGGTGGGAGGAGGGAAGAGATAAACCACAGAACTTATATGCATGTATGCATAAATGATTGACATGGACAAACAAACCTGGGTATGGGGTGGAGGGATCGGGAGGAGGGTGTCAATGGGGAAAAAAAGGAGAAACATCTGTAACAAAAATAAATTAATAAAAAATAATAAAAACAGGAGGACAGTTTAAGAGAGCTGTGGGACAATATGAAACATAACAACATTTGCCTCATAGGAGTACCAGAATAAGAAAGTGAGCAAGGGTCAGAGAACCTGGTGGAAGAAATAGTGGCAAAAACTTCCCTAAGTAGGTGAAGGAAAAATTCACACAGATTCAGGAAGCACAGAGATTCCCAAGCAAGGAGAGCCCAGAGAGGTCCATGCCAAGACACATCATAATTTAAATGCTAAAAGTTAAACACAAAGAGAAAATCTTAAAGGCAGCAAGAAAAAAAGTAATTTATTACCTACATAGGAACTCCCATAATGCTGTCAACTGATTTCTCAACAGAAACACTACAGGCTAGAAGGCAATGGCATGAAATATTCAAGGTAATAAGAAATAAGAAACTGAAATCAAGACTACTCTATCTAGCAGGGCTATCATTCAAAATAGAAGCTGGAATAAAGAACTTCCAGACCAAAAACAAAACAAAACAAAACAAAAGGCTAAAGGAATTTCTTATCACCAAACCAGCATTGCAAAAGATGTTAAAGGGACTGCTATAATAATAAGAAGAAGTATACATATATAGAAACATAGGCATAATGAATAAAATGAAGATTAATTAGTACCCATTAATAATAACCTTACATATAAATGGATTAAATGTTCCATTGAAAAGACATAGTGTTGCTGAGTGGATAAGAAAATATGACCCATATATATGCTGCCTACAAGAGACCACCTCAGAACAAAAGATGAAAGTAAAGGGATAGAAAAAAATTCATGCAAATGGAAACAAAAAATAAAATAAAATAAAGCTGGTGTAACAATACTCATATTGAGTATTATGCTAAGTGAAATAAGCCAGTCAGAGAACACAAGTATCACATGATCTCATGTATTGGTGGGAATGCAAACTGGTACAGCCACTATGGAAAACAATATGGTATTTCCTCAAAAAATGAAAACAGAACTGCCACTTAACTCAGTGATTCCACTTCTGGGAATACATCCTAAGAAGCCTGAAACATCAATCAGAAAGAATATATACACCCCTATATTAATAGCAGTGCTATTTACAATAGCTAAGATCTGGAAACAGCCCAAGTGTCTATCAGTAGATGAGTAGATAAAAAGCTGTGGTACATTTACACAATAAAATTCCATGCTTCTGTAAAAAAGAAAGATCTCTTACCCTTTCAGACAGCATGGAGGGACCTGGAGAGTATTATCCTACGTGAAATAAGTCAGTCAGAGAAAGATAAGTATCACACGATTTCATTTATTTGTGGAATCTAATAAACAAAACAAGATGATGAACAAAACAGAGGTCTGGAGGTAGGGAATAGACTGACAAACCTCAGAGGGAAGGGTGGTGGTGGTGAGGAGCAATAAACCAAAAAATGGTATTCATAACCAATGGACATACACAACAGTGCAGTGAAGGCAGAGGGAGTGGGAGTGGGTGCAGTGAGGAGGGTTGTCAATGGGGGAATAAAAGAGAAATATCTGTAATGCTTTCAACAATAAAGATTAGATAGATAGATAGATAGATAGATAGATAGATAGATAGATAGATAGATAGATAGATAGATGATAGATAGATAGACACACACACATATATAGTAGCACAAATTAGTTTTTGGGGGTAATGAAGCTGTACTATTCTAATTATGGTGGTGATTACATAAATCTATACATGTGATAAAATTCATGGAACTATGTACCCTTCCCTTTACCCCAAAAGTTTTAGTGCATGTAAAAACTAGTGAAATTCAAATGAGGTTTGTAGTTTGCTTAGTAAAATATTTTGCCAACGACAGTTTCCTGGTTGTGATAGATAATGTGGTTAAATAAGATGTTGACATTTGGGAAGAATAGGTGAATGGTATGTTTGAATTCTCTGTATTATTTTAGCAACTTATAATGTGAGATTAAACTTATTCAAATTTAAATGAAAAAAAAAAACCCCAGAAAACTCTAGAAGACCCACAATGTTTCAGGCAGGTATGGTGAGCCAACATTTATGCAGTTTTCCAAAGTTATAACTAATAGATCTTCGAGACTATTCTCAAATGGCATCTCGTCTCATGTCCCACTCTGTACTCTATAGTTTTTTTTATTATTATTTATTTATGCATAACACTTATAACCCTTAATAAAAAAAAATAGCTGTTTACTGTGTTTCCCCAAATAGAATGTAAGCTTTTTAAGGTTAAGGACATGATTTTATTCATTACTGTATCCCCAACGTCTAGAATAATGCCTTGCACACTGTAAGTACTCAACAAATACGTGTTGAATGAATGTGAGTGTGTTGGCCCTAAAATAAAAAGGTACAATGAGAAATTGTATACTAAATTACGTTTCTTCATTACATGAGACCAATTTCCGTTATATTTTCTTTTTACACAATTACTCAAACTGGTAAGTTTGTTCTGTCATTTACATACTGTTTCCTGCATTACAAAATATTTGGAAAGATGTTGGAATAATAACTTAGGTCCTAGGAGACCACATATTCTGAAATGGCTCCTTACCCAATTTTGAAAGAAAGATAAAGTTACCTCTCCTGGGTAATTGGCTATGCTCTACTCACCCTTATGATGCATAAAACATACATACTAATAGCTAGCCAGCAGAGGGTACTGTTTATTCAAGTATCATTTCTTAATACCTATTATGTACGAAGCCATGTGCTGGGTATAAAAAAGTGGATAAGACCCAGTACCTACTCTCAGAGTTTACAGTCTAGTGGAGTAGACACATCAGTACATAGAAGTACTATGTAGTATATATACAAAATGGGATACCACTCAGCCATAAGAAAAGATGAAATACTGCCATTTGCAACAACTTGGATGGACCTTGAGAATATCATGCAGTCAGAAAAAGCTGAGAACCATATAATTTCATTCATATGTGGGATATGAAAACTGAACGTAACAAATGAACAAACAAGAAAAACAAACAAAAACTCATAGATACAAACAACCGTATGGTGGTTACCAGAAGGAAGGGGGTGAGGGTATTAAGGGGTAAAAGGGGTCAAATATAGGGGATGGAAGATGATTTGACTTTAGATGGTGGGCACACAATGCAATACATAGATCTTGTATCATATAAATGTACATTTGAAACCTATATGATCCTATAAACCAATGTCACCCAAAAAAATTTAATTAAAAAAACAGAAGTGCTATGATGAAAGTATGTATAGGATACTCCAGGTACACAGGGGAGGAACAGCTGAACCAGATTAGACACAGGGTGAGAGAGTTATAGAGCATAGGTAATGGCTTCCTGGAGGTGGTGATACATGAGCTGAGTCTTAAGGGACAAGGCAATAGTCAGCCAGCAGAAAAGAGGTGTTGTATATTCTCTGAGAGCAGACACCATGTTCACATTGTATTCCAAATTCCTGACCCAAGGCAGAAATAGGCTTAAATATTTGTGGAATGAATGAACAAAATATAAAGCGCAAGTGGTAAAAGGACATACTAGAGAGGAAGGTAGGTAGGGTCCAGATCATGATGGATCTAAAAGATCTTTATCTTAATGGTGATGGGGAACAATAGAAAAGTTTGTGGTAGAGCAGTGACAGGTGGGCTTTGCATTTCAGCAAGCTCATTCTCACAGCAATGTAAAAAAAATGGATTAGAAGAGAACTACATGAGTAAGAGAGACTAGTTAGAAATTGCAATTTCCAAAATGAATGTGGCATTGTCATGGCCACTGCCTTCAAGCAGCTTATTGTTTAACGAAGGAAACAAAACATAATGAAGTAATTCTAATACAGCAGAGTAGAAAGTGTAATAGAGGTATACACAGGTTTCTCTGCTTGAGTTCATGCACCTAGTGGGTGGCAGAACCAGTACCAGAACCCAGGTTTGCTGATTCTTAGTCCGTGGCCTAGTCCAAAGCCCTCCTTTTCACTGCCTTTCACAACCACAGAATTATGTAAGGAAAGGCGAGCAGGGCAATCCATTGAAAGATTATGCCTTCTTCTGCCTCAGACTAGACTGTGGGGAGCCTTTAGCCCTTCTCTGTATTCAAGTCTGACAGAAGCATCCCTCCCCAAGGCCTTTGTTCCTGGGAGATGGCTTAGCATCCTGATACTCTGTAGATACATACAGAGCAAGGGATATCTACTGGGAGGGCTATCTACAAGGAAATTTACACTCTGACAGCTAAGGGCAGGGAGGACATCATTCTGAGAAATAAGAAATTCTTTCTGAGACAGGAGACTTCCGATAAAAAAAGGAAAAAAAAATGGCTCCAAGTTCAGAAAAAGGAGATGGTTACTAGAAGAAGCAAGGGCCCAAGTGGAAGAGTAAAAATAGCTGAAGAAGAGACTATGTTGCTTCTAAGTTAAAGAGGGTGTAGAATTATGGGGTAGGGAAAAGGATAGAGAAGTATCAGGAAAGAGTCCTAGGTCAAGCATCTAAAGATTTCTGTATGAGAGCATCAATGGAAAAAGAGGTCCAGGAAAATACCAAACTCCATGAATAGGTAACAAAGATGAGTTGAGAAAACATGTCCCAACTACCTCCAAATTCAGGAGAGAGACTAGATATAGTTTCTATGGGGGAGAAACTCAAGGCAGGAAGGGGCTCCTGAGGAGAGCCTTTGGTAAGGTTATCTTTGTGGGGATGAGAGAGAGAGGAGAGAAGAGAGGAGAGTAGAGGCTCTCTGGGAAGGGTCCCTGGGAGACCTAAAGAGGGGGTTTATCTTTACTGAACCAAAAACCAAAATTAAAATTGGAAATAGTTAAAAGAATGGGCTTTGAGGTCAGACAGCCCCAGATGAATCTCCTGATTTTGCTGCTTTCCAACCACCTGTCTGATTTTGAACAATGGCTCCAAGTTTCTTCTTTTAGAAATGAAGATAATTATCAGTGTTTAGCCTCATAGGACTTTGTAATGTTTATTAAATTAAACAACAGAATTAAAATACTTGATGTACTTTCTGATATATGATAGGTAGTCAAATATTTGCTTTTTATTTTGTTTTGTTTTGTTTTCTACTACTACTATGATGATGCCAATGACTGTGATGACTATTGCTATAACCACCATATCTTTTGGGGTATTCTGCAGAAGAAATAAGCAAGCACAGTTTTATCATCTGGTTTATTTTTACTTGGTTTGTGTGTCTCTTCTGCATTCTGGAATATACTGGGTCATGATTTGTTTTTATATGAGATTGCCATGTTCCTTTTCTTATTATTCCCACACCTAAGCATCTAGGCCTTATTCCCAAATGTAGTTACCTTCACACTGCTACACAGGGTTCTCCCTGCCTCTGAAGGTAAGATGGCCTCTCTTTCTACCATAAGCCAGACCATCCCCTACTCTATCCCAGAGCAGGAGACCAGTGCCAGGAAAGAGGTCAACTTATTTCTGACAAAACGCAGATTCCATTTCACATCTTTGAATGGGAAGAAATTTGGCTGGCCCGAGCTTGTTATTCTCTGTTTTGCTGCTGTGAGTTCCCCCATAATTAACACAATCCCCCAGGCTCAGATCCCAAAAGATATTAGGTTGAGAAATAGGTATGTAAGCAAGAAAGCTATCTAACACTTTCTATCACTTATAAAAATATAATACTGTAATTATATTACATTTTAGTCTCCTCAGCATTGATTCCTGAGGGAACAGACCCCATATGTTCTATACTCTGAGCTCCAAGCAAAGTAGAGTTCTATACATAGGAGGCTCATTAAAATACTTTGTTAATGAATTGATCAATGTGCACCTTCCAATTTCTTCTCTACAGAGCAGGGAATCCAGCAACTAGCTTTCTTTGGTATCAATTAAGAAGGATGAAAGGCAGCTGCCAAAAATATGAACATAGTGTAGTATTAGGAAAGTATTACCAGAGTCAGAGATGGTTACAGGGCTTATTGAGGGATCCTATCCTGATGAGCGCTGCCTTATGGTGAAAAGCTCAGAGGTTCACATATGTGAGTGAGTGTTTGCGTGCTTATATTGCCTATAATGCATAATATCTTGCCACCATCACTAGGGTAAAGCAGGTAGGTCTGTATCCTTTACTCCCATACTTTCTCAGACAAAGGGCTACAATTTTGGAGCTTCTATTCCCTTATAAGTCTGTCCTTGATATTTCTCTTAACCTGCTTTACCTATATGTAAATGGTGAGGGTATTAAGGGGGCATAAGCGTGATTTACTTTGGGTCTTTACTTTTTTCTTAGGGATCAGAGTTCAGTTCTTTTGGGAAGTCTAGTGGCTTCTAAAAAAAATATATAAAGCAAAGGAAAAAGAATCTCAGCTTGCTGAGAAATAAAAGTTGTTACTTTTAATTTAAAAAAATGCATTCATTACAGTTGTGTAGTTATTATACCTGTAGAGTTGGTATGGCTTAGACTAGAGAGAGCTTTCAGATATATTTGATCTACATATTTGATCTTCACAACAACCCTATGAACAGGCAATACTGTCTTCGTTTTATGGATGAGAAAACCAAGATCCAGAGAGAAAGTGAATTATCAAAATCATATAGCCTATCAAGTGCTGGAGTTACAACCCAAAACAGACTGTAATTCCAAGGCCAGAGCTTCTTAAGATTCCCCATGTTTCATTGTAACCATCAAAGTAGTCCTGCCCTTTGATTATTTTGTTTGTAACTACAACTAATTTTTGGAGACAAAAAGCATTATCTTTTTTTTTTTTTTGAGGATTTTTTTATTTTTTTTAATTTTTTTTATTTTATCTTCGCCTGAGGACATTTTTCCATTTTTTGTTCAGGTAGAGTGGGAGGGAGAGAGAGGAACAGAGGAACAGAGAGAGAGAGAGAGAGACATCGATGTGAAAGGAACACATCCAGTGGCTGCCACCCGCAGGACCAACCAGGGCCGGGGACAAACTGCAACCGAGGTACGCGCCCTTAGCGGGAACCGAACCCGGGTCTCTCAGGACCGCAGGTCGACACTTTAACCGCTGAGCCAAACCGGCCAGGGCTTTTGAGGATTTTTATGTGCTAACTTTCCGTTTCTTCTCAGCTCTTTTTTCTCCTAGAAGACAACAAAGTAGAGTGGAAAGAACTCTGGATTTGAAGTCAAGCAGGACTGTCCTGAATTCTAGCTTTGACATTTACAAGCTGAGTGACCTGGGCCAAGTTACTTAACATCTTTGAGCCCATCTTCCTGACAGGTAAAATAGAAATAATATTATCTGTTTCACGGGTTGTTGTGAGAATCAAATTAGACAATAGAGATAAAGGTCTCAGCATAGAACCTGGAACAAAGTAGGACTCAATAGCCTTCCCTACTCCTCCCTGACCCCAACTTGATACTCTAGTCTGGAAACATACAGTATCTCTTTCCCAGAAAGCTGATGTTCAGGCTTTGATTAATGTGTATACTTACTTGTTTTACTGAAAAATAGGGTGGCTGGTATTTCAAATCTTAATGGTTTATCATTTACAACTGATATTTCCATAACTTTTGGTTGATTAAATAAGATAGTTTTGGAACTTATAACTTGTGAGTGTGTCTGTGAGCACAAATGAACATGTCTTTAAGTCGTTTAAAGGATTACCTAAATCTGGAGAAATCATTCTTCTTAATCTCATCCAGAACCTTAAAAGGTGAGTGGTATTATTTGGATAGTGAGCTAACTTATACAGTGACTTTGTTTCTTTGTGTCGTTGTTTTTTGTTTTTTTTTCTTGTAGGAGCTACATTTTAATAATTTAAATTATTTTTTCAATACCCCATCAAGTTTACATACATTATTTTTGACATTCAGAGAAGAAAGTCATATGCAAAATCTGGGAAAACTAAAAGAGAAAAAAAAAAAGATTTTAAAAGTGGAAACTTTAACTTTCCTCTTTATTATCAAAGCCTTTTAAATAAAGTTGTCTTGTTGTTATAAATACTCAGAACACTGCAGACCCATTTTCTATTGAATTTCAGAAAAATATAGATTGCCAAGCCATGCATACATTTATTAACCAATGTGAGATTTCATAAGAATTTACCTGTGCTTCTATGGATATACAGTCTAATCTCTAATTATTATTATTTTTTTCAGTGACTTTGTTTTGAACACACTATGGGGATTCAGGTCTATGATCTCTTAAAGTTCAGATTTCACATTTCCAGCACCAGATTCCAGATATATTCTCTAAGAAAGGATGCATTTACTAGCAGCCAATTTCCTGTGGGCTGTCTTTGGACAATACTGTGGTTTAGTTCTTGCACCTTGATCTTTCCCTGTTGTTACCTTCTCCTCACTGAAGAGCTTCAAATGATGTGACAAGAAAATGAAGAAGGAGGAGGAGGAGGAGAAGAAGCAGAAAAAAAAAATTGGGCCTGGAGATAACTGGGCTGGTCCTGAGAGTGGGGATGTAGGATTTTAATATAAATGGATTTAGTAGACAAAGAATAACCTAGGCTGTACAAGATTTTGACTGGAGAGAGGGTAGGAAAAACTTTCAATTGTTTTTTTAAATATAATTTAGCATTGTTTTACTTCGTGCAGTGAACATATGTCACTATTACCATTTTAAACATTTTTATTATGACAATTTCAAAGCATATTTAAACTAGAGAATATAATGAAACCTTATATACACGTTCCCCAGTTTCAATAGCCATCAACATTTTGCTACACTTGTTTGATCTATTTCCCCATTTTTGGCTGAATTATTTTAAAGCAAATCTAAGACATTATGTTATTTATATAGTTATATATTACTCCTAAATATTTCAGTTTGCATCTCAAAAATAAAGGATATTTCACTTTGACCTGGCTGTGTGGCTCAGTTGGTTGAAGCATTTTCCCGTACACCAAACAGTTGCAGGTTCAGTTCCCTGTCAGAGCACATATCTAGGTTGTGGATTCGATCCCCAGTCGGGGTACATACAGAAGGCAACCAATTGATGTTTCTCTCACACATCGATATTTTTCTCTTTCTCTCCCCCTTCCCCTCTCTAAAACCAATAAACATATCTTTGGGTGAGGATAAAAAAAAAAGTATTTCATTTGTATAATCACAGTAATTAAAATAATTCCTTAATATCATCCATCTAATGCTTGTTCCTTTTTAAAAATACTTTCTTTATTGATTTTAGAGAGAGAGGAAAGGAGAGGGAGGGAGAGATAGAAAAATCGATGAGAAAAGGCAGTACAGAGGAGTTCTGAAGATGGCGACTTAGGTAAATGCAGTATCGCGTTCTCCCACAACCACATGAAAATTACAACAAAACTGCAATACAACCATCATTCAGAATCGCCTGAAATCAAGCTGAATGGAAGTCCTACAACTACGGAATTAAAGAAGCAGCCAGATGGAGACTGGTAGGAGGGGCGGAGGGGCGGAGGGGCAGAGGGGCAGAGGCGCAGATGGGCTGGTCCCACAACCACGTGTGTCAGATAAAAATCAGGAGGGACACCTCAGCTGGGAAGGTCCTCCCTGAGGAGTGAGGGGTCCCCGTCCCACACCAGGTGCCCAGCTCAGGGTCCTCGTGCCAGGGAGAAAATTTCCCATAACTTCTGGCTGTAAAACCAGCAGGATCTAAGGCAGAGGGAGGCTGCGGCTGTGGAAGCCCCAGCAGTTCCTCTTAAAGAGCTCGCACACAGACTTACTCAGACACGCTCCCTCTGAGCTCCAAGGGGAGGCAGCTTGAGGGGCATCATGGAACAGGGAAGAACTGAGCTGTTTGGCCTCCAGATGAGGGCTGGAGGGGCAGCTTTCTCCTGGACAGACGTGCTGGTGGAGGCCATTTTTCCTTTGGTGAGCCCTTCCTCCACAGGGCAGAGAGACAGCCCCCATATCTTGGACTCCAGCAACCTGGCTCGCACTGTTGGCCCTGCCCTGGTCACTCCCCGAGGCCCCGCCCCACCCAAGTTCAGGCCCACCCAAGCTGTTTCCAAAGGCTTTACTATAGGATTGGCCTCTCTTGGATCCTGCTTCAGAATTTCCCAAAATCTCTCAAACAAGAAGCATCTGGTACCTGAGCCCACCAGTGCACCTGGCACCATCAGGCCAGTGGACACCCTGTGTCAACACAGACCAGTGCACAGTACTAGAGCCTGTCAAGATGCCCGATGCAGAAACCGCAAACCGCCGGGAGCCCAACAACATCCCACACAGTAGCAGCCGGATCAGAGTTCAGATATAACCCCAGCAAGAGAGGCAGGGGAGCAGAATCCATCCCCATGCAACAGAAGTACAGACCAGCAGCAGAGAACTATCCCCCCCACCAAAAAAAAAAAAAACTACAGCAAAGGCTGAGCAGGAGCTGAGCCCACTGGACAGCAGCACTCTCCAGCCACCAGCGGTGGGACTGGGGACTCCATAGGGCCATGTGTGTGACCCAGGGGCCAGCCCACAAGATTGGTACGGAGCTGGGCTCAAAATGGGCCAGTACCAGTGAGCCCCAGGCCTCTTGTTAATTGGCCCCAGGCCTGGCACTAGAAGCAGTCAGGCTTGGTTCACAACTTGGCTTTTCCTGGACACCTCCAAGCCCAGCACAAGAAGCAGCCATCTGCAGCTCACTTTGTAGCTTATGCCTGGTGGCCCTGGGTAGAACACCAGGCAGTGGTTGACCTTTCCCCAGAGCCAGCACACCTGGTGGACAGCTTCAGACCACATCGAAACACCACCACCCAACCACCTCCACAAGTAATACACTCAATGAGTGGACTAAGTGGGTACCAGAGCCCTGCTGAAGTAAGTCCTGCTCTGTGTGGTGGGCCCCTACACAGCTGATCCTCCAAGATAGTGGCTCGTGGACACAGCCAGTCCTTGCAGCTGACCAGCCTGAGTAAACCCGTCCCACTGATGTGCCAACAGCAATCCAGACTCAATTACAAGGGAAGAGTATGCAGTCCACACTAAAGGTGCACTGCGAGGGCCCAGTTGGAGTGATCAGGGAGACTGTGCCACTGGATCCTACAGGACACCTACAACAGTAGGTCACCCTACGAAGCCTAGGAGGCATAGCAACTCTGCCCAATACATAAAAACAATCACAGGGAAGCAGCCAAAATAAGGAGACAAAGAAACATTTTTCAAATGAAAGAAAAGAACAAAACTTTAGGAAAAGAACTACACAGAATGGAGATAAGCAATCTAACAGATACAGAGTCCAGAGCACAGGTTATAAGGTTGCTCAGGGAACTTGGTGAGACATACAAGGGACTTAGTAAGACCTTCAAGGAACTTAAGGATACCTCCGAGGAACTTAGTGAGAACATCAACAACATAAAAAAGGGCCAGTCAGAAATTAAGGATGTACTAACTGAAATAAAGAATAATTTACAGGGAAATAATAGTAGAGTAGGTAAACCCAAGAAGCAAGCCATCGATTTGGAATATAAGGAAGCAGAAAACACCCAACTAGAATAGCAAAAACAAAAAAGAATAAAAAAAAATGAGGATAGTATAAGGAGCCTCTGGGACAACTTCAAGCATGCCAACATTCACATAATAGGGATGCCTGAAGGAGAAGAGAGAGAACAGGAAATTAAAAAACTATTTGAGCCCTGGCCAGTTTGGCTCAGCGGTTAAAGCGTCGGCCTGCGGTCCGGAGAGACCCGGGTTCGATTCCCGCTAAGGGCACGTACTTCAGTTGCAGTTTGTCCCCGGCCCTGGTTGGTCGTGCGGGTGGCAGCCACTCGATGTGTCCTTTCACGTCGATGTTTCTCTCTCTCTCTCCCTTCCTCTCTCTCCCTCCCACTGTTTAAGTACAAAAAATGGAAAAATATCCTCAGGTGAGGATTAAAAAAAAAAAAAACAAAAAAAAAACTATTTGAAACAATAATGAGAGAAAACTTCCCTAACTTGGTGAAGGAAACAGACATACAAGTTCAGGAAGCACAGAGAGTCCCAAACAAGTTGAACCCAAAGAGGTCTACACCAAGACACATCATCATCAAAATGCCAAAGGTTAAATACAAAGAGGTAATATTAAAAGCAACATGAGAAAAGCAGTTCGTTACCTACAAAGAAGCTGCCATAAGACTGTCAGCTGATTTCTCAAAATAAAGACCAGAAAGGAGTGGCAACAGATATTCAAGGTGATGAAAAGCAATGGCCTACAACCAAAATTATTCTATCCTGCAAAGCTATCATTTAGAATTGATGGCCATATCAAGAGTTTTCCAGGCAAGAAAAAGCTAAAGGAATTCATTACCACCAAACCAGTATTATATGAAATATTGAAGGGTCTTCTTGAAGGCAAAAAAGAACGAAAATATGAACAATAAAATGGCAATGAATACATATCTATCAACAATTGAATCCACAAACAAAATGAGCAAGCAGAACAGAAACAGACTCATAGATGCAAAGAGTTTTTTGTTACATGCCAGATGGGTTGGGGGCGGGGAGGGTGGATGAAATAGATGAAGGAATTAAGAAGTACAAATTGGTTGTTAAACTGATGAGCCTCAAAGGGAAAGGGGGAGGGAGGTTAAGGTGAGATAAACCAAAGAACTTCTATGCATATATCCACAACCAATGGACATCGAGAATAGTATGGGGAAGGCAGGAGGGGGCGGGAATAGGGAGGAAGGGGTCAATGGGGAAAAAAGGGAGAAACATCTGTAATACATTCAATAATAAAGATGTGTTTAAAAAAAGAAAGAAAAATCAATGAAAGAGAACATTGATTGGCTGCCTCTTGAATGACCCCCACTGGGGTTTTGGCCCACAGCCTAGATATGTGTCCCGACCAGGAATTGAACCAGTGATCTCTTGGGGCATGGGTTGATGATCAACCACTGAGACACACCGGCTGGGCGCTTGTTTCATATTTAAATTTGCCAATTATATAAAAATATAGTTTTACTGTTAATTTGTTTGAATCAGATACTTCATAAAGAGAATAATACTGATTTTTCAAAGGCCATGTATATTTCTAATGAAGAATTAAATACTGTTGTTTCATAGTAAAAAAAAAAAAATACATGATTCCAACAATATTATGTACCATTTCCACTGTAATTACTGATCCTTAAAATTCTACCTTCAGAAGTGTATGTCCTTTATAAAAATACAGATCTCTGTAGTTTTCATTCACTCAGGAAGGATTGTAGGTTTTGATGTCCCTGAAAACAAGTTTTGAAGGAGATACTGGAGAGAAAAAAAAGTCATTTCTGGGCAGAACAAAGAGAGTGAATAAGTTGGGGGTGCAAGGGAGGGAAGGGCAGGAATTATGGAGGGAATGATTTAAGGACCAACAAGGGGATGTTTAATTGCTTAATCAAAACTGCTTCTGATTTATCTGACTTATTTCTGTATTGAAACAAACCAAGCCATAAAGACTCAACAGTCTTAATTGCAAAAGGAGTACTAGGCTTACTGGATGACATCTGTCAGTTTTGTCAACCATGATCCTAATGCAGGAGTTCCTCCTCTCAATGACTGCCTGGCACCTAAGAATTTTTCTCTTATAGAGAAGGTCAAAAAAGCTAGGTGTAGGTGACTAAATTCAGTTACATTCTGCAACAGCATGGCAGAGGAAAATATAGGAACGTTCCATCTGCTCCCTTGTACATTTCTGGTATAAGTGTAAATTGCCTTGGTGAACAGAGATTGTTGATAATATATATCAATAACATTTAAAATGCACCTTTGCTTTAAACTGTCAGTTGCACTTCTAGGAAACAAGTATTGTTAAAAATAGAGAAAATATAATATTAAAGGATAAAAAATATATAGTGTGAAACCAAATGATTAAGTAAGAAACACTAAAAAAATCAGCAAAGATATAGAGGATTTGAAAAAAACTATCAATAAAGCAATGTAATAGTTACATATAGAACTTTATACCTAATAGAAAATACAGTTGATACATGAATAACACAGGTTTGGACTACAAAGGTCCACTTACATACAGATTGTTTTCAATAAATACTGAAAATATATTTTCTCTGCCTTATAAATTTTAAAGAACATTTTCTTTTCTCTTGCTTACTTTATTGTAAGAATATGATAGGTAATACATATAACATAGAAAATGTGCTGTAAGATGGTTTATGTTGTTGGTAAGGCTTCCAGTCAATAGTAGGTTATTAGCATTTAAGTTTTAGGGGAGTCAAGTTATACATAGATTTTCAACTGCACGGGCAGTCAGTGCCCCAACACCTGTTTTGTTCAAGAGAGGTTACATTTTTCTCTTCTATTCATGGAACATTGACAACTGATCATGTACTCAGCTGCAAAGAATAACATAATAATGATACATTCAAAGGTGAATAAATTTTAATCTACCTTCTCTGATCATACTGCTGTAAAAATGGAAAATAACAAAAATATGAATTCCTAAATCCTTATTCATTTGGAAATTAGGAAACATACTCTTAAACGATTTTTGAATTAAAAAAAATTCAAAACTGACATTCTTAATTTTATAAAAAGTAATGAAAAGACACACACTTAATAATAAAATGTACAGAAAAATGTCTAAAGATTGAAAATCAAATTTCAACTTAAGAAACTGGAAAATGACAATAAAATAAACTAAAAAAAAATCAGAAGGGAGAATTTCATTTTTAAAAGCTGAAATTAATGAAATCAAAGTGAAATAAGCAAATGATAGTTAAAATCAAAAGTGGGTTCTTTGAAAATCCTGGTTAAAGAAAAGAAAGAAAGCAAAACAAAACAGAAGAAAAAAACAATACTAACAATGGAAAATAGATACAGACAGTAGTATGCTGGTAAACATTTAACAATTGGCTCTCAAAAAAAAGCCACTCTTTGTACTACTTGCTGACTTTCGTTGGGTAAAAACTCCAACCATGTCGGATTTTAAGTTACCAATGTGTAGTCACTAAATCTAAAGATGGGAAGAAATATGCCAAGTGGTGAGCCAGATCCAACACACCACTGTGTAGATATAAAAGTAATTATATGGGAATATTATGTATAATCTATTTCACACAGTTGAAAAATCTATTAAATACTACCTAATTTTACTCCCTCCCCAAAGTAACAAAACCTTGAGACATTGACAACTTTAGTCCAGACTCAAAAGATGATTAAATATGTGTAATATTTTTAAATACTCCAAGTTCAGATGATTTTAGGGATGAGTTCCATAAACTCTTTGGAGAATAGATTGTTCCATGTTGTTTAAAATATTGAAAACCACAAAGATAAAAATATCCCAAACACTTAGTGAATTGTATAACCACACTATTAGAAACCTAAAAGAGATATCAGAAATAATAAGACTACAGATTGATTTTACTTCTGAATACACACCAAAAAATGTAAATAAATTAGGAAATGAAATCTAAAAGGGCAACAAAAGAATACAATACTATAAGCAAATGTGTTTATTCCAGAAGTAAAAAATGATTCAACATTAGAAAATATATTAACTTAGATATAGTGTTATAATACACTCTAACTAATAGTGTTGTAAGAGGTTTATAAACAAAATTTAGCAGCTAATCCAAATAAAAATTCTAAATAAAGACAACATTGGTATATGATTTAAAAAACAAATAGCAAACATCATACTAGATGGTGAAAATGCTAAGGTCCTTTTGAGATCAGGAATAAGGTAAGGATGTCTGATATTATCCCTATTATTCAACAGTGTTTATAATATTTTAGCTGAGGCAAAAAAGAAAATGAGAAAATAAATAACCGGTATAAATATTGGTAAAGAAGATATATAAGTACTTCAGATATACCTGAGACTAGTTTTTTAAATCTAAAATTATTAATTTTCTAAGATTATTATATACAAGAAAATACATAAAATCAAGAGTTTTTCTCCATATGCTGTTTCAAATGAAAATAGAAATTAACTCATTCACAACAGGGACAAGATCATAAAATACCAAGGATCATTTTAATGAGAAAGATACTGCACCTATTGGAAAAAAATAAAAAAATATTAAAGAGGTCATATTGGTATTTGTCTTTCTCTGACTGATTTGTTTCACTTAGCATGATAATTTCCAGATCTACCCATGCTGATGCAAAAGGTGAGATTTTACAATTGCTAAGATCTAGAAACAGCCTAAGTGTCCATCAGTAGATGAGTGGATAAAAAAGTGGTGGTACATTTACACAATGAAATACTATGATGCTGTAAGCAAGAAAGATCTCTTATCTTTTGAGATGATATGGAGGGTCCTGGAGAGTATTATGCTAAGCGAAATAAGCCAATCACAGAAAGGCAAATATCACATGATCTCACTTTTTTTGTGGAATTTAATGAACAATACAAGCTGATAAACAAAACAAACCCAGAGATAGAAGTAGGACACAGACTGACAAACCTCAGAAGAGGGGGGTGGGGAAGGAAGTGATAAACCACAGAACTTATATGCATTTATCCATGAACAATGGACATGGGCAACAAAGATGGGTAAGGGGCAGGGAGGGAGGAGGGGAGAATCAGTGGGGGGAAAAAGGAGAAACATCTGTAACAAAAATAAATTAATAAAAATTGCAAAAAAGTTAAAAGAAAATAAGCATTGGGGGAAAAGATATATCAAAATAAATAAATAAATAAAAGTTGAAAGAAAGGTCCATTTTAACACACACACACACACAAATTAAATTTTTGAAAAAATTACTCCCATGCTTAAAACAGATTCATACTCACTTTCAGTTGGCTTCTGTCTGACCTTGGAATTAATTCCAAACTTCTTAGCATGGCTTTTAAGATCCCTTGTGATCAGGTCCTTCCTTGCCTCTCTAGGTCTCATGTTTGTTTCACCACTTTCCTTGGATAAGTCACTTAGTTATCTGAGTTTCCTCATTTGAAAAAATTGAGATAATAATAGTATCTATCTCTGAGGTAGTTGAAAGAATTTAAGGAGATAAAGCACTTAGCATAATACCTGGCACATATTATGTGTCAATTAATGTTAGATATTGATGACAGTGATGATACTGTTAGCCTTTAATATTCCTATCATCTGAACTCATAATAGTACATATAGTTGGTATCACAGAATTTAGCACTCAATTATTTTATTTCGTATTGCTTACTATGCTTCATACTATTAGTTCTGCTTCCCCAAATAGACTATAATGTCCTTGAAGACCAGGATAGTGACTTACATTCCTGCTTTAGCCCCCTGTAGCACTTAGCATGATGCTAAGCACACAATGGTATTTAATAAATATCTTTTGATAAAGGTTTACAAAGGAAACAGTGACAGAGGTTTTACTGTCTCTCTGTAAGGATAGTTATTTTTTAAAGAACGTAAATAATAAATATCAAAACCCTGGGAACACCATTTGCTTTCTCCTCCTGGGCTAATAATGTGTCACTGGGTTAGTAGCTGTATAGCAGGTTAGTATTAAGCTTGGCAGTACTCACTGGAGGTCAGTGTTTTTTTCAGATGGTATGCTGCCATATCCTGTTTTTGACAGAAATGGAGTGTGAAAGCATGATGATGTTTAATTCTACTCCCTGGAATGCTGACAGTACACAATTTGCCTACTCATCTGTGAGAGCAGATTTTTTACTTAAATATAAATATTCTCTCTGTGCTACCGTTATAATATAAATTCTATTTCATTCAAAAGCTAGTGGTTTGGATTTCTTGGTTGATGAATGGGTGGCAATCAGAATCCAGAATAGCCCCAGGAGGATAGAAAATTCAAAGCTCCTCAGATGCTAGAACACCCCACAGATTTGGCAAGAATTTTGTTGTACGTGCACTATAGAGTAAACTGGCATATTGTGACTGTTGTCCCCTTACTTTTCACATACTTCCTTGCCCTCTACCACTGTGATCCTTTCCTGCCTAGTCCTCTTACCCTCTTCTCTAATCCTTTTCATGCCCTGTGCCTGTACCTCCACCTGAGGTATTTCTAAGAAGACATCTATGAGCACTTGTACCCGATGCCCTGTTCCAGTATACAACTACCCATGTATAAATTGGAAGTTCAGGAGCTAAAGGTGGAACTGTGTAGTTCTATGTGACATGGAATTCTGTTGGTACAGTATAATCTTTTAGCTGAAGTTTTACTGGTTTAGAAATGAATCCAAAGGCAATGATTATCTTGTGCCTTTGATATTATTAAAGAGAAGCTGGAACAGGCCTGGGATATGAGGAAAAGGGTGGGGAAACCTGCTTTGAACACAGACAATGTTTCCAACCAGGAAACAAAAAGCAACCTCCTTCAGTTATATTCTAGTTTCTCCCTCTATATGTGGAAAATACCAAGGATCAAAACAGTCCTCACGACCCAGTTTAAATACTAATTTTCTCACACTGGACATATATCTTTCTTTCCACATATATCCTCTTTACAATACACCCTATCATACACATATGAACACCCAAACAGCCATATGTGAAACAGATGCATAGCATGTGTAATACATGCCCCATAGAAAGCTTATCACCACAAAGAAAGGCATGTCCAAATACTTCTCTAAGCAGCAAGCACTGACGGCTCATCCCAGGCTTACCCCCTGAATCTGTATCCAAGGCCCCCCCTTTTCTCTGATGCTCCAGTGAGCTAACAGCAGCCTGTCCTTGGCTGACTTCTGTCCTATAACATTTATAGGGAGCCAAAGCAGAGCACCACCTAGTCTCTCTCCTGTTGCTTCTTCTACCCTAAATCCTTCCTTGGTTTCACTGTCTCCAGCTTTAATAAATGTACTTTCAAAAGTACTTAAAAACAAACAAACAAACAAAAACCAAATACTTCTCTAGATACATACTGTGCCATTCCCACATGAACACACACTCCCGCAACACATTAAGACCAGTTATACAGACAAATATTTGTCCTTACCCAGACCAAAGACACAATAACCAGCAACTTGCAACACATTATACATGGAGCTATTAATTGATAAATCTTGTTAGCTTTGCCCTTCACTTTTAATACAGCACAGTGATTAAGAACATGGACTCTAGAGTTTAACTGGTTGCAAACCCTCACTCTGCCACTTACTCCCTGTGCAAGTATGTATAAATTCGTTACCTGCTTTGTGCTTCAGTTTTCCCTCCTGTAAAATGAGAATAATAATAGTACTAACTTCATAAGGTTATTGTGAGGATTAAATGAGCTACTCTTAGGAGTAACAAGAATTCCTAGAACTTGAGATGGGGTAAATTTGGATTCAAGATGTGACTTAGGTGGGAGGAGAGGTATTAGAAGTGGGCTAAGGTGTAGAATTTTCTTTCTGTCCTAAGGTAGTAAATAGCTTATTCCTTGGGCCTACATACACTATTCAGTAATCATTCCATCAAAGGACATGGGTCCACCATTAATAGTAACAGTATATCTACACTTTTTCTGCGGAAATATATATATAGTCATTGTGGTAGTATATTTATATTTATAGTCTGTTTAAATGTAATAGGATTAAGCATACTTTTTTTTTTTTTTTAATTCTCACCCGAGGACATTTTTTCATTTTTTGTTCAGGTAGAGTGGGAGGGAGAGAGAGGAAGAGAGAGAGAGAGAAACATCGACGTGAAAGGGACACATCCAGTGGCTGCCACCCGCACGACCAACCAGGACCGGGGACAAACTGCAACCGAGGTACATGCCCTTAGCGGAAACCGAACCCGGGTCTCTCTGGACCACAGTCCGATGCTCTAACCGCTGAGCCAAACTGGCCAGGGAGGATTAAGTATACTTTTGAAAGTAAATCTTTACTGCCAAACTCTTTTGTGCCTGTTAAGAAACTGTGTTGCATTGAGACTACTTTGACTTTACAACAAGGTCATGCAGAACCCTAGAAAAAGGACCCAGCAAGGTAGTTTCAGGAAGGTAATGCATGTCTCACAGTAAACTGACTGTATGGCTGGGGTCAGTATCAATATCTGGAGGTATCCACTCTATTTTCAACCCTCACTTGGGTCTCATGGTACAAAAATAATTTGAGCCAGTAAGTACCTTAATAGGGGGCACTACTGCTGCCCTCTGCAAACTCAAGCAGCAGTCCTCTCCTCTGCTCTTACCCCATGAAGTTTTGTTAGAACAGATTGTTGCTCTGGGCTATCAAAGATAGATACACAAGAGGCTTACCACAGAATCAGGAATGAAAAGCCCCCAAAGACTATATATTCTTCTAGAGCTGTTTAATAAAGGGAGAAAAACAGTGTGCACCCTAAGCTGGCTCCTTTCTACCTGAACACAAATAACTCAGTGGTAAGTTAACAAACAACACCTCCAGTAGGCTGCACAGTGCAGTGGAGAGAACATGGACTTTGGGGTTGGAGAGATACAGGAATGAGCCCTAGCTTACTCTATGTATGACCTTGAGTAAATCCTCTAATTTCTCTTACTTTTAGGTTCCTCATTTGTAAAATGAAAATATCACCAGCAGTATATGTGTGTGTGTGTGTGTGTGTGTGTATTTTGGTACGTGCCCCTAGCGGGAACTGAACCCGGGACTCTCTGGTACACAGGCTAAAGCTCCAACCACTGAGCCAAACCAGCCAGGGCTCATTAGCAGGAGTTCTCATGAACACTGAGATTAGAAACAAGAACGTCTCCAGCACAGTTGCCAGCACATAGGATTTAAACATTATTCTCTCCCACTCCCAACCTTTTCTTACCATATTACATAGCTAACTCCTCTAGACAAGTGACAAGTGGAGACAGAAAGGGCATGTGCATGTCTGTTATAATGATGATGGCTGTTTTAGGTTTGTTTGGGGTTTTTTTGTCTTTGTTTTTCTTTTTTGGGGTTGATGGCAAGATATATTGGAGGTATGGTGAAACTGGAAACATTTAAAGGTACAGAATACATTTGATAGGGTTTTAGCTGGAGTTATTAGAATGCCACCAACTTTCCAAGAGCACACTGGAAATGGGGAATTAGGGTAGATTGTGCAAAGAGTGAAGCAGGCAGAAGGGTCCAAAATTAGACAAGCATTCTGGTTACTGAGTGAGTAACCTGGAGTTGGAACACTGAAAAACAGTAACTGGAGAAGGAAGGCAGCAGATGGGAAATAGTGCTATAAGATTATCTTGATTGCACTAAAGAAAGTACAAAACAAAGTGAGAGTGCATGCATATATGAACTGATTTGACTATGATAATATGACTACAATGGAAAGCTTAAAAACCATATACATGTGGAAGAGGAGGAAAGGGGGAACAATATTAATCCTAGCTCCTTTATCCTTACAACCCTGTCATGTGTCCATACCTTCCACATGTTTCAAATGCGACATTTAATTTCCTCAAAAATTTTATTTCATTGGTGGTGGGCACACAATGCAAGATACAGATCATATAGTATAGAAAGATACACTTGGAACCTATATAATCTTATTAACCAATGTCACCCCAATAAATTCAATAAAAATAAATTAAAATTTTTATTTCACTGGAATATATCGAGCATTGTCACAAAACATTTTTGAAAAAAACTGAATGCATTAAGTGTCTAAAAAATTATACAGCATTTTATGTTCAAGTATAAAAATGGGCCCACCCTTCAGATTGCAGTTTACTTAAATTTTTAATCTATATTAAATGTCAATTGCTATATACTTAATAGGCTTGAATGTAATACTCTAAATTTGTCATTTCAATATTATAAATGAATAGACTGACTCAGTCACTATGCACTTATTTTCCATTATTCATGGAAACCATTTTCTCCACCTATAATTCTACACTAGTTTCAAAATACCTATTTCATTTTGCTGAGATACTGGTAACCCAAATCCCCCTCAGGAGCTTATAAATCTGCTCCTCTTATTCTTCTATGTCTCACAAAAATAATCACAGAACATTATGGCTAATAAACATTTAAAAATCCCAAAGACCCCTTTCTTTTTAAAGCCACTAGTGATGAAAGCATGAGTTCCTCCTTAAAACTTTTGCCTTTGTTTAGCAGCAATAATCAAGAGGATTTGGGCAGGATGTTTAAGTATCCTTAAGTTTTCTTAAGTATTAACTTAAAGAATTCCTTAGATATTCTTGCAAAAAGACAGTAAATTTTCCCTATTAAATAAAATTTGTTTAAATTAGTAACTGAAAACTAGCAGCTTATTGAGCATAATAACCCTTTAGATATACCATGTTTGCAGAGTTATTCGTGGGTTTTTAAATAGGGTCATATGGCTAAGATTCCCAACATTTTTAGTGCTGCAATTTCATTACCACTCTCCCTTCCCAATTAAGTTTCTAGTTCATAGGTGTTAAATTTGAAATTGATTGTCAGCATTTGTGAATGACTGTCCTCCCCACGCTCAGTAATAACTCTAAATACCCCTGTAAGTCCTGAGGTCAGGGCTAGGAATTTCTGGCAAAGGTGTGGTGTCCAGAAATATTACTAGTACTAACTTACTAACAACTGCTCTTACTGTTACTCCAACTCCTACTATCATTGTTGTTGCTGCTGCTACAGTTACTACCACCATTTATTAAGCCTTAACTATATGCCAGACACAGTAGCAAGTGCTTTAAAATGTACCACCTTTTCCTTCGAGATATACCTAGTTCAAGTATTACAGATTATGAAACTGAGACTCAGAGAAGTTATATGTCCAAGGTTACACAGTTGGCATGACTCCTGTCCAACCAAAACCAAAGCTGCCACAGATCACTGTGTTGCAGAACCTATATACCATTTGTAGGAGAAAGTTGTAGAAACTGAGGCTTTACAGCTGGAAAGAGGGCCCTGGACTGGAGAGGTGGCTGGAAGCCAAGTAAGGGAAATGAAACATGTGTGTTCTGAGTCAGTGGATCCAGTGACTCCTATTGTTAGCTACCCGGTAACAGAATAAACAACTGGAGTATTATATCTGTATTTGTCAGCCTGATTCTTCTGCACTTCAAAAAGATAATAATTACAACTCTACTTCTCTTCACTTTCATAATCAAACTTCTTGCATCCTGCACTTTCTTTTTTTTTAATTAATTAATTTATTTTTGTTACACGTTTCTCCTTTTTGCCCAGTGATTTCCCCTCCCCACCCCTCCCTGCCCTGTCCCCAGCTTTCTTGTCCATGTCCATTGTTCATGCATACATTCATATAAGTTTGGTGGTTTATCTCTCCCCCACCAACCCCTCTTCCCGGGATTATCAGTCTGTACCCCACTTCCACGTCACTGGGACTACCTCGTTCCTCGGTCTGTTATGTTCATTATATTCCACAAATAAGTGAGATCATATAAAACTTGTCTTTCTCTGTTTGGCTTGTTTCGCTTAAGATAATACTTTCTAGGTCCCTCCATGTAGTCTTAAAGGATAAGAGATCTTTCTTTCTTACAGCTGCATAGTACTCCATTGTGTATATGTACCACAGCTTTTTTATCCATTCGTCTACTGATGGACATTTGGGCTGTTTCCAGATCTTAGCTATTGTAAATAGTGCTGGTACAAACATGTGGGTACATATATTCTTCCTGATTGGTGTTTCAGGCTTCTTAGGGTATATTCCTAGAAGTGGGTTCACTGGGTCAAATATCAGTTCAATTTTTAATTTTTTGAGGTAACACCATATTGTTTTCCATAGTGGCTGCACCAGTCTGCATTCCCATCAACAGTGTACTGGAGTCCCCTGTTCTCCACACCCCTGCCAACACTTGTTGTTTGATGATTTGTTGATGACGGCCATTCTGACAGGTGTAAGGTGATACCTAACTGTTGTTTTAATTTGCATCTCTCTGATGATTAGTGATGCTGTGCATTTCTTCATATGTCACTTGGCCATTTGTATGAGGTGTCTATTTAGTTCCTCTGTCCATTTTTTTTCTTTTTTTATTTATTTTTATTTTTTGTTACAGATGTTTCTCCTTTTTAACCCCACTGACACCATCCTCCCCATCCCCCCAGCCCTGTCCCCGGCTTTGTTGTCCATGCCCATTGGTTATGCATACATGCATATAAGTTCTGTGGTTTATCTCTTCCCACCCTCTACCACCTCCTCTTCTGAGGGTTGTCAGTCTGTACCCTACTTCCATGTTTCTGGGTCTACCCTATTCCTCAGACTGTTATATTCATTATATTACATGAATAAGTGAGATCACGTGGTACCCGTCCGCCTCTGCTTGGCCCATCTGTCCGTTTTTTAATTGGGTTCTCTGTCTTCCTTTTGTTGAGTTGTATGAGCACTCTATATATTTTGGAAATTAAAGCCTTATCTGATATATCATTAGCAATTATGCTCTCCCATATAGTGGGTTGCCTTTCTATTTTGATGATTGTACCTTTTGCATGCAGAAGCTTTTGAGTTTGATGTACACCCATGTGTTGATTTTCTCCATTGTTTCTGTTGCATTAGGTAATGTATCAGTGAAAATTCTGCTGCGTATGATATCTGAAATTTTGTTGCCTACATTTTCTTCTAGAATTTTTATGGATTCATGAGTCACATTTAAGTCTTTTGTCCATTTTGAGTTTGTTCTTATGTATGGTGTTAAGTAGAAAGTCTAGCTTCATTTTTTTTGCATGTAGCTGTACAATTTTCCTAACACCATTTATTAAAGAGGCTGTCTGTACTCCACTGTATGCTCCTGCCACCTTTGTCAAATATTAATTGAGCATATTGACTTAGGTCCATTTCTGGGTTCTCTATTCTGTTCCATTGATCTATTTGCCTGGTCTTGTGCCAGTGCCAGGCTGTTTTGATTACAGTGGCTTTATAGTATTACCTGAAATCTGGTAATGTGATCCCTCCAACTTTCTTCTTCTTTTTCAAGATTGCTGTGGCTATTCAAGGTCTTTTTTGGTTCCATATTAACTTTTGAAGTATTTGTTCTAGTTCTTTGAAGTATGTCGTTGGTATTTTGATGGGGATAGCATTGAATCTCTAGATTGCTTTGGGTAGTATGGACATTTTAATGATGTTAATTCTCCCAATCCATGAACAAGGTATGTGCTTCCACTTTTTTATATCTTCCTCTATTTCTTTTTTGAATGTCCTGTAGTTTTCTGCAAATAGCTCCTTTACTTCCTTGGTTAAGTTTATTCCTAGGTATCTTAATTTTTTTGCCGTGATGGTGAATAGGATTATTTTTTTACTTTCTCTTTCTGTGAGTTCATCATTGGTGTATAAAACTGCTGTCGATTTATTGAAATTAATTTTGTATCCTGCCACTTTGCCAAATTCATTTATTAAGTCTAGTAAATTTTTGTTGTAGTATTTGGGGTTTTTTACATATAGTATCCTGCCTTCTGCGAATAATGACAGTTTCACTTCCTCCTTTCCTATTTGGATCCCTTTTATTCTTTCTTCCTGTCTGATTAATGTGGCTAAGACTTCTAGTACTATGTTAAATAAGGGTGGCAAAAGTGAGTATCCTTGTCTTCTTCCTGTTCTTAAGGGAAATGCTTCTAGTTTTTGCCCATTGAGTATGATGTTAGCTGTAGATCTTTCATATATGGCCTTTATTATATCAGGATATGATCCCTCTATTCACAGATTATTGAGCATTTTCATCAGAAATGGGTGCTGGATTTTGTCGAATGCTTTTTCAGCATCTATTGATATGATCATATGATTTTTATCTTTCATTTTGTTTATGTGGTGTATCACATTTATTGATTTGTGAATATTGTACCAGCCTTGCATCCCTGGGATGAATCCCACTTGCTCATGGTGAATAATTTTTTGATGTATTGCTGGATTTGATTTGCTAGTATTTTGTTCAGGATTTTGGCATCTATGTTCATCAGGTATATTGGCCTGTAGTTTTCTTTCTTTGTAGTGTCCTTTTCTGGTTTTGGAATTAGAATTATGCTGACCTCATAAAATGAGTTTGGAAGACTTCCTTCTTCCTGAAATTTTTGAAATAGTTTGAAGAGAATGGGTATTAGTTCTTCTTTGAATATTCGGAAAAATTCCCACTGTGAAGTCATCCAGGCCTGAGCTTTTGTTTGCTGAAAGAGTCTTAATTACATCTTCAATTTCTTTTGTTGTTATTGGTCTGTTCAAGTTTTCTATCTCTTCCCGGTTCAGTTTTGGGAGACTGTGTGTTTCTAGAAATTTATCGATTTTGCTTAGATGGTCGAATTTGTTGCCTTATAATTGTTCATAATATTTGTTAACAATCCTTTGTATTTCTGTGGTGTCAGTTGTTACCTCTCCTCTTTCATTTCTGATTTTGTGTATTTGGCTTCTCTCTCTTTGTTTCCTGGTGAGTCTACCTAAGGGCCCATCAATCTTGTTTATCTTTTCAAGGAACCAGCTCTTTGTTTCACTGATCCTTTGAATTGTTTTTTTGGTCCCCATGTCATTTATTTCAGCTCTGATCTTTACAGTTTCTTCCTTCTACTTACTCCGGAGTTTTCTTTTTGTTTGCTTTCTAATTCTTTAAGTTGTGAGGTTAGATAGTCTATTAGAAATTTTTCTTGCTTCTTGAGGTAGGCCTGTAGTGCTATGAACTTCCCTCTCAGAACTGCTTTCGCTGCATCCCATAGATTTTGTGTTGTTGTGTGTTCATTTTCATTGGTTTCCAAGAAGTTTTTAATTTCCTCCTTGATCTCCATGGTAACCCATTCGTTGTTCAATAACATGCTATTCAGCCTCCATGTTTTCAAATGTCTTTCCATGTTTTTGTTGCAATTGATTTCTAGTTTCATGCCATTGCGATCTGAGAAGATGCTTGATATGATTTCAATCTTCTTGAACTTGTAGAGACTTAGGTTGTGCCCTAACATGTGGTCTATCTTTGAGAATGTCTGATGTGCATTGGAGAAGAATGTGAATTCTGTAGTTCTGGGATGTAATTCTCTATAGATATCTATTAAATCCATTTGGTCTAGTGCTTCATTTAGAGTCTGTGTTTCCTTGCTAATTTTTTGTCTAGAGGATTTATTCAGTGATGTCAGCAGGGTATTGAAGTCCCCTGCTATGATTATATTGCTGTTCATTTCTCCTTGAAGTCCTCCAGAAGATTTTTAATATATGTTGTTATTCCTATATTGGGTGCATATATGTTTACCAAGTTTATATATTCCTGTTGGAGAGTTGCTTTCAATATTATGTAGTGGCCTTCTTTGTCTCTGTTTATGGCCTTCATTTTGACATCTACTTTATCAGATATGAGTATTGCTATCCCCGCTTTTTTTTTTTTTTCCTTTTCATTTGCTTGAAAGATTTTTTTCCATCCATTCACTTTCAACCTTTGTGAGTGTTTTGTTGCGAGGTGGGTTTCTCGTAAGCAACATATGTGTGAGTCATACTTTCTTATTCAGTCAGCTACTCTGTGTCTTTTTATTGGAGCATTCAAACCATTCACATTTAAGGTGATAATTGATATGTACTTATTTATTGCCGTTTTTGTTTAGTGTGGTTCCATTTTTCTTCCTATTTCTTCTACTAATTACAGCAGTCCTTTTAGCATATCTTGCACTGCTGGTTTGGTGGTAATATGCTGCTTAGACTTTTTTTTTTTTTATCAGAAAAGCTCTTTATTTGACCTTCTATTTTGAATGATAGCCTTGCTGGATAGAGTAGTCTTGGATTCAGATCCTTGTTTTTCATGAGCTTAGTTATTTCATGCAACTCCCTTCTGGCCTGTAGTGTTTCTGTTGAGAAGTCAGCTGAGAGCCTTGTGGGGTTTCCTTTGTAGGTAACTTGTTGCATATCTCTTGCTGCCTTTAGGATTCTCTCTTTGTCTTTAATTTTTTGCATTTTAATTACTATTTGTCTTGGTGTGTTTGGGTTCTTCTTACTTAGGGCTCTCTGTGATTCTTGAACTTGAATGCCTTCTTCCTTCACCAAGTTAGGAAAGTTTTCTGTAACTATCCCTTCAAATATATTCTCTAAGCCTTGCCCATTTTCTTTCTCTTTGGGGACTCCAATGATGCGAATGCTATTATGTTTCCAGTTGTCCCACAGTTCTCGTAAGCTAGCTTCCTGTTTTTTAATTGTTTTTTTCCTTTTGGTTTTCTGATTGTTTGATTTTTTTCTACCCTGTCTTCTAATTTACTGAATAGTTCTTCAGCTTCCTCTACTCTGCTGGTTAGTCCTTCCGATGTGTTCTTTATTTCCGCTATGTCATTCTTCATTTCCACTGGGTTGGTTCTCAATGTTTCTATATTTTTACTCATGGTGCTGATGTCCTTACTCATGCTCTTGAGTTTCCTCAAGATCATGGCTCTGATCTCTACTTCTGACAATTTGTTTAGCTGCATTTCATTTATCTCATCTTCAATAGAGTTCTCTTGTTCTTTCATTTGGGATTTGTTTCACCATTTTGGCTATCTCAGTGGGTTTTATAGCCTGCCAAAATGTCCCTGTGGGTGGTGGTGTTCTGCTGTTTGTGGCTCCCTCTACTGGGTTTGGATGAGTCTCGGTGGGCCATGTTAAACACCACTGTCAAGGTTTACTTTCCTGGGTAGATTTGCAAGTCCAGGAAAGGTTCAGTTATCCTCTAGCTTTTCCTGGAGGCCTAGTAGTCTCAGTTACTGAGTGCCTTGCAATGTAGCCCTGGTGTTCTCCATAAGAGGATTTCCAGAGGGTGGGATAGATGCTGGTTTTAATGAGCCTCAATGTGCATTTCTTTGCCTCACCTGGGAAAGGCTGAATCTGCGGGGGTGGGGGGTAGGGGGGTGGGGAGGGCTGCTGCTTTTCCCCACAGCTCTGGGAAGAATCACACTGGCCACCGTTCTTTGTGGCCGCAACTCAGCAAAAACTTTGAGTGACCTCCAAATTTCGGGTGTCCCCAGAGAGTTCCAGCCCAGTCTGCCCTCCCTCTGCCTTAGCCCCCAGGTGAGTGGCTGTGGTTATTTTAGTGCTTTGTCCCAGCTCTCTGCGCTGTGGTGCGGGCTTGATCTTTATTCCCCAAAGGCGCTGCTCACAGCTAAGACTCTGCTGTCCGTTGGCTCCCAGCTGTCCACCCTCTGGCACCTCCGCGGATCCTACCAGTGTCCCTGGTTATATGGTCCTATCCTGCTGCTTTACTGTTGCTTTTTTGTGAGTATTTGTCTTTATTTTAGTTATAAATTCCGTTTGGTCCTGGGAAATTGTCTGTGTAGCTTCCATTCACTCCACCTTCATTTTCACATCCTCCACAGCCTGCATTTTCTTACAACCTACTTTCTCCTTAACCTTTCTGAATCTACCTTCCATCCTCACCTTTCCACTGAACCTTCTCTCTCAAATGTCACTAATTATATCTTTCTGTATGATGTCCCTGCTTCTACAAACTCTATCACATCTTCCACACCTTGAAGTCGTCTCTTCCTTTGCCATCTCAATCCTCTGTTTTGTTGGTTTACTTCCTCCCTTCTGTTCTTTCTGTTTCTCTTTTGCTCTCCTCCAGAATTCACATCCTTATTTCATATCCCTTACTCACTACAAGTCATCCTCATGGAATGGGTCAGAGACCACTGGTGATGAACCAGGGACATCCAAGTGGTGTGTACTTTAACTTTACAAAAGGAAGTGCAATGGGGTGGTTAGGGGTACATGCTCTAGAGTTAAAGTGACTGGATTCAAATCCCTTCTCTGTTACCTAGTGGGATGATTTTGGCATCACTTCACTCTCTCTGTATTTCAATATCTTTATCTGCAAAAAACAGAATAATAGCAGTATCTCATAGAGTTGTGAGGATTAAGTGGGTTAACAGATATAATGTACTTACTTAGAACATAGGGAATCTCCATTAAGTATTAATTATTCTTAGCCTTTAGAAAGGTAATCTCTAAAATGTTGATTATTTCTACAAATCAATACTTTACTTCTGATATTAAATATTTAAAATGTTTTAATTGAGATTTTAGAGGGACAGGAAAAGAGAGATAGAAACATCAATGTGAGAGAGAAATACCAATTGGCTGCCTCCTGCACACTCCCCACTAGGGATCAAGCCCACAACCTGGGCATGTGCCCTGACTGGGAATCGAACCGGGTCCTCTCAATCCATGGGACGACACTCAATCCACTGAGCCACACTGGCTGGGCTGATATTCAATTTTTTAAATGCACTTTGTCCCTTAGTAATCTCATAGAAGGCGTCACAGCCATCCCATTTATTTTAGAAGGTTAGTTTGACAAACAACTGTATTGATGTGTCTTAGGCCTTTTTCTCGTTCTACACATTCTCCATGGCTCTAAGTGCTACTTGGATGCTGATGACTCCCAAGTCTTCATTCCTTTCCCAGACCTCTCTTCTGACCTCCAAGTCTAGCCAGCCAACTGCCTACTAGGCATTTCCTACCTCTCTAACATATAGCACAACAAACCTCACATATCTAAAAAGAACTCTGTCTGCATTTACTAACCTAGTTAAAAGTAACATATCCATTCAGTCGCCCAAGCCAGAAACCTGTGGATCATTTTCCTACTTTCTCACCCCTTCACCCATTGCATCTAACTGATCACCAGGTAGTATTGATTCCACATCCTACAAGTGTTTTGAATGTATTCCTTCCTCCTTAACCATATTGCCACTGCCTTAAGCTGGGCCTTGGTCTCTCCCATCTAAATGATCTCTTTGCCTTCACTTTTGATCCTTTAGCCTTGCTCCATATGGCTCCATTCAGGATTGCCACAGCAATACTGAAATGCAGATCTTATCTAGTTATTCACCTGCTTTAAATCCTCACATGGCTTCCCGGAGTCTTCAGGATGAAGTCTGAACACCTATAAATGGCACACAAGACCATTCATTATCTAGGCTTTAACTGCTTCTCCACACTCACCCCATGCAATGATTCTCACATTTCACATTCTGGCTGAACCAAACTTCTGGTAGTTCCCTGGACATCTATATGCTGTTTACCCCTCCGTGTTCTTGCATGTGGTCCCCTTCTTTCCCTTATCTCATTTTTGTTGGAAAAATTCTACTTTTACTTTAAAATAACTTTATTTTCATATCCATTCTGTAGTCTTTACTAAGTCCCCCAGGCAGACTGAGGTGTTTCTCTCCCTGTGATAGCTTGTCATTTTGCACTTACCTTCATTACAATAATTATCACTTTGCATTATATTTGGCATTTCATCTGTCAGGTAAGTTATTTGGGGACAGTGTCCATTCCTATTTATCTCTACATACCCAGTGTATGCCCAGGGTTTAGAGTACCATTTTGCCCATGTGCTTTGCTTATTTCTCCTTCCACTAATACCTCTGTTTTCTGTCTCAGCAGAGAGTAATTTATTTTTCCTCCTTCAACATTTGGCTAAAATGCATTTTCTTTATTAAATTTCACCTGATTATATTTACTTCACTCTTATCACTCCTCTATTTTATCATGTCCTCAGTGCTTGAAAAAGACTCCTCCAACAAACATACTTGTGCTTTAATGATTTAGATTCTATTTTTTTTTTTTTTTTTTTTTTTTTGGTACGTGCCCCTAGCGGCAACCGAACCTGGGACTCTCTGGTCCACAGGCCGATGCTCCAACAGCTGAGCCCAACTGACCCGGGCTCTATTCTTTATTTTATTTGGACCACTCTAAAACATTTAAGGATCATCTGCTGAAATCATCCATTAACATTTTTATTAAAATTGATTTCCATTAAAACACCAATTTTTATGCTTGATGAAGCAGTCAGTCTCGATTCGTGTTTTTCCCAAACTAAAGCCCCTTTCAGTGAGCAATAGGAGCAGAAAGGGGAGATGAGACCACCAAGTTACCTACAGTTGGAAGACCTGGTGACAAGACAAAAAGCTGAAATTTCTCAAACTACAGAAAGCCTCTCCCTCTTTTTCAACTCATCTCTGTTTTTTCTTCTTTCCCTTAATGCCAACAAGCAGTGCCACCCAGCTCCTTTAAAGGCTTTAGAAAAGCCAGCAATAAATTGATCTGCCCATGGAGCTTCTAAGATGGGCTAACCCATGGTACTGTAGCAGTTCTGGAGGGGAGGAAAACAGGTGACACACAAAATATCTAGGTGGGAGAAGGAAGAAGCGGTTCAATGGAGAAAAAATGGGGACATCTATAATACTTTCAACAACAACAAAAGTACCCAGGAAAGTGCTCTAATATGCTCAGTGCCCTAAAGCATAACACTAAATAAATAAAAATGGAAGGGCTACACTACATTCATGTGTACTTCATGCTGCATTGCATGCTGCTTTATAAAGACTCCTCTTTCTCACTAGACACTGTGTTTTCCCTAGGTAGAGTAAAAGTTCTTGGAGGCCATTAGAAATGTTCTTTTGTAGCCCTCAAATTTCTCACCACAGTGAGTACATTGTGCTTGCTCAAGAAATGTTGTTGACTGACTGATTATAAAGTAGTTAACTATTTTTCTTCCCCTGAATATTTTCAGGAATGCCAGTTATTCACAAAACTGTATAGTCTTAGAAGCCAAAAGGAAACAGTCATCTGTTAGCATACATTTTGCTTTGGCTATGCATTAAACAGAGATTTCCTTTGGAAATGTAAACAAAGGATGCCTGATGAGACAGGACAAAGAACTATATATAGAGATCAAGTGGCCAGAGTAGCAAGATTAAAGCACGTCCTTCCTTAACTAGATTAATGTAGTCTTCAGTCTGCCTCTACCTCTGACCCATACTCTCTGGCTCCAATAGAAAATTTTCCAACTGCCTATACACTGAATTCTGAAAGCTGGGCAGCATCTATAACAGGCTGCATTACCACAGAATTCAGCTAACAAATATGTGGTGATCCTAATCTATGTTTCTGTAATAATAGGAAGACTGCAGCTTTGTTTACTTTCTGAGGAGAATAGAAAACAGGCAAAAAGAACTAGGAGAGGGAGGCAGTATTTAAGGCTCCTTTATGAAAAGTCAATCTGTGACAAAAATATGTGCAGACAGTAAGGAAGAAGAAGTTTGGCAGAAAAATGGCCTCTTTCAGTTTTCTCAGAAGTACCTTAGCTGGTATCCTCCATTCCCGCCCAATGTGCAATGCCTGGTTTACACTATTAATATAATCATTTGCTATAGACAAATCTGGATTAGACAAACTGAAAAACTTTCAAATCACCCTACTCATAATGTCTGGCTCTCATACTATTATTTATTTCATTTATAAAGTATTTATAAGCATTTATAAAGTCTCAAGTACTTTCTTTAACTGCATTTCTAATGCCGAGGTTTGTCCTGAAGCCTTCTGGACACACAGGCTCTATGCCGAATGAGTATAATAACTACCCTAGATTCACCCTATTATTATGGGGAAGTTTAGGGCACATCCCTAACCTTTCAAAAGGGATAATGTCTTAGGGGACAGCCATGGTCTTCCATAAGACATCCTGTAGAGCCATTGTCAAACACAGAATCTTAAACTAAATAGACCATGAAGTTGAGTACCAAAATATACTCTCACCCTTGACATGTAATGCAGTATCTTCCAAGTCTTTCTCTATTGTTAACATTTTTATTCCATTATCTATATTTCCTGCACATGTGTATCAGAGTGGGTTGGGTACTGCGTAAGCCCTGAAAGGTAAATACTGTGTCTATGCCATTTTTCTGTGTACCTGGTACAAAGCCATGCACAGCTATTAGTAAAAAGTGACCTTTTGAGTGCCAGAGCAGTAAATGACCTACAGGATGAATTTAATAAATACCCCCAAGGGAGCCTCTTAAACACCTCCTTTTCTGGTTCATGATGGGGCTGCTCTTCCCTCCTACTTTGCTTACATTTATAAGCACTTGTGTCATCCCTTAAAGGTTAAGCAGGAATACTAACTTCAGAAAGGTACTGTTAAAATATCACTTCTTACCTAAAAGAAAAGAATGAGCCCTCCTTTATTAACATAATAATGCATTGTTTTATGAGACTAGTTCTTTGCTACTTGAAAAAAGAAGGGTTCTGAATATAAAGGTATGATTGGCATAATGGGCTGGGATATATTAGAACAGGGCTACCATTTAGGTGAGGCTGGACAGAGTGATAAGCTTCCCAGTGGTAGGATAAAATGTTAGAGAGGTCCTGGGGTAAAAAAAATAAAATAATGAAAATAAATAGCTTACTTCACTAATTTGACTACAAAGGACTCTATACATAATAGTCATTTTTTGATGGGAATGAGGAAAGTGATGACTATAATTTCTAACCAGAATTTATCCACTATTAGCTGTTACCCCACCCTCAATCATGCAAATTCTAAACCAAGTGATTTCTTATCTTGTCTCTTACTTAAATACTTCCTTGTTTCTTTACCAGTATGGGTATAGTATACTATAATCTAACAGCATAATCAGAAGCTTTGATACAGTGGAATATAGAATGATTCTGATTATCTCAAAACCACTGTAAAATGCCTCCTGTTTTATTTCTCCCCCCACCCTTGGAAAGGATGAGACTGAAAAGAGAAAGAAGAGAACAAAGAAAGTAACCATTCACCTGTGAAATCTTGAGGAGACATCAAATGTCATGTAGTCACAGTTCAATTGCTCATTTTATAAATAAGGACACTGAAGCTGAGAGGATAAATGACTTATTCAAGTTTATATTACCAGTTAATGGCAGACTTAAGTCTAGAAATGAGTTTTCCATATTCTATTCCTGTATTCTTTCTTTCCATTCCTTATGCTTCTTCCTAAATTCCAGACCCATTGGACAATCTCACAAATGAGTTTAACCAGTATCTTATGTACCCTACATATACCACCACTTTCTTCCACAAATGGAGAGTGCAGCAGTAATTAAATTGCTATCATACAAATACACCCTACTTTAAGAGACCCAGTACTTGACTGACTGCTGGGATCCAAGATGGCTCAGCATAGGTGGAAGAAACACTCACCTCCTCCCAGGATCAAACTGGAATGACAACTAAACTATAGAACAATTATCCCAAATAACCAACTGAAGACTAGCTGAAAAGAAGTCTTATAAGCAAGAATATATAGAAGCAATATCAAGACTTGTAGGATGAGCAGAGATGAAAAGAAAAAAAAAAAAAAAAAAAAAGCTTGCTGTACTCCTATAGGCAGTGGCTGAAGTTCCAGAAGGATATTTCAGCTGTGGGGATTCCCCCTGAGAGGCATAGGGCTTAAACACCAAGGAAGGCTCCCCAGCCCAGAGCACCAGAGCTGGGAAGAGGCACCCACATAATATCTGGCTGTGAAAATAAGCACAGATTCTGTTCACTAGGTAAAGATGGGAGTCTGACAGAGACACAGGTGCCCTCTTAAAGGACCAACAGACACATTTTTGCTCACAGTCACTCACCCTGGGCTCTGGCAGAGGGTGGGGATATAAGACTAGAGTAGCATGGGGTAAGTCTGGGATTTGTGGGTCTGGGGAGAGAGCTAAAGGGACAGCCACCAGGACCCCTGTGCTGAGTCTCTCTCACATACCACAGATGCCATCTTTCTTGGATGAAGTATGCTCCTCCATGTGGTATCAGCCTGAGAGAAAGAAATAGCCCCACTCTTTGGAATCCCTCTCACCCTACCCTGCAGAGCTTATGCCCTGCTGAGGAGTTAGCTACCTTGGCTGAGGTGCAAGGGTCTTGGCAGACTCATGGAGTGTCAGTGACAGAGTTGTTTGGCTTTGGAGTGAGGGTCATTCTCCCAACCCGCCCCCATGAACCTGAATGGCACCTCTTTCTCACAGAAGATCACTAGCCCCACCCTCTAGGCTCCCAGTGGCCCCACCCACCCAAATCTTGGTTTCTCTGCCCTGCCAAGGACTGGAAAAAATTCAGAACAGACTGAGTTGTGTGGCTCTGGGGCAGGGCCGCACCCCCAACCTTCTCTGAAGCCTGACCAGTACCTCCCACTCACAGAATATCCACTACCCCCATCCTCCCTAATCCTGGAGGACCCCACCCTGCTGAGTTTGGGCTCATCCAGGAAGAATCAGGACAGACTGTGTCATGTGGCTCTAGAAGAGGGGCCATTTTTCCCTCACATACCCAACTGGTGCAAAGCCCTCCCTTCACATGACTAAATCTTGGTCTGTTTGGGCCTGATAAACTCTGCTGGCCTCACCCTGATGAATCCCTGAAACTCCACCCCAACACAAAGGTGAATAAGCACACAGTGGGGCTTCACCCTGATGAATCCCTGAGACTCCACCCCAACACAAAGATGCACAAGCACACAGTGGGTGGTGGCTAGAGTTAGTGTAAACAGGGACATATGCGCTGAGTGGCCTAACACCCAGCACTAAAAACGAGCTTGAACCTTTATCAATCTGGTGAACACCACTCACCCCTACCTGGTGACTCACTGAGAACCTACTTCAAGAAACTTGAGTAGCACCAGAGGCTCTTTCAGTGACTGAGGCTAACAGGCAGCAGGCAGTTGGAGGCAGATGGAGGCAGATTTTGGGATGCCTTCAAACTTTTGCTGACCTGCCCCTGGGCCCGTTGCTGATAAAAACTGACCTTGGTGCACAGCTAGGTACTTCCCACATGCACCCAGGTCCAGTAGAGGCATCCACAAACTGGAACGCTTGTAACTCCAAACAGGTGGCCCAGGGCCAGTCACAGAAAGTGCCTGTTATTGGCATGTACCAGAGTCTCTACCAAGAGCCCCAGAACCAACACACCCAATGGCCAACTTCAAAAAACCCCAGAGCAGGATCCAATAAGCTTCACAAGTAGCAAATCCAAACAGATCATGGCAGTCATAAGACCATGCTGAGGTAAATTCCACTTCATGTGGCCAGCACTTGCACAGCAGCTTGCATGTTGTGGTTGGTATTCAGCTTCACAGTCAGCCAGCCTCAGGGTCAATCTCACAAACAAACAGACCAATAGCAGTCTAGATTAAATTACAGCAGGAGAGCCCACATAACCCACACAAAGGATATTACTGAAATACCCAGATAAGTTGATCAAGGAGACTGCACCACTGGACCCAGGACACCTACTACATAAGGCCAACCCACCAAGACTGGGAGTCATAGTAGATCTACCTATTTATTAGTAATGAACACAAAGAGGCAGCCAAAATAGGGAGACAAAAAAAAAAAGAAAGAGCCCTGGCCGGTTTGGCTCAGCGGTTAGAGCGTCGGCCTGCGGTCCCGAGAGACCCGGGTTCGGTTCCCGCGAAGGGCACGTACCTCGGTTGCAGTTTGTCCCTGGCCCTGGTTGGTCGTGCGGGTGGCAGCCACTCGATGTGTCCCTTCATGTCGATGTTTCTCTCTCTCTCTCTTCCTCTCTCTCCCTCCCACTCTATCTGAACAAAAAATGTCCTCGGGTGAGGATAAAAAAAAAAAAAAAAAAAAAAAAAAAAAAAAAAAAAAAAAAAAAAAAAAAAGAAAGAAAGAACATGAGAAATCTCTAGAAAAAGAGCTACATGAAATGGAGGCAAGCAAATTTATCAGAAGTAGAGATCAGAGCAACAGTTATAAATATGCTCAAGATCATGAAAAATAACATGGAAACTATAACAAAGGACCAGTCAAAAATGAAGAATACACAAGTAGGAATAAACACTAGGTTGGAGGAAGCAGGTAATCGAATCATCAATTTGGAAGACAAGTTAGAAAAAACAAACAGCCAATCAAAGAAGCAAAAACAAAAAGAAGTTTAAAAAATGAGGATAGTTTAAGGAACCTTTTGGACAATATGAAGCATAACAACATCTGTATTCATAGGAACACCAGAAAAAGAAGAGAAAGAATAAGAGATTGAGGACCTGTTTGAAGAAATAATCATCAAAATGTCCCTATCCTGGTGAAGAAAACAGACACACAAGTCCAGAAAGTGCAGAGAGTCCCAAACAAGATGAACCTAAAAAGGCACACACCAAAACAAATCATAATTAAAATGGCAAAGGTTAAGGGCAAAGAGAGAACCTTAAAAGCAGAAAGAAAAAGACAGTGAGTTACCTACAAGGGCATTCCCATAAGACTGTCAGTGGATTTCTCAACAGAAACTTTTCAGGCCAGAAATCACTGGCATGATATATTCAATGTGATAAAAAGCAAGGACCTACAAACAAGACTACTTTACCCAGTAAGGCTATCATTTAAAATTGAAGGAGAATTCCGAAAAAAAATGTCAGAAGAGTAATGGAAACTACACAGACCATCTCCCAGGACAAAACTAGAATTACAACAAAAATAAAGACAAATCATAAGGAAAAACTAACAGAAAATCAGCTGGAGAGAACCCGTATAACCAGGCATAGAAAGAGGACATCAAATCGAGTCTGGTAGGAACTGCAGAGGTGTGAGAGAGGGCAGGCTGGGAGCTCACCGGCAGCAGCTGAGGACTGTTTTAGCTGTGAGCAGTTCCCTCTGAGAAGTTAGGGAAAACCTTAAGCTAGCTCCATAGCACAGAGGGGCAGCTCCCCAGCACAGAGGGGCAAGACAGGGAAAGGTGCCTGCATAACATCTGGCTGAGATCACCAGAGCTGAGACTTTGTCCAGCAAGGAGAGGTAGAGAAAAAAAAAACAAAAAACAAAACAGCACCTCCTGAAGGGCCAAAGCTCTAAATCAGCTACAGCCACCCACCGTGGTCTCTGGCAGAGGGAGAGCACACTGGACTGAAACTGTGTGAAGAAAATTGGTGCTTCATGGCACAGGGGAGAGAGATGGGAAGGACATCAGGAATTTTATACTGAATCAGTTCCTCATAAAACAGTAGCCATCTTATACAAAGAGCCAAGTCCCAGAACCCTGGGGAGAAGCAACGGCCCTTCCCTCAAAAATTTACCACCACCAGGCCAGGCCAGAAAAATGTAAATAGAGACACATTAACAGCCAGAGACTACCAGTAACCAAGGAGGGGGGAAAGAGCCATTGCCCTACTGTGGAAAATCTTCTTGTACCTTGGGGATTTTTCATTCAGCTGAGGCCTACAACCCAAGACTCATCAACTAATTGAGACTAATAAGCCTGCAGGCTAATGCTATAAGATAACTGAACTTTGCTTGGCCTGCAAATCTACCCAGGAAAGTAAGACTTGAGAGTGGGATATAATGTGGGTTCTCCCACACTCATAGAAATCCAGTAGAGGTATCTAAAATCAGTGGAACACCAAGAGAAAAAATGGCGTTGGAGTGAATGGAAGCTACACAGACCATCTCCCAGGACCAAACTGGAATTACAACAAAAATAAAGATAAATCGTCCGGAAGGGGCAACCGAAAGGCAGCTTGGAGGACCACATAACCAGGGACACTGACTCAATCCTGGTAGGCTTGCGAGGACGCAAGAGGGGGCTGGGAGCCCACTGTCTGCAGCGGCCTGGGCTGGGACCTGCTGCGGCCTCAGCTGGGACCAGCAGACTTGGCTGGAAACTGTGCCCTCGGCTGGGTCCTGTGGCCTCAGCTGGAACCAGTGGCCACCTCGGCTGGGTCCTGCGACCTCGGCTGGGTGCCATGTCCTCGGTTGGGACCAGCGGCCTTGGCTGGAAGCTGTGCCCTCAGCTGGGTCCTGTGGCCTCGACTGGGTCCTGTGGCCTCGACTGGGACCAGTGGCCACAAATGTTGGGTCCTGCGACCTTGGCTGTGTGCTGCAACCTTGGCTGGAAGCTGCGCCCTCGGCTGGTTCCTGTGGCCACAGCTGGGACCAGCAGCTGCCTTGGCTGGGATCTGTGGTTGCCTCGGCTGGATGCTACGCCCTCTGCTGGGTCCTGCAACCTTGGCCTGGTGCTACGCACTCGGCTAGGAGCTGCCACAGCCTCGGCCACCCTTAGCTGGGAGCAGTGCCCTCGGGTTAAAGTCCCAGGCGGCTCCAAGGCTCAGAGCCCGGACAGAGGCTAAATTGGCAGCAGCCACTCACCTTGGGCTCCGGCAGAGGGAGTGCAGACTGGACTGGAACTGTGTGGGGACACTTGGGATTTGGAGGGCGCTCACAGCATTTGCAGAGTGCAGCCATGCAGGACTGTGGTCATCTTACTCATTCCCAGGGCTCTGGGGAGAGGGGGCCCCTCCCTCAGAGGTTCAAACCCACCCGGTGGCCATTGAAATGCTAATTGAGGCCCATTAACAACCAGCAGCTGCCCCACCCTCTGGAAATCCTCTTACACTGAGCACCTGAGGGAGTTTTTCAGTCAACTCAGAAACCAAGGTTCTTCAGATGACCACTACTAACAGCCTCCAGGCAAAAAAACTAGAGGATAACTACCATTCCCCGGGCTAGCAACTCTAACCAGGAAAGTTAAGACTTGACAATGGTGTTTAAAGTGGGTCCTCCCTGCCTCATCCAAACCCAGGAGAGGGAGCACAAACAGCAGAACACCAACACCCACAGGGAAAATTTGGCAGTCTCCAAAGCCCACTGTGATAGCCAAAATGGTGAAACACAGAAACAAAAGCCAAATGAAAGAACAAGACACCTCTACCGAAGATGAGATAAATGAGGTGCAGTTAAGCAAGCTAACAGAACTAGAATTCAGAGCCATGATCATGAGGAAGCTCAACTGCATGTGTAAGGGCATGAGCACCATGAGTAAAGACATAGAAATGTTGAAAATCAACCAGTTGGAAATTAAAAACCATCAAGAAGAAATGAAGAATGACATATCAGAAATAAAAAACACATTGGAAAGTCTAAATAGCAGAGTAGAGGAAGCTGAGGACCGGATCAGTGAATTAGAAGACATGGTGGAAAAAATCAACCAATCAGAAAACCAAAGAAAAAAATAATTAAAAAACAGGAAGACAGCTTAAGAGAACTGTGGGACAACTGGAAATGTAATAACATTCACATCATAGGCGTCCCCAAAGAAGAAGAAAATGAGCAAGGGTTAGAGAATATATTTGAAGAAATAGTGACAGAAAACTTCCCTAATTTGGTGAAGGAAGAAGGTATTCAAGTTCAAGAAGCACAGAGAGCCCCAAATAAGAAGAACCCAAACAAGCCCACACAAAGACACATAGTAATCAAAGTGCCAAAAATTCAAGACAAAGAGAGAATCTGAAAAGCAGCAAGAGAGAAGCAAAAGGTTACCTACAAAGGAAACCCCATAAGGCTCTCAGCTGACTTCTCACAATAAACACTAGAGGCCAGAAGGGAATGGCACGAGGTAATCAAGGTCATGAAAAACAAGAATCTAAAAACAAGACTACTCTACCCAGCAAGGCTATCATTCAAAATAGAAGGTCAAATAAAGAGCTTCTCAGAAAAAAAAAAAAAAAAAAAAAGGCTAAGGGAACACATTAGCACCAAACCAACACTGCAAGAAATGTTTTTTTGTGTTTTTTTTTTGACATGCCCCTAGTGGGAACCCAACCCAGGACTCTCTGGTCCACAGGCTGATGCTCCAACCGCTGAGCCAAACCGGCCAGGGCAAGCCTCTCATTTATTTTCTTTTCTTCTTTTTTTTTTTAATCCTCACCTGAGGACATTTTTCCATTTTTTGTCCAGGTAGAGTGGGAGGGAGAGAGAGGAACAGAGAGAGAGAGAAACATCGATGTGAAAGGGACACATCGAGTGGCTGCCACCCGCACAACCTACCAGGGCCGGGGACAAACTGCAACCGAGGTACGTGCCCTTAGCGGGAACCGAACCCGGGTCTCTCAGGACCGCAGGCCGACGCTCTAACTGCTGATCCAAACAGGCCAGGGCCCGCAAGAAATGTTAAAAGGACTGCTGTAATTAGCAGGAGAAATAGGAAGAAAAATATAACCACACTAAACAAAAATGGCAATAAATAAGTACATATCAATAATCACCTTGAATGTAAATTGATTGAATGCTCCCATAAAAAGACACAGAGTAGCTGATTGGATAAGAAAGCATGACTCATCTATATGTTGTTTATAAGAGACCCACCTCACAACAAAAGACTCACATAGGTTGAAAGTGAAGGGATGGAAAAAAAATCTTCCATGCAAACGAAAAGGAAAAAAGAGCTGGGGTATCCCTGGCCGGTTTGACTCAGCTGTAGAGCCTCGGCCTGCAGTCCAGAGAGACCCGGGTTCAGTTCCCGCTAAGGGCACGTACCTCAGTTGCGGTCTGTCCCCGGCCCTGGTTGGGTTGTGCAGGTGGCAGCCACTTGGTGTGTCCCTTTCACGTCGATGTTTCTCTCTCTCTCTCTCTCTCTCTCTCTCTCCCCCTCCCTCCCTCCGCACTCTATCTGAACAAAAAAAAGAAAGAAAGAAAAAAAAAAAAAGCTGGGGTAGCAATACTCATATCTGATAAAATAGATTTCAAAATGAAGGCCATAACTAGAGACAAAGAAGGCCACTACATAATATTGAAAGCATCTATCTAACAGGAAGATATAACCTTGATAAACATATATGCACCCAATATAGGAGCACCAAAATATATCAAAAATCTTCTGGAGGACTTCAAAGGAGAAATCAATAGCAATAAAATCATAGCAGGGGACTTCAACACCCCACTGACGTCACTGGATAGATCCTCTACATACACACAGACACACACAAAAAAAATTAGCAAGAAAACAGACTCTAAATGAAGCACTAGACCAAATGGATTTAATAGATATCTACAGAGAATTACACCCCTAAACTACAGAATTCACATTCTTTTCAAGTGCACATGGGACATTCTCAAAGATAGACCACATGTTAGGGCACAAACTAAGTCTCTACAAGTTCAAGAAGACTGAAATCATATCAAGCATCTTCTCAGATCACAATGGCATGAAACGAGAAATCAATTGCAAGAAGAACATACAAAGACATTTGAAAACAAGGAGGCTAAATAGCATGTTATTGAACAATGAATGGGTTAACATGGAGATCAAGAACAAAATTAAATCCCTGGCCAGTTTGGCTCAGCGGTCGAGCATTGACCTGTGGACCAGAGAGTCCTGGGTTCAGTTCCCGCTAGGGGCACGTACCACAAAAAAAAAAAAAAAATTAAAAACTTTCTGGAAACCAATAAAAATGAACACACAACACAAAACCTATGGGGTGCAGCGAAAGCAGTTCTGAGAGGGAAGTTCATAGCCCTGCAGGCCTACCTCAAGAAGCAAGAAAAATTTCTAATAGACTATTTAACCTCAAAACTTAAAGAATTAGAAAGCAAACGAAAAGAAAACCCCAAAACAAGTAGAAAGAAGAAAATAGTAAATATCAGAGCAGAAATAAATGACATGGAGTCCAAAAAAAAATAATTCAAAGGATCAATGAAACAAAGAGCTGGTTCTTTGCAAAGATAAACAAGAATAATGGACCCCTAGCTACACTCACCAAGAAACAAAGAGAGAAAACCCAAATACACAAAATCAGAAATGAAACAGAAGAAATAACTGACACCACAGAAATACAAAGGATTGTTAACAAATATTATGAACAATTATACAGCAAGAAATTTAACAATCTAAGAAAAATGGACAAATTTTTAGAAACACTCTGTCTCCCAACATTGAACTGGGAAGAGATAGAAAATTTGAACAGACTAATATCAACAAAAGAAATTGAAGGTGTAATCCAAGACTCTCCCAGCAAACAAAAGCCCAGGCCTGGACAGCTTCACGGTGGGAATTTTACCGAACATTCAAAGAAGAACTAATACACATTCTCCTCAAACTATTTCAAAAATTCAAGAAGAGGAAATACTTCCAAACTCGTTTCATGAGGCCAGAATAATTCTAATTCCAAAACCAGAAAAAGACACTACAAAGAAAGAAAACTACAGGCCAATATCCCTGATTAATATAGATGCCAAAAACCTGAACAAAATAGTAGAAAATTGGATCCAGCAGTACATCCAAAAAATTATTCACCATGACCAAGTGGGATTCATCCCACAGATGCAAGGCTGGTACAATATTCGCAAATCAATAAATGTGATACACCACATAAGCAAAATGAAAGATAAAAATCATATGATCATATCAATAGATGCTTAAAAAGCATTCGACAAAATCCAGCACCCATTTCTGATAAAAATGCTCAACAATCTGTGAATAGAGGGATCATATCCTGATATAATAAAGGCCATATATGAAAGACCTACAGCCAACGTCAGACTCAATGGGCAAAAACTAAAAGTATTTCCCTTAGGAACAGGAACAAGACAGGGATGCCCACTTTCACCACTCTTATTTTACATAGTACTGAAAGTGTTCTCCACAGCAATCAGACATGAAGAAATAATAAAATAGATCTAAATTGGAAAGGAGGAAGTAAAACTGTCATTATTTGCAGATGACATAATATCGTACATAGAAAACTCTAAAAACTCCATCAAAAATCTACTAGATTTAATAAACAAATTTGGCATGGTATCAGAATACAAAATTAACATCAAGAAATCGCCAGCATTCTCATACACCAATAATGAACTCACAGAATGAGAAACTAAAAAATAAAAAATCCCATTTATAATTGTGGCAAAGAAATTGAGATACCTAGGGATAAACTTAATTAAAGAGGTCAAGGATCTATTTGCAAAAAACTTCAGGACATTGAAAAAAAATAGAAGAATATATAAAAACATGAAAGCACATACATTGTTCATGGATTGGAAGAATTAACATCATTAAAATGTCCATATTAACGAAAGCATTTTATAGATTTAATGCAATTCCCATTAATATACCAATAGCATATTTAATGGAACTAGAACAAATACTTCAAAAGCTCACATAGAACAAAAAAAAAAGACCCTGAATAACCATAATAATCTTGAAAAAGGAGAACAAAGTAGGAGGGATCTCCATACTGGATATCAGGTAATACTACAAAGCCATTGTAATGAGAGCAATCTGGTACTGGCACAAGAACAGGCATATAGATCAATGAAACAGAACAGAGAACCCAGATATTGATCCAAGGCATTATGCTCAATGAATATTTGACAAAGGTGGCAAAAGCATACAATAAAGTAACGACAGCCTCTTCAATAAATAGTGTTGGGAAAACTGGACAGCTACATGAAAAAAATAAATAAAACTAGACGACCAACTTACACCATACAAAACAATAAACTAAAATGGATAAAATACTTAAATGTGACTCATGAATCCATAAAAATCCTAGAAGAAAATGTAGGCAACAAAATTTCAGATGTCATATGCAGCAGAATTTTCACTGATACAACACCTAAGTCAAAAGAAACAAAGGGGAAAATGAACACATGGGACTATATCAAATGAAAAAGCTTCTGCACAGCAAAAGAAACAACCATCAAAATGGAAAAAGAGCCCACTATTTGGGGGAGCATAATCGGCAATGATACATCAGATAAGGGGTTAATTGCTCATCCAACTCAACAAAAGGAAGACAAAGAACCCAATTAAGAAAATGGGCAGAGGACCTAAAGAGACATCTCTCCAAAAAAAAGACATACAAATGCCAAGAGACATATGAACAAATGTTCAATGTCACTAATCTCCAGAGAGATGCAGATTAAAACAATTATGAGGCATCACCTCAGAAATTCCAGAATGGCTAACATCAACAAATCATCAAACAGCAAATGCTGGCATGGGTATGGAGAAAAGGGGACTCTAGTAAACTGCTGGTGGCAATGCAGACTGGTGCAACCACTATGGAAAACAATATGGTGTTTCCTCAAAAAATTAAAAATTGATCTGCCATTTGACCCAGTGATCTCACTTCTAAGAACATATCCTAAGAAGCCTGTCACTCCAATCAGAAAGAATATATGTACCCCTATGTTCATAGCAGCACTATATACAATAGCTAAGATCTGGAAACAGCTCAAGTGTCCATAAGTAGATGAGTGGATTAAAAGCTGTGGTACATATACACAATGGAATACTATGCAGCTGTGAGAAAGATCTCTTATCCTTTGAGACAACATGGAGAGACCTGGAGAGCATTATGCTAAGCAAAATAAGCCAATCAGAGAAAGACAAATACCACACAATCTCACTTATTTGTGTAATATAATGAACAAATTAAGCTGATGAACAAAATTGACTCAGAAACATAGAAAAGAGTTCAGACTGACAGACCTCAGAGGAGGGGGGCGGGAAGATTGATGAGATAAATCAAAGAATATGTATGATGTATGCATAACCAATGGGCATAGAGAACATTGCTTGGGGGGAGGGGCAAAATGGGGAGGAGGATGTCTAGGGGGAAAAGGAGAAACATCTGTAACAAAAATCAATTAATACAAAATTGAGAAAAAGGAAAAGAAAACAAGACCCATATATATGGTATCTACAAGAGAGCCACATCAGAACAAAATATACTAATGGTAAAGGGATGGGAAAAGATACTTCACATAAATGGAAAGGGAAAAAAGCTAAGGTAGCAATATTTATATTTGAGAAAACCTAATTTAAAACAAAAGCTATAGTAAGAGACAAAGAAGGCACTACATATTGAGAAAAAAACAATCCAGTAAGAAGATATGACCCTTGAAAACATTTATGTACCCAACATAGGAGCACCTAAAAATATAAAGCAAATCTTGATGAACATAAAGGGAGGAATTTACAGTTAATGCAGTCATAGTAGAGAATTTTAACACCAAATGACATTAATTGATAGTTCTTCCAGAGATAAACAACAACAAAACAGTGGACATAAATGACACACTAGATCAGATGTATTTAATTGATATCTTCAGAGCATTTCACCCCAAATCAGTAGAATATACATTCTTTTCAAGTGCACAAGGAACATTTTCTGTGATAAACCATATGTTAAGACACAAAACAATTCTCAATAAATGTAAGAGAACTGAAATCATATCAAGCATTTTTACTGACTATAATGGTATGAAACAAAATTAATCATAAGAGAAAAAGTGAAAAAACACACAAAGATATAAAGGTTAAATAACATGTTACTAAACAGTGAATGGGATAAAAATGAGGTCAAGAAATAAATAAAACATACCTTGTAACAAAATTAAATGAGAACACAAAAATCCAACACCTATGGGACAAAGCAAAAGCAGTCCTAAGAGGGAAATTCATAGCTTTACAAGTGTACATCACGAAACAAGAGAAATCTCAAACAATCTAACTTTACACTTGAAGGAACTTGAAAAAGAACAACAAACAAAGCCCAAAGTGAGCAGAAGGAAGAAAATAATAAAGATCAGAGCAGAAATAAACAAAATGCAATCTGAAAAAGCAATACAAAAGACTGATGAAACCAAGAGCCTGTTCTTTGAAAAGATAAACAAGAATGACAAACTTTTATTCAGACTTATCAAGAAAAAAATGGAGAACTCAAATAAATAAAATTAGAAATAAAAGAAGAGAAGTAACAATTGGCACCACAGAAATACAAAGGATTGTAAGAATGTATTATGAACAACTATATGCCAACAAATTAGACAGAATGGATAAATTCATAAAAATATACAATCTTGCATAACTGAATCAGGGAAAATCAGAGAATCTGGCAGACAGATTACAGCTGGTGAAATTGAAACAGTAACTAAAAAACTCCCAACAAACAAAGTCCTGGACTGTATGATCTCACAGGTGAATTTTACCAAACATTAAAAAACTAATATTTATTCTTCTCAAATTATTCCAAAAAGTTCATGAGGAGGGAAGACACCCAAGCACATTTTATGAGGCCAGCATTATACTAATTCCAAAACTAGATAAAGACATTAGAAAGAAAGAAATTATAGGTCAATATACCTGATGAACATAAATGTTAAAATCCTCAGCAAAAAACTGGATACAGCAATACAATCATAAGATTATACACCATAATTAAGTGAGATTTATTCCAGGGATGCAAGGTTGGTACAATAGCAGCAATAAACATGATAGACCACATAAACAAAATGAAAGATAAAAACCACATGATCATATCAATGGATGCAGATAAAGCATTTGATAAAACCTTACACTCTTATAATAAAAAATTCTCAGCAAAGTGAGAATACAGGGATCATATCTCAATGTAAAAAAGGCCATATATGACAAACCCACAACCAACATCACACACAATGGGCAAAAACAACAAATATTTCCCTTAAGAGTAGAAATAAGAGATGTCTACTTTCACCACTGTTATATAACATATTACTGAAAGTCCTAGCCAAAGCAATCAAACAAGAAAAAGAAATAAAAGGCATTCAAATTGAAAAGATGTAAACTGTTATTATTTTCGGATGACATAATACTATATAACAGTGATTCTCAACCTTTCTAATGCCACGACCCTTGATTTTTTATTATTCTTTTTATTTTCCATTGAATTTTCTTTTGTTTGTTTGTTTGTTTGTTTATTTATTTATTTTATTAATTTGTTTCTGTTATAGATGTTTCTCATTTTTCCCCCATTGACACCCTCCTCCCCATCCCCCTCACCCCATCCCCAGCTTTGTTGTCCATGTCCATTGGTCATGCATACATGCATATAAGTTCTGTGGTTTATCTTCTCCCCCCCCAAACCCCCTCCTCTGAAGTTTGTCAGTCTGTACCCCACCTCTTTGTCTCTGGGTCAGTTTTGTTCATCAGTTTGTTTAGTTCGTTATATTCCACAAATAAGTGAGATCATGTGATATTTGTCTTTCTCTGCTTGGCTTGTTTTGCTTAGCATAATACTTGCCAGGTCTCTCCATGTCATCTCAAAAAATAAAAGATCTTTTTTTGTTAACAGCTGCATAGATTTTCATTGTGTAAATATACCACAGCTTTATTATCCACTCATCTAGTGATGGATACTTGGATTGTTTCCAGATCTTAGCTATTGTAAATAGTGCTGCTATGAACATGGGGGTACATATATTCTTTCTGCTTGGTGTTTCAGGTTTCTTAGGGTATATTCCTAGAAGTGAGATCACTGGGTCAAATGGCAGTTCAATTTTTAACTTTTTGAGGTAACACCATAGTGTTTTCCACAGTGGCTACAGCAGTCTGCATTCCCACCAGCAGTGTACTAGAGTCCCCTTTTCTCAACACCCTCAGCAACACTTGTTGTTTGATGATTTGTTGATGGTGGTGATTCTGGTAGGTGTGAGGTGATACCTCATTGTTGTGTTACTTTGCATCTCTCTGATGATTAGTCACGTTTAGCTTTTTTTTCATATGTCTCTTGGACATTTGTATGTCCTGTTTGGAGAGGTGTCTATTTGGGTCCTCTGCCCATTTTTTTAATTGGGTTGTTAGTCTTCTTTTTGTTAAGTTGTATGAGCACTCTACATATTTTTGAAATTAACCCTTTATCTGATGCATCATTGGCAATTATGGTCTCCCATATAGGGGGTTCCCTTTCCATTTTAATGGTTGTTTCTTTTGTTGTGCAGAAGCTTTTTAGTTTGATGTAGTCTCATATGTTCATTTATTCCTTTGTTTCTCTTGCCTTAGGTGTTGTATCAGTGAAAATTCTGCTGCATATGACGTCTGAAATTCTGTTGCCTGCATTTTCTTCTAGAATATTTATGCATTCACGAGACCTTTTAATATAGTTCCCCATGTTGTGGTGACACCCAACCATAAAATTATTTTTGTTGCTACTTCATAACCGTAATTTTGCTACTGTTATGTCTTAGGCAACACTTGTGAAAGGGTTGTTCGACCCCCAAAGGGTCATGACCCATAGGTTGAGAACCTCTGCTATATTCAGAGAACCCTATTCTACAAAAAATTGTCTAGAACTGGCTCGGCCTGTGTGGCTCAGTGAATTGAGCATCATCCCATGGACTGAGATGTCCTGGTTCAATTCCCAGTCAGGGCACATGCCCTGTTTGCAGGTTCAATCCCCAGTAGGGAGCATGCAGGAGGCAGCTGATCAATGTTTCTCTCTCATTGATGTTTCTATCTACCTCTCTCTTCCTCTCTCTCTCTAAAATCACTTTAAAAACTATATTTTTGAAAGAAAGAAAGTGAAGAAGATACAAATAAGTGGAAGAATGTACCACGTACATGGATAGGAAGAATTAAGATCATTACAAAGTTTATACTACCCAAAGCAATCTGTAGATAAACACAATTCCTGTCAAGATATCAATTATATATTTCAAAGAGCCAGAACAAATATTCCAAAAATTTATATGGAACCATAAAAGACCCTGAATAGCCACAGCATTCTTGACAAAGAAGAACAAAGTGGGAGGAACAAAGTTACCTGATATCAGACTATACTAGAAGGCCATAGTTATCAAAACAGCATGGTACTAACATAAAAACACACACATATATTAATGGAACAGAATAGAGAGCTCAGAAATAAACCCACACCTTCATAGTCAATTAATATTTGACAAAGGAGGCAAAAAACATACAATGGACTAAAGATAGTCTATTCAATAAATGGTGTTGGGAAAATTGAACAGGTGTATGCAAAAAATAGAACTAGACCATCTTCTTACACCACACACAAGAATAAAATCAAAATGGATTAAAAACTTGAATGTTAAACTCGAAACCACAAAAATCCTAGGAGAAAACATAGGCAATAAAACTTCATACATTTTTCATAGCAATATTTTCATGATATATTGCCTCAGGCAAGGGAAACAAAAGAAAAATAAACAATTGGGAGTACATCAAATTAAATGTTTTTGCACAGCACAGGAAATCATTCACAAAATGAAAAGACAACCCACTAATGGGAGAACATATTTATCTATACATCTGATAAAGTGTTAATATCCAAAAGTTATTTAAAAAACACATAAAACTCAACACCAATAAAACAAACAATCCAATTAAAATTAGGCAAAGAGTTTGACTAGACACTTCTCCAAAGAGGACATACATATGGCCAATCATCATATTAAAAAATGCTCAATGTCACTAATCATCAGATAAATGCAAATTAAAACCACAATGAAATATAATTTCACACCTGTCAAAATGGCTATCATAAATAAATCAATAAACAACAAGTGTTTGTGAAGATGTGGAGAAAAGGGAACCCTCATGCACTGTTGGTGGGAATGCAGATTGGTACAGCTACTGTGAAAAGCAATATGGAGTAACCCCCCCAAAATTAAAAATGGAATTGTCTTATGACCCAGTGATTCCACTTCTGGGAATATATATGTGGAAATCCGATACACTAATTTGAAAGAATGAATGCACCTCTATCTATGTTGCAGCGTTATTTACAATCACCAAGATTTATGAGCAGCCAAATGTCCATCACTAAAATGAGTGGATAAAAACGTTTCAGTTCATTTACACAACAGAATACTACTTGGCCATAAGAAAGAAGAAAATCTTAGATTTTGCAACATGATGGATGGAGCTGGAGACCATTATGCTAAGTAAAATAAGCCAGTTGGAGAAAGACAAATACCATATGATTTCACTTATAGGTGGAATCTAATGAACAAAATAAACTAACAAATGAAATAGAAACAGACTTGGTTAGAGAACAGACTGACAGCTGTCAGAAGAGAGTGGGCTTGTGGGACTGGGTGAAAAATATGAAAGGATTAAGCAAAAACAAAAAAATAAAACATTCTCATAGCCACAAACTACAGTATGGTGATTACCAGAGGAAAGGAGGGGTAGTGGTATGTAGAAGACAGTATAGGGAGGATAAATGTTGATGGACGAAGACATGACTTTGGGTGGTGAACACAAAACAATATACGGATGATATATCATAGAATTGTACATCTGAAGCCTCTATAATTTTATTAAGCAATGTCAGCCCCAATAAATTTAATAAAAAGGTTTTAAAAGAAATAAACCCAATACTTTAAGACATCTACAAAATAGCCCTGGCCAGTTTTGCTCAGTGGTTAGAGCACTGCCCCTCACACTGAAGGGTCTCGGGTTCAATTCCCAGTCAAGGGCATCTACCTGGGTTGCAGGTTCGATCCTCAGCCCCTGTTGGGGTCATGTGGGAGGCAACCAATCGATGGGTCTCACATCGATGTTTCTCTCTCGCTCTCTCTCCATCCCTTCCTTCCACTCTGTCTAAAAATGAATGGAAAACTATTCTCCAGTGAAGATTTTTTTTTAAAAAAAGAAAGAAATTTACAAAATCATGACTGGTTACTCATAAAAGAAGATTCTTTTAGTTACAAAATTCTCTACACTCTCTTAAATAGGAATCCCTAAATGGGTTTAAGAAATGAGATCATAATAAAATTATTTTATTGTTATAATAAAACAAACTTGGACCATTACATTTATTTGTCACACAATTAAATTTAGAATTAGACTGTTGGGTAGTACATAGAATTAGAAACATTTTTATTCAATCACTGCCCACAACGAGTCTATAATATTTTACACAACTGTCTACACTTTAAACACTTCTATCGCCTCTTCAGTAAAATCTACATAAAACCAAGGGCTACAGTGAAAGTTTTACACTCTTGAGAGAGAGAAATATCTTTCTTGTATTACATCCACTTAAGAAGAGTTTGATTCCTTTCATAAGATGTGCTCTAAAATTTGATGTAGGTAACAATTTTCAAAATCCTTATACTTGTGTAACACTATAAAATTAGCAGACAACTTTAACATAGATACCATTTGTTAATAAGAATAAGTGGAAATGTGATGAGTGAGGACCAGGCAAGGGGCATGGGAACAAAGGGAGAAGAGGCTAGGAAGAGGAGTTGCAGTCCTGATGATATTGTTACAGAAACAATACGGCACTGAATGAGCCTCACCCTACCTTGAGGACCCAGATTCCCAACTTCCCTATGACACCACAACAATCTCTTCAAGGAACTATGATGTCTAGTTTGATGAAGGAAGAAACACAATTCATGTCTTATTCTCATATTGCCTGATATTTGGAAAGGAGAAGTGATTGCCCCTTACACTGTTGTCTCCACAGCTCCTCACCACTGCCTACTTTTTTTTTTTTTTTTTTTTTTAACAATAAGCTATCTTCCACTTTTTTTTTAGAACACAAGCATCCTAAAAAAAATGAAACTTCCTAGAACTACCAGTCAGTCCTTCACTCCAAATGGCTGAGTTACATTCTACAAAACTCAAGCCCCCTAGCAATTCCACTTCTGGAAATTTATCTGAAGAAACTCAAAACACTAATTCTAAAGAATATATGCACTCCTATGTTCATTGCAGTATTTACAATAGCCAAGATTTGGAAGCAGCCCCAGTGCCCATCAGTAAATGAGTGGATAATAAAACCATGGTACATTTACACAATGGAATACGACTGGGCCATAAAAAAAGAAATCTCGCCATTTGGGATAGCATGGATGAACCTGGAGAGTATTGTGCTAAGTGAAATAAGCCAGTCAGAGAAAGACAAATACCATATGCTCTCATTTATATGTGGAATCTAATGAACAAAATAAACTAACAAACAAAATAGAAGTGACTCATAGATACAGAGAACAGACTAACAGTTGTCAGAGGGGATGGGGGTTGCAGGAATGGGTGAAAAAGGTAAAGGGATTAATCAAACAAATAAACAAACAAACAAATAAATAATTCAAGCCACCACCCCCAGAAAAAAGAAGGATCAATACAGGTCCTCTGAAGAAATCACAAATATTTCTGTTACATACCTCAACCTGCTGGCAGATTTGTATTAACTTGGCCATTTGATTTTCTAGTTCGCTGTTACGCTTAACCAGGTTGGTGAGGTTCATCTCTAGAGTTTGCTGTCATTGAAGAATATGAAGCAAGAGGGAAAAGGGTAAGAAAAAAAAAAAGAAGAAACATTCAATGAGCTTGAGAACCAACACCATGTATAGATCAGTCAGTCAGTCATTCATTCAGTCAGTCAGTCAGCAAATACACTATTTCCAAGATTCATTGAACACTTGCTATGGGCTAAACACTCTTCTTTCTAGGTGCTACTTAATAATGCTGTACATTTGGTTCACTGTCATTGTTGGGGAAAAGTTAACATTCATAATTTTGTGGATGTAGAACTTTAATGACATTAAAACAACTTTATGTTTTCTGTAATATTTAAACTTTTAAAAGTATTTAATAGTCAATATTTCATTTTTACTTCATAGTATACCTGTGACATGGGGAGAACATGTATTATTCCCTCTTTTACAGATGAGTAGACTAAGAAAACTATAATTTATTGAATGATTATTACTTGTCAGACACTATGCAAGACATTTCCATACATATCATTGAATAATCATAACAACCCATTAAGTAAGAGACGTTAGCATTTTACAGATGAGAAAACTGAACTTCAGAGTAGGGGTAAAGTGTTTTGCAGTTATATAATTAGTATATGACAAAGCTAGGGCTGGAACTCAGGTCTCTAGCCTTCAGTCACAGCTTTGCTCCAGAATTCCATGATTTTGTGTGTGTTTTTTGTTGTTGGTAACATTTTATATTTATCAGTAGATTCCTTCAGAATAAAAGATGGAATTTTAAAAAACTATCTTTATTGTTGAAAGTATTACATATGTCCCCCCATTTTCCCCCATTGCCTCCTCCTCCCTGCTCCCACCCCCACCCAGGCCTAAACCACCCTATTGTGTGTGTCCATGGGCTATGCATATAAATATATAAGTGTGGGATTCATCAAAATCTAGCATCATATCTCAGTTTCCCTCCTTTGGCACTAAGAAATAGCCTATGGCAATGCCAAACTTTAAAACACAAACCTGACTATATCAAGATAGGATATCCATTGCTTATCACTGCTTACTGTTATAGAGATACTTTTAGGTACACTTTGAAAGCACTCTGCAAATCTGTTTTATATAACATAGTTCAAAAGTACTCAGAACTCAGTATATTTTCAGTTGAGCAAGTTACTCTCTCCCATTGCTTACATTACAAAAAAAAAAAAAAAATAGAATGTTATTCACTCCCAAGTCTTCAGCTCTGGTGGTTGCTTCTACCTCAGGACCTGCCCCAATATCCATTCCGCTCTCACTCACCATCCCAATACTCTTACAAAGTCTGTTACCAATGTAATACCCTAACTTCCTGGCCCTTATTCTGCTAGCATTTTTCCCGTTGGTTGTGTTCATTGCTTCATTGCTATCTCTGTAGTTTTTTATGGTTTGTAGTTGTTCAAAGTTCATGTTTTCAATGGGGGGGGGGGCAGGACAAGGGAAGTGGGGAAGGGGGAAAGGACTCATGTACTTGGCCCCTTGTCTACTAAGGAGCTGTTGTTCTTTATTATCCTTGGCACTGTCCAATGAATCTATCCCAAAAGATGTATTCCCCTGGATATGTGTATTTCTGGGACCAGCAGTTTGATTTCACTTGTTCTCAAACTGGATTATGAGAACCAGTTCAATTTTTGCTTCCCTTTTTCTCAGATGTTTTTTTGTTTCTTTGGCTTTTTTACCACGGAAGTGATTTTTCACAGTTCCATTTTTAATGGCTTGGGCACAGTGGCTCCCCTGGCCTTCTTTAACTCCATGACCATCTCAACTGTGGCCTCCTTAGTAAAGACAGAGAGGGAAGAAGGAAAACAGAAGGGCAGCAATCATTGATTTGGGCATGATATCTAAAGTAAGTAGATATCAGAGGGGAAAAAAGAAATGGCATTTCAGATATTTAATACAACAAAAGGAATTAAATATATACTCTGTTTAAGGTGCAGTGACTTCAGAGATAAAGAGGAAATGAGATTAAGATGGGTCTTGAAAGATAACTAGGACTTTAATAGACAGAGATGGAGGGAGACAGGATGTTCCAGGCACTAGGAATAACATGAGAAAAAGTGAAAGCGATTAAAGTATAGGACATGTTCAGGGAAGGGACTTTGAGTTTGGCTAGAACAGAGGGTACAAGTGAAAGTAGTGGGGGGCAAGACTGGAAATGGACATCAAGGTTCTGTCATGAAGGTCTTAAATGCCTAGGTGAGGAGTCTGTACCTATTTTTTAAGCAATGGGGACTTACCAAAGGCTTATGAGTAAGATAATAATATAATCAGGGCTGCAGTTATGAGATCAAGCTACCAGAAATATGTGGGGCAGACTGAAACAGGAAAGTCTAGGGACAGGGACACTGGTTAGGAGGAGGATACAGTGTTCGGTGCAGTTGGGAATGCAGGTCTGGGCCAAGCTAATGTGATCATTGAGGAAAAACATGTTTCAATCAAAGATTTGTCACTGTCATATATGCAGAGAGTGCAAGAAAGGTAGCTGGATTTAGTAATTAGAAGTCATTGGTGATATTTGAAAAATAAGATTCAGTAGAGGTTTGGAAGCAGATGCCAAACTGTACAGGGTTAAGTACAGAGGCAGTGATAAAGTGGAGGTTACAAATCTGGGCTCCTCTTAAAAAGTTTGACCGTAAGATGAATATGACAGAGCTGTAGTTTGATGAAAAGGTCCAGCTTGAGTTAGAAAGTGGGCATTGGTAATGGACCAAATCAGTTAGTGATTTCCTGTAGCAGAGTGGTCCAGATTTCTAGATCAATGGAAACCTCGTGTATTACAAATGGCTAAATTGACATGTAGGTAACTATAATCTAAACTGATCAGTTCAGAGCAAATATAATATTAGAAATCTGTGTTTCAAACTGCAATGTTTCCATTCAAACATAGGATGCCACAGGGAGAATGTTTTCTAACAAGTATATGCAACCTGTTGTAACACTTGTCATGAAACTGATATCTCATAAATAATTCATAGTGCAGAGCAGGACTAAGATCCCTGCTGTGTGTTTCTCATTTATGGCCCCAAACTGAGACTAATATTTTCTATAAAACCACTGAAAACAACAAGTAGGGCTGAGCATATAATTTGTGGTCTGATTAGACTATGCACCTTGAGTTACCATTACAAATTTATGGCAAATGGTTATTTTGCTCCACAACCCTCCCCCCCACCTGAAATTTGCAGAAGGCCAGCACATTTTTACAACACACAACTAGAGCTGACAAGATGACTCTAATTTCAACCTAATTAATATGAAATGCTTTGAAAAATAAATCTTTAGCTAATAAAAACACCATCTGTTGATGGCTTTTTGCCACTGTTTTCTTACATTATGAGAGATAATTTGAGGAAAACACTGAGTATTTACTTACTAACTTCCTATTCATTTACAAGAAATTAAAGCCTCCCCTGGAACTGGAATTGATTCTCAATAATTGAACATATGCACAGGGAGGGGGTAAACTGACACAATTATGCAGTCTGTTTCCTCACCCTTGCTTCTCATGCCCAGCACTGACAAATCATTTAGAACTAGGTATTCTGGGCCACTCTAGGTTTTATTAATTTGTCCAAGCAATTATCTTGTCTATACTCTGGCTGAATAAACAAAAAAAATATACATGTATATGTACATATGTCTACACACATGCACATGTATATATATAAAATCTTATGTAAAACTAAAAATGACTCTCCATTGTTTTGTTTGGTTTTGAAAACTTGATTCATTTTGCTCTTTTCTTGTGCAGTCCAGTTAATGACTGGGCCAGGCTCCCTCCATTTAAGCCTGGTTAGTGCAGTTTTCTCAGAACAGTTGAACCATGACAATGAGAGAGAGCCAAAGTGTCAGGGAAGATTGGAATGGAGATATCTTCTGGGAGGAAATAGGGACAGGAGGTTGGCAAGGGGAGCAGGATGAAGTTCCCATTTCCTGCCTCAGGAGGTTACCTCTGCGTTCTTCTATGCTTCTCCTGTGTGAGGGTTAGAGAAGCCAAATGAGCTATGAAACTGTGACACTCTCTTCCTCTCCAGATGACAACATCATTAGAGCTCTCACAAAATTGTACATATGTCTAAACAGCAAAAAGTGAGGGGAAGATTGGGTTTATTTGCATAACTGAGATTTTAAAAGGCCCAAATTAGCTATATTGGCAATCTCCTACATGAATGCCATTTTTACCCAAGTTCCACTCCATTTGTGTAATATAGATTTGGTCTCTTTGTTTTCTTTTATACCCTTCCCAAAGAGGAAAATGTTTTGCCACTTCTGAAAAAGCCAGGCACAGGCTATTCTATTTCCAGACAGCATCCCGTAAAAAGAAACAGCTTTTTTAAACCTCTCAAGTAATTACTGTTTTTTGTTTTGTTTTGTTTCGTTTTGGTTCCCTAGTCACAGGTTATTTCCGGTTACTTTTTCATTGGCTACCTCAAGAAACCTAACTATACATCAAAACATCAGTTCTTGCCCTGGCTTGTTTGGCTTAGTAGTTAGAGTGTTCCATTCCCAGTCAAGGCACATACCTGGTTTGTAGGTTCAATCCCCAGCCCAGGTCAGTGTTGTGCAGGAGTCAACCAACGATGTGTCTCTTTCACAATGATGTTTCTCTTTCTCTCCCCCTTCCTCCCTTCCACTCTCTCTAAAAATCAGTTGAAAAATAACCTCGAGTGGGAATTAACAACAACAACAACAAAATCAGATCTTCATTAAAGCCAAAGTGATTACTCTGATGGCATACATTTGACCATGATCTCCATTTGTCATGCTCTGTGAAGGCACATGCATTTACACAATATGAGCACAGTTACAGACACCTACCTGAAATAACAAGTCTTACAGCCTAAAAGGTGGTGGAGCTTTCTGTCTTATGGAAACATGTAGTTTTGCCACCAAGTGGCTGTATATTCTCTTGCTTTCTAAAAGGTAAAAGGTGTCAAATCCTATCAGAGTTGTTTTTCTTTTTAACATTTGTTTAATCCTCACCCACAAAATATGTTTTTTTTTTGTTTGTTTTTTATTAATTTAGAGAGGGAGGAAAGGAGAAAGAGAGAGAGAGAAACATTTATGTAAGAGAAGCACTGATTGGTTGCCTCCAGTATGCGCCCCAACTAGGGATTGAACCCACAACATTTTTGGTGTACGGGATGATGCTCTAACCAAATGAGCCACCTGGACAGAGTTGATTAAAAAAATAAAATAAATGTTGTAAGGGGGACATTACCTAGACAAGATCCCAACTGTTTTGATGTGGGAATTGAATCTTGGAAGTACAGTGAGACAAGTGAAGGGGATAAAAAGGTCAACTCATTCCAAACCTGAGCCTTCCCAATTGACAGAAGATAACTTCATCTTGAAAAATCACCTGAGCCAGAGATCCCATTACTAATCTTTGACATGTTCTTTTTTGACATCCTGTCTATTCACAGATGTTCCCAGCTCTTCCACAGGCTAGAAGTCAATACCTCAAAAGTGGGGTCACGTTATGCCTTCTTTTTTTAACTGCTTGTCTTAAAATACTTAATTTGCTTTTGCTTCAGTCTGTCACATTGTGTATCAATTACATATGGCCTTTCAACAGCAGAACACATCATCTTTTCCATAAATGAAAGCCCATACCCTATGCCAGAGTTTTATTCTTTCCCCAAACATTTGTTTGCTACTATATAGATATGGGCTATGTCCCAGAATGGGATGCAGGTGATATACTGGATGTATAAGATCTACTCTACCTGAGGCTTATTAGAGATAACCAGACCAGTCCTCAAGCCAGGTGAAAAAGGTTGTTAATCTTCTTCTCTTCAGAACTTTCTGAAATCATCCAGCAAAAACCAACACCCCCTCAGTCACCTTATCAGAAATGCTACACGAACCATCCCACATCTTTTCTTTCTCCTCTCTTCAGGTGCATAACATTGTTAATCTCTAGTTTATGTGTGTAAATTATTATTTGGACCTTCTAAATGAAAATCTGTACTCAAAACCTAAATCTGGTGTTTATTTTGATAATTCTTAGAATAGTGAGTCAAAGTTAACCCTACTTTCCTGTAGACCTCAATATTGTATTCCACTTGCCCTATTACTCTTCAGTACCTGACTCTCCTACACATCCTCCTCTTGCTCTTCCTTTATGTTGAACTTCTAGATCATTAGTGTGCTGTAAGGCTCAATCCTGGGCCCTCATTCAGCTCTACCTCCATGCTAAAAACACTAAATTTATTTTTCTAGACTTTATCTTTCATTCATCATAAAGGTCTGAATTCCAGCTCTTTCTGGTTCTAAGAGTACCCCATGCTGTCTGTCCTCCAGATATTTGAACAAACTATTTTATCTTAACTAGAGTACTTCCTATCCCCCACTGAAGCCTTTTCTCCCCACAAGGGGTCCAAAAACCCACTCAAAGTCTATGTTGATATCACTCCTATGCTCTCTCACAGTCCTCTATGCTTCTTCTATCATAACATTTACCACAATGTTCTTCAACTGAGTCTTTGTCTGTCTCCCCATACTAAGCTGAGAACCCCACTAGGGTTGGGACTATGGTGTCTTCATAACTGTAACCCCTATATTTCTTCTGGTGCTTGGCACCTAATATGTGCTCAGTAAATGTTTGCTAAATGAGTAAATGTTGAGTCACCCACAATCACATCAAATTCAAATCTAAAGTCAAGTCATCCCACCCAAACTGTTAGCCCCTTAATAATTCCTCCATTTCTATCTCTGTTATCACCATTATTCAAGACATCTACTCAAAGATAATTTTTGAAATTCATTCTCTCCATCACCTATACCCGCTATAATCATTCACCAAGTCCTATCAATTGTTTCTTCACAGTCTTTGTCCAGTTTGCCATGTTCTCCCACAAATCTGTTCATGATTCCATTTTTTAGCCTGATGACTTCCTTTCCCTGACTCTTCCTCTGTGTTTCAGAGTATCCTGTGCAAACCTTTGTCAAGGCATTTACCATACTGAATTAGAATGTTCTATGTATGTATCTATCTCCCTTACTCAGCTCAGAGCACCTCAGGACAGGGACTGTGCCTTATTTTGTGTGTTGCCAGCTTCTACTGCAATGGCTTGAACATTTTAAGTGTTCAGTGAACAAAATTTGCATTTATTAATTTTTTGTAAACTAATGAATGAAACCCTAGCCCAAATCCCTGGTGCTACAGTTTAATTTATTGTCTGTTTTATCTGTGAGAAAGATAAAGACCACAACATTAACTCATTGTATCAACCTTTTATGAACTTGAATGTCATTATCACATTTTCCCTTTAAACTTCACTTCTTTGGGTTCAATAATTCTTGTTTCCTTAATATTTCCTCACCTATATTATATTTCTATAATATGTTCTTTTGCCCAATATCGACAGACAGCATTTTCATCCACTCAAGAACAATCTCTGAGTAAATATTTTGTAAATTGTTCTCGGACTAATGATTGTTAGGTCCTTTCAGATGTTGATAAGAAGACTTAAGACAAAGAAATAACAGAAAAAAAGAAAGATAAGAGCACAGATAGTTGGAGTATCTACTTGTTAAACTTTCTCTGAAACCTAAGACATAATAGAAATCATCTTTGCCCTGGCAGGTTTGGCTCAGTGGTTAGAGTGTCGGCCTGAGATCCAGAGAGACCTGGGTTCAGTTCCCGCTAAGGGCACGTACCTTGGTTGCAGTTTGTCCCCGGCCCCTGGCTGGGGTTGTGTGGGTGGCAATCACTTGATGTGTCCCTTTCACATCGATGTTTCTCTCTCTCTCTTCCTCCCACTCTATCTGAACAAAAAAATGGAAAAATGCCCTCGGATGAGCATAAAAAAAAAAAAAAAAAAAAGAAATCATCTTTAAACACACAGCCTTGTTAATGCTACATGAGAACAGAGCCAGAGAATCAATATAATTATTAGAAGAAAAAGAATAGAAGTTCAAAAGAGTCTCAGCACACAGTATGAGTAGAGATGGAATAAAATGCATTTTTACTCATATATATATATATATATATATATATATATATATATATATATATAATAAATAATGGGAAGCAAGTCTTAGACAATTAAGAGACCATAGAGAAGCCAGATCTACAAGCAAGAAAGATCTTACTATAGTGAGATCTTACAAATAGGGTTTAGCTGAGACACCCCATGGCAGATATTACCCCCACCTTCATACACACCCATTCACCAGCATACCTTAGAGAGTGAAAATCTGGACTCAAATTATTTGCTGTCATTATACTTAGCTCCTGTGATTTAGTACCTAAATGAGTGAAATTGAGAAATACCTTTTGTTTTTTGTTTCCTCATCTATGATAACCAGCCCTGGTCTCCACTGGAGATTTTTCTTATGAGAATATAAAAACTTGTTCTTTTTATTAAGGAGATCCTTAGTATCAGGATGGATTCTAATGAGGTCCCAACCCCCTCTAGGGTAGCCACAGAATACTTACCTTACACTCTCATATCCAACTTATCCACAGATACCCACAGAAAATTAACACAGACATTATCTCCTCCTCCACACAGGAACACATTTATAGATACACATAGACACACAGACACAGAGTCCTCCTCAGCCACTCATCTATGCAGAAACACACACTCTTGTTTATAGTGACACGTGTATGTATACGCAAATACACCCTCTCTCAATTCAGTCTCTTAAAGATATTTCTCTCTTCTTTTTTTGTTTTTGTTAATTCTCTCCCAAGGATATTTTTCATTGCTTTTTAGATAGAGGTAGAATGGAAGGGTGGGAGGAAGAGAAGGAAAGAAGGAGAGAGAGAGAGAGAGAGAGAGAGAGAGAGAGAGAGATTGCCTGGTTGCCTCAACTGGGTCGGAGATTGAACCTGCAACCCAGGTACCTGCCCTTGACCGGGAATCAAATCTGCAACCCTTTCTCTAACCACTGAGCCAAAGCAGCCAAGGCTCTTTCTTTCTCCTCTATATATACTCACACTGGTTCAAAAACAGTGAAATGCCTATTGGTAGGTATGTTGAGAGGGCATCTATCTTGGCAGACAGAAGTGGGTGTCAAGTAGGTGAGTGGACAAATGCCTGTGAGAAGGTAGTGGCTGAGAGAGAAAGGGTGGGTGGATGACAGAGTAACTGAGTAGAAAGAGGACAAGTAATCAACTATAATAAGATTCCAGAATATCATATTTTCCAACCTTTTAATTCTCACTGTGGCTTTCCTTTGAACATTCTCCTAGTCTCATATCTTCCTTTTTTGTCTGGCAATCTTTAGCTCTCTGTTTCAGTCTCTCTTCGTGTGTGTGTGCACGTGCACATGTTTTACTTTCCCATAACAAAAAGCTAATCCTAGTGCCAGATAATATTTTATAACAACAAGATCCCTGATGTGTAAATGTAACTGCATTTAAGAATTATTTGTAGTAATGAATTTGTGGAAATGTAATGAGAAAAAGAAAATGTGCTTGTTTATTCCTTTCAGGAAATTCCTCTATTCCCCCTGGTTTTCATCAGCTATATTTTTGGCAGGCTGTGGGCATGGAAATATGAAGACATCACTCTCAAAGAGAATTATAATAATTGTATCTGATTTATACAGATGCCACCATAGGGTTAGGCAGTTGGAAAATCCAGCAATCAAAATGAATAGGCACTTAAAATTAAGGGCATGTCATATGTTTGCTAAAACTCTGTTTTTTAACATTTTCAGTAGTTCACAGGATATTTTTTTCAGACTTCTAAAGAATTCATGATGACAAGATAGATTTCTATCTTATAGGATGAGAACCAAAGCAAGCTATAGATACTGGTATACTTCCTGGAAACTCATTACAAAGATTTTATTCATTTGGATTATGGACTATGTGTGCTAGACACTAAGGAGGATATTGAAGAAATAAAGTATCTAGTGCCTCACTCAAAGAATTTATGGTATAGTTGGATGAAGTGTGTTGGAGTGGCCTTGTGGGGTTTCAATGGAGCACTAAAGAATAGGTCGGATTCCTAAGCAGGCCAAGAGAAGAACATGAGTGAGCATGAAAGTTCAGAATGAGGAAAGAGAGTGGTATATTTAGCAGACAGTTAGGAGGTTACCCTGGGTAGATGAAGGTAGCATGTTTGAGAGTGGTAGAGGGAAAAAGACAGAAGGGCAGCATGAGGACCAAGTTGTACAGGATTTAGAATATCAAGTTGAAATTGGCCACCAATAGAGAGCCACTTAAGTTGACCTCTTTTTATAAAGCCAGTATTTATTAATACAAAAATATCAGTCTTTTCTAAGGGGACAAACTCATGTGACAATGAAAACTCTAAAATGTGAAGCAGTTTTATAGAAAGGCAGCACATATCATGAACTAATCTATATACTGTGTCTAGTAAGTGAAAAGAGAGATAATGGAGCAAATAACTACTTTGATAGGACTTACTATTATAATAACTGCCATGAACACAATTATTATTTGAAATTGAAGAATTAATTAAACCACCGGTAGTCTTCTGAAGGACATGCAAGTAGACCAAACAACTAAAGATGGATAATAAACTATACTCACTAAGTATCCCAAACCCTCTAACCCATTTTGACTACCTGTTAAGAAGACAGATTAGCTTCTGGTTATTCTGACCTTGCATCTATTACCTAATGGATTGTTTAGTCTTTATTGAATAAATAAATATTAAAGAACATTAATCCTAATCAAGGATGTTTGTACAAAGGAGAGTTATAAACACCAAGAATGAAGCTCCAAAACCAAAAAGTGCAAATAAATACTGTATCAGTTACTGTCCAGAAAATCAAATATATATATAGATATAGATATAGATATAGATAGATAGATAGATAGATAGATAGATAGATAGATAGATATTATATATATATATATATGCATGCTATCATTCTTCCCCTTCTCTTGTAGGACTGCTGTGCTCCCCTCAGGGCCAGGGGAGCATGTGCAAGGCCATCTCCCTCATAGCTTCTGACAATGAGCTTTCTCCTTGGGGAAGAATTAATTAAGTAGATTAAGGGGATAATCCTAAATGCTTTCCTAAATTAAAACTAACTAAAAAAAGTGAGCATATGTGACACTGAAAGTCAGATTTTCTCTCTGCTTTACATGGAGAACTAATATACTTTAACCCTTGGCACCAAACCAAAGTGACCCCCACACACAACCAGCACTTCCCTCTCCCTACCCAAATCCAAGATGTTCCAGACAATATAACAAACCACACAGTTGGGAATGATTCATATGTTTCCATTCTCTATCCAAAAATGAGCAGAAAAAATTTCCACTTAATTTATAATCTGATTTTTCTGCACATTTCCTTAAAAAATTAAAGGGGAATGATCCAAAGTCTGGCCTTTCTTTCTCCAAAATTTACTAATTAGTTACAGGTTAAAGTATATTTTGGTAAAATATTTTTGTGTTCCATCCATCCCTGGAGACAAGGGCCATAGCTGCATGATGCCAAATATCGAATCCATCATCCAATGTTTTTGTGTTTTGGGGTGTTTTTAAAAAGCTGGTGTTCTGTAGATACAGGCTTATTCTATCCAGTCTTTTGTTATCTCAATAGTACATATGGATACATATTTTTCTGTTTGGAATATTTCTCAAGGCCAATGCCTTATTGTAGTTCCAACACCTGCAAATATTTGGCAGCGATTGTTCCATCCTCTCCATATCCCCCACTCTTCCTGCAACCCTGCCCCCACCTCTTGCCATTATGAAGCTGTAAGTTTATATACTATGTCCTTTCCTTGATGCTGCTAATTGTCTATCTGTGACCCATAAAGTATGTAATAGCTGGAGCATAATGTTTAGTTTCAAATCACATTTCATGGGGAAAACTTAGGTCTAAAATAAACTGGTAGCAGGATGCAGTAGAAAGGATCCTTAACTCATGGTCTAGAAGCTGAGCTCCAGTTTCAATTTTGTGACTTTGACCACGTTGCTTAACTTATCAAATTCTTAGTTTATACCACTTTAAATATGTTTTTATTGATTTTTTTAGAGAAAGGAATGGAGAGAGAGAGAAAAAAAAACCATCAATGTAAGAGAGAAATATCAATCCTCTGCCTCCTGCACGCCTCCTACTGGGGACTGAGCCAGCAACCCCAGCATGTGCCCTTACCCAGAATCTAACTGGGATGTTTCAGTCCATGAGAGAACGCTCAATCCACTGAGCCACACCAACCGGGCAGTTTATATCACTTTAAAGTGTACAGCTTCAACTAGACCAAGATCAAGGCCTAACTTTTTATGATTCTAAAAATTGAAGTTAATAAGATTATTCTACTCTGCAGTGTTGATATGAATGAGAATATCACTTTGAATGAAATCAACATAAACAATGAACTATGTACAAATTTATACATATTAGATATAAATAACAATAAAAAAAAGGTTCAAAGCATTGTCAGTGTGACTACTCCTAATATTGCTTGCCACGAATTACAGGAGAAAACATGTACCCTATTCTGAGTATTGCTGCCATCACCAACATCATAAATTTTACCTAAGTTACATTGACTTTTGCAGAGCATGACAAGAGGAAATTCTCTACAACCTTCTTGCCCTCCTTTCATCCTATCTAGATCTTCCTTAAATCTCAGCTTATATATTTAGGCCCTATTTAGCAGTGGTAATCTCACTTATTTACATATTTTATTTTTCTGGAAATTCTAAGTTACTCTCTTTCCTTTTTTTTAATCCTCACCCTAGGACATTTTTGCATTTATCTTTAAATAGAGCAGGAGGAAGAGAAAGAAACATCGACGTGAAAGGGACACATCGAGTGGCTGCCACCCACACAACCAACCAGGGCCAGGGACAAACTGCAACCGAGTTATGCGCCCTTAGCGGGTAACTGAACCTGGGTTTCTATGGACTACAGGACAAAGCTCTAACCACTGAGCAACCGGCCAGGGCAGTTGCTCCCTTTTTAAGAGAAGTTAAACCATGTATCAGGCAGGCAATGGGAATAAAACAATTGGCTGGATATGACATTTTAACATCAACATGAGGTAGTAGGGATTTAAAAATAGGCACTTAGACTTACGTATAAATATTTTATGGCCCAACAACTTTGGAAAACTCTGTCCACTGAACACAAATGAAAGACTAGGAATTTCCAAGGCAGGGATTGCAAACAAGTGCTTCAGTCCATAAACCAAAAAAACAAACACTGGCACAAAATCTGATACTAGATTAAATATATATGGCCTTCAGTATAAATGTTTAGTTCAGGCATTTGATCGTTCTTCCTGACTTCATGGCACACTGATGTTCCCTTTTTGACTGTTTATTTTGTTTGTTTGTTTTTATTTTAATTTTGCTTTATTTTGTTTTTTAAAGCAGGCTTAGAATTAGCCCATGTTAAGGGCTTGATGGCAATTTGTAGTGGCCAGTGCCAAACTTTTTTTCTTTAGAGTACTGAGTGTACAAACATACACTACTGTCCTCCACAAAAATCTCTCACCTACAGAGCTATACTCAGACACCTCTACCCACACCTACACAGAGACACACCCAACCTTTCCATTGCTATACACATAAATATGCAAATCAGCACAAATGTTAATCATAGCACACCTACACAGGTACTCACATACTTAAAAGAAGAGGTGGAAAGATCATGGCAAAGATATGTAATGTGCAATATGTCACTGAAAGAGGACAGAGGGTGCTGCTTTCCTGGATGGCCTGCTGGTGTGGTGGGCCATGGGCCAACTCCCCCAGAACTGGCCAGACACAAGCAGGTTTATACAACAGATGAAATAGGTTTCAGTGAGAGCTTGCAGGCGAGTAGGTTATTTCTCATGAGAAAAACTTGGAATTAACTCACTTTTCATATAAGACAAGTGACCCATTTTATTAGGAAACTTGCTACCTATCTAACTGTGTATATAGAGACAACATTGTGTAAGGAATATTTCCCAGACCCCTTACCTTGAGTTTCTCAAATCGATCATTCAGGGACGCAACCTGATGGTCTCGGTGACGCCCCACTAGTTTGCATAAGGCACAGATCAATTGGTCATCAGAAACACAATACATGTTCACTTTCTCATTCTCATGGTCCAGGCAGGTGATCCCTCGAAGATGTGTGTCTGGCACTGGTTCCACCAGGCGGTGGCTGGTGAAAGGCTTCTTGTTGGGGTGCGTGGCCCTCAGGCAACGGTCACAGTAGGAGACCTCACAGGTGATGCATGTTTTCACTGCATCTCTTGGTGGGTCCTGTTCACAGAATTGGCAAGCAATTCGCTCACTAGACATGGCTGTGCTGGGCCTATAAGTCCTCTCCCGGCGGCTCTCACTTGGGGAATTGGGCCCACTGACTGAAGCCTTCTGGAAGCGGTCAATAATGTTCTGCAGAGTCACATTCCTCTTGAGGCCATCCAGGCCCCGGTGGTTCAACGAGATAACATATCTGCACGTAGGACACTGGAAAGCAGTAATGGGTTCAATGGATTCACCAGAGCTGCAGCTGGAGACCAAGATGCGATGGGCACAGCTAAAGCACAGGCTATGAGCACAAGGGAGCAGAAGGGGATCTTCAAACAACTCTAGACAGATTGGGCAGGTCAATTCAGACTCCAGTGTTTCCATCTTTAGTGAAAATAATCCTGCTGAGGCATTAAGAACCACAGAGGCTGGGTTTTCACCTGCAAGGAATACAAAGCAAGAGTCATTACACATTTCCAATGGAAAAGTGAATACAGTATAATTACTCACTAACCAATGGAGACTTAAATGCTGGATTCCCCGGGGATGTTGAAGTAATAGGAAAGCAAGTCGAGAATTAATCAGAAAGCCTTTCTCCTCCTTCAAACCTTGTTTTTTTGACAAATGCCTCAGTTTATGTTCCTGTACTAATAAATGGAACCTAGTGGCCACCTCTGAATCCTGCTTTACTGATTAACATTACTATCCCAGCTCACAATAGTGGCATGCATCATTCTCTCACATATTCTCCACTGACATTTCTTGTCCTCAACTGTGATGAGCCTGAGGCCTTGCAAAATTCTCAATCTCCACTTTCTAATATTGTTCTTTATTTTTCTTCAAGGCATAATATAGGGGCTGCTCTTATTTCACATATATTGGAAGGAAAAGAAGGTCATATTGCAAACTAAATCACTAGTTTTTGAAATGATTCCATTATGAGAGCCTGCAGAAAAAGATGAGAACTTGCCCTCACAGGTTTGGTTCAGTAGTTAGAGCGTCAGCCTGCAGACCAAAGGGTCATGGGTTCGATTCTGGTCTAGGACACGTACCTGGGTTGCAGGTTTGATCCCTGGCCCTGGTAAGGGTCATTCGGGAGGCAACCAATCAATGTGTATCTCTTACATCAATGTTTCTCTCTCCCCCACTTTCTTCCACTCTCTCTAATTTTTTTTTAATAACCTGAAAAAAAAAAAAAAAGAGAGAGGAACATGGCAGCAGGCAGGACCAGAGGAAGGGTGAGTAGATGAGAGAGTAAACGAGTTTGTGAGAGAGTGTGAGTGGACCTGAAGGTGGACAACCAAACCCCTGCAGTGCAGAGACTCGAAGCAGAAGGTTCCTGTGCTGTGGACAGGAGCAGCCGGCTACCTCGGTAAGTGGCCTTTCAGGACGCTTCTCCCTGCACCGCGGGGAGGTCCCACCATTTTGGAAGATCCTGGGTCTTCCCTGGGAGGAGGCAGTGGGAGCAGCTAGGGCCCAGCAACCTGAGCCCACCAGCACACCTGGCACCATCAGACCAATAGACACTCTGTGTCAACACAGACCAGTGCACAGTAGTGGAGCCCCCAAGGTGCTGGTCTCGGAAGCTGCAGAGAACCCAGAGACCAGCACCATCACCCATAGTAGCAGCCCGATCAGAGTCTAGATATACCCCCAGAAACAGAGGCTGGGGAGCAGAAATCCATCCCCAGGCAATGGAAGCACAGAGCAGCAGATGAGACCCATCCCCAAAATCTACAGTAAAAGCTGAGCAGGAGTTGAGCCCCCACGGGGCAGCAGCACTCCCTAGCCACCAGCAGTGGGACCTGGGGCTCCACAATGGCCTGTGCAGTCCAGCAGCTCACAAGTGCAGTGGGAAGCCCAAGCCCGAGCCCTAGAGAGACTGGTGCAATCCAGCTGCCTGCCCACTGAAACTGCAGGTGTGGGGGCACCAGAGAGGCCTGTGCGACACAGCAGGAACTGTGCAATCCAGTTATCCACAGGATCTGGGGGAGGGGGGGCGCTGAAGCACCACAAAAGCCTGTGAGACCCAGCAAGGACTGTGTGATCCAGTTACCCTCGGGTCCTGCAGGGTGCTAAAACACCAGAGAGGCCCTTGAGACCCAGCAGTGACTTTGCCATTCACTTACCCGCAGGACCTGCAGGGTGCTGAAGTACCAAAGAGGCCTGTGCCACACAGCAGGGACTGCGCCATCTAGTTACACATGGGCTGTGGGGTGCTGAAGCACCAGAGAGGACTGTGTGACCCAGCAGGGACTGTGCGATCTAGTTACCCATGGAACCTGGGGGGTGCTGAAGCACCAGAGAGGCCCTTGCGACCCAGCAGTGACTGTGCCATCCACTTACCCATGGGACCTTCGGGGTGCTGAAGCAGCAGAAAGGCCTGTGTAACCCAGCAGCTCTAAACTTAGGCATAGAGCCGGGTCCCCAGAGGGACTGTGCAATCCGTTACCCATAGGACCTACAGGGGGCAGAGGCACCAGACAGACCTGTGTGACCCAGCTGCACACAAGATAGGCTTAGAGGATGTGAAAAAGGAGGCGGAGTGAATAGAAGCCACGCAGACTATCTCCCAAGACCAAATGGGAATTACAACTAAAATAAAGACAAATACTCAGAAAAAAAACAAAAACAAAAAAACAGAAAAGCAGCAGGACAAGACCATATAACCAGGGACACTGGTAGGATCTGTGGAGGCTCGAGAGGGTGGTGGGCTGGGAGCCCAGGGACAACAGTAGTTTTAGTTGTGAGCAGTACCCATGGGGAATAAAGACCACGCCCACTCCAGAGCCCAGCGAGCCAGGACAGAGCCCGAAAATAGTCACACTCACCTGGGGGCTATGGCAGAGGGAGGGCACACTGGGCTGGAACTCAGTGGGGACACCTGGGATTTGGAGGGAACTCAGAGTATTTGGTGAGTTGTGGCCACAAAAGACTATGGCCACTGTGTTCCTTCCCAGAGCAGTAGGGAAAAGCAGCAGCCCCCCCGCCCCCCACCCACCTCGGAAATTCAGCCTTTCCCAGATGAGGCCAAAAAATCCAAATTGAGACTCATTAACAACTAGCATCTATTCGACCCTCTGGAAATTCTCTTAGGCAGAACACCAGGGCTATATTTCAAGGCACTGAGTAACTGAGACTACTGGCCTCCAGGAAAAAGCTAGAGGATAACTGAACCTTTCCTGGGCTTGCAAATCTACCCAGGAAAGTAAGACTTGACAGTCGTGTTTAATGTGGGCCCACTCAGGCTCATCCAAACCCAGTAGAGGGAGCCACAAACAGCAGAACAACAACATCCACAGGGAAAATTTGGCAGGCTATAAAACCCACTGAGATAGGCAAAATGGTGAAACAATAAAATACATACCAAATGAAAGTACAAGAGAACTCTATCGAAGATGAGATCAATGAACTGCAGCTGAGCAAATTATCAGAGGTAGAGTTCAGAGCCATGATCTTGAGGAAGCTCAGAAGCATGAGTAAGGACATCAGCACCATGAGTAACGATATAGAAACATTGAAAACCACCCAAGTGGAAATGAAGAAAGACATAGCAGAAATTAGAACACACTGGGAAGACTAACCAGCAGAGTAGAGGAAGCTGAGGACCAGATCAGTAAATTAGAAGACAGGGTAGAAAAAAATCAACCAATCAGAAAACCAAAAAGTAAAAAAATAATTAAAAAAACAGAAGGATAGCTGAAAGGAACTGTGGGACAACTGGAAACGTAATAACATTCTCATCATAGAAGTCCCCAAAGAGGAAGAAAATGGGTAAGGGTTAAAAAATATATTTAAATAAATAATGACAGAAAACTTTCCTAACTTGGTGAAGAAGGCCTTTAAGTTCAAAAAGCACAGAGCCCCAAGTAAGAAGAACCCAAACAGGCACACACCAAGACACATAGTAATTAAAATGCCAAAAATTAGAGACAAAGAGAATCCTAAAGGCGGCAAGAGATATGCCACAGGTTACCTACAAAGGAAACCCCACAAAGCTCTCAGCTGACTTCTCAACAGAAAACTACAGGCCAGAAGAGAGTGGCATGAAGTAATCAAGGTCATGAAAAACAAGGATCTAAAACCAAGACTACTCTATCCAGCCAGCCAGCAAGGCTATCATTCAAAATAGAAGGTCAAATAAAGAGCTTTCCAGACAAAAAAAAAAAAAAAAAAAAGGCTAATGGAATATATTAACACCAAACCATCACTGCAAGATATGTAAAAGGACTGCTGTAATTAGTAGAAGAAATAGGAAGAAAAATAGAACCACACCAAACAAAAACAGCAATAAATAAGTACATATCAATTATCACCTTAAATTTGAATGGTTTGAATGCTCCGATAAAAAGACACAGAGTAGCTGACTGGATAAGAAAGCATGACTCACATATATGTTATTTACAAGAAACTCACTTCACAACAAGAGACTCACATAGGTTGAAAGTGAAGGGATGGGAAAAAATCTTTTAAGCAAACGGAAAGCAAAAAAAAAAAAAAAACTGGGGTAGCAATACTCATATCCGATAAAGTAGATTTCAAAACGAAGGCCATAACTAGAGACAAAAAAAGGCCATTACATAATAGTGAAAGGATCTATCCCACAAGAATATAATCTTGGTAAACATATATGCACCCAATTTAGGAACACCAACATATATTAAAAAGATTCTGGCGAACTACAAAGGAGAAATCAACAGCCATACAATCATAGCAGGGGACTTTAATATCCAACTGACATCACTGGATACATCATCTAGACAAAAAACTTGACAAGGAAACAGACTCTAAATGAAGCACTAGATCAAATGGATTTAATAGGTATCTACAGAAAATTAAACCCCAAAACTGCAGAATACACATTCTTCTCAAGTGCACATGGGACATTCTCAAAGATAGACCACATATTAGGACACAAACTAAGTCTCTACACATTCAAGAAGATTTAAATCATATCAACCATCTTCTCAGATCACAATGGCATGCAACTAGAAATCAACTGCAACAAGAACATGCTAAGACATTTGAAAACATGGAGTTATCCTCTAGCTTTTTTTGCCTGGAGGCTATTAGCAGAGGTCACCTGAAGAACCATGGTTTCTGAGTTGCCTGAAAAACTCCCTCAGGTGCTCAGTGTAAGAGGATTTCCTGAGGGTAGGGCAGCTGCTGGTTGTTAATGGGCCTCAATTAGCATTTCAATGGCTACCAGGTGGGGTTGAATCTCTATGGGAGGGGCCTCCGCCTCTCCCCAGGGCCCTGGGAAGGAGTAAAATGACCACAGTCCTGTGTGGCTGCACTCAGCAAAAGCTCTTAGCACCGTCCAACACCCGAGTGTCCCCACACAGTTCCAGTCCAGTATGCCTTCCCTCTGCCGGAGCCTAAGGTGAGTGGCTGCTGCCAATTTAGCCTCTGTCTAGACTGTGCGTCGTGGAGCCGCCTGGGACGAATGGATAAAAAAGCTGTGGTACATATACACAATGGAGTACTACGCAGCTGTAATAAAGAAAGATCTTTTATCCTTTGAGACTACATGGAGGGACCTGGAAAGTATCATCCTAAGTGAAACAAGCCAAACAGAGAAAGACAAGTTTCATATGATCTCACATATTTGTGGAATATAATGAACATAACAATCTGAGGAATGGAGTAGTCCCAGAGATGTGGAAGTGGGGTACAGACTGACAATCCTCAGAAGAGGGAGGTGGTGGGGGAGAGATAAACCACAGAATTTATATGCATGTATGCATGACCAATGGACATGGACAACAAACTGGGGAAAGGGCAGGGAGGGAGAGGGAGGGGGAATCAGTGGGGGAAAAAGGAGAAATATCTGTAACAAAAATTAATTAATAAAAAATAAAAAAAAGAAAACATGGAGCATAAATAGCATGTTATTGAACAATGAATGGGTTACCATGGAGATCAAGGAGGAAATTAAAAACTTCCAGGAAACGAACGAAAATGAACAGACAACAGAACATCTATGGGATGCAGCGAAAGCAGCTCTGAAAGGGATGTTCTTAGCACTACAGGCCTACCTCAAGAAGCAAGAACAATTTCTAATAAATTATCTAACCTCACAACTTAAAGAACTAGAAAGTAAACAAAAAGAAAACCCCAGAGCAAGTAGCAGGAAAAAATAGTAAAAATCAGAACAGAAATAAATGACATGGAGACTAAAAAAACAATTCAAAGGATCAATGAAACAAAGAGCTGTTTCTTTGAAAAGATAAACAAGATTAATGGACCCTTAGCTAGACTCACCAAGAAACAAAGAAAGAGAACTCAAATGCACAAAATCAGAAATGAAAAAGGAAACATAATAACTGACAGCACAGAAATACAAAGGATTGTTAGCAAATATTATGTACAATTATAGGTCAACAAATTCAACAATCTAAGCGAAACAGACAAATTTCTAGAAACACATAGTCTCCCAAAACTGAACTGGGAAGAGATAGAAAACTTGAACAGACCAATAACAACAGAAGAAATTGAAGATGTATTCAAGGCTCTCCCAGCAAACAAAAGCCCAGGCCTGGACGGCTTCACGGAGGAATTTTATCGAACACTCAAAGAAGAACTAATACCCATTCTGCTAAAACTATTTCAAAAAATTCAAGAAGAAGGAAGACTTCCCAACTCGTTTTATGAGGCCAGCATAATTCTAATTCCAAAACCAGAAAAATACACTACAAAGAAAGAAAACTACAGACCAATATCCCTGATGAACATAGATGCCAGAATCCTTAAAAAAATACTAGCTAATCAAATTTAGCAATACATCAAAACAATTATTTACCATGACCAAGTGGGATTCATCCCAGGGATGTAAGTCTGGTACAATATTCGCAAATCAATAAATGTGATACACCACATAAACAAAATGAAAGATAAAAATCATATGATCATATCAATAGATGCTGAAAAAACATTCAACAAAATCCAGCACTCATTTTTGATAAACATGCTCAGCAATGTGGGAATAGAGGGATCATATCTCAACATAATAAAGGCCATATATTAAAGACCTACAGCCAACATCATACTCAATGGGCAAAAATTAAAAGCATTTCCCTTAAGAACAGGAACAAGGCAAGGATGCCCACTTTTGCCATTCTTATTTAACATAGTACTGGAAGTCTTAGCCACAGCAATCAGACAGGAGGAGAAAATAAAAGAGATCCAAATGGAAAAGTAGGAATTGAAACTGTCATTATTCGCAGATGACATAATACTATACGTAGAAAACCCCAAAGACTCCATCAAAAATCTACTGGATTTAATAAATAAATTTGGCAAAGAAGCAGGATACAAAATTTACGTCAAGAAATCGATGGCATTTTTATACACCAATGATGAACTCACAGAAAGAAAAACTAAAAAAACAATCTCATTTACCATCGCAGCAAAAAAATTAAGATACCTAGGAATAAACTTAACCAAAGAAATAAAAAAAAAAACTATTCGCAGAAAACTACAGGTCATTGAAAAAAGAAATAGAGGAAGATATAAAAAAGTGGAACCACATACCTTGTTCATGGATTAGCATCATTATAATGTCCATACTACCCAAAGCAATCTATAGATTCAATGCAATTCCCATCAAAATACCAACGACACACTTCACAGAACTAGAACAGATACTTCAAAAGTTCATGTGGAACCAAAATATACCTCGAATAGCCACAGCAATCTTTAAAAAGAAGAACAAAGTTGGAGGGATCACATTACCAGATTTCAGGTTATACTACAAAGCCACTGTAATCAAAACAGCCTGGTATTGGCACAAGAACAGGCATATAGACCGGTGGAACAGAACAGAGAACCCAGAAATGGACCCAAGGCAATATGCTCAATTAATATTCGACAAGAGGGCAAGAGCATACAGTGGAGTAAAGACAGCCTCTTTAATAAATGGTGTTGGGAAAATTCAACAGCTACATACAAAAAAAAAAAAAAAAAAATGAAACTAGACCATCAACTTACATTGTATACAAGAATAAACTCAAAATGGATAAAAAAACTTAAATGCGACTCATGAATCCATAAAAATCCTGGAAGAAAATGTAGACAACAAAATTTCAGACACCATATGCAGCAGAATTTTCACTAATACATTATCTAAGGCAACAGAAACAAAGGAGAAAATAAACACATGGGACTACATCAAACTCAAAAGCTTCTGCACAGCAAAAGATACAATTATCAAAATGGAAAGGCAACCTACTGTATGGGAGAGCATAATTGCCAATGATATATCAGATATGGGAATTATTTCCAATAATATATAGAGTGCTTACAAACTCAACAAAACGAAGACAAAGAACCCAATTAATAAATGGGCAGCAAAACTAAATAGACATCTCTCCAAACAGGACATACAAATGGCTTAGAGACATATGAAGAAATGCTCAACATCACTAATCATCAGAGAGATGCAAATTAAAACAACTATGAGATATCACCTCACACTTGTCAGAATGGCCGCCATCAACAAATCATCAAACAACAAGTGTTGGCAGGGGTGTGGAGAAAAGGGGACTCTAGTACACTGCTTTTGGAAATGCAGACTGGTGCAGCCACTATGGAAAACAATATGATGTTACCTCAAAATATTAAAAATTGAACTTCCATTTGACCCAGTAATCCCACTTCTAGGAATATACCCTAAGAAGCCTGAAACACCAATGAGAAAGAATATATGTACCAACATGTTCCTAGCAGCACTATTTACAATAGCTAAGATCTGGAAACAGCCCAAATGTCCATCCACTGATGCATTGATAAAAAAGCCGTGGTACATATACACAATGGAGTACTATACAGCTGTTAAGAAAGAAAGACCTCTTATCCTTTGAGACAACACAGAGGGACCTGGAAAGTATTATCCTAAGTGAAACAAGCCAAACAGAGAAAGACAAGTATCATATGATCTCACTTATTTGTGGAATATAATGAACATAACAGTCTGAGGAATGGGGTAGTCCCAGAGACATGGAAGTGGGGTACAGACTGGCAATCCCCAGAATAGGGGGTGGTGGGGGAAAGATAAACCACAGAACTTATATGCATGTATGCATGAACAATGGACATGGACAACAAAGCTGGGGACAGGGTGGAGAGGGAGCGGGAGGGAGGAATCAGTGGGGGGAAAAGGAGAAACATCTGTAACAAAATAAGTTAATTTTAAAAAAGGAAGAGAAAACTTTTAAAAAATGTTGTTCTTGCTTGCAGGATAGTAAATACTTCTTCTTTTTTTTTTTTTTTTTAATCCTCAGCAGAGGACATTTTTGCATTTATCCCCAGATAGAGTGGGAGGGAGAGAGGGAGGAAGAGAGAGAGAGATAGATTGATGTGAGAGAGACACATCGACAGATTGCCACCCACAGGAATCCAGCCAGGACCGGGGACAAACTGCAACCGAGGTACGTACCCTTAGTGGGAACCGAACCCTGGACTCTCTGGTCTGCAGGCCGATGCTCTAACTGCTGAGCCAAATTGGCCAGGGCAGGATAGTAAATTCTTGAGTGTGAATATGAATTATTTCCTCCAAACACATATAGAAATTTCTGTCCCATCCCATTCCTAGTAAACTGAGGCACCAGAAACAAAAGATGACAGTTTTTATTTTCACTTTCTTCCTACATCTTCAGAAATGTCATTTAGAAATTTCATCAAACTAAATGAGCCATGATTTCAACTTTTCAACTTACTCAGCAATACTTGCTGATCATTAATAAAGACATATTTCCTTGTGGCTTCAGTTGGTTTTAACAACTGCTGAACTAGCACAAGCCTGCTATGAAGCTCACCTCCCCATGTGTCTTTTCATACTTCCTAAAACATAACAAGATGCGAATCAAGATCTAGATATAAATTAGCAAAGTACGAAGCCAGAAATTTTCATTTTAGTGTGTATCAGAGTAAAAGAAGTCACTCAACTGGAAAGAAACTAACTTCTTGGTGAATCTACCTCTTCCCCCACAGTCATTTCTGAGCAGAACATATGGATAGTTGTTGCCATAGGTTTCCCATTAATTAAAAGCAACACACATAAATATTCTAAGCTAGCCTTAACTAAGAAACAATGTGAAATGTTTTATTGTCTAAAAGTGTTAATCCTGTTTATCCTTTTGCTTTTGAACAACTTTAGTTTATCAGCTCACTGTCATTAGAGACACTCATCATGGCTTGAGAATTTGATTCTGCCATTGATCCTTTTTTTTAGATTTGGTCATCTATCAGAGATACCCACATAGCCTTCTCACAGGATACTTAAATAATAGTAAAATTATACCTTCTACAAAAGTACAATAGATATATCCCTAAAAGCTATTTCTAAATCAAACCTTTTAATTACACTGAAATAATTAGCTATTTTGCAGAAATCTATAGGGAACTGGACTATAAAAGTGAAGAATCATTTTGTAAAACAGTCACTCTCATTTGGTTTTGTAAGTTCAGATGTTTGTATAACCACTTTTTTAAAAAAATGAGACATGTGGTATTCTTATTTTACAATTTAGAAGTGCTTGAAAATTGTTGGCTAGTATTCTGTAGCTTATAACATCTATCAGCATTTGCTTATAGAGATAAAGTAAAACAATTAAAATGTACATATATTATAGAATCTCAGAATTGGAAAAGATTTGGGGAAGACAGATTTTAACTTTCACTCAAGGCAGGAATATTGCCTTTGACAGTTCACTGCTCAGTTCAACATGTCCATAAGTGAACTTTTTATTCTCCTCTTCTTAAAAAACAAACAAACAAAAAAATACCTGCTCCTTTTCCAGTTTTCTCTATCTGACGAATATCACCATCCAAGCCTAGAAAACTAGGAGTTCTCTCATTTACATGTTTATCATCTCAATCACTGGTAGTTTCCAGAACATTCTGTTTTGCTTAATTTATATATCTGTGTCTCCAGCTAACTCTCCCTGTTTTTTTAGGGCATCAACTATTTTACATTTTTATTCAAATCATGGTGCCTCACACACATTAGGTATTCAATAATTGTTACCTAAAAAAATCCCTTAAAATAGCCTGGCCTGTGTGGCTCAGTGTTGACCCATGCACTGAGAGGTCACTGATTCAATTCCCGGTGAGGGCACATACCCAGGTTGTGGGCACAATCCCTAGTGGGGGTGTGCAGGATGCGGCCAATCAATGTTCTCTCATCAATGTTTCCATCTCTCTCTCTCCCTTCTCTCTCTCTCTCTCTCTCACTCTCTCTCTCTCTCTCTCTCATTAATAAAGAAAAAAAATTAAAGAATCCCTTAAAATAGAAATTAGAAAGAGACCTAGCATTTATAGAGCACGTCCTGTATTCTAAGTCCTGTGTTAACACTCTATACACATTATTTCATTAAATTCTATGAAGAAACCTGTGAGGAAGGTATAACTTTATCCATATTATTGTTTGGAATTTGGAGCTCAGCACTGTTAAGTAAATCAACCAGGAAATCACATAACCAGAGTACTGTATCACAATGCCTGTGCTCTTTTCCCTACACCTCTATTTTAATCATCTCACCTCCTTCACTGAAGTTTATCTTGACTATTTACAAGAGGGTTTCTAAACAGCTTATTTCCACTTCTATTTTTGTCTCTGTGTCCCTCTGAGTTTCTCTGAATCCGCCTCTCATTCTGAGTCTCTTCCAGAATTATATCTCTTTCTTCTAGGCCTATCTCCATCTCACCGTGCATTTCTATTACTGTCTCTTCCAGAACTGCATGTTTGCATTCCTCAATGCCTGTGTTGAAAGATACCTGGGAGGACTGAGTACAGCTTCTCATCAAAATGACAATTGGTCAGGAGCATTGCTTAAAGATATATTTATGTGTTGCAAACTATATAAAACAAATAGAGTACCATAGTCTTCTAAGTGTTAGGATGGTGTTGTATAAATTCTGTACTGAGGAAAAGCTCTTTCAATTTTCCTAGAACCATAAAATTGTTCTCAAGTAAGTGTGACACTTGAACTTCACTATAAAATTAAGCTTGGGAAGGTATGGTATGTGTCAGGATTGCCTCAGATAAGGTCAAAATAAGATTTTTAACCAGGAATTACTGAATCTTCTAGAACTATATGAAGAATGTTATATGTATGTCATATTGTCCAGGGTCACACTTGTTTGCAAGTAACAAAGATAAGATTCAGACCCAGAATACAATCGAAAGTCTAGAAATAAACTCATATTTTCATATATTTATGGTCAGTTAACTTTTGACAGGGGTTCTAAGACCGTTCAATGAAGGAAAGAAAATCTTTTCAACAAATGATGCTGGGATATTCACATGCAAAAGAATCAAGTTAGAGCCTTACCTCACATCATACGTAAAAGTTAACTCAAAATGGATCAATGATCTAAATATAATTACAGAAACTATAAAACTCTTGGAAGAAAACATAGGTGTAAATCTTCATAAACTTAGGTTAGGCAAGGGTTTCCTAGAAGACACCAACTGCACAAACAACTAAAGGAAAAATCAGACTTTGAAATTAAAAACGTCTATGCTACAAATGACACTATCAAGAAAGTGAACCTTGGCTGGTGTTGCTCAGTGGTTGGAGCATCAACTTATATACTGAAGGGTCGTGGTTTGATTCCTGGTCAAGGGCATGTACCTGGGTTTCAGATTTGAACCCAGCCCAGGTCAGGGCACGTGCAGGAGACAACCAATCAGTGTGTCTCTCTCACATCAATGTTTCTCTCTCTTCCCCCTTCCTCCCTCCTCCACTCTCTCTAAAGAATCAATCGAAAAATATCCTCCAAGTGAGGATTAACAACAATAACAAAAAGAAAGTGAAAAGACAACCCATAGAATGAGAAAAAATTTTTGCAGATCATATACGTGATATGGGTCTGGTATCTAGAAATATGCATAACTCTTACAACTCAACAACAAAAAGACCAAAAAACTTTTAAAAACGAACAAGGATTTGCATACGTATGCCTCAAAAGAAGGTATATAAATGATCAATAAGCATATAAAAAGATACTTAACATCAATAGCCATTAGAGAAATACAAATCAAAACCACATTGAGATACCATTTCACACTCATTAGGATGGCTATACTACTGCTTCACACCCACTGGGATAGTCATAATTTAAAAAATATAGCAAATGTCAACCAGGATGTGGAGAAACTGGAACCTGCATACATTGTTGGCGGAAATGTGAAATGATGCAGCTGCTTTGGCAAATAGTTTGGCAGTTCCTCAACAGGTTAAATGTAAAGTTACCATATGATCCAGAAAAAAATGAAAACATACTCACTCAAAAACTTCTACACAATGTTCATAGCACTGTTATTCATAATATCCAAACGATAGAAACAACTCATATGTCCGTCAACTGATGAATGGATAAACAAATGTGGTATATCCATATAATAAAATATTATTCAGCAAGAAAAAGGAATAAAGTACTGACACATGCTACAACATGAATGGACTTTAATAACATTATTCTAACTGAAAAAATCCAGTCACAAAAGGCCTCAAATTGCATGAGATATCCAGAATAGGCAAACTCATAAGAACAGAAAATAGATTGGTGATTGCCAAAGGCTGGAGGGTTGGGGGATAAAAAGTTACTGCTCATTGGTATGGGGTTTCTTTTGGGGATGATAAAAATGTTCAGAAAGTAGATAGTGGCGATGGTTGCATAACTTTGTGAATATAATAAAAACCAATGAATTATACACTTTAAAATGGTGAATATTATGACAGTGAATTATATCTCAATTTTTTTAAGTTTTAAACCTAGGTCTGACCCCAGAGTGTACACAGTTAACCACTATACTATACTGTCAATTATGTAATTATGTAGTATTTCTAAACTCTATTGAATTGTTTACTCCTTTCAATTGTTTTCTAGGTAACGCAATTCTCTGTCTAGGTTTTGCAGTATCCTGGGATATCTTTAATGATCAACTAATGTTATCAAATTCTTAGTTCCAAATTTTATTCACTTAAAAATATAAAACTCCTAAAAAATATTTGACTCCTATATCACAAAATACTTTTAGGAATTATGGGGAGGGTATGACAAAAACGAATAGCGGCAGAGTGTTAGAACTTCAAAAAGTTTCTGAATCACTAATCTACACAGAATTAGAGCATTTGTTAAGAATAAAGACAGGATGTGAACCTGATAAGGTGTGATCCAATGACAGGTAATCACGAAGCATTTTCTAGAAAACACAATGGTTTGTCATAAAAATGCATTGATGACATGTCTGGGAGAGCAGACCAACTGCCATTATAAAAAAAAACAAATGCCCATGTCCACATACACTTATTTGTTCCGTTCCATATCATTTAGTTACTTCCATGTCATCAAACAAGTATGTTTATGTATTTGCCCTTGTTCTATTATAAAATTGTTTATCCATGGCTTATCTTCTCCCTGCACCTCCTTCAGGCTGAGACTCTGAAAAAAAATGTTGATGAGAATAAACTATAAGAAGGTATAAGGCTGTGTGAGTGGGTAGAAATAGAAAAGAGGAGCATAAAAGCAAATGATTAAGATAAAAAAAATAATGCAATCTATATTACAAAATGAAAAAAAAAAAACCACAATGATTTCAGCGTCACCCTTCAAATTCAGCATTCAGTTAACTCTGATCAGAGAGAGAACTCGTGATCTGCACTTAACAGAATTCTACTATTTCAAAAGTTATTTGAACATAATTAACTTCCCACTTATTTATACTCATTTATACATTTATAAAAGTTTATATTCCATCTAATTTTCATCTTTTAGATCTGCAGAGCATGGCTCTGGGCTCTCACTACCTCCCTGAGAAGCCATGTTCTCCCCTTCTTCTGAGAAAAGCCATTGAGTATGAAACTAACTAAACCTGACCTCTGGGCTATAGAATGAAGACTGAGCTGAAGTGTAGGATTTTTTTCAAGTTGCATAAAATCGAGTCAGTATATATGATGAAAAGGGTTCAATCTCTAAGCAAAGTATATTCCAGTAAGCACCATCCATAATTAAAACATGAAAGGGTAATAAAAAGTTAAAGCACAATAAATAAATAAATAAATAAATAAATAAATAAATAAATAAATAAATAAAATAAACATTCTTCAGATATTAACATTAATGTCCTATGGGCTCTTCCTTAAAACACTAGAAACTGTCTCCTTACCTTGAGGAATGAGCAAATAAGTCCTGGCTTAGTCTGATATTTCCTTAACTGTCAAATGTCATTCAAGTTGGACTAAAATTACCAGGTTATCTCTTTAAGATGTATTCCAGGTCCGACATCCTATTATTACAGAGCTCTTGCTATCTGTTATCACATAGGAAAGACACCTTGGATTATTGAAAATTGGCCACTCAAAACACAGCTCTTATATATTACTGTGAATAAAAGGTTAACAAACAATGGACATCATCATAAGAGGAACAGGAAGTAAACAAAATGCATTAATTTTCCTTGGCTAAGCCAAGGTGATGGGTAGTGGCTGGTTTTACATGTTGTAACTCCAAAAAGATATAAATTCCATAGGACAACTAGAAGGGAGGGGAGTTACATAGGAGTATAAATGAGTGAGAACACCTTTTGGAACTGAAAAAGAAGACACCAAAACCCTAGAATACTATTAATAGAAAAGAAAAACAACAACAACAAACTCCTGAAGCTCAAAAAATATATCATTGGGAACATAAAAGGCAACAAGTGCAGAGAATTCTCACCCTAAAAGGACAAAGACTGAAAACAGAAACCCCCATAAAAGAGGCTAGGTAGTCAGTAAACATAATTAACAATAACAGTCATCTTAGATTTGTGTACCATTTTATACTTTCCAAATGGTTGCAAAGCTATTATCTCATTTGATCCTCATAATAAAGCCTATTTGTAGTCTTGGCTCTAAACTGAATTAGCTTAGTGATTCTAGGTAAGACATTTAAACTATTTGAGTCATAGCCTCCTCATCTGTCGAATGACAACCACCTGCCCTACCATCTCACAAGCTCTTGTGAGGAGCCGATAAAGATGAAATAATTTATTTGCTTTACAAATACAGATATTCTCATCATACATTCACAGATGACAGATACAAAGCAACTTATTAAGGAGAGCAGTAATTTTTATTATTTGGAAAAACAAATTTTATTGCCATTTATAATAAATATAAATGTCTTACTATTTATTTTTATTTATTTATTTTTATTAAATGTTTTGGGGTGACATTGTTAATAAAATTATATGGTATATTGTACTATATGTTCAGCACCCCAAATGAAGTCTCCTTTACAGCTGGTTGACTTAATAGAGGACAATCATACTCCCCCACAGGTTTTCTGGAAGACCATGCATCTGAGTATTCTATTCATTGTACTCATATGTCTGCCCTGTTAGACTGGAGTTCCCCAAGGGAGGAACTGTCTCTCTTCTTTCCTCTTAAGCTTTTATCATGCACAGAGAGAGCTCAGGACTGGAGGTTGATTACCAACTGACAATGCCAGAGTCACTTCCTTTTTAATAGGTTATTAAAGCCTATTTAATATTTTATAGTATATGGATGTAATGATATTTTCTTTATAAAAATTAGCTCCTAAATCTAACCATTGATTATTTTATATAATATAGTCATCAAATAAATTAAAATGAAAATCACAATAGCAGAACTAAAAGTCCTAAAAAGATGTAATCTAAGTAACAGAAAAACAGATTTGCCAAGGTAACACATGAAAATTGTCAGGAATCCTAAGTACAGTTCATAACACCTTTATCTTGGAAGGCAGAAAGGGGGTAGGAGTGGGGAGGAGGAGGTCAATGGGGGAAAAGGGGGAACAGCTGTAATACTCTCAACAATAAAGATAAAAATAAACACCTTTATCTTAATGCATACTGCAAATGGAAAAGCAAAATTAACTGCTGCTCTACTGCTACTAGTACAGCTTTCAATCTATTTTAGGACTGCTTTTCCCAATCTCTGTTACCCAGTGAAATATCTGTAAATATTTAAATGTTCAGTGGCATACCTTAATAAACAGGCACCTCGACTTCCACAGAATAAAATTGGCAATATATGTATATAGGCTCTGCTGTTGAACGTTAGGCTGAGAGGACCCCAAGTTCAGGTCAGAAACAAGGGACAGAGAACAGAAGCCTATTTGAAATCAAGCTCCTACTCCCTTAGGAACCACATGGATCCTAGAGACACTGAACAAAGGGCTATAGACAAAGCGATTGAGGATTCTGGTCCATAAACCATTATTCTACATCTGGGCTGTATACATTCAGATACTTCACTGCCCTGCATTAGCATTATCTACCATGTCCATACATTATGCTCCTAACCCAGGAAATTGTAAATACTGGTGTTTTCTGTTACAGGAGGATTTTAGATTATATAATGAGTTTGTTATCAGATCATTTGGTCTCTGTAAAAGGAAGATCCAGAGACTGGAGACGCTGTTCTGTTCATCAACTAGAAGAGTCTGACCTGCAGGAAAGAGGCTGAGACAAAGCCCAAGATCAGGCAGTCAGAGCTCTGCAGGGAGACAGGAATCCAAGTAGGCCAAGCCTTATTAAGGATACTTTGCTAACTCACTTAGGTTGAACCAACACCCTGGTGTGTATTCAGGTGAACCTCACATGAAGAAAGGAGTGGCAGGATGTTGGCACATTACTCAAAATCCCTCCACCACCCATACTTTAAACATATGGTAGTTTTAACAGACTATAGGATTTCTAAGAAAAATGAAGAAGCTTGGAGATTGACTTTTGAAAAGATGATGCCTGCCTATGGCCATGGAGAAGGGGAAAATAAAAAAAGACAAACAGTAGAAACAGTCCCAGACCTCCAGTGCCCACAGAAGACTCTTAGCAGACTTTTACTTCATGAAAAATGAAGAGAGAAACATAAACTGATTCTTGGGAAAGAAGGAAAATAGAAAGGAGACTAACAACCTGCACAGAGAGATAACCGGATATAAATTTCTTGTCTCAGGGGGAGGGGGTTGGCGAGAGGAAGAGGAGGGTATAGGTGGGATAAATGGTGATGAACAGAGACTTGACTTGGGGTGGTGAACACACAATACAGTGTACAGATAATGTGTTGTAGAATTGTTCACCTGAAACCTATATAATTTTATTAACCAGCGTCACCCCAATAAATTCAATAAAATAAAAAAAATAAATTAAAAAATATAAAATAAATTTCTTGTCTCAACACCACTTATCTGGTCTTCTCACTTGTTAGCATTATTCAATACAATGGTTGAGAAACACTTTTCTAGTCTTTTCTCTACCCTGCTCAGTGATGAATACAATGTTTTTTGAGAGACCAGAAATGCAGATATTAGTGCAACACCACCTTGGTATCAAAATTTCACTCATCAAAAAGTGAAAAAACTGTGAACTCTCTTGAACTAACATATATCCAGTATCAATATGTTACATGTCATATTTTCATGATGCAAGGCTCTATCAGGGGTGGGGAACCTTTTTTCTGCCAAGGGCCATTTTGGATATTTATAACATCATTTGAGGGCCATTATAAAATTATCAACTTAAACATTAGCCTGCTATATTTGGTCAGGCTAATTTTGTGGGGCATGTGACCTCAGTTGGGGTATTGATTTTACGGGCCTTATATGGCCTACAAACCGGACGTTCCCTAGCACAGCTCTAAGTCAAGACATCCAGCTTAAGTAAAGAGTTGCTTTGCAAACACACTGCCTCATGTTCCCCTTTACAGAGAAGACAAAAACTTAATGCTAAATGGAAATTCAGTGCTCCCTGGCCTCCATTAGTACCCAAATTCCATGGCCTAACAACTAGGAAGTGACCAAAATCCATAAAGACTGAATGACAGACACACATGAGGCCAAGCAGGTACCTCTGAGAACAGCCATTTGAGATATATTCTGACTTGTCCCTATCTTTACCTTCTTTTTAGGGCTCTTTACCTCTTTACCAAGCCAATGAGGTTTGGTGCGTGGTAAAGACATACTCCTCCTGCAGTTTCCTTCTCGACTGTCATGGTGTCAGCAGATTTTATGGGAGGAGGGATAAGGGAATGGATAGACTCACTACCCAGAGCAATTTTTGGATACAATTATGAGACTCCACTGGCACTGCTTTGGGATCTGCAAGTTGGAGCAGGTTGCCCTGCTCTTACAGAGGAGGGATTAACTAAACCAACTTCATCTAAATCAGTTTGTACTGTTCAGATGATACATTCGTGAAGCTATCAAGTCACTCTGATTTGTAGCAGTACTTCCCAGGGGATGGTCATATAAGGTACAACATGCTAGATGAGAAGCCTAGTAGTCAGGAAAGTAAATGAGAGAAACAATCCCCCACCTTCAAGTCCCTAGCCTCTACCTTGCCCCTTAAAGCCCCTCCCTGTTCTAATCCTGGAGCTGCAAATAAGGAGGTAGGCCTGAAACAAGCAGGAGGCCAAAATAACTAGGCCAAGGCTGGGGCCTCAGCCCAGTCAGCAGAGGTCTCTGCACATTGTAGGCACTAAATAAATAAATAAATAAATAAATAAATAAATAATTATTGAGTCACCCCTGCTAGATATTAATCATGCTTGTATAACCATGCCTAAAATTATTTATGGCACTTTCAGTAGAAATTAACCAATTGCCCCATAAAGGCTAAAAATGGGTGAGGTTATATTTTCAAATGAGCCTGACTCAGATTGTTAAGTTGGAGTACATTAGATATGATTTAAGCCTTGACTTAAAATAAACACTATTACTCTGTATGTCTAGTTTTATGTATGTTTAATTCAGTTGTTTGTACATTAGGGGGAAAAATAGACTTAGGACCTAAGTACAGTGATAGATTTGGCTCCAAGGGGGCTAATAACGGGCAAGTTAATGTTTCCAGAAACTAAGGTTCCTACTTACACCCAGTCAATCTATTATACCAATAAAAAGGTAAATGAAACACTTTATTTAAAAAGTATAATGCTGAGAGTTTATAGAACCCTTCCATTTTCAAAAGACCAAGAGAAGGCTCACAATACCCAGTACTCAATACTATGCCTTTTATACAAGTGCACCAACTATGAAAGAAAGGTCAGAGAAATATCGTAAAACCATAAAGACAAGACAACATCAGATTTGGGATCAACTCTCTGATCGTTTTGGTCCTAAGACCTGTATTTCAACCACATAAATCAAATTGTGAGGAACAATCAGAAAAAAATCCAATTCACATTATATATCTGTATTAATTGATTAGGCAGGAATATATAAAAATAGTAGACTGTTTCCCCTTCTGGGCATGAAGAGTGGAGGGCATTGGAGGGATGTGAGGGTTAGGGGTAGAGTGGGAAGTAGGGGAGGAACTCTCTCTTCACCATTTCCCTTTCATTGGAACATGGCCAGATAACTGATTAGAGTACTGGAAGGGAAAAGAATGGGGTTAAAGGAGGCCCTTATGGCCAACCTCAGAATCAGAGGAATCAACCCTCACACAGTATTTGTCTATTTACACAATCTCTAATATATTCTTTTATAAGGGCTCCTCCTCAGAGACACACAATCATTGCTCAACACGCGCCCCACACTCAGAAATGCTGAAAAAGGCAAACTGGTAAAGAAGCAAGAGGCTGCATGGCTGGGAAGCTGGGAGTACACAGGTTGATGGAGGGAAGGGTGTACGGGATGAGTGGGTTGTGGTGAGAGATTTGGGTGGGCAGGTAGGTGTGTGATAAAGTAGAAGGAAGTTAAATGTGAAGGCGGGTTCAGGAGTGTGGAAGATAGACAGTGAAGAACCCAACGACCCCAGGATTCCAATTTCCTGCTCCAAGACGCCTCCAACAAATAACGTGCTGTACACAAAGTGCTATGTAACCTAAACCTTACCATCACCAAAGATGTTTCTGTAAATCTACTCCGCAATTATTTACTTAATTCTTAGGAACCAGGAACGGGAAAGAAAAAAAAAAAAAAAAACCACCACGTCTCCGCGATTCAGTCACAGTTTGTAAAGGGGACATCTGTAAGTTCCCCCTCTCCCCTACTGAGCTGGTCTCAGAGCTAGGCCAAAAATAAGGAACCTCCCAGACAGAGACTCCAGGATTGCTCCCTTGGCAGAAAAGGGATTAAGTTTCGCCGGGCCTCCCTGTCGGTAGGGTGTCCGCAGCATCTCTGGCTGCCACAGCAGCCACCCCGGGGCAGAATGCCGGTCGAGGGGTGCCGCCCGAGCCGGGAAGCTGCCGGCCGCCAGAGCGTGGGAAGGCGCTCATGGGAAGAAGCAGCTTGACTGGCCGCGCCGGGCCGGGCCGGGCCGGGCCGGCCGGGCTGCTCCGGAGGCCTCTGGCCGCCCCCGCCCGCATCCTGGAGTGCAAACTCCATCCCAGAAGGGCAGCAATGACGGATCCCTGAGCCTCCAACAGCGCAACGGGGTGCCAGGGCTGGGACGGGAGCCCCAGCTATCGCCTCGAGCCTCGCGGGCCCCGTCACCCTGCCCCGCCGAGCCCGGGAGCCCTTGGCCCGCGCCGGGCCCCAGCGACACCTGAGAGGCGGCTAGAGCTGAGGCCGAGCCCTGCGCTTGCAGGGGCGCTCAGCCCCCAGGGACCGTGGTGAAGGGGCGCGTTTTACCCAGAGCGTTCTCGGGTGCCAGCCATCTCCTGAGTGCGCCCTAGAGTGCTGGGTGCTCGCCTGCTTCCGCTGCGAGCTGGCTCGGGCTCCGGCGCGAGCTCCCGGGCCGCCGCTGCTGCTACCGCTGCCCCTCTAGGCCGCCGCCCGCCTTCGCCTTCGCCTTCGCCTTCGCCGCTGCCGCCGCGCAGCAGCCGGGATCCGCCCGCCTGCGCGCCCCGCCAGGGACAGCAAGGCGGCCGCTACGCTCCCACGACTGGGTCTCCGGAGCCAAACTTAAGAGTTTTCACCCCCTCAATCCAGGGGCAGCACCATGACACCAAGGCAGCACCACACTGTCATTTCCGCCGCAGCAGAGGGAAAAAAAGGCAATCCCTTTGAAAAGGGTGTGGGGGGTGGGGTGGGGGCAAACAGGGCTGGGGCTGAGGCCCCGAGGGAGCACAAGGAAGGGCCCCAGTAGCAGGGTCACTCGGGCACCTTCCCGGCCTCACCTTCTGCCGCCCCCGCGGCTCCCAGCTCCCCCAGCACCTCCTCTTGAGGAGCGTTTACTTGTTTTCTCCCTGGGCAGTAGTGACCTGAGAAACCTGAGCAAGCAAAGGCAGCGGGTGGGTGGGGTTCGGGTTACTACTGTACCTACCAGCTGATTCCAGCAGCCTTTTCTCCAGCGCCCTGTCATCTTGAAGGAAGACACACGGAGAGGGGCCGGGCGGGCGTGTGTGCGCGCGCGTGTGAGTGTGTGTGTGTGTGTGTGTGTGTGTGTGAGAGAGAGAGAGAGAGAGAGAGAGAGAGAGAGAGAGAGAGACTGGGCGAAGAATCTGTGTGAAATGTAGAAAGCAGATTATGATCAAACTCTTCTCCCACCCAACAACCCCCTGGTCACACAAACCCCCAGGTTAGAACAACCAAAAGGCCCTTGCAACTGACAGTGAGATGAGAGCCCAGGTCCACCACACAGGTCCTCCGATGAAGCTGCTGTATGCAAGTTAACTACAGAGTAAAACAAAAATAGTGGAGGAGACAGAAAAGGGCAGACAATTGAAGGAAACCCAACCCCTCTTTCTTTTTACAAAGGGAGAATGGCTGTGTTTTATTAGCCTTGATCAAAAGCTGTGGGGATGGATTAAAGCCATCAAAATTAAATACACACACACAACAAAGTAGGATTTCATTTACACATTCAAATCCTTGATGGGCAAAACACAGCGTCCTTACTAAGAGGACAATAGAACAGATGCCAGCTACCCAGGTATTCAATGTCCCTAATAAGCTAATTGGTTCATCTTGAACCCAGAAGCCTTTATTGGTCTGAAATCAGCCTCTTGGTTGACCTGTCATTGGCTCAGAGACCACCACCTACTCACGAGGAGGATTCTAGAGGGAAGAGACTGGAGGCCCCTGAGGAGATTCTGTTCAGAACATGTGGTAAAAGGGTAGATGAAGGGGCAAGAAGCTAGAAAATGGGAGGAAACACCCGCCTCTCACATAGGCCTCCCATTACTATGCATGTGAAGAAGTCCAGAAAAATTAAGGTAGCTCTGGGTGTATCCCATCAGAGAAACAGTGGTGATTAGGCAACACCCCTGTTAAACAATGTGCTAGAGGGTACTAAGATGGAAAAGAAGGCAAAAATCACAACCAGGCTATCCTGATGCAAGTCTGACCCTACGAGAAGTAGAAGTTAATGAGTCACACCAAAAGCACAGGCAAGGAAAGCAAAAATAAACAAGTGGGACTACATCAAACTTTAAAACTGAGCAGCAAAAGAATGAAAAGACTAAAAAGGCAAGAATGGAGAGAAAATATTTGCAAACATTATATCTGATAAGGGGTTAATATCTGGAATATATAAAGAACTCATACAACCCAATAACAAAACAATAAATAACCCAATTTAAAAATAGGCAAAGGAGTTGAATAGACATTTCTCTAAAGAAGATATAGATATACAAATGGCCAAGAAGCATATGAAAAGAAACTCAACATCACTGATCATCAGGGAAATGCAAATTAAAACCACAATGAGATATCACCTCACACCTGTCAGAATGGCCATTATTAAGAAATGAAACAAAACAAAAAGAAATGTGTTGGTGAGCATGTGGAAAAATTGGAACATTTTACACTGTGGTGGGAATGTAAAATGGTGCAGTCAGTATTGAAAAAACTCAGGAGTTCAGAGGTTCCTCAAAAAAATTTAAATAGAACTAACATAGGATTCAGCGATCTCAATTTTAAAGGGCACGTACCAAAAAAAAAAAAAAAGAATTGATAGCAGACTCTCAAAGAGCTATTTGCACCTCCATGTTCACTGCAACATTATTCACAATAGCCAAGAGTTGGAAGAAACCTAAATGTCCACTGACAGATGAGTGGATAAAGAAAATGTGTCATATACATACAGTGGAATGTGGCAAATACATTCTGCCTTTAAAAAGTAGATCCTGCCATATGCTATGACATAGATGAAGCTTGAGGATAATATACTAAGTAAAATAAGCCAGTCACTGAAGGAAAAATACTGCATGATCCCATTTACAGGACATATCTAAAGTAGTCAAACTCATAAAAACACAATGTAGAATGGTGTTTGCCAGGGGCTGGAGGGAGGGAGGCAAGAATTTGTTTTCTGTGGGTGCAGAGTTTCAGTTATGCAGGATTGGGTGGGAGGTGTTCTGGGGAATTTGTTGCACAACAATGTGTATGTGGTCAACATTGTTGAAAGAGTAAGTTTTATGGCATGTGGTTTTTACAAAAATAAAAATTAATTAATTTTTAAAATGTTAATGGGGCAGATGTAAGCTGATCTTAGCATAACAGAGGAGTGAATAAATAAAAATTATACATATATGCATTTTATACATATATATTAATTATATATATACATATACATATCAAATACTGTTAAATGAAAAAAGCAAACAGCGTATGGTTTGCTACTACTTTGTTAAAAGGGGGAGAAAGTATATGTCCATTTATGCTTCTATATATATAGATTCCTCAGTAAAGATACCCAAGAAACTGATTACATTGGTTACCTAGGTTCAAACATAGAGGGAAAAGTATTTGACATTGTATATGCCCTTTCCTATTGGTAGAATTTTTTATAATGTCTGTGTATTTTAAAAACAATTTTTAAAAAAATGAAGAGCATAAAAAAACGGTAGAATAGATATTACCAGGGAGGAGAGAATGGGGACTTATGTTTAACAGATACAGAATTTCTATTTGCAGTGACTTAAAAGTTCTGGAAATAGTGGGGATGGTAACACAACATTGAGAATGTATTTAATGTCACTGAACTGTACACTGAAAAATTGTTTAAATGGTAAATTTTATGTTAAGGTAGACCCCATTCCCATCTGTGGTTTAGCTTTCCATGGTTTCAGCTATCTGAGGTCAATCACAGTCTGAAAATATTAAATGGAAAATTCCATCTCACTTCATCTCATCACGTAAGAATTGTATCTTCTCACATCATCACAAGAAGAAGGGTAAGTACAGTACAATAAGAAATTCTGACAGAGTCCGGTCGGTGTAGCTCAGTGGTTGAGCGTTGATCCACATACCAAGAGGTCACTGGTTCAATTCCCGGTCAGGGCACATGCCCATGTTGTGGGCTCGATTCCTAGTGTGGGGCATGCATGCAGGAGGTGGCCAGTCGATGTTCTCTCTCATTGATGTTTCTATTTCTCTCTCCCTTTCACTTCCTCTCTCTCTAAAATCAATAAAGAAAAAAAATTTAAACAAGACATTTTGACAGAGGGAGAGACCACATTCACATAACTTTTATTAGTCTATTATTGTTATAATTGTTCTATTCTGTTACTAGTTATTGTTGTTAATCTCTTACTGTGCCTTATTTATAAATCAAGCTTTATCATAGGTATGTATGTATAGGGAAAATAACATGGTATGTATAGGATTCAGTAGTATCTGCAGTTTTAGGCATCTTGGAACATATCCCCTATGGATAAAGGAGAGGTTACTGTATGTATATTTTTCTCTTTTTAAAAAAAATTTCTTTATTTATTTGAGAGAGAGAGAGAGAAAAATATCAGTGAGAGAGAACATGGATAGACCACTTCCTGCAGGCCCCTCTCTGGGGATTTGGCCCACAACCTGGGCATGTGCCCTAACTGGGAATCCAACAGGCAACCTCTTGGTGCATGGGTTGACGCTGAACCCGCTGAGCCACACTGGCCGGGCTGTATATTTTTCTACAATAAAAGAAAAGTTGTTTTCAAGAAAATAAAAAAAAAAAAACAAGAAGGTATACAGAACTGGTACAGATTTTGTATTTGTGTAATATGTTAGATATATGTATATGCCAGTAAATGCATGAAAATAACAGGGTTGGCGGGAAGGCACACTGTAAATAGTTTCAGCCTGAAACTGCAACAGGTGTTGAGGGTGATCTTTCAGATTTGATTCTATATATTTTACAACTGTTTGAATATTCTAAAATGAAAATTTCTTTTGTAGTTTAAAAGCCCACAAAGTTGAATCAATTGATCCCTAAGAATTCTTTAACCTTATTCGATATGATCCCCGCAGAGAGCTGGAGAATTTTCTAAAATGTAAAGAAGTGACCACTTTCATCACAGACACACCGGAACCAAGCTAGCTAGCTCCTGATAGAACTGGCACTTAGACATTTTATTTTAATAGCCTTTATTATTCTATAAAAACTACCTGTTTCCTTCACTGTTTTAGCAGCGTCCCCTCTACCTGAGCTGCCAGTGCTTTTAAACATGTCCCTGGCTTACCAGAGCACTCTATGGAGTGCTGAACTCTACCTTCCCTCCCCAGGCAATAGCCCATATTCTGGACCTTTCCTTTCCCTCCTCAAAACTTAACCTCTTCTGGGTCCCTTTCACAAAGAACCTTACTGATTAAGGATTAGTTCATTTGAGCTCATTGTTAATAGCTTCATTTGTCTCTCTATTAGTAGATAATGTTTTAATTTTACAGAGTCCTTCAATGTATTAACTGATAGGAATGGCTAACAGTTTGTGTTGATGGGGAGATTTTGATAATCATATCACATAAGCAGCTGTTTTGAACATATCCCCACTTTCAATGGTTTTATGCAAATTATCATTGTAAATGTATGAAAGTAAATGTTTTGTGTCTGGCAGGAGATGCAAAATGGGCTGGTAGTCTGTGATGAAATTATTTGTTCATAATTATTTAATGGTTACCTTTGTATATAATATGTGTTGATCCTATTATCAAAATAATGGGCCCATGGAAAAAGAAGACAGCTTGAACTTGAGGTGTTTAATTGAATTAATCGGAGACTGATTCACCATACTACAGTCCTAGGGTATGAAAGAGGCAGCTCATAGGCTTTTATTTGTTTTGTGTTTTTTTCAGCTAAGAAGAGGGCAGTGAGAGGGGGAATGGCTCCAGATACTTTCTACAGAGAGAAGCACAGAGCCCAGTCTGTTTCAGAGGGGAAAAAAATCACAGAAGGGAGATTTTATTGCACAAAAGAATTAATTGTTCAATCTGCAGAAGGGAACCTTCATACCTCTCTTAAAAGAAGCAGCTAGCTGTCTAAACACAGAGGTTGACCTGAAGGCTTTTCTAACCAGGGGGCTCTTAACAAGATGATGAGAAGTACTTTTGGCACGGGATCATCAATAGGACATAGTTCTGAACAGGCCACGTGGGCTGCTTAAGAAATAGTGGTTCAAAATAAATATGCTCCCAGTATGGAGAAATGGTATGCTCCAGCTAATTTATATTCTCCTTTGATCTATATCTTGGTATTGCTTTTATTTATTTTATAATTTATCCGACTTGCTCTGTTTGTTACAATAAATATGTATGTTGGATATCTATATTACATTGATAAATATTTTTCTGGAGTTTTAATTAGTCTTCAGATCCAAGCCTAACCTACCTACTTGTTGGTCATGCCTTCCTAACCAGCATAGCAGGTTACTTAGAGTGTGGCTGTTGTGGCACCACATCCTCCTGGTTTTTCTCCCATCTCACTTGCCTGTTCCTCAGGCTCTGCTGTTTTATCCTCCTGCTCTTCTAACTCCCAAGGTTGGGCTCAATCCTTGGCTGTCTTCTCTACCTATGGCCACTCCCTAGGTAACCTCCTCCAGTCCCATGGTTTTAAGTACAATTCTTATTTTATCTTTCCAGTTCAGACATCTGCCCTGAGCCCAAACTTGCATATCCACCTGATTGTTTAACATTTTCAATTGAGTGCTTTATAGACAGCGCTAAGATAATGTGACCACTTTTACTTTTTATCCCTTGTAATCAGTACTTCTGCCAGAATGATTTTTTAAAAAATGGAAATGTGATCATTTTACTCCCTCCTCTCACTGCCATTAAAGTAAAATTCAAATTACTCAAACTGTTCTATAAGACAGCAATATCTGGCCCCTACTTACCCCATCAATCTCATCCTTTTTCACCCTTGCTATAACTGATCACTTGTTCCTTGACCACTGTAATCCAAATACACTGGCCTTCTGATACTACTTGAACCATAAATTCTTGGCCACCTCAGAAACTTTGCATGTTCTCTTCTCTCTGTAGGAGTGAGTGCTCTTCCTTTCACTCTTCACATAGCTGTTAACTGCCTCAGGTTATGCATCACCGGACTCAGAGAAGCCTTCCCTAACTACCCCATCTAAATTAACCCCTTCACATTATTCTCTAATATAACATTTCTTTAGGACACTTATTACTATCTAAAATTACAATATGTGTTTATTATATGCCCCACTATGCACACACATGCTAGCACATACATTTCATGAGAGCAGTAACTTTGTCTGTCTTCATCAATGGTGTATCTCCAACACCTAAAATGGTGCCTGGCTCAAAGTAGGTACTAATATTTCCTGGATGAATGACAATAGATAGGAAAGAGTGTGGTCCAGATATTACTTTCACCACTATGATATATTTACCCCAGTCTTCAGTCTACAATGAGACTGTCACACATGGAAAAGGATCTCTCAGCAGAACTAGCGTATTTATAGCAGATTCATGTTGGGAGGCCAGACACACTACTCAGGGACTCAATTGCCAATATGCCAGTAATTCTCCAGCTGACTCAAGAAGCAACAGTGTCCCTCAAGATAATAACTGGTGCTCTGAGAAAAAAAAATTAACCAAAGAAGTTAAGAAAATACTGTTCACTGAATCTCCCCCTCAGAGACTCGCAGCACATATTAGTATATTAAGGCTTTAAGAAGTCCTGCCAGCCCTGGCCGGTTTAGCTCAGTGGTTAGAGCATCAACCTTCGGACCAGAGAGTCTTGGATTTGGTTACCACTAAGGGTGTGTACCTCAGTTGCAGTTTTTCCTGGCCCTGGTTGGGATGGTGTGGGTTGTGTGGGTGGCAACCACTCAATGTGTCTCTTTCACATCGATGTTTCTCTCTCTCTCTCTTCCTTCCTCTCTTCCTCCCGCTCTATCTGAAGATAAATGTGAAGATAAATGCAAAAATGTCCTTGGGTGAGGATTAAAAAAAAAAGTTCTGCCAGAAATAAAACTGACTTTAGCTTTGTTTAGCATTCCTCAAATATATTTGACCATGAGACTTTCATGTTCTGCTCACTTATTAATATCTAACAGGATACTAGTGTCTCTCAAAATATAGTTGTGAAAACACTGTCATAGATATATTATATATATATATAATCTATTAATTAGATTTAACTTAATATTTATGATAATAAATTTCTACTCAAAGATATGAGTGAAATTATGTCAAGTAGGATTCAAGTTTAAAATAAGACGTTGATTGGAGATAGTGCCTTCTATTAGTATCAATCTGTTAGGAGGATATTGGCCTGTGATGGGTTAACAGTGCTGCTCTAAATTAGTTCAAATCTTCTGGTTTGAATTACTTACTTCCTAGGCTACAGAGAACCTGCAAATAAGATCAATGAACAACTGTCAGTGATCCTGGAAAATTGTACACGTGAGAGAAGTAGCAGTATCAGATCCTCAAAGGCTTGAGATAAATGGTTTTCAAAAGGGGAAAGAAGGTGGATTTTGCAGACTACAGACTGGTGGGCTTAATGTTGATCTGAGACAAGACTCATACCACTTCTTCTTCTTACCCATTTCGGTACTCTTTCTGTTATGTGAGTTCTCCAAGCTCATGCCTGTATAAGGCCTTTGCGTTTGCTGTTCCCTCTGCCTAGAGCAGGGATGGGAAACTTATTTTGTAACTAGCCAAACAGTAAATACTTTAGCCTTTGTGGGCCATATGGTCTCTGTCTCAACTACTCAGCTCTGTGCAAAAGCAGCCATAGACAATGCATAAACAATAAAATTTTATTTACAAACAGGAGCTGTGAACAGGATTTGGTCCAAGGGCCATGACTGGCTGAACTAAATAGTACTTTTCAAGGTAGTTACATAGCTAATTCCTTTTTGTTCATAATTCAACTCAAACATCATTGTCTTGAGTACACCATCCAATATAAAGTAATTTTGAATTTACTTGCTTTCAAATCTCTCCACTTTAATTACTTCTGTTGCACTTATTCAGATATTTGGATTATTTGTTGTATTCTGTCCTAGAGGAACTGTCTTTTTGTCTGGGTAAGGTTAGGGCACTGGACCAATTTCTGATCTCAATCCAGGGATAACTGGAATGGGTATATAATGTTACTTTTAGATGACCTCCTCTCTAAAAGTTTCTCTGTCCTCTTGATGTTCTTGGATTACTTTTATGCATCTGGTCAATGAAATCTTCATCTTCACTGATTTTCTGGATTAAGAAAAATCCCAGTGGGCCCTGGCCGGTTTGGCTCAGCAGTTAAAGCGTCAACCCATGGACCAAACAGACATGGGTTCAATTTCAGTCAAGGACATGTACCTCAGTTGTGGTTCAATCCCTGGTCTGGTTGGGGTTGTGCAGGAGTCAGCCAATTGATGTGTCTCTCTCACATCAATGTTTCTCTCTTTCTCTCTCTCTCCCCCTCCCACTCTATCTGAAAATCAGTAGAAAAATATCCTCAAGTGAGGATTAGAAAAAATAATTTTAAAAAAATCCCAGTGGAACTTCAACTACCTGTCCCCAGTGGGTGTTAATTAGACAAAAGGGACAAAATAATGAGTCAAAAGTGGCCTTACATCTCATCTCATGGAATCTTGCAATGCATCTTATAGGATTCCCCCAAAACCCCTTAATGAGATAGTTCATTGCTTTATTATACAGGTTCATTTGCTGTTGCGAAGAAAGGAACTGCAGATAACTTATTCAAGGCTTACTAAGAAATCAGGAAAATAAAAAGGAGGAAAAACTAGTGAGTTAGAAATTCTTTATATGTTCGTACAGGTATCTAAATATTTTGAAAAAAGGTTGTTTCACTGTTTTTTTTTCTGTTTGTTTCACTATGTTTGAACTCATATTTATTAAATAAATATTTAGTGCTTACTATGTGCCAGCCAATCCAGAAGCTCTGGGAATATAGCAATGAACAAAATAGATAAAAATGTCTGTCTTCTTGGGACTTTGTATTCTAGAAAGAATACAAAAATGGAAAAAAGGAAAACAAAAATAAGTAAACAAATATATTTTGGATAGTGATAATTACCATAATGTTAAAATAAAACAATGAAAAGAGATAGAGAATGTGTAAGTGGAAATTTAATTTAATATAGAGTGGTCACAAAAGAGCTCACTGAGAAGGTGACACTTGAGTAAAAATCTTTAGGAGGTTAAGGAGTGAGCCATTTGAATATTTGAGGTGATAGATTTATGACTATAACAACTCCTCCCATTTAGTATGCCTTTTTGGTAATGTGACTGCTGCTCCGCCTATCAACAGGTAGAGTCTCTCCTCCTCAAATCTGGGCTGGCATTGTGAATTTCTTTGACCAATAGAATGGGACAGCAGTGATCTTTAAAATTGCCAAGGCTAAGCCTTCAGAGGTTTTTCAGCTTCTGCTTTCATCCTCTTGGAACACAGCTGCTATATAGAGAAGTCCAAGCTTTCTTGCTGGAGAAAAAGGCCACAAAGAGAAGAATTGACAGACAGCACCAAAGCCCAGTCATGTGGGTGAGGTAATCTTGGATCCTGCAGATCCAGTCAAGTTGCCCCATCTGACACTATATGGAACAGAGATGAGCCATCTCCACTGAACTCGGCCCAAAGAGAAGACAGACCAAAAATGTAAATAAATAGAATAATGATAAATTGTAGTAAGTTCTATGAAGGAAACAAACCAAGAAGATCAGAAGGAAAATAACATAGGGGATATACTTTGAATGGATTGGCCAGGGAAGGCATCACTAAGGAATTGACATTTGAGTTCAGATATAAAGGATATAAAGGAATGGTGGTAAGATTATACTAAGCAGAGGGAAGAGCAAGTGCAAAGACCCTGATTCAATGAGCTTAATGTGCTTTAAGCACTTAAAGAAGACCTGGGGTGGGGGCTAAAACAAGGGAGATGAGGTCAGAGAGATAGACTAGATTATACAAGCTCTAACCAGTTGGTAACTAATTTGTATCTTTTTCTAGATATACTGAAGGATTTTAAGCAGTATAGTGACATGATTTTAAAAGGGTCATTTTTGTTGCTGTGGGTGAATGGATTAGAGGGAACAAGAATGCAAGTGAAGAAATTAGGTCATATTACAATCTAGGTTAGAGTTGAAAGTAGCCAGATTAGAGTGATAACAATACAGATGGAGAAGGTGATTAACTTGAAGGTATATTATGAAGATATGGCCTGCTGATAAGTGGGATTTGGACAAGATAAGAGAAAATATGACACCTAGATTTCTGTCTTAGACAATAGGATTGATGGTGGTGCTCTCTCCTAAAAGTAAGGAGATGATTGGGGGAATTCAGAATTCATTTTGGGATACATAAGTGTAATATCTTTGTGAGATATCTCTATATAGGTGTCAAGGACAACTGGAACTCAGAGGAAAACTCTGATATGGAGATTTAAATTTGGGGATCATCAGAATAAAAATGGCATTTAAATCTATGAAAATGGATGAGATCACCCAATTAGAGAATATAGAGTGAAAAGAGAAGAGGATATAGGGCAACCCAATTGAAAACACCAATATTTTAAAGTAAAAATAATTCTTTGTGAGTAAAACAAACAAACAAAAAACATTTAAAAATTAGCTAAAGTGGGAGCAGATAGCAAAGGAGAATGAGTAATGTCTAAGGAGTTAGGAGGAAAACCATGAGATTGTGTAATCAAGAAAGGCCAGGGAGATGTGTATTTCAAAATGGAAGGAGTGGTCAACAGTGTTGAATGTTGATGAGTGGGTGAGTAAAATGAGGACAGATAAGTGCCCATTAGATCTGCCAAAGTACAATTCATTGGTGACAGAAGCTGTTTTGGTGGAATGGTAGAGGTAGGGGTCTGATTGCAATGGATCAAGGATTTAATAAGAAGGCAGGAAGTGGAGATATCATATGTAGAGAGCTCTAGATGTGAAAAAAAAATGGCTATAAAGGGGAAGTAAACATATGGTCAAGGTAGAGTGTTTATTTTTTAAGATCAGCAGTACTAGAGCTGCTTGAACTCTGGTAGAAATGACAAATGAGGGGGGGAGATGGATGTTACAGAAGAGAAAGGAGATAACTGAAGAAGTTTCCTTGACAGAAAGAAAAAAAAAAATTGGATTCAGAGCACAATGGAGGGACTGAGTGCCCTCTTCAGGTTTAAGTTCATGAACTAAAAGTGAAACCAATGAGTTTCATTACATGATACTTTTCTGCACAATTCAGTGGCTTGGATACAGGCTCCAAGGAGGCAGGTGGCAGAGTTTATTGGGGATTGTAGTTTTGCCAGTAGAGCCGAAAGAGAGAGAGAGAGAGAGAGAGAGAGAGAGAGAGAGAGAGAGAGAGTTAGATGGCCAAGAAAATAGGGCATATTTGCAAGGATAAACTGCAGATTAAATGAAGTCAGGAGGGAGGCAAATGGAAAGTGATAGCCAATGGATTGGAGGTGTGTGTGTGTGTATGTGTGTGTGTTGGCAATAAGGGTGGGTAGCAGAAGAATAGAATGTTTCAAATAAAAATAGCATATAATTTTGGTGATGATAAAATCCAGGGTGTAACCACAGGAGTAAGGGGATGATTTAGAGTGGAGGAAAAAGATGATGGGAGATAAATAGGTCAAGCAAGTGAGAATTCAGTGGTCAATGCTGAAGCACTAACTTTGTGGAGCAGAAGGCAAAGACATCTACAGAGTATGAGGCAATCCATTTATTTGCTGTTCTTCAAAGAAGCCAGTTTTGTGTTCAGATTTTAACTCCCCCAACCCTCAGCTGGGCTCTCAACAATACTAGGTAGCTCAACATTTCCCCATTAGCTCCTTCTCCCATTTCTCAGAACTATATACTATTTGTCCATATACTATTTTTCAAATTAGGTACCTCTCTCCTCACATTTCATAGATGACTTTACCTTCTACTCACAAGAAAATAGTCCATACGAAGGGAAATCTTTCAAAGCAGCCCTTTACGTACAAATTTTCCTACATATGCACACTTTCATGTCTTCTTCCTTATTATGTGGAAATTTATTCTTTCTCCTAAGACTAATGCTCCATCAATGTGGAGCTTCCCAATGTACTCCATGCCAGCAATATCCCCTCTCTTCTGTATCTTTACCCTATTTCTACTTGATGATTCATCTGAGACTATAAACAGGCACAAATCTGTACCATCTGTGCAACAGTACAGATACAACCATTACTACCACTGTCCTTCCTCTGAACTTGCTTTCACAGAAAAACTTGTTGAAAAAAGTTGAAAGTAAACTGGTTAAAAATAAGTTTCTGTTCTACTTCACCTAAGAATCACTTTTTTCCTTTAACTTTTTATTTTGACATAATTTCAGACTTACAGAAAAGTTTCAATAAGAGTTTTTAATGTTCATTTTGTTTATTTTTTTGCCAACTGGCCCTCTCTAACCTTTAATAATTGGATCTTCGGGCTACAGTTAGAGCTTGAAGTTGTAAGTATATTAAAATAAAAGAGTTTTTTTTTAAATCCCATTTTCCCTTCACCCAAATTCCCAAAATATTAACATTTGCTTCATCTCTCTCTCTCTCTCTCTCGTTTTCAAACATTTGAGATTAAGTTGCAGACACGATGCCATTTATCCTTAGATACTTCAGAGTGTATTTCCTAAGAATAAGGACACTCTCTTACATAACCCAAGTACAGTGATCAAAATCAGGAAATTAACATTGATACAGTATTAACTAATCTATAGACCTAATTCCTCATTCAGATTTCACTGAGTTTGTCACTATAATATTCTCTATAGTAGAAGAACATTTTGGTTCATGAGTAGCTCTCAGCTTTTATGTCTCTTTTAATCTGAAATAATTTTTACACTTTTTGTGTTTCATGACATTGATAATATTGAAGATTAGTAGCCAGCTATTTTTTTAATTACCTTAAATTCAAGTGTATCTGGCTTTTCCTTATGATTAAATGCATATATGCATTTTTGGAAAGAACATCGCAAAAGTGCTGAATCCTCAGTAGGTACATGATGCTGATTTTTCCCATTTCTGGCCACTTTAACTTTGATCGCTTGGTTAAGAGTCTGTTTTCTAAGTTTCTCCATGACAAAGTTATTTTTTATTTTTCCTCTTTTACTAATAGATATCTGAGACTGAGACTACATAAGTATCTTTTTACTCCTCAAACTTTCACCCACTAGTTTTTTTCATTTACTTGATGATTCCTGCCTGTCTCAATTATTAGGATGGTGGCCATTTTTTTTTTTCTAATTTCACCAGCTTTCCTATATTTATTATTACTGTAAAGATGAGCTTTCCCTTCTCTTCTATCAGTGTTGTCTTATATATTTTGTCTTGTTTTGTTTTTTAATTTTTTTCTGTATTGATATCTAGAGAGAGAGGAAGGGAGAGGGAGAGAGAGATAGAAACATCAATGAGAGAGAACATCGATTGGCCATCTCCTGCAGGCCCCTCACTAGGGATTTGGTCCACAACCTGGGCATGTGCCCTGACTGGGAATCAAATCGGCAACCACTTGGTCAATGCTCAATCACTGAGCCACACGGTTCGGGCTATCTTATATATTTTTATATTATTGAAAGAGTTATTATCTTTTATTATATTTATTTATTTTAATGCTCAGATTTTCCAGATTTGGCCAGTGGAAGTCTCTTATTGCTGACACTTGTATCCATTTGACATGTCCTCATCATTCTTTGAGTACTTTATTACTTTCTTGCACAAACAAGATATTCCAGGCTCATCTTGTACTTTTCTTGACCCAGCACAGGAATCAACCATTTCCCCAAGAACCCTGTTCTTTTTAGTGGAGATTGGTATTTAGAAATCAAGATCTTACGGTGCTCATTCATTGCCTGTAGAACCTCTCAGAGACAAAGCTATGAAACAGATATATGTATATGCACCTACACACATATGCATAGGTATATATATATGTGTGTATATAAAAGAATACCCACATACATCTATATCTACGTATGTATCTATCTATATTAAAAACAATAAATTCACACTGATCCTACATTTCCAATTCAATACCACAGGATTTATTCTGCCCTTGCCCTTTTCCATAGTTTAAGTCTCTTCACCAACAGTGAGAAATCTGACTACTAGTATCCACAATGTATTATTTTCACCTTTTAATAGATTATACTCTAGCTTTGGTTCTACAAATTCACCAATATTATTCTTGCCAAGGCCTTAATTTTTTATATTTGCTAAATCCAAAAACTACTCTGGTCTTGATCTTTCTTGATGTCTCCTCTGTGTCTGACTTTGTTGAAAATCCTCCTTCATAAAACTCCCCACTACATTAGTGACATAGGGAAACTAATGTTCCCCAAAGATATCTGTGTTCTTACTCCTGGAATTTATGAATATGTTGTTTTGTATAGAAAAAGAGACTTTGCAGATATGATTGAGTTAAGACGTTGAGATGGAGAAATTATCCTGTATTATTCAGGTGGATCCAATGTAATCACAACGGTCTTTATAAGGAGTCAGGTGTGCAGTCAGAGAAGGTAATGTGACAACAAAGGCAAAGACAGTGAAGAAGATGTGACAACACAATGCAGCTGGCATTGAAGATCAAGGAAGAAGCCATGAGCTAAGCAATGAAGGTGGTCTCTAGAAAGTAGCAAAGGTGAGCAAATGGATTATTCCCTAGAGCCTCCAGAAAGAACCAGCCCTGTTGAAGCCGTGTCTTTAGCCCAATGAAACTTATTCTTTATTTCTAACAGTCAGACCTATAAGATAAATTTGTTTTTTTAGCCACTAAGTCTGTGGCAATTTGACACAGCAGCAATGTAAAACAAATACACTTGGCTCCATGATACTGCACTGTCTTGCTTTTCCTGCCTCTCTGGCTGTTTCTCTTTCTTCCAGAATTTCTGTCCCTCTGCCACTCCTTAAATGTTGATGTTCCACAGGGTTCTGTCCTCAACCCATGTCTCACATCACTCTGGAGTCTTTTCCTAGGTGAACATATCTGCTGCCATAATTCCAGTGTGCATCTCATGATTTCTACATCTAGGTCTTCAGTCCTTATCTCTCTTCTGAGTTCATAATCCACATATTCATTTGTTTATTCACCAGTTCAAATTCAACATGTCCAAAATTGATTTCAATTTTATTCTTCCACGTTTCTCTATTTGCATTAATCCCCCAAAGTCTGCTCCTTCTTATGCATTCCCTATCCTAGTGAGTGGCAACTTCATCCCCAAATATATATTAGACTGTGGGCTTCTTGAGGACAGGGTTTAACAAGAAACCTTACTCTTCCTTCTCCTTTACTTCTTCTGTCACAAAGTTCCATTCAGCTTTCCAAATATCTTTAAAGTATGTGCTCTCCTTGTTGTTTTATCCTTAACATATTGAATTGTTTCTCAACAACTCTTCTGCTTCAGTCAGAACCCCTTCAAATTCGTTTTCCCCATAACTACCTGAGTAATTTTTCTAAAATACAAATTTCATTGTGCCATTCCCCTATTTAAAACCATTCAAAGATTGCCTACAGCTTATGGATAATGTCCATACTCCTTGGAATGTCATATAGAGTCTTCTGTGATCTATTCTCAGACTCCCTCATCAGCCTCTTATTTTTATTCCATACTGAGCCTATGTACATACAATATGACATGTTCTTGGAAGTTACCATATTCTCTTTGGTTTCTGTGCTTTCATTTTTTAATTTTATTTTCAAATACAGTTTACATTCAATATTATTTTGTACAGAATAGTGGTTAGACAATCATATACTTTACAAAGCCATCCCCCTGATATTTCAAGTACCCACCTAATACCTTACATAGTTATTATAAGCCATCTTTGTGAAATGCCCTTCTTCTGAATAAATTCTACTCTTCTTTCAAGACTCATCTTTCCCTGACTACCATCCTCCCACATCCGCTGCCTATTAGGATCCTATCCTACATGCTCTGTAGCATCTTGTATTTATCATAGTTCAGTACATTATAACACTTTACTGTAATTATCTGTTCACTTATGTTTTCCCTACTAGACTGTGGGCTCCTTGAGGATAGGGGCTAAGGATACATTGAAAAAAATAAACTCTAGTATAATGAGTTTGATTTACATAAGGCATCGATGAAAACCAATCTAATTACTTTGTAGTCACAAGCTTCTACCTCATATTATTGTATATGCATACGTTGACAATTTATTGAAATAAAATATAAGATATATGGTCATGTATTTTGATATATTTGCTAATCCTTTCATTCTGTCCATCTGGACTCCATTTTCACTCCTTGAAGCTTATGTTTCCTTAGAAGAAAACCTAAAGTCCCTTCTAAATGAATATCTTCAGTGAATTTTCCACAGTTGCACATCTTCATTCTCTCTTGCAAACCTACTGAAACAAGATAACCTAAGAGTTTAAAAAGATCTTTATAGGTCTTATTTTCCAGTGCTTCCCAACCCTGATAGCTCATCTGTGGGTGCCTATAAATATACATTTTCAGGTCCCACCCAGAGGTATAATACAGTACAATCTGAGAACAGTATTTCTAAAAATTTCCTAAATTAGTTCAGATGAACAGCCAGGGTTTAGAACCTTTGATTGAGTCTAATCATCCTGCTAGTGCTTAAATACCCTGGATAGCAGTATATCATATGCAATTATTTTAAAACTTTAATGTGAAATTTTGTTTGGTAGGTCTGGGTAGGGGGCAGAGAGTCTGCATTTCTAGGAGACTCACCTATGATATAGTACTACCGGTTCTTGGGCAACACTTTGAATAACAAGGGCATTAAAGCACACAATAGTAACATGGAAGTAGGGAACAGACTATCCAATCTCAGAAGGAAAGGGGTGGGGGGATGGAAAGAGATAAACCAAAGAGCTTATATGCATATAAGTATAACCAATGGACACAGACAACAATGTGGGGAAAGTAGAAGAGGGGTGGGAGGGGGAAGGAGAAGGTCGGTGAGAGAAAAAAGAGAAGACATCTGTAATACTCTCAATAATAAAAATAAAAAAAAATATATGTAAATAAATAAAAATAATCACTTGGGGGGGGGGGGGAAGCATGCAATAGTGGTGTCAGAGAAACCTGGGTTTAAATCCTCCTTCTGCTATTTAGTAGTTGTGCAACCTTTGACAATTTACTTCTCTTTCTGATCCTCAGTTTCCTCATTTATAAAATTGAAACATTAATGCCTCATTGGTTTGTTGTGGAGATTTCTTTTAAATATACAAATTGGGAAGATGGCAGCAGGCAGGACCAGAGGGAGGGTCAGTGTGTGAGAGAGTGAGTGAGCATGTGAGAGAGTGTGAGTGGACATGAAAGTGGTCGACCAAACCAGAGCAGTGGAGCCACTGAGCAGAAGGTTCCTGTGCTGTGGACGGGAGCAGCCGACTATCAAGGTAAGCAGTCCTTCAGGGTGCTTCTCCCTGCACTGCAGGGAGGTCCCACCATTTTGGATGTTCCTGGGTCTTCCCTGGGAGGAGGCAGTAAGAGTTGCTAGGGACCAGCAACCTGAGACCACAAGCATACTTGGCACCATCGGACCAGTGGGCACTCTGTGTCAAAACAGACTGGTGCACAGTAGTGGAGCTCCCAAGGTGCTGGTCGCTGAAGCCACAGACAGTCCGGAGCATGGCACAATCCCCCATAGTAGCCCAATCAGAGTCAAGATATATCTCCAGCAACAGAGGCTGGGGAGCAGACATCCATCCCCAGGCAACAGAAGCACAGACAAGCAGCTGAGACCCACCCCAAAAAACTACAGCAAAAGCTGAGCAGGAGTTGAGCCCCACAGGGCAGGAGCACTCCCCAGCAACAGGACCTGGGGCTCCACAAAGGCCTGTGTGGTCCAGTAGCCCACAAGAGCAGGGGAAAGCCAGAGCCCAAGAGAGACTGGTGCTATCCAGCTGCCTGTCTGCAGGAACTGCAGGGTGCAAGGGAACGAGAAAGACCAGTGAAACCCAGCAGGGACTGTGAGATCCAGTTACCAAAGAAACCTGCCGGGTGCTGAAGCACCAGAGAGGCCTGTGGGACCCAGTAGGGACTGCACAATCTAGTTACCCATGGGGCCTGTGGGGTGCTGAAGCATCAGAGAGTCTTGCACGACCCAGCAGGGAATGTGCCATTCAGCTACCCACGGGACCTGCTGGGTGCTGAAGAACCAGAGAGGCCTGTGTGACCCAGCAGCTCATAACATAGGCATAGAGACAGGTCCCCAAAGGGAATGTGCGATCCAGTTACCCGTGGGAACTGCAGGGTGCAGGGGCACCAGAAAGGCCTGTGAGACCCAGATGAGCAAAAGATAGGCATAGAGGATGTGAAAATGGAGGTGGAGTGAATAGAAGCTACTCAGAAGATCTCCCAGGACCAAACAGGAATTACAACTAAAATAAAGACAAAACCTCGGAAAAAAAGCAACATAAAATCAGCAGGACAGGACCATATAACCAGGGACATTGGTAGGATCTGTGGAGGCGGCTGGGAGCCCACGAACAGCAAAAGTCTTAGCTGTGAGACAGAGTGCTAAAATAGCCATAGCCACTAAACTTGGGGCTAGGGCAGAGGAAGGGCAGACGGGGCTGGAACTCTGTGGGAACACCCAGGATTTGGATGGCACTCAGACTTTTTGCTGAATTGTGGCCACAGAGGATGGTGGCCAGTGTGCTTCTTCTCAGAGCTGTGGGGAAAGACAGCAGCCACCCCTCCCTCGGAGACTCAGCTTTCCCAGGTGAGGCAAAGAAATGCAAATTGAGGCTCATTAATAACCAGCATCTATCCCACCCTCTGGAAATCCTCTTATGCAGAACACCAGGGCTATATTTCAAGGTACTGAGTAACTGAGACTACTGGCCTCCAGGAAAAAGCTAGAGGATAACGGAACCTTTCATGGGCTTGCAAATCTACCCAGGAAAATAAGACTTGACAGTCGTGTTTAACGTGGACCCACCGAGGCTCATCCAAACCCAGTAGAGGGAGCCACAAACAGCAGAACAACAGCACCCACAGGGAAAATTTGGCAGGCTCCAAAACCCACTCACATAGCCAAAATGGTAAAACAAAGAAACAAATACCAAAGGAAGGAACAAGAGAACTCTATTGAAGATGAGATCAATAAAATGCAGCTAAGCAAATTATCAGAGGTAGATAGATCAGAGCCATGATCTTGAGGAAGCTCAACAGAATGAGTAAGGACATCAGCACCATGAGTAAAGATATAGAAACATTGAAAACCAACCAAGTGGAAATGAAGAATGACATAGGAGAAATTAAGAACACATTGTGAGGACTAACCAGCAGAGTAGAGGAAGCTGAGGACCAGATCAGTGAATTAGAAGACAGGGTAGATAAAATCAACGAATCAGAAAACCAAAAGAAAAAACTTATATACGGAATATAATGAACATAACAGTCTGAGGAATACAGTAGACCCAGACACATGGAAGTAGGGCACAGACTGACATCCCTCAGAAGAGGGGATGGGGGGTGGGGGGGTGGGAAGAGATAAACCACAGAACTTGTATGCATGTATGCATGACCAATGGACATGGACAACTAAGCCGGGGACAGGGTGGAGGGGTGGTGGGGTGGGGGGTGCCCACGGGGTAAAAAGGTAAAATATCTGTAACAAAAAAATAGATAAAAATTCATAAAAAAAAAAAGCAATTTAAAAACAGGGAGAAGGATTAAGAGAACTTGGGACAACTGGAAACATAATAACATTGCATCATAGGAGTCCCAGAAAAGGAAGAAAATGGGCAAGGGTTAGAGAATATATTTAAAGAAATAGTGACAGAAAATTTTCCTAACTTGATGAAGGAAGAAGGCATTCAAGTTCAAGAAGCACAGAGAGCCCCAAGTAAGAAGAACCCAAACAGGCCCACACCAAGACACATAGTAATTAAAATGCCAAAAATTAGAGACAAAGAGAGAATCCTAAAGGCAGCAGGAGATATGCCACAGGTTAGCTACAAAAGGAAACCCCACAAAGCTCTCAGATGACTTCTCAACAGAAACACTACAGGCCAGAAGGGAGTGGCATGAAGTAATCAAGGTCATGAAAAACAAGAATCAGATTCCAAGACTACAGGTTATCGTTCAAAATAGAAGGTCAAATAAAGAGCTTTCCAGACAAAAAAATAAAAAGGTTAAGGGAACATATTAACACAAAAAAAGCACTGCAAGATATGCTAAAAGGACTGCTGTAATTAGTAGAAGAAATAGGAAGAAAAATAGAACCACACCAAACAAAAACGACAATAAATAAGTACATATCAATTATCACCTAAAATGTGAATGGTTTGAATGCTTCAATAAAAAGACACAGAGTAGCTGACTGGATAAGAAAGCATGACTCATATATATGTTATTTACAAGAAACCCACCTCACAACAAAAGACTCACATAAGTTGAAAGTGAAGGGATGGAAAAAAATCTTTCAGGCAAACAGAAAGCAAATAAAAGCTGGGGTAGCAATACTCATATCTGATAAAGTAGATTTTAAAACGAAGGCCATAACTAGAGACAAAAAAGGCCACTACATAATAGTGAAAGGATCTATCCCACAAGAATATACCCTTGGTAAACATATATGCACCCAATTTAGGAACACCAACATATATTTAAAAGATTCTGGAGAACTACAAAGGAGAAATCAACAGCCATACAATCATAGCAGGGGACTTCAATACCCCATAGACATCACTGGATAGATCTTCTAGACAAAAAAATGACAAGGAAACACAGACTCTAAATGAAGCGCTAGATCAAATGGATTTAATAGATATCTACAGAAAATGAAACCCCCAAACTGCAGAATACACATTCTTCTCAAGTGCACATGGGACATTCTCAGAGATAACCACATATTAGGACACAAACTACGTCTCTGCAAGTTCAAGAAGATTGAAATCATATCAACCATCTTCTCAGATCACAATGGCATGCAACTAGAAATCAACTTCAACAAGAACATGCAAAAACATTTGAAAGCAGGGAGGATAAATAGCATGTTATTGAACAATGAATGGATTACCATGGAGATCAAGGAGGATATTAAAAACTTCCTGTAAGCAAATGAAAATGAATAGACAACAACAGAAAATCTATGGGATTCAGCAAAAGCAGTTCTGAAAGGGAAGTTCTTAGCACGACAGGCCTACCTCAAGAAGCAAGAAAAATTTCTAATAAACTATCCAACCTCACAACTTAAAGAATTAGAAAGCAAACAAAAAGAAAACCCCAGAGCAAGTAGCAGGAAAAAATAGTAAAAATCAGAGCAGAAATAAATGACATGGAGAATAAAAAACAATTCAAAGGATCAATGAAACAAAGAGCTGGTTCTTTGAAAAGAAAAACAAGATTGATCGACCCTTAGCTAGACTCACCAAGAAATAAAGAGAGAGAACTCAAATACACAAAATCAGAAATGAAAAAGGAGAAATAATAATTGACACCACAGAAATACAACAAATTGTTAACAAATATTATGTACAATTATAGGGCAACAAATTCAACAATCTAAGTGAAATAGACAAATTTCTAGAAACACATAGTTTCCCAAAACTCAACCGGGAAGAGAAGGAAACAAACAGACCCATTAAAACAAAAGAAATTGAAGATATAATCAAGACTCTCCCAGCACACAAAAGCCCTGGCCCAGATGGCTTCACGAGGGAATTTTACCAAACATTCAAAAAAAAAAACTAATACCCATTCTCCTCAAACTATTTCAAAGAATTCAAGAAGAAGAAAGATTTCCCAACTCGTTTTATGAGGCCAGCATAATTCTAATTTCAAAACCAGAAAAAGACAAGACAAAGAAAGAAAACTATAGGCCAATATCCCTGATGAACATAGATGCCAAAATCCTGAACAAAATACTAGCAAATCGAATTCAGCAGTACATCAAAGAAATTATTCACCATGACCAAAAGGGATTCATCCCAGGGATGCAAGGCTGGTACAATATTCACAAATCAATAAATGTGATACACCACATAAAGAAAATGAAAGATAAAAATCATATGATCATATCAATAGATGCTGAAAAAGCATTTGAAAAAATACAGCACCCATTTCTGATAAAAAAATTCTCAGGAATCTGGGAATGGAGGGATCATATCTCAATATAATAAAGGCCATATATGAAAAACCTACAGCCAACATCATACTCAATGGGCAAAAACTAAAAGCATTTCTCTTAAAAACAGGAACAAGAGAAGGATGCCCACCTTCACCACTCTTATTTTACATAGTACTGGAAGTCTTAGCCACAGCAATCAGACAGGAAGAAAAAATAAAAGAGATCCACATTGGAAAGGAAGAATTGAAACTGTCATTATTCGCAGATCACATGATACTATACGTAGAAAACCCTAAAGACTCCATCAAAAATTTACTAGACTTAATAAATGAATTTGGCAACGTAGCAGGATACAAAATTAACGTCAAGAAATTGATGGCATTCTTATACACCAATGATGAACTCACAGAAAGAGAAACTTAAAAACCGATCCCTTTTACCATTGCAGCAAAAAAATTAAGATACTTAGGAATAAACTTAACCAAAGAAATAAAACACCTATTCACAGAAAAGTACAGGTCATAAAAATAAATAAATAAATAAATAAATAAATAAATAAATAAAGTTATAAAAATGTGGAAGCACATACCTTGTTCATAGTTTAGAAGAATTATCATCATTAAAATGTCCATACTACCCAAAGCAATCTATAGATTCAATGCAACCCCAATCAAAATACCAACGACATCGTTCATGGAAGTAGAACACATATCTCAGAAGTTCATATGAAACCAGAAAAACCCTGAATAGCCACAGCAATCTTGAAAAAGAAGAACAAATTTGGAGGGATCACATTACTGGATTTCAGGTTATACTACAAAACCACTGTAATAAAAGCAGCCTGGTACTGGCACAAGAACAGGCATATAGACTGGTGGAAAAGAACAGAGAACCCAGAAATGGACCTAAGGCAATATGCTCAATTAATATTCAACAAAGGTGGCAAGAACATACAGTGGAGTAAAGACAGCCTCTTTAATAAATGGTGTTGGGAAAATTGGACAGCTACATGCAAAAAAAATTAAACTAAACCATCACTTACACCGTACACAAGAATAAACTCAAAATGGATAAAAGACTTAAATGTGACTCATGAATCCATAAAAATCCTAGAAGAAAATGTAGGCAACAAAATTTCAGACATCATACCCAGCAGATTTTTCACTGATACATCACTTAAGGCAACAGAAACAAAGGAGAAAATGAATACATGGTACTACATCAAACTTAAAAGCTTCTGCACAGCAAAAGATATAATCATCAAAATGGAAAGGCAACCCACTGTATGGGAGAGCATAATTGCCAATGATATATCAGATGAGGGGTTAATTTCCAATATATAGAGAGTGCTCATACAACTCAACAAAAGGAAGGCAAAGAAACCAATTAAAGAATGGGCAGCAGAGCTGAATAGAGACCTCTCCGAACAGGACATACAAATGGCTAAGAGACATATGAAGAAATGCTCAACATCACTAATCATCAGAGAGATGCAAATTAAAACAACAATGAGGTATCACCTCACACCTGTCCGAATGGCCTCCATCAACAAATCAATCAACCAAGTGTTGGGGAGGGTGTGGAGAAAAGGGGAGTGTAGTACACTGCTGGTAGGAATGCAGACTGGTGCAACCACTATGGAAAGCAATATGGAAAAAAATAAAAATTGAACTACCATTTGACACAGTGATTCCAGTTCTAGAAATATACTCTAAGAAGCTTGAAACACCAATCAGAAAGAATATATGTACCCCCATGTTTGTAGCAGCACTATTTACAATAGCTAAGATCTGAAAACAGCTCAAATGTCCATCAGTTGATGAACGGATAAAAACGTGGTGGTACACATACACAATGGAGTACTATGCAGCTGTAAGAAAGAAAGATCTCTTATCCTTTGAGATGATATGGAGGGACCTGGAAAGTATTATCCCAAGTGAAACAAGCCAAGCAGGGAAAGTTAAGTATCACATGATCTCACTTATTTGTGGAATATAATGAACATAACAGTCTGAGGAATGGGGTAGTCCCAGAGATGTGGAAGTTGGATACAGACTGACAATCCCCCGGAGAGGGGGTGTTGGGGGAGAGATAAACCACAGAACTTAAATGCATGTATGCATGAACAATGGACATGGACAACAAAGCTGGGGACAGTGCTGGGAGGGAGGGGAAGGGGGTATTAGTGGGGGGAAAAGTAGAATCATATATAACAAAAATAAATAAATTAATTAATTTTAAAAAATAAAAATAAATATACAAATTGACACAGATATATTCTTTAGAAAAATAAAGCAATTTAAATAAATTAATCTCTTTCTTCACCTTGATTATGCAGAATAATTTAAAGGTAACATCTTCACAGTACTATGCATTCCTTTACAGGTATATGTCACTCATTTGTTTAGTATATGTGTTATGATAAAATAAAATAAAATAATGTTCTAAAAACACTCAGCATGGTTTCTGGATTGTAAGTGTTCAGTACATCCTAGTCAATAGTTTTTTAAAAAATATTTGGCCCTGGCCGGTTTGGCTCGTGCGGGTGGCAGCCACTCGATGTGTTCCTTTCACGTCGATGTTTCTCTCTCTCTCTGTTCCTCTCTCTCCCTTCCACTCTACCTGAACAAAAAATGGAAAAATGTCCTCGGGTGAGGATAAAAAATAAAAAAATAAAAAAAAATATTTGGTTATGGAAAATTGTAAACATACACTATGTAGAGAGGATAGTATAAGTGAACTTATGTGTATTCATCACTTAGGTTCAACAATGATCTACACATGGCCAATCATGTGTTATTTGTACACTAACTCATCTCTCCCTCTTCCAAATTATTTTACAGCAAATCCTAGACATCATATCATTTCCTCTGTGTATATTTCTAAAAGATAAGGTGTCTTCTTCTCTCTCTCTCAATCTCTTTTTCTCTCTTTCTCTATCACTCCCTCCTTCGCTCTCACTAAACTTTATAACACTATTTTCACTTAAATTTTTTCACTAAATCCATAATATAATCAAATATCCAATCAGTCTTCCTGTATCTTCAGTTGTCTGATAAACATCTTTTAGGAGTTAGCTTGTTAAAATCAGGATATGGGTGGAAGTTGTTTTATCATCATCATCATCATCATCATCATCATCATTTTTGTCACACAAATCTTCATCCTGGATCTCCAGTGATGTGGAGCTTGCCAGCTCCCTTGGCAGCTCGTTTTATTTTTGGGTAGCATGACTATGAGGTTTCTATTCAATATAAAGCATTTCTGTCTCTCTGTATTTTCCATCCATCACGTCTTACACAAAACAAGCCTGCTCCTTCTAGTCCATGACAGCCTGTGTTAGTTTCCTGTGACTGCTGGAACAAAGTAACACAAACTCTGTGGTTTAAAACAACAGAAAGTTATTGTCTCACAGTCTGGAGGCTACAAGTCTGAAATCCAGGTGTTGTCAGGGCTATTTTTCATTTGAAGGTTCTAGGGGAGAGTCCTTCCTTACCTTTTCTAGCTTCTGAGGGCTCCTGTTCCCTGGCTTGTGGCAGCACAATTCTAATCTCTGCCCCTGTCTTCACATGGCAGTCTTCCCTCTTTGTAAGTGACCTTATGTCAATATGACCTCATCTAAATTAATTGCTTCTGCAAAGACTACATACTCAAATAAGGTCACATTCTGGTGTTTCAGGGCTTAGGACTTCAGTATATCTTTTTTTGAGGACACAATTCAAACCATAACACAGCCCATCAAATAGTTGAAGAAAATCATTAAATCCCTTATAATCTTTCCTTATTCTGCTTAAAACTTTCCTGTTCCTTCAACCATTCCTGAGGTTTGGCTTTATTTTTTCCAAACCACTAGAATTTATTGAATAATCCAACTTTGCACACTGATGGAAATTTTGTTCAGGAAAGTTTGACCATGCAGAATAGACCCAAACTTCTTTCTGGTTCCACATACTCTATTTCTATCACTGCAGCCTAAGTTTGAATTAATACATTTTCTCTATCTCCGTTCATCTCAGGCCAACTTAGAAGTCCCATTTCTATTCTGTTGGTTTATCTTTATCATTGCACTTACCAGACTATGTAATGATTGTTTGTATGAAAAAATAATAATAAGGGTGTTACAAGTCAACTCAATGAACTGACAGTATGTCATGGCCACAAAACAACTACTTTATCAAATATTAATTGAATTCTTACCATGTTCCAGGCTCTGCACATGATGTGATGAATACAATTTTACATAAAACATTATCTTCCAGAAGCTCTTTGTATAATGAGGGATACAGGCATGTGAACAGACAAGAAAAATATGGTGGTACAAGTGCTGTAATAGAAGCAAGTTGAGGATGTACTGAAAGCATAGAAGAGGGGCATCTAACCCTGTCCCGGATGGGGTGTTAGGTTAAGGGAAGCCTTCCTTAAGAAGATTATACTTGGGCTGAATCTGGGAGAATGACAAGTAGTCAGCCAGGCAAAGAAGGGGGAATAAAGAGTGGGGGAGATGGGCTTCAAAGGTTGCAGGCAGTTTGGTATTGCTGAAACATTAGTTATGAGTGAGACATGAAGCTGGCAAGTTTTAGGAGATCTGTATGGTACTGACAAAGCTTGAACTCCATCTTGTAGGCAATGGGGTGTTATATGATCATACTTACTCTTTAAATAGCTAGTTCTGCCCAGCCAGTGTGGTTCACTGGTTGAACATCAATACATGCACCAAGAGGTCGCTGGTTCAATTCCCAGTCAGGGCACATGCCCAGGTTGTGGGCCCAATCCCCAGTGGGGGGCATGCAGGTGGCAGCCAATCAGTGTTATTTCTCATCAATGTTTCTAACTCTCTCTCTCTCTCTCTCTCTCTCTCTCTCTCTCTCTCTTTCTCTCTCTCCCCTTCTACCTTCCTTTCTCTCTAAAAATCAATAAAGAAAAAAAAATTTAAGCTAGTTCTGATAGCTATGTGGAGACTTGGATAGTGTCCAAACTGAAGCAGGGAGGCCAGTTAAGAGTTGGTTATAGTTCCTAGAAATGTCACGAATGGAGAAATATTTCAGAACTAAAATAATCAAGACTGGGTCAGTGTGTAGCTATGAAGGTAGTAAGAGAGACTAATGAGGCAAAATGACTAGCAAGTCTCTGATGTGGGGACGACTGGCTGATGCTAACATTTGAAATAGGGAATATAAGAAAAGGAATAGGTTTGGGGAGTAAATAATGAGTTTGATCTTGGATACATTAAATTTAGGTACCTGTGGGATTTTTCAGGTTTGGGGTAAAGTTCTGGCCTGGAGATACAGCTTTTGATATCATCAGAGTGAAGATCAAAATGGACACAATGAGAATGAATGGGACCATTTGGGAGAATTTGAAAGTGGGAAGAACCAAGGATTTAGGATGGAATCTTGGTCAACAACCACCTGTTGATGGGGGAGGAGGATCACATGAAGGGTAAAGTAAGAATAGTCTCAGAGGTATAAAGGGAACTAAGAAAATGTGTTGTCATGAAAGGTCAATAAAATAAGGGTTCTAGGAAATACCTTGTTCACTGCTTTGCTAAAATGTAAAGAAATCTAAAATTCTATTATCATTTCCTTGTTTTCATTATCAATTAGCCTCATCAAAAAAAAGAGTGGTTAAGAGAATGCCAAGGTACTCTTCAAGAAACATTCTGTGCTAAAAACATATTTTAATTATGTGACTGAATTTTTTTTCCTTATTAATTTTAAAGAGAGAGGAGAGGGAGGTAGAAACATTGATGAGAATGACCATCGATTGGCTGCCTCCTGCATGACCCCACTGGGGACCTGGCCCACTACCTGGTCATGTGCCCTGACTAAGAATCAAACCAGCGACCTCTTGGTGCATGGGTCGAAGCTCAACCACAAAGCCACACCAGCCGAGCTATTTACGTGACTTTTAAATTCTCTTTTTTTGCCCTAACTGGTTTTACTCAGTGGTTAGAGCCTAGGCCAATGGAACAATAACTTTTGGATTTGATTCCAGTCAAGGGCACATACCTCAGTTGCGGTTTGTCCCCAACCCTGGTCGGGGTTGTGTGGGAAGCAACCAGTTGATGTGTCCCTCTCACGTCGATGTCTCTCTCTCTCTCTCTCTCTCTCTCTCTCTCTCTCTCTCTCTCTCTTTCTCTCTCTCCCTCCCTTCCTCCCTCCCGCTCTATCTGAAGATAAATAGAAAAATATCCTCAAGTGCAGATTTTTAAAAATTAATTTTAACATCAAAATGGAAAGGGAACCCACTGTATGGGAGAACATAATTGTCAATGATACATCAGATAAGGGGTTTGTTTCCAAAATATACAGAGTGCTCATACAACTCAACAAAAGGAAGACAAAGAACCCAACCTAAAAAATGGGCAGAGGACCTAAATAGACACCTCTCTAAAAAGAACATACAAATGGCCAAGAGACATATGAAGAAATGCTCAATGTCACTAATCATCAAATAGATGCAAATTAAAAGAACTATGAGGTATCACCTCACACCTGTCAGAATGGCCGCCATCAACAAATCATCAAACAACAAGTGCTGGGGAGGGTGTGTAGAAAAGGGGCTGACTCTAGCACACTGCTGGTAGGAATGCAGACTGGTGCAGGCACTATGAAAAACAGTGTGGTGTTTCCTCAAAAAATTAAAAATTGAATTGCCATTTGATCCAGTGATCCCACTTCTAGGAATATACCCTAAGAAGCCTGAAACACCAATCAGAAAGAATATATGTACCCCTATGTTCATAGCAGCACTATTTACAATAGCTAAGATCTGGAAACAACCCAAGCATCCATCAATAGATGAGTGGATAAAAAAAGCTGTGGTACATATATCCAATGGAATGCTCTACAGCTGTAAGAAAGAAAGATCTCTTATCCTTTGAAACAACATGGAGGGACATCAAGAGTATTATGGTAAGTGAATTAAGCCAATCAGAGAAAGACAAATACCACATGATCTTACTTATTTGTGGAATATAATGAACAAGGTGGGCTGATGAATGAAATAGACCCAGAGACATAGAAAGGAGTATGGTTCAGACTGACAAACCTCAGGGTAGGGGGGGTGGGGGGATGGAGGCAATGAGGCAAAGAACTTATATGCATAACCAATGGACATAGACAACAATATGGGGGAGGCAGAATAGGGAGGAGGGTGTCAATGGGGGAAAAAGAAACAGCTGTAACAAAAATAAATTAATGAAAATTTAAAAAATTTAAAAATAATTGTAAAAAGGTTTTAGAAAAAATAAATAAATTCTTCTTTTTTTATTTTAAGGAATTTTCAAGGGGAAGATGCTAAAATACTAGTAAACTCCATTGCTATAATTTAGTAAGCTAAACAGATCAGAAATGCATTTCAGATATTCCTGTTTCTCCCAGAGAGTAAAGATAAATATGGCTGGATTGCATTAGATGTGGAACTTTAGTGATCCTGGATAGCAAGGCAGAAAGGAGAACATACTTGAGAAGTTTGCTTGGAGGAGAGAGAGAGAGCTCAGATATAATATAGTGGGATAATGGGATAATTTCCTAAGAAAAAGAAAACTCATAGGTTTGGAATTTGTGGCCTGGCTGAAGGTAAGGGAAAGAGACAAAGGAGTGCTCTAATTAAGGGCGTTGACTTTGACATAGACTCTCTTGATCCGAACCCCAGCTCTACCACTTACCACTTACTAGTTGGTGACTTTACTTATCCAATCCTCAGTTACCTCACCAGGCACAGAGTTTTTAAGAATAAATGAGACTTTGTTTTATTTTTAATTCTCATCCAAAGATAAGTTTTTATTGATTTTAGAGAGAAAGGAAAGAAGGGAGAGAGAGAGAGAGAGAGAGAGAGAGAGAGAGAGAGAGAGAGAGATGTGAGAAACATCTTCTACCTTTTTGGTGTAGAAGATATGATGCTCCAACGAACTAAGCCACATAGCACATAGCTGGGGTAAGAGCATTGTCCAGTGCACTAGAGATTGTGTTTTAAAGCCTCTAGCAAAGTGCCCAGTACCTAACAGTCACTCCATAAAAATTGGCATGAACTTGCCTGGCCGATATGGCTCAGTGGATGAGCATCAACCCATGCACCAAGGGGTAGCTGATTTGATTTCTGGTCAGGGCACATGCCCAGGTTGTGGGCCCAATCCCCAGTGGGTGGCATGCAGCAGGCGGCCAATCGATGTTCTTTCTCATCAATGTTTCTATTTCTCTCTCCTTCTCCCTTCCTCTCTCTCTAAAATTAATAAAAGAAAAGAAATTAAAAATTGGCATACCTTTCCCTCCCCTATTCAAAAAAGATTATTATTGAGCAGAGAGGATGACCTCAGGTTACAGGGTGAAGGAGTCAGGAGTAAAAAGGTGATTTTATCTAACTTTCCAGAAGAAAAGTCATATACCCTAGAGCTGTGTGATTGAGTTCACAAGGGAGCAATTTAAATCCTTTACACAAGGATGGAATTAAGAAAAAGTACTTGGTATTAGAGTGCTTTAAGCTGTATTAAAGCACTCTGATACCAAATACTTTATTATCTTACATAATAGGACATCCAGACATAGTGTAGGCTGTAAGGTTAGCTGATTAAGCAGCCAAATAATTTCATGAGGACACAGTTTCTTTGGTTTCTTTTTTTAACCATCTAAAGTGTCCAATTTAACCTAGGGCTGGTTTCTCTGGTTTTAAAAAGTCTGCTTGTGCAATTGCTATATACATACTTAGTTACATGCAATGGAAGGAGAGAGACAACCTTTTCTTCAAGGATAAGATAAAAATACTTCATTGCAGTCTTGCTGGGTCCCCCATTAGTCATTGTACACCTTGAATTTATTAATAACTAATCATCACGGGATTACCAACCTCTGATTGTCATAAGCCTGGATTCCTTAACCAATCACCAGGAAAAGGGAGGAAATTATAATAACTGCTTTATACTAATGGCCATGGCTATGCATTCTGGGCCCTAATAGGAGGAGAATAATAGCATAGAGCAGAGCTCTCAGACAACTGACAATGAAAATGTAGTGTGAAGAACAGACTTTAGTGATTTTAAGCCATTAAGGCTTTTTGAGTTGTTTGTTATTGCAACATAACCTAATCTATGATATATATAACAATAGACTAAGTAAAGTACTGTAAACTATATTATGATGAAAAGATATGAAAATGAGGTGGTAATGAGCAAAATCTTTATCTATAAAAGCAGGAAGACAATAGCTGATGTTTAAGATGAAAATAAATAGTGCAGAAAGTCATGTTATTTAGAAATTTAGAGGATACAAACAAAAATCTGTTAAAAATATTAAAAGTTATTGCCCAGGGAATTGTATAGGGTAGAAACAGGTGGGTCAGGAGGATTTTGGCTTTCATTATAAATTCTCCTGGAAGTCATTGGGAAAAACCAACTGAAGATGGAGAGAACCCTTATAACAGGGGACAGAAAGAGGACAGCAAATCGAGCCTGGTAAGAGCTGCGGTGGCCCAAGAAGGTTGGCTGGGTGCCCATAAGCAGCAGTTGAGGGCTATCTTAGCTGTGAGAAGTTCCCTCTCAGAAGTCAAGGGTTAAAACCCTAATCCAGCTCCCCAGCACAAAGTGGCAGAGCAAGAAAAGGCTCCCACATAACACCTGGCTGAGAAACTCAAAAGAGCTGTTGGGGGGTGCGGTGGAGAAGCTCAGGGAACTCTGGCACTTCCTTAAAGGGCCAGGGCACTAAATCAGCTAGAGCCACTCAGCTTAGGTTCCAGCAGATGGAGGGCAGACTGGATTGAAATGGTGTGAAGAGAGTCGGGGGTTCATGGCACTGGGAGAGATCTCAGAAGGAGGTCACTAGGAGTTTTCTGCTGAATCACTCCTTCATAGGACAGTAGCCATATTATTCAAAAAGCCACTTCCCAGAGCCCCAGTGAGAAGCAACAACCCCTCCCTCCGAAATTTAAGACCACCCAGCTGCAGAAATGCAAATTGAGGCTCATGATTAGCTAGAGTCTATCAGCAAGCAAGGGGGGTGGGAAGAAAGAAGCCTCTTGAAATATGGACCCGGATCTCAGGGTTGGGGGCCCTGGCTCTGAAGACTAAGCTGTGAAAGCTGAGGCCTAAGCTCCTATGGTGAGTCCCTACCCCATGGCTTCAGTAGCCATCTCTGTCAAGTAGCCCTGTTTTAGCCTGAGAGAGAAGCAACTGATCCTTGCTCAGGAATTTAATACCACCCTGTGGCTCTGGGGTCTTAGCTGTGAAGGCAGAGACCAGGACCCCTGAGTTGAACCAATAATCCACACTGCATAAACCACTTTTTTTTTTTTTTTATCAAAGCGATTTTAACCCAGGGGAAAGCAATTGCCCCCATCCTCTGGAACTCCTCTTACCCTGCCCACCTGAAAAATTGTTTATTCAGCTGAGGGCTAAAGCCCGAGGTCCTTCAAGTAACTGAGACTAATAGCCTGCAGAAAATAGATATAGGATAGCTGAATCTTTGCCTAGCCTATGAATCTACCCAGAAAAGTAAGACCTGACATTGTTGTTTAACATGGGCCCTCCCACAGTCATCCAAACACAGTAGAGAGAGCCACAATAAGCGGAACACCAACACCACAGGAAAAATTTGGCAGGCTTCAAAACCCACTGAGACAGCCAAAATTGTGAGAAAAAAAAATCCCAAATGAAAAAACAAGAAAACTCTACAGAAGAAGGAATAAATTAAATGGAATTAAGCAAGTTATCATATGTAGAGTTCAGAGTAATGATTATAAGGAAGCTCAACAGTATGAGTAAAGATATGAAACAGTGAAAATCAAGCCATTAGAAATTAAAAACCACAAAGCAGAATGAAGAATGACATAGCAGAAATAAAGAACACATTGGAAGGAATAACCAGCAGAGCAGAGGAAGCCAAGGATCGGATCAGTGAATGAGAAGATGGTAGAAAAAAAATCACCCAATCATAAAACCAAAAAGATAAAAACAATAAAAAAAACAGGACAGCTTAAGAGAACTGTGGGACAACATGAAATGTAACAAAATCCTCATATAAAGAGTTCCAGAAGAAGAAAAAATAAATAAGCAAGGGTCAGAGAATATATTTGAAGAAATAATGACAGAAAACTTCCCTAACTTGGTGAAGGAAAAAGGAATACAAGTACAAGAAGTGCAGAGAGCCCCAAGTAAGAAGAACCCAAAGAGGCCCACACCAAGAAACATCAGAATTAAAATGCCAAAAATTAAAGACAAAGAGAGAATCCTGAAGGCAGCAAGAGATAAGAAACAGGTTACCTACAAAAGAACCCACATTAGGCCATTAGCTGATTTCTCAACAGAAACACTGCAGGCCAGAAGGGAATGGTATGAAATATTTAAGGTAATGAAAATCAAGGATCGAAATCCAAGACTACTCTATTAAGCAAGGCTATCATTCAAAATAGAAGGTGAAATAAAGAGCTTGTACACTGCTAGTGGGAATGCAGAGTGGTGCAGCCACTATGGAAAACAATATGGTGTTACCTCAAAATATTAAAAATTGAATTGCCATTTGACTCAGTGATCCCATTTCTAGGGATATACCCTAAGAAGCCTGAAACACCAATCAGAAAAAATATATGTATCCCCATGTTCATAGCAGCACTATTTACAATAGCTAAGATCTGGAAACAACCCATGTCCATCAGTAGACAAATGGATAAAAAAGCAGTGGTACATATACACAATGGCGTGCTATGCAGCTGTAAGAAAGAAAGATCTCTTATCCTTTGAGACAACATGGAGAGATTTGGAGAGTATTATCCTAAGCGAAATAAGCCAAGCAGAAAACACAAATATCACATGATCTCACTTATTTGTGGAATATAATGAACATAACAGTCTAAGGAACATGGTAGACCCAGAGACGTGGAAGTAGAGTACAGATTGGATATCCACAGAAGAGGGGGTGGGGGAGGAAATACGTAAATCACAGAACTTATATGCATGTATGCATAACTGACGGATATGGACAACAAAGCTGGGACAGGCTGGGGGGGATGGGGAGGAAGGTGTCAATAGGGAAAAAAATGAGAAACATCTGTAACAAAAATAAATTAATAAAAAAAGAAGAGTGTGCCAAACCAAAAATTAAAAAAGATTAAGGGAATATATTACCACCAAACCAGCATTGCAAGAAATGTTAAAAGCACTGCTGTAATAAGCAGAAGAAATAGAGGGAAAAACATAACCATACTAAATAAAAATGGCAATAAATAAGTACATACCAATAATAACCTTAAATGTAAATGAACAAAATGCTTCAATAAAAAGACACAGAGAGAAAATAATGAAGAAATTAAGAAATAGAAATTGGTTGTTAGACTGATGAACCTCAAAGGGAAGGGGGAAGAGAGGGAGAAAAGAGATAAACCAAAGAACCTCTATGCACATATGCATAACCAATGAACACAGAAAATAGTGTGAGGAAGGCAGGAGGGAGGTGGGATTGGGGAGCAGGGACTCAATGAGGGAAAAAAAGGGGGACATCTGTAATACATTCAACAATAAAGATAAGTTTAAGAAAAAGACACACAGTAGCTTAATGAAAAAGAAAGCATGACTCATATATGTTGCTTACAAGAGACCCACCTCACAACAAAAGACTCACATAGATTGAAAGTAAAGGGATGGAAAAAAATTTTTCCAAGCAAATGGAAAAAAAAAAGAGCTGGTGTAGCAATACTCATATCTAATAAAACAGACTTCAAAATAAAGGCCAGAACTAGAGACAAAGAAGGCCACTACATAATATTGAAAGAACGTATCCAACAGAAAGATATAACCTTGGTAAACATATATGCACCCAAATAGGAGCACCGACATATATTAAAAACTTCTGGAGGATTTCAAAAAAGAAATTGACAGCAATACAATCAAAGCAGGGGACTTCAACACCCCCTGACATCACTGCATATATCTTCTAGACAAAAAATTAATAAGAAAACAGATACTCTAAATGATGCACTAGATCAAATGGATTTCATAAATATCTACAGAAAATTACACCCCAAAACTAAAGAATTCACATTCTTCTCAAGTGCACATGGGACATTCTCAAAGATAGACCACTTGTTAGGGCACAAACTAAGTCACTACAAGTTCAAGAAGATTGAAATTATATCAAGCATCTTCTCAGATCATGATGGCATGAAAATAGAAATTATAATAAAAACACCCAAAAACATTGAAACATATGGAGGCTAAATAGCATGTTATTAAACAATGAATGGTTCTGGATGGTGTGGCTCAGTGGTTGAGCATTGATCCATGCACCAAGAGGTCAGAGGTTCAACTCCTGGTTAGGAAACATGCCCTGGTTGTGGGGAGCATGCAGGAGGTTGCCAATTGATGTTCTCTCTCATTGATGTTTCTATCTCTCCCTCTCACTTCCTCTCTCTCAAAATCAATACAGAAAAAAATTTAAAAACAAAACAAAACAATGAATGGGTGACCTAGGAGATCAAGGATGAAATTAAAAACTTCCTGGAAATCAATGAAATGAACATACAACAATACAAAAATCTATGAGACACAGTGAAAGCAGTCCTGAGAGGAAAGTTCATAGCACTATAGGCCTACCTCAAGAAAAAAGAAAATTTTCAAATTGACTACCTAGCCCTACAACTTAAAGAACTAGAAATTAAACTAAAAGGAAAACCCAGGCAAGTCAAAGGAAAGAAATAATAAAGGTCAGAGCAGAAATAAATGACGTAGACACCAAAAACAAAAACAAAAACATGCAAAGAGAAAATAAACAAGATTGATGAACCCTTTGCCAGACTCTCCAAGAAACAAAGAGAAGACCCAAATAAACAATATCAGAAATGAAAGAGGAGAAATAACAATGGACACAACAGAAATACAAAGAATTGTTAAAAAATAATAATAAACTATGAACAATTATATTCCAACAAATTGGACAATCTAAGCAAAATGGAAAAATTTCTAGAATCACATGGTCCCCCAAAACTGAACTGGGAAGAGACAGAAAATTTGACAGACCAATAACAACTAAGGAAACTAAAGATGTAATCAAGACCCTCCCAGCAAAGAAAAGCCTAGGCCCAGATGGCTTCACAGGGGAAGTTTTACAGAACATTCACAGAAAAACTAACATGCATTCTCCTCAAACTGTTACAAAGAATTCAAGAGAAAGGAAGACTTCCAAACTCTTTTTATGAGACCTGCATAATTCTAATTCCAAAACCAGATAAAGACACTACAAAGAAAGAAAGCTACAGGTCAATACCCCTGATGAACATAGATACCAAAATCCTTAACAATATATTAACAAATTGGATCCAGCAATACATCAAAAAAATTATTCACCATGACCAACTGGGATTCATCCCAGGGATGCAAGACTGGTACAATATTCACAAATCAATAAATGTGATACACCACATAAACAAAATAAAAGATAAAAACCATATGATCATATCAATAGATGCTGAAAAAGCATTTGACAAAATCCAGTACCCATTTCTTATAAAAACACTCAGCAATGTGAGAATAGAAGGATCATATCTCAACACAATAAAGGCCATATATAAAAAACCTACAGCCAACATCATACTCAAGGCCAAAAATTAAAAGCATTTCCTGTAAGAATAGGAACAAGACAGAGATGCCCACTTTCTCCATTCTTATTTAACACAGTACTGGAAGTCGTAGCCACAGCAATTAGAAAAGAAGAAAAAATAAAGAGGATCGAAATCGGAAAGGAGGAAGTGAAACTGTAACTATTCGCTGACAACATGATATTGTACATAGAAAACCTTAAAGACTCCATCAAAAATGTACTAGAGTTAAGAAATGAATTTGACCAAGTAGCAGAATACAAAATTGATATTCATAAATCAGTGGCATTCTTAACAAAATAATGAACACTCAGAAAGGGAAACAAAAACACAATCCCATTTACTATTGCAGCAAAATAAAATAAAATAATAAAATAAAATACCTAGGAATACCCTTAACCAAGGAGGTAAAAGATCTGTTCTTAGAAAACTATAGGACATTGAAAAAAGAAATAAAAGAAGATACAAAAAAGTGGAAACATATTCATGGGTCGGAAAAATCGATAGCATTAAAATGTCCATATTACCCAGAGCATTCTAAAGATTCAATACAATCCCTATTAAAATATCAACGACATATTTGACAGAATTAGAACATACACTCCAAAACTTTATATGGAAACATAAAAGACCCCTAATAGCCACAGTAATTTTGAAAAAGAAGAACCAAATGGGAGGGATCACAATACCAGATACCAAGTTATACTACAAAACCATCATAATCAAAACAGCCTGGTACTGGCACAATAACAGACATAGAGATCAATGGAACAGAACAGAGAACACACATATTGACCCAAGACGGCATGCACAATTAATATTCAACAAAGGAAGCAAGAGCATACAATGGAGAAATGACAGTCACTTCAATAAATGGTGTTGGGGAGAGGGGGGGAAGATGGCGGTAGGCAGGACCAGAGGAAGGGTGACCGTGTGAGAGAGTGAATTAGTGTGTGAGAGAGTGTGAGTGGATGTCAAGGTGGACAGCCAAATCCAAGCAGTGCAGAGACACGGAGCAGGTTCCCGTGCTGTGGACGGGAGCAGCCGGCTACCATGGTAAGCTGCTCTCCTGGGCGCTTCTCCCTGCACCTCCAGGAGGTTCCACCATTTTGGAAGATCCCTGGTCTTCCCTGGGAGAAGGAAGTGGGAGTGGCTAGGGTTCAGCAACCTGAGCCCACCAGTGCACCTGGCACCATAAGACAAGTGCACACTCTGTGTCAACACAGACCAGTGCACAGTAGTGGAGCTGCCAAGGTGCCGGTGTGGAAGCTGCAGATGGCCAGGAGCCCAACACCATCCCCCACAGTAGCATCCCTATCAGAGTCGAGATATACCCCCAGCAACAGAGGCTAGGGAGCAGACATCCATCCCCAGGCAACAGAAGCACAGACCAGCAACTGAGACCGATCCCCAAAATCTACAGCAAAGGCTAAGCATGACTTGAGCCCCATGGGGCAGCAGCACTCCCCAGCCCACAGCAGCGGGACCTGGGACTCCACAGTGGCCTGTTAAACCCAGTGGCCCACAAGCACCGTGGGAAGCCTGGGCTTGAGGGGACCTGGTGCGATCCAGCTCCCCGTGGGACCTGCGGGGTGGTGGGGCATCAGAGAGGCCTGTTCAACCCAGCAGTCCACAAGAGAGGCATAGAGCCAGGTGTCCAAACAGACTGTGAGATCCAGTTACCTGCGGGACTTGCAGGGTAAGGGTGGACCAGAGAAGCCTGTGGGACCCAGCTGCACACAAGATAGGCGTAGAGCCAGGTCTCCAAAGGGACTGTGTGATCTAGTTACTTATAGGACCTGCAGGGTGCTGAGGCACCAGAGAGGCCTGTGCGACCCAGCAGCTCACAAGATAGGCATAGAGCCAGGTCTCCAAAGGGACTGTGCAATTCAGTTACCAGCAGGACCTGCGAGGTACTGAAGCACCAGAAAGGCCTGTGTGACCCAGAAGCCCACAAGATAGGCATAGAGCCAGGTCTCCAAAGGGACTGTGTGATCCAATTACCCACAGGACCTGCAGGATACTGAGGCACCAGAAAGGCCTGTATGACCCAGATACCCACAAGACAGATGTAGAGCCAGGTCTCCAAAGGGACTGTGGGATCCAGCTGCCCATGGTATGGGCAGGGAGTGTGGTTCCAACAGGGCCTGAGCTATACAACTACAGGTGGCACCAGCTACCAGCTGGGAACACAACTCCAGAGGGGCCCACCTGATCCAGCAGCAGCATCTACCAGGACATACCAGTACCAGCCCCCAGTAGTCAGTCCTCCAGGATCCATAGCAGGCAAGAGGCAAGAGGCGACATGCAACAAAACAGTCTGGGAGGCACAATAGCCTTATTGGATATACGTTGAGCTGTATACACATCCAAACATCCCTCAGCGAGTAGAGTTACCAGACAGCTAAAATGGGGAGACAAAGAAAAGAAAAAGAAAAATCACCAGAAAAGGAACTACAAGAAATGGAAGACAACAAGTTGTCAGATAAAGATTTCAAAGCGATGATTTTAAGGGTGCTCAAACAATTTGGTGAGAACTACAAGCAACTTAATAAGCATTATAAAAAGCTCACTGGGAACTACTTCAGCTTAAAAAAAAAAAAGAGGTAGAAGCTATGCATAAAAATCAAGAGGAAATAAAGAATGACATAGCTGTTATGAAAAATGCCTTAGAAGGGTTCAATAGCAGATTTTAAAAATCTGAAGACCAAATCAGAGATGTAGAAAAGGAGACAGAGAAAAACACTCAAATAGGGCAGCAAATGGAAAAAAAAATGTTTTAAAGCAGAAGGCAAGTTTAAGGAAGCTGTGGGACAATACAAAATGTAACAACATTCGCATTATAGGGATACCGGAAGGAGAAGAATCAGAGAAAGGAATAGAAAACCTGATTGAAGAAATAATGACAGAAAACTTTTTGAAATTGGTGAAGGAAAAAGTCACACAAGTCCAGGAAACACAGAGAGTCCCAAGAAAAATGAACTGCAGAAGACCCACAGCTAGACACATCATAATAAAAATGGCAAACATTAAAGACAAAGAAAGAATCCTAAAGGAAGCAAGAGACAGAAAGTTACCTACAAGGGAGCTCCCATTAAACTGTCAGCTGATTTCTCAATAGAAATGATGCAGGACAAAAGGGAGTGGCATGTGGTATACAAAGTATTGCAAGGCAAGAGTCTGAATGCAAGACTACTCTATCCAGCAAAGCTATCATTCAAACTTGAAGGAAAAATAAAGAGCTTCAAGGATTGAAAAAAAAAGCGAAAGGAATTTACCACCACCAAACCAGCACTGCAAGAAATGCTGAAGGGACCGTGATAAGAAGGAGAAGAAACGAGAGAGAAAGAGAGAGAGAGACAGACAGAGACAAAGAGACAGACAGAGACGGAGAGGAGCACAGGCATAAAATTAACTATCTATCAATAATTACCTTAAATGTAAAAGGCTTAAATGCTCCAATCAAAAGACATAGGGTAGCTGATTGGATAAGAAAATGCGACCCACATATACGCCACCTACAAGAGACCCACCTCACAACAAAAGACTCACACATAATGAAAGTGAAGAAATGGAAAAAAATTTTCCAAGCAAATGAAAATGAAAAAAAAAGCTGGTGTAGCAATACTCATATCTGACAAGATAGACTTCAAAACAAGGGCCATAATAAGAGACAGAGAAGGTCACTACATAATATTAAAAAGAGCAATCCAACAAGAGGGTATAACCCTGGTAAACATATATGCACCAAATACGGGAGCACCAAAATATATTTAAAAACTTCTGGAGGACTTTAAGGGAGAGATCAATAGCAACACAATCATAGTAGGTAACTTTAGCACACCACTGACACCACTGGATAGATCTTCTAGACAAAAATTTAACAAGGACATAAAGTCCTTACCAGACAATTTAGATCAGTTGGACTTAACTGATATTTACAGAACATTTCACCGCAAAGCTGAAGAATATACATTCTTCTCAAGTGCACATGGGTCATTCTCAAAGATAGACCACATGTTAGGACACAAAGCAAGTCTCTACAAATTTAAGAAAATTGAAATCATATCAAGCGTCTTCTCAGATCACAGTGGTATGAAACTAGAATTAAATTACAATAAAAACACACAAAAACATTAAAAAACTTGGAGGCTAAATAGCACATTATAAAACAATGAATGTATTATTAACGAGATCAAGAAAGAAATTCAAAACTTCCTAGGAACCAATGAAAATGAACACAAACAACACAAAATCAATGGGATACAGCGAAAGCAGTCCTGAAAGGGAAGTTCATAGCACTACAGGCCTACCTCAAGAAGCAAGAAAAATTTCTAATTAACTTTCTAACCCTACAACTTAAAGAACTAGCAAGTAAACAAACAAACAAACAAAAATCCAGAGTTAGTAGGAGGAAGGAAATAGTAAAGGTCAGAGCAGAAATAAATGACATAGAGACTAAAAAAAACAATTTAAAGATCAATGAAACAAAAAGCTGGTTCTTTGAAAAGATAAACAAAATCGATGGATCTTTAGCCAGACTCACCAAAAAAATAAAAAGAGAGAAACCAAATAAACAAAATCAGAAATGAAAGAGGAGAAGTAACAACTGACACCAAAGAAATACAAAGAATCATTGAAACATACTATGAACACTTATACGCCAATAAATTGGACAGTCTAGGAGAAATGGACAAATTTCTGGAAACACACAACCTCCCAAAACTGAACAGGAAGAGATAGAAAACTGGAACAGACCAATAACAATAAAGGAAATTGAAGATGTAATCAAGAAACTCCCAACAAACAAAAACCCAGGCCCAGATGGCTTCACAGGGGAGTATGAGTGAACATTCAAAGAAGATTTAATACCCATTCTCCTCAAACTATTCCAAAAAATCCAAGAAGACAGAACACTTCTGAACTCATTTTATGAGGCCAGAATAATCCTAATTCCAAAACCAGATAAAGACACCATAAAGAAAGAAAACTAAAGGCCAATATCCCTGATGAACACAGATGCCAAAATTCTTAACAAAATATTAACAAATAGAATCCAGCAATACATCAAAAAATTACTTATTGTGACCAAGTGGGTTTCATCCCAGGCATGCGAGGATGGCACAATATTTGCAAATCAATAAACGTGATCCACCACATAAACAAAAGAAAAGGTAAAAACCATATGATCATATCAATAGATGCTGAAAAAGCATTCAACAAAATCCAGCACCCATTTTTGATAAAAATGCTCAGCAATGTGTGAATGGACAGATTATATATCAACATAATAAAGGCCATATATGAAAAACCTACAGCCGACATTATACTCAATGGGCAAAAATTAAAAGCATTCCCCTTAAGAACGGAAACAAGATAGGGATGCCCACTTGCACCACTCTTATTTAACATAGTGGAAGTCTTAGCCACAGCAATTAGACATTAAGAAACAATATAGGGAATCCAAATTGGAAAGGAGGAAGTGAAACTGTGATTATTTGCAGATGACATAATATTGTACATAGAAAACCCTACAGACTCCATCATAAATCTACTAAACTTAATAAGTGAATTTGGCAAAGTAGCAGGATACAAAATTAACATCAAGAAATTGACATCATTCTTATACACCAATGATGAAATTTCAGAATGAGAAACTAAAAAAAAGATCCCATTTACCATTGCAGCAAAAAAATTAAGATACCTAGGATTAAACTTAACCAAAGAAATAAAGGACCTACTCACAAAAAACTACAAGTCATTGAAAAAAGAAATAGAGGAAGATATAAAAAAGTGGAAGCACACACCGTGTTCATGGATTGGATGAATTAACATCATTAAAATGTCCATACTACCCAAAGTAATGTATAGATTCAATGCAGTCCCCATCAAAATACCAACAACATATTTCAGAGAACTAGAACAAACACTCCAAAAGTTTATATGGAATCAAATAAGACCCTGAATAGCAACAAAATCTTGAAAAAGAATAAAAAAGTTGAAGGGATCACATTATCAAATTTTAGGTTATACTACAAAGCCACTGTAATCAAAACAGCCTGGTACTGGCACAAGAACAGGCAGATAGATCAATGAAACAGAATAGAGAACCCAGAAATTGACCCCAGACAATATGTTCGGTAATATTTGACAAAGGTGGCAAGAACATACAGTGGAGTCAAGACAGTCTCTTCAATAAATTGTATTGGGAAAATTGGACAGCAACATGCAAAAAAATGAAACTAGACCATCAACTTACACCATACACAAGAATAAACTCAAAATGGATAAAAGACTTAAATGTAACTCTTGAATCCATAAAAATCCTAGAAGAAAATGTAGGCAACAAAATTTCAGACATCATACGCAGCAGAATTTTCACTGATACACCTAAGGCAACAGAAACAAAGGAAAAAATAAACACATGGGACTACATCAAACTAAAAAGCTTCTGCACAGCAGAAGAAACAACCATCAAAATAGAAAGGGATCCCACTATATGGGACAGAATAATCACCAATGATGCATCAGATAAGGGGTTAATTTCCAAAATATATAGAGTACTCATACAACTCAACAAAAGGAAGACAAAGAACCCAATTAAAAAATGAGCAGAGGACCCAAAGACACCTCTCCAAAAAGGACATACAAATGGCCAAGAGACATATGAATAAATGCTCAACATCACTAATCATCAGAGAGATGCAAATTAAAACAACTATGAGGTATCACCTCACATCTGATAGAATGGCCACCATCAACAAATCATCAAACAACAAGTGTTTTGAGGCTGTGTAGAAAAGGGAACTCTAGTACACTGCTGGTAGGAATGCAGACTGGTGCAGCCACTGTGCATAGTGGAAAACACTATGGTATTACCTCAAAAATTTAAAAATTGAGCTTCCATTTGACCCAGTGATCCCACTTCTAGAAATATACCCTAAAAAACCTGAAGCACCAAACAGAAAGAATATATGTACCCCTATGTTCATAGCAGCACTATTTACAATAGCTAAGATAAGCAAACAACCCAAGTGTTCATCAGTAGATGAGTAGATTAAAAAGCTGTGGTACGTGTGCACAATGGAATACTATGCATCTGTAAGGAAGATCTCTTATCCTTTGAGATGACATGGAAGGACCTGGAGAGTACTATGCTAAGTGAAACAAGCAAAGCAGAGACAGAGAAATATCACATGATCTCACTTATTTGTGGAATATAATGAACTAAACAAACTGCTGAACAAAATTAACCTAGAGACATGGAGGTGGGATACAGGCTGACAAGCCTCAGAAGAGGGCAGGGTTTGTAGGGGAAGAGATAAACCACGGAACTTACATGCATGTATGTATGACCAATGAACATAGACAACAAAGCTGAGAATAAGGTGGGGGGAAGGGGAGGAGGGTGTCAATGGGGAGAAAATGAGAAACATCTGTAACAAAAATAAATAAATAAATACGTACATACATAAATAGTGCTTGGAAAATTGGACAGCTATATGCAAAAGAATGAAACTAGACCACCAAATTACACTATACACAAGAACAAACTCAATCTCAAAATGAATAAAATACTTCAGTGTAACCCACGAAACCATAAAAATCCTAGAAGAAAATGTAGGCAAAAAAATCTCAGACATCATAGGTAGTGGAATATTCACTGATACATCACTTAGGGCAAGAAAAACAAAGGAAAAAATAATAAGTCGGACTACATCAAACTTACAAGTGTCTGTATGGCAAATGAAACCAGCATCAAAATGAAAAGGGAACCCACTCTCTGGGAGAACATATTTGCCAACAATGCATCAGAAAAGGAGTTAATATCCAAAAATATATAGAGTACTCATACAACTCAACAAAAGGAAGACAAACAAGCCAATTAAAAAATGGGCAGAGGACCCGAATAGACACTTCTCCAAACAGGACATACAAAAGGCCAGGAGACATATGAAAAAATGTTCAATGGTCCTAATCATCAGAGAGATGCAAATTAAAATGACTATGAGATATCACTTCACACCTGCCAGAATGACAGCCATCAACAAATCCTCACACAGCAAATGCTGGTGAGGATGTGGAGAAAAGGTTACCCTAGTTCACTGCTGGTGGGAATGCAGACTGGTGCAGCCACTATGGAAAACAACCTGGCGTTTCCTCAGAAAATTAAAAATGAAACTCCATTTGACCCAGTGATCCCACTTCTTGGAATATATCCTAAGAAGCCTGAAAGACCAATCAGGAAGAATATATGCACCCCTATGTTCATAGCAGCACTATTTGCAATAGCTAAGATCTGAAAACAGCCCAATTGCCCATCAGTAGATCAGTGGGTAAAAAAGCTGAGGTACAGTTATACAATGGAGTACTATGCAGTTGTAAGAAAGAGAGATCTCTTACCCTTTGAGACTACATGAAGAAACCTGGAGAGTATTATGCTAAGTGAAATAAGCCAGTCAGAGAAAGACAGATATCACATGATTTCACTTATTTGTGGAACATAATGAACAAAATAAGCTGTCAAACAAAAGAGATACAGAATCATGGAAGTAGGGAACCGACTGACAAACCTTATAGGGATTGGGGGTGGGAGGGGTGGGAAGAGATAAACCAACTAACTTATGTGCATATATGCACAACCAATCCACATGGACGCTAGGCTGGGGAAGGCAGGAGGGGGATGGGAACAGGAAGGAGGGGGGTCAATGGGGAAATAGGGGGACATCTGTAAGGCTTTCAACAACAAAAAATTAATTAATTTAAAAAATAAAAATAATAAAATTTTATTTTAACCTGAGAAAATAAAATAAACTCTCCTGAAATAATTTATGTTTTAAAATAATGTGTTTGTATTTTTTGATATATATGTTTTTTAATTTTTGTTTGTTTGCCTTTATTTTATGCAGGTGTAAAAATGATAGTTTTCGGGTCCTGGGAACATGGTCAAAAAATCCAGTTGATGTCATTCTGAAAGTGAATTTGTGCTTTGGTTGACGCAGCTCTTACATAGCTAATTTATTCCTGAATAACATTTTACTTTTGATGACCTGATGGTCAAAGTGGTAATCTGACAGCCAACTTCAAAATTACAAGAATAAAAGAATGTGTTTATGCCATTTATTAACTTTTCAGAGAGAAAAATACATCAAATGAGTTTCTGGTCAGCAAATAAAGTAATTTAAACTTTTTGTGAGATGATGAGGTATTTGCTCACCTGGGGTTGTTCTTTAAAATACCTTTTGAGGGGCTAGAGTTACAGGTTTTCTAGTAAGGGGTTTCTCTCTTGTCATGGGCCTGAGCCTCTTCTTCAATTTCTTCTCTACCAGCATCAAAATCTTCACGACACTCATACTGTCTGCCCTCTCTAAAGCCCATATCCCAATCTGTGTGGATGATATGGTCATCTAAGACGGTCCCATTTAGGAACCGCATGGCATTTTCAGCATCAGCTCTGTAGTAGTATTCTACAAAACAGAAACCACATGCTGTTTTCTTTAATTTATCTAAGCCCATAAATACATTCCTGACATCACCACATCTACTAAAGAGCTCAAATAGTTGCTCCTCGGTTGTATAAATGGAAAGATTCCCCACATACAGCGTGCAGCTTTTCTTCAGTAAATTTTCATGCTCTTTGTTATCCCCACTGAAATGCTGGCCCCCGTCTTTGCTCAGCTCCAGGTAGGAGTCCCTGCACAGAATCTTCAGGTCCTTGGACATGGTGTTCAGTGACTCTGTGAGGGTAGCAGGTTGTGATGCAGCTTGGCAGCAGTGACACCAACAAAACCCTAAATTTAAAAAAATAAAATAAAAGTAAAGTTACAAGGAGGGAAGAAGAAATACAGACCCATGGATACTTAAGAGATTTGTGCCAAGATGCATAGACACCTCAGCTCTTGACCAGGAGGATCATGTCAAGGCAAACCCCAAATGGAAAGTTCCAGGTCCCAAGAACATGGTCATAAAATCTAACTTTGCCAAATTTTCCCAAAAGGGAAGTGATGCTGTCTTTGGTTGACTAAAATCTTACATACCTAATCTATTACCAAAGAATATATTTAATAATAGTATGCTGTTGGAAAATATAGCATAAAATAGTAAAAATTGATCAAATTTTCATGGATAATAAGAATTATTATCATTTCTGATCAAGGACTAGACATCAGATAAGTCACATATATAAGCAGGGTTAAAATGCAAATACAGTTGCAATATACTCTCTCATAAATTAAAATAATAAATTTGTGATTCAAGTGTATACTATGAAAATCATATTATATATATATATATATATATATATATATATATATATATATATGTACTATCCAGTATACAAATAGCTCTATAAAAATTGAAAGTCTCTGGCATCGTAAAATTGACCTAAATTAAGATTAGATTTTATTTGCAATAATTCCACTTGTCTTATTAGACTTTAGAATAACTGTTATTTAATTATTTGAGTATTCCAAGCCTGTTTTTAAAAAACTTTCCCAGAGAATTTTAACTAATGCCCTTTTCTGTCTTTACTAAATTTTCCTACTGTGGTCAGAGGCATTAAAAATGATTCAATTGGCTTTAGCTACACTTTTCAACAATTGGCATTAGTAACACCCCCACACACACACATCTCTCCTATTTTGTAATGATTGGCAAAATTTAGTGTGAAAGAAAAACCTACAGAACTAGAAAAAAATGTAGATTCTTGCAGACCACCCTTAAGAGATTTTGACTCAGTCCAGTTGGTGTGGCTCAGTGGTTGAGTGTTGACCCATGCACCAAGAGGTCGTCAATTCGATTCCTGGTCGGGACACATGCCCAGGTTGTGGGCCCAGTCCCCAGTGGGGGGCATGCAGGAGGCAGCCAATCGATGTTCTCTCTCATCAATGTTTCTATCTCTCTCTAAAATCAATAAAGAAAAAAAGAGAGAGAGATTCTGACTCAGTAGATCTAGAGCAAGACTCAAGAACTTACATTTAAAATTTAACCTGCACCCCTCAGTGATCCAGATGCAAGTTGTCCAAAGACTACATTTGGAGACTTCTCTTAACAAACATTTAATGAGCACTTTTTATTTGCCAGGTACTATACTAGGTGCTATGAATATGTCAATGAAAAAGACACAATGAAAGTAAAATTTTCAGAAATCATTGTATCCCCAGACTTCGTATTAACAATTACTTGTGCATATATTAAACATCCAATAAATACCTGCTAAATGAATAAATACATCAGTTCAGAATTGGTGATGAAGTCAGACAAGCAAACAAAAGACACAATATGGTGTGATCAATACTATTTTAGAAATATACATGGAGGAAAGGAAGAAGGGAACTAACATTTTCTGGGAATCTACTTCATGATGGACACTGTGTGCAGTTTTTACTACATCCTACAGGAGGAGAAGCAATTACTCAGCTTGGGGACATCAGAGAAGACTTCCAGAGGAGGGGCTGCAAACTGTGTGTGTGTGTGTGTGTGTGTGTGTGTGTGTGTGTGTGTGTGTGTGTGTCTGTGTCTGTGTGTCTGTGTGTGTTGGGGGAAGATGTAGAAGTTCAGGGGATGAACCAGACAGAGAAAACATGTGCAGGGGCAGAATGTAGTCAAAGAAAAATAAAAGCATCGAAAACTGAAATGGAAGCCTGAATAAAACCAGGTACAAACAACAGTGTTGTACAATTTATAGCAATGAAAATGGGGGCCCTTGCCCATTTAGATGTCATTTGAAGAGCAGTGGGAAGCCCAGTGCCTCAAAATCATCTTCTTGGCAGCCTGTCAATGATGTCTGAAAGTCTGCCACTGAAAACTCATTACTTTGAATCATTGACAAATTGCTCCATTAAAAAATAAATATCCCTCCCAGACTTCATTTCCTTTTTTAAAAAATCTAGTTACTAGATTGGCAGATCAGAGAATGTGATAGTTATAGAGGACTTCATTTCATCCAGGCATTGGACAAAGTTCCCCATAATTTCCTTGTAGAAGAGATGACAAAATATAGGCTGGATGCTTCAGCTGTTTGTTGAGATGAGTTTGTAACTAACTAGTTGAATAAACAAATGGTATGGTGTCAGACTAGAAGGAACATTCTAGCAGTGAGCCAAAAGGTTCTATTCTTAGCTGTGTCTTGTTCGGCTCCTTTATAATTTAGCTTACTACAAACAAGAGCTTTTAAACTGGTCACTGCAGTCCAAAACTGAAAGGGCTGCCTCAAAGTACAATGGGCACTAGACACTAAGGGGTTCAAGCCAACCCTGGAGTATCCCTTGCCTGGTAGTCAAACAATGGAGAGGCCCTTTTTAATCAGTATATGTAGTGTTAGGAATCAATCATGAATTATGACGTCAGAAACCTCAGTTCAAATCTCAGCTTTAACACTCACTTGCAATGAGACCCCGGGCAAAGTGCTTAACTATACTGATTTCAATGCCTATTCCAAGTCTGATTTTGAAAGTTGAATAAGGATTTGGTTGGAAGACAAGGGGTCACTCTAGGCAGAGAGGACATTGTGTACAAAGGAATGATGGGGTGTGTTCAGTTTGATAATGTTTAGACAAGAGGATGAGGAAAAGATAATAGGAGATAAGACTGGAAAGGTAAATAGGGCCAGGTTATGAAAGCCCTTGTAAAGCATGTGGAGCAGCTTGGACTCTACCAGTCAGCAGCGGGGAGATAGGGCTTGAAGCATAAGAGTGATGTGATCTGATTTGCATCACAGAAAAATTCTAGCATGAATGCGGAGAACAGATAAAAGCGGAGTAGGCCTAGAGGCAGAGAGACCACTTGAGAAGCTATTTAAGTAGTGAAAAAAAAATAATGAAGAGTCTGGACAAATGTATCATAGTAACATAAAGAAAAAACATATCAGATTGATATTAAGAAGACAGACTTAACAGGTTTGGGTGACTGGGTGAACAACGAGTCTAGGATGACTCCCAAGTTTCAGGCCTGGGCAACTGTGTGGATAGAGGTCTGAGTCACCAAAATGGAGATTTTGAGGTGGATAGAGGAGGAGTGGCAGATTTGAATAACATAGGTGTATTTATGATGTACTGAGATTGTTTTTGAAGTACCTGTGAGACATACCACCTCCCACATGTTTAGTTGCAATTGAGTTTCAGGTTTGGAGCTCACAGGAGAGGTCTGAGGATATAGATATAGATTAGGGAATCAACAGCACAGTAGATAAAACCATGTAAATCAATAAGATGATTTAGGAGAAACACATAGAATAAGAAAAATCCTGGGAAAGACCAGCATTTAAGGAGTGTCAGAGGAAAATCCACAAAGGAATATAATAAAGAGTAACCAGAGAGGGAGGAGGAGAATCAGAAGAGAAGCAGCATCCCCAAAGCCAAGGAGTAGGCACTTTCAAGAGAGGAATGAAAGCAGAAGTAGAGTAACAATAATCAATTATGTTAAATGCAGTAGAGAACGGTCCAGTAAAATAAAGACTTAAATTTGTTAGTTGGATTGGCAGTCAGGATGTCATTGGCTTCCTTAACAAGAGCAGTAACAGTGGTGTTCTGGGGTCAGAAAAGCCAGACTGGGGGTAGGGCGAGGCTTAGTTTTGAATGGTGGGGGGGGGATGAGGAAATGGAGACAGTGACTATAAATTACTCTTTTGAAGAACTTTCTTGATAATAGAAGAAAACAAATAAGGTAAGCAGCAGTTGGGGACAGAGTCAGGAGAGTTCTGTTCATTTCTTTTTTTTTTTTAATGGGACAAAGTTGAGCATATTAAATGAGAGTGGTTGAAGATACAGATAAGAGAGGGAATAACCAATGAAGAAATGTCCTCAAGGTGGTGGGATACAATGGGTTCTAAAGCTTAACTACATGAATTAACCTTGAACAGGAGAAGTTGTGCTTACTTGTGCAAGATCATTAAAGTGTGTTTTCCTCTCAAAAAAAAGGGGGGGGAGGTTAGGGCATGTAGGGACTCAGCTCTATGTCAGGGTGGGGTGAGGGCAGGAAAATGAAAGTTAGCATCTGATGGCCTAGATTTGCATAATGAAATAAGAGGTGAGATCATCTGCTGAGAATAAAGTGGATTATGGGAATAGATTGGTGAAGTGGAGTGGAGGTGAAAATGACTAAAAAGATGAAGCTTGTAAATGGGTCATTTACAAAGACATTAAAGTCACTCAGGATGGTTGACAGAGTTGGGGAGACTATAAGTGAGGTGCTGAGGTCTATAAGTGAGGTGCTGAGGTCCTCAATAAATGAGAGACCTGGAGGGCAGTAGATAACAGTAGGAAGTAATGGAAGACGGCAGCTGTATCATCTCCTGGTCCCATGGGGTAAAAGAGAACAGAGAACCTCTACCATTAAACCTTTGGAGAGGTTGCTTAGTAGATATTAGGTATCCGACCCAAAGTACATTCCGGATGAATGTGAATAAGTGACTTACTCTTTAAGACAACATGATCATACAGTTGCATTAGAAGATCCTGGGAAGGAACAGTCTTAATGGACTAAGCATTGGTCAAACCACATATGGAGCAGTATGCCCATTTCTAAGGACCTATTTTTAAAGTGAACATTTACAAGCTATAGTGCATCTAGATAAGGGTCAAGAGATTACCAAGTACTGATTAGGAACTGGACATGTTTGGTCTAACAAAGAGATGGTTAAAGGAGGATATGACAGCTGTCGTGAAACATCTGAAGGGTTATTTCTACTCCATTTGGTAAAAATTAGATTAATGGATAGAAGTTACAAAGAGAAGATTGCAAGTGGTTTTCAGCACAGTTTTTTATTTGTCCAGTGATGAAATGTGAACCTATCTAGCATATTCAAGTGGAGGCTGGATGAACACTTACCTATGAAGGGAGCTAGAAAGGTCACAGAAAGAGAGAAGATGGAAAAGCAATCGAGTCATTGTGGGCTACAGATCAAGTTGATTTGTAGACACTGTGAGACAGTATTTCCTACTTTAAAAAGCAGAGCTTGGCTAGAATTGAAGGCCCTCCCTGACTCTTGTTATTAGGGAAGAATGAGTCAGAGAATCTAAAAATAGAAGAAAACTTGAATGGCTCAAAACGATCACAATCAAAATCTTAAGGGGAGGGAGAAAAGAAGGTGGCAAGATAAAGTAAATAACCTTCCAGGAAACAAATTTAACTGGCCTTCTGAAATTGGCGGGAGGACTCTGCAAAGAACCTTTTCAATAGCTGCCTTAAACTAACACTTGGTATTATTTCAGCTATGCAGAAAAAAAAAAAAGAAGAAGAAGAAGAAGAAGAAGAAGAAGAAGGAGGAGGAGGAGGAGGAGGAGGAGGAGGAGGAGGAGGAGGAGGAGGATGATGATGATCTGGGCTCTTTAGAAAGCCAAGCTATTTCCTACTCTGGATGAAGGCAGTAGCTCTGAGAAAGGAAATTAAAAAGAGCTGAGACAGCAGTGTTATATGTCACAAGGGTGTTCCTAGTGATAGAAAGAGAGAGCTGAGAACAGCTGTTGAGACCACTGAGTCTGCTTAGAACTCAGAGTGATAGAAGATGCTCATATGTCTTTAACACTTATGTTTAAAAGAGCAGTTGAGCATAGCATAAGCTGAAACAGGCAGACCCAAAGCAGAGGCAATGGCATGGGGACAGCCTACAGAAGAAAAGAGAATAATTGGTGACTATTTAGCGTAAAAGCTGATCCTGATTAATTAGGTGTTAATGATGCCTAAATTTTTTTGTCTGTTTATCATTTGCACCATATGACCTTGTTATTCAAAATGTTGCCCATGAACCAACAGGAGCAACATAACCTGGGAGCTTGTTAGGAATGCAGAATCTCAGGCCCCTCCCCAGACATGCTGAGTAATAATCTGCATTTCAGCAAGCATTTTCTGGTGATTTGTATGCACAGTACAGTTGAGAAGCACTGCTGTACCAGGTTTCTTAGTTGAACTTTTGCCTAGCAAAACACATTTTGTTTCTCCGTCCTTTTCTCCCCCACTCTGCTGCTCTTGATTTCTCTGATCTTTGTTTCCTTTGTGAAATAACAAACAACTCTAATAATGGCTTATAGCCCTAAGAGAAGTGCTCATGATATACACATATGAGGAAAAGGAAAGGGTAGCCAGGTACATATTGTAAAGCAAGGGTCTGGGGAGTAGGAAACCACTAACTTGGTTTCCAATTGTGCTGTCTGAGTAACCTTCATCAAACTCATTAGTTTCCTGAGCTTCAGTATCCTCATCTATAAAATAAAGGTCGTTATAGTATTTACATCAATCCTGTTGTGAAGATGAAATTAGGAGCAGGTATGTCATCTGCCTGGCACAGTGCCTGAAACACAGTGCTCAGTATATAGTAGTTATTATTAATGAAAGCCATCAGTTTTGAACTAAAGTTAGAAATGATAAAGAACTAGTGTTATGAGCCTATCCAGACTTCCAAAGTCCACAAAAGTCCCCTTGAGAGCTTCCATGAAATCCCCATCTACCTCATCTAATTCTGCTTCCTTGATTCCAGGGCCAGCCAGTAGTCAAGCTAAAGCATTTCTTTTTCCATTGGCCCATCTTTCATTTTTTGTGGAACTCTTAAGATTTCTACTTTTTCACTGCAAATGGACCACAGTTCTAGTACATTAAAACTAAAAACAAAACAAAATAAACAAACAAAAACAATATTTTCTGGGCTGGCCTGGAAATATAAAAACCATTTATGACATTTTTTTCTCCTATGGAAAAATGCCTGTTACCTTCCAGACAATTGACTTCAGAATGAACTTTGAGATTTCACCCTGTGTACGAGTTGAAGGCTGCCTGATGTCAACATATTGGAGTGGTGACAAAGGGATAGATAAGCCAAGTCCAGAATTCCAGAGGTGATGGAAAGGTAAATAAGAATGCTCCAATAAGTGGAATTTAGGGCAAATAGATCAATCTGAATGCTCAATTTTAAGATTTTGAAAGTTAGTACAAGAAGGTAGATATACCTCGGGAAGTATAATAAAAACCAGCAGCAACAATAACACACACCATGCTTTTTATTTTATTAGGTAAGGGGCCCTTAATTAGCCTGTGATCTACAAACAATATCAAGATCTTACAAGGATGGTTGCCTTCCTCCTGCCCTGCTGTCTGCAGTTTGGCTGAATTCAAAGCTCAGATAGTAAGACAAAAAGTAGCATCCCCACTTCCCAATCATCCTCACCCTCACACCCTAACAGCCAGCCCCCAGGTTCAGTCAGCTTCCCTCTGCCCTTACCCTCCTTCTTTACAGAGGAGAGCAAGGCTTCAGGAAGGCACAACACAGTATTTACTTACAAAAAAGAAGAAGACTCCTATGTTGGGTAAAATGAGATGACTGGTGAAAACTAGATCCTGAAGATGGAGAAGGATGCAAGGCTAGTAACAAAGGATAATGGAAGAGCCAAGGACTTTTGTGCCTTCTCACTGAAGTCTTTAGTGAGAAGATTGATTATATCCAGGGGAATTCTAGGTTAATAGGTTAGGAAGCTAGCAATGTCTGATACCCACCATTTACAAATGCCCATTAAAATATCCACAAAGTTCTGCAATAATAGAGTTGCACTAGCTAGGGAAACTGGGGGGAAAGTGACAACCAGTTGCTAGTGGGGAAAGAGTTTCTGATGGTTCTTGTGGGGAGATGAGGTTGGGCTGAGGAGCATACTTGTGGCGCACGTATACTATACCAGAGTTCTACTTCATTTCTTCTGCCATTAGCTTCTCTATTTTCTATATAATTTTGGAGACTACAACTTAAGTATACCACATGGTCAGTGATAGTTGGGCCAATGGTTGTTATAAGGAAAAGCTCCAAACATAAAGCATGCTTGAAGACATCATATCTGAAATAATGTAACAGGACAAACTGCAAAGTCAGACAACCCAGAAAATCAGACACAGGATATTCCATTTCAATGCAGTAGAACCTAAACATAATAAAACCACCAACCACAACATTATTAACTGCCCCATTTTCTGAGCACTTATTATGTGCCAGACAATATCTTAAGTACCTTACATGCATTATCATATTTATTCCTCATAGCAAAAACACAAGTTGTCATTCAAGTTTGTTTGAAAGTGGCAAATAATAATAATGATATCTATAATTTATCGAGTCTCTTCTATCTGTTAGGCACTAAGTGTTTCATGTCCACTATCTCATTAGACGAATGCTGACTTAGGCACTAGAAAATGGGTTCAGCTTTCCCAATTCGTCTTTCAAGGCTCCGCTTAAGCATTGCCTCTTCCAGGAAGCCTTCCTAGACCCTTCCAATCTGGGTTAGGCATGCCTACTCTTTATTCCTCCCATCACTTCCCTGTACTTCTATCACAACTTTTATCTCATAACATACATACACACACACTTACTCATATACCAGACTATGAGCTCTAGGAGAAAATACGGTAGAAGTTAGGATGCAATAATATATCACCTCTATGAAACAGTTCTATAAAGAGAGAGGCTAAGATAAAAGTTGCCCTTGAATGGCAAAATTGGGGGTACATTTTGAGGCTTCTTCAATACCTGTAAAACAAGCTGTAAAACAGGGTCAAGTCATAAGCTTATTATGAAGAATAAATGTTAAACAGTTGTAAAGCCCCTTAGCATAGCAACTTGCATATAATAAAGGTTCATTCATGTTAGCTATTGTTATCAATATTATAAGGTATTTGGCCTAGAATAAAGACTCTTAAAAATTCAGAGGATAATAATAACATCTTGCATTAGCAATTTTCTAAAATAATCTTGTATTACTTTATGATAAAATAATTTATATAAGCAAAACATACCAATTTTTTGGCAAATGATGAAACTAGAAAGTCCTGCTCTGGTTGATGTGGCTCAGTTGGTTGGACATCATCTTGTGCACTGAAAGTTTGCTGGTTCGATTCCTAGTCAGGGCACATGACTGGGTTTTGAGCTTGATCCCTGGTCGGGAATGTGCAGGAGGCAGCGAATTGATGTTTTGCTATCACATCACTGCCTTTTCTCTCTCTCTCTCTCTCTCTCTCTCTCTCTCAAAAAATCAATACAAAATATATTTTTAAATCCTCACCCAAGGGTACTTTTTCTATCTTTTTCTATTTTATCTTCAGACAGAGTGGGAGAGAAGGAGGGAGAGAGACAAAAAGAGAGAGAGAGAGAGAGACATCAATGTGAGAGACACATTGATTGGTTGCCTCCCACATGACCCCAACCAGGGCCCAGGACCCAACCATAACTGAGGTACGCACCCTAGACCAGAATCGAACCTGAGATTCTTTGGTCCGTGGGTAGATGATCTAACTGCTGAGCCAAGCCAGCCAGAGCAATACAAAATATTTTTTTAAAAAACTAGAAAAGTCCCTCTCCTTCACTTCTTTCCCCCACACCCTCCTTCGAAGTAACTGCTGTTGACAATTTTAATTGGAATCATTCCACAGGGGGATGTATTTGAATTTAAGCAAGAGAAAAATGTGTTACTGCTGAATACAGTAAATCTAAGTTGTAATAGGAGGATGGAAAACCAAATGATAGTAAAATAAATTAGTATCTAAAGATCATAAAACTAGAGACTCTTGATTCCCAGGACCTTATACTATTGCTACTACTATTTTTTAATTATTAAAATAGTAATCATTTATTAATCTCTATGAGGGGAAAATACAGTGGTTCTCACCTTAGATTAAGAAACCTGATAAAAGTATCATCTCACACACCTTTGTATACAAATAGTTGGACATAGTATGCACAGTTGTACTGAATTGTTAACAATACTATTTGATAGCAAGGACTACAAGAAAAATGTCAAGGGGACAAAAATCTTGAATTTAATGGTGCCAAATGCCAAGAAGAAAATACTTCTACCAGGGCCTCATCCCAAGGTTATGCATCAAGATAAGAGACCTAAGGCAAATATAAAAGCAAAAGGTCCTAGCAGTTCTTAAAACCCAACTTAAATAAAATATATGGAGCTAATATATTTTGTTATAAAGTTTAACATAAAATATTATAAACAAGAGGGAATTTCATAAAAACTGTCATTAAAAACAATTTGGTGGGCTATAAGTCTACACAATACACATGAAATTTTATGTTCTACTACTTTCTCTGGCTTTTATCCAATAATAGTTTTTTTAAAAGACAATGAAGAAGAAAAGGGAAAATTAATGTATCAGTAAAAAAGAAAAGACTGAAAAGGAGAAAAGGGAATTCAACACATCTAAAGAATTGGCTCTTAAGAGATCAAACCAAAGAATCCTCAGCAGTCTGTGAGAACACTGGTACTATATACTTTTAGCTCTGCTGATCTGGACTATAAACTCCAAATGCCTCTTTCACCTCTGATAGTGGGATCCTGTCAAGAGCCAGGGGTACAGCTTGTTTCTGGTTTTCTGGTCTCTACAGCTGGGAATACTGTCCTCCCTGTATTTCAGGAAACTGGGGATATATAATACCCACAGGGCCTTCTAGATTCCATATAAGACCAGTTGGGAACAGGACTTTGTTGGCTGCCCTTTGCTCGTAATCACAGGGCTGATGCTTGTGGCACATGGAGGGAATTTCAAACCTATGAGATTCCAATCTACAGGGACTCAGGAAAGTGTAGCTCCACTAGAAAGAGGATGGCTCTGCCCTGATTGGTGTCCAGGTATACCATTGGCCCTCTTAGTGTAAGGCGTTTGTCTTCCCTTCCCTCCTGTTCTCAGAACCAATGCAGTGTGGATTCCGCTAGGAGGCACCTCGGGCTTCATCCAAATATCTAACTCTGGGTCCGAGTCAGAAAATGTTCAGTGTTTAAACACAAGATGGCAGTATACACTGCTCTATTGCAAGGGCTGTGGACCTGTGAATGAAGCGAGCTGAAAGGGGGTGAGGACTGCTGACTGAAAATGAAATCCATTAGAATTTTATGTGAAAAATGAACATCATAAATATTTTGATTTTTCTAGGAACCAACAATTATTTAATCCTATACAGTCAAAGTATTCCAAGTCTCCAAGTCCTGGAAGTCTACCATAGTAGACCTCCCTACATCTCACAAAGCTGGGGTATGACCCGGTCACCAACCTGCCTTGCTCTCCACAAATCTGCCCTTTCACCTTACGTCAGACGCTCCGGAGTAACCTTCTCGTCAGAGCCAAGAATCCCTCAGCTGGCAGTTTGAGGACACTCCTGTGCTCATGAATAGCCAATCACCACCTATCTTGAAGGGGTAAGGGCAAAGATCACCTCAGGTGGCAGATGGAGGAAATAAGGGGGAGAGCAAATTTGAAAAACAGGGAAAGAAAAGTGAAGTGAAGAGAAAAGGACATAATTGAAGTGAAAGATGGGGTGAGCTGAAGTGAGGAAAGGGAACGGAAAGTAAAATGAGGGGAAAGAAGGAGGAAGAAAGGAGTCAAGGAGAGAAAAAGAAGAACCAGGGCAAGAAGGGGTAAATGAGGAAATACAGAAAAGGAGAAAAAGAAATGAGTAAAGAAAGGGGGCATGAAAGAAAGGAAAAAGGCAGAAATTGGTAAAGAAAGAGGAAAAGAAAGAAAGGAAAAATGGGAGAAAAATCGCAGAGAGACTGAAGTGGGTCTGGGGAGAGTGGCAAACTGGGAAGAGAGAAAAGTGAAGGAGAAGAGGCCGGCATCGGAGAGCCAGCCCGGGAGCTTGCATTCCCGGAAGCCAGGACAGAAAACTCCTCCGGTGGGGTTCAGGGAAGAGAGGAGACAGCAAGTTGCGGGGGGGGGGGGGGGGGAGAGGGGAAGATAAGTGAAGTGAAAAGAAAGGGACAGAAACGAGGGGAGTTCGACCGTGTTTCCGTGTGTTTTGTTCAAGGCATTTATTTGGTACTCCTGAAGTGTGTCCGGCAGGCTCACGCTCAGGTTCTCTGTAGGAGCAACCGTTTCTCTTTGCACCGCCCCCCCCCCCCCCCGCCCTCCCCAAAGAGGCTTGTGGAGCGCGGCGAAGTAAGACTAACAAGAAGGGCTCGAGAGGACGGCGTCTCTCCTGTAGGGGGACCCGTCCGCGGTGGGATCAGGAATATTTGCCCTCCCGCCGAGCTTGAGAGCCGGGTGGTGCGGAACCCCAAGCCCGGTCATAGATTTCTGGCGGAGGATGTGCCATGAGGGGCGAGAGAGCCTGAGCCGAGTCGCCCGGCACGACTGAGCGGGCAAGGGTGCGAGCCGCGGTGTGGTGCGAGGGCGCCTGGGTGCGGTGGGGCGGGGCGGGGGTTTGGGGGCAGGACCGAGCCGGCTTAGGGCCGGCGCCCGCCAGGGAAGCTCTGCTGGCCCCCCGGGGGTAATTTACAGGCTGCCTCGGCCCTGTGCGGGCTCCTGGGCGTACGGCTCGTTCGCTCACTCACTCGCTCTGGGCTCCTGCCACCGTTCAGCCGGCACAACCCTGGGGAACTCAAGAGCGGGCGAACTAGCGAGACGAGAAGGGAGGGAGCAAAGGAGAAAACGAGGGCGCGCCCCAGCTCTCCCCTGCGCTGCTGCCCGCCCTTCCTGCTGCCACAGGTCCACTCCGAGTCCCGCTCACACTTGGGAAAGTTGGAAAGGCGCTGGGGAAGCGTGTGGCACCTCGGGGGGTGGCCGGGCCTCTAGCGGGGGGGGGGGGGGGGAGGAGGAGGAGGAAGAAAAGGAAGTGAGCCCCAAGGATCCGCTCAGAGCTGTTTGTCCAGCTGTTTCTATTCGCACCCGGAGCAGCACAGCCAGAAGGGGGCCGATCCCAGGGTGGTTAGCTAGAGGCGCTAATTTCCAACTCTTCTCTTAGCAGCTTGCCTTTTCCAGACACCCTGGAGTCTCCTCAGTCGAACCCAGCGGACGCGCACCTGCCAGCCGCCCCGGACCTGGAAGGCCAGGCGGCTTCTGAGCCTGAGAAGATGGCCCAGCCCAAGACCGACTGCCGCTCACCTGTCGGTCTCGACTGCTGCAACTGCTGCCTGGACCTGGCCCACCGGAGCGGGCTCCAGGGAGACAGTAGCGGAGAGAACAAGAGCCCAGGCAGCCCCACTGTGAGCAACTTTCGGCAGCTGCAGGAGAAGCTGATCTTTGAGAACCTCAACACCGACAAGCTCAACAGCATAATGCGGCAGGATTCGCTAGAGCCTGTGCTGCGGGACCCCTGCTACCTGCTGAACGAGGGCATCTGCAACCGCAACATCGACCAGACCATGCTCTCCATCCTGCTCTTCTTCCACAGGTGGGTGCCTGGGCATACGGGTTGGCATGCGTCCTGGATCACTCCAGCTTCTGCTGGACAAATGGGGCTACCAGGAAGTTCACGAGGGACACTGAGGAGATCGGGCTCTAAGGCTGCTGTGAGCGACCCAAAGGCTACCTGGAGTCCTGTGGGGTTGAGGGGACTCCTGGCAGGTGGGAACTATATTTTGAAGTGTGCCTGCAGAGGCTTTCCTAGGGAGGTGATGGAGCCTAGAAAGTGGCCAGAGCCCTAGATGGTTTGGAGGTAGCTGGAAGCAGCCCCTCCTCCAGTGCATAATTTCCACCACCACTTTGGAGATTCTGCTGTGGGATGCTCTTGGGATCTGAGTTCCACCCTTCAGAAAATCCCATTTCTAAATATTCGAACTCAGATTGAAATTGCCAGGGCTTTGAAAATACTGAGTGGCCCTGACGGACAATGAGGGCAGAGAAAATGTCAAGACAAATTAAGAGGCTGCTGATGTGGGGCAGGTGGGGAATAAGAAAAATTAGAGACCCTTGAGAACTTCTTGAGACTCTGGATGGGGTACTCCAACTTCCTCCATGGATAATAGCCTACAATTTCCAATGATGGCTAAAAGCAGCCCCAGAGAGCACCCTAGGATGGGACAGTGGATGTATCCATGTCATCACAGCTGTTTGTTTCAGTGTGGAGGGTGAGGGTCAGACTTTCTAGAAATCCTGCTGAAGGGCAAGGAAGAGAAAAGGGAGGGGAGAACACAATGGGAAGTTCCAAAGTGTCTGTAGTTCTCTAGTCTGAGAAACTCTGGTAAGAGCCAGTCTTGGGGGGACAACTGAGGCAATTTTGAAGCAAGGGAAGCAACTTCAGGAAACCCAGCCACAGTGGGTTTGGTATTCTTGGAGCTGTCATAACAGGGCACAGATGTGTGTGTGGGGGGGTAGATTTTATTTTTTTTCAATGACGCAGGTTATATGCATGAAAGAGAACCCCAGGGTGGGAGACCCGAGTTGTATGTAGTACAAGTTATAGTTCTGCCTCACTGTGTGAACCTGAGCAAGTCATCTGACTTCTCTGGTCTTTAAGGTTCTGTCTGGTTCTGAACTCCAGGTCATAGGCAGGTGATGTGCTCAGACAAGGTAATAAGAAATTGTGAACACCACAGAATATTTGAATAATTGGATAACTTTTCAGTGAGACACAAAAAGGAAATTTTAAAAGCAATTGAGATAGGCAGAAACAACCCTCACTACATGTTCAGACCAGGTTTACCTCCACAACCCCAGAAGTTCCAGGAGGGGACAAGCAGAGCTGCTGACATGTTAGCATTGTCATAACAAGTTGCATTTCTCAGGCATTTTCCACACCATCAAAGCCCTTCCTCATCTATTATTTCATTATAGGCATTGATTTATTTAATTGTCTCAAAACTAGTTGGTTTCTAACGGGTTTCTAGGGAATCTTCATTTCTGGTGAAATATTACTACAAGTGTATTCAGACCATAGGTGCTGCAACCCTGCTGAGCAAAAGCTCTAACAGGCTCCTCTAACAATCCAGCTGGGCTTGGTGGGAGAGTGGTGGAGGGGGAGAGGGAGGGAGAGCGGAGACACCTGGAAAGAGCTCCTGTCATATTTGCACTCTTTCAACTGGGAGAGAAACTGCCCCAAAATGGCCTGGATGATGTGTAAGAGGGGACAGACACATCCTCAGCTAGGTTACTAGGCTTGGGGCCTAGGAGGGTTGGATCTAGGTGAGTGAGGTGTGAGGCTGAGAGGCTGAGATCAAAGTGTTCACTTGTGCCACACCTTGAGAGGCTTTCTGTTTGTCTGGTTTCTTGAACAGAAAGACCTCCTTTTGTCGCCTAGTCTATTGACACCTGTTTATTGGCATTTGTTTCTTGACAAAGCATAGAAATGATAAAGGGTAGGGGCGCAGGGGCCCTGAGGGCATTGATGGAGGGAGCAGGGCCAATTGTCTGGAATGTAGACCTGAGCACCTTGCCTCCTGGAATCAAAGTAACTCAGTGTCCTAAACAGCTACACCTTTCTATAAGGCTGGGGGCTGTGACAGGATCCTGTAGTAATGGCCTTGTAGTTCTAGCAGGACAAAGTGTTCTTACATATTGAACCTTAGAGGTTGAATATTCTGAATTTGCTTTAGGTTTTACCTAGAATGACATGTTCATTAGCAAAAGTAAGAGATCATTATTGCTGATCATGGGGCTTTTCTAGTATCTGAGCTGGGCAGACTTCTCCTGAGTGAAAGTCTTCTTTCTTGCTTCATTTATTCCCTGGGTTTCTATCTTTATACTTAAGCCACCAGTTTTACTTATTTTTTATTTAATGATTTGATATTTCAAGTTCCTGTTGGAGTGTCTTTTTTTTTCCTTTAATTTATCTACTTTCAAGGCTACCTCTTCTCCTGGAAAAGAGACTCTCCCCACCCCTCCTCCTGCAGCCCATTTCCCTGCTGGAAGGACTCCTATATTCTTGGGAGGGAAGGGTGGAACACATTCTTGATTTCTATCTGGTTCCTCTGCTTTGACCTGTCCCTTGCCCCCAGGTCTTGGTGTCCTTGAAACACAAGAGCGTAAGCAATTTGAGGGTAGTGTTGTGTTTTACACTCACTCACTGTTCCCTGGGTTTCTCGTTATACAGCCATTATGCAATAAAGGTGATTTTGGTTAGATGATTGCTTAATAGTTGGCGTAACAATTGTAAAATGTAAAAAGAAAAAAAAAAAGCAACTTTAACATAGTCTTGGAAAATCCTTATTGAGGTTTAAATGTGATATTTTTGTTGTTTGAACTACATGTGTAGCTCTAATAATCTGGGAGAAGTCCTGATGGACAATGCTGTGTGTATATACACAACTCAGTGGTAATAGGCATGTGACTTGTTGGTATGTAAATAGTTTCTCTAAACTATTGGGAGGTATGTTTTAAACACCATCCTTTCAACCTTGTGTGAGGTAACTAATAACTATAATAGATTAATAGTTAACATTTATTGAGCATTTACAGTTTGCACTAAGCATTATATCTGCCTAATCTCATCTAATATTAATACAAACCCACAAAATGGGTACTGTTATCACCCTTCTTCATTTTATAATTAGGGAAATTGAGGTTGGGAAAATTAATTATATTGGTCAATGTCTCAATGAAGAGCAGAGCAAAACTTCATCTAAGATCAGTTAGACACTAAATAATTGTCTATTAAGAAAAAAAAATTGCCCCTGGCCGGTTTGGCTCAGCAGTTAGAGTGTCAGCCCACGGACCAGAGAGACCCGGATTCGGTTCCTGCTAAGGGCACGAACCTCGGTTGCAGTTTGCCCCTTGCCCTGGTTGGGGTCGTGTGGATGGCAATCAGTATTTGTGTCTCTCTTTTGTCCATGTTTCTCTCTCTCTCTCTCTTCCTCCCTCTCTCCCTCCCACTCTATCTAAAGATAAATGCAAAAATGCCCTCAGGTGAAGATTAAAAACAAAACAAAACATTGGCCCAGCCAGTGTGGCTCAGTGTTTGAGCGTCAACCCACGCACCAAGAGGTCGCCAGTTTGATTCCCGGTCAGGGCACATGCCCAGGTTGTGGACCCGATCCCCAGTGGGGTGCATGCAGGAGGTAGCTAATTGGTGTTCTCATCGATGTTTCTATCTCTCCCTCTCCCTTCCTCTCTCTCTAAAATCAATAAAGAAAAAATTTTTTTTAAAAAAGAAAAAAATTGTTAAGCAGAGGTAAATATTAGCTGAGAAACTAACCAAATGTTTTAAATGTCCATATTAGATAGGGTGAGCAACCATACCTTTTGGGGATACAAGACTGTCAATGTTTAAACTGGGACAGTCCCAGGGAAACTGGGATGGCTGGTCACCCTATTATGAGGGGACTCAACCTTATCATTTGAATGTGCTTCTAAGACTGGAAAACTTAGGAGGTAGATAGAATATGCTAGGCAAACAACTAAAATTTTCTATTTAAAGGTAGACTATGAAAAAACTGGCAAAGTTGAAATTTGAGGGGCCTTAATTCGGTGATCAGTAAGGGGTAGCAATCTGAAATGGGAACTTTTGCCATATTCTACTGTTGTCATTATTGTTATTGCAACCTCAAATTTATTTCTAAGATTTTATCCAAAACTTCTTAATCAGATCTACTCTACTGCCTTTGGTTCCCGAGCACACCTGCCCTGGGTCGTCTGAGTTCCCTTGTAGCTTTAAAAGCCCTAGGAGCCTACCTTTAAGCTTCTGAGCTGGCACCAACTGGTTCCCACACTTAGATGCTCAGAAAATAACAATAGCAAAGATTTCTAATTGCTTTATGTGTGCTAATTCATTCAACCTCCTCTACTGAGTTGATATGTAGTAGTAAAGGGAGAGATCAATCAGGTTTCCAAAAAAATGTTTCTTACAAATTATTTGTGCTTCTCTAAGTAAGTCTCAGAATTCATGATTTCATAAATGTATATTCCTAGATCTGACTTCTGAGGATAACCACTTACACTGTGTGATTTGAGGGGCCAAACTATTCTCCCACCTGCCAGCTATAGTGTCTAAAGTCACACTCTAAGATTCAGCCCTGTATTTTGGAACCATCTTAAAACTTCTCTCCCATAGCACAGTGGTATGCTGATTACACCATGGGAAACTCTGACCTGGAGATCACAACCCTTTGTCAACTAATTTGCCATTTGATTTTGATGATGGAGTTCTTTGTTGTAGAGAGGTTTTGGGTTTCTACGTGGCCTGTTATTCTTTGCCTTTGTGATGTTTGCTTTTGGTATCAATCTTTGAGAAAGTCTTTCCCTAGCCCAAGGTAATGTAAAATAACTATTTCTTGAGTGCTTATTGGTCTGAAAAAGAATAGGTACTCAGATTAAGGCACATTTTCCATTAAAAACACAAACCCATTTGCAACTTAACATTCATGATTTGAATACCACAAGAGAAACTTGATATGAGATAAACTGTCTTCTTGCTAAGGCACAGATGTGAATTACATGTACTGAGAGGCTTTTGCCTATGAATGGCCCTAGTGCTCGATCAGCACACCATATATATATATGGATGGATATATATATATATATAATGTAATACATACATATATAATGTAATACATACATATATATTTAATGTAATACATATATATATATATATATATATATATATATATAGCAGTAAATTGTATATAACAAAATTTGCCACTTTAACCATTTTAAGTATACAATTCAGTGGTATAGGGTATATTTACAATGTTGTGCAACTATCACCACTATCCATTTCCAGGACTTTGTCATCATCCCAAATAGAAACTCTGTACCTCTTAAATAATAACTTCTCATTCTTCCCTCTCCCATTCCCTGGTAACCTCTATTTACTTTCTGTCTCTGAATTTGCCTATTCTAGTTATTTCATATAAGTAGAATCATGACATGTGGCCTTTTGTGTCTGACTTCTTTCACTTAGCATGATGTTTTCAGGGTTCATCCATGTTGTAGTATATATCAGCATTTTATTTCTTTTTATGACTGAATAATATTTCAGTGTATGTATATACCACATTTTGTTTGTCCACTCATCTATCCATGGACACTTAGGTTATTTTCACCTGTTGGCTTTAGTGAAGAATGCTGCTATGAACACTGGTATACCGTTGTCTTTTTGAGTCCCTTCTTTCAAATCTTTTGGGTCTCTACCTAGGAGTGGAGTTACTCAGCACCTCCTTTTCAACCCAATTTTGTGGTCCTCTACTCATAGTAGGTCCATACAAATGTTGTAACTTTCATGAAATGAGCAAAAGTTTGTTTCTTTGGGGGAAGAATGCCCCCTCCCTGAGTCAGCTGCCAGTGCCAGTGATTATAATAAAAAGAAAGCTAAGAAGTTTAACAAAGTGATGGAAATACAAGTTTTATGCGGGAAATGATATGCTTTCCAGATGCTCATAAATAAGGGACTGGCAAAAGTTTTAGTGTGTCTTTTATGAATGGCCAAAGTCTACCCTGGTTTACTTCCCAGAGTTTACTTTTTAAGAGACTAACATGAGGCATTTTTACTCATCATTGACTACTTTGTGTGAATTTTTTTATCAGAACTTCGTTCAGGGTAACAGCTCACAGGGAGTAGATTTATCTGGGAATAAGACATGAGAAAGCCATGTTTGGAGAAGCAAGGTAAAAAGACAAGGCCATAGTCCACAAAAGGCCTGCAGCAGTATGGGGCTCTGGATAGCATGAGGGTTCAGGAGGTCTGGATGGAAGGTTTGTGCTCTTAAAGAAAAGTGGCAAGAATAGAACATGAATTTTAACCTATTTCTCAAGGTTGCCAGGAGTGGACCCAATTGAGTCCATACCCCTGAAAATAACTCTTTCCAGGGTAACCTTATTTCCCCTCCCTGCCTGAGGAGAAGGTTAACATTCCTGCTGCACTTCCAGGTAAACAAGCTCTCAATTCCAGGTAGAGTGTTGGCTCCTTTCCAGAAGGTCCTGAAGGCCAGGAAGTTTGGATAAATGGAGATGTATGTGTCTACCCAAGGTTGCTAGGGCTTCCGGGTCCTCTGTGTGATGTAGTCCAGCAGAACACTTGCCCCCACCTTGTGGGCTATTTGAAAGGAATTAGGTTGGTTATGTCTGCAGCTGGTGGTAGCTGTTGCGCTGTGTTTGCTCATTGCAATTCTGCTTCTACTTGAACTTTCTCCTCTTATGTAAGACATACCTCAAGATAACTACAAAGCCATAATCTGCCATGGCTGGCTGGGTTTACATAACAAAGTGGTTGGTGTCGTGCAATATCACCTCTTGAGCCCCAGAGAAGTCAACGTGCTGAGTGGGACTGAAGCTTGGGCCCATTTAGTGGGGCACTCTGTGTGCCCCAGTGTACTCAAGGGAGAGCATTCCATGACCACAGGAGTAAAAAAGACAACATTTCCCTTCTAGATGAGGAGAGCAATAATAGCCAGGACATGTTGTGCTGTCCCAATGCTTGCAATAATGGGACATGTTAGGGCTTCACTGTGGGGCCATAGCTTTGGCACAGCAGGCCCTCGTTAGAACTCTGTTATCTAATGGGAACTTTGTGAAGGCCAGTAGGCTAGATCCCAGCCTCAAAGCAGGTTAGATAAAAAGTGGGGCAGGAAAAATGGCTTATAGTGGCCATTGTCAATCATGTCAAAATCTAGTTTAGCTAAGAATTCAGAGTAGGGATGAGATCAGGGTCTGTGAAAGTAGAAAGCGTTTCCAAATGCTAATCCATGCAGGATAGAATCTTATCAACTGGCAAGGTAGATTCACTTCTATCTTCTAGCTGTAAATCCTTGCTCCAAAGTAGATGTTGCTCTTTTGGTAACAGTGCAAGAGGTGTGAAATCGTAACCAGCACTGGAGACTGAATGGGAAGCTTCCCATTGTGCAGACATTAGCCCAAGGGGAAATAAGAGCTGGAAGCCTGTTTGGTCATTGATGCCCCAGACATGCTATCAGCCTTCCTCCCCTGGGAGCAGCTTTCCTCAAATAGGCGCAGACTGAAATCAGGCCCCTGCCTGTGGACAGAACCCTACAGGGACCTTCCCTATCCTTCCTCGAAGGAAGAATTTACTCACGAAAGAGCCTTGGGTATTCAACCTGCTTCCTCTTGTCTTCTCTTCAGGGGAGATGGAGAGCAACTGCTCACAGTTTAGGGTTCTGGTCGGGATTCTTGCTGAGCTCTCTAGGCCAGTGATTGGCTATGGCTATCCCTGAGGAAGAAGGGGTGAGAAGTGAGAGGAAGGGAAATGGTTCCAGTGGCTCCTACCTGGCTTATATGCCCACCCCCCCTACACACATATACACCTCCCATTTAGTCTCATTCACAGACTAGGTTGAACCTAGGCCAGCCAGAGAGCCCTGACTCATATCTCCTGTAGTGCCTTGTGTAACAGATAAGTTACCGAGGTCTCAAGCTCCTGCTTGCTCAGTGGCAGGCCTCCCTGGGGCTAGGCATTCAGAAGCCAGCTGGGGTTCTAAGTCAAGCTCATCATACTCCCAAAGGAAAAGCCTGCTTTCCCTAGGTCAGGCCAGCAGTCTGCTCAGAGGCAAGTACCAGGCTGTAAAGGTGATCTCCCTGGAACTCACACATACATGAGCAAATGTAAGCAGGCAGGTGAGCTGCTGTGGGCTTAGTGTAGTTCAAGGTATGATGCGGGGACAGGGAGGCTCCTAATATCACCCAACAGTACACTGCTAAGAGGACAGCCTGGTGGTGCATCTGGGTGGCCCCAGAATAGATCTCAGAAGTTCCTCTTCCTTTTGTATCTGCTTGTTGGTTCAGGGATTGTTCTGAGGACTCCATGCAGAAGGGTTTACTGGAAGGTGGAAGAGCTATTTAAAGGGTGGCCCTAAAAGAGCCAGCTCCTTCTTTATTCTCCACAAAGTCTCAAAGTCTCCATGCTGACCTGAATTTGCAATGATTCTTAGCTCTCTTCCTGGCCTATTCAGTAAATTACATTACTGGCGTGATGCAACTGAGACCCCCATGAAATCAGGCTGGCTGGATTCTATGATATGTTTTTTTCTAATAAGCTAAATTGACTATCTGCAACACAGAATAGCCTCATCAATCCATTATTCCACTGGCTCAAAGTCTGTGACTAAACCAATAGGTCTTCTTCTTCTCTTCCCTTGTCTTACCCAGCCTGTCCCATTGTGTTGCCAGTGGGTAAATGGCTCACCAGCTGAGGGTAGCTGGGGACACTTCTCTCCAGTCAGAGAAAGAGGAAGAAACAAGGAAATAAAGTGGGAAAGATGATGTGGGAATAACTAACAGGCACAGTTACATCCAAAGCTCAGACACATATCCTCAGACAAGTTCAAGACCACCCTCTCAGGGTTCAGTAGAGCTGGGCACCCCAAATCCCCTGGATCACAGCCAGAATCTAGTCAATATTGGCTGGCCTGAGGTGGAGGTACAGAATTTCCCTTTCTTTAGACCATCCTCAGGCTTCTACCTCCTTTCTTCTCTCAATCCCCCCCGCCCTTTCAGTTCATAGGCAGTGGCAGTAAAAAAAGAAACAAAGAGGACATGGGGGGGGGTGACAGAGGCTAGGACTGGGGTGTGGGGACCTGAGAGTGTAGTTGGGGTATGAAGCAGCTGTATCTAAGGCAGGTGGGGAACAAAGTAGTCCCATTGGAGCTCTTGATCCTTGAGAGAATGGCCTCAAGCTTATGATGCCCTGAGTCTGCAAGTCCAGAGCTTGGGCAGTGGCAAAGCAAACTAGGAAGGGGGAGTCTCTTTGGGTGGCAGATTCCAGCAGGGACTTAAAGAATGAGTTGTCTTTGGTGTTGTGGGAAGAGGCTATGAGCTTTCTGGTTGGGAGAGGGGAATGGAACCTTGGCAGTTCAGCAGGGTTCATGGGTAGGAAGGGGCTGGCCAGGGCAGGAGGGACAGTGAGGAAAACTCTCCATTCTTCCTGGGCTAGAACCCAGAGTCACCTAGCTTCAAAAATGAGAAAAAGACCCACACTGGCCCACTTTTCATTACCCTTCTATGATTTGGGGCAAGTTGGGCCCTAGCACTGTCTCCTCAAGGACCTGGGTTAGCCCTTGGTGAGTTGAGGCATTTGGGGCTTGGGAGCAGGAAGGCATTTCCCTTGATGCCTGGAGAAAGTCCACTGAAACCAGGAGGGTTGAGCTTGGTAGTGCAGTTGAGGGCAGGCACCAGAGGAGCCTGCGGAGTATGGCTTCATAATTGTGCACCTCTGGCCTCAGTCTCCACCAGGACCCTTCTGAAGTAGGTAACAGAACCAAAGGGGTATCAAAGTACTCCCATGAGAATATACATACCACTCACCCACGACTCTCTGGAAGGAAAAAAGTTGGCGGACCCGCAGGGTATCATTTTAGCCTTGTTTGCACATTGGTCAAACCCTTCTTTCCCAGATGCCCTATGAACGAAAGCCATGGGATAGGGCTGAGCAAGGAGGGAAGCCTCAAGTAGATAGGAAAGAATAGGAAGCTGGGGTAGCAAAAGGAATCATCCCCAGGTCAGCTGGGGAAGGGAGGTGCTGCTTATGGTCAGCACTCTACCCTTGCTTTCTGGGGCCCTCTCCCCCAGGTAGTGTCCTTAGCATCCATGTCCAAACCCTTTACCATCAGTGCTCTGGAGAATTCACACTTAAGTTTATTAACAGATTCAATCAACAACAGATATTTCTTGCACACCTTTCATGTGCCAGGCTCAGTGTTAGGCACTGGGAATAGAATAGAAAGGCATGGTCACAGCCATTATGGAATAGCCAGTGAAGTGAGGGACACTTACATTAACCAAATAATCACACTGACGAATGTATAATTTCAAACTAAATGTGAAGAGGAAAAAGAAATAAACTTCTGTCAGAGAGTATGACAAAGGATCAAATAAGGCTTCCTGAGGAAGTGATATTGAGCAAAAGAAATGAATCTCTAATGCTGAAATTCTAATAATCAGATCCAGCCCAAAAAGGTCATTTTTATTTTTTATTTTTTTATTTAATTAATAAATTTGTTTTTGTTACAGAAGTTTCTTCTTTTTCCCCCACTGATACCCCCTCCTCGCCTCCTGCCCTGTTCCCAGCTTTGTTGGCCATGTTCATTGTTCATGCATACAGGCATATAAGTTCTGTGGTTTATCTCGACTCCCCCACCCACTCTTCTGGGGATTGTCAGTCTGTACCCCACTTCCAAGTCTCTTGGACTACCCCGTTTCACAGACTGTTATGTTCATTATAGTCCACAAATAAGTGAGATCATGTGATATTTGTCTTTCTCTGCTTGGCTTGTTTCGCTTAGTATAATACTTTCCAGGTCCCTCCATGTCATCTGAAAGGATAAGAGATCTTTCTTTCTTACAACTGCATAGTACTCCATTGTGTATATGTACCACCACTTCTTTATCCATTCATCTGCTGATGGACATTTGGGCTGTTTCCAGATCTTAGCTATTGTAAATAGTGCTGCTATGAACATGGGGGTACATATGTTCTTTCTGATTGGTGTTTCGGGCTTTTTAAGGTATATTCCTAGAAGTGGGATCACTGGGTCAAATGGCAGTTCAATTTTTAATTTTTTGAGGTAACACCATATTGTTTTCCATAGTGGATGCACCAGTCTGCATTCGCACCAGCAGTGTACTAGAGTCCCCTTTTCTACACAGCCTCGAAACACTTGTTGTTTGGTGATTTGTTGATGGCGGCCATTCTGACAGGTGTGAGGTGATACCTATTGTTGTTTTAATTTGCATCTCTCTGATGATTAGTGATGTTGAGCATTTCTTCATATGTCTCTTAGTCATTTTTATGTCCTGTTTGGAGAGGTGTCTACTTAGTTCCTCTGCCCATTTTTTAATAGGATTCTTTGTCTTCCTTTTGTTGAGCTGTATGAGCACTCTATATATATTGGAAATTAACCCCTTATCTAATGTATCATTGACAGTTATGCTCTCCCATAGAGTGGGTTGCCTTTCCATTTTGGTGGTTGTTTCTTTTGCTGTGCAGAAGCTTTTGAGTTTGATGTAGTCCCATGTGTTTATTTTCTCCTTTGTTTCTGTTGCCTTAGGTGATGTATCAGTGAAAATTCTGCTGCGTAAGATGTCTGAAATTTTGTTGCCTAAGAGGCTTCTAGGTTTTTTATCGATTCATGAGTCGCATTTAAGTTTTTTTATCCATTTTGAGTTTATTCTTGTGTAGGGTGTAAGTTGATGGTCTAGTTTCATTTTTTTGCATGTAGCTGTCCAATTTTCCCAACACCATTCATTAAAGAGGCTGACTTTACTCCACTGTATACTCTTGCCACCTTTGTCAAATATTAATTGAGCATATTGCCTTGGGTCCATTTCTGTGTTCTCTGTTCTGTTCCACTGGTCCATATGCCTGTTCTTATTCCAGTACCAGGCTGTTTTGATTACAGTGGCTTGGTAGTATAACCTAAAATCTGGTCTGGTAATGTGATCCCTCCAAATGTGTTCGTTTTTTGCAAGATTGCTGTAGCTATTCAAGGTCTTTTTGGTTCCATATGAACTTTTGAAGTATTTGTTCTAGTTCTGTGAAGTATGTCGTTGGTATTTTTATGGGGATTGCACTGAATCTATAGATTGCTTTGAGTAATATGGACATTTTAATGATGTTAATTTTTCCAATCCATGAACAAGGTATGTGTTTCCACTTTTTTATATCTGCCTCTATTTCTCTTTTCAATGACCTATGGTTTTCTGTGAATAGGTCTTTTATTTCTTTGGTTAAGTTTAGTCCTAGGTATCTTAATTTTTTTTTGTTACATTGGTAAATGGGATTGTTTTTTTTTGTTTTGTTTTGTTTTTTTAGTTTCTCTTTCTGTGAGTTCATCATTGGTGTACAAGAATATCATAGATTTCTTGACGTTAATTTTGTATCATGCTACTTTGCCAAATTTATTTATTAAGTCTAGTAAATTTTTGATGGAGTCTTTAGGGTTTTCTACGTATAGTATCATGTCATCTGCGAATAATGACAGTTTCACTTCCTCCTTTCCAATGTGGATCTCTTTTAATTTTTTCTTCCTGTCTGATTGTTGTGGCTAATACTTCTAGTACTATGTAAAATAAGAGTGGTGAAAGTGGGGATCCTTGTCTTGTTCCTGTTTTAAAGAGAAATGCTTTTAGTTTTGCCCATTGAGTACGATGTTGGCTCTAGGTCTTTCATGTATGGCCTTTATTATGTCGAGATATGATCCCTCTATTCCAAGATTGTTGAGTGTTTTTTATCAGAAATGGGTGCTGGATTTTGTCGAATACTTTTTCAGCATTTATTGATATGATCATATGATTTTTATCTTTCATTTTTTTATGTGGTGTATCACGTTTATTGATTTGTGAATATTGTACCAGCCTTGCATCCCTGGGATGAATCCCACTTGGTCATGGTGAATAATTTTTTGATGTATTGCTGGATTCGATTTGCAAGTATTTTGTTCAGGATTTTGGCATCTATGTTCATCAGGGATATTGGCCTGTAGTTTTCTTTCTTTGTAGTGTCTTTTTCTGGTTTTGGAATTAGAATTATGCTGGCCTCATAATACGAGTTGGGAAATCTTCCTTCTTCTTGAATTCTTTGAAATAGTTTGAGAAGAATGGATATTAGTTCTTCTTTGAATGTTTGGTAAAATTCCCCCATGAAGCCGTCTGGGCCTGGGCTTTTGTTTGCTGGTAGAGTCTTGATTACATCTTCAATTTCCTTAGTTGTTATTGGTCTGTTCAAGTTTTTTATCTCTTGCAGGTTCAGTTTTGGGAGAATGTGTGTTTCTAGAAATTTGTTCATTTCCCTTAGATTGTTGAATTTGTTGAAAAAGGACATATTTAGACAGAAGACTTTCAAAGGAACCCCTGAAGTCATACTATGTAGGTAGCTGCTCACACCCCTAGAAATATGTTCATGGCGAGCAGGTTTGAAAGAAGAGGACTGACAACATTCTAACAAGAGGAAGAAATGAGTTTGAAACCCACAGGGTAACTAGTATTTAATGTCATCCTTTGTTAAAAATAGTTCATGACAGTATAGAAATGTGTAAAGGCTGGCCCTGGGGACTGGTGATAAAGTGGGTATTGCCTGTGAGGAGGATAATTTGTTTTTGTAAATTATTTACTGTAAAGAAAAAAGAAATGGGAGGGTCATCTGGGTTTTCTTTTCCCTTTGTAGGCCTCCTTCTAAGTTATGAATATTTCTCATTGTACAGAATCACTGGGTCACAGAGCTTCAGGCTGCATTTATTTCTGGGGCCTGAGGTGTAGATTTTCTGGGCTGAAAATGTCAGATATTTGTCTGAAAAACAGCCTGAATGCAGAATGGAAGGGAGGTTACATCTCTGAAAAGGGCAAAGAAATTAATTGAGGGTCTCCAAAGATCTTTCATTTGAGATGGATGGCCCCACCACCATATCAAAGCAGGTGACAGCTAAGAGCTTGGTATGATCCAAGGGAGTCTGATTGTAAAGGGTCCAGATAAGACTGACAAGACTTCCTTAGTCAACAGGAGGTAAGCCTGACACTTCAGGCAGCTCTGGGGCCAGGCTATAGGATCTAAGGTGATCATCTAAGAGGAATTTAAAGGTGAAATGGAGGGTTGTAAAGAGAGTAAAGTGGTTGATCTTCAAATGTAAGAAAAGTCACAGCTCGGAGATGGTAACTAGCTGTTTCCAAACCACACTACAAACAGAAGAGGAAACAGGCCTCTACTGTAGCATGAAGAACTGAGATTAGATAGCAGAAAGCACTTCCTGACTACAAGCATTCAGAGAAGCTAGATGAAATTACCATGGTATGTTATATTAATTTATAAATATGGGGATGGTGATGAGAGTAAAAAAAAAAAAAAAAACTGGACAAAAGTGTAAGAGCAGAAGAGAATAGACGGGTGAGGAAAACAAAGGAGTCAGAAGCAGATACTTCTGAGGAAAAGGAATGTAAATGTGTGATAGATGAAAGTACTTTTAAAATAATAATGTTTATAAAGTTTCCATTGACGATCAGTCGTTAAAAAGAGCATATAGTTCCTTCCCTCTTCACCTGTGACAGCCAGCCAAGTATGGTACTTAAGTCCAACAAAACTATACAGGGTTAAGTCCAGCTTTTGTTGCCCAGATCTTCAACCAAGTAATCTCTTTGCTTTAGTTTTCTCATCTGTAATATGGGACTAAAAATATTATAGTTTCTACCATATGGGATTGTTGTGAGAATCAAATATGTGATATTTAGTATGCTCTTCAGCTCATAACAAGCACCAAAGAAATTCTGTGTACAGTGTGATGCTTTTCTTGTTATACAGTGATTTCAAAAAGCAGGGACCATGTGTAATTTATTCTACTGTCCTTTGTATCTATCAAACTGAAAGATTCTCAGTGATAAATAAATGAACCTAGAATAAAAATTTTAAAAAAAGAGCATATAGTCTTGTAGGATTGGAATGGTGTGGGGGACTAGACTAAAGAGGTGTTAAAAGTTCATTCCCACATCCTCAGCCTTCTCATTTCTTGGCTAAATTAGCCTCAATGGGGTACCCATCCTCCATAGTCTAACATTTTTGGAAAGCATCCATAGAGGCAATGGAGTAAGACTGCCCATTCAGGTACTTATGGAGGGGGACGATTTATCCTTTAATGCACACAACAAAGATTAGACACAGGGGCTACAGTGGCAACCAAAACACTAGGCAGGATCCTATAGCAGGAAAGTTATCTAGGAATAGAGGAAGACATCAAATAATAATTACACAAATAACCATATCATTACAATTGATCATAATGAAGGAAAAGTGCAAGAAGCTGCAAAAACACAAGCTAAGGGGACTTCCCTCAGAATTAGAAAACCCACAAAAAGAAAATTCACCTTGATAGACCTTGGGCATGTCATATGCCCTTCTGTGTGGAATTCTTGCCCTAAATCAGTACCAAGGAAAGGCTAAATAAACCCAGTCACTGCTAATGCCCAAAGATGTGGATTTTGAAGCTCTTTTGGCTCACCGAGGCCCTCAGGAGCAAACATCCAACAAAATGTTCTCATTGCCAAGATCAAGCAGCCTTGATTTAGGCAGAGTGATTCTCTAAGGGCAATCAGCTGAAAATCAAGATCAAGAAGACATTGAAGAGCTCATAACATTCCAGATGAAGAGGATAAATGTCAGTGAAGAGAATCAAGAACTAATGCCTAAAAATTATTCTTGAAACTGGCCCCCAGAAATGGCCATGTCTCCAAAATGCTATGTCTCAGTCTCCTATTCAAATGTTGGAGGTTTTGCTAGTATATTCTAGTGTTGGCTGCAAGGTATGTGTGCCCAGGGCTGTTGTGTTCTGGGGAGCCAGGATCCTAGAGTGGGATGGGAGGTGCTGGCTCTTGTAGGGAGCTAGAATGGGTTTCACTGCCCTTCAAAGGCCCTGGAGGGGCCACAGAGGAGCAGAGGACATTAGCCACCTTGAGTTCATAAAGCACAGGGGCTTCGTATTTGATAGACTACCACTGACAAACTCTGACTTGGCTTCTGAGAACTTCTCTGCTTCTTCATCTAGAAAATGGGGGAAGTGTGATTGAGAAGATTAAATGAGAGGACGCTCCCAGGAAGCACACAATGAAGCGAAGCTTTCTTATCATTAGGCAAGTCATATGCGGAACCAGAACAAAATCTTCCCTGACTTGCCTTGCCTCCCTTTGTCATCAATCCGCTCACTGACCCCTCCCATTGCTCTCTCAATCACGCACCCTCTCCTACTCAGAGCCAACTTACACCTGCAACCCAGTCTGGCAAGCTCTCTCCCTGTCAGGGCTTGCTCTCTGAACTTTCTTCATTCAGTCAGGTATAAATGACTGAGAAGGTTTTCCTTCAGGATGGGGAAGGGAGAGCTGACAGGAGCTTTGACATTTTTACCAAAGATCAAAACTAACAAAAGCACACTGTCACCCTACTAGCATAGATACCAAATGGGAAGGATTCCAGAGCATAGTGGAGCTAGTAGGGACTGCCTCTTCAAGACCCTGAGCTTCACCTTTCCAGGATTGGCCACCAGCACCTTCTGCCTCCATATGCATCTTAGTCAGAGATGCAGATGCTCAGAACTCATAGAGCTTTAGCAGACATTTGGTCTGACCCTATTCAGTTACAGATGAGGAAACTGAGGCCCAGCATGGGGTAGATACCTGCCCCAAACCAAACAGCCAATTAGTGACCAGCTGAAAAGAGAAACTATATCTCCTGATTCTCTTATCCAATGGTCTTTCAACTTCTCGTCTCTAGATGGCTGTGTACATCCCATCCCAGTAGGTACACAAGCTCTCCATGCCAGGAGACCAGCTTTGGATCCACCTGATGCCAAAAACTGTTGTTGTTTTTTAATTTGATTTTGTTTAATGGAACTGACCAGTGGTTTAGGTGTTATGGAGCCCCTGCCCTGGAATCCTGCTTCTGCTCAGGTTGGGGCTGCATGCCACAGCCACAGTCATGCAAGGGGGACAGAAAGGCCTGCTGTTCGGGTTGGAAAAGAAATCAGTTGCTGAAACATTGGTCTTTTTGAAAGTTTCAACCACAGGGGTTGGCTGGCAAAGACGCTGTCTGGGCTCCCCTGGAGGATCTGGCCCTCCCCTTCAGTCTGGGAGTTAGTTTAGGAAGCTGGCTCAGCCTCGACAGAAGATCTGGAGGGCAGCACTTGCCCCAGGAGCTCCAGCCTTTCCTCAGAGCCTGGGAGCCCCCAAGTTATTTAGAGCAGGGAACTTCCTCCTGTCTCTACAGATGAGCCAGCCCAGGCTGGCCCTGAGGCTCCCTGAGCACTTTTTCTTCTGAGCCTGGGAAAGAGTTTTCAGTTATTCCCATGCTAGCCTGGCAGCTACAGAGAGAGAGAACGAGAGAGAGAGAGAGAGAGAGAGAGAGAGAGAGAGGAACCAACCCCAGCCAGGCAATCAAGGCTTCCCTGGGCAGTGGTGAAATGAAGGGGGAAAGGCTGGAGGAGCCCCAGCTTGTGGAGGACTCTGAACTCATGGAAGAGGCACAGTTCCTGGAGGAGCTACAGCTCGAGGTGATAGAAAGTGAGTCAGATTTGGATCCAGAAGACCTGAGTTCAAGTCCTGACTTTGCCACCAATCTGATGCTTGAGCTTGAGTAAGTAACTCCATGCCCTTCTGTGGGCTGCTTTCCCTACTTACAAAATGAGGGAGATGAGAGACAAGATGTTCTCTAGGGTTTCTTCCAACCCTAATATTCTGGAAGGTCATGCCTCTAAAATCTTTGTGTGTGGATGTGATGCATGGAGACTTGCAAAAGTCATTGAACCTCTGTATATTAGAATGATGGGGCAGGGGATATGGGGTTCACATGAATAAGAAAAGGGGAGGAGTTGTTGGTAAATGTGGTAACAGTCATGTCCCCAAGAGGGAGTCCAGGCTGAATAGAACATTAGAAACAATTTTAAAAACTCAAGAATGATGGGCTTGGAATGAGTTAGTAATGACAACCAGAATGTTGGGGATGTTGTCAATGTGAAGTCGCTTATGAACCCCTCAGCCAAATGTCTACCAGTTGCCCGTTCTGCCCCAAAACTCAGGTATTCAATCCAGAATGCATTTCTTAAGTTCTTCATGTGTGTCTTTGCAAAAAATTCTCAATTTAATTAGGGCTATTTTCAGGTCTTGCATGTTCACATTCAGATCTAAAACAGAGCCTAAGAAGAGGGATAAGACTGGCGCCTTGTCTTAGAAACCTACTTTCTTGGTAAACCTCCTCATCAGACCCACGGCAGCATAACTCAATTGTGGACTTTGAGAATTTGATGGTTGCTATGTATAGCTACTCTCCCCCAACTGATGCACAGAGAACTACCAAAAACCAATCTGTTTGGTGAGTGTTGATGTTTAACACTGTTGATGTTTCACTGCATTCTGAGTTCTTCAAAGTTGGTCATCCCTCTCTGATTTATATGCTGAGAGTGTATAAATCATAGTAGGTGACACTTCACTAACCAAAAAGTTTCTTGCCAGCCCAAGCAAAGAGCTAGTGGCTCCCTACATGGCAGATCATCTCCAATGTCCTCTGCCAACCGTGTACTCACCAGCATCTCCACTGCTGGTGGAAATAAAGAGGAAACCCCACCTGTCTAGACACATGGGGCATAGAAATTAGGGGGCTCTGGGAGCCCTGGGAACTGAGTTGTCAGAGCTCTCAGCTTCAGCCCCACCTCTCTCAGAGCAGGTCTGCTCCTCTAAGGACTTTGCATCCAGAGATCCTGAGAGTGTCCAGGTTAGATTGGGGAGTGTAGGGTAAGGATGGGGATGATTATCTGTTTAACAACAGTAAAAAAGGTTGTAAGCCACTGAACACCTTAATTCTCCAAATGAAACAGGAATCTCTTGGAAATCATCCCAGGAGTGTGGACTTGCCTACTTGGCTTGAAGGCATCTACACAGAATCTGGTTCACTTGTTGGTCAGTCCTGATAGTCCTTGGGTTTAGCATTTATTGAACACACATCTTTCAGCCTGGCAGAATGCTTTGCCCCCACCCTTGTGTTCTTGCTGTGGGCTTCCCTTTTTCCTGACCACTCAGGAAGTAGGCTCAGGGAGAGGTGGGGTCATTGGCTTCCCAGGGAAGACCATGTTCCAGCCGCGGGGACCCACATGCTCCCGGCTCCCCAGGCAGCAGGTTGCTGGGGCCTCTGTGAGCTCTGGGCTACTGATGTGGGCTTGGGGCATTCCAACCTAAGCAACCCCTGGGGCCAAGGTGGAGGAAGTCCACGTCACAGGGGGCACTGACCAAGTTAAGTGAGGTCTAGTGTAGAATTCTCAGCAGGGGAAATAGCTCTAGGGAAGGAACACTTGACTTAAAATAAAGGCCCTGTGTTCTGTTACAAATTCCAGCCTTGGCTTGAGCTGGCACCTAAAATGAGGAAATTATAAGGGCCAGGGCCCTAGCCCTGAGAGGAACACAAGGGAGGCAGGCTCAGTATGGTGTCTTGGCCACTCAGGTGGTCTTAAGTCCTGCTGGTTTCATATTGGAGAAAGAAATAGAGCCATGTTTATTGGTGGTGGAGATCATCTGTGTGCACTATACAGAAACCACTGTTTCTCCAAGCCTAGTAAGCATATGCTGGTGGTGTGCAAGATAATTTTGTGTGGTAGGTGGACCAACTTTGTTTTTCTATTTTTATAGCTATTTATCTATTTAACATGTATTGAGGGGGGAATGTATCTAATGTATACACCCAATGATTTCAAAATATTTCTAAGGTGGAGGCATTTTTAAGAAGTGAATCTGCTTAAAGTTATTTTAGAGAAAATACGAAATAAATAACAGTAACAGCAGTATTCAGATATAACCCAAATCTTGACAGTGGTAACCAAATCACTGAATTTGGGGCCATATACCACACTGTCAGCAGAGGCGGGAAAGAGAAATCAGAGGGCCATAGAAGCCATACAGTATGGTTTGAGATTGTCTTGTCCATGTACACCTAGCTTGAAGGCCCCCTCTGACAGCCCTATTTCAAGTGTAAGAACACCCTGCTATTTTTATATCTGCCGTGTCCTGCTCTGCCCCATGACACTCAACACTCCAGATTAGCAGCAGGCCTTTCCCCTGCTCCAGACCACTGTGTCTGTCACAGATTGGCACACACAGGGAAGCAGCCACTGGAAAGTTGTTGGGGTTGTCTTCATCAGTTTCCATAGATTAATTTTCAGCATTGTTCATGAGCATATTCAACTCAAATGTAAGGAGGTATTTCCAGGAAGCAAGTCAAAGAGGTTACAGTCTTTTTCCAAATGCACAAAGCCACACTAGAAGTACAGGAAATATGTCACTGCAGCAATTTCACATGAACTTGGGTCAATTTCCAGACAGATTCAGACAAGATTTGGTGGAAATTTTGTATAAAATCAAACTGGACAAGAGGGTTCCCACTTCTAATGGAAGTTTGTGATGGGCTTTTTGGTCTGCTTCCTCCTTCCATTGCCCTGAGATAGGGAACATGATTATTAGTTGCTTCTTCCCAGGGCTCACCTTGCAGATTATAAGGGTGAGCCCTGAAAGGAAGCAGAGAGGTGATAAAGGTCTGGTCTCTTGCTTCCGGCTATGTTGTGCCTCAGGAGCCTTTTGTGACTTTTCTATGTTGTCTGGTTCCTGCAACTCTCTTTAGCAAAAGGATCCAGCAGAAACAGCTGAGCTTCAAACACCTCTAAGAAAGGAAATACCACAACGTCTTTTGCTTGTACAGTCCAGTGTTTAACAATCTTTTCTCTCTGAGACTATTCCTAATAAATTCTATCCTCCAACCTCATTATACACCACTTAATATTCATAAATGGTAGTTATGTCCCTTGCCAGCCCTCTTTTCCAAATTAGCTAAATCTATTTAAAAAAATAAAAAGACTTTGAACTAACTTGTAATTTTCTCCATCTTTTAGACAGTTTCCAAATTCTTCCCCAGAGACTTCATTCTGTCCTCTGTAATAGCTGAGAGTGTAACTAGCACACCTTTTCCTTTAGCCAACCACCCCAATCTCCCCTCTGAGCAGTGACACACATTTTCAAGATGGCAGGTTAAAAAAAAAAAAAAAAGAGCAAAATTAGCTGAACCTCATAGGTCCCAATTGCCTGCCCTAATCCCCTGAGCTAGCTGTCCCGAAGGAAATTGGGCCAGTGTAGTTTGGGCCAGTGTAGTGTTTCATTAATGGCCAATGGTCATGGAATAGAGAAGGAAGATGACCTCATAGTTCCTACATGCCTTTTTTCCTATTTAGAGTACCCAGGATCATACTTGTTCCTTAATGATACTGAATTGTGTGCTAACATTTTATTGCAGCTTCTGTCTTTAGCCACCCTCCACACCCACATAGCCCCATTCTTGTATGTAGGTAGAATCACATTTTGATTATTCTTAAATTCATTTTTCACACTATGGATTATTCATAGCAGTCACTAAATCCCAGGTTCCCTTTCTTTCTAGCTAGTGTCTGGGTACTCAGGCATGCAGGGTCACTTTGACATCAGTCCAAGTCAAGCATAAAGAAAGAAGGTTCTTGCAAAAATAAATTATTCACTCACACACAGTTTCCAAATACAGTCATAGTTGAATTTCATGTGGCTGAAGTAACAACAGACATTGCGTCGATAATCCAAAATAGAAGATAATATGAAAAAAATTATGCATAGCTGTTTGAAATTGCACTATGGTTCTAATTATTTTAGTAGTTTTGTCTTCTTAATTTGGACTGATATGAAAATGGGCTTTCATCTTTTATATGTACAGAAACTAGGAAGGCCCTGGCCGGTTTGGCTCAGCGGTTAAAGCGTCGGCCTGTGGTCCGGAGAGACCCGGGTTCGGTTCCCGCTAAGGGCATGTACCTCGGTTGCAGTTTGTCCCCGCCCTGGTTGGTCGTGCGGGTGGCAGCCACTCGATGTGTCCCTTTCACATTGATGTTTCTCTCTCTCTCTCTCCCTCCTGCTCTATCTGAACAAAGAATGAAAAAGTGTCCTCGGGTGAGGATAAAAAAAAAAAAGAAACTAGGAGGGAAAACTGGATATAGGGAGAAGCTAAGCTGAGACCAAGCATTGACAGAGACATTTCACAAGTGGAAAAGCCACCCAGAAATACCTGAGTATTGGTTTTCAGACATACAAAAGTCTTTTCTGTGTGTTTACGAAACGTGTCATATGCTCGTTTATGCCGTGGACTTAGACCTGTCCACCAGTACCTACTGTGACTTTGGGAGACACAGTGCCAGGGAGTTGACAGGAAATCATTGCTCCCTTCTCCTTCATCATCACAGCTTCATGGCTGTGTCACTGTGCCTGGTCTGGTCATCTGACCTATGCAAGTCTGAAGGAGATGGTGCAATTCATCTGAGGAAAATCATGTCTGAGACAGGAAGGGGCACGGCAGCCTCTTCAGCCAAGGATTTATGTATCTGTCACAGAAGGGAAGTGTGAGCTGAGAAATGACTCCCAGAAGTGCTAGAATTGGAAGAGGCAGCCCTGCCACCTTTCACAGTCAGTAGTGTATTCATTCGGAATCTGTGCTACCTCTGGAGGCCTGCATCCTGGCCCTTCCTCCCTTCCTCGAGTCCATTCTCCCTCCTCACCCCCTTCCTCCTTCACTGGCTCCTTTCTGGCTCAGTGAACACTTAGGAAAACAGAGCAAAACTGGCCAGATGCACCCTGCCAGGGGCCAAGCTGTAAATGAAGGAAGGAGAGCAGAAGCTTGCTTTTGGTTGGCAGTTAGAGGCCAAGAGGATGGGTCCCAGACCATCAGCTTGCAGCTGATGCCATATCTCTACTGTGGTATTGCGGCAACCTGGGTGGATGAAGTTCCTCCAGTCCCTGCAACCCACAAAGGCCAGGGAACTCACTCATTTGGGCTCTATCTAGACTTAATTCTTGCTGTCTTTGTGAATCAATTTTTGTATTTTTGCCTGCCATGTGTATTTTGGCTATGGGTCCTCTGCTGAGCCTGAGACTATTTGCTCCACATCCTTTCCCCTGCTGTGAGGCTTCCAGACCCACTCCTTTGGCAACCTCATTAGGCTTCCTTGGTGGTGGTATCTCTGGGGACTCTAAACTGAACAGCAGTGCTCTTTATTTAAGGCTCTAGTTGTCCAGATGGTTTCAAACCTCCACCAGTGCAAAGGGACCCCAGCTGCAAAGTCCAACATAACTGTCTCTGAGAGCACCCACTCCACTCAGGTCTGTGCCTGGTATCAGTGGAGACAAACTCCTCTCCTCCAGATGCAGCTCTTTGTACGTTCTTTTGCTATTGGTTGTTTTCAGGCAGGGGCTTGGCCAAGGGAGCAAATTCCACCCCACACCCCCATGACAAAGAACTAAGGACTGTTTACATGCTCTTCTCAGGAAGCAAGGGATGAGCCATGCTAGACTTTGAAGCCCAATAGAGAATGTGAGTGGCACCCTTACTCCAGACCTCATTCTTCCTCAGCCTTCACTGAAGAGACTCTCATGGTCCCTGCACTAAGAGAAGAGTATGAATGCTAAGGAAATCCTTCAGTCTGGAGAGGAGATGGGATATCCCTTGTTATAAACCTACTTGCTGAATCTGAAGCATTGTCAGCTGGGGCAGAGGAAGCAAGGTCATCTCTCAGAAACTGGTGAACTGGGGAGGATTTGTTTTTGACACTCTTTTCTCCCCCATTCTGCCTTCTAGTAAAAGCTCCCTCAAACTATCCCCAGCTGCTCAAGGCTCTCAACTACAAGGTGATAGGTCATGTTCCAGAACTTTCCTGATCTCCTGGAGTCCTAACCATCCCCCAGGGGGAGGTTTGCTTTTTGCCACTGCTAATGTGATACAATTAATTCAGCTAAGGTTTAAACGGCTGATAGTAACTGAATGTCTTACCCATCCCAAGTCACAATTCTATCAAAAGAGATAAGCAAAGTGAGAACTCCAGGCTCAACTGTGGGCTAGTGGAGATGATCTTTTTGGGAAAGTTTTCTCTGACCTTTAGCCCCTCAAATCATACCAAGCAGGCAACCATCTCTCCATATATATGTAAAGTCATCCTTGGAGATGTCACTGGATTTAGCAGAGGTCATCCTAGATGCCCAGACACAAGGGTGTGGGTGTCAGGGTGAAGGCTCCAGCTTAGCCTGCAGATCAGGTAACTGAAGTTGGCTCAGGCCTCTGTGCCTACCCCTCAACCAGCCAGGCAGACATTCTAGAAATTCCCCTTCAAGTGTACCTGACTCAATTGACTTTAAAAATATATATCTGAGAAAGCAAGAGTGAGGCAATTACTCGTAATAGCAAAACCATTCTCCCTTAAAGGGAGGAGCTCTAACCACTTACAAAATAAGAGTTACAGTCCTTCAGAAGGGTCTGTAGCAAAGCTATTTTTGGCTCATCTGCTTTTCTTTCCTCCTTGAATTCTGCTCCTCTCCAGGCCCCTCAGGAGCCCCCCTTTCCACCTCCTTCCCTGTGTCTGTGCTCACACAGGCTTATGCAGGGGAAGTAACCTCTAGCCAAGTGATTCTCTCATTCAACACATTTTCCGAGATGGTCCCACTGCTCCCTTCTAGAAGAGCAGGGACAAAGACTGTCTGAGCCGATGTAACGACCTCTTCCCCTCCGCCTAAGCACACCGGAATTCCAAATGCTCTCGTTTCCTTCGAGCACAAATGGCTTTTGCTGCTGATCCTATATGCTCTGGGTTACCCATTTCCTGCTCAACCCTGGCACAGCAAATGTGTCTCTGTAGCAGCTACCTCAGGGTAATTTGAGAAGGAGCTTTGGGCCACCACATGTGGAAAAGGAATCAAGGGAAGACACATGTGGAATAAGAATCTCCTAGAGAAAGATGCTGGGGTTTTTTGAAAAGGGCCTGAATAATATAGAGTTACCAGGACCAGATGTTTCCAGTATGCCAACATCATTTACTCCTTGGTGATTGTATTGTTGTTGTTGTTGTTGTTGTTATTATTATTATTATTATATCCTTCCCATTGCAGCAACTCTAACGAAATCCCTGACACTATTCCATCTGCCTTAGGGAATCAGTAACCACCAATGTCCTGCCTATGAAAGTCTTTGACACACCTACCCCTATCCAACCTGGAACATTAAGCTTGTACCTGCAGTATCTGACTGGTTTTTGCCTAGTCAGTCAGCTGTACCCTGTCGCTGAGCCTGTTTGGGTGGGGAGGGTAGGAAAATGAAGCAAGTGCTCCAGGAGGGAGCCGTTCTCTGTTTTCCTGCCCCCAACTGCCCAGTTCTCTCTCCTTGTTTTAAGTCTCTGGCTTCTGGGCTCCAATCATGGCCATGCTCAATACCCCCTACCTGGAATGCAGGGTTTGCTCTTATGTTCAACCAGCACTTGCACTGCTCCAACTCTGCTCAGTCCCTGGGCTGGTGGTAGGTTTCTATCTGCTTGGCCACTGAACCTACCTAAAGTTTTCTGGCCAATTTCTTTTGATCTTTTCTCCCTGACCATGTCAGGGATGCCCATTCATGGTGGGTCCACAAACTAGAAGGAGCTGCTTCAGCAGACTGACCCTGGAGATCAACTTCCTCCTCCTCAAAGCTGAGAAAGCAGGAATGCTGCTCATGTTGATTTGGTCTGGACTCTGTTTTACGCATGTCCAAATCCATGATTTTCATAGGCTTTCCAGTACTGATTCACAAAACTGAAAACCCATTCTAGGGTAATCTGACTATACAAGCCTGGGACCCTAGACAAAGCTGCTGAGTAGACAAGAAGTGTTGCTCCCAACCCCGTAGGCCTTTCTGTAGCATTCTTTCACCTCCCTTTCTCTGTGCCCTGTACCCCCATTCCTCCAATGCCCAAGCTGTGGCTGCCTCCTGGAAGCCCGGAATACCAGGTGTCAAGCAAGAGCTCCTGCTCTACACACCCATTTTTTCAGTATGCTCCTTTGGAATCTTAGCAATCAACCAAACTGATCTCAAGGGCAAGTGGAGGGCCCAGCCAGTGGGGCTCCATACCCCTTACCCCAACTTTAACTAGAGTAGCTCTGCTTCATCTGTTTCATAAATTGGATTTGCCATGTGAGACTTTTTGAAAGACAGGGTCCACTTTTATTTTAATCAGTACTCTAGGCCTTTCTCTCTCCATACACAAATTAACCCACTCCTTTCTTGTTCTCTTTCCTCTGAACTCTGTTAAGGGACAGTGGAGTATAACACTAATCAAATAACCATAGCAACTGATGTGTTATCTGGATACAGGCTGGCTGGTAATGCCAATGCTTTCACTTGGGGAAGATTCGGAGTAGAGTAAGCAAGTTGGCACTCTGTTCCTCATATCACGTGGCTGTCTCTCCACCCGTCATTAATAATAATCCCTTGAATTTGCATAACAATTGAGACTTTCCAAAGCACTTTTACAGACTTTATCTTATTTGACCCTTTGGAAAGCCTATGAAGGCCGCCAGTGCAAGGGCTGTTATTTATGTTTTACAGACTCAGGAGACTCTTGAGACCATTTGCTCATTGACGTCTCTGTAGAGCCTGCTAAAGGGAACTAGTCAGTTTGAGCTGAAGGGCTGGTTAAAAAGAACAAGAATTGGATGGAACAAGGATTATAAAATCAGTGGCATGGGAAAGAGATGAGGCAGAAAGGAACAGCAGATCCACAGTGCCACCAGATCCACCAGCCTGATTTGTGAAACTTTGAAAGTAGTATGGATTTTGTGACGGGCTGACCCAAGGAGGCAGAGAGATTTCCCATTCCCCATTATGGTTATCGCTTGGGCTCCTGAACCAGCCACTGCCCCCACCTTGTCTCACCTCCATTTTATAAACCTGACTTGATTACACAGCTCCTTGCGGTTCACTAAGCAGACTTTAGGTACTAGAACAAGGAAAGTCCATAGAGAGCTGCGTGACCATTTATAAGAGGAAATAGAAGCCCAGAGACAGAAAAAGTCTTGCCCAAAGTCACACAGAGAAGCTGAGGCAGAGCTGGGTTGATAACCAGATTTTCTGACTTGCAGTCCAGAGTACTTTCTGCTATAACTCACTGCTGCCTCTGTGTGTGTGTGTGTGTGTGTGTGTGTGTGTGTGTGTGTGTGTGTAGAGGAATGTATATAGAGGTGTGAAGAAGTGAAGAAGGGCTGTGTACAGTGTCTGAATGCCTGTCTGGTGAACTTCTGTGGCCTGGAATTTGTACCCATGTGCAAAGGCTGAGACTTACAGCCATTTATGGGGTCTGGGGTATGATAGGGTGTGAGAAAGACAGGGTTCAGGGTTTCTCTCCCAAGGGGTTTCACCCATATAAACTGCTCCAGGTAATTAAGATCCCAGAAGAATTGGCAGCTGCTTGCTGAACAAATTAGACTCTGCCTTTATGGGCATGTTCTTTACTGGAGATCAGAGGGCCCTCCCTGATGTTTGGTTCATTAGTCATTGTTCCCTGTCAGAGCAAGCACTCAGAAAATTGGATGTCTGGCAACAGCCTGTATTCAGAAATTCAATAGCAGCAGCAACAACAGCTAGAGCCGAGTATCTGTGACAGTGTTCTGTGCACAGTAGGTGCTTGGAAAAATGCTTGCTAGCTCACTAATGAACTAAGTAAAGAAAACCCTTAGTCCTCCATGCTATTCAGAATGAAACAGTGTCAATAACAGACCTGATTGCGTTTTACTAAGCCACATTTGAACTTTTTGATGTGCAGGCTGGAGGGATTTGGTTAAAAACTAACTGGACCCTAGATTTCCTATGCAGATGGCACTACAGAGATCACGGTGCCTGCCACTTGGATCTTATATTTCATGGACTCATGGCTCCCTCGAAGCTTGCCCATGACTTCTTCCTTCTGGTCAAATCTAAATGCCTTTTCCCAATTTTAGTCTTCTTTGGCCAGCAGAGTCAGCCCAGTGGATGGGGACAAGATGAGGTTCTGGGACATGTGTGGTGGTGGAGGAAGGGAGCATATATAGGTCTGATGGACTTTAAAATCAACGTATCTTTTTTACTATCTTGCCACAGGCCAGGCCTGCCAGATGAATTTGGGCAGATACTTAAGTATTGTTCTTAAATGTCAGGGAAAGGGTTTTATTTTTGTTTTGTTGTTTTGTTTCTTATACTAAATGTTCTTAGTTCAAAATACCCAGGATTCCTTGCAAAGGTCAGCTAGCATAGCAGGACTAAGAGAATCTTAGCAGCTTTTGGCAATCACTAAAGGTTACCACCGGTGTCTTGTCTATAGGCCAAGGGAGTGAACTCTGTGAGGGATTTCAAATGTCCTTCATGGACTTTTCCACTATGCTAAAAACCATTAGATAAAGTACTTCTCTTACTCACCTAGCTATCCAGTCACTCCTTTAAATCCTGTCCACCAAGGAAGAAAACACTAGAATTTATTGAGCACAGACTCCTTTTACCTTTGTTGGGGAGGAGGTTTTATATGAGTGTGTGTATATGTGTAGCTGTGTATATGTGTCAGGGCTTGAGTGTGTGGAGGGAGCTTGGGTTGTAATGTGGATGTACATAAAAATGTTTCAATCGTGTTCAAAAAAGATATGGAAAAATGTATGGCAACTATATTTATTTGTTAGTGTGAGAGAGGGATACCTGTGTTTGTGAAGGGATAGCTGGAAAGATGGCATCTGGAAGGGTTGGTTGTTCTTGTGTTTGAGAGACATATGTGTGGAACTCCACCTGAGTCTGTTTCTATATATGGGACTTGAGAGTCAGGGTGAAGAGGTTAAATATGAAAGAGGTACGTGACCACATGCACGAGCATGTGGGGTGTGTGTGTATGTGTGTCTGGTGAGGGTTTTCTTGGTGTACATGTATATACTATCTTCAAGTCTTAGGCTTGCCTGGCCCAATTCCTTTTTCTGCACTCCCAGACCTGCTTAAATCTTCTGCCTCTGCTTCCTCCTCCTTAGGAGATATTTTCGAGCGTGTATCCCCTTTCTGTGTTTCATGATCTCTATCATCCTCCACCCCGCTGTCCCTTCTCCCAGGCCACCTGCAGTCTCCAGCAACAAAGCGAGGGTGACTCCACCATTGAGATGAGCAACACTCAGTGATTTGGAAACAATCTCTGAGCCAGTGAAATGTCTGCCTAAAGATTATTCTTGGAGCAATGGGAATCCTGTGGGTCACCCTTGGACAGATTAACATCATTAAGAAATGCAATATAGATATTTAATCCTAGAATTTTGGTGAATTAATTAAAACTTTGTTTTTAGTTCTATTGAGAAGGAAAAATCATTTATTATCTTTAGTCTGACCTTGTGCCTTCAAGAGAACTCTTATTCTGTGAAAATAAGGGCTGAGGTAGGCAATTCACACATGCTTGTGAAATCTAAGCAAATTATCTCACCAGAGGCTATAACTGTAATAAACTAAAGTGACCTCGTTTAAACAAACAGATGTTTGGAGCTGACAATTGAAGTGCAAACACGACCTTAATTAATGACTTGGTTGATAGTAAGTAGTTCACTCTTTAGAGACATTAGCTAAATTTTCAGTCTTAGTTATAACATAGGTCTCCAGGCTACCTTTGTATTATTGCTGTTAATAATGAAAAATTTCTAACTACCTGGTCTGTGAGGCCATTTGTGAAACAAGAGAGGACAACCTAGAGACAGTTCTGATTGGAATGAGTGTTTAAGAAAAGTATTCCTACATACTCAGGGCTCACATCCATATATTTGTGTCCACTATCAAAACCAGTTCCCTTATATCTTCTCCTAGGTGAACCCATAAATAATATATATGTTAATACCCATGAATGAACAAAAATGATCACTAATTTCAAATAATGTCCTAACAAGAACTCACTGTGGATCTGATGTAGACAGGCAACTAGATTCAGGGAGACTGTCTCTTCTGGAACAAACCTCGAAAGCAGCCTAACACCCTGTTGCCAAAGAGATGGGTGAAACAAAGTAGAGAATGCTGGGAAATGGAATGTTCAGCTTCTGGGTTTAACTGCCACTTGGTTTGAGGCACCCCACCCTTGTCCCAACTGCTTATTTGTTATTTCATCAAGATGTGACAGGGAGGAGGTGGTTAAGTCAACTGACATGCTGGCTTTGAGTGGCTCTCCCTTCAAGAATAGCTCTTTCTTTGCTGCAACAGATACATCCAGCTGCAGATTTCAGTCATCACTGGATACACTTACAGATGGATTCAGAAATTATGCTAGCACCCTCAATTTTAGTTACTGAGTTGAACAAGCACTAATGAGATCATCTTATTGGCCACACACTGTCCTGAGTGCCACAGGGGAAGGGAGGAAGGGAGAGAAACCCATCAAAGGCCTGATTTCTACCGTTTAGGAGCTTTGGGTCAAGTTGGCAAGGTAGAATACATGCACCGAAATCACTCAAGAATGATTATAAAGATATATGTCCACAGATGTAAAATAACACATATCAAAATGTCCTATAAAATGATGGGCTCTATAAAATGATAGGTGGAATTAAATGGCAATTGTGACTCTCCAGAATGTTGGTGCAGAAGATTAGTAGAGGTCAAGAAGAACTTTACTCTAATTGTCGCCTGTATACCACAACTCTCAGCAAGAACAAGGGGAATGAAAGTGGTTGGAGCAGGTTGCAAAGCATGTGTTTAAGTACTGAAAGTAGTGGGCATGGTTGTCTTCCATGCTGAGCTCTTTATTTTAACAGAGCATCTCCCAGATATCCAGGTTACCCTGTCTTAGAAAACTGCATGTGCTATTTTCATGCTGGCCATAGTGAAGGATTGGTAGCTTCTCGTAGTGTAGGGTTAGCCATGTCAGAGATGGCAGGGTCAACTCAGCTTCATTCCCAGTTTATGGCTTGATCACAGATCCCGTTGATTTAATGAACCTTCCCATCTGCCTACAATCTGGCCCCAGAGCTTACTCAAGGTTAAAAAAGCTATCCATGGCTTATCACCTTTTTGAAGCTGGTAGGCACTCCCACCCATTCATTTCCTCTTCCTGTTCACAACTGGGGTATTATATCTGGGCTAGAAAATAGTGAGGTAAGTTCTGAATCCAAAAGGAGTGCAAAGGTTACACACCTGGGTTTGCCCTCCACATTCCCCACTCCCTTACCAGTGGAGAAACTGGAACTGAGCTTATACCCTCTTTCAGAGTTTGAACCCTCAGTAGGAAGAATACTCTAGAAAAGGTAAAGATAGGGAAGAGCAAGGGTTCCCAACCCAACTCAGGCTTGACATTGAGCCCCAGGTATGATGCCTACCTGGTAGAGTAGTGTCAACAGGCATATATCTATTGACAGGTGAAAGGGATCTAAAGTGTTCACAGCCCACACCAGCCTCATGGCCACCCTCAGATCAGCTCACCAGACTACACTGCCCATTTCAACTTGGAGCTGGGTCTACAACTTCTGGGTCCCCAAATTCCTGCTTAGGCCTCAGGTTGGTATATCTTCTTCTAACCATGGCCAAGACCCAGAAATATTTCTCTGCCTCCCTCTGGGCCTCAGTTTTCCCTTATGTAAGATGAAATGGTTGAACTAGATGATCCCTGAGGTATCTTCTGGCTCTGCATCCTGGAGTCTAAGTACCCTCCCTTTTTTCTTGAGTAAACACTTTTGGTGGAGGGAAGCAAGAGACATTTGAGAACTTTTAGTTTGGAAGCTGGTCCCAAGTTCCCAGGCTGTGTTTGATTTTATGTTGTGTTTGCTTCTTACCAACTGCTTTCCTCCACCATTAAGGGCCAGCAGCTACTCTGGTTTGGGCTGTGAACATGGCAAGGTAGTGGGTCAGTGATTCATGGCCATCCTGACCTGTTCCAGACAGTGCGGCTGCCTCCTCCTCGGGCTTCAGAGGAAGTTCGTCACTCCTGCTGGAGCCACTGTCTCCCGCCTGACTGGGCAGAGTCCCTCCCCTCAGTGGCAGCCTGGTGAACTAATTCTGACAGGGCTGCTATGAGACCCCCATTGGCCAGGTGCCTTAGGGCTGGTTGGGGTGGGAGTGGGCACTGTGCTTGAGGCTCCGGAGGGGGACTTCTGGGGATGATGTGATGAGACTGTGACAACCTCTAGGTTGGATCAAATTCTCCTCAGGAATCTGGGAAACTGGGACTGAAGGAGGCCCTGTAGGGGCTGGTCAAACTGTGGGCCTGGGGGAGGTTTGCCATTAGGCTATAAATGAGCCTGAGGGAAAGGAGGGGGAGGGGGCTCTGTGACACATCACGCTCTAGTTCCTCCAAGGGACCTTGGAAGACTTCAAGCCAGGCTCCTCATTTTACGAAGGAGGGAGAACTTGTTGTTCTGTGTGATCACATGATCCTGGAACTACCCCTATTTCCTAGTCCTTTCCAGGGAAACATTAGTGAGCTGGAAGAAGCCTAGACCAGGAGAAGAGTTATGATGTGCCATACAGAAGGCAGTGTCAGCCACAACAAATAAGCACAGCCTCTCAAACAAACACAAACACCTCTCTCTCTCTCCCCCCACCTCTCTCTCTCTCTCACACACACACACACACACAAACACATGTGCAGAGGCCTCACTGCACACCCGTCCCGGACCCTGAAGTGTGTGAAGTGTGGCTCTGTGGCACTGAATTTCTGTGAGGACACCTTAGTGGGCCAGCCCACATCACCTGTTATTACAACTTCACTTTTCTCAAGGGTGGGGGAGGAACAAGGTTCCTTGTAAAGGGAGGGGCATTTTCTAAAGCTTAAAAAAAAGGAAAGAAAGAAAGAAAGAAAACAAAGCAATGCTGAAGTCCTCCCACAGGCAGGCTCGTGCTCCGGGTGTGCTTTCACAGGCCAGAAACTACAGAACTGGGAGTACTGCCAAGTGCTTTATCAAAGGAAACAGCCCGCCCAACAGCTGGAGATGGGTTCCTGCCAGCTGTGTGTGCCTCTCGTCTCTCCTCTTTTTCTCTCCCCTCCCTTCTCCTATCTCCATCTATCCATCTCCTGCAGTCTTGCACTTTGCATTGGAAGAGCCCACAGACGTACTTCCTTGGAGCACAGAGAATACCCTTGACACTGCAGAACTAAACAGATCACAGCCCCAGCTGGAGTGAGGGAGGCTCTCTTTCTGAAGGGATGTGCTGTCCAGACATGGGTCTCCTGGCATTGGGCAAGGGGCTGCTGCGTGACAGCTTCTGCTGCAGCTGGAGCCTTGGGGAGACAGTCCAGTCCCTTTGTCGCCTTCTTTATGGTGGGAGGCAATGCCTGGCTGGGCTGTGTGTGCTGGCGGCAACAGGGCGTTTTCCAACAACCTCAGCAACTTTGCCGTCCAGATTCATTAATTAATTACTTGGACTCATTTCTCTAAGCCTTGGGCTTCCCAGGGAGGAAGGAGACAGTGTGCAGGTAAGGGAGAGCTCTGAAGAAGGGGGTTCTCCCTTTCCTGGAGGGGGGACATTGGCAGATGGTAAGGAGAGAGAGACTGAGGGTAATCTTTTATGGTTTCACCCCATCTCCCAGCTCTCACCCATTTCAGTTTCCCGGTTTGCCAGCTAAAGTGGCCAACACAACCCTAAAAGGCAGCTTTGAGCTGCTTTTTAGAAGCTACAATATGAAGATTGGGGGCAGCAGGGCTGCCTAGCTCTATGAGTAGAACTGAAGGCAGCAGCCCCACACCTGGGGAAGCACAGGGGCTTTGTTCTGTTCCCTGACTGTGCACAGCCTGCATCCCTTGCCCAAGTAGACCCCTGGGGATGGCTCAAGGCAAATCTAACATTTCCCCTGCCAGCCTGGCCACATCTCAAGGGCAGGGTTCCTGCTGGGTTTGTCTCTATACCCCCAATGCCTGCCAGGTGCTGGAGGCTTAAGTAATGTCTGGTGACCTGGCCTCTGTGGAAACCACTTTAAAGCTTGGGTCTTATCAGGTGGGAGGCAGCAACTTGGTCTATGTGTATTCCTTAAGGATGTCATGTTAGGCACCATACTGAGGGCTGGGGGCTTGGTTACCAACAGGAGTGAGGCCACAAACTTAGATAATCTCAGCTTCTGGCATCTGGTGGCCATTTTGCTGCTCATCCTCCTTCTTGAACAATCTCTGCCACCATCATGGTTCTCTCAAGGCCAAGCTCTTGAATCTTCTGTCTTCCTGCCTTCCCTGAGGCTTTTTGTACAGATGGCTGTGTTATATGCTTAGTCACACGAGCTCTGTAGGATAATAAGCAAACTGGGGAAGGAAGGTTAATTGAGATAATATATATACTATAAGTATTATGCTTTTAACTATGCTTGCTGCAAAGTAAGCACTCAATGTAAACTGCTGGTGTTCAATACTGAAGAATGTGTGTGTGTCTGTGTGTGTATGTGTTGAAGATGGCTGTCATGTGCAACTTTACTGATAGGACTGACTGTGTGCTAAACCATAGACAAATGAGAGACTCTGACCAGGACACTTAGAAGACACTTCTACAGTTCTGATTGCCAGCCGTGGCAGCCACAATCCTCAGTGGAACAAGGTATGGAAGTCAAGAACTTGAGGCAGAGTTCAATCCTTTATTTCTGTTTCAGTCCCTCCTAAATAACACTTCCTCTCAGGCCATAGGACTGACTAGACTGGCCCCTGGGCATGGATGGGGCCAAATGTCTACTGGGAAACTTCACTTTCCCTATAATTCTCTGTACTCTGGCTTCCTGGCTTCCTTCATTTGGGATCTTTTTGTCTCACCTGTCCCCCCCACCCTAAGCTCTACACACATGCCCATGCCACATTTTCCCCAGCATATTGTCAAACCTGAGTGTATCTGAAAGGACCAGGCCAGGAATTGAAAGGACCATTTTTATAATGGCTCATTGATTACCATATTCCTGAGTGTGCGTGCGTGCGTATGTGTGTGTCTGTGTGTGTGTGTGTGTGTGTGTGTGTGTGTGTGTGTCTAGAGCCTGCAGCTTTGGACTACCAGTTCCTGTGAACATTTAAGCCTTATGACAGTAATATCTCTCACTCTTAGTCCAAATAGTAACTACTCAACCATCCCTCAGCAGCAGCCTCTGAGAGCTGGGCAGTCAGAAGGATGCTGACGTGGGCATGTACACAATTTGTGATCTATGACTTCACGAATGGAGGTTTGTGGGGCTTACCCCCTCCAGTTCCCTCATGGGGGCACTTCCGATAGTTGGCACCAACAGTATGTCAGCTGCAGGGAGCAAATGGTGTGAGGGAAGAGATTCCAGGTCTTCTTTGGCTACGGTTGATTCCTTATTTCCTCTCCTTTCCCACTTTGGGAGCATTTGTTGCTGTCTGAAGGGCCAAGCAGTGCCAAGACCACAATAAACAGCTTGTCCAGTACACACAAGCTCTTTGGACCCTGAAATGTCAGCTGGCCAACTGGCTCACAGCTAGACCCTGCTGCGTGCCTTTTGCATCCGGCCCCGACAATGCTGCTCAGCATTTGTAGAACCATATGTCATAGCAACAAGCCTGAGAGTAGGGGCCCCACAGTAACCTGGACTTAGCTCTGGGATATCAAGCTTAGGGGCTGCACTTAGGGCCCCTGGCCAAAAAAAATGGCTCAGGGACTCAGCTCTGCAAGTCTCAGACGAGCAAAGTGGCCTGCCCTCCCCATCTCCTATCCAGGCCAGACAGCCAGATTCCCTATGCCCCATATGGCTGAACCACTGACTGATGTTGGACAGAAACATCTTGCCCAGTGAAAGCTAGTGGGGTGCAGGGCACACGCCTCCAGAGGATACAGACAGAGCACAAAGGGCAAGAGAAGAGAGGGAGAGGTGGTGGGGTTTGGTGACAAGAGTACCAGGCCAGGATCCAGGAAACCTGGGCTCTACTCCCAGCCCCTGACACCAGCTCCCTTGGTGTCCTTGAGAAAGATCACCCAGAGGGCAGGGTTGGGGAGCAGGCACAGTGCCAAGACCTTGCCTAGGAAAAGAAGAGCTGCAAAATCTACTTCATGCCTTCAGGAGGTGGGGATGTAGTGTTTAACCACAAACACTTTATACTGAAGAGCTACCCTGTTGCCTTTAAATCCCTGCAGCAAGGACTGGGAGCAGAGGTCACAGTTGTCCCTTAGCTGGGGAAGGCCCTGTGATTGTCCTCACTTTGGCCTCTTATGGCCACCCAGGACAGCTTCTCTGGTGTGTGATGTTTGTCCCTATTCCTAAGAGCTTGTATGGAAGAGGCATAATCTTTCAGCTCACCACCATATGCACCCATACCTCAGTATCCCTAATGTCCAGGAACTCACACTAAGGCCCACATTTACTCTCAGGATTTCCCATCATATCTCATCCCTGAGCGTCCTCGCCTTCGCAGAAAGAAATCTACTGTTTCTGCTCTACATGCTCAATGAAGACTCATAAGTTACAACAGTATTCAATAGCACAAAACACAATTGATAGAAGCTACCAGTGTCTGACACAGAGTAGATGTTCCATAGATAGTTTTTCAAGTAAATCCAGGCTGGAACAAACTCGATACTTTTTATATAAAAGACTACATTTAATGGTAGAAATGTTAGCCTCTGCAGTAGGACCAGTTCAGGGACAGGAGGAAGAAGCCTGTTTGTGACCCTGCAAAAAACAGCATGGGAGCAGCCACCCTCTGTGTGCATGGAGGGAAGATAGGATACACTCACTGGGGGTAGGGGAAAGATGTCTGGGAAAAGGGCCAACATACACTTCAATCTGAGGGCCTCAGACACTTCCCAGAACAGGAATGCCCCATGGTAGTATCTAATTGGCTTTCTAGTTCTATTCCTTAGTGAAGGCCATGTGACAAAACTAGGGTAGGGCTGAGCTTCCAGAATCTCTACTGGAGCTTTGGGTATCTTCTGGTTATTCCCAAGGTGCCAGTTGAGAAGGAGGGCCTTGAATCTGATTAGCATTGCCTGAGGAAGCCAGGAGGATCTTCCTAAATCACTCATACCTCAATGTGGTCTGTCTCCCACTTTGGTTTGGGGGCTGTGGGAGCCATGGTCTAACCTTTGCAGCTTTGCTTGCCAGATTCCCATTTTGTCTATGCTTTCTCAGCAGGGTGGGTGAGAAAGAGTGGCCCAGGAGGAAAAAACAAACAGAGGAAAGAAAGGTCTTTGGGTCTGTTGACGTTATAAGTGCTATTGATTTTACAAGATTTTTCTATTGGGAGGACAGTGAGCTCACCTCATTTTACAACTGGCTTGGGCTTTGACACCACTGTCTAGGTCATGAGCTGAGAATCCAAGAGTCTATGGCTTTACTTCAATGCATAGTTGATAGTCACCACTCTCAGTAAGGCCAGACAGGGGCCTCCCAGGGTGGAACATAGGAGGATATGGGTGGTTACAGGCCTCTGCTCCTTCCACCTTTCCCTAGGGACACTGTATGACCCCAGGCACAAGCACTCTCAGATCTTGCTGGATCTGGATGGCAAGGGAGGGGGTGCTTTTCTAGCAAAAAGGACTTTAGACATCAAGCTCAGACAGGAAGAGGATGGTTGAAAGAGCACTGACCTATGAGTTGGGCTTGTATCCCAGCTGGGCCACTAATTAGCTGTCTGATTTCAAGCAAATGACTTCCCGTCTCCTTGTGTCAGTTTTCTCATCTGTTAAGTAATAGGTGGAACTAAAAGATCTCTGAAGTCCCTTCCAGCAGGTTTGTGAAAAATGCAGAAGTTAGGAAGGAGGAGAAGATTATAAAGAATAGAGAAAGGAGCAAGAATATAACATTCCAGTACAGTGCAGCAGTGGAAAAATGGGAGAGAAAGAGATGTGCTGCATTGTGGTGGGGTGGATGTGGCCCGGAGTGCAAACTCAGAAGCTTAGATTCTATTCCCGGTTCTACAATTAATGAGCTGTCTGACTTTAGGCAGGTTACTTCCCCTCTTTGTAACTCATTCAAGTGGGAGGAATGAGTTAACTACTTGCTCCCCCAGCCCAGACTACTTTCTTGTTGGGATACCTAGGTACACAAATGGGAACAGAATCAGCACTCAGTGGTGTGACGCCAATAGTAGGTGCATTTGGAGAAGGGGTGGGTAATGGTGGCTGGTAAGTTAAGACCTTACCTAAAGGGCAAGGGAGGAGAGTAAAGGAGCAGCAGCCTCAGAATCAGACAGACCTGGATGGAATATCAACTCTGGCCCTGCCTGGCTGTGTAACCCAGGGCAAGTCATTTGCTCTATCCAAATTACAGTTTCCTTACCCACAAAAGGAAATAATTGAACTGGTTGATCCTCAAGATTCTTAACATCTATCTGATTATATGGGAAACAAAACACAGCAAAATGAGGCCAGAAGATGCCAAGTAGGCCAAAGGAAATAATTTTTCATTCAAGGAGGAAGCCAGCCAGTGTGGGTCAGACCCATTCCCCAGGGGAAAAGAAGGGTGGTGTTCCCAGAGCAATAGTGGGCTGGGAAGGTGTGGTAGTGGTGAAGGAGTAAAAGGAGAAGTGGAAGGAAACAGCAAGACAAGGTCATTTCAGAGGAGTGATGGAAGGGACACTAAAGCGTGTTCAATGAGAGAGGACTTGGTTGGATGATCTGCTGATAGGAGCCACTGCCTGGCACGGAGGTCTTGAGTAGGTCTCAGACCAGATTCTGAGGGTGGTAATGAGTGCTACAGTAGCCTCACCAAAAGCTAAACCTTAGGTGGAGGGTAGGGAGCTGGAACACTTTCCCATTGGCAGGCCTTTTGCAGAGGAGAGGGTCGTCAGGGGCCCATCGTTAAGTATTTGACACTTAGATTTTATACATCACTGATCCCTGCCCAGACCCAGAGATTGGGACTGGACAGGTGTGAAAACTGAGGCCCTGAGAGGGGCTTCAACCTGCCTGAAGTCACTTGACAATTTCATGGCAGGCCCAGGAGAAAAAGTTGGTCTCTCCTGATTAGAGCCCAGTTCTTTTGGTGACCTCTGCCCCTTCTGTTGTATGTTCTTAAGCAAATCCCTGTTTGGAATTGTTGGCCTCTTAAGGAATAAAGTGGAGTGAAGAGAAACCAATTCCAAGTAACTGAGGTTCTTAGGATCTTGGGAGGCTGAACCATTCTAGAAGGTGCTGTGGGCCACTTGGCTGCAGGGCCCATGCTTGGGGCGGGGCAGCAAGGACCAGGTAGGAGTGAAGAGTGTGGGTTCTGGCCCTGGCCAGTTTGGCTCAGCGGTTAGAGCGTCGGCCTGCGGTCCTGAGAGACCCGGGTTCGGTTCCCGCTAAGGGCACGTACTTCGGTTGCAGTTTGTCCCCGGCCCTGGTTGGTCGTGGGGGTGGCAGCCACTCGATGTGTCCCTTCACGTCGATGTTTCTCTCTCTCTCTCTCCCTTCCTCTCTCTCCCTCCCACTCTATCTGTACAAAAAAAAAAAAAAGAGTGTGGGTTCTGGAGTCAACTTTTCCTCAAATCTCAGCTCCAGCTGTGTGACCCTGGGTTGCTCACTACCTCCCTGAGTTTCTATTTCCTCATCTATCACCTGTAAAAAAAAAATTACACAGGGTTGTGAGAAATAATAGAAATCATGCATGAAAAAGTGCTTGGTCCAGTTACTGGCACAGGATAAACTTTCAATAAGTAGTAGCTATGATCATTACCCTTACCTCTACTGTTTAAACAAATGTGAGAGTTTGTGTTATTTCTTACCAACCTCCCACCCCCACCAAAGACCTACAATCTGCACTACAAACTTCCCTCTTCCTTTACTCACCTCAGAATTCTGCCACCACTTCAGTTGCTGAGACTTGGGTCTTTGAGACCACTTTCATCACCTCCATTATGGGACCAACTTTCTTAGGTGGCTTCTCCAGAGAGTTCTCCTTCCTCTCAACCTGCCTGCTGACTTGGGGCCCCAGCAACAGGCAGAAGGAGGGAGACAGGTGCCAGAGGCCAACACAATGAGGCCATACATTGCTGCCCTGTCACCAGTTCCCTGGCAAGGCCTAGCACGGTCACCTTTTGCCCCTAATCTCCTCCTTTAGGGAGAGGAGGGTTGAAGTGAAGCCCCAAGAGAGCACCCAGATGAAAGCAAGGGCCTTGCACCCACAGATTAGGAGAAAGCTTCCTTAGAGTATTTGCCAGACCAAAAGACATTACAGCCAAGAGAACTGCCGTCACCTAGTATATGATCAGATCTATTAGATCCGTGCTGACCCACGGTGGGAGTCAGTCTCCAGCCTCTCGGAAAAACTCAGGAGCCCCTAATTCTGGTGAGGGAAACCTATTTTTCCTTAGTGATGTTACTCTTGGTTATAGACCTTTAGAAGGAGCTGATTGCCTTTCTTGGAAATTTAGAGAGTGCCCCAAACTGCTCCCAGCCTCTCGTCCCTTGGGGCAAGGTGGGGTCATGAGAGAAACTCAGTGTCATTAGGCCAGGGAGGCCTGAAATCACTTTCTAGCATGTAGGTCCTGGAGATGAAAGAGCCCAGTCCATTCTCTGGGTTGAGAGGTGAAGGAGTAGATGGTTGGGAAGAGCAGGTGGGTGGGGTATGGTTAATCTAGAGGTGGAGCAGTCAATTGCTTATCTGGCACGATTTCACAGGCCCCAAAGCAGACTCCATCCCCGAATTTCCCCTAGCACATGTAATCAAATAATGGCGTGTTTCCTGAGCACATGCTGGGTGTTCCACATTTGTGTTCAGCCTCTGTAGCAAATTGTCAAGTTCAGTCATTACCACCCTTCCACCCCCCCAGAGCCATTCTTCTTAAAAGCTTCCATGGAGACTGGCTAAGGTCAGGGCTGGGAAATTGGGGTCATTTGGCACACTAATGGCCCCAGAGAGAGTGTATGTGGCAAAAGGCCCTTGGATAGTGAAGGAGGGCCTGAGGGTGATAGGATGGGTGACAGTGGTGGGGCAGGAGATGTTCTTAAAGCAGGGTGGAGGTGGCCCTGGCCGGTTTGGCTCAGCGGTTAGAGCGTCGGCCTGCGGTCCGGAGAGACCGGGGTTCGGTTCCCGCTAAGGGCACGTACTTCGGTTGCAGTTTGTCCCCGGCCCTGGTTGGTCATGTGGGTGGCAGCCACTCGATGTGTCCCTTCACGTCGATGTTTCTCTCTCTCCCTTCCTCTCTCTCCCTCCCTCTCTATCTGTACAAAAAATGGAAAAATATCCTCAGGTGAGGATAAAAAAATAAAAATAAAAAGATAAAAAAATAAAAAAAATAAAAAGCAGGGTGGAGGTGAACAGGAGACCAAATCTGGCTAAGGGCCAACCCCTGGAAGAGAGACAGAGTACGCAAACTGGCATTTTTTTGTAAAGAGGACTCTACTGTGTAATCTGAATGAGTCCTTTAAGCACAACAGCGGGGAGACATAATAATCCCTGATATTTGTCCAGGACCTTGCAATTTAGAAAGCTCTCTCTCTAACAGCCCTGTCAAGGTGAATAGAGCATATGATAATTACTTCCATTTGACAGATGAAGAAACTGAGACTCAGAGAGATTAAGTGACTTGCCTACAGTCCCACAGTTTTTAAAATATGTTTTTAATTGTTTTTCAAGAGAGAAAGATAGAAACATCGATCCTCTGCCTCCTGCACACCCCCTATTGGGGATTGAGCCCGCAACCCGGGCATTTGCCCTGACTGGAATTGAACTGGGACCTCTTAGTTCATGGGATGACATTCAATCCACTGAGCCACTCTGGCGAGCCACACAGACAGTTTTAATGGCAGAAGTGGCACCAGAACTTTGGTCTCTAGACTCCCAGGGCAATGAGGCCAAAATTGGCCTATTGAGTATCTTGACTAGAGTATGGAGGTAATCAACTCCATAGTGTTTTCTCAGGAATTCTGGGAAGGATCCCTGTCTCATATGTATCAATCTCTTCTCTCTGGTCACTAATAACTACAATTGAACTCTTAGAGATTCATTCTTTTGGATTAAAACTGTGGACCCTGTTAAGACGTGGAGGAAAAATTGGGGGTACGGAATATCTAACCACCTGGGAGTGTACCTAGGCCCTGGCGGAGTAGGGTGGGGGAGGGGAAGCAGCGTTGGCAAAGGTTCCCCTTTTGCGTAAGAAAGGTAGAAGTTGCGTCAGAGTGTGAATGCTGGCGACACTGAGAAGGGGGGCCAGCCTGGCCAGAGGCAGGCCTAGGAGCGCTCTAATGGGTGACTGCTTCTGGAGTCCTTGGAGGAAGGCTGGTGGAGGACTTCCATGTGGTGTGGGGGATGGGGAGGGCAGCTGTGTCGGGTAGACAAGGAAGCAGTTTGGCCTAAGAAGCTGGAATTGTGCAGAGGTGGGCGGGGGTGTGGGAGCTATTCAGGGAGCTGGCTTGGAGCCAGGGGCCAGTCCCAAGGGGGTGAGCTGAGGCTTGAGCATTCTGGGCCTGATTCCAGCCCCTGACCTTGAGTTACCATGCAACTCGGCACTTTTCCTACTTCAACCCAGACACCCATTAGGTCTCTTATCTTGACTTCCCCGTTTTACAGAAAACTGTAAAAGTTACTCTCTGGATTCCTCCTGACAGACCCTGACCTCCTACAGCTCTTGCCACTCCCCATACAGCATCCTTCCAGCCTCCTGGAAACTCTTGCCTGCTGTCTTTGGTGCCAGAATCTGCCCCTCCACAGTGCAGGCTGCCCCTGCACTGGGTGGTCCTGAGGGCAAGGGCCTGATAGCCTCACCCAGTCCTTGCCTTGGGACTCTCCACTCTCAGAGACACAGCTGTTAAGTAGCTGTATCTGAGAAGATTAAGGCTGGGATTGTTAGGACTAGCAACAACCTTAGAAGTCATTTTTGTCATTCATTCACTTAGTTATTACATTTGTTGATATTCCAAGGTTGTTCTAGTAGCTAGGGGCAAAATCAGGCCAGAACTCAGGTCTCCTGACTACTATTCCAGTGCTCTTTCCACCATGTTCTGGAAAGAATACAGTACAAGTAGTGGGGCATAGTATTTATCCTCTGTATAGAACCAGACTTACCTACAGTCAGAGTAGCACCTGGCCTACTTGGTAAGATTTGAAGTTCACTGATAAACAATCTTCCCCCTTCTACCATTGTCCCCTTTAGCTTGTTTCCTTCCCATTCCCCCCATACCTCAAATTATATCATTGACTGAAATCCTTTGGTTGAAACCCCTGTGATTTGACTGAGCAAAACCTGTTAAACCATTACCTGCCATTTACACAAATACATTTCTCTGATTTGTCCTTTAGGATTGGCCTAAAAGCTAGATATGGTTGATTTGAGGGAGGGACACTGCGAGTCCCCTCAAAGGGAGCATGGCTAGGAAGGGCAGGGAGCCCTCTAGATGGTAGTGAGGGGCCCATGTAACTCCAAGCAGCAGGAGGACAGAGGTTCCCTGAGGGGACAGGCAAGAGGAAGATACCTGAAAAGGAAGCAGGAAGGTTGTGAAAAAAGACTCTTACTTCACAGTGTAGCCTCTAACCAGCCCTGCACCTACACAATGATAATCGGTGACATTTTGTTTCAAAATACATGTTTACATTTGGTCTTTCCTTATACTGGATTATACTGAGTCTTTTGTCTCTTCCACAGCCCGGTGACTGAGTAGTTTGTATGGGGATTTCTGAGGGGCCTTCCCTGAGTCTGGTCAAGGAGTTGCCCTTAAATAATCTGCCAGTCCCTGAATTGAAATGCAGTTCTGTCCCATCTTGTCATTAGAGGGGCTCTCCTCTCCAGGAAATTGCAATGTGAATCCTTTAGTCAAAGGAAAGAACAGCCCCCGCTAGAGGGCTTCCCCATCCTGACCCTGATAAGGGACTGTTTCCAATTCCCCTACAGGTATGACAAAGGGAGTTCAGTGGGAAGGGGCATTCATTCATGTTTAGAGTATAGCCCTACCTGGAAATCTCCTAAAACTAAGTGAAATGTCTAACTAGAAACTGCCTGGAGCTTTACAATTAAACACCAGAGGTTCACATCTGATTTCTGCCTCTTACTAGCTGGGTAACCCTAGACAAGTCACTTAACTTCTCTGAGCCTCAGTTTCTTCATCTTAAAAATGGGCCTAATGATAACATGATACTCAACTCCTACCACCCGCTATGCAACTGTTGACAAGGTTCAAAATGCTAATGGAAATAATGCCCTTGGCACAGTGCCTGGTCAGTAATCAGCACATGGGAGCTACTGATATTATTATTGGGACCAGATGTGTCTTTGAGATCTCCCAGTGATAGGTCAAGACCAAACAGTAGTCCATCCCATCTCTCTTGCTGAATTGAAGTTTTCATTATGTCAGGTTTGCTTAAAGCAAGGCCCACCTGCAGGGCATTCCCTGTGCTGGTGATTCATGGGAGAGGTGCATGCCACCCACCTATTTTAAGCTGTTCTACATTTTCTTCTCCCTGACATGGATGTGTTTACACAGGGGAGGGCAGTCCCAGTCAAAACAAGATGAAAATACACTGCTGGCTGGAAGCCCCAGGCTAACTGGTTTCAGGTCCTCTCCCAGCTGTCAGTGCCTCACAACAGGGCCATGGGGATGGTGGGAGGCTACCCAGCCCAACTCTCCAGCCTCCCTCCATTGGCCCAGCTCTGCCTGGTGGCAGGCAGTTGGCCATCATCTGGTCAAGCTGGAGTAGGATTCTGGGACACCACAGTTTCACACGGGTAAGAATGAGGAGTTCTGAGGGGCAAGAGCTGTCCTGGCCAGCTTCTGTGTGACTATTATGTCTGCCACCAAGGCTGCCTGGTGCACGGACAGAGGAGAACTGCCAACAGAGAGTAGCAGAAAATGGCCAAAGGAAGCTCCCTAACAACCTCCCCTTCTGCCTGGCATTTACCTTACTGAGACTCATTCCTTTGAGTTAATAGGAGGGTCGAGGTTTAAAAAAAAATTACCCCGGGGAAGAAGAACCCAAAAAACACTTATCAGAGTCTTCCTGGGGATCAAGTTCTCACCTATGCCAACTTATCCAACTTATCAGTGAGTAAGTAGAACTTGAGGAGGAGCTGGTCATTGGATGAGCAAGTAAACAAGGTCCCCTACACACTTAGGTAGTTTGGTTTCTTGACAGAGAGTCCAGGAGTACTTTGGCACATTTGCCTGTCCGCTGAAAACACAAGGCCACCAGTTAGCTAAGATCCATTGTGAGGCCCCACCCCAGACAGCACTCCACCAGTCTCTATTTAATCAACCTGGGTTACTTCTCCCAGAAGCCCCCACCCCCCCACCCCCTGCCATGCCCCACTATTCGGGCCACACTGAAGAGACCATCATGTTTCTTCCCTGAAAAAAAACTAAACAGTTCCCCTTTCAAGAAAGGCTCTTCATTTTAATGGGGATCTTCAAGACCTCAAACCCAAGGGTAGCATTAATGGTGAGAATATCCTTTATCTTGATGGGCATCGGTATTTTTATGCAGGACAGTTTTGTTGTCCCCACCTCCCCCATTATTCCAGTTAAATGGCTGTCACTTGCTCAGAATCAGGCCTGTTGGCCCGAAATCCTTCTTTGATGTTGCTGCCAGCTGAGACTGGACTGCCCTGCTCCTGGGTTTCATCACCCTCCACTGCTCCCCATGGGTGTCCTGTTCTCAACTGACCCAGCCTCTCCAGCTAAAGATGGAAACTAACCAAAGTCTTAGTGTTAGTGGAGAACAAGGAACACACACACACACACACACACACACACACGTGAATTATCTCTTTTATTGAAGAAGTTGGGCGTTGATTCCCGGTCATTACTGACCACCTATTTAATTAAATTGTGTTTGGGTTAGATTTCCCAAGTATGTTTGATTTTCCACTGGTCTTTCGTGTTTTTAACTGCAAGGTTGCTCTCAGACAATAATCATCCCCACAGTAAAGTGTTAACACAAGGCAAATTCATGAATTTGCCTATAGTTCTTCCCCATAGGACTATTAGCAAAATTCTAACACATTAAAACCTTTTACTTATTTATCTATTAAACACATGTTTACCACATTGAGACTGTATGCCAGGCATTGGTCCAAACCCTAAGGATACGCTGGTGAATAAGTTAAGCCCCTGCCCTCTCAGAGCTTGTATTCTCATCTAGGAAGCCACTTGATGCACTTAAGACCTTGTGTGCTGCCCACTTTCAGTTGTGGTCTTATATGGCTGTGCCTTTGGTACTGCTTGAAAGATTAGAGATCATGCTGATTGCCGACTGCTTGTGCTCTCAAGATCAAAATCTTATGCATGTCACCGGTCCTTAGTTCAGGGAAGGATTGCTAAGACCTTCAAGACACTAAATTTAAATGATGATTTTACTTTAACATCAATCCCTCAAACCACCCTCTCCCCATAAGCAATGTCAATAATTTGCGAAACCATAGACATGACAATTGGAACTGGACAGAAAGTTAGCAACACTAGACTTTGAAACAGCATTGATAGGGCTGCTCATTTGGTGAGCCATTTTGTCAACAGTGTTTGGAGACCATGGGGTCCTTATTCATTATGTGGCATATAACATACATGCATCCCTTCTTGCTCTCCAAAGAACTCAGCTATGCTGCCTACACTATGTCCACCAAGTCTGGAAACATAAGCAAATATATATATATATATATATATATATATATATATATATATATATATATATATCATTGTCAAGGACATTATCAGTTTGCAAAAAATATATCTCTATTTCTAGACTTTTGAGTGTCCATAAACATGTACACCTTGTATGATGTGTATATCTGGGAGGGAAGCATCATTCCCATTTCATAAACGAGGAGGTGGCAGCATAGGGGTTTACAAACCTTCTAAGCAGCTCCCCAGCTGGCCAAGTGGAAAAAGGACATGTTCTTCCCACTTGATCAAGATCATTTAGAATGAGAGCTAGAACTGTGTTTCTCAGGGAGTAGCTCACCCTAGCATATGCACTAAGGGAGTCCCTCTCAATTCTTATTACAAGCAGACTGCAGAGGTATTGTGGGTTCAGTTCCAGATCACTGCAATAAAGCAATGTTGCAATAAAGTGAGACACCATATTTTGTTTCTCAGTACAAATAAAAGTTATGTTTATACTATTCTGTAGTCTATTAAGTGTGGAAGAGCATTAAGTCTAAAAAAAAACAATATATGTAGCTTAGTTTAAAAATACTTTATTGCAACAACAATGAGGTATCACCTCACACCTGTCAAAATGGCCGCCATCAACAAATCATCAAACAACAAGTGTTGGCCAGGGTGTGGAGAAAAGGGGACTCTAGTACACTGCTGGTGGGAATACAGACTGGTGCAGCCATTATGGAAAACACTATGGTGTTACCTCAAAAAATTAAAAACTGAACTGCCATGTAACCCAATGATCCCACTTCTAGGAATATACCCTAAGAAGCCTGAAACACCAATCAGAAAGAATATATGTACCCCCATGTTCATAGCAGCACTATTTACAATAGCTAAGATCTGGAAACAGCCCAAGTGTACATTAGTAGACAAACAGATAAAAAAGTTGTGGTACATGTACACAATGGAGTACTATGCAGCTGTGAGAAAGAAAGATCTCTTATCCTTTGAGATGACATGGAGAGACCTGGAAAGTATTATCCTAAGCAAAACAAGCCAAGCATAAAAAGACAAATACCACATGATCTTACTTATTTGCAGAATATAATGAACATAACAGTCTGAGGACTAGGGTAGACCCAGAGACTTGGAAGTGGGGTACAGACTGACAATCCTTGGAAGAGGGGGTGGTGGGGGGAGGGAGGAGATAAATCACAGAACATATATGCATGTACGCATAACCAATGGACATGGACAACAAAACCAGGGATGGGGGGGGAGGGTGTCAATGGAGTAAAAAAAGAGAAACATCTGTAACAAAAATAAAATAAAATAAATAAAATAAAAATACTCTATTGCTAAAAAATACTAATCACCACCTGAGCCTGTTGGTAAATGGCACCAACAGACTTGCTTGATGCAGACTTGCCATAATCCTTCAATTTGCAAAAAAAAAAACCCACAATATCTATGTAGTACAATAAAACAAGGTATGACTGTACTTCCTATCGGAGGGCTCAGGAGTAGCTCCATGGACCAAGCTCATTATTTCACCAGTGTATTTTTGGAGAGTGATCACCTAGTGACATAATGGATGTCTCTGAATTATCTCCCAAGTGTGCTCAAGGCCCAGTGCTCCAAGATGTTTAATGATTATCTGTGAAACTCACTTTTTCTCAACTTTTGAGCTGGTAACTGAATATACTTGGCCATTCCTTAGTCCCCATATTTACTTTAGCTCTTCTACAATTCTATCAATAAACTCCACGGTATTATTAGTTTTAGCAAATAACAGGACGTCAGAACTGTTGACCAGGATTTGTTACTTTGCTGTTAGAGCTCTATTCCAAGACATAGGGGCCAGCGTTCCTCTTATTTTTTAAGGTGTATGAGCGTTGGTAGGAAGCCTTTCTTAGGCGGGCCCATCATGCTCTGCTCAGTCTATAGACCTTTAAGGCTGCTCTGCCACCACAGCTCTGCCCATGAAGACCTGGGATCGTCTGTCTTTGCTTGGTAGTTCAAATATATTTGTAAGGAGATTTTTCAAAAATCAATGCAGTCGGGCTGGTGTGGCTCAGTGGTTGAGCGCCGACCCATGCACTAAGAGATCACCAGTTCCATTCCTGGTCAGGGCAAATGCCCAGGTTGTGGGCCCGATCCCCAGTGGGGAACATGCAAGAAGTGGCCAATCGATGTTCTCTCTCATCAATGTTTCTATCTCTCTCTCTCTCTCTCTTCCTCTCTCTCTAAAATCAATTTAAAAAAATTTAATCAATGCAAATATTTTGTATTTTCCATTTTTGTGCTTTACCCTTATAGTCTTGCTGTGTGGTCTTTAAAAGAAGTCTCTACTTGGTAAGGTGGCTTCAGGACTTAACATCCATTTTGTCAAAAACGGGTTTGGGGCTGTATTTTAGGCTGGCACTAAGAATTTCCATGCTTTTGACCCAAAATATCTTCCTCTTCCAAACCCCACCCCCAACACTGCCTGTCTCAAGGAGTAAGAGAAGAGGTTAAAAGGGTCAGTCTGTTGCTGACAGGCAACCAGGAAGTACAGGCCTTGGGGGAACCATAGCCTTTGTTTATTTAAGCCCCAAACCTAGCAGGCAGTATAAATTAAGCATAAAAATAAAATAAAATAAAATAAAACAAAACACAGGCCGGATGCGTACCACAGAGAACAGCAAATTTCCATTCTGCTTTCCCCCTGGGAGAGGAGAGTCTGTGAGCAGTGGGGCTTCCTGGCCAGGGAGGTGTTCACAAGCCATAGGATAGGGTGAGGATGATAGGAGGGGAGGAGAGCAAGGCTTGGATCAGAGTGGGGATGGGCATGTTGGCAAGTCTCTGTAGTCAGCTCCAACAGGCTCCTGAGGGGGAATAAATCACACCCCTCCAGTCAACCTCTGAGTGGACCAATGTTTGACGGGGTGGTGACAGCCAAGGGCTGCAGGAGAGCTGGCATTTTTAGAAGGTAGGCAGACCTAGTTAATTGACCAAACTGTGCAGTTGGAGAAAAATCAGTCCCATCCCCGTTCTCTCCCTATCCCCGGGTTCTTCTTCCCACCTTCCCTGTGATGCCCGCCTCCATGTCTCCAACCTCTCAGGCCAAGAGTTCCCACTAACACCTGTGAAACGTCTTAGAGGCAATCTGTTCCTCATAACAGAGACATAAAAATTGCCAAAGGTTGATTTATAAATCAAGCAGGTTCGGGTTTTCCTACTAAAAACAGCTCTCATTCATGTTCTGATCGTTTTTAGGAGTAATAGGAAAAGAGATGGCTGAAAAGATATCAAGGCTAGCATATGCTGAACCCCATCATGGGGCATCATCCAAAGTGGGTCTTGGTGACTCTGGCACTACTGGCGTTCTTCAGGAAGACCTTGTCTTGGCTCTCACCTTTAGTCCAGTGGTTCCCAAAAGCAGTTCCGTGCACTGCGACCAGAAGAGCTGCATCCATGTCACCTGAAAATACCCTTCCCTAGCCACACAGCTAGTCCACTAGAATTTCTGGGGCTGGAGCCCAAGATATGTATATTTTTTTACCAGATCCACTAGTCAGACTTGATGTTAAGAACCTCATTTATTTCCTTCCACACCCCACCAGCAAGATTTACCTGCTGTGAGGTTGGTAGTTTTCTAATGTTAATTGGCCACTGACTACTCTTGAAAGTAATATGATAATTTAGTTCATACTTACGTATTTGTAAATAATAGTGGCAGAATGTGGCACTTGCCCATGTCTTTTTGCATTGGGAGAAAAAAAAAAAAAAAACACTTCTAATTCCTCAAAGTGTAGAGAACTTCATTAGAATCTTGGATGGTGATGTTTGTAGGCACTGCTGTAGAGAGGTCAGGCAAACAGCTATGATTGAGAGGAATTTATCATGATGCCCTTCAAATCACACTTCTCAAGTAGCCAGTCACATATGGCACCCATGCCAGGACTGACTCAAGTTAGTAGTCCTCACAAGGAGCCTGTGGAAATCATTTCTTAAGCGTTCACCTGATTGTGAAAAAATGGTGCTTGTTTTTACTTCTTTTTCATTTTAATGTGTGATTGACATCTTTGAAAACTATGGACCTGGCAGCACCAGGGCTTCCTGTTCCTGGTATTAGTGTAAGGCTACATGCTGGTTCCCCCTATATCTACCTGACTTCCACTCCATGCTTTCCCTAACACCCTGTCATCTATGACTCTTGCACAGTGTGCAGCCAACTCTGGACCTCAGAGAGAGCAGAGGCCATAAGTTTTTATAGTCATGGGCTTGTCTAGAGTGTCCTGTCTTGCAATCTTGCCATGTTTTGTTGCTGTTACTACCCTTTTTGGATCATGGGGAAGTTGGCAATAGGAGAGAGAGAAAATTATGCCCTTCTGCCTGCCTATCTTTGTGAATTAGACTTTATGAAAGGCTGAGAAGGTGTTTGCATAAATGTGTGTGTGCTTCTCTTTCTTCCTGATAAGGTATGTGTATTCCTTGTCAGCAATTATGAAACTGGCTGAGAGGCCTTCCTTAACCCCTCCCAGCACTCCTTTGAGTTCCCTGGCTCTGTTCCCATGGCTGGGGGGCCCTGCCCAGGGAGGAGTTTGCCTTGTTTTTCTCCTTTCTTTCTCTTCTGAGAGTAGTGTGTCCCCTGCCCCCTCCTGCCACTGCCGCCAGCTAAGCTGCCTTCTCTCCATCCCGGAAGCTCGAGGTGGGGAGGGGTATGTGTGGCTGAAGAGTCAGGGGCCCTTTTCAGTTGTAGAGCCCCTCTTCACAAATTACAGAGTCCCATAACAGAGGATCAAGGAGCTACCTTAAATGAGTTCATGGTGAATACCTCTTCTGTGAGGTAAGTGAGGGCCTTAGACATACAATGTGAGAGCCCTGGGAGGCTTATAATGCTTACCCATCACAACCCAGGAGCTAGGTGCCTGAAAAGGCTGGCATTATTACCATGGTTTTATTCCCCAAAGAACCTGTATCACTTCAAAGATCACTCATTCTATAGTGGGTCCCACAGTGGAACCAGGTGCACCACTTCAGAGTCCTTGGACTTTTCAAAGGCCCCTTGTCTGCTGGCCTTACATCCCCAACAAGATCCTCCTGGTTCTTATCTTCTTAGTATTGCCAGTAGCCTGAAGTCCTTCACATACCACTCAAAGTAACCTTGACAACTGCCAAGAAAATAGTTTAGAACTCTGGCTCTTGGGACTGTTCCAGAGAGCAGAAGATATGGGCAGAGGACCAGATAGGCTGGTCCAGTAAGAACATGGAGTGACCATGTTCTTACTGCTTTCTTTCCCATTGTTTGGGGGAAGATGCAGTGGGCCAGGATTCCCAGAGGGTGGACCATGATGAGGGGGACTGTCTGTCTACTTGAATATGCTTGCTACTCTGGGAGGACGAGATGGAACAAGGGTAAGACTGAGTGGAACTGGCCAAAGAAGGAAGGCCAAGAGATTGGCAGGTAGAGGTGACCCTCATGCTAAACATAGACCCCCATATTAGAAGGAAAAAACTGGCAACTCAGAGATCAAAGACCTGTGCCTCATTCCCTTGGTTTACAAATCCCAGGGGTTAAGGAAGGGAATTAAAGTGGCACTGTCGGCCACAATGTCAAAGGAGCCTTAGGTCCCAGAGAAACTCCAAGCTTTCATGGCTGCTGTGTTATCCCCATCTAGATGGGCACAGGCCAAAGCGTGGGTGGAGAGGAAAAAAAGCACAAGTGATTCTGAGAGTGAAGTAATGCCAAGGATGCCAGTGGAATTGGCCCTCCTAATCCCCAGGCTACCCTCCCAAGCACCCCCAAGCCCTAGGCTTTTTCCTGAAGCAGACATTTCACTGAGATCTAACAGTAGGGAGACTTTCTAGGTTGCCACAGACCCAGGGTATTCTGGAAGGAAACACAATTTTTGACTTTTACTACCAGTTTTTTAAAAATTTCCCTGACATGTGCCATGCAGTTTGAATAGGCTTTCAAGCAACTGTGAATTGAATTGAATGATAATGTCAACTAATGTGGGGAGCAGGGAGAAGGAAGAGATTCCATTTACTGAGGTTAATTTTACAATCTCTTTTTTAGGAATGTCTATTTCATATTTGTAGATGGGTAATGGTGAGGTGGAACGTTAGAAAAGAGAGGGCTTGGAAAAATTATGGAGGTAAATTTTCCCAGCTGCAAGACATAAGGGGAAAGGAGACAGGAGACGGGCATAAATATTGACACAAATTCATGAAATTTAAGATACACTGAACTAAACTGCAGACCTGGATAACATTGACAGTACTTCCAGTCTTGCTGAGAAACTAGGACAAACCACTTCCACCCATAGTTAGCCACCAAAGTTGGGGTGATGAAGGTGATTTGACAAGAACACTTTTTTATTTCTTTGAATAAGGGTGAGTGGAATAGAATGCCTTGTCAAAATGGAGCTTGGTTCTGCCTATAATTCCTAGTGTCACTCAGATATTATTTGATAAGCTCACATGGGACCCTGTCTGGGATACAGCTGAAAGGCAAAATTCATTGCTCCTGCCATCATTCATTCAATGCCAGGGTTTGGCCAAAATTGAGAGCTAGAGTTGCTTTTCCAAGAGAGTGTGTCCATGTCCATCAGGACTCTCCTTGGGCTCCTACCATCACCTTCTGCATCTGTGTCTGCATCCTCCTCCCCATTTTCCTGCCCCCAAAAGTAGGGGTTCTGGGCCTTGGCCATGCAGGGATGTTAACATGGCCCACAGAGGATAAGGCACATTCTCTGTCACTGTCTTTCCTTCTTTCTTCCCTCTTTCTGGAGTTTGGTGATTTTTCATGAAGCCAAAGTAACAATTAAGTAGCAGCAGCCTTCCTGTCTATAGTCTTCCATACTAGACTGGAACCAGAGGGGAAGAGAGAAGATAAGAGAGAAGCAAGAACAAATTTAAGGATGGCATTTCAGTCTCCTTGTTCTCCTAGCCTCTCCTGAAAAAGGGACAAGTACGTAATTAGAAATAGTCAAAGCTTCAGCCGGAAGGGAGCCTCAGTGGAGGAGTAAGTGGGAGTGCTGTTTTGCAGCCATCTCATGTCCCATTAACTTTACTAAAGCTCCTGTGCTTAATATTCTTTTTTTATCTCATTTTCCAGTCCCTAACCCAGTATTTGCTTTGTGGCTTGTCCCGCACCTCTTGCATCGCTTCTCTTAATACTAGACCCTGTGTTTTGCTGGCAATGTTGCTGAATCTTTGGGTGGAACATTCCCTGTAGAAAATAAGGAAGACTTGCCTATAAATAGTTTCCTTTGGGCTGCATGGTACACAATGCTTCAAGTGTGACAAAAAAGGAAGTGAGATGTTCCCCTTCATTGCTACCCCCAACCCACCACACCCACCTTAAGTCTGCTCCTTGGTGGCTTGCTGAGATCCTACCCACGGTCTCTGCAGCCCAGACAAGTAGGAAGGGCTCTTATCCTAAAGAGTCTGGCTTTTGAAGTGGAACAGACCAGTGGGAATGCTGAAACACTTTCAGCTCAAAGGGGACAAGTTGGCTTGCAGGGCCTCCTGAAGTGGAGGAAGTCATCCCCATCCTCATTATGCCAACTTCCATATAGAAGATTGTCCATGAGAGAGGGAGGGTCAGCTATGTCTGTTTAATTGAAGAATCCCATGGCTATAGGGCTAGAACTGAGAGCCAGCAGAGGACCTGGCTCATCAGCAGGGTGCTCTTGTTGTGCTGGCTCTGGGTCCAGCCTACCTTGTAAATGTAGCATGGGAGAAAGGAAATTTCGTAATTTTTATATTAAGTTGTTGGGCTGTTGAATTCCTACTCCACTATTTCCTGCCAGGAGCCCACCTCAAAGCACGCAAGACACAAGGAGTGCTGAGAGCCTCGTGGATCAGCACTTGACTCAGAAAAGTTAGATCTGATTATAGCTACCTTGTACAGGACAAGCTTCCATTCACTGCAGCCGGGTAGAGGAATTTTCTGGTGTGCTGAGGGTTCAGCAGAAAACCTTCTGAGTTCTTCCTATTTCCTGACCCTTCCTCCACCTGCTCTTATTTGAAAATCTTTCTACAGGGACATTTATGTCCATTGTCTTCCTTTAGGGAGCCCTAGGATCCTGGGATCCAGCTACTGTTTGATAAGGGAGGATTACAAGGAGCCATCTCACTGGGCTGGCAGCTGACAAACCAGAGGTGTAGAGGGTATGCAAGATTGGCTGAATGTGGGCTGAACCTGGGATATCCTTTCAAAGTTTTTTTGTTTGTTTGTTTTTTTGTTGTTGTTTTTTTAACTAAGTCCCTGACATGAGCTTGTTTTCTTGTCATTGGCTTCATTCTCTTAAAAACTGAGCACAGCAGTAATGGGGGGGGGGGGGTGTTAATTAAGGTGCTAGTTCATGGGGCCCTGGATACTGGAGTTCATAATGGACTGTGAGGATTACTCCAAGACTCCATACCTTATTTGGGATATCATGTACCCCAGGATTGCATATTCTATTCTGCAAGCCACCTGGTTGAATTGTTTCCAATTTCCTAGACAGAGAAAGCTTTCTTTGATGGCTGTGTGGCTGCCTTTCAAAATGACATGGATAAGCACAGCCCTCATATTTCAAAATATTGGACGTTTTAGATATTCTTCCTGTCCCCCGATGCTGCTCTCTCCTGCCATGAGCATCGGAAAAGCCACAGAGCTCAAAGTCAGCCGCAGGATCTCTAATAGTGCTACTGGAATCCCAGGGGCACTTCTCCTGCCCCTCACCTTTCTTCCATCTCACCACTTTGCTCACACCTCCAACCCATCCCCCAGCTGCCTGGGATCACTCATTCAACAAACCTATCCCTGCTCCATGAGACAAGTGTAGTAGGAACAAACTTGGTCTCTAGGGCAGGAAGACCTGGGCTGGAGTCCCAGCTTTACAATTTACTAGCTGTGCCACCTTGAGAAAGGTAGACTCTCAGATCCTCAGTTTCTTCATCTGTGAAATGATAGTGACAGTGCCTACTCTGCAGGGTTTGTAGCATATCCAGCTCAGTATCTGGCCCATAGACAATCATGCTCAGTTATTGGTAGCTATTATTGTTAGCGGAATAAAACTCAGCTTATTTTTTAATTGAAGTATAATTAAAGTATAATTCAAACACAGCCTAGCTAGCAAACTTAACCTCTATTTTCTTTTCCCTCCCCAAACTACCTGGATTTCTCTACTTCCATCCCCATATAAGGCAGTCCCAACTAAAGGAGCTGTTTTTTCTTCTGTCCTATGCCCTGTTTTCCTGATGGTGTTTTTTTTCCTGTCAACACAGCTTATTTATCTCTCCCTTTTTCTTTTCATCATCTCCCTTGAAATCTTGGGGTGGGTAGCAACAGTTAGTTTAGGAAAGATTTACAAACTGATGAAAGGTCAACTCAGAAACTCTTCCTGGATTAAGAAAGCTCTATGTAGCACAGAGGACAGGCTAATATATCAGGGGATTAATTCCAATATCAATTAAGCTCCTTATTTAAGAGTTTTTTTTCTCAGCCAGTGTTCTTGATGACCTATAAATATAGTCTGGACTTTGTTCCGCCTACTACACAAGGTTCTTAGTAAAAACACCATGTTCAGACAGCTTGTGACCTAAATGTAACATAATATCCTGAGATTGGGGTTGTCTCCCACCTAAACTGGGGTAAACAAAAACACCATCCCTGGCTAGTGTAGTAGGTTTGCTTGAACAATTGTTCGTGAGCCCTCTGCAAACAGAATGGACCTTGTGTACCACCAGTGGGGTCCAATGGGAACCCCACATCATAGGAAAAATATTGCCTGTTTTGTAGCATAACTGCCCTGGCAGCCTGGAGAAAATCAAGGCCCTCAGACTGGGCTTCACTGGGACCTTGACAAGAGTGTCAGTGCCAGGCACCTGGTTAGGAGAAATATCCTGAAGCAAATAATAATTGCCTTCTTTGCTGATAAGAGAGCCCCAGTACTTTTCCAACAGCAAGATTGCATTAAGGTATTTCTTTGGACCACAGCCTGAATAACAAACTAGTTCATGAGTACTGGCCCTAACCTCAACCAAACTATTGTATATATGGTGGAACCCAATGTTCTCCTATGGCCCTGAGTTGTAAATAATACTCCCAGTTTCATCACCTGTCCCTTGTTCTGTCCAGGTTGCTCCCTCTGGCTGCAATTATTTGTGTGTCCACGAGGTGGCCTCACTTAGGAAAGAGCCAGAGAAAAGGACCTCAAGCCTCCAATGTCTTTTTTTAAGCTTGAAGATGAAAATATAGTTTGATGGGAACAAACGTAACTCTTAGTGGGCAACGATAACTTCATTTTCCTTGTGATTTGGAATGTGTCTGTGCCTGAAGTACCCTAATCCTATGTATGGCTGGACCTATCACAGGTGTTTTCCTGGGACGATTTATATATATAGTATTGGTTTGTAGTTTTGTCTTTTGCTGTTTATAGGAAAGTACCAGAATATTGTTTTTTTTAAAAAAAAAAATAGGGCCATGAAATACCGGATACTGTTAAATGTTGAATGCAGAAGAGGGTGTAGAAACCAAAGAGAAAATTGCTGGCATATTTTGGTCATTCCAGTGCCCACTCCCCTACTGTCTCCTCCCATGTCCTTTGTCACCCACCTGGCCCCTAGGTGCTCCCAGTACTTGTTCCCCTACTCATCTGAGCTCCTGGACACGCTCTCCTCCACACAGACACATTGGCATGCACAGATGAGCTCAGCCCCATTCATGAATCCCATCATGTCACAGATCTGTGCACGTGTCAGTACCCCCAAAGGAGGAGATGAGTGGATAGGTGCTGGCGTTGGGGCAGGTCAGCGAGCCCACTGGTTGTGTGAGGGGACATGCAGGTGACAAAGTATGTGTGCAAGAGAGAGACTGAAAAGGCAGGCGGTGGGAAGAAGGAGAGGCTCCTGGTGGTGAGGGTGGGTGTCCAGGGAGTGTGGCATGTGATAGCATCGCAAAGCCATAGGAATATACTGGCTGACCCCTGGAGAAGAGCTTTTAAAACCAGCATCGCCCTCTACTGCATGCTTTCTATCTACTGTTATGGCATTTGTATTAATTTCTCTAAGAAATCAGTTCCAGTTTGGTTTTTACCAATCTCCAGAGCCCTCTTTGGCGATGCCAGTTGGCACAAGAAAGTGCTGAACTGTTTACAGTCCCAGCCTCAGGTTCAGGGAGCGGATGTGGTTTCACTCGGCCACAAAGCCCCGTACAAGACTCATTTGCATGACCCCTGACGCCATGTGACGTAGCCGACTCCGCCTATATAAAGAAGCAGGAGCCGAAATATCTCTGAGTCTGGGTTGGTCTAGCGGCCGTGGAGTTTGCGACACACTAGGTGACACCCCTAGAGTCACCTCCCTTCAAGTCCGGAGCGCTTGCCTGGCTTTGAGTCCTGTTGGCAGCGTTTGCCCCCTCCTAGCCCCAGGGTCGGACGCCCAAAGCCCATCACCTTGCAGCGAGCTAGCAGCCCCAGCCGCCAGCCCAGCCCGCCCAGCCTACCCAGCCTGCCCAGCCCACCCAGCTCGGCCCGATTTCCCCGGAAGCCCAGCCATGAACACCGAAATGTATCAGACCCCCATGGAGGTGGCTGTCTATCAGCTGCACAATTTCAACATCTCATTCTTCTCTTCCCTGCTTGGAGGGGATGTGGTTTCCGTTAAGCTGGATAACAGGTAAACTACTGGCCGAAGCTCCTTAGCGGGCTAGCGGTATATCTGGGCTAGCCCCACACTGCGGGTTCTGCCTGCCTGGTTTCTCCCGGTGCAGCATCTTGGGAAGGGGCGGGGGTAGGGTATGCGGAGGGGGTGGGGTGTCACCGCCGCGCTGGGATCCGTCGTCGGAGCGTCCCTGCGGCCTCTGCGCCGTGAGAACGAGCTGCTGCAGCCCGAGGCGGAGGCAGAGGGGAGGCGGGCAGGGCTGAGCAGGACTGGGCAGGGGGCTAGCTGTGCGCTGGGCGCCTCTGGGGAGAAGACCGGAAGCTTCTGAGCCCAGAAGGAATTCATAGCTAGCTTCGGAGCTCGGTAGGTTTACCCGGGATCTTCTGGAACAGAGCCGCAAAGGGCCAGCGGCAGGGGACTCCCTGGGTCGCGCTCCCTTTTGTTTGCCTGTCGCCCGATCTAAGGAACCGGCCATGCTGGTCCAGGCGCCCCGAGACCCGCGCACCGCTGTGCACTGAGCTCTGGGCGGTGGCAGCGAGGAGCCAGCCTGGGTGGGGAGGTGCAGCTTCTTGCAGAGTCCAGGAAGGGACCTGGGGACAAGGTGCCCGGAAATGCGAGCCCGGGAGGCGGGACAGAAAAAGAGCTAGGGCAGGTGGAGGACTTTGGCCACAGCTACCAGGTACTCAAAGTGGAACGGAGGTGGGTAATGAGGTTACTTTGCTTTTTGTCTTGGCAGTGCCTCCGGAGCCAGCGTGGTGGCCTTAGACAACAAAATTGAGCAGGCCATGGTGAGTGGCATCACTGCGTCATTCCCATCCCCAGTCCTAGCTGCTGCTTATGTAACTTAGCATGATTGAGGGGATGGATGCAAAAGCCATTAGCCAAGAGCCTGAGGAAGCCAGCAGCCAGCTCTCTATGCCCTTGCAGGCCTTAAGTAAAGTCCCATTAGCGTGGCATCTTTAAGGTTACTTCCAGTCTACCCTCCACGGCTCCCTCCTTTCTTCCTCTCACCCATCCTGGGGCTTTGCAGCAGCCTCTGGCTCCCTCCTAGACCCATTGCAGGGCAGTGAGCTCAGACACTTGTATTTGTCTGCATCCCACATTTGGCAGGAACCAGAGCTCATTGGATGTGGCAGGCTGCACTGCAGTGCCTCTGCAAAGCCTGGGCTGGGGTCAGGAGTTGGGAGGGAACAGGAAACAAAGCACCCTATACCTTCCCCTCCCTTTACCAGGTAGAGATCCCGCTTCACCTAGCAGCCATAATGGCTGCAGGGGGTTAAGGCGGTCAGCACTTAGTAACAACTTAATTGTGCCCTGAAGCCTAATGACAGAGTTCCCTGACCCCAGTACAGTCATCAGATTCAGAGAGGATGCAGCAATCAGGTACTTTTCCCCAGGGCAAGTGTCTTGTCACACCAGGCTTCAGGACAGCTACAACTCAGTGTGCTGGGTCACATGGAGAGGAAGAGACTCCAAAATTGCCCATTGTATTGTCTTGGTGAAGATACATAAAACAGACAAACAGTGTGGGGTACATTGAAGGTCCTCCCTAGGATCTGGGCCAGTAGCAGGAACTTATGTGAAAATGGGGATATAGCCAACCACCAGCAACCAGCAGAAGTCTCACCCAAAATTCTCCTAAGCGGCCAGTTTGAAAGCCATTAGAAACTTTTAGGGGATGGAGGGGGCCCTGTGTAGCTCAAATCTGGACTCCCAACTCAGGCATTGTCCTGATCTTGGCAGCTCTCCTAAGCAACTGTTTAGGTGCTTTGGAGTAGGGTGCAAGAGGAATAGGGCTGAAGAGCCAGCATTCTGAGGGGTTGCTGAGGGAAAGTTGAAGGTCAGTGGCATGAGGGAGAGCACAGGTACCTTAATGGCAAGGTGAAAGTGCGGTGGAGGAGTCATGATGGCTAATGATGGCTTTCTTGTGATTTCCTCTGTGACAGGATCTGGTGAAAAATCATCTGATGTATGCTGTGAGAGAGGAGGTGGAGATCCTGAAGGAGCAGATCAGAGAGCTGGTGGAGAAAAACTCCCAGCTGGAGCGTGAGAACACCCTGTTGAAGACCTTGGCCAGCCCAGAGCAGCTGGAAAAGTTCCAGTCCCGTCTGAGCCCTGAAGAGCCAGCTCCTGAAACCCCACAATCGCCTGAGGCCCCTGATGGTTCTGCAGTGTAAGTGGCTCTGTCCTCAGGGTGGGCAGAGCCACTAAACTTGTTCTACCTAGTTCTTTCCAGTTTGTTTTTGGCTCCCCAAGCGTCATCTCACGTGGAGAACTTTACACCTAGCATAGCTGGTGCCAAGAGATGTCCCAAGGACATGGCCACCTGGGTCCACTCCAGTAACAGACCCCTGACAAAGAGCAGGTCTTTGGAGGCTGAGTTGCATGGGGCCTCGTCACCCCAAGCCAGTGAGCCTCTAATGCCACCGTGCCCTGGGGGCTCCCAGGGTCCAGGCAACTTTGCTGTGACTGGCAAAGGAGAAAAGTCGTTTGAGATGTGATGCCAGTTTGCTCCTGAAAGTATAAGGGGGTCTGCTTTTCATTTCCATGGACATCTTTAACAGCTTCACCTGACAACGACTGTTTCTATAAAGAAGCCACTTGTGTTTTAAGCAGAGGCGCACCCTCTCTCTTATCCCCTGCCTCGCCAAGGCAGGACCACAGGTGGGAGAGATTGAGCCAAGTCAGCCTTCTGTCGGTTAATATGGTATAATGCATGGCTTTGTGCACAGCCCAGTGTGGGATTACAGCTTTGGGATGACTGCCTACAAAGTTCTGTTTGGTTAGTAATGGCATAGTTTTTCTATATAGCCATACATGCATATATATACCCATAGGGATAGATCTATATCTTAGTGTAGTGATGTATACATATACACATACACCTACGTTTTGAAGGGCCTAAACAGCTTTGGGAGTATTGACCAGTCCCTTATCTCTTAAGGCCAGTTATTTTACTGTGTTCATTTACCAAATTGATCCAGTTTGTCCTTTAGGTTAAGTAAGACTAAAAAGTAAAGGCAAGGAGAGGGCCAGCCTCTGAATGCAGCCACAGATGCCTTGCAGCTGCAATCCTTGCCCCATCTGTCCGCTGAAGACATGTGAGGTCCTCTTTTGAATGCCAAACCCACCATTCACTGGTGCTGACTACATAGAATGGGGTTGAGAGATCAGCTGGTACTTCACATTCTTATTCAAAAACTTTTTTTTTAATGTTTGTGGAAAACTTTCAAGTAAAGAGAATGATTGGCTTGCTGGTGTCCTTTTGTGGACAAGGGATGAACAGACAATGGCTTTGACTTGATGATGCCTGGGTGGTATGCTCAGGGAGTTTGTCTCTAGGAGGTTCTGTGGCAGTGAATACTTTCCACTTTCTGACACCTTATCCTGATGTACGTTCTCCAGGATTTGGATTTTGATTTCTCAAATGTAGCTTGAAATTTCAATAAACTTTGCTCTTTTTTTCTAAAAATAAGCCTGGTGTCTGACTCAGTATAAATGGAGTGGATGGCAAAGGCTCCTCAAGTTGTTGGGGGCACTATTTTCCTGATTCACTACCTATTCATGAGCACCCCCTAAATATCAGGCCTATGCTACCTCCACAATCCTGTGTAACTGACACAATACCCACATTGTACTGGTGAGGAAGCTGAGACTAAGCCAATTTAAGTGACTTGCACAAAGTCACACAGCTTTATGGCAAATTGGGACTCAACCCCACACCCATCCCTTTCTGTCCTGCCTCTTCTTTCTTATGACATCTTCAAAGTGAGTGGCAAGGTGACTACTAACACACGACCTCAGCTTGAGGGGTGACTTGGGAGGAAGAATACCTCAAAAAGACCCAAAAGAAAAGGGAAGGTTACATAAGAGAGTGAGCAAGAAGAGAGGAATCAAATAATTATGAGTGAGCCTCTTCCCTCTTCTGAAAACATCAGGATCATTTAGTGCATTCACCTTAATACCAATCCATATGCGACACTTGACCTTGGTTGAGGAACTAAGAGGACCTTAGGAAAGGACACAGAATGCATGTGGTGGCCAAAATTTCATCCCTCTCCCCCAAGAAAAGATACTTTCAGTCCCTGCTGCTCCACTTGTCTCTGCTGGCAGTTTGCTTGCAAAACTCATGAGTCGCATGGGCAGGATCAAGTCTAATGATCCTGACTCCAGCTTCCCTCCTCTGCCTCTCTTTGAAGTTCATCCTTACCCATCACCTTTTCCCCGGTCCCATGTCTCTGGCATCCAGGGTCCTGTATTTTCTCTGATTGGCCATCAAACATTTGGTGTCTACTAACCAGGACCCTGAACTGTGTTCTAGGTCCCAGTGGAGGTTATCACCCCTATCTGAGTGACTCATTTAATCTCAGCATCCTATAGCATATATACCTATTCCTTTGCCACTTGAATTTGAACAGACATCTTGATTTTCCTGTGCCATAAACCTCAAATACCTGGAGGTCTTAGCCCCCTCCTTTTGGCCAATCATGGTCTAAATATATTCAAAATGTCATGCTTCCTTCACGGTAAAGCTCATACATATTGGCCTGTTCTTTTCTAATCACCAAAATTGTTCTTCAGAACTTTACAAACTCCTGCTTGGTGGCCTTTCAAATCCTAATTTCCCCACCTGCTCCTAATTTCTCTGTTCATGATGTCAACTTCATTGTCTACAATTTGGAAATGGTGTGCAGATTTCACAGCTGCTAAAACAGATACAAAATTTGGACTAGTCAGCCACCCCCAACCTTGACTGGCTCTCCCCAGTCCCCACTTACTCCCAAACCCCTTCTCCTTTCACAATGAGTTGAGGGACTTTTGACTCTTCAGCTCTTCTGTAGACTTACCAAACATGATTTCCAAGCAAACATGAGCCAAAAGATGGAAAAAAAAAAAAAAAAAGAAACACCTCAGAAGATGGCCCAGCAAACACATAGCCATCTCTGGTGATCCAGCCCTTCCCTACAAGAAAAGGGAAAAACTTACCCACAATCACATAGTGGGAAAGAGAGAACAACTTTGTTTCCTAGGCAACCCTAACTAAACAGAGACAAACACTGACACTTAGGAGGCCACAACAGTTGTTAGATTAGATAAGAGGAACTTTGTGGCTGTTTGTTAGTCACATATAGGATCAGATCTTTTTTTGTTGTCCCACAGAAAAACAACGGGGTGGAGAAAGGCAAAAGAACACATTGCTCCTGGAAAGAGCTTCACAGTTTCTGGGCTCATCTGGTCCAGCTGGACCCAGAACAAGGAAAAGAACAAAAGGAACAGCAGCAGTAATGTTCTCCTGCCTGGGCATGCCCCCTCTCTATGTCCCCTCCTATCTATTATCTCATCTGATCCTCACAGCAGTCCTCCTTGCATGTCAACAAAAATCACAAGAGTACAAATCCACGCCCCTTCTCATGAACACAGAACATTTTGTTTCCTGCCTTTAGAAAAAGAGGTAGTTATGATTTACCTCCATTTGACAGAAAAGAAAACTAAGAGCCAGAGAGTTAGGTGCTACTCCCACGGCACCCTTTTTCCCAGGGGGCAGTGATTCCCAACCTGTGTAACCACAAGGACCAGTTTTATTGTATTTTTTAAAATATGTTTTTATTGATATTTTTTAGAAAGAGAGGAAGGGGGAGAGAGAGAAACATCAGTGAGAGAGAGAAACGTCGATCAGCTGCCTCCTGCATGTCCCCTACAGGGGATTGAGCCTACAACCCAGGCATGTGCCTTGATGAGGAATCAAATGGGGAACCTCTCAGTCCACAGGATGATGCTAAATCCACTGAGTCACATTGGCCAGGCAAGGACCAGTTTTAAATGTCAAGAATATCCTCAGACCTCCCCTAACCTGATAGTATATGAACTTTTGGTATTCACTAAGAGAGAGAAAACACATAATGACAAACCATGACTGTGAATCCAGTGGGGGCTTTTAAAGGAATGTATTGTATTTGCCACAAAAACACAGAAGTGGATTTGAAAAATAAAACAGAAATTTGAGCAGTAGACGCTTTACAGAGAAGGGCTGCTGGAGGATAGGGTGCAAAGCTCTCGGTCTGGGAACTACCAGTGAGGAAGGCACTCCCTGTTGCGGTCTGAGAAGAAATCCAAGGAGTGACCAGATGAAGAAACATGCTAGAACTGGGGTGTAGAAAAAAGGACTCTCCTCATCTCCTCCTAGTTGGTTAGAAATTAATGGACATAATTAGAGCATTGCAGACACCCAGTTCCTTAGGTTGTCTCATGCAGAGAAGCTTGTTGGAACCCAAATACTTAATACTTAACTATATCTCCTAGATCAGGCAAGGTTTGACAGAAAACTCAATCAGTTAGCTATTTCAAACAGAAGTGGTTTCCAGGGAAGAACTGGATGGAAGAGGCCATAATAACAATAATTAAGAATAATAGCCAACTGTTACATTGGCACTTACTTGATATCTAACAGTATTCTAAGCCCTTTTACATCTATTGCCTCTTTTAATGTTCTCCACAAACCTGTGAGGATATGCCATTAAGATCTCCATTTTAGCCCTGGCCAGTATTGCTCAGTGGTTAGAGCATTGACCTGCGGACCAGAGAGTCCCAGGTTTGATTCCCACTAAGGGCATGTACCTCAGTTGCAGTTTGTCCCCGGCCCCGGTTGGGGTCATGTGGGTGACAACCACTCGATGTGTCTCTCTCACATTGATGTTTCTCTCTCTCTCTTCTTTCCTCTCTTCCTCCAACTCTATCTGAAGATAAATGCAAAAAAGTTCTTGGGTGAGGATAAAAAAGAAGAAAAAAAGATCTCCATTTTACAGAGGAGAAAATGAGAACACCAAGGCACAGAGAAATGAAACAATTTGCCCAAAGTTGTGCAGCTAGTAAATGGAAGAACTGGGACTGGGGTAAGAGGGAGACAGTGCATTGAGAAAAAGGATGGAGATTCTCAATAGTTTTCATAATTCCTCTTAGGCTAGTAAAGTGTTCCAGGGGTGGGAAGGAGAGGGTGAAAAGGAGGCTATCCCAAGCTAGCAGACAGGCTAACGTAAGATTTAAAATGGCCAATGATGCCTTGGCCGGTTTGGCTCAGCAGTTAGAGCGTCGGCCTGCTGACCAAAGAGTTGTGGATTTGATTCCTGGTCAAGGGCATGTACCTGGGTTGCAGATTTAATCCCTGGCCCCGGTTGGGGTCATGCAGAGGCAACCAATTGATGTGTCTCTCTCACATCAATGTGTGTGTGTGTGTGTGTATGTGTGTGTGTGTGTGTGTGTGTGTGTCCCTCTCTATCCTTCTCCCTCCCTTCCATTCTATCTAAAAATTAATGGAAAAATAACCTCAGGTGAGTATTAACAAAAAAATAATTTAAAGAAAATTTAAGTGGCCAATGAGCCGAATGAATTGATAGAATCTAATAAGTCTGAGTGAACCATGGTAGGCTTCTGAGCAGGGAAATGATGTAATGCCAAAGATATTTGCAGATGATGGTTCCTGACAGGTGGAGGGGCCGTAGTAGAGAAAGGCTAGCTGAAGGCAGGCCAGCTGTTGCTGTAATCCAGGTGTGAGGTGATAAGAGGCAGCCGGGAAAGGGAGAGGGGTGGTGGAAAGGAGACAAAGGGACAAAGCCAAAAGACACCAAAAGGGTATTTCTCCAAGTTTAGTCAGTCTGCAGCAGGTTTGTTTAAATGCAAATTCCAGGTCCCATTTCCAGACTAAAGAGTGGAGTGACACTTGGGAACTGCTAACTCTAACAAGTTCCCCTGGTGATGCTAAAGGATGTGAAAGTTTGAGGAACCCCCACTAAGTGAAAATCACCATGACCTGGTAACAAAGTGAGCTGGGGAGGAGAGAGCAAAGTAAGCATGAGTCGAGGATGACTTGAAAGTTTTTGTTTTGTGTTTTTTCTAATTGTGGCAAAATGTATATGACATACAAACCCATTTTAACTATTTTTTTTTTTTTTTTTTATCCTCACCCGAGGATATTTTTCCATTTTTTATATAGATAGAGTGGGAGGGAGAGAGAGGAAGGGAGAGAGAGAGAGAAACATCGACGTGAAGGGACACATCGAGTGGCTGCCACCCACACGACCAACCAGGGCCGGGGACAAACTGCAACCGAAGTACGTGCCCTTAGCGGGAACCGAACCCGGGTCTCTCCGGACCGCAGGCCGACGCTCTAACCGCTGAGCCAAACTGGCCAGGGCCATTTTAACTATTTTTAAGTGTACAGTTCATTTGCATTAATTGCATTCACATTGTTGTGCAATCATCACCACCATCCATCTCAAGAACTTTTTCATCTTCCCAAACTGAAACTTTATACCCATTAAACACAAATTCCCCATCCCCCACCCTCACTAGCCTCTGGTGACATGACAGTTTGAGTCTGAAGGATGAGGAGACTACAGAAATACTAAAGGAACCAAGTGTAGGCGGAAAATTTAGATTTTCAGAAGAAAGATGAATCCCAATTTTTATTTCCGGCTGAGCTAAGGAAGTATCCCAGAGCTAGATGTGGTAAGAAATGTGAAATCCAGGGCTAGAGGACCAGATGCAGGTTTGTTGGCATGTCATAGGAGCTGAAGTGACATGGGAAGACATATGCCCCTAGGAAATGGCTTCAGAAGAGGCCAAGCAGCAGGCCCAGAGCCTTGCATTCCCTTTAGAAACCACACACCATGAGGCCATGGGAAGGAAGAGGAAGGGCCAGCTTGGGAGGTGTCAAAAACAGAGATAGGAAAAGCCCCAAGGGAACACTGAGGTTTGTGATCTCCTCTTCATTTTTATTTTTTTGTCTCTTCTTTTTGACATTTCCTCTTAAGAGTTCTTACCACAAGCCCCACCACCATACAAAATTAAACTAGTTCCTAAAAGTCACTTTGGGGAAGATTGAGGCAGCTGAGATATTCTAAAAAGAGGAGTCAGGAGTCCTAGGGTATAATCCTAGTCTTTGGCCAACAAGATATATAACCTTGCGCAACTTTCATGGAGACTCCTTGAAAGTTGAGGTCTCCAGACCTCCGTTTTCCCATTCACAAAACAAAGTGGTTACCCATGATCATTTCTAAGTCAGGTATTTAGTAAGTAACTGGGCCCAGAAGAGCCCTCTAGCTGTGAAACTTGTATACATTACCTATTTGCTCAAGGCCTCACTTTTCCTTCCAGATCCCAGATTCTATTCATCCTCATACAGAGTTCTATCAAGTTGTAGAAGAAAGCCACTTTTAAAGATCAATACATAGCTGAGCACCATAATACCCTATGTAATTTTGTAGACGAAGGAATCACCTACAGTCTTTTTCCCAGCCTTGCTTATTTCATGAACCCTTCTGGTTGCCTGTATTGTGACAACACACTTACAAGCTCTGGGCCACCCAGTTCAAATGCGAGGGAAGTGGGTAGGTTGCATGTACCCTGTCTTGGGTAGGCAGAGGAAACAGGCTTGCCTTTGAAAGACTTGTGACTGATGCAGATAAATGTAGGAAAGGAATGAAAAAGAGCTGACTCCAAGGGGGTGGGCAGGGATAGAGAAGAACTAGAAGAGGTGGAATGTGAACAAAAAAGGTGGCCCCAGCCAACTGGATTTTTCTCAGCTGGCTCCTCTGTTGTTTTGCTGCTGTTACACTGGTGAACTTCCTGCTACAACCACCTAAGAGAAAACAGCACATATTCTTCACCACAGACTGGTTCTGTGGGTCTTGAACTGTCCCAAACATCTCTTCTTTGCTGTCCATTGTAATACAAAACTCAGTCATTTAAAAGCAAAGATAACCTACCATCATGCAGAAGCATCTTGTGACATGAATGATGTTCCAGTGACTTTTTACACCTGGGATCACAGACTAGAGTACTATGTTATTAGGGTTGGATGGGGGCTCTAGAAATTAACTGCCCCAACCTCTTCACTTCTGAGGGGGAGGACATTGAAACCCAGAGAGGAAAACAGGCTTGTCCCAGCCTTTCACACAGTCAGCAGCAGGACCAGGACAAGCGCTCTATTGTTATAGATGACCCTCTTTCTCTAGGCCTCAGTGTCTCCATCTGTAAAATGAGGAATTGGACCAGAGCAATAGCTCTTTGCATTGAAATCACTTGGAGAGTGTTTAATGCAACGCTAATGCCTGTAGATAAAATCAGTCTGGATTGTAACCTGGGGATAGGCATTTTTAAGTTCCCCAGGTGATTCCTGGATGATCTGTGAGGACTGTTTCCACCTTAATATCTGGATCAACTCATTCAACAAACGTTTGCACCTACTGTGTATCAGGTGCTCTATTAGGCATAAACCAGGTCAGACATGGGCTCTGTGCTCCTGGAGATCATTTCATGTTTCCATAACTAGAGAGAATATGAAACAGGTTGCTATTACCAGGCCTGCTCAGAGGAAACTTGTTCTCCTCTTTCTCCAAGCAGCTTTATGGATAATAAGGGTGATATTATTTTTTTATAAATAAATTAATTTATTTCTGTTACAGATGTTTCTCCCCCACCCCACTAACTCCCCCTCCCCCTCCCTCCCACCCTGTCCCCAGCTTTGTTGTCCATATCCATTGTCCATGCACACATGCATATAAGTTCTGTGGCATATCTCTCCCCCACAACTTCCTCTTCTGTGGTTTGTCAGTCTGCACCCCACTTACACGTCTGTGGGACTACCCCATTCCTCAGACTGTTATGTTCATTATATTCCACAAATAAGTGACATCATATGATACTAGTCCTTCTCTGTTTGGCTTGTTTAACTTAGGATGATACTTTCCAGGTCCCTCCATGACGTCTCAAAGGATAAGCGATCTTTCTTTCTTTCAGCTGCACAGAACTCCATTGTGTATATGTACCACAGCTTTTTTATCCATTTGTCTACTGATGGACATTTGAGCTGTTTCCAGATCTTAGCTATTGTAAATAGTACTGCTACAAACATGGGGGCACATTTATTCTTTGTGATTGGTATTTCAGGCTTCTTAGGGTATATTCCTAGAAGTGGGATAACTGGGTCAAATGGCAGGACAATTTTTAATTTTTTGAGGTAACACCATATTGCTTACCATAGTGGCTGCACCAGTTTGCATTCCCACCAGCAGTGTACTAGAGTCCCCTTTTCTCCACACCCTCGCCAACACTTGTTGTTTGATGATTTGTTGATGGCAGTCATTCTGTCAGGAGTGAGGTGATGCCTCACTGTTGTTTTAATTTGCATCTCTCAAAGATTAGTGATGTTGAGCATTTCTTCATATGTCTCTTAACCATTTCTATGTCCTGTTTGGAGAGGTGTCTATTTAGTTCTTCTGCCCATTTTTTAATTGGGTTCTTTGTTTGCCTTTTGTTGAGTTCTATGAGCACTCACTATATATATATTGGAAATTAACCCCCTTATCTGATATATCATTGGCAATTATGCTCTCCCATACAGTGGGTTGCCTTTCCATTTTCATGATTGTATTTTTTTGCTGTGCAGAAGCTTTTCGGTTTGATGTAGTCCCATGTGTTGATTTTCTCCTTTGTTTCTATCGCCTTAGGTGATGTGTCAGTGAAAATTCTGCTGCATATGATGTCTGAAATTTTGTTGCCCACAGTTTTTTTCTAGGATTTTTATGTATTCATGAATCACATTTAAGTCTTTTATCCATTTTGAGTTCATTCATGTGTAGTGTGTAAGTTGATGGTATAGTTTCATTTTTCTGCAAGTAGCTGTCCAATTTTCCCCGCCCCATTTATTAAAGAGGCTGTCCTTACTCCACTGTATGCTCTTGCCACCTTTGTCAAATATTAATTGAGCATATTGCCTTGGGTCCATTTCTGGGTTCTTTTTTCTGTTCCACTGGTCTATATGCCTGTTCTTGTGCCAGTACCAGGCTGTTTTGATTACAGTGGCTTTGTAGTATAACCTGAAATCTGGTAATGTGATCCCTCCAACTTTGTTCTTCTTTTTCAAGATTGCTGTCGCTATTCGAGGTCTTTTTTAGTTCCATATGAACTTTTGACGTACTTCTTCTAATTCTGTGAAGTATGCCCTTGGTATCTTGATGGGGATTGCGTTGAATCTATAGATTGCTTTGGGTAATATGGACATTTTAATGATGTTAATTCTCCCAATCCATGAACAGGGTATGTGCTTACACTTTTTTATATCTTCCTTTATTTCTTTTTTCCATGACCTGTAGTTTTCTGCGAATAGGTCCTTTATTTCTTTGGTTAAGTTTATTCCTAGGTATCTTATTATTATTATTATTTTTTGCAGCCATGGTAAATGGGATTGTTTTCTTAGTTTCTCTTTCTGTGAGTTCATCATTGGTGTATAGGAATGCCATCGATTTCTTGACGTTAATTTTGTATCCTGCTACGTTGCTAAATTCATTTATTAAGTCTAGTAAACTTTTGATGGAGTCTTTGGGGATTCCTATGTATAGTATCATGTCATCTGCAAATAATGACAATTTCACTTCCTTCTTTCCAATTTGGATCCCTTTTATTTTTTCTGCCTGTCTGATTGCTGTGGCTAAGACTTCCAGTACTATGTTAAATAAGAATGGCGAAAGTGGGCATCCTTGTCTTGTTCCTGTTTTTAAGGGAAATGCTTGTAGTTTTTGCCCATTGAGTAGGATGTTGGCTGTAGGTCTTTCATATATGGCCTTTCTTATGTCTAGATATGATCCCTCCATTCCCATACTGCTGAGCGTTTTTATCAGAAATGGTTGCTGGATTTTGTCGCATCTATTGATATGATCATGTGGTTTTTATTCTTCATTTTATTTATGTGGTGTATCATGTTTATTGATTTACGAATATTATACCAGCCTTGCATCCCTGGGATGAATCCCACTTGGTCATGGTGGATAACTTTTTTGGTGTATTGCTGGATCCGATTTGCTATTATTTTGTTCAGGATTTTGGCATCTATGTTCATCAGGGATATTGGACTGGAGTTTTCTTTCTTTGTCGTGTCTTTTTCTGGTTTTGGAATTAGAATTATGCTGGCTTCATAAAACAAGTTTGGAAGACTTCCTTCTTCTTGAATTTTTTGAAATAGTTTGAGGAGAATGGGTATTAGTTCTTCTTTGAATATTCGGTAAAACTCCCCCGTGAAGCCATCCGGGCCTGGGCTTTTGTTTGCTGGGAGAGTCTTGATTACATCTTCAATATCTTCTGTTGTTATTGGTCTGTTCAAGTTTGCCATCTCTTCCTGATCCAGTTTTGGGAGACTATGTGCTTCTAGAAATTTGTCCATTTCTCTTAGATTGTCGAATTTGTTGCCATATAATTGTTCATAGTAGTTGTTAACTATCTTTAGTATTTCTGTGGTGTCAGTTGTTACCTCTCCTCTTTCATTTCTGATTTTGTATATTTGGGTTCTCTTTCTTTGTTTCTTGGTGAGTCTAGCTAAGGGTCCATCAATCTTGTTTTTCTTTTTGAAAAACCAGCTCTCTGTTTTATTGATCCTTTGAGTTGTTTTTTTGGAATCTATGTAATTTATTTCTGCTCTGATCTTTACTATTTCCTTCCTTCTACTTGCTCTGGGGTTTTCTTTTTGTTTGCTCTCTAGTTCTTTAAGTTGTGAGGTTAGATAATCTATTAGAGATTTTTCTTGTTTTTAGAGGTAGGCCTGTAGTGCTATGAACTTCCCTCTCAGAACTGCTTTCGCTGCATCCCATAGATTTTGTGTTGTTGTGTGTTCATTATCATTGGTTTCCAGGAAGTTTTTCATTTCTTCCCTGATCTCCTTGGTGACCCATTCGTTGTTTAATAACATGCTATTTACTTCCATGTGTTCAAATGTCTTTGTATGTTCTTCTTGCAATTGATTTCTAGTTTCATGCTATTGTGATCTGAGAAGATGCTTGATATGCTTTGAGTCTTCTTGAACTTGTATAGACTTAATTTGTGCCCTAACATGTGGTGTATCTTTGAGAATGTCCCATGTGCACTTGAGAAGAATGTGAATTCTGTAGTTTTGGGGTGTGATTCTCTGTACATAGCTATTAAATCTATTTGGTCTAGTGCTTCACTTAGCGTCTGTTTCCTTGCTCATTTTTTTATAGAGGATCTATCCAGTGATGTCAGCGGGGTGTTGAAGTCCCCCGCTATGAGTGTATTGCTATCAATTTCTCCTTTGATGTTCTCCAGAAGTGTTTTAATATATGTTGGTGCTCCTATATTGAGTGCATATATGTTTATCAAGGTTATATCTTCCTGTTGGGTAGATCCTTTAAATATTATGTAGTGGCCTTCTTTGTCTCTAGTTATGGCCTTCATTTTGAAATCTATTTTATCAGATATGAGTATTGCTACCCCAGCTTTTTTTTCCTTTCCGTGTGCTTGGAAGATTTTTTTCCATTCCCTTCACTTTCAATCTATGTGAGTCTTTTGTTGTGACGTGGGTCTCTTGTAAACAACATATAGATGAGTCATGCTTTCTTATCCAATCAGCTACTCTGTCTTTTTATGGGAGCATTCAATCCATTTACATTTAAGGTGATTATTGATATGTACTTATTTATTGCCATTTTTGTCTAGTGTGGATCTATTTTTCTTCCTATTTCTCCTGGTAATTACAGCAGTCCTTTTAACATTTCTTGCAGTGCTGGTTTGGTGCTAATGTATTCCCTTAGACTTTTTTTGTCTGGGAAGCTCTTTATTTGACCTTCTATTTTGAATGATAGCCTTGCTGGGTAGAGTAGTCTTGAATTCAGATCCTTGTTTTTCATGACTTTGATTACTTCATGCCATTCCCTTCTGTCCTCTAGTGTTTCTTGTGAGAAGTCAGCTGAGAGCCTTAAGAGGTTTCCTTTGTAGGTAACCTGTTGTTTATCTCTTGCTGCTTTTAGGATTCCCTCTTTGTCTTAAATTTTTGGCAGTTTGATTACTATGTGTCTTGGTGTGGGCCTGTTTGGGTTCTTCTTACTTGGGGCTCTCTGTGCTTCTTGAACTTGAATGCCTTCTTCCTTCACCAAGTTAGGAAAGTTGTCTGTCACTATTTCTTTGAATATATGCTCTAACCCTTGCTCATTTTCTTCTTCTTCGGGGACTCCTATGATGTGAATGTTATTATGTTTCCAGTTGTCCCACAGTTCTCTTAAGCTGTCTTCCTGTTTTTTAATCATTTTTTTCCTTTTGGTTTTCTGATTGGTTAATTTTTCTACCCTGTCTTCTAATTCACGGATCCAGTCCTCAGCTTCCCCTACTCTGCTTTTTAGACCTTCCAATGTGTTTTTCATTTCTGATATGTCATTCTTCATTTCTTCCGATGGTTTTTAATTTCCAACTTGTTGATTTTCAACATTTCTATGTCTTTACTCATGGTGCTTATGTCCTTACACATGCTGTTGAGCTTCCTCAACATCATGGCTCTAAATTCTAGTTCTGTTAACTTGCTTAACTGCACCTCATTTATCTCATCTTCAGTAGAGGTCTCTTGTTCTTTCATTTGGCTTTTGTTTCTGTTTTTCACAATTTTGGCTATCTCAGTGGGCTTTGGAGTCTGCCAAATTTTCCTGTGGGTGTTGGTGTTCTGCTGTTTGTGGCTCCCTCTCCTGGGTTTGGATGAGCCAGGGAGGACCCACTTTAAACACCACTGTCAAGTCTTAGCTTTTCTGGTTAGTGTTGCTAGCCCAGGCAATGGTAGTTATCCTCTAGCTTTTCTTTGCCTGGCTGCTATTAGTAGAGGCCACCTGAAGAACCATGGTTTCTGAGTTGCCTGAAAAACTCCCTCAGGTGCTCAGTGTAAAAGTATTTCCTGAGGGTGGGGCAGCTGCTGGTTGTTAATGGGCCTCAAATAGCATTTCAATGGCCACCACGTGGGGTTGAATCTCTGAGGGAGGGGCCACCGCCTCTCCCCAGGGTCCTGGGAAGGAGTAAGATGACCACAGTTCTGCGTGGCTGCACTCAGCAAAAGCTCTGAGCACCCTCCAAATCCTGAGTGTCCACACACAGTTCCAGTCCAATCTGCCTTCCCTTTGCCGGAGCCCTAGGTGAGTGGCTGCTGCCAATTTAGCCCCTGTCTAGACTCTGCGTCGTGGAGCCACCTGGGACTTTTAACCCGAGGGCGCTGCTTCAAGCCTTGGGCGGCCTCGACTGTGGCACCAGCTGAGGGCATAGCCCTCAGCCGAGTTCACAGGACTCAGCCGAGGGCATAGCACTCAGCTGAAGCCACAGGACTCAGCCGCGGTAGCGGGACACAGCCAAGGTGGCAGCAGCTTCCTGCTGAGTCCCCTGGTCCCAGTCGAGTCCGCTGGTCCCAGCCCAGGCTGCTGCGAACCATGGGCTCCCGGCCCCCTCTTGTGTCCTCGCAAGCCTACCAGGATTGAGTTGGTGTCCCTAGTTATGTAGTCCTCCAAGGTGTCTTTCGGTTGCCCCTTCCTGACGATTTGTCTTTATTTTCATTGTAAATACAGTTTAGTCCTGGGAGATGGTCTGTGTAGCTTCTATTCACTCTGCCGCCATTTTTTTTCTCCCCATATTTGGCATTTTAATTACTATGTGTCTTGGTGTGGGCCTGTTCGGGTTCTTCTTACTTGGGGCTCTGTGTGTTTCTTGAACTTGAATGCCTTCTTCCTTCACCTAGTTAGGAAAGTTTTCTGTCACTATTTCTTCAAATATATTCTCTAACCCTTTCCCCTTTTCTTCCTCTTCAGTGACTCCTATGATGCGGATGTTATTACGTTTCCCTTTGTCCCACGGTTCTCTTAAGCTGTCTTCCTGTTTTTTTTTGTTTTTTTTTTAATCCTCATCCGAGGACATTTTTCCACTTTTTGTACAGACAGAGTGGGAGGGAGAGAGAGGAAGAGAGAGAGAGGGAAACATCGATGTGAAAGGGACACATCGAGTGGCTGCCACCCGCACGACCAACCAGGGCCGGGGACAAACTGCAACCGAGGTACATGCCCTTAGCGGGAACCGAACCCGGGCCTCTCCGGACCGCAGGCCGATGCTCTAACCGCTGAGCCAAACCGGCCAGGGCTGTCTTCCTGTTTTTTAATCATTTTTTCCTTTTGGTTTTCTGATTAGTTGATTTTTTCTACCCTGTCTTCTAATTCACTGATCCGGTCCTCAGCTTCCTCTACTCTGCCGATTTGTCCTTCCAGTGTGTTCTTAATTTCTGCTATGTCATTTTTCATTTCCACTTGATTGGTTTTCAATATTTCTATATTTTTACTCATGGTGCTGATGTCTTTATTCATGCTGTTGAGCTTCTTCAAGATCATGGCTCTGAACTCTACTTCTGATAATTTGCTTAGCTGCATTTCATTGATCTCCTCTTCGATGGAGTTCTCTTGTTCTTTCACTTAGGATTTGTTTCTTTGTTTCAACATTTTGGCTATCTCAATGGGTTTTGGAGCTTGCCAAATTTTTCCTGTGTGTGTTGGTGTTCTGCTGTTTGTGGCTCCCACTACGGGGTTTAGATGAGCCTTGGTGGGCCCACGTTGAACACCACTGTCAAGTCTTACATTCCTGAGTAGATTTGGAAGCCCAGGAAAGGTTCAGTTATCCTCTAGCTTTTTCCTGGTGGCTAGTAGTCTTAGTTACTCAGTGCCTTGAAATGTAGCCCTGGTATTCTGCAGAAGAGGATTTCCAGAGGGTGGGATAGATGCTGGTTGTTAATGAGCCTCAATTTGCATTTCTTTGCCTCACCTGGGAAATGCTGAATCTCTGAGGGGGTGGCTGCTGCTTTTCCCCACAGCTCAGGGAAGGAGCACGCTGGCTATTGTCCTTTGTGGCCGCAACTCAGCAAAAACTCTGAGTGCCCTCCAAATCCCGGGTGTCCCCACAGAGTTCCAGCCCAGTCTGCCCTCCCTCTGCCATAGCCTCCAGGTGTGTGTCTGTGGCTATTTTAGCACTCTGTCCCAGCTCTATACACTGTGGAGTGGGCTTGGTCTTTATTCCCGAAGGGCATTGCTCACAGCTAGGACTGCTACTGTCCGTGGGCTCCCAGCCTGCCACCCTCTCATGCGTCCACCAATCTTTCCAGTGTACCTCATTATGTGGTTCTCTCCTGCTGTTTTTCTGTTGCTTTTTTCCAAAGATTTGTCTTTATTTTCATTGTAATTCTCATTTGGTCCTGGGAGATCTTCTGTGTAACTTCTATTCGCTCAGCCTCCTTTTTCACATCTGCTATGCCTATCTTTTGTTCAACTGGGTAGCACAGGCCCTTCTGGTGCCCCTATACCTTGCAGGTCCTGTGGGTAACTGGATTGCACAGTCCCTGCTGGGTGCACAGGCCTCTCTGGTGCCCTCACACCCTGCAATTCCTGAGGGCAGGCAGCTGGATTGCCCCTGTCTCTCTCGGACTGAGGGTTCCTACTGCTCTTTTGGGCTAATGGACCGCACTGGCCTCTGTGGAGCCCCAGGTCCCACGGCTTGCAGCTGGGGAGTGCTGCTGCCCCATGGGGCTCAACTCTTGCTCAGCTTTTGCTGTAGTTTTTAGGTCTGGGTCTCAGCTGCTGGTCTATGCTTCTGTTGCCTGGGGATGAATGTCTGCTCCCCAGCCTCTGTTGCTGGGGTTATATCTCCACTCTGATAGGGCTGTTACCATGGGGAATGGTGCTGGGCTCCGGGCTGTCTGCATCTTCCACAACCAGCACCTTGGGAGCTCCACTACTGTGCACTGGTCTGTGTTGACACAGAGTGTCCACTGGTCTGATGGTGCCAGTTGTGCTGGTGGGCTCAAGTTGCTGGGTCCTAGAAGCTCCTATTGCCTCCTCCTAGGGAAGACCCAGGATCTTCGAAAATGGTGGCACCTCCCTGTGGCACAGGGAGAAGTCCCCTGAAGAGCCACTTATCAAGGTAGCCAGCTGCTCCCGTCCACAACCCAGGAATTTTCTGCTCTGTGGCTCTGCAATGCTCGGGTTTGGTCATCCACCTTCACATTCACTCACACTCTCTCACACACTTGCTCACTCTCTCACACACTCACCCTCCCTCCGGTCATGCCTGCCACCATCTCTCATTTTAAGGGTGATATTCTTATCTCTTGCCTGACTCATGTGTGTATCTCTCTTTATTGATTCTGATTTCAGACAGAAGACAAGAGATGCTACTAATTAGCCTCCTTAAATTCTAAAACATTCTGTTGGGAATGTTTAGCAGTATGGTAATGTTACATGCAGTATACAAATAATTTTATTTTTTAGTTATCTTTGCAGGCTTCTCCTCCTCTATCTGCTGGAGTGCCTCTGGGCTCAGCTCTACCCTCTCTACACTCTTTCTCTCCGATTGGTTCCATCTATTCTTATGGTCCTAAGTACCATCACCATGCTAGAGACTCCCAAATTTATATTTTTATTTCTAAGCATTCCCTGAGCTCTAGACTCAAATATTTAACTGTCTCCTTCATAGCTTTATTTATATGTTTCAGAAGTACAATAATATCTGTTTGTTCAAATCAAAGCCCTTGCCCTCACCACTGTGATTAAGTTGGTTGGAGCATCATCCCATAAACCAAAAGGTGGTGGGTTTGATTCCAAGTCAGGGTGCCTAACCAGGTTGTAGGTTTGATCCCTGGTCAGGGCATGTACAGGAGGTAACCGATGAATATTTCTCTCTTACGTCAATGTTTCTCACATCTCTGTTTCTCTATCTCTCCTTTTCTTTCTTAAATCAATAGAAAGAAAAAGTTAAATCACCTAATAAAAATTTATTTAAGCCCTGGCCGGTTTGGCTCAGTGATAAAGTGCTGGCCAGTGGACCAATGAGATGTGAGTTGGATTCTGCCCAAGGGCACAAACCTCAGTTGCAGTTCATCCGTGCCCCGGCCGGGGTCATGCAGGAGGCAACCAGTCAATGTGTCCCTTTTACGTCAATGTTTCTCTCTCTGCCCCTTTATCTCTCTCCTCTGTCTGAAGAATAATAGAAAAATATCCTCAGGTGAGGATTTAAAAAAAAAAAAAAAAAACTTTAAAAACCAAAGCCTTGTCTCCCACCTCCCCCAGTTCATCGCACTGCACTCCATCTCAATGACTCATGATTTCTCCCTCCCCCTCAGCTCCCACAGGCAATCCACTGCCCAGTGTGGTCCATTCAACCTCCAAAACATGCCCTGAGTCTCTCTACTTCTTTCCAGCCCCATTGCCACTACCTAGACCACTCTCCTCTCTCAAATGGAGATGAAGCTTTACACCTTGGTCTCCTTCCTTGCATACTGGACCTTGTCCAATTCCACACATCAACAACAGTGACGTTCTTAATGCAAAATCAGATCCTGGTGTTCCTGTACTTTAAGCTTATCAAAGGCTTATCATCGTACTTAGAAATAAGTCCAAAATCCTTCCCACAGCCTACAGATGCCTAGCTGATGTGATCTGGCCTCTGATGACCTCTTCAGGGTTTTTGCACGTCATTCTCCTGCTATTACCAAGTTTGGCCCCACTGACCTTTTTTATTGCTTAAACATACCTCAGAGCCTTTGTTCATGTGGTTCCCTCAGTCCAGAATGCTCCCACCAGCAGTGTCATCCCACTAATTGTATGACTCTTTGTTCCTATCTTTCAGCTAAATCCCTTCCTCATACCCCTGTCTAAATGTTTCCCCCATTATTGTTTCTCTCCATGCACTTATCCCACATTGCGATGACTAGTTCATATTTTTTGTTTACTGTTTCTACCTCACTGTATTGGAAGCTCTCTGAAGGCAGTACCCCTCCCTGTTCTGCTCATTGCTAAGGCCCCAAAGCTGAATATAGTACCTGTCACATGCTGATCAGTAAATAAATGTATGTGAGTTTCAGATGTTGTGGCAGATGATGGTGAGTTGGGGGAAAATTTTTTGATGGGGACAAGGAGGCAGTTTTCTCAGTCTTTCAAATCACACAAGTAAACTGGCATATTATATCAGTCATGAAAGCAACAAACTGTTTATTCTTTCAATATATATATATATATTTTAATCCTCACCTGAGGCTATTTTTTCTATTTTTTGTACAGATAGAGCGGGAGGGAGAGAGAGGAAAGGAGAGAGAGAGAAACATCGACGTGAAAGGGACACATCGAGTGGCTGCCACCCGCACGACCAACCAGGGCCAGGGACAAACTGCAACCGAGGTACGTGCCCTTAGCGGGAACCGAACCCAGGTCTCTCCGGACCGCAGGCCGACGCTCTAACCGCTGAGCCAAACTGGCCAGGGCTATTCTTTCAATATTTTTTAATTGAGCCTGTCCTAAATGTCAAGCACTGGGCTAGGCACTGAGGATACTGTGGCAAATCTGAAAGATGTGACATGAGTTCTCATGGGGTTTACTGAAGGGAAACTGCATACAGCTTAGTTGTATTCCCATGCTTCTACCCTAGGAAAATCCCTACCATTATCCCTTAAAATTTTCTAAATGCTCACTTTTCTCCATATGCATATTTTAATCCATAAACCTTAACCTCATTATCTGGAGTTACTTGTCAAGCAACAGTCTCATTTTAGGGATGGGGGATAGTATTAATTAGGACTAGCTCTGGTTACAATAACAAAAAAATTATAACAGTTGATTTAAAAAGATAAAAGTTTATTTACCTCTCCCATAAGAGAAGTATGAATATAAGTAGTACAGAGTTGATAGGGTGACTCTGTAAAGTCATCAGACAGTCAAACTTCTTACAAGTTGTTATTCCACCATATTTAGCATGTTGCCTCATTGTCCATGACAGCTGTTTAAGCTCCAGCCACTGTATCCACAATCAAAACAGCAGAAAGGAAGAAGGTGGAGGGGGGAATCACTCCTTTCTTTTGAAGAATCTTCCCAGATATACTACACAACACTTCTGCTTGTATCTCAATGGTCAGAACTTAGTCTGGCCACTCCTTCTAAGGGAAGCTTTCCTTAAATGGGTACATTGCCATCTCCAAACATATTCAATTTTCTATTTTTAAGGAAGAGAAGAATTGATGTTGGAGTAAGCAACCAGCAGTTTCTTATTTAGGTGTTTGGATATATTGAGAGATGAGAAGGATGGGAAAGAGAAAAGGAAGAGAACATAGAAAAGTCCACCATAAAAGAGTCTATGACCATTGCTTACTCCAGTGGGTCAGAAATGGCTGGCAAGTGTTGGCGGATGCTCTAGAAACAGCCATCAGAATATACACTTGTGGGGAGTGTGGGGGATCTCTGTTGCTGTACAACTATTTTCCAGGAATTTCCCAGCCAAGGGAGTCTTGGGAGGTGATCCAAGAGGCCTCTCGCCAGTAAGATTCCAGAACTGTGAGCCCAAACTCTCTTCTTAAATATTTTTATGGAGGCAAAAGGGAAAGTGATCCCTAAAATAGGCAGCCTCAGGTCAAAATTTGATTGTCCAATATTCAAAGTTAATATTAGTTAATAATAGTCTGTAGAAAACCCTCTTAGTTTTCAGTGACTATAAAAGGAGCATCAGTACCAAATCTTCAAATCTTGGGGCTGCAAGAGGCCTTGCAAATCATCCAGTCCATTCTAATCCCACTAATCGCCAGTATATTCCACCCTTCAATCTCACACTCAAGACAGGCTGCATTGAGAAGATGTTAATTCGAGGGGATTATTTTCTATGAGAATGTACCTTTTTTAGAGTTAAAAGATTTGGGGGGGGTGTAAAATTATCCAATAACACCCAGTTCTCTGCCTGTGAAAGTTTGTCACCTGACCTTGTCGATCCAGTGAGCAAAAATTCCTCAGGCTAAACAGAACTCCTGCCCCTCCCATGAATGCTGAACATTCTGTTTTTCACTCTTAGAAAGAAACTGGTAAATAACTGCATTCTCTTCTCCCAGTTGCACACCCCCTTCTTGGAAAAACCAAGGAATTGGGTCACATGACCTAAGTCTATGTGGTTTTGAAGAGCTCAGCGTCAAGTTTCCAATTGTCAGATACACTTGTTGGAACACAGCCTGTGTTCTGGCTGACACAAAAGGAAGCTGCTCAGTTCCAAAGTTCAGCAAGTTGTTTTTCCATACACTTTTGATCATCTTAATTCATGTGACCTATTTGCATTACTCTCCTAGAGAGGCATTAAGCTCCCTTAGAAGTACATATAACTAGCCCAGACAGGCATGCCATCAGGATATGGGAAAGGGAAAGGGAAAGGGAAAGCTCCCAGAAATCCCTACCATCAAATTACCAAAGCCAACCTCCTCCTTTTGTAGATTTAGTCATTCAGTCATCCATTTGTTCACTCAACAAATATTAATAAAGAAACTATTTTGTGCTAGGCTCTCTGACTGATCTCATGGAACCTACATCCTAGTAGAAGGACAGACAATAAATAAACAAGTATTACATTAGATAGCGAGGGAGCTGAGAAATAGAGAGAAAGGGACTTGCCCAAGATCACACAGTCCAGATCATCTGACTCCCAGTTCTCCCATTTTTTTCATTAAATCTACATTGAATGTTCAGCACCTACATGTGCCAGGCACAGCACAAGGCAATGAGGATATAAGATAAATGAGACAAACAAGGTTCCTGTTCTCACAGAGCTAACGTGTTAGAGAGGCAAACTGTAAACACACCAAGAAAACCATAGAGACTTCTGGTTTCCAGTTTGGCATGTGAGGAGCTTGGAAGTCACCACTCCATCAAACAATAATTTAAAAGCTTAAATCTAACTTGACTTGGGGTGGTAAACACACAATACAATATACAGATGATGTTTTGTAGAATTGTATATCTGAAACCAATATAATTTTATGAACCAATGTCACCTCAATAAATTCAATAAAAATTTAAATAAGAGCTTAGATCCAAAAGACGTTACCACTCCATCAAACAACTTAAAAGCTTATATCCATAAGAGAAGTGAGGTTACAGGGAGAAATGCTACCGCCCAAATTGGAGAGACATAAAAGGAGATACAAAGAATCACAACTTAGAGCAGAAAACTCTGTGGGAACCAGTTGCAAAGTAGGAAAACCTGAACTGTCATTGAAGAATTTCTGGTGTCTCAGTGTGGACAAGTTTGAGATTTAAAAACTCCAGTCAGAGGGAGGCCACCCTTTTATCAGTATTATCTCTAGGAACTCAACCAGGTCCTCAGAGTGAATATTGGAAAAACTCCCTTGTGCTTCTAACAGGGGGAGGTCCATTTCAATAGACCAGAACATTCTATTCTTCTTTAAAAGGCTTGCTCTTTGGAGATACTAATTTACCACCACCTAACTTCCTGGAGTTTTATCAGAGCCTAATTTACCTAGGGAAAGGAAATATCTGACTCTAGCTGGCTCTAGAATTCTGTGTGAGGGAAGGGAAATACCCAACTTCCGCCCACTCTAACCATCCTGTCCCACCAAGAGGGGAAAAATTGAAGAGGTATCCCAAGAGGCCTCTAACCAGAAAGATTCTAGAAACTGGGAGCCCAGATTACCTTCCTAAATGTTTTTATGGAGGCAAAGGGGAAAGTGATCCCTAAAGCATTAAGCCTCAGATCAAAATCTGGGGCTCCAATATCGAAAGTTAAAAATCCAGAAAAGAATTCCAAAATGGCTGCAGAGTGAATGGAAGCTACACAGACTGTCTCCCAGGACCAAACTTGAATTACAACTAAAATAAAGACAAATCATCAGGAAAAATCAACAGAAAAGCAGCTTGCGAGTCTCATATAACCAGGGACACTGACTCGATCCTGGTAGGATTGCGGAGGCACAAGAGGGGGGCTGGGAGCCCACAGACAGCAGCAGCCTTAGCCATGAACAGCACCCTCAGGTTAAACTCCCAAGTGGCTCCACAGCCCAGAGCCAGGACTGATACTAAAATAGCCACAGCCACTCACCTTGGGCCCTGGCAGAGGGAGGACAAACTGGAACTGGACTGGAACTGTGTGGGTACACTAAGGATTTGCAGGGTGCTAAGAACTTTTGCTGAGTTGCAGCCACGCAGGACAGTGGCCATCTTACTCCTTCCCAGGGCTCTGGGGAGAGGTGGCAGCCCCTATCTTGGAGATTCAACCCCACCCAGGTGGGCCATTGAGATGTACATTGAAGCTCCTTAACAACCAGCATCTCCTTCACCCTTGGGAGCACCTGAGGGAGTTTTTCATTCAACTGAGTACCCAAGGCTCTTCAAGTAACCACTACTGATAGCCTCCAGGCAAAAAGCTAGAGGATAACTGAACAATTCCTGGGCTAGCAACTCTAACCAGGAAAGTTAGACTTGACTGTGGTGTTTAATCTGGGTCCTCCCTCGCTCATCCAAACCCAGGGGAGGGAGCCACAAACAACAGAACACCAATACCCGCAGGAAAAATTTGGCAGGCTCCAAAGCCCACTGAGATAGCCAAAATGGTGAAACAAAGAAACAAAAGACAAATGAAAGAACAACAGACCACCACCGAAGATGAGATCAATGTGAAGCAGTTAAGCAAGTTAACAGAGCTAGAATTCAGAGCCATGATCTTGAGGAAGCTCAACAGCATGAGTAAGGACATCAGCACCATGAGTAAAGACATAGAAATGTTAAAAATCAACCAATTGGAAATTAAAAACCACCAAGAAGAAATCAAGAATGACATATCTGAAGTAAACAACACATTGGAATGTCTAAACAGCAGAGTAGAGGAAGCTAGGACCAGATCAGTGAATTAGAAGACAGGGTAAAAAAAAAAAATCAACCAAACAAAAGACCAAAAGGAAAGAACAATTAAAAAACAGGAAGACAGCTTAAGAGAACTGTGGGACAACTGAAAACATAACATTTGCGTCATAGGAGTTGAAGAAGAAAATAAGCAAGGTTTAGAGAATATATTAAAAGAAATAGTGACAGAAAACTTTCCTAATTTGGTGAAGGAAGAAGACATTCAAGTTCAAGAAGCACACAGAGCCCCAAGTAAGAAGAACCCAAACAGGCCCACACCAAGACACATAGTAATTAAAATGCCAAACATTAAAGACAAAGAGAGAATCCTAAAGACAGCAAAAGATAAGCAACAGGTTACCTACAAAGGTAACCCCATAAGACTCTCAGCTGACTTCTCAACAGAAACACTACAGGCAAGAAGGGAGGAGCATGAAGTAATCAAGGTCATGAAAAACAAAGATCTAAAACCAAGAATACTCTATCCAGTCAGCCAGCCAGGCTATCATTGCATTACTAGAAAAAGAGAGAAGACATAAATTACTAATATCAGAAATGAAAGAGGGGCAGCACTACAAATTCCATGGACATAGAAAGGCTAATAAAGAAATATTATAAACAATACTTTGCCCTAATTTGACTACCTAGATGAAATAAATCATATCCTTCCAACACACAATTTTCCAAAACTCACAAAGATGAAATAGATGATCTGAATAGGCCTATATCTATTTAAAAAATTGAATCAATAATTAATAAATTTCCAAAACAGAAAGCACCAAGCCCAGATGTGTTCACTGGTGAACTTTTCAAAATTTCATTATTATTATTATTGTTATTATTATTATTGTTATTTAATCCTCACCTGAAGATATGTTCATTGATTTTTAGAGAAAGAAGAAAGGAGACAGAAAGAGAGAGAGAGAGAGAGAGAGACATTGATGTGAAAGAGAAACATTGATCAGTTACCTTCCCGTATGCACCCTGACTGGGATTGAACCCTCAATGTAGTTATGTGCCCTGACCGGGAATCAAGTCCACAACCTTTTGGTGTACAGGCTGACACTCCAACCAAATGAACCACACTAGCCAGGGTGAATTTTTCAAAATTTTTAAAAAGGAAAATATGTCAAATTTCTACAATCATTTTTCGAATATAGAAGCAGAGAACATACTAAGTCATTCTATGAGGCCAGCATTATCCTAATGCTAATACCAAAGACTTTATCAAAACAGAAAACTACAAGGCAGTATCTCTCATGAATGTAGATGCAAAATTTCTCTATTAGCAAATCCAATCCAATGATGCATTGAAACAGTTACATACCATGACCAAATAGAATTTTATCCTAATGTGCAAGGCTGGTTCAACATTCAAAAAATCAATTAATGTAAAGTAGTGTTAGCCAGCTCTGGCCAGTCTGGTTCCCCAGTGCAGATGACTCTCCATGAGGTCTGGGCAGACACTGGGAAAACTGAATTGTGTGTCCCCTGGGTGGGGTCATTTTTCCCAGTGCACACCAGACCAGCTCCACTGTTCCTGTGCAGAGTCTTATCTTCACGCAGCCAAACCCTGGTGTATGTGGACATGATGAAAACTGCTGGCTTCACCTGGATGTATCCCTGAGACCTGGCTTCAATACAAAGGTCCACAGGAACATGATAGGTGGAGGCTAATCCAGGTGTACCCTGAGACTGTTGCTGAGTTGCCTCAAACCCACCATCGGTGACAAGTTTAAATTTGTATCAAACAAGTGAACATCACTCACCTCTACCTAGTGACTACCTGAGAGCTTCCCTCACACAGCTAACAAGTGAGAGTAGATCTCAGGGATCCCTGGGCTTTTTCTTGACCTTCTCTCTGGCTTGGTGCTGGTGGAAACTAGTCTTGGTGTATACATTAGGCCACTTCCACAAACACTCAGGCTCAACAGAGGCAGCCACAAACTGAAGACCATTTTGTAGGTCCAAACAGGTGGTCCAGGGCTAGCCACTGGTAATGCCTGACATCAATTGACACTGGACCCCCTCCCAAATGTTCCTAGAACAAACAAAATCAGTAGTTCAGACCACATCAGAGTATGACCCAATTAGCTCCATAAGCAACACACACAAAGGGAGATCTCAGCAGACATCAGACCCTGCTGCAGAAAATCCAGTTTTGTGGATCCAGCCCCTGCACACAGTAGCTCATACATTTTACTCAGGATCAATCTTCACATGCAGTGTATGGCCACACTAATGGATGGGCCAACAGCAATCAAACCTCAACTACAGCCCTGGCTGGTGTAGCTCAGTGGGATAAGTGTCATCCCATGCATCAAAAAGTTATTGGTTCAATTCCCATCCAGGGCACATGCCCAGGTGGCGGGCTCAATCCCAGGTTAGGGGAGTGCAGGAGGCAGCGGATCAATGTTTTATTATCACATCAGTGTTCCTCTCCCCCATCCCTTCCTTTCTCTCTTAAAATCAATAAAATAAAAATTTAAATAAAAACATTCATAACTACAGAAATACATACTAAAATATTTTTTTAAAACTCAACTTCAGAAAAAAAGTTAATAAATTAGCTAAATACCATGTATGTATAATTCATAGACACAGACAACACTGTGGTGATGGCTAGAGAGAAGTGGGGATGGGGGAAAATGGGGACAACTATAATAGTATCAAAAATAAAAATAAAGTTAAAAAAAGACTCAAATACAACAGGAGGGTTCACATAACCTGCACAGGGGACATTCCTGGAACACCTAGCTCAGGGGATTAGGGAGACTGTGCCTTAGTCTAGGCACCGACTATATAAAATCAACATACCAAGGCAGAGCAGAGCCACCTAACACACAGAAACAAATACAAAGAGTCAGCCAAAATGGGGATACAAATAAACAGGCCCCAAACTTAAAACAAACAAACAAACAAACAAAAAAAAAAAACAGGACAAGTTTTCAGAAAAATAGCTAAATGAAATGGAGGCAAGCAAGCTACCAGATACAGAGTTCAAAACAATAGTTATAAGGATGCTCAAGGAACTTAATAAGAACTTCAACAGCATGAAAAAAGACATAGAAAACATATAAAAATTCAGTAAAAAATAAAGCATACAATATCAGAAATGAATACACTAGAAGAAATAAGCAGCAGATTAGATGAAGCAGAGGACCAAATCAGCAATTTGGAAGACTGGATAACAGAAAACGACCAATCAGAGCAGCAAAAGAAAAAAGAATTTTAAAAATTGACATTAGGTCTGGCCAGTGTGGCTCAGTGGATTGAGTACTGTCCCATGGACTGAGAGATCCTGGTTCAATTCCTGGTCAGGGCACATACCCGGGTTGCAGGCTTGATCCCCAGTAGGGGGCATGCAGGAGGCAGCCAATTAATACTTCTCTTACATCGATGTTTCTATCTCTCTCTCCCTTTCTCTCGGTCTAAAAAAATCAATAAAAACATATTTAAAAATAAACAAATAAATAAATAAATGAATAAATAAATAAGTAAATAAATAAAAATTGACATTAGTCTAAGGGATTTCTGGGGCAATATGAAGCATAACAACATCCACATCATAGGGGTACCAGAAGGAGAAGAGAGAAACCAATGTATTAAGAATTTATTTGAAGAATAAAAACTTCCCTAACCTAAGAAAAAAGATATACAAGTCCAGGAAGCACAGAGAGTCCCAGTAAGGATGAACACAAAGAAGTCCACACCAAGACATGTTATAATTAAAATGGCAAAGGTTAAAGACAAATAATATTAAAAGCAGCAACAGAAAGACAATTAGTTACCTGCAAGAGAGCTTTCATAAGCCTGTCAGCTGATTTCTCAGCAGAAACATTTCAGGCTAGAAGGGATTGGCATGAAATATTCAAAGTAATGAAAAGCAAGGACCTACAACCAACACTACACTACCCAGAAAGGCTGGCATTTAAAATTGAAAGAGAAAAAAAGAGCTTCCCAGAGAAGAAAAAAATAAAGAAGTTTGTTACCACCAAGCCAGTGTGACAAGAAATGATGAAGGGTCTCTTTCTCCTTATCCTCCTCCTCCTCCTCCTCCTCCTCCCCCTCCTCCTCCTCCTCTCCTCAATTGAGGATATGTTTACATTGATTTTTAGATAGAGTGGGAGGGAGAGAGAGATAGAGAAATGTTGATGTGAAAGAGACATATCAATTGGTTGCCTCCCACATGCACCCTGACTGGGGCTGGGGGTCAAACTTGCAACCCAGGTATGTGCCCTTGACCAGAATAGAAACTGCAACACTTTGGTCCATGGGCTGATGCTCTAATCACTAAGGCAAACCGCCAGTGCAAGGGTCTTCTTTAAGAAGATGAAACAAACAAACAAAACAGAGGGACATAATTAAAAATATAAAAGGGTAATAAATACACATCATCAATAATCACTTTAAATACAAACAGCTTAAATGCTACAATCAAAAGACATAGGGTAGCGGAATTGATAAGAAAACAAAACTCATATATATGCTGTCTGTAACAGACCCACTTCAGAATGAAAGATACACACAGACTTAAAGTAAAGGAATAGGAAAAAGACACTTCATGAAAATAGAAATAAAAAAATCTGAAGTGGCAATACTTATATCTGACAAAATAGATTAAAAACAAAAGCTAAGAAGGAAACTACATAATGAGAAAGGGAGCAATCCGACAAGAAGATTAACCATTTGTAAACATTTATACACCCAACATAGAGGCACCTAAATATATAAAGAAAATCTTTATGGACATAAAGGTAGAGATCAACAGTAATATAGTCATAGCAAGGGATTTAAAAAACCTATTGACATCAATGGATAGATATTCCACTCAGAAAATCATCAAGGAAACAGCAGCTTTAAATGACACAGAAGATCAGATGGATTTACTTGATATCTTCAGAGCATTTCAACCCAATGCAACATAGTAAACATTCTTTTCAAGTGCACATGGATTATTTTCTAGGGGAGATCACACCTTAGGACACAAAACAAGTCTCAGTGAATTTAGGAAGTTTAAAATCATACCCAGCATCTTTTCTAACCATAATGGTTTAAAACTATAAATCAACCACAAGAAGAAAAAAAAAACTGTAAACACACAAAGACACGGAGGGTAAATAACATGGTACTAAACAATGAATGATTTAATAATGCAGTCCAGGAAGAAATCAAAAGATACCTTGAAATAAATGAAAATGAGAACACAACAACCCAAAACCTATGAGAAACAGTGATAGCAGTCCTAAGAGAAAAATTTAGTATCACCTCACACCTGCCAGAATGGCTGCCATCACAGGGACTCTAGTACACTGCTGGTGGGAATGCAGACTGGTGCAGCCACTATGGAAAACAATATGGTGTTTCCTCAAGAAATTAAAAATTGAACTACCATTTGACCACTGATCCCATTTCTAGGAATATACCCTAAGAAGCCTGAAACACCAATCAGAAAGAATGTATGTACCCCTATGTTCATAGCAGCACTATTAACAATAGCTAAGATCTGGAAACTGCCCAAGTGTCCATTAGTAGATGAGTGGATAGAAAAAGCTGTGGTATGTACACACAATGGAATAGTATGCAGCTGTAACAAAGAAAAATTTCTTATCTTTTGAGACGATATGGAGGGACTTGGAGAGTATTATGCTGAGTGAAATCAGCCAATCAGAGAAAGACAAATATCACCTATTCACACTCATTTGTGGAATATAATGAACAAAATAAGCTGATGAATAAAATAGACGTAGAGACATAGTAGTAGGGTACAGACTGACAAACCTCAGAAGAGGGGGATCATGGGGAATGGAAGAGATAAACTAAAGAAGTTGTATGCATGTATGCCTAACCAATGAATATAGACAACAATGCTGGGTGGAGGGAATTTGGAGGAGGGTGTCTGAGAGGATAAAAGAGAAACATGTACAACAAAAATAAATTAATAAAAGTTGCAAAAAAAAAAACCAAGCAACAAAAAATTTAAAAAAGAAAATTCATAAAAACATTTCAAATAAACACTCTAACTTTACACTGAAAGGAACTAGACAGAAAAACAAACAAACAAATAAAGCTGAGTGAATAGAAGAAAGGGAAAAAAGATCAGAGCAGAAATAAACAAAATACAATCTAAAAAAAAAAAATACAAAGTTCAATAAAACCAAGAGCTGGATCTTTGAAAAGATATACAAGATTAACGATTCTTTACCTAGACTCACCAAGAAAAAAAAAGAAGACCTGAATCAATAAAACCAGAAATGAAAGGGGAGAAGTAACAACTAACTCATTTTTGGACACCAAAAATATATATAAAAGATTGTAAGGAAATATGAACAACTATATGCCCTCAAATTGGACAAACTGGGAGAAATGGATAAATTCCTAGAACCATACAATCTTCCAAAACTAAATCAGGAAGAATCAGAAAATCTGAATAGACAGATCACAAGCAATGAAATTGAAGCAGTAAAAAAACAAAAAAAACAAAAACAAAAACAAAAAAACTTCTAACATACAAAAGTCCTGGAATGGGTGGCTTTCCAAGTGAATATTACCAAACATTCAAACAAGAACTAACATCTATCCTGCTCAAACTATTGCAAAAAAAATTCAACAAGATGGAAGACTCCCAAACTCATTTTACAAGGTCAACATTATTTTAATTGGAAAACCAGATAAAGACACTACAAAGAGAGAAAATTATAGGCTAATATACCTGATGAACATAGATGCTAAAATACTCAGCAAAATATTAGTGAACCAAATTCAGAAATACATGAAAAAAATCATTCACCATGATCAACTGGGATTTATCCAATAGATACAAAATTGGTACAATATCTGCAAATCATTAAACATGATAAAAACCACATGATCATATCTATAGATGCAAAAAAATCATTTGAAAAACCCAGCAACCATTTATGATAATAATAACTCTTAGGAAACTGGGACTAGAGAGGAAGTGTGTGAGAGAGTGAGCAACTGTGTGAGAGGGTGTGAGTGGACGTGAAAGTGGATGACCAAACCCGAGCAATGCAGAGACTCTGAGCAGAAGGTTCCTGTGCTGTGGACAGGAGCAGCTGGCTACCTCAGTAAGCAGTCCTTCAGGGCTCTTCTCCCTGAACCTCGGGGAGGTCCCACCATTTTGGAAGATCCTGGGTCTTCCCTGGGAGGAGGCAGTGAGAGGGGCTAGGGCCCAGCAACCTGAGCCCACCAGTGCACCTGGCAACATTGGACCAGTGGACACTCTGTGTCAACACAAACAAGTGCACAGTAGTGGAGCTCACAAGGTGCTGATCACAGAAGCCACAGAAAGCCTGGAGCCCAGCGCCATCCCCCATAGTAGCAGCCCTATCAGAGTCGAGATACAACCCCAGCAACAGAGGCTGGGGAGCAGACATCCATACTCAGGCAATACTACAGACCAGCAGCTGAGACCCATCCACAAAAACTACAGCAAAAGCTGAGCAGGAGTTGAGCCACACTCCCCAGCCGCCAGCATCGGGACCTGGGGCTCCACAGAGGCCTGTGCAATCCAGCAGCTCACAAGTGCAGTGAGAAGCCTGAGCCCAAGAAAGACAGGTGCTATCCAGCTTCCCACCCTCAGGAACTACAGGGTGCAGGGGGCACCATAGAAGCCTGTGTGACCAGCAGGGACTGTGCCATCCAGTTACACACATGACCTGCTGGGTGCTGAAGCATGAGAAAGGACTGTGCCATCCAGCAGGGACTGCACGATTTAGTTACCCACAGGGCCTGTGTGGTGCTGAAGCACCAGAGAGACCTGTGCGACCCAGCAGCACATAAATAGGAATAAAGCCCAGTACCCAAAGAGACAGTGCGCTCCAGTTACCTGCGGGACCTGGAGGGTGCGAGGACACCAGAAAGGCCTGAGTGACCCAGCTGCTCAAAAGATAGGCATAGAGGATGTGAAAATGGAGGCGAAATGAATAGAAGCTACACAGACAATCTCTCAGGACCAAGTGGGAATTACAACTGAAATAAAGACAAATCTTTGGAAAAAAGCAACAGAAAAGCAGCAGGACAGGACCATATAACCAAGGAAACTGGAAGGATCTGTGGAGGCATGAGAGGGTGGCGGGCTGGGAGACCACAGAAAGCAGCAGTCTTAGCTGTGAGCAGTGCCCTTGGGGAATAAAGACCAGGCCTGCTCCACAGCACAGAGAGATGGAACAGAGTGCTAAAATAGCCACAGCCACTCATCTCGAAGCTACGGCACAGGGAGGGCAGACTGGGCTGGAACTCTGTGGGGACACCTGGGATTTGGAGGGCACTCAGAGTTTTTGCTGAGTTGCAGCCACAAAGAATGATGGCCAGCGTGCTCCTTCCCCGGCCTATAGGGAAAAGCAGCAGCCACCCCTCTCAGAGATTCAGCATTTCCCAGGTGAGGCAAAGAAATGCAAATTGAGGCTCATTAACAACCAGCATCTATCCCACCCTCTGGAAATCCTCTTCTGCAGAACACCAGGGCTACATTTCAAGGCACTGAGTAACTGACACTACTAGCCACCAGGAAAAACCTAGAGGATAGCTGAACCTTCCCTGGGCTTCCTGATCTACCCAGGAAAGTAAGACGTGACAGTGGTGTTTAACGTGGGCCCACCCAGGCTCAGCCATACCCAGCAGAGGAAGCCACAAACAGCAGAACACCAACACCCACAGGGAAAAATTGGCAGGCTCCAAAACCCACTGAGATCGTCAAAATGGTAAAACAAAGAAACAAATCCCAAATGAAAGAACAAGAGAACTTTATCGCAGATGAAATCAGTAAAATGCAGCTAAGCAAATTATCAGAGGTAGATTTCAGAGCCATGATCTTGAGGAAGCTCAACAGCATGAGTAAGGACATCAGCACAACGAGTAAAGATATAGAAACATTGAAAACCAACCAAGTGGAAATGAAGAATGACATAGCAGAAATAAAAAACACATTGAGTACAGGAAACTGAGGACCGGATCAGTGAATGAGAAGACAGGGTAGAAAAAAAATTAACCAATCAGAAAACCAAAGGAAAGAACAATTAAAAAACAGGAAGATAGCTTAAGAGAACTGTGGGACAACCAGAAATGTAATCACATTCACATCATAGGAGTCCCCAAAGAGGAAGAAAATGGGCAAGGGTTAGAGAATATATTTGAAGAAATAGTGACAGAAAACTTTCCTAACTTGGTGAAGGAAGAAGGCATTCAAGTTCAAGAAGCACAGAGAGCCCCAAGTAAGAAGAACCCAAACAGGCCCACACCAAGACACATAGTAATTAAAATGCCAAACCTTAAAGACAAAGACAGAATCCTAAAGGCAGCAAAAGATAAGCAACAGGTTACCTACAAAGGAAACCACATAAGGCTCTCAGATGACTTCTCAACAGAAACACTACAGGCCAGAAGGGAGGAGCATGAAGTAATCAAGGTCATGAAAAACAAGGATCTGACTCCAAGACTACTCTACCTCACAAGGCTATCATTCAAAATAGAGGGTCAAATAAAGAGCTTCCCAGACAAAAAGAAAAAAGAAAAAAAAAAAGTCTAAGGGAATATATTAACACCGAATGAGCATTGCAAGATAAGCTAAAAAAGACTGCTGCAATTAGCAGAAGAAATAGAAAGAAAAATAGAACCACACAAAATTAAAATGCAATAAATAAGTACATATCAATTATCACATTAAATGTGAATGGTTTGAATGCTACAATATAAAGACACAGAGTAGCTGACTGGATAAGAAAGCATGTCTCACATATATGTTGTTAACAAGAGACCCACTTCGTAATAAAAGCCTCACATAGGTTGAAAGTGAAGGAATGAAAAAAAAAATCTTTCAAGCAAACAGAAAGCAAATAAAAGCTGAGGTAGCTATACTCACATCTGATAAAGTAGATTTTAAAATTAAGGCCATAACTAGAGACAAACAAGGCCACTGCATAATATTGAACAGATCTATCTCACATGAAGATATAACCTTGGTAAACATATAGGCACCCAATATAGGAGCACCAACATATATTAAAAATCTTTTGGAGGACTTCAAAGGAGAAATCAACAGCAATACAATCATAGCAGGGGACTTCAACACCCCGCTGACGACACTGGATAGATCTTATAGACAAAAAATTAACAACAACAACAAAAAAAACGCAGACTCTAAATGAAGCGCTAGATCAAATGGATTTAATAGATATCTACAGAAAATTACACCCCAAAACGACAGAATACACATTCTTTAAGTGCACACGTGAAATTCTCAAAGATAGATCACATGTTAGGACATAAACTCAGTGTCTACAAGTTCAAGAAGAATGAAATCATATCAACCATCTTCTCAGATCACAATGGCATAAAACTAGAAATCAATTGCAACAAGAACATGCAAAGAAATTTGAAAACGTGGAGGCTAAATAGCATGTTGTTGAACAATGAATGGGTTACCATGGAGATCAAGGAAGAAATTAAAAACTTTTTGGAAACCAATGAAAATAAACACACAACAACACAAAATCTATGAGATGCAGCAAAAGCAGTTCTGAGAAGGAAGTTCATAGCACTACAGGCCTACCTCAAGAAATAAGAAAAATCTCTAATAGACTATGTAACCTCACAACTTAAAGAACTAGAAAGCAAACAAAAAGAAAACCCCAGAGCAAGTAGAAGGAAGGAAATAGTAAAGATCAGAGCAGAAATAAATGACGTAGATTCAAAAAAAACAACTCAAAAGATCAATGAAACAAAGAGCTGTTTTTTTTAAAAAGATAAACAAGATTGATGGACCCTTAGCTACACTTACCAAGAAACAAAGAGAGAGAACCCAAATACACAAAATCAGAAATGAAAGAGGAGAGGTAACAACTGACGCAAGAAATACATAGGATTTTTAATAGATATTATGAACAATTATACCACAACAAATTGACAATCTAAGCAAAATGGACAAATTTCTAGAAACACATAGTCTCCCAAAACTGGAACGGGAAGAGATAGAAAACTTGAACAGACCAATAACAGCAAAAGAAATTGAAAATGTAATCAAGACTCACCCAACAAACAAAAGCCCAGGCACGGAGGGCTTCATGGGGGAATTTTACCGAACATTCAAAGAAGAACTAATACCCGTTCTCCTCAAACTACTTCAAAAAATTCAAGAAGGCCCTGGCCAGTTTGGCTCAGCGGTTAGAGCGTCGGCCTGCATTCCAGAGAGACCAGAGTTTGGTTCCCGCTAAGGGCACGTACCTCAGTTGCAGTTTGTCCCCGGCCCTGGTTGGTCGTGCGGTGGCAGCCACTCGATGTGTCCCTTCACGTCGATGTTTCTCTCTCTCTGTCTCTTCCTCTCTCTCCCTCCCACTCTATCTGTACAAAGAATGGAAAAATGTCCTCGGGTGAGGATAAAAAAAAAAAAAAATTCCAGAAGGAAGACTTCCAAACTCATTTTATGAGGCCAGCATAATTCTAATTCCAAAACCAGAAAAAAACACTACAAAGAAAGAAAACTACAGACCAATATCCCTGATGAACGTAGATGCCAAAATCCTAAACAAAATACTAGCAAATCGAATCCAGCAATACTTCAAAAAAATTATTCACTATGACCAAGTGGAATTCATCCCACGGATGCAAAGATGGTACAATATTCGCACATCAATAAATGTGATACACCGCATAAACAAAATGAAAGATAAAAACTATATGATCATATCAATACATGATGAAAAAGCATTCAGCAAAATCCAGCACTCATATCTGATAACAATGCTCAGCAATGTGAGAATAGAGGGATCATATCTCAATATAATAAAGGCCATATATGAAAAACCTACAGCCAACATCATATTCATTGTGCAAAACCTAAAACATTTCCCTTAAGAACAGGAACAAGACAGGGATGTCCACTTTCACCACTCTTATTTAACATAGCACTGGAAGTCTTCGCCACATCAATTAGACATGAAGAAAAAATAAAAGAGATCTAAATTGAAAAGGAGGAAGTGAAACTGTCATTATTTGCAGATGACATAATATTGTTCATAAAAAAACTCTAAAGACTACATAAAAAATCTACTAGACTTAATAAATAATTTTGGCAAAGTAGAAGGGTACAAAATTTATGTCAAGAAATCGACAGCATTTTTATATACCAACAGTGAACTCACAGAAAGAGAAACTAAAAAAACAATCCCATTTACCATCGCAGCAAAAAAAAAAATTAAGATACCTAGGAATAAACTTAACCAAAGAAGTAAAGGATCTCTTCACAGAAAACTACAGGTAATTGAAAAAGAAATAGAGGAAGATATAAAAAAGTGGGAGCATATACCATGTTCATGAATTGGAAGAATTAACATCATTAAAATGTCCCTACTACCCAAAGCTGTCTATAGATTCAGTTCCCAATAAAATACCAATGATATACTTCACAGTACTAGAATAAATGCTCTAAAAGTTTATATGAAACCCAAACAACCCTAAATAGCCATAGCAATCTTGAAAAAGAAGAACAAAATAGGAGGGATCACATTGCCAGACATCAGGCTATACTACAAAGCCACTGTAATCAAAACAGCCTGGTACTTGCACAAAAACAGGCATATAGATCAATGGAACAGAACAGAGAACCCAGAAATAAACCCAAGGCAATATGCTCAATTAATATTGGACAAGATAGCAAGAGCATACAGTGGAGTAAAAACAGCCTCTTCAATAAACAGTGCTGGGAAAATTGGACAGTTATTTGCAAAAACATAAAACTAGACCACCAACATGCACGATACACCAGAATAGACTCAAGATGGATAAAAGACTTAAATTTGACTCATGAATCCATGAACATCTTAGAAGAAAATGCAGGCAACAAAATTTCAGATATCATATGCAGCAGAATTTTCACTGATACAATACCTAAGTCAAAAGAAAAACAATGAACACATGGGGCTGCATCAATCAAAAAAGCTTCTGCACAGCAAAAGAAACAACCATCAAAATGGAAAGGGAACCCACTATATGGGAGAGCAGAATTGCCAATGATACATCAGATAAGGGGTTAATTTCCAAAATATATAGAGTACTCACACAACTCAACAAAAGGAAGACAATGAACTCAAATAAAAAATGGGCAGAGCCCTGGCTGGTTTAGCTCAGCGGTTGGAGCATTGGCCTTCAGACCAGAGATTCCCAGGTTGGGTTCCTGCTAGGGGTACATACCAAAAAAAAAAAAAAAAAAAAAAAAGTGGTCAGAGGACCTAAAGAGACACCTTTTCAAACAGGACATACAAGTGGCCAAAAGACATGAAAAACGCTCAAGGTCACTAATCAACAGGGAGATACAAATTAAAACAATGAGGTATCACTTCACACCTGTCAGGATGGCCAGCATCAACAAATCATCAAACAAGCGCTGGCAAGGGTGTGGAGAAAAGGAGACTCTAATACACTGCTAGTGGAAATGCAGACTGGTGCAGCCACTATGGAAAACACTATGGTGTTACCTCAAAAAATTAAAAATTGAACTGTCATTTGACCCACTGATCCCACCTCTAGGAATATACCTTAAGAAGCCTAAAACACCATTCAGAAAGAATATATGTACCCCTATGTTTATAGCAACACTATTTACAATAGCTAAGTGTAAAACAGCCCAAGTGTCCATCAATAGATGAGTGGATAAAAAGCTGTGGTACATATACACAATGGAGTACTATGCAGCTGTAAGAAAGAAAAATATTTTATCCTTTGAGATAACATGGAGGGACCTGGAAAGTATTATCTTAAACAAAACAAGCCAAGCAGAGAAAGACAAATATCACATGATCTCACTTGTTTATTGAATTTAATGAACTAAACTAACTGATGAACAAAATAGACCCAGAATCATAGAAGTAGGGTACAGACTGACAATCCTCAGAAGAGAGGGTGGAGGGGGAGGAAAGAGATAAAGCACAGAACTTAGATGCACATATGCATAACCAATGGACATAGACAACAAAGCTGGGGACAGGGCAGGGGGGAGGGTTGGGAAGGAGGGTGTCAATGGGGGAAAAAGTACAAACATCTGGAACAGAAATTAATTAATAAAAATAAGCTGTGGTACTTTTACACAGTGGAACACTACTTGGCTATAAAAAAGAAGAAAATCTTACCTTTTGCAACAGCATGGGTGGACCTGGAAAGTATTATACTAAGTAAAATAAACTAGTCAGGGAAAGACATACACCGTATGATCTCACTCTTATGTGGACTCCAATGAACAAAATAAACTAACAAATAAAATAGAAACAGACTCATAGATACAGAGAACAGGTGGAAACTATCAGAGAGGAGGGGCATTGGGGAGCTGGGTGAAAAGGTGAAAGGATTAAGCGAAAAAAAATCATAGACTCTGACATGAGTACGGTGATTACTGGAGGGAAAGGGGGATGAGGGGAGCTCGAAGAGGGCAAACGGGGGATAAATGATGATGGGAGGAGACTTAACTTTGCTTGGTGAACACACAATACAATATACAGATGATGTATTGTAGAAGTATACACCTAAAACCTATATAATTTTATTAACCAATGTCACCCTAATAAATTCAATAAAATAATTTTAAAAATTTAAAACAAAAAAAACTGCCCAATTGCAAACATGTGCCTTCCTTCAGGACACAGGAAACATAACACAGAGCAGAGGCATATGTCCACAGGGCAGAGCCTCAAGCTACAAAGTATTCTTCCTAGGCTTTGAAACTTAATGCAATTTGCCCTGCTAGATTTCAACAATGCTTGGGACCAGTGAGTCCTCCCTTTCTTTCCTTCATTTTCTCCTTTTGAAATGGGACTGCCTGAAACTATTAACCTATACCTTTCTCAGCATTTTATTTTGGGAACAGGTTACTTATTTTCTAGTGTCCAAGTCCAAAGTGGAATTTTAGCCAGGAGAGATCATACCCTGAGATCTACTGATACCTCATTTAGATGATGAGAGTGGTACTATTGAGCTGATGATACTTAGATGAGATTTTGAAATTGATTTGATATTGCATTGGATTCAGAAATTTGGAAATTTGAGGATGAAGCACTGTACTTTACATGTGATTAAGATGTGAAACTTTGGGGACCTGGGGACAGAGTGTCCCAGACTGAATAATGGCCCCCCAAAATTTAGCCACATCCTAATTTTGGGAATCTTTGAGGATTACTTTACACAACAACAAAACAGACTTTGCTGATGAGATTAGGTAAAAGATCAAATCAAAAGATAGGGAGATAATTTTGAATTATGTACATGGGCCCTGACTGTATGACAAATGTACTTAACAGAGGAAGGCAGAAGCATAATTGACACACACAGGAGACAAGAAGGCAATGAGACCATGGAGGCAGATATTGGACTGATACAACCACAAGCCAAAAAATGCTGGCTGCCAACAGAAGCTGATAAATACAAAGAGCAGATTCTCTTCTAGAGTTTCTGGAAAGAGTGCAGTCCTGTTGACACATTGATTTCGGCCCAGGGAAATTTATTTGACACTTATAGCCTCCAGAACTGTGAAAGAATAAATTTATCTTGTTTAATGCCAAAGAAAAAAACAAACAACAATAACAAAAATAAAAACAAAGGGACAACCTACTAAATGGGAGAACATATTTATCAATGATATATCTAATAAGGTGTTAATATCCAAAATTTATAAAGAATTCATATACTCAACACTGAAAACACAAATATCTGATTAAAAATGGGCAAAGGACCTGAATAGATTATTTTTCAAAGAGGACATACAGAAAGCCAATAGATATATGAAAAGATGCTCAATATTACTAATTGTCAGAGGAATGCAAATTAAAACAACAATGAGATATCATCTCACACCTGTCAGAATGGCTATCATAAAAAAAAAACATAAATGAGAAGTATTGGTGAGGATGTAGAGAAAAGGAAACCCTGTGCACTGTAGGTGGGAATACAGATTGATGCAGCCACTGTGGAAAACAATATGGAGTTACCTCAAAAATATTTTTAATGAAACTTTCTAAGATCTGGAAACAACCCAAGTGTCTATCAGTAGATGAGTGGATAAAACAGCCTTAGTACATATATATGATGGAAGACTATGCAGCTGTAAGAAAGAAAGATCTCTTACCATTTGCGACAACATGGATGGGCCTGAAGAGTATTATGCTGAACAAAATAAACCAGTCAGAAAAAGAGAAGTACCACATGATCTCACTTATTTATGGTTTATCATGAACAAAATAAGCTGTCGATCAAAATAGTTCCAGAGTCATGGAAGTAGGGAACAGACTGACAAACCTCAAAGGGATGGGGTGTGGGGGGGGTGGGAAGAGATAGACCAAAGGACTTATATGCATAAATGCACAACCAATGGACAGAGACATTAGTTTGGGGAAAGCAGAATTGGGGTAGGAGCAGGGAGGAGGGGTAAATGAGGAAAAAAGAGGAGACATCTGTAATACTTTCAAATAAATAAATAAATAAAAATAAAACTGTCTATGACCCAGTGATTTCACTTCTGGAGATTTATCTAAAGAAACCCAAACACCAATTTGAAAGATTATATGCACCCCTATGTTCATTGCATCATTATTTACCATAGTTAAGCTATGAAAGCAAGCCAAGTTCCCATCAATAGATGAGTGGATAAAAAAGTGGTGGTACATATATACAGTGAAATAGTACTTAGCCATAAAAAAGAATGAAATCTTACCATTTGTGACAGCATGGATGGACCTAGTGTGTATTATGCTCAGTAAAATAAGTCAGCCAAAAACAGATACCATGTGATTTTACTTATATGTGAAATCTAAAGAACAAAATAAAGGAACAAACAAAATTGAAACAGGCTCAGTCAGTGTAGTTGGTTGAGTGCCATCCCATGCACCAAAAGGTTGCTGGTTTGATTCCCAGTCAGGGTTGTTGGTTTGATACTCAGTCAGGGAGCATACTGAGGGCAACCAATTGATGTTTCTCTCTCACATCGATGGTTCTCTTTCTCTCTCATTCTCTCTCTCTCTCTCTCTCTCTCTCTCTCTCTCTCTCTCTCTCTGTCTCCCCTTCTCTTTAAGCATGTCCTTGGGTAAGGATTAATTTTTCTTTTCTTTTAATTAAAACAGACTCGCAGATACAGAAAGAAAAGTAGTGGTTGCCAGAGGAAAAGGGGTGTTGGGGTACTGGGTGAAACAGATGAAGGGACTAGGAAGTAGTAACTGGTAGTTACAAAATAGTCACAGGGAAGTAAAACATAGGAAATACTGTCAATAATATTGGGATAACTATATATGGTACCGATTGGGGTACTGGAAATATGGAGTGGAAGACTATGCAAACTATATCACTGTCTAACTATTAAGCTGTACACCAAAAACCAATACAAAATAAAAAAAATAAAATAAAAAAATAAATTGATGTAATTTATCACATCCATAAGCTGAAGAAGAAAAATCACAGGACCATATCAATAGACACAGAAAAAGCATTTGACCAAATCTAACACCCATTTATAATAAAAACTCAGAAAGCTAGGAGTGGAGGGACTTCCTCAACTTGATAAAGAATATCTACATATAATCCTATAGCTAGCAGCATACTTAATGGTGAGGAACTAGACATTTTCCCAATTAGACCATTAACAAGGTAAGGATGTCTTCTTTCACCACTCTTTTTCAACCTCATGCTGGAGGTCCAGTTAATGCAGTAAGACAAGACAAGAAAAGGTATACAGATTGGAAAGGAAGAAATAAAACTGTCTTTATTCACAGATGACATGATAGTCTATGTTGAAAATATGAAAAAAAAAATGACCTTAAAACCTCTTGAAACTAATAAGTGATTATAGCAAGGTTCAGGATACACTCTTAGTATACAAAAGTTAATTGTTTCCCAATAAACCAGCAATGAACAAGTGGTATTTTAAATTTAAAACATTATTATTTACATTAGCACCCACAAAAATGATATGCGTAGGAATAAATCTGACAAAATATGCACAAGATCTCTATTAGGAAACCTATAAAACTCTGATGAAAGATAATTGAAGAGGAACTAAATATAGTGTAAAATATTCCATGTTCATGGATAGAAGGATTCAATATTGTCAAGCTATCCTTCCCAACTTGATCTATAGCTTCAACACAATCTCAGACAAAATCCCTGAATATTGATATTGATAAGCTGATTCTAGGGTTTATATGAAGAGGCAAATGACCCAGAATAGCTAACTCAATATTAAAAGAGAACAAAATCGGATAACTGACACTACTTGACTAAGATTACTATAAAGTTATAGTAATCAAGACAATATGATATTAGTAAAATAATACACAAAGACATCAATGGAATAGTACAGACATACCATAAATAGATCCAAATGAATATGGATCTTTGACAAAGAAGCAAAGGCAATATAACAGAGCAAAGATAGTTTCTCCAATAAATGGTACTGGAACAACTGGATATCCACATACAAAAGAAAACGAATCTAGACACAGACCATAAACTTTTCACAAAAATCAACTCAAAATGGATCATAGACCTAACTACAAAGTGTAATAATATGACAATATTGAATTCTAGAGGGTAGGAGAAAACCTAGATGATGTGTGGTATAGCAATGACTTTTCAGATACAACACCAAAGGCAAAACCCATGAAAAAAAAATTGATAAGCTGGACTTCATTAAATTAAAAACTTTTGTTCTGTGAAACACACTGTCAAGGGAATGAGAAGACAAGCCACAAACTGTGAGGAAATATTTGCAAAAGATACATCTGATAAAGGACTGTTATTTAAAATATACAAAGAACTCTTAAAACTTAGCAATGAGGAAATGAAAAACCCAATTAAAAAGTGGGCAAAAGACCTGAACAGAAACTTCACCTGAATAGACACCCCACAGATGGCAAATAAGCATATGAAAAGATGTTGAACATCATATGTGATTAAGGAAATCCAAATTAAAACAATGAGACACCACTGTGAACTTATTAGAATCCCACACTGACAACACCAAATGCTGGAGAGAATGTGGAGCAACAGGAACTCTCATTCATTGCTGGTGGGAATGTAAATGGTACAGCCACTTTGAAATACAGTTTGATGGTTTCTTATAAAACTAAACATATATTTAACCATATAACCCAGCAATCATGGTCATTGGTATTTACCCAAATGAGTTGAAAACTATGTTCAATACAAAACTCTACATATGGATGTTTATATGTGCTTTGTCCATAGTTGCCAAAACTTGGAAGCAAATAAGATGTCCTTCAGGAGGTGAATGGGTAAATAAACTGTGGTACTTCCAGACCATGGGATATTTTTCAGCAGTAAAAAGAAATAAACTATTGATCCATGAAAAGGCATGGAGGAACCTTAAATGCATGTTACTAAGTAAAACAAGCCATCTGAAAAGCCTACATACTGAATAATTCCAATTATAGTATGATATTCTATAAAAGGCATAACTATGAAGACAGTAAAAAGTTGCTAGGGGTTAAGAGGAGGGAGGGATGAATCAGAGGAGCATAGAGGATTTTTAGGGGAACGGAACTCTTCTGTATAATTCTGTGATAATGGACACATGTGATGATGGATACATGATGATGGATACATTTGTTCAAACCCACAAAATATACAATGTCTTTGTGGACATTGGGTGATAAAGACATGTCAATGCAAGTTCACAGGTTGTAAAAGGTGTACCACTCTGGCCCAGCCAGTGTGGCTCAGTGGTTGAGCATCGAACCATGCACATGTCCAGGTTGTGGGCCCAATCCCCAATGAGGGGCATGCAGGAGGCAGCCAATCGAGGTTCTCTCATTGATGTTTCTATCTCTCTCTCCCTTTCCCTTCTCTCTCTAAAATCAATAAAGAAAAAAACAATTTTTAAATGTACCACTCTGGTGCAGGATGTCCACAGTGGAGAAGATTGTGCATGTGGAGGTATAGGAGCACATGGGAATGCTCTTTACTTTCTGCTCAAATTTGCTGTGAACCTAAAACTGTTCTAAAAATAAAGTCTATTAATTAAAAAAAAAAAAAAAAAAACTAAAATGCTAGGGAGAGCAGGCCCCTTAGAGATCATCTGTCCAGTCAACTTATTTGGCAGATGGAGCAGCTGAAGCCCAGAGAGCAGAAGATACTTGCCTAAAGTCACACAACAAGCTTGTAGCAGAGTCTGGGATCAAATAAAATGTTTTGCTTCTTTGTCTAATATATATCATGCCATGTAGCAATGCAGTATAAAAATGCCCATATCACTCCTTTGCTCAAAATGGCTTCTCATCTCACTTAGAATAAAATGAAAAGTTCCTACCAATGAAGAAAAGGAAGTCCACATTCTAGCTTCTGCCTGCCCTATCCAGCTTTCTCACACAATGGTCCCACCCACCCACCCAATGCCCCAGCCAGGCTATCAGCACCCTCTGGATCTTTGCTGGTAACTATTTCCTCTGCCTCAAATAATCTCCACATTATGGACAATCTGGTGACCACATAATTCATCTTTCTTCTTCTTAAATATGTTTGTATTATTATTTTTTTAGAGAGAGAGAGAGAGAGAGAGAGAGAGAGAGAGAGAGAGAAACATTGATGTGAGAAAGAAACATTGATCGGCTACCACCTGCATGCCCCCTACTGGGGATTGAGCCCACTACCTGAGTATGTGCCCTGATCGGGAATCTAACTGGGACCTCTCAGTCCATGGGGCAATGCTCAATCCACTAAGCCAGCTGGGCCAAATAACTCATCTTTTAAGACAGCAATAGAAACCTCCTTATACTCCCAGGCAGAATCTACCATTCCTTATACGGTTGTCTATAGCATCTGTAAATCACTGCCAGGAAATGCCTATTGAGTACCTGTTGTGTGTTGTTCCCACTCACTATTTTTGTTGTTGTTAATCCTCAGCTGAGGATTTTTTCCATTGATTTTTAGAATTAGTGGAAGAGAGGGAGGTAGAGTTTGGGGGCGTGGAAAGAGAAACACTGATGTGAGAGAAACACATCAATTGGTTGCCTCCAAAAGGTACCCTGACTGGGGCTGGGGACTGAACCTACAAACCAGGTATGTGTCCTTGACCATAAATCAAACCTAAGACCCTTTGGTCCACAAGCTGACACTCTAACCATTGAACCATGCCAGCCAGGGCCCACCCGCTCTTATAGGTAACCAATTCCATTAGTCTCTGGTTTATTCTTTTTGTGGGTTTTTTTGTTTGTTTGTTTGTACAAGTGAGCAGATGCATCTATATTTTCTTACTCCCCTTCCTTCTTACACAAAAGGTAGCATTTTTAAATTTTATTATTTTTTTAAGAAAGGAAGGGAGAGGGAGAGGGAGAGGGAGAGAGACACACTGATGTGAGAGTGAAACATTTATCAGGGATGGAGCCCGAAACCTAGGCATATGCCCTGACCAAGAATCAAACTGGAAACTTTTCAGTGCATGGGGCAACACTCAATCAACTGAGTCACAGCAGCCAGGGTCACAAAAGGTAGCATATTAAAGGTACTTTTTGCACTTTGCTTTATTTTCTTTTTACTTTCCAACTTATCCTGGAAATCACTCCTTATGAGTTCACAGGAAGTATTTTCATCTTTTTTTACTGCAGCATGGTGCTCTATTCTATGGTGGTACCAAATTCTATTTGATCACTCTCCTATGTATGGACATTTAAGTAGTTTCACATATTTTGCAATTATAAACAATGTTACATGAATAACCTTGCCCATATGCATTTTCATATTATTGGAAGAGTATCACGAGGATAAATCCTTAGAAATGAGATTGGTGAATCAAAAGGTAAACACATTGTAATTTTGTGAGATATTGTCAAATTCCTCTCCAAAGGGTTGTATCAATTTTCTTTTCCACCAGTAATGCATGAAAGTCATCTCAAACATTTTTGGAAGAGGGTTTTCTCAGGATATTAACTATCAACATTTTCCAGCTGACCTGCCTTTGTCGGTGACTGGTCCATCTCATGCACGAAGGCCCTTCAGCCACTCAGCATACAATCCTGCCCTTTGAGAATTCCCATTGCAGAAGGAGCATGGATAAACCCAAGTTCTACGTTGCTGAAAATGACCCTGAATCTTGTTCCTTTCACATTTTTTGTTGAGGAGAAACAACAAGCAAATTATACTGGCTTCAAATGTGCACGGTGGCAGGCCTATCTGAAGGTTCTTAATCAAGTGTCAGTTAGCTTGAGGAACACAGGAGGAAGTACAAGGAAAGTTTAGTACTTTTCCACACTTACCAAGTACCAATTCGATTTGTTCAAAGGCCCCTAATGAGGATAGGCATCAATCTTGTAAATAAATAAACCATCCTATTGAGAAAAATAACAATAAAAATAATTTACTGTGCTTCAAGGATCACAAAGTGCTTTCACACACACATTGTCTCATTTGATCCTTACAACAGAAGCATCCATGCTGGAACAGTTGCTTCCTTGGCCAATCTTTGATGTACATTATGTGGTTTATAGAGTTTAACTGTGATTTATCTACCCAGACTTCAAAGGGTTAATGAGAGCTGAACTCTGAACAACCTGAACTTATTAGAGGCACAGGGTTGGAGGAAGTCTGGGAGCAGGAAGTGGTCAGGAAGCAGAGTCTGCCCCAGGCTCGAATTTCCCTGACTGAGAGCCTCAGATGAATTATGGTGGAAAACCCCCAACTGCCCTGTATCTTCTCCCTTTAATTTAGACATTTAATAAATAGATTGCATCGTTCTCCAGAAACAAGGAAAGGTTATCATTTTCTTGGATGGAGAGTACCAAGCAGCCCTTGCAACTTTGTGCAGACCTTCAAAAGAACTTGTGCAGACAAAGTCTGTGAAACTTTTTATACTTGTCTATTAAATTTTCACTAGGCTCCCCTGCCCTCGTTAATATCATTAGAGAACCTGAGAATCTGTCCAGTATTGGCCAGACATCCCAGAACACAAGGGATGGATCTGAGGCTATAAAGCAGGTAATGCTCTCATGAGGCACTCCTGTCAATTTTCCCAGCTGCCAGTACCCTCCTGCTACTCCTTGGGTGCCCAGGACCCCCACCATGGCACCATTATCACAAACTAACTGAAAAAAGGCCTTCTCTTGACTCCTTAGCTCACAGCAGCATAGTATCCACCTGCTTCTACCAATATGTCAGTCTGGTAGTCCAAATGTAAAATGGGGAGACATGGTCATTTTCTCTCTTGGGCTTTCATAGCTTGTCAGGGCTTCAAGAACAATTTGGATTGTGTAGAGCTATAAAATCAATGCTTAGGGAAGCAATTATGAGTGTGAGGTGTAGGATCAGACAGACCTGAATTCAGATCCTGGCTCTGCACTTTGCTGCCTTTTGCTGTGTAATCTGGGGTAACTCACTTAACCTCTCTGAGCTTCATTTTCCTCATGATGGTGGAGGAGTATACTAGTACCTACTTCATAGTATTTACTGTGAGTATTAAATGAGGCGAGGAATGTAAAACGCTTACCCTGGCCTCTGGTGCATAGCAGCTATGAGGCTCCTAGCGTGTCACAACTAGAAGTGACCTTTGAGGATATTTACTCAGACTCCTCTTTTTCTAGATAGAGAAATGAATGTAGGGGGGAGTTTTCCAACTTGTTAATGACAGAACCAGGATTGGAAAAGTTTTCCTAACCCTTTTCAATCAATTATGGTGCCATTCTTGCCCAAAGAACAGCACTCCCAAAGCAGATGGGTAGGTAGTAAAGCAATAGCTGACCTACTGGAGTCCTGGTTGGGAGATAGCAAATGCCACTTTGGCAGGTACAGTGTAGATGGACACCAATGCTGGCTAGCAAATGAAGGCTGTGAGAATTTTTATCTCTAGGATTATTTTCACGATTATCTATATCCAATGTTATTTCAGCAAAACCTTGGTTGGCCATTTGGTGTCACTTCTCCCTAATTGGTTGTCAACTGAACTGTCCCCAAAGAGCAAATGTTTTGTTTTAGGAAGCAGAACATTCATCCTCCTTGGGCTTTCAGCCAGGTGCCTCTCCCCAAGGTCTTTGGACTGAGTAGAACTTCTCTCCCCAGCTCACTTTGTGGTGGGAAGTTCTGTGGTTTTCACAAGAACAAGTACAGAGTGGGGAAAAAAGAGTAAGGATACTGTTTGGCATTCCATAGAAGTGGTGTGTCCAAGAGCAGCCAATTCCATGCAAGCTCAAGAGTGAAGCCCCTCCCCCTGACCTCACGTGGCCCTGCATGAGGTTGTTGCTTGCTTATTCCCAGACTGAGGAGCTCTGGGAGTTCTGCCCAGCTCAGCACTTGGTTATATTATGGAGGCAGGAAGAAACTGGCCAGTAAGTACTTAGCTCCTGGCAGAGCAATGGCCAGACTAAACAGGGTTAGGATATGCAACTAAGGGCTGCTACTGGCTTCACTACACCCGTAGGCAATGGAACTCCAGAGCACCCCAAATAATGGATACCAGAGTCGCTTCATTTCCTTTCCACTCCAAGCATCTGCATCCGCTTCCAGAACCCCTCATGTGCCACAAGTCATCAATGAATTCATCCTACCAGAATTCACTTTGCCTTTTCTGCTTGATTCTCTATTAACCTCCCTCTTGTGGGAGAACAGGACCAAGAGGCAGGGTGACCTTGAGCAAGTTATTTTATTTTTCTCTAGGCCTCAGTTTCCTAATCTGTAAAATGTGTGGGCTGAACTCCTTCACTGAGGTCTTCACAGCTGCCACCCTAAGCCAAGTCACCATAAAAAAACTTCCTGATTTGTCTCTCTGCTTCCACTCCTGTTCCCCTTCAATCCCTTACCAACTCAGTAGCCAGGGGACTCTTTAAAACACAAATTAGATCATACTACTCCCCAGCTTTCAATTAAATGCAAATGCCTTACTGTGATCCACAAGGCCCCTACCTAGCTGCCTAGTCTCATTTTCTGCCTCCCACCCCCTTAGTACCTCTGTTCCAGCCACACCATTGGACTCTGCTCTTCTCAAAGCACTTCTCACAACTATAATTCTTTAATGTCTATCTTCCCACTAAACTCTAAGCTCTGTGAATGCAGGAACCTGTGTATCTTGCTCACCATTTTATCTTTGGTATCTTGTGCAGTGGTGCCTGGCTCATAAAAGGAGCTCACTAAAAATTGGTTGAATGAATGAATGAATGAATGAATGAATGAATGAAGCTCCCTGCCAGTCTGGGCAGCCCACAGTGCCATCGTCACAGCTCCTTAGCCTAGTCACTGTGTTCTCACCCTCTCTGGGGCTCAAACACATTGACCTATTGACCTCACTGTCAGATAAGCCAGGAGGGCAAACCTGTTGCTGGAAGACTCTGAAATGGGGGTCACTCCGTAAGCCCAAAACAAAAGACTTTTGTTTGTGTTATTGATGCCCCTGGCTCCTTTCATTAGTGATTTGATGCCCCAGTATCTATTGGGCATCTACTGTATACCTGCCCCTGTCCTAGATGCTGCTAACCTAAAGGCATTGGTCTTCCCAGACTTGGTCTGGGCTCTTTGAAAGCTCACATGTAAACAACCAATTTTCATGCACATCAGCCTGTGCTAAGTGCCTGAGAGGACAGAGCAGGAAAGAGTAATTGAGCACTGATTGTCCTGTGGACATTTAGTGGGGGCAGGAGGAGGGACAGAAGATTGTGCAAGAGAGTAATCCAATTGGTAGAGGAACAGGAGGGCCTTTCCTGATGGAAAGATGAGCATCAAAGAAGGAGGCCCAAAAGTCCAAGGCACCAAAGCCTGGAGGATGATGCCTCGCCCTGAGGCAGTGGAAGGCTATGCTGATGGAGTAACTACAAAGCTAGAGCTGCAGGAGAGGAGAGGTGCTGGCCTATTCTCACCCTTGGAGAGTCTTCTAGGAACAACCTGGGTATAAAGGAAGGATATCTAGCTGGGTGGCGAAAGACCTGTATTTTAATTTTAGCTCTGCCACTTCCTAGCTGGCTGATGTTGTTCAAGGCACCCCAATCCTAAGATAAAGAAATGTTCTCCATGATGATTATGCTAAGTGAAATAAGCCTGTCAGCTAAAAATATCATATGAACTCACTTATATGTGAAATCTAATGAATATAATAAACTGATTAACAAAATAGGACCAGAGGAATGGATACATGGAACAGACTGACAGATCTCAGAGGGAAGGGGGTTGGGTGGGACTGGACGAGATTAACCAAAGAACATACAGTATATGCATATATGCATAGCCCATGAACACAGAAAATAATGTGGTAAAGACCTGGTGTGGGGGGCAAGGACCAAGTGGAGGGGAGCAAAGGGGAGGAAATGGGGGACATCTGTAATAGTGTCAACAATAATTTTTTAAAAAAGAAATGCTCTCCGTGATCCATAAGGCATACTAAGCCTCAGTTTCCCACCCATTAAATGGAAGATAGCATAAACCTTGGAGTGATGTTGGGAAGATTTAAGCAAGGTGGTGATCTAATCTACGTAAGCATAGTGCCTGTCACCTTCTAAGCGCTCAGTAAATAACTGTTATTGTTATTCTTTGGCATGATTCTAATGTACTTGTTCTAAAATTTTAAAGGAAAAAGAAGTGAAGTCAGTTGCCACCTACAATGCACCAGGGGAGAGAAATGGAGGAGGGGATGTGGGAAGGAAGGCTTTTTCTTGCATCTGGGAAAAAGATAAAGTTTAGAATTAAATTTAAAACCAAGTTTGGAAATAAATGTTCCTTTGCATAGAGGGATGAATCTGATTTACTAATTCCTCCTTTAGATGCAAACAGTTTTTTGGTTCTTTCCTTTAAAAAATAAGTACCAGTCATGGATACACAAATGGTTATTTAGTCTTCTAAATTTGTTTTGTTTTGAAATGATCTGGGTTTCAATAGTATTATTTATAAAAAGTATTTCCATTGACTCAGTGTCTTTTCAATACCAAAAGAGAATGTTATTGGAAATGGACAATTGAGTGTCATGAAAACCATCAATTTATTTCAGTTTCTTTCCTTCTCTCTGATCTATGCTTCCATACTTGCCTAGAGAGCATGGCCCTCCACGAGGGCAACTCAAAGTGATGTAAAGTTGGCTAGATCTTCAGAAGTGACCATCTTCCTATTCTGTTTTCTCCAGTTCTTCTCCTCTAATCTAATTCCACAGCTTACTCAAAGCTCAGGGACACTAAATATCTGACTAAATTAGTCCATTTGTGGAGGGGCTTGGGCACAAAACTGTTTTCTTGCCCTTGAAATGTTTTGGTTGCTGTCTTCCAGTTAGTTTAAAAAAGAACTTGAATCAAAATGCATAGATACAACCACCATATAGTTGAGTATATATGCTGAAAATTCTATAATGAATGTTAGATTAGATACCTGAAAAATATATAAGCATCTTAGTATATGTTCTGGTTAATAATTTGTGTCCTTAGATCCTTTACATTCATTTTTGTGTTCATGTTTATTTTTGTGGCCTTGTAACGCCATGTATCAAATAAAACACAACTGTCATGCCTAAGAAAATTAATAAAAAAGGAGGCCCGTGTTGGGGAGGGCTCTCTGTCCATTGAGTGGCCACCAGGCATTGTGTGCTGGTGTGGCAGGCCCACAAGCACTTCCAATCCATGCTCATGAATTCGACCATAGCAACTCTCACATTATTGGGTCTCAGATCCACTCAGGGAATTTCTGAAACATGCAGAACCCAGCCTGTAGATTCTGATTGAGTGGGTCAGGCATGAGATCCAGACATCTGCATGTTTAATACATAACCCCCGCGTCATTCTGAGGCTGGTGGTCCAAAGAGAACAATCAAAGGAACACTGTTCAGGTGGGCTGGCAGATGACAGATGCAAGTGGGAACTTAAGTGGAAGCTGAGGACTGCAGTGCATCTTGAGGACTTGGGGTGCATCACTGATTGATGAGGGGAGAGGGAGTGAGTTTGTGGGTGACTGGCAGAGTCTGGGTGAGGGTGGGGTTAATGGTGTAAGAGAGGAGTCCTGAGCCCATGACAAGAGTCCTCAGGGCCTTGGTGGCCATCCATTCCTGAGTGTTCTGCCTGCCAAAGGCTAGGGATCTCTGGTGTGCCCAGGAAATTTCTGGGCCAGAAGGAAAGAAACAAGATGAGGGTGTTTCTAGAGGTTAACCCAGGAACCTCAGAATCTCCAAGCCACTCCATGCCTCCAAATGGGCAATGGTAGAAACAAGTACACTATTGTCCAGAAGCCTAGCCTACAAGTGAGCAGCATGAATGTACTTCATTCATTCTTTTTCATTGTTTATACATTCCTCAAATGTGTGCTGAGGGCCAGGCATTGTACTAAGTGCTATGAGATTTGGTGGTGCCACCATCTTCCCACCTGTCAAAACCAGAAACCATAGTGTCATTCTAGATTCTTATGTCTCTCTTACTTATCCCCTCTAGACAATTTGTTTACCAAACTTCATTGATTCAACCTCCTAAATGTGTGTTGACTCCAACCCTCTTCCCTAGCCCCTCTGCGTTGCCTTGGTGCCAGAGATCACTAACTCTTGCCTGGACCTTGCAGAAGTTTCTTCACTGATCTCACCATACCCAGGCTTTTCTCACTCTAACCGATTTTCCTACACTGTGACCAGACTGATGGTCCCTTGTTTTTAAACAACTTAATCAAGATATAGTTTACATACCATAAAATTCATGTTTTAAGTGTACAGTCCAGTGATTTTTGTATATTCAGAGTTGTGTAACCATCACAATCTAACTTTAGAACCTTTCATCATCCTGGAAAGGTCCTTCATGTCCATTAGCAGTCACTTCCTGTTCCCACCCCCAGCCTCAGACTACCACTAATCTACTTTCTGTGTCTATGAATTTGCATTTTCTGGACAGTTCATATAAATTGAATCATACATTGTGTGGTGTTCTTTTTTATTTGGTTTTGATTGCCTGTCTTTTTTTTTTTTTTTTTTTATCCTCACCCGAGGACACTTTTCCATTTTTTGTTCAGGTAGAGTGGGAGGGAGAGAGAGGAACAGAGAGAGAGAGAGAAACATCGACGTGAAAGGAACACATTGAGCGGCTGCCACCCGCACAACCGACCAGGGCCGGGGACAAACTGCAACCGAGGTATACGCCCTTAGCGGGAACTGAACCCGGGTCTCTCAGGACCACAGGCCGTCGCTCCAACCGCTGAGCCAAACTGGCCAGGGCTTGATTGCCTGTCTTAATACAAAATTTGGCTTAGTTAAAACCCTTGAATGAAATGTTAACTAGTTGATGAATGTGTTAACCAACCTTACTGTGGTAATCATTTTGTAATACAGGGGTGGGTAAAAGTAGGTTTACAGTCTTGAGTATGGGAAACAAGGTTTATTCTTGTATTATTTATTTGTATTATTTGTCTTATTATTATTATTTCATATTTTTACTTATGATTTCTGTTTATGTAATGATGACTGTTAATTTACCTACTTTTTTTGTGTGTGTGTATATATATATATATCTCAAATCATCAGGTAGTATACCTTAAACAACTCACACTATGTCAATTATATCTCAATGAAGCCGGGGGAATAAAAGCCTTGAGCAGTTCCCCATCATCCACCATCTAAACATCTCTTGTTACTTTTCAAGGTCCCTCATACCTGATCCTGCTTTTGAACTTCCTGTGGTTCCCTAACACACACTATGCTCTTTCTTGGCTCTATGCCTTTGTGCCTTTTGTTCCCCTTCCTAGAATGCCCTTACCCTCCCCCTAAAGAGGCCTAACCTCTGTTATAATGTCTCCAACATCACATTTCTTTTTAATTTCTGTTCATCACTTCCACCGCTATAAGCACTTTACACCTGTTTATGCTTTATTCATTACACAACTCATGTTTTCTTGTAAGTATTCATATACATCAGAACTCCCTAGCTATTCTATTCATCTCTGTATCCTCATATCAGGAATAGCTCCTGGCTCAGAATGAGCACTCAATAAATGTTTGTTAAGCCAAACATAACTGCATGAGACTCAGTCCAGAAACTGCCCTTGAGGATCTCACAGTCTTGTCAGAGAGTAAATAAGCCATCGATCAACCAACCTACATTTACTGAGGCCCCACTATGCAATTGTGAGAGAAGAGAGATAATCAAAAGGACAAGGCATGATACCTGCCCTCTTGGAGCTTATAATCGAGTAGAGAAGATACACTTTCCACAGATCAGCAGGTTGCAATACAAAACATGACATGACCAAATGTTAGATGGGACAGTGTGGTACATCAAGAGCCCAGAAGACAGGACTTTGACTGTTAGAACACTTACCTAAGATCTTCATAGGGGAAGATCTTGAAGGTGGAGAAGGATTTAGACAGAAATGGGAAGCATAAAGAACATTCTTCAATGGCAGTAATGGAATAGCCTGAGCAACATCTTGGGGTGAAAGGGACCATGGAGTCAATCACCATAGATACTGGTGACTTCTAAAAGACAGTGATGAAAAGAGCCTAAAGTACATCTATGTCAGTAGGAATGGCTATGTGGTAAGAGTAGGATATCCGGATTCAGCAAACAAAAATAAAGGACACAATGCAAGGGACATACTTAAAAAAATAATTTGTTGTATATCTGAAATTCACATATAACTGAGCATCCTTATGCTGGTGGGCACCAAGATGGGGCCAAACCATAAAAGTCTTAAATGCCATGCTGAAGTGTTTACCTTATGCCCTAATGACAACGAGGAGCCACTGAGGGGTTTTAACCATAGGACTGACATGATCAGATGTGCCTTTTAGGAAGATGGCTCAGGTAGTGGTGAGAAAAATGGGTTGGGGGATGGCTGGGGACTGTGACAGCAATTCAGGAGACAGAGGGTCAAGGGATGAGTCATGGAAGAGGTTGTGGGCATAGAGAAAAGGCTCAAGTTCAGGAGCAACCCAGCTCAAATCAGATGACACTACATTGGTAATAAAAACATATTGGGGGAGTAAGATATGAGGGTTATGACTTAATGCCCAGGGCCCGTAGGGGAGCAGCCTCTAAGTGGCTGCTAGACTGAGTATCGTGTGATTTCTTTCACGACCTCTTGCTACCCAAAGAAAGGAGGTGAGGTGTGCACTGGCGAAGCTTAGGTGGAAGAGCCTGAGCAGCTGCCATAGCAGAAACCCCTCCCTGTCTTTCCCCTGACTGGTCAGCCCTGCATGTTTCCCTTTCCCCTCTGGCTCTGGCACCAGTCCAGGGCACACAGTGTTCTCCAAAGCAGATGCACGCATTCTGGACTGTGTGATTCATTGTCCCTGGCCACAAGGGCCTGCCTGCTGCAGCAAGGACCAGGCAACCCCAAAGAGCATTCTAAAGTGTCCCCTATGCAAACCCTTACCAAAAGGTTCATATAGGAAAACACGTGTGTCAAAAGAGTGTTGGCCTTTTATGGGGCATTTTTTAGCCAAACTTATGAAAAGATGCCCTGTCTTGCCCTGCTGGCCAGGAACATCTAGAATACTCTCCTAGCTCAAGCCTTGCAGTCCTTGGGGATCCAAGAGCCAAGAAGGCAGAGGCTGCTTGTGTGTTGATTTGTTCTGCTCTAGTCCAAACATTTGGGCCAACCTCAAACCCCGCCCCCATCCTATGATCCTCCTGGCTGCACGTGGATCTGCACATGGCTCTGGCAGGAACTGGAGGCTCTGACAGCAGGGAAGGGCTCTTCTCTACAGGCTGCAAAAGTGAGCACAGAGGGTAGGGGTGAGAATTTTCCTATGATTCTTGCTGTCTTGCCCCTGAACCTGTGGGATGCATTGGTTTTGCAGGGCTTCTGATGGGGCTGTCAGCACCTTCTTTGGTAACCTCTGAAGTCATTATATCGTCAATGGGGAGGCTGCCTAGTTAAGGGCAGCAGCTCTAAACTCAGATGGAGCTGAGTTCTAAGCCTCACTCTCCCCTTACTCGCTGTGGGCCTTGGACAAGTTACTCAAACTCTCTGAGCCCGAATTTCTACTAACAATGTGTAAAAACATGGTAATTAGGGTAGTTGAAAGAATTAAATGAGATTACCCATGTAAAGCATTTTGCCCTGCATCTGGCACTTAGTAAGCATTGAATAAAAACAAGCTAGTATAATGAACCCCCTTCATTGCCCATTGTCTCTCTGTTCTACTTCACTCCTCATCAGATTACTTTCCTCAAGGTCACAGTTCACAATTATCCAACATTGCCTCGCCACAGAGCACTCCCTAAGGATACTTCTCTGAGGAACTCCTTCTTTACTCCACAGATGGTGGATCTCCTGAGGCCTCTCATCCTAATTCACAGCCACTTGCCCTCTATACCTCAGTCTTCTGCCTTTTGTCTCTTGTGCCATTGTTGGAGAAGGAGCCATAGATGAGGACAAAGGTTAGGGTCAGAGAGCAGGCTGGCTATGCCAGGTGGGGCAGAGGAGATGCTGAGAGTCTGCCCTGTCAGTGCTTTTTCAGTGTGGCTGCTGAGGTATTGAGCTTTCTGAGAATGTGCCACCCTACTCTACCCCAATCAGGCCTGCCCCAGGGCCACTGCCCTCTCCCCAGCAGGAGTTCTGATCTCTTGGATGGAAAGAAGGAACAAGAAGCTCAAAGTGCTCCAAAAGCTTACCTCCCACATAGCTCTTCTGGCAGCCCTTCAGCCCAGCTCAGGGCTGTCATCCTCCATTGCCCTTATAGGAACCCATGTGCCCTGATTCACAACACACACTGAAAACCCAAGGGACAAAGCTAGTCTTGAAAAGAGACGGGGTCCTGGAGGGCCAGGAAGTTACCTGCCACCAGAGAGGCCTTTCCTTGTTTGCTCTCCAAACTCTATACCTCCAAAGGGCACTTATGTGCCCCAGTGCTTCAAACTTCTCAAGACCAAGTGTGAAAATGTCCCCAGTACTAAATTATTATCATCACCTTAGCAATCAAGCCTGTGATACAACTCCAGCTTTTCCCCAGCTTTTACTGCACCTCCTAGGTAGAATCTCATTAAATCCTTTAAAATCTCTAGGAAAAGAGACAAGCAAATACTTTACAAACAGAGGGCACAAGTAGCTGTATTCAAGCTGACTGCACAGAGAAAATAAGTAGTGGGGAAAGAAAAGAGATGTTATGCTTAAAACATCTGGGAAGTGGTATCAGTCCTGTGAAAGCAAGGCTGGCCGGGGGTGGAGGTGGGGCACTTTCCATTGGCCTTGCCCAGCTGTCTTCCTCCCACTCAGTTAGAACGAAATGTTCTGTCTTTTGTGGTTATAACCTCTTTTCACTTTGGATAACTTGCCCCAGTCTGGACCTTGCTCAGGGCTGCCGCTCTAAGAAGCTCTCACGCAAAATACTAAATTACCCAGTCAGCCTCTGTGCATGGTCCCTTCCCCCGCCCCATACCCTTTTTCCCCTTGCTCTGTCCTCCTCCTCCCACTTGAAGAGTGATTGTGGTTGGTGCTTAGACGGCTTCCAAGCCCAAGCAGACAGAGCTCCTGCTCAACCTCTTCTGTGAGCACATGTTACCCCATGCTGCCTCCTCCGCTCCCTCCCGGAGGTGGTGGTAAGGGGGAGGGCGCGTGGACTGCCACACGGCCTCTACACTGCCAGAGGAGGGCGTGGCAGGGGGCAGGGTGGTAGCCCGGGTTACCTACCAGACGCATCGAGAGATCAGAGTTCCTTAGGTTTTTCCAAAAGCCCCTGACAAATGTCCTTACCCAGTCCCACCCAATAAAACAAAACAACCTACATTAACAAGGGACTTGGGGAAGACGGAGAGGGAGGAAATATTTGGCTCAGAATCCCAGCACTAGGAAAGTCACGGGCAGTGCCTGGAAAGCCAAGCTTTGAGCTCTGAGCAGATCAGGGGTCCAATGCACCTGCATGTAAGGGGATGGGGGAAAGTGGCCAGGGTGTAATGTAAGATCATAGTTCTCAAATTTGGCTGCAAATTATAATTACCTGGGGGAGCTTTAAAACTCCTGACACAGGGGCATCGCCCCAGACCAATGTTATCAAAATCCCAGGAAGGGACAGGGAGGGAGGTGGGACCATGTATGAATAGTTTTTAAAACTCTCCAGGTGGTTCCAATGGGCAACAGAGGTTGAACAGCAGTGGTGTAAGAGTTCTTCAGAGCTGATCTGGGACTAGCAGCCTTGACACACAACGGAATCTTCATCCCTACCTCAGCTTCACTGAACCAGCACCTGCATTTTTAAAGTAACAGCTTTCTTAAGATATCATTCACATACCATAAAGTGCACCACTTCAAAGTGTACAATTAATTTTTTTTCAGTATACTAACAATTCTATTTAACCACCACCTCTATCTATCTGGTTCCATTTTTATGACCGCCCCCCCCCCAAAAAAAACCCACATCTATTAGCAGTCTCACTCCCCATTCCCTCCTCCCTTCAGCCATGGGCAACCACTATTATACTTTCAGTCTCCTTAAATTTGCCTATTCTGGATATTAGTGTCTGCATATTAACCGCATTCCCAGGTGATTCCTCTGAACATTACTGTTTGAGAAGCACCAATATAAGAGACCTTCTAAAAGAAGCAGCCCTCGTTCCCCTTTCTAATCCTTCGCATGTAGACATGTGGGTCCAGAACTGCTAGATTTTCTTTTTCAAGAGAAGCCAGAAATATGGATTTTTTCCCCTTTATTGATTTTAGAGAGAGAGGAAGGGAGAGGGAGAGAGAGATAACATCGGTGAGAGAGAATATCAACTGGCCGCCTCCTGCATGGCTCCCACTGGGGATTGGGCCCACAACCTGGGCATGTGTCCTGACTAAGAATGGAACCAGTGACCTCCCGGTGCATAGGTCGATGCTCAACCACTGAGCCACACCGGCTGGACCAGAAATCTGGATTTTTATGTGAAATCTTTCACTTTTTAAAAAGTTGGCAAATAGCCCTGGCCGGTTTGGCTCAGCGGTTAGAGCGTCGGCCTGCGGTCCGGAGAGACCCGGGTTCGGTTCCCGCTAAGGGCGCGTACCTTGGTTGCAGTTTGTCCCTGGCCCTGGTTGGGTCGTGTGGGTGGCAACCACTCGATGTGTCGCTTTCACGTCGATGTTTCTCTCTCTCTCTCTCTCTCTCTCTCCCCCTCCCACTCTATCTGAACAAAATATCGAAAAATGTCCTCGGGTGAGGATAAAAAAAAAAAAAAAAAGTTGGCAAATGCCCTGGCCGGTTTGGCTCAGCGGTTGGAGCGTCGGCCTGCGGTACAGAGAGACCTGGGTTCGGTTTCCGCTAAGGGCACATACCTCGGTTGGAGTTTGTCCCTGGCCCTGGTTGGTCGTGCGGTTGGCAGCCACTCAATGTGTCCCTTCACATCGATGTTTCTCTCTCTCTCTTCCTCTCTCTCCCTCCCGCTCTATCTGAACAAAAAATGGAAAAATGTCCTCGGGTGAGGATAAAAAAAAATAATAAAAAATAAAATAAAATAAAATAAAATAAAAAGTTGGCAACTAATTCAAATTTTTGGAAAACACTGTTCAGGCCAAACAAAACAGGCCTGAGGGCTGGTTTCAGCCTGTTAACTGCTACTCTGCAACTTCTGATGATCACCAGGTTCTTACCTGTGCCCACCAAAATCCTTCCTACTCCAACCAGAGTTTATTTCTCCTTATTCCAGGTCCCATGGAGGTGGAGAAACAATTACTTAGTAGCCACCTCATAAAATACTCTTATATCTTACTCTTCCCTTTTCCAAACTAACAATTATGCATTTACTGGGGACCTGTGATGGTGCTTTAGAATTTTGGAATAACTTCACTCTTTACAACAATCTTTATGACAGATATTATTATCCTAGTTTTAAAGGCAAGGAAACTGGAACTCAGAGAGGTTAAGTAACTTTCCTGATGTTGCACAGTGCTTAAGTGTCCAGCTCCTAGACATTGGTCCCTGAGCTCTTTCCACCTCACCACACAGCCTCCACTTTACTGGTTTTTGCCCAGAGGCGCCATTTTCTTTCTTTCTTTTTCCCCCCACTACTTGTTTATTTATTTTTTATCATTGAAAGTATTCCAGACGTTCCCCCTTTTTTCCCATTGACCCCCTCCTTCCTGCTCCCACCCCATTTCTGTTTCCCCAGCCTAATGTCCATGTCAGTTGGTTGTGCATATATGTATATAAGTTATTTGGCTTATTTCTTCCCTCCCCTTCCACCCCACATCCCTCTGAGGTTTGTCAGTCTGTTCCCTACTTCCATGATTCTGGATCTCTTTAGGTCGACAGCTTATTTTGTTCATTATGATTCACAAATAAGTGAGATCATGTGGTACTTGTCTTTCTCTGACTGGCTTCAGAAGCCCTATTTTCATCTCTCTTTTTTTTTCTTTCTTTCTTTTGAACCTTCTCCAGTTCCCCCAGATTCTGGACATATCTCTCTGGTGAAGATTAAACTGCCACAGAGCATGGCCTCAGAGAGCCTAGAACCTAGGTTATCTGGAGAGAGTTTCAATCCCAAACACCTTCTGTATGGAAAATGTGCCAATATAAGTGAGCCATACTCTATTTGGAAGCTGATTCTTATTCAACTTATGGTCAATTCTCTCTTTCACTTGATGTTTTGCTTATTTATTTGTGTTGAGCCAAATTATGTTTTTAGGTTTTGACACTAACAGACCCTTTGCACTTGTTCCCACTGAATTTCATCCTGATTTTATAGCACCTTCTTCCTCCAAAACATCCAACTTGAAGTCCTTCCTCCATCTCCTGTGGAGTTGGCCACCTCCCAATCTTCTTTAATTTTCAAGTCATCTCAGACCTGGAAAACGGTCTCCATACTCTGCAAATGTCCCATCTGTCTCCTTCCTTTCACTGCTCTGGGAAACCTTTGTGAAGTTCGTGGGGAAACAGTGCAGACAGGTGGAGAGAGGCCACAATTGTACCCCTAAATTGGTTGGGAGTGGAGGAGGGTCTGGCTGTGACTGGGAGTGTCCCCTTATGGTGGTCTTAGGCTGGAAACTCTCCTAGGCCAGCTCCAGATGAAATTGGGCCCCAGGAGGATGCCAGGGGTCTGAGGACCACTCTTTAGCTCAGAAGGATCTTCCGTTCTGGGATACCCTTTGGCAGGAAGTTTTTTAACTCTGTCGTGGCCCCTTAGAACATCTCATTGTCTGAGTGCTGTGGAATCCCAGGCCAGTTGCTAGGCACAAGGCTCTCAAACAATGTAGTGTGACAGTTTCTGAGCCCGCCTCAGGGGCCTCCCCAAGCCACAGGGTGTGGTTTGTAGTCTGGGTACATTCTGTACTCTTACTCTGGGGGCGGGTTTGTGGTTCCTGGTGCTGTACAGCAGAGCCCTGCCCATGCCTTTCCTCTCCAGCCACAAAAACAAGCTTAGACACCAAAAGGGGAGGAATCGAAACAGAGGCTGTTACTGTACAGCTGGTCCCTAAAGACTCCAGGTGGATCCGCCCCCTTCCTTTTCCCTGAAGGCATCCCATGCAGGGAAGGCCAACAGTGACTACTACTGCTGGTTGTTTGATTCCCTCTTAGTGTGTTCTTGAATGGCCACTGAGCCACCAAACAATCACCTATGGGGGCTGCAAGGCATGCTCTTTGATTACTGGCTATCACCGTCTTCCCAAGAGACTCCAAACCATGACTTTCCTTTCTCTAGCAGCAGCATTAAGTATCTCCACATTTTCCTGGCCTTGAATCTGATTGCTCAGGGTCCTGGATCTCTGGTACTAACATTATTGCTATTGTTATAATTATTAGCTATCATAACTGGATTGCCCATATGGCCTTGGGTGCTTTCAACCTTTCCCATTTAACCATCACAAACACTTTGTGAGGGAATGCTAGCTAATACTTATTTCACACTCACTATGTGCAGGCACTGCTGTAAGCACTTGACATATCTCATTAATTCTCACAGCAGTTGTAAGATAAATCCTTATACTATTATTAACCACATTTTATAGAAAAGGAAACTGAGGCACAGCAAGGTTAAATACTGTCCCCAAGGTCATATATTTCCAAGTGGTAGAACCAGGATTTGAACCCAAGTCTGGTACACTCCAGAATCCATGATATTTCCACTGGACTGGACTCCTCCTTTCCCCCCACAACAATCCTAAGGATTGGATAGGCAGCACTTCTTAGCAATCTTTTCACTAGAGAATAGACTGGCTCAGGCCTCAGGGAAAGACAACTGCCTGGAGAAGCTGGGAGAGGCAGACACAACCTTTGTTCACTATTATAGGGATTCCCCAGGACTCCCTGGGAGTCAGACCACACCCAACTGCTGCTTCTGCTGGGCTGGCAAGGCAGTGTCTGCTCTATAGTGGGGTAGGTGAGAGTATGGGTGTATGTATGTGTTTTCACCGGTGCTCACACGATCACAAGGGGTGGGGTGGGATGGGGTGAGGGAAGGAGGTGGCTGAGAAAACACACTATCCAGGAGCTCTCTGGCACCCTCTTCAGGCAATGTGCACTCACTGCTGCTCCTCTCTCAGTGACCAGTTTGTCATCTGAGGCTCTCGGTCCCTGGACCTCAAAACCCACCACCCTTTCCTGTAGGCTGTAAACTCAGTGGAGCAGGCTGCTGCTGGGCCTGCTTTCATTTTATTTTTTACCATTTAAATCATTTTTAAGTGTACAGTTCAGTGGCATTAAGTACATTCACATTATTGTGAAACCATCACTACTACTGATGTCCAGAACTTTTTCATCATCCTAAACTGAAACTCTGTATCCATTAAACAATTATTCCCCACTCCTCCCTTCCCCCAGCCCCTGGTTACCACTATGCTACCTTATGTATCTATGAATTTGCTTATTCTAGCTGCCTCATATCAGTGGACTCATACAGTATTTGTCCTTTTGTGTCTGGCTTCTTTCACTTAGCCTAATGTCATCAAAGTTCATCCAAGTTGTAACATGTATCAGAATTTCATTCTTCGTTAAGGCTGAGTAATATTCCACTGAACGTATATACTGTATTTTGTTTATTCATTCATCCACTGATGATAGACATTTGAGTTTCCACCTTTTGGCTATTGCAAATATGCTGCTGTGAGCATGGGTATACAGGTGTCTTTTCAAGTCTCTGCTTTCAATTCTTGGTGATGTGTACCTTGGAGTGGAGTTTGAGGATGTTTGCCCATTCCCCATGGCAGGCTAGCAGACTGGCCTTCCTCAGAGTAAACTTACTTTTGCAGCTTTCTGCTCTGACTCTGCTTTGTCTCAATGTAACTATTAGCAACTCTAGGGAAAGCTCATTACTCACCCCACACCCTGTTGCCAATGATCCCTGGCACCAACTCTGACTGGTGAGCCTCTCTGGACTTCATTTTCTATTTCTGCCCTGTGTATGGCTGGTCATATTCTCTCCCCTTGAAAACCATATCAGTCTTTGGCTGCCCTCTTTTTCAGCTACCTGAAATTACCTTTGTGTAAGCAGTGGGAGACAGTGTGGTGCAGTGGTAAAGGGTGTGAGCTTTGGGACAAACTGCCAAGGTTTGAATCCTGGCTCACTCCTTGTGTGAACTTGGGTAAGCTATTTGGCCTCACCATGCCTCAGGTTCTCTATCTGTAAAATAAGGACAATAATAATGTATCTCAAGGGGTTATGAGGAATTAAATGATATAACATACAGAAAGCCATAAGTGAAATGCCTGGTGCATAGTAAATGCTAAATAAATGGGAGCTGTTATTTGTAAGTTCCCTTTATCCTCCTCACTGCCTCTTTGGGGGGGGCACATCCGGGAGATAGTGGGAGCCACCTCAGTATGTTTTCCGGAGAGGGTTAGTGTTGAATTGATAGACTTCCTTCTTCACCATCCCCCACCCGCTTCCCTGTGTTGATAGTCTTCTCAGTCTGGCACCCCTCCACTTGTGCGAAATGCTTTTGTTAAGTTAGTGTAAACAATATAAAGAGAGAAATCCTTCTCTTCACTCCTGCAGTCCAGCATATTGTAGCCATTGTGTACATGATAACCTGGAGGTCCAGTTGGGCTCCCAATCAGGCCAAATATGGCTCAGGAAAGCTGCCAACAGCAGCTGGCTTTAAGAAACCTCTTTCACGTCAGGAACCTGTGACAGAGGGAGTACATACATTATTTATGGCTTCCAGTCTGGGGCATAAGAAACCAAGCTCAGTGAATTTTATGCTTATAAGTAAGGATAGCCCTATCTAGTTAGTCTTGTTGGCTAAAGCAACATATTAACAAGGTCTATTAATTGGGTCAAGACCATCACTTCAGTCTACTTGGCCATTCTCCAATTCACCTATTACAAACTAGGTGTTTGTGGCATAGAGATAAACAGAGTAAGGTTTCTGCCCGTGAGGCACCCAGGCCAAGAATATGCAAGGCTCAGAGTATGTTGAGACAGTTTGAAGAAGGGCTCCCTAAATCCTCCTGGAGGAGTGAGGCAATACTTTGCACAGGCAGCACTAATGCTTATGTTGACACTTGAAAGAGAAGTGTGTCAGACTGAGGCATGGCAGAAAGAACAGGGCATTCCCCAGGGGACAGGACATTTGTATACTAAGGGCTGAAACTGCTGGGGTTGCCGAGGGTCATGCTAGTGGTTGTCTGTGGCTGAAACATAAGGAGTGCAGAAGAGTAGCAAGACAGGAAACAGGCAGGGGAGCATGGCTCAGAGCATGGAGAAGTACTTTCTGTTGTTGTTGGTTTCTTTGTTTTGTAAGAGTTTGGACTTTATCCTGTAGGTTTTCAAATGATGTTTCATGGAGTACTAAAGTTCCATAGAGTGGCCTCTTTGGAGCTATTTGAGTATCTGCTGGGGGTGAGAAGGGAGGAAGGGGCAAGGAAGACATTGAGTGGATGGGGCTGTAGGATCTCTGGCCATCTCCAATAGAATAGCTCCACTTTTACCTGTGTGAAAAAGTTTTGCTTGTTTTTTTTAACTTTTTAAAAAAATTCCACTGTTTCAAACAAAACACCACTGACACATGAGTTTGAAAACTACTGTTGTGTACAATGGGCAAATATTAAATGACCTGGAGCCTACTATAATTTTAAAATATCTAATAGTTTTAATATCTACTGTATGTATGGAGAATGGATTATAGGTAAGGGCAGAGGTAGAGAAACCAATTAGAAGCCCAGGAAAGAAATATGGTGGCTCAGATTGGGGAAGAAGCTGTAGAGGTGGTGGGAATAGGTTTAGGTTTAGGAAGCAGAATATGCAGGATTTGGTAGTAGATAGAGTGTTGGAAGTTGGAGAAGATGTTAAGAATCGCTTCCTGGTTTGTACTTAAGGCCATGTCCTGAGGTGGAGAAGTCTTTGGGCAACGACTTGAGCTCAGTTTGGGCCACGTTGGCTAGGACTGTTTATGAAACACCCAAGTAGAAATGCCTTATAAGTGTTTGGAGATATGAGACTGGACTGCAGAGGGAAGGTGGGGCTTCAAATTCAGGGTTCATCAGCAATAAAACTGAATGGTGTCCCCTTAAGAATGAATGCAGGTAGAGAAAAGAGAGCTCTGAAGACTAAATCCTGGGAACTCCAATGTTTAGACATCACATAAATGAGAAGGGCTCTGCAAAGCAGACTGAGAAGCAGTAACCAGTGACATAGGAAAACCAGGAAAGTGTTGAGGAATCACAAAAATAAAATGAAGACAGTTTCAAGGACTGAGTGACTAATAAGGTAACTAGTGCTGAGAGTCCTAGCAAGCTGAGGACAGACAATTGACCATTCATGTTGGTAACTTGGAAGGAAATAGGGACCTTGACAAGAACAGTTTTTGTGAAGTGGTGAGGATGGAAGCTAGAGAATGGGTTGAAAAGTGAATGCATTAAAAAAGAAGTGTGAGTAAGAAGTGAGACATTGACACTGTGTGTGTAGAAAATTCTTTCAAGAGTTGTTCTTTGGCACTGGTCAGGTGGCTAAGTTGGTTGGAGCATCGTCCTGCGCACCAAAACGTGGCAGGTTTGATTCCTGGTCAGGGTACATAACTAAGTCTCAGGTTTGATCCCTGGCCAGAAGTAACCAATCAATGTTTTTCTCGCTCACCCCACCTCCCTTGCTCTCTCTCTAAAAATCAATAAATATATCTTCAAGTGAAGATTAATAAACAACAAAAAAGTTGCCTGGCCGATGTGGCTCAGTGGACTGAGCATCCTCCCATGAACTAAGAGGTCCCAGTTCAATTCCTGGTCTGGGCACATGCACGAGTTGCAGGTTCGATCCCCAGTAGGGGTTGTGCAGGAGGCAGCCAATCAAGGTTTCTCTTTTATATCAATGTTTCTATCTCTCTCTCCCTTCCATTCAATCTAAAATATCAATAACGTCTTTTTGTTCAGTTTTTTTATTAATTTATTTTTGATACAGATGTTTCTCCTTTTTCCCCCACTGACACCCTCCTCCCGAACCCCACCCACAGTCCTGTCCCCAGCATTGTCATCTATGTCCATTGGTTACCCATACATGCATATAAGTTCTGTGGTTTATCTCTTCCCTCCCCCTCCACCCCTTCTGAGATTTGTCAGTCTGTCCCTACTTCTATGTCTCTGGGTCTACTTTGTTTATCAGTTTGTTTTGTTCATTATATTCCACAAATAAGTGAGATCATGTGGTATTTGTCCTTCTCTGATTGGCTTGTTTGGCTTAGGATAATACTCTCCAGGTCCTTCCATGTCATCTCAAAGGATAAGAGATCTTTCTTTCTTACTGCTGCATAGTGCTCCATTGTGTATATGCACCACAGCTTTTTTATTTATTCGTCTACTGATGGGACACTTGGGCTGCTTCCAGATCTTAGCTATTGTAAATAGTGCTGCTACGAACATGAAGGTACATATATTCTTTCTGATTGGTGTTTCAGGCTTCATAGGGTATATTCCTAAAAGTGGGATCACTGGGTCAAACGGCAGTTAAATTTTTAACTTTTTGTGGTAACACTACCATAGTGTTTTCCATAGTGGCTGCACCAGTCTGCATTCCCACCACCAGTGTACTAGATTCCTCATTTCTCCACACCCTTGCCAGCATTTGTTTGATGATTTGCTGATGGCAGCCATTCTGGCAGATGTGAGGTGATACCTCATTGCTGTTTTAATTTTCATCTATTTGATTAGTGACGTTGAGCATTTTTTCATATGTCTCTTGGCCATTTGTATGTCCTGTTTGGAGAGGTGTCTCTTCAGGTCCTCTGCCCATTTTTTAATTAGGTTCTTTGTCTTCCTTTTGTTGGGTTGTATCAGTACTCTCTATATTTTGGAAATTAACTCCTTATGTGAAGTATTGTTGGCAATTATGCTCTCCCATATAGTGGGTTCCCTTTCCATTTTGATGGTTGTTTCTTTTGCTGTGCAGAAACTTTTTCGTTTGATGTGTTCATGTTTTCTATTGATTCTCTTGCCTTAGGCGTTGTATCAGTGAAAATTGTGCTGCATGTGATTTATGAAATTTTGTTGCCTACATTTTCTTCTAGAATTTTTATGGATTCAAGAGTCACATTTAAGTCTTTTATCCATTTTGAGTTTATTCTTGTGTATGGTGTAAGTTGGTGGTCTAGCTTCATTTTTTTTTGCATGTAGCTGTCCAATTTTCCAAACACCATTTACTGAAGAGGCTATCTTGACTCCACTGTTTGCTCTTCCACATTTGTCAAATATTATTTGAACATATGGTTTTGGGTCAATTTCCAGGTTTTCTATTCTGTTCCATTGACCTATATGCCCTTTGTTGTGCCAGTGGCCTGTTTTCATTACAGTGACGTTGTAGTATACCCTGACAAGCGGTATTGTGATCCCTCCTATTTTGTTCTTTTTTTTCAAGACTAATGTGGCTATTCAGGTAATTTTTGGTTCCATATGAACTTTTGAAGTATTTGCTCTAGTTCTGTGAAATATGTCATTGGTATTTTAATGGAGATTGCATTGAATCTATAGATTGCTTTGGGTAATATGGACATTTTAATGATGTTAATTCTTACAATCCATGAACGAGGTATGTGCTTCCACTTTTTTATGTCTTCCTCTATTTCTTTTTCAATATCCTGTAGTTTTCTGAAAATAGGTCCTTTATTTCTTTGGTTAAGTTTATTACTAGGTATCTTAATTTTTTTGCCTCAGTGGTAAATGGGATTTTTTTTTTTTTAGTTTCTCTTTCTGTGAGTTCATTATTGGTATATAAGAATGCCATCAATTTCTTGGTGTTAATTTTGTATCCTGCTAGCTTGCCAAATTCATTTATTAAGTCTGATAGATTTTTCTCTGTACCACAGGCCGACGCTCTAACCGCTGAGCCAAACTGGCCAGGGCTTAAGTCTGATAGATTTTTTATGGAGTCTTTAGGGTAATGACAGCATCACTTCCTTCTTTCCCATTTGGATCTCTTTTATTCTTTTCTTCATGTCTAATCACTGTGGCTAAGACTTCCAGTACAATGTTAAATAAGAGTGGTGAAAGTGGGCTTCCCTGTTTTGTTACTGTTCTTTTTTTTTTCTTCTTCTTCTTTATTCATTTTAGAGAGAGAGGAAAGGAGAGGGAGAGAGAAAGAGAAACATCGATTAGCTACCTCCTTCATGCCCTGCACTGGGGATTTGGCCCACCTAGGCATGTGCCCTGACCAGGAATCAAACTGGTGACTTCTTGGTGCATGGTTCGATGCTGAACCACTGAGCCACACCGACCAGGCTTGTTCCTGTTCTTAAGCGACATGCTTTTAGTTTTTGCACATTGAGTATCATGTTGGCTGTAGGTTTTTCATATATGGCCTTTATTATATCAAGATATGATCCCTGTATTCCCACATTGTTGAGTGTTTTTATCAGAAATGGGTGCTGGATTTTTGTCAAATGCTTTTTCAGTGTCTATTGATATGATCATATGATTTTTATCTTTTATTTTGTTTATGTTCTGTATCACATTTATTGATTTGTGAATATTGTAGAAGCCTTGCATCCCTGGGATGAATCCTACTTGGTTGTGGTGAATAATTCTTTTAATGTATTGCTGGATCCGATTTGCTAATATTTTTTTAGGATTTTGGCATCTATGTTCATCAGGGATATTGGCCTGTAGTTTTCTTTCTTTGTAATGTCTTGATCTGGTTTTAGAATTAGAATTATGCTGGCCTCATAAAACAAGATTGGAATTCTTCCTCCTTGAATTTTTTGGAATAGTTTCAGGAGAATTGGTGTTAGTTCTACTTTGAATGTTTGGTAAAATTCCCACGTGAAACTATCTGGTCCTGGGCTTTTGTTTGCTGGGAGAGTTTTGATTACATATTCAATTTTCTTAGTTGTTATTGGTCTGTTCAAGTTTTCTATCTCTTTATAGTTGAGTTTTGGGAGACTATGTGTTTCTAGAAATCTGTCCATTTTGCTTAGATTGTTCACTTTGTTGCCATATAATTGTTCATAGTATTTGTTAACAATCCTTTGTATTTCTGTGTTGTCAGTTGTTACTTCTCCTCTTTCCTTTCTGATTTTGTTTGTTTGGGTTCTCTCTCTTTGTTTCTTGTGAGTCTGGCTAAGGGTCCATCAATCCTGTTTATCTTTTCAAAGAACCAGCTCTTTGTTTCACTGATCTTTTTAATTGTTTTTCTTTTTAATCTGTATCTCATTTATTTCTGCTCTGATCTTTACTATTTCTTTCCTTCTACTTGCTGTGGGGTTTTCTTTTTTATTGCTTTCTAGTTCTTTAAGTTGTGTGGGTAGATTGTGAATTAGAAATTTTTCTTGTTTCTTGAAGTAGGCCTGTAGTGCTATGAACTTTCCTCTCAGGGCTGCTTTCACTGCGTCTCATAGATTTTGTGGTGTTGTGTGTTTATTTTCATTGGTTTCCAAAAAGTTTTTAATTTCTTCCTTTATCTCCTTGGTAACCCATTCATTGTTTAACAACATGCTATTTAGCTTCCATGTGTTTAAATGTCATTACATGTTTTCGTTGTAATTGATTTCTAGTTTCATGCCATTGTGATCTGACAAGATACTTGATATGATTTCAATCTTCTTGAACTTGTAGACATACTTTGTGTCCTAGCATGTGGTCCATCTTTGAGAATGTCCCATATGCACTTGTGAAGAATGTGAATTCTGCAGTTTAGGGGTGTAATTCTCTGTAGATATCTATTAAATCCATTTGATCTAGTGCATCATTTAGAGTCTCTGTTTTCTTGTTAATTTTTTGTCTAGATGATCTATCCAGTGATGTCAGCAGGTTGTTGAAGTCCCTCACTATGATTTTATTGCTTTCAATTTCTCTTTTGAAGTACTCCAGAAAAATTTTTAATACATTTTGGTGCTCCTACGTTTGGCGCATATATGTTTCCCAAGGTTATATCCTCCTGTTGGATAGATTCTTTCAATATTATGCAGTGGCCTTCGTTGTCTCTAGTTATGGCCTTCCTTTTGAAATCTATTTTATAAAATATGAGCATTGCTACCCCGCTTTTTTTTTCCTTTCCGTTTGCTTGGAAGATTTTTTTTCATCCCTTCACTTTTAACCTGTGTAAGTCTTTTGTTGTGAGGTGGGTCTCTTGTAAACAACATATAGATGAGTCATGCTTTCTTATCTAATCAGCTACTCTGTGTCTTTTTATAGGAGCATTTAATGCATATACATTTAAGGTAATTATTGATATGTACTTATTTATTGCCATTTATGTTTATTGTGGTTGGATATATTTTTTCTATTTCTTCTGCTAATGACAGCAGTCCTTTTAACATTTCTTGCAGTGTCGGTTTGGTGCTAATACATTCCCTTAGCCTTTTTTTTTTTTAATGCATGAAGATATTTCACCCTCTATTTTGAATGATAGCCTTGCTGGATAGAGTAGTCTTGGATTAAGATCCTTGTTTTTCATGACCTTGATTACTTCATGCCATTCCCTTCTGGTCTGTAGTGTTTCTGTTGAGAAGTCAGCTGAGAGCCTAATGGGGTATCCTTTGTAGGTAACCTGTTGCTTCTCTCTCGCTGCCTTCAGGATTCTCTTTGTCTTTAGTTTTTGGCATTTTAATTACCATGTGTCTTGGTGTGGGCCTGTTTGGGTTCTTCTTACTTGGGGCTCTCAGTGCTTCTTGAACTTGAATTCTTTCTTCCTTAACCAAGTTAGGAAAGTTTTCTGTCACTATTTCTTCAAATATATTCTCTAACCCTTGCCCCTTTTCCTCCTCTTCGGTGACTCCTATGATGTGAATGTTATTACGTTTCCAGTTGTCCCACAGTTCTCTTAAGCTATCTTCCTGTTTTTTTAATTTTTTTTTTCTTTTGGTTTTCTGATTGGTTGATTTTTTCTACCCTCTCTTCTAATTCACTGACCTGGTCCTCAGCTTCCTCTACTCTGCTGGTTAGTCATTCCAATGTGTTCTTTATTTCTGTTATGTCATTCTTCATTTCCACTTGGTTGGCTTTCAGTGTTTCTATATCTTTACTCATGGTGCTGATGTCCTTACTCATGCTATTGAGCTTCCTCAAGATCATGGCTCTGAATTCTACCTCTGATAATTTGCTTAACTGCATTTCATTCATCTCATCTTCAATAGAGTTTTCTTGTTCTTTCATTTAGGATTTGTTACTTTGTTTCACCATTTTGGCTATCTCAGAGGGTTTTGGAGCCTGCCAAATTTTCCCTGTGGGTGTTGGTGTTCTTTTGTTTGTGGCTCTCTCTACTGGGTTTGGATGAGCCTCGGTGGGCCCACGTTCAACACCACTGTCAAGTCTTACTTTCCTGGGTAGGTTTGGGAGCCCAGGAAAGGTTTAGTTATCCTGTAGCTTTTTCCTGGTGGTTAGTAGTCTGTTACTCAGTGCCTTGGAATATAGCGCTGGTGTTCTGCAGAAGAGAATTTCCAGAGGGTGGGATAGATGCTGGTTGTTAATGAGCCTCAATTTGCATTTCTTTGCCTCACCTGGGAAAGGCTCAATCTCTTAGGAGTAGGGGGCTGCTGCTTTTCCCCACAGCTCTGGGAAGGAGCACACTGGCCACTGTCCTTTGTGACAGCAACTCAGCAAAAACTCTGAGTGCCCTCCAAATCCCGGGTGTCCCCATAGTGTTCCAGTCCAGTCTGCCCTCCCTGTGCTGTAGCCCCCAGGTGAGTCGCTGTGGATTTTTTAGTGCTCTGTCCTGGCTCTCTGCACTGTGGAGCAGGCTTGGTCTTTATTCCCCAAGGGCGCTGCTCAGATCTAAGACTGCTGCTGTCCGTGGGCTCCCAGCCCAACACCCTCTTGTGCCTCCACAGATCCTACCAGTATCCCTGGTTGTATGGTCCTGTCCTGCTGCTTTACTGTTGCTTTTTTCTGAGGACTTGTCTTTATTTTAGTTGTAATTCCCATTTGGTCCTGGGAAATCATCTGTGGCTTCCATTCACTCCACCTCCATTTTCACATCCTCTACGCCTATCATGTGCACAGCTAAATTGCACAGGCCTCTCTGGTGCCCCCACACCCTGCCAGTCCATGGGTAACTGGATCACACAGTCCCTTTGGGGACCCAGCTCTATGCCTATCTTATGGGCTGCTGGGTCACACATGCTTCTCTGGTGCTTCAGCACCCCACAGTTCATGTGAGTAACTGGATTGCACAGTCCCTCCTGGGTCACACAGGCCTCTCTGGTGCCCCCGCACCCTGTAGGTCCCGTGGGCAGGCAGCTGGATCACACCAGTCCCTCTCAGGCTCTGGCTTCCCACCGCTCTTGTGAGCTGCTGGACCGCACAGGCCTCTGTGGAGCCCCAGGTCCTGCGGCTGGTGGCTGGGGAGTGTTGCTGCCCCATGGGGCTCAACTCCTGCTCAGCTTTTGCTGTAGTTTTGGGGGATGGGTCTCATCTGCTGGTCTGTGCTTCTGCTGCCTGGAGATGGATGTCTGCTCCCCAGCCTGTGTTGCTGGAGGTATATCTTGACTCTGATCGGGCTGCTATTGTGGGTGATGGTGCTGGGCTCCCAGCTTTCCGCAGCTTCCATGACTGGCACCTTGGGAGCTCCACTACTGTGCACTGGTCTGTGTTGACACAGAGTGTCCACTGGTCCGATGGTGCCAGGTGCACTGGTGGGCTCAGGGTGCTGGGCCATAGTCTCTCCCACTGCCTCCTCCCAGGGAAGACCCAGGATCTTCCAAAAGGGTGGGACCTCCCCACGGCACAGGGAGAAGCACCCTGAAGAGCCGCTTACCGTGCTAGATGGCTGCTCCCATCCACATCACAGGAACCTTCTGCTCCGTGTCTCTGCACTGCTCAGGTTTGTTCATCCACCTTCACGTCCACTCATACTCTCTCACACACTAGCTTACTCTCTTACACACTCACCCTCCCTCCGGTCCTGCCTGCCACCATCTTCTCCTTGTCTCACCATTTTAGCAATCTGATAGTTCTAGGCATGATGACGGATGTTGGAATGTTTAGGCAGGTCAATGTGTATCAAATAAGGCTGCTGTGCCTCCCGGACTATTTTGGTGTATGGCACCTCTTGCCTGCTGTGGGTCGTGGACGATTGACAACAGTCTGCTGCTATTGGTCTGTTGTGCATGTCATGGCTCCCCAAGTCTTGCTGCTACTTGGGTTGAGGCACTGCTCCTGATCAGCCTCTGCTGATGCCACTGGGGATGGGTCTCAGCTGCCGATCTGTGTTGCTGTGTGTCCACCTGGTGAACTTCTGGGGTGCATGGGTCCAACTGGTATCCTGCTGGCTGTGTGGATGCTACTTGTGTGCTGCTGGAGTTTGTTGGCCCTACTGGTATGTTTCTGGGCTGTGTGGGTCCAGCTGGTGCACTGCTGGGGTATTCTGCTGCCTGGTGGGGCTCATCTCCTGATCAGTCGCTGTTGAGAGCAAGTGTCACCTCTTGGCTTGCACTGCTACTGCTGCTGCTGTTGCCAAGGGGTGCTCACAGCTCCCAATCCTCTGCTGCTGTTGAAGGCTGAGGATGCTCCGCACCTGGGACTTTGCTTCTGCCTGGGGGAGGGGCTCCACTCCAAATTCGCCGCTGCAGTTGTCAGGGGCAGGTCTCTAATGCATGAATCTTGCTGCTACATGGGCTGGGGCACCACTCCTGATCAGTCTCTGCTGATGCTGCTGGCGATGGGTCTCAACTGCCAATTTGTGCCGCTGCTTCCTGGGGATGGATTTCTGCTCCCAAGCCTCTGTTGCTGGGGGTGTGTCTCGGCTCCCTGGTCTCAGTTGCTATTGTGGGTGGGGTTCCACTTTTGCTCAGTCACTGCTCCTGTTGGGGAATGTGCTGGGATCCCAAGCTGGCACTAGTGTTACTGGGGTGTGTCTCAGCTCCCACGCCTCAACTGCTGTTGGGGGTGGGGCTCCACTCCCACTTAGTCACTGCTGCTGTGGGGGATGGTGCTCAGCTCCCAGCCAGTTGCAGCTACTATAGCAGGCACCTCTATAGTGCCACTGCTGTGTGCTGGTCCACGTTGGCACAGTGGTCCACTGGTCCAATAGTGCAAGATGCTTTGTTGGACTCAGGTCACTCATCCCTAGCCACTCCTCACTTGCTCCTTCCAGAGAAGCAGGGATCTTCCAAAATGGCAGAGCCTCCCGGCCACGCAGGGAGAAGCTCGTTGACAAGCCACTTACCATGGTAGCCGGCTGTTTTGTGTCCACAGCACAGGAAACTTCTGTCCCGTGTTTCTGCACTGCTCAGAGTTGGTCGTCCACACTCACGTTCACTCACACTCTCTCTCACACTCGCTCATGCTTTCACACTACCCTTGCTCCGGTCCTGCCTGCTGCCATCTTATTTTCCAAGTTCTAAAAACGTATTTTTTTTTTTTTTTAAAAGAGTTGTTCTTTGTTTTAGAGAGGAGGGTGGAAATAGTTCAATTTCAGGCAATTTGAATCTGAAGTGCCTTTAAGACATACAGACAGAGTGTCCAGTTAGGCAGATGGATATACAGTTCTGAATATCAGGATTACAGACCTGTGAGTCATTCACTGAAACTCTTGGGATTAATGAAATTAGAAGAAAAAAGGTTTAAGCTGGTGAATAAAGATACAGATCATTTGGTGGGGGCAGGTTGGAAGTTGAAGAAATTCCTGGCTACTGGCCTGATGGGAGCTAGTTAGCTTGGTCTTGTTGTAAGTGTCATAAAGCTGGTTCATGGAAGACTGATGGGAAGACCTCTTGTAACCCAAGACTGTGAGAAAATTAGGAGCTCTATGGTGAAGACAAGTCCAGATGGGCCCTAACTGTTGACATTTTATGATCTAGAAACTGTCTGAACAAGGTTGCCAAATATAGCAAAATACAAAATTAAACTCTCATGTTTCAAAAGAAAATGTACACATTGACATCATTTATGAAAATTTTTTTAAAAAAACAGAAATCAATACTACAGAATGTTTATGGATGTACACTATGTGATAAATAAAAAGCATAAATAGGAAAGATCCTCACCAACTTCAGAATAATGATTGCTAATTGGGTGGATAGAAAAGGAATGAGATGGGGAGAATGTTAACTGTTTCTGGAATGTTTTATTTATTTATTTTTTTTTCTTTATTAATTTTAGAGAGAGAGGAAGGGAGAGGGAGAGAGAGATAGAAACATTGATGAGAGACAACATCGATTGGCCGCCTCCTACATGCCCCCCTCTGGGGATTTGGCCCACAACCTGGGCATGTGCCCTGACCGGGAATCAAACTGGTGACCTCTTGGTGCATGGGTCAATGCTCAACCACTTGAGCCACACCAGCTGGGCTTTTTTGTTTGTTTTTTAAAGAATCTAAGGTAGATATGACAAAAAAGTGAACATTTGCTAAATCTGGATTATGGCTACATAGGTGTTTATTATAATGTTACCAATTTCACTGGAGTGTTGTGAAGAATGAGTTGATCCATCAAAATGAACTGTTAGAATCAGCTATTATTGTTTCTGTTTTTTTCTGTATGTTTGAAGAGTTTCCAAATTTAAGAAATATATATGTCCACTCCGTGGAAAAAAGCAACTATTAACTTCTGAGCAATTTTAGCTTCGATAAGAATGATCTCTGTGCTAATTAGTACCACAGTGAAATGACACTCATTATGATCCAGACCAACTACCAACTGCAATGCTGCAGTGAAAAATAGACAATATTGCAGATGCATCAAAAGAAAAATGCAACTAGCTAAGCAGTGGACCCATCAGACCTTCTAGCTGTGCTTTTCTTAAACTTCTATGTCAAACTGAAATTCAGACTTCTGTAGTCTATAATTGTATCTTTTCCAGGGTAGAAGATTGATCATTGCAGGAAACTCTCTTCTATGTCCAAGGAATAAAAGTGTCTAATGAGCAAGCCCAGTGCAGGACAACCAGCAGCAGACCAGAGGGAATGAGCATATCCTCCAGTGATGGCAAACCAGACTGGCTGCTTAAATATGTACACTGGCTAACAGAGGCTGGAAAATGCCCAGGGGAGGGAACTGAGGCCATAACAAGAGCGGTAGGAAGCATATAACCATGAACTATCAAAGCTGGAAGGTGAAGTGGTGGGAACAGAAGCTTAGAGATCATCTAATCTTTCAATCTTTATGGAGAAAACCAGGGCCCAGGGAGGGGTCAGGACTTGTTCAATGTTGCCTAATCACTCAGTTGCAGGTGTGGAAACAGAACTTGCAACTCTTAATTTTTCTATAGGGTCTTTGTGCTCTTTTCCAGGGACCACTCTGCCTTCCTGGCCCTTCAAACCCTTCACCTGGCCCCTTCAAAAACTATCTCTTCTCACTCTGGCTGGGTAGCTCAGTTGGTTAGAGTGTCATCCTGATACCCCAAGGTTTCGGGTCCAATCCTTGGTTAGGGCACATACAAGAATCAACCAATGAATGCATAAATCAGTGTAACATCTCTCCCCTACCCCCTTCCTCACTCTCTCAAAATCAATATATAATTTAAAAAACAAAACAAAAAAAAAAACTTGTCTTCTTTGGAGCCCTCCCTTGAAGCTTTTCCCAGCTTGGTCCAGAAAGGTAATATGAGCCTGTGAGGGCTATGTTCTTGTAGCACACACTGCTCATATTACCAGATGCAGGCCTGGCTACCAGGAATACAAGTTCAAACCTTAGGTAGATGGTCAATGGTCCTAATGTGGCCAGAAGCCAGAATCTTCAGTCCTATAATGATCAAGTCAAGCATTGAACGTCTGCCTACAATGCATATGGAAATGAGGACTTTGGCAAGGGGTAGAGGTGGGGAGGCAAAGACAAGCAAGAGTGGCCACCCAAGGCCCCAAAGCAATAAAGTCTGACTGAGATAAATGATTGACTGGAGAATAACTGCCAAGTAGGCCAGAGGGGAGCACCAGGAAGCCACTGAAAGGATATGATGGGGGTGAAAGGAGGGGTGGGTAGGGACTGGAGGTAGTGAGTGAGTAAAGCCAGGTGATTATTTAATTATTCTAACTTCACCTCTCTCAAGAAAAAACTCAGATAGCTTACAAGAACACATAGATAAGTCAAGGCAGCATAAATTAAAGATAGAAAAACAAGAGTGGGCAGAAAGTGGAGCCAAGAATAAGGGTAGAAATGCTTATCATAAAAACCTCTGCTCCCACAAAGAGTGGACCCAAAAGTTGACCCTAAGCTTTCTAGCAGCCAACAAGGGGAAACCTTGTTATTATGCAACTCACAATGTCCAGGAGATAAAAACAAATTCATTGCTCAGAAGGGCAACTGTTCTCAGTTGTAAGATCAGACAAGAATTCTTCCCTGGGGTTCCTCAGAGGGGATTCTGTGGGACACAGTGAACTACATCCTTGATGATATCCTGACATAGAGGTAGCAACAAGTTTCAAAGGTCTGTTTTTCATAAGGACACTCAGGATAAACCGCCTATATCCCACTACAGCCAGGCAATTAGAACCTAAAAATAGTGTCTAGTATCTTTGCTTTGGTAGGGAAAATGAGGGTCATATACAGGCATCCATATGCACAGAACTCCTCTGAAATAATAAATTGGTAACAGCAGTTGCCTCCAGGGAGAGGAAGTGGAGCACTGTGGCCTGAGGTAGGAGAGAGACTTCATTTTCATTGTACACCATTTTATACTGCCTTGATTTTTGTCAACCATGTTTTATCCTTACAATAAAAGCATTATTTACCAAAATGATAGTGACATTCCAAGGTCAAGAGTTGAGCTGGGTTTTATCTGAGCCACAGCCAGATAAAGATGTCTGAAAGTTCTCCTTGATGTTTAAGGAAAAAAGGAAATGCATAGCCAATGGACACAGACAATAGTGCGGTGAAGGCGGTGGGAGGTGGGGTGGGAAGAGAAAATCAATATGGGGGGAAAAAGGAGGGGGTCAATGGAGGAAAAAAGGAGGGACATCTGTAACACTTTCAACAATAAAGATAAATTTTAAATAAATTGCAAAAAAGGAAAAATGGAGAGTAACAGTTATTTAGCAACTCCTGGGTACTAAGGGCTTTCATTTCTATTAGCTCATTTAATCCACACAATAATCCTATGAGAGAAATCTACCTCATAGACAATCAGCTCAGTTTCCTTGAAGAAGACACATGAATTAAATAACTGCTTATTTTTGTTCCTGCTACTGATTTTTAGGAGAAATAAGCAATTGGGAAGAAAACAAGCAGTCATAGGGAATTTAAGATAGCAATTGTATTGGACATAGTTAAAATTTTCTCTGTAGATATCTATTAAATCCATTTGGTCCAGTGCTTCATTTAGAGTCTGTGTTTCCTTGCTAATATTTTGTCTAGAGGATCTATCCAGTGGTGTCAACGGGGTGTTGAAGTCCCCTAATAGGATTGTATTGCTGTCGATTTCTCCTTTGAAGTCCTCCAGAAGATTTTTAATATATTTTTGTGCTCCTATATTGGGTGCATATATGTTTATCAAGATTATATCTTCCTGTTGGATAGATCTTTTCAATATTATGTAGTGGCCTTCTTTGCCTCTAGTTATGGCCTTCATTTTGAAATCTATTTAATCAGATATGAGTATTGCTACCCCAGCTTTTTTTTCCTTTCCGTTTGCTTGGAAAATTTTTTTTCATCCGTTCACTTTCAACCTATGTGAGTCTTTTGTTGTGAGGTGGGTCTCTTGTAAACAACATATAGATGAGTCAAGCTTTCTTATCCAATCAGCTACTCTGCGTCTTTTTATCGGAGCATTCAATCCATTTACATTCAAGGTGATTATTGATATATACTTATTTATTGCCATTTTTGTTTAGTTTGGTTATATTTATCTTCCAATTTATTCTACTAATTACAAGAAACTAAAAACATTTCCCTTAAGAACAGGAACAAGACAGGGGTGTCCACTTTCGCCAATCGTATTTAACATAGTACTGAAAGTCTTAGCCACAGCAATCAGACATGAAGAAAAAATAAAAGAGATCCAAATTGGAAAGAAGGAAGTGAAACTGTCATTATTTGCAGATGACATGATATTATACATAGAAAACCCTAAAGACTCCATCAAAAATCTACTAGACTTAATAAATGTATTTGGCAAAGTAGCAAGATACAAAATTAAAGTGAAGAAATTGACGGCATTCGTATACACCAATGATAAATTCACAGAAAGAGAAACTGAAAAAACAATCCCAATTACCATCACGGCAAAAAAATTAAGATACCTAGTAATAAACTTAACCAAAGAAGTAAAGGACCTATTTGGAGAAAACTACAGGACATTGACAAAAGAAATAGAGGAAGGTATAAAAAAGTGGAAGCATATACCTTGTTCATGGATTGGAAGAATTAACATCATTAAAATGTCCATATTACCCAAAGCAATCTATAGATTCAATGCAATCCCCATCAAAATATCAATGACATATTTCAAAGAACTAGAACAAATACTTCAAAAGTTCATATGGAACCAAAAAGTCCCCGAATAGCCACAGCAATCTTGAAAAAGAAGAACAAAGTTGGAGGGATCACATTACCAGATTTCAGGTTATACTACAAAGCCACTGTAATCAAAACAGCCTGGTACTGGCACAAGAACAGGCATATAGACCAGTGGAACAGAATAGTGAACCCAGAAATGGACCCAAGGCAATATGCTCAATTAATATTTGACAAAGGTGGCAAGAGCATACAGTGGAGTAAAGACAGCCTCTTTAATAAATGGTGTTGGGAAAATTGGACAGCTACATGCAAAAAAAATGAAACTAGACCACCAACTTACACCATTCACAAAAATAAACTCAAAATGGATAAAAGACTTAAATGTAACCTGTGGACCCATAAAAATCCTAGAAGAAAATGTAGGCAACAAAATTTCAGACATCATCCGCAGCAGAACTTTCACTGATACATTACCTAAGGCAATAGAAACAAGGGAGAAAATGAACACATGGGACTACATCAAACTAAAAAGCTTCTGCACAGGAAAAGATACAATCATCAAAATAGAAAGCCAACCCACTGTATGGGAGAACATCATTGCCAATGATACATCAGATAAGGGGTTAATTTCCAAAATATATCGAGTACTCATACCACTCAACAAAAGGAAGACAAAGAACCAAATTAAAAAATGGGCAGAGGAGCTGAATAGACACCTCTCCAAACAGGACATACAAATGGCCAAGAGACATATGAAGAAATGCTTAACATCACTAATCATCAGAGAGATGCAAAGTAAAACAATAATGAGGTATCACCTCACACTTGTCACAATGGCCGCCATCAACAAATCATCCAACAACAAGTGTTGGCCAGGGTGTGGAGAAAAGGGGACTCTAGTACACTGCTGGTGGGAATGCAGACTGATTCATCCACTATGGAAAACAATATGGTGTTACCTCAAAAAATTAAAAATTGAACTGCCATTTGACCCAGTGATCCCGCTTCTAGGAATATACCCTAAGAAGCCTGAAACACCAATCAGAAGGAATATATGTACCCCCATGTTTGTAGCAGCACTATTTACAATAGCTAAGATCTGGAAACAGCCCAAGTGTCCATCAGTAGACGAATGGATAAAAAAGCAGAGGTACATATACACAATGGAGTACTATGAATCTGTAAGAAAGAAAGATCTCTTATCCTTTGAGGCGACATGGAGGGACCTAGAAAGTATTATCCTAAGTGAAACAAGCCAAGGAGAAAAAGACAAATACCACATGATCTCGATTATATATGAAATATAATGAACTGTCTGAGGAATACAGTAGACCCATAGACATGGAAATAGGGTACAGACTGATAACCCTCAGAAGAGGGGGTGGTAGGGGTGGGAAGATATAAACCACAGAACTTATATGCATGTATGCATGAACAGTGGACATGGACAACAAAGCTGGGGACGGGGTGGGAGAGTTGGGGAGGGGGGTGCCAATGGTGTAAAAAAGGAGAAACATCTGTAACAAAAATAAAATTAAAAATAAAAATAAATAAAAAATAACAATTTTCTCATTTATCTGAAGTTTTACTTTATTTGGGCATCCAGTATTTGCTTTAACTTTTAAAAAATTGAGATATAATTGACACATAACATGTTAATGTCAGGTGTACAATATATAATTTGATGTAAGTATATATTGTGAAATAATCACCACAATAAGTCTACTTAACATCCAGCCAGTATTTTTTATGTTCTTTAATCCACTATGACAATCTAAGAATTTAATTGGTGTATTTAGACCTTATTCATCAAATGTAGTTATTTTCTAGATATGCTGGAGATCAAGACCACCATTTTATTGTTTCCTGTCTGTTCTGTTTTTTGTTGTTGTTGCTGTTGTTTCTTTGTTCTTTTTCCTAACTTCCTGTGGGTTTCTTACACCATTTTTTAGAATTCTATTTTAATTATCTATATTGCTCTAGAGTGTTTGCATAGCTCTTTGCATAACTTTTCTAGTGGATGCTCTAAAACATAATATGCACACAATATCACAGCGTACTGGTGTTGACATTTTACCACTTTGAATGAAGTATAGAAACCTTATCTCCCTTTATGTCCTTTACTCTCTCTCATTTATGAGGAACTTTTTTAAAAAAAATGTTGTTATTGATATTTTAGAGAGAAAGGAAGGGAGATATAGAAACACTGATGTGAGAAAGAAACATCAATTGGCTGCCTCCTGCATGCCCTCTACTGGAGATCAAGCTGGCAACTCAGGCATGTGCCTTGACCGGTAATCGAACGCAGACCTCTCAGTCCCTGGGATTGTGTTCAATCCACTAAGCCACACAAGCTTGGCACTTTTTAAATATATTGTTAAATTTTTTCTAGCCATATTTAAATATAACTGACAAATATATAATCATCTTAAGTATTATTTCTACAAACATTGAGAACTACATCAGACAGGGCTATAAATTTTGCTTCAACCATCAGAAGGGAAGGAAAGCCTATGGTATTTACCCATATTTTTACTTACCATGTTATTTCCTCTCTGCTGATATTCTGAGATGTGATTCCTCCTTTTAACAATTCTTTTCTGTGTAGACAACTTCCTTTAGCTATTCTTTCAGAGTAGGTCTGCTGATAACAAAGAGTTCTTAATTTCCATTCATCTAAGAATGACTTGATTCTTCCCCTTTCATTCCTGAAGGATATTTTCACTGGATTCTAGATGGGCAAATCTTTCCTTTCAGCACTCCCTTCTGGCCCCCATGGTTCTGATGAGAAATCTGCTATCATTTGAATTGTGTTTCCCCTATAGGCAAGGTGTCCTTTCTTTCTCCCTACTTTTAAGACTTTTGTCTTTGGTTCTTAGAAGTATGACTGTGATGCATTTTTGTGTGGATCATATTTGGGTTTATTCTGTTCGAGGTTTATTCAGCTTCTTGAATCTGTTGGTTTATGTCTTCTGCCAAATTTAGAAAGTTTTTAGCCCTTATTTCTTCTGGTACCCTTTTTAGCCCCATCCTTTTTCTCCTCTCCTCCCTTTGCTATAGTCGTGCAAGTCCTCAAGTTTCTATTTCTTTTTTTCCTTCCCACCTACTTTCTCTTAATGATCAGAATGGGTCATGTCTATTGTTTTATCTTTGAGTTCTCTGATACTTTCCTCTGGTTCCTCCACTTTGATGTTTAGCTCATCCACTGAGTTTTTGTATTTTTCAGTTCTAAAACGTCCAATTGTCTCTTCATATCTCTATTTCTTTGCTGAGATTTTGATTTTTTCATTTGTTTCAAGTGTGTTTGTATTTGTTCATTGAAGCATTTTTGTGATGATGGCTGCTTTAAAATCTTTGTCAGATAATTCTAACATTTGTTATCCTGGTGTTGGCATCCATTGATGATCTTTTTTTCAATCTATTTGAGATCTTTCTGGCTATTGAGAAAGAGTAATTTTTTTAACTTTTTATTGAAGCTTGGACATTTGGTGTATTATGATAATCTGGATCTTGTTTAAATCTTCTGTTTTAGCCAGCCTCCTTAGATACACTGCTGGTGGGAGATAGGGGACATGGTCTCATAACAGCCGTATGAGATGGAAGTCCAGAATCCTCGCTCAGCCTTGGTTGACACACAGAGGTCAAGTAAGGGTGAGAGTTCAAGCTCCCCATCAGACCCCAATTGACTGCATTCCCACCAACAGTGCACAAGGGTTCCCCCTTTCTCCACATTCTTGCCAACACTTGTTGTTTGTTGATTTATCGATGATAGCTATTCTGATAGGTTTGAGGTGATATCTCAATATGATTTTAATTTACATTTCTCTGATGAAGTGATGTTGAGCATCTTTTCATGTCTTTTGGCCATTTGTATGTCCTCTTTGGAGAAGTGTCTATTCAGGTCCATTGCCCACTTTTCAATTGGGTTATTTGTTTGCTGTTGAGTTTTATAGGTTCTTCACACATTTTGGATATTAATGCTTTATCAGATGTATTATTGCAAATATGTTCTCCCATTAAGTAGATTGTCTTTTCATTTTGTTGATGGTTTCCTTTGCTATGTAATAACATTTTAGTTTGATGTAGTCCCATTTGTTTATTTTTTTCTTTTGTTTTCCTTGCCTGAGGAGATAAATCAGAAAAAAAATATTGCTACAAGAAATGTCCAAGATTTTACTGCCTATGTTTTCCTTTAGGATTTTATGGTTTTGAGTGACACTGTGTATTTTTATTTTCTAAATCTAGCAACCCTACCCAGGATTCCTATTATTAGTTGAAGCAGTGAAAATGACTTGGGGATTTTTTATTAATTTTCAACCACAAGGAGTGGAACAATTAGAAGGTTCTGTTTAACCCCTATTAATTCCTAAAATATGTTTTAAGGGAATTAATCTGAATGGCCAATTTACTTGCACATTTCTGTTAATCAAAATTTTACTGAGCTTCTAGAACCTTGGCAAACTTCCTTTCCCATGTATTTGCCAGTGACACTGAGTTTGTGCTAATGAGGCCCTCTGCTGTCTGCAGAGAGAAGGGCAATGTCATAAATCTAGAGACTATAACAAATTTCTCATTGGTGGAAGAAGATGGATCGGGAGTTCATAAATCACATTCAATTATGAGAGTAGCCAGCCGATCCCCAAACTTTGGGGAGCTATAATGCCTTAACTCTGTTTAATTTCAAGATAGTCATTCCTTTTCTCTTCACAAAAATGTGTGGTAACTGGTTTGAAAATGAAGGTTATATCAAACTGCATTTTGGACATTTAGTGACAATCTCTCCCCATAACCCCCAAACTGGAGTACTGGGGGATAACCTTGGGGTTTCACTGAGGTAGGCCTAGGCAAAGGCAGCTGATACCATTTGCCAGAGAGAGGGAAGGATTCACAGGGGCCAAGCTAGGGCATGGAGTTGTATTAGCCTAGGACTCTCCAGGCACTTTACTCCACCAAACTAAGAGGGAAGTAGAATAGTGTTAGATCTGGGGGCCAGGTAGACCTCAGCCTGTGAAGAGAGACTAGCTTTCCTATTAGCATTGCTTTCTGCTCCAAGCAGTCCTTCACTGATAAGAATCCTCAGTAGGGGCATAAAGGAAGACAGTGGGAGCTAACCTTGTTCCTGATCAAGGGAAGACAATCTGTCAAAAGGAAGCACATTGCATATTCCCAGGAGGCCCTGAGAAGCACACTATAGCATAGTTACTCTCCCTATTGAAGCTTTCTCTTCCTCCCTCCAACCCATAAAGCCAAAGTTACAATTGGTACAACTCCTTGTTCCCCCACAGGGAGGAAAGAAGAGACCAGAGACAGAGTGTCAGGAACTGTTATCAGGTACTTTATATAATTTATATAATTTAACATTCACAATAGTTCTAATACTGGTAATGGTAATACATACCATTCATTGACGGTTGACTTATGTACCCAGTATAATTTAAACAGTTCACATGAGTTGTTTAATTTAATCTTCACAACAATGCCACAAGATTGGTACTGTTGTCACTGTTTCCTAGACTACATAGTGAAAAGTGATAGAACTTGAATTTGAACAAGGTTTGACTCCAAAGCTGTTAGTCATCATATACATTTTTGGTAAGTAATGGAGCCCAAATTTTCTCCCAGGTCTGTGAAGAACTTTCAAACCTAAGGTGCCTAGGTGAGGAAATTAAACTGATAGAAGTTGTTTGCCAAAAACTGCAGCCCTAAGCTCAAGGGTGTGTGTGCACATGTGCACACGCATGCACATACACATACACACACACACACACACACACACACACACACTAGAGAAGCTTTAAGCCAGTCAGAATAGGTCACAAGCCTTCAATACCCCTCTTCTAGGCCAGCCAGTTAAGAGCCACAGAGGTAGGAGGTACTCTAGTGTGGAGAATTGTGGCTGAAAGTGAAAGGGGACTTCTGAAGTGCTGGTAATGTTCTTGAAACTGGGTGTAGATATGTTCAGTTTGTGAAAATTCTTTGAGCTATATAATTATTAGATATGCATTTTATGTCAATAAAACGTTTTGGTTTTTCAAAGGCATATTGAGTCTGGGAAGATGGAGTAGATGCATTTTTGCCTTTTTCTTCTGCTAAGCACCACAGAAAACTCTGGACAGTATATATGAAATAACCATAGAAGACCCTATATGGTGGAGAAATCAGACCAACTAGGGGTTGTGGATTCAAGGAACAATGTGGTGGTAAGTTCCTGGGTTTCTTCTTGCCTCATATATACCAGACTTCACTGAAGAAGCTGACAAACTGGAAATGCCAATGGGTGCAGACAAAAAAAAAAGCTTTCCAGTGGTGACGACCTCCCCACGACAATATGCCTATCAGTAAAGATCTCCTTCATCCCTCTCCAGAAGAGAAGAGGAAACACAAGAAGAAGCACCTGGTACAGAGCCCCAATTCCTACTTCATGGATGTGAAATGCCCAGGGTGGCATAAAATTACCACCATCTTTAGCCATGCACAAACGGTAGTTTTGTGTGTTGGTTGTTCCACTGTTCTGTCAGCCAACAGAAGGAAGGATGCTCCTTCAGAAGGAAGCAGCACTACAAGCACCTCGAATCAAGATGAGTGGGGAACCATCCCAATAAACACATTTTAGATACCAAAAAAAAAAAAAAGCCCCAGCAAAAGCAAAAGTTACCTCTCTCTAGGAAAGGGGCAGCCTAGGAAGACAGAAAACTGTAGATACTAATTTCTTTACCGTAGCTAAACACCACAGGAAAAACTATGGTCCCACACTGCCAGCCAGCAAAGGCCATAGTGGGGAGCAGAGACTTCAATTTCAGGCTGTAAGGAGACCTTGCCCCCAAGATCCCTGCCCATGCCCCCTGCCAGGGAGTGACAGAGCAGACCTAGTCTGGAGCTGGGACTTTCATCCTAGCTGATTGGTATCAAGGACCCCCTCCAAGGGTATCAGTGAAGACCACATGGCAAGCTCAGACTTCCACCCCCACTAGGCAGTTACAAGGGATCTTCCCTTCCTAGCTGGGTGGTGTCAGATCTAATGGGGAGCTAAAACTTTCACTCAGCCAGCAGTAATGAAGCCATACTCTCCCCACCATGTGGTGTCAGGGGAGGCCATGTGGGGAGCAGTAATGAGGAAATCCTACCCCTCCCAGCCAGGAGGTATCAGTTTATGTCTAGTGAACTCCCATCCTCTCCTAGCAGTAATAGGGAGATTCCTAACTTGGTTTTCAATGGGGACTGAGTGGACACTGAACTTTGAATCTCCAGCTGGCAGTCATGGGGTGGTGCCCCACCCTGCCTTCCCTTCTGGAGTAGTGTCAGAGGGAACCAGCTAAAACAGAAGGCTTAAATAAGATACAAAAAGATTTGACAGACACTTCAGCAAAGAGAATATAAAGGATGGCAAATAAGCACATGAAAAAATGTTCATCATCATCAGCCATTAGGGAAATACAAATGAACCACAATGAGACTTCGCAACATACCTATCAGAATGACACAACAACAACAACAACAACAACAACAACAAAACAGCAACACCACCAAAGGCTGGTAAGGATGGGGAAAAACTGGAACATTCATTCACTACTGGTGGGAATGTAAAATATGGCCACCGTGAAAACCAATTTGGCAGTTTCTTTAAAATAACTAAACGTGCAGCTACCATACAACTTAGCAACTGCATTTTTGGGTGTTTATCTCAAAGAAATAAAAATTTATATTCACACAAAAAGCTGTACTTCAATATTCATAGCTATTTTATTCTTTTTTTAATTTATTGATGAAAGAGAGAGAGATCGATTTGTTGTTCTACTTATTTATGCTTTGATTGGTTGATTCTTTTTTTTTATATATATATATGTGCCCTGAATAGGGATCAAACCCTCAATCTTGGTGTATCAGGACAACACTCTAACCAATTGAGCTTCCCAGCCAGGGCTCAGCCAGGGTCAGTTTTATTCTTAATACTTCAAAACTAGAAACACATACATCCTGCAATGAGTAAATGGTTAAACAAACGTTGGGACATATATATGATGGAATTCTATTCACACTACAAAGGAACAAACTATTGATATGTGCAACTTGGATAAATCTACAGAGAATTAGACTGAGAGGAAAAACCAAAACAAAACAGGCCAACCCCAAAGGTTACATGCTCTATGATTCTTGAAGTGACAAAATTATGGAAATAAAGAACAGATCAGTAGTTGCCGGGGGGTTGAGAGCTCCTTATGGTGATGGCGCTGGTTGTCTCTTCTGTATTGATTCTGCAAGATGTTATAATTGGGAGAAGCTGGGTAAAGGGCACATGAGATCTCTCTGTATTATTTTTCTCAACTGCATGTGAATCTGTACTTATCTCAAAGTAAATGTTTTAACTTAAACAAAGGCATAGGGACTGTCCGTTCTGTTCTCTGAAGCCCTTGTACCCCTTTTGAATGAGGCCCTAATTGCCATTCCCTATCTTGGTTGCTGATGTAGCCTTCCAAGTCTGACCTTGGACCCTGTTAAACTGTTACCGTAGATTTTCTTTACTTAACCTGCTGCTGCCGCTCTTGCTTCACTCATGCATACCTTCTAAATACACCAAAATAATCACCATTTTGATGAGGCGGCCGATTATAAGGCTTTTTACACATTTCCCAAATTGCCTGTAATGCTGTTGTAAACTGATTATAGTTTAAAAAAGACCCACATCTCTTTCTTTTAGAGCCGTCTTTGTTGGATTCTATTTATCTTTATCCTTTAGGTAACCTAGAGGCCCGATTTTCATCTTGTGCATTGAAAACCCTTATCTTTCTTTATTGTTCCCTAGTTTTGCTCCCATTCCTTAACTTCTCCCACTTTTCTTTATCTTTTGCATTCAAACACCCAGGATACATAAGGGGAGCCTAGTTTACAGCTCAATCATTTCATGACTATCTGAAAAGGGTACATTTGCAAAACTGTATTGATGACCTCAATTTCTCTGCTGGCTGCAATGGCTGCTAGTTGAGTTCTCCTAGTGAGGTTCCCTAGACAACTTAAACTAAGTAGTTCCTGTATTGAACTTGAGCACCATCTCTCATACTCCACAGTACCAGCATCCACCAGGCACGCAAACCAGAAAAATGGAAATTGTCCTGGACTTCTCTTTCAAATGCTATATCAACACATCACCAAGTTCTATTGTTGCATTTTCCTCCAAAATATATTGCATATTGGTCTCTTCACTGGCACTTCTCTTGCCTTGGCCACGCTCATCTCTCACTTGGACAACTGCATAGCTTCCTTACTGGTCTTTCTTCATTCTTGCCCCTACCAAATCCATTCTTCACATTGCCAGACTATTTTAACTGTGTGAATCTGATTCTGTCAGTACCCTGTTTAAAACCCTCAGTAGCTCCTCATTGCTCCCATGATAAAATTGAAACTCCTTAGTATGTCTTTTTTTTTAATCCTCACCCGAGGACATTTTTCCACTTTTTGTTCAGGTAGAGTGGGAGGGAGAGAGAGGAACAGAGAGAGAGAGAGAGAAATATCAATGTGAAAGGGACACATCGAGTGGTTGCCACCCGCACAACCGACCAGGGCCAGGGACAAACCGCAACCGAGGTACATGCCCTTAGCGGGAACCGAACCCGGGTCTCTCGGGACCGCAGGCCAACGCTCTAACCGCTGAGCCAAACCGGCCAGGGCTCCTTAGTATGTCTTACAAATAGGGTTACCATATCATCAAAACCAGGACACTTTTAATAAGTAAGCTGGGACAATACATGTATGGTCACTTTACTTATAAGATCCTTAATGATCTTGTCTCACCAGCCCCATCCCTCATCATAGCTCATCCTACCCCCACAGGCACACACTAGCCACATTCTTTTCTGTGTCCAAGTAAGCACACACTATTCCATTTGCCTGAAACACCCTTCTCCCCACTCTGTCTGGCTAATTACTAATCAACTGCTTCAAGAGTAAAATAATTTTCTCCACGGAACTTTCCATGACTCCCAACACTGGCTTAGGTGCCGCTTCCTGGCTTAGGTGCTCTTATCAGACCTAACTTTCTTCATCATAGTCCTTATCACCCCAAGTTGTAATGTCACTTTGCCCTCTAGACGAGAGCACCTTGGATTATACTTACACTATATGCACTTTCTTTCTGCTGAATAAGAATTGGCCACCTTGTTGTCACCTGGCTGCTATGGACAAAAGGAGAAGAGGGGAACTGGGGGACCAACAGGTGCTGAGGCTGCCGCTCATGCTACTCCTTAAGCCCCAAGCCATTTTCTCCAGGTGTCCCTACACTGCACCCTCTTCTTGGCTCTCCCTAGTGGCAGCTGGGCAGTAGTGATAGGTCCCTTGGGCCAGGAGGTGGATGCAGAAAAGGGATTGGTGGGGAGTGTCCTCAGTCAGCCAGGCTTCAACCTTCAAACGCTGGGCAGCTCCCCTGGATGTTCCTCCCCTTTGCTGCAGCCCCTCCCACACCTCAAAGTTCCCACCCACTGTGTCATTAGAGGCTCTACCAGGAACTTTGAGGGTGATGACTAAAGTTGGGCTATGTGCCTCCATGCTGATTTATATGCTGGAGGTCAAAAACCTCTGGTAAGTGTATTGCCCAAGCAAAATCAATTGCTGAAGCCTGGCTGCCGTGTTTTGTTTTATATTCAATCCGTGAATCAAAACCACAAGATGTGAGTCAGCTCATGGAACTATATGGGCGAAGCAACAAGATCCAGCTACAGCAGTGAATGAACAGCTGAGGGTGGCTGTGGAAACTTAAAGAATATAAGAATTGAGCCACTTGAGACTGTCAAACTTCAGAGGGAAGGGGGATGCGGGGGTGGGGGGAGAACAGGAAGAGATAAACCAAAGAACTTATATGCATATATGCACAACCAATGGTTGGACAGACAATAGTGTGGGGGAAGCAGAAGAGGATGGAGTGGGGAGGAAGGGGTAAATGGGGGGTAAAAGGAGGGACATATGTAATACTTTCAACAATAAAGATAAATTTTAAAAATAAAAGAATTGAGCCAGTTGGAGAAAACAGCAAGGTAGAGGGGAATGAGAGTAAGGCCTATTGTCACACTGCAGTTTCAGATATTTTTGTTTTAAAATGAGCTTTCCCTCCCTGCATATTTAATTCTATAGTTGCTAACTGGGCTACTAGAGAAAATATGTTGGGGAAAAGAGCTCAGGAACAGGAAACGATGGAAGAGTCTGCCTCAGGTGGCCAGTGGAGATCCTCTGGTTTCCCTAGGGCATGGGGCAGGGATCATGGAGGGGCAAATAGGCCATCAGTAAAGGGGATCACACCAGTGTGAACTAAAGGGGAACAAGGAGCTAGCCAGGTTTCTGAGGCTCTGGGACTGGTAAGGTTACCAAGGGCTGGGATGGAAAAATCTACACTGCCCCTTTGTCTCTCCTTCCCTTTCACTTCACAAGCAAAAACCCAAGGGAACATCCTCTAGAACAGAGGGTCTAGGAAACTTTATGGCAAGATCTACTTAGGAACATAAAAGTCTAAGGACATCCAGATTTCAGAGCAAGACAGTGAGGGAGAGGGGAATGGAAGGTGGTAGTCTGGAAGTATCTTTTTTCTCATAGCCCTCAGTGCTAGACAGGTAAGCAGTCTCAGGAAGTGCAAGGCAGTAGGAATCTGTCCAGCCCCTGCAAGCCCTTTACTTTGCAATCTTGGTGGCTACGTAGAACAGCAACTGAACAACCGCTACCAATGATCTTCTGGATAAAATTAACTTCTTAAAGTTTTAAGGAAATGACCACCACTTCTTCATATTCCTCCCTATATCCCTTATCCCATTTTGATTGCACACTCAGAACAAATGGTGATCCCCCCCCCTTCCCCAACTGAATGCACTGGGATCCTAATGCACACGTGTTCAGTACAGGGATCTGAATGTGCCCATTAACATCTTAGTTCCTCTGCAGTTGTCCCACGAAGACCTACGCTTTGAAAAGGGTGATTTAGAAGAAATGCTTGAACTAAGATTCTGTGAAACACTGAGCTTTATCCATCATAATTTGGAGTGGAATTTGCTTTACTTAAAACAAGTAGCCTTAGACTGGTGAAAAAGTTCTGCAAGAGAAAAACAGGTCTCATAACAGCAAAGTAAAGCAGGAGGGGAAGTTTTAATTCTAGCTCTCCTTCCATTTAAACCATGTTTCAAACAGCAGTGTCCAGGGGCCAGTAACACTTCTGAGGGATGGGAGACTGCCAAGTGTTTTTTTTTTTATTTTTTTATTTTATTTTATCTTTTTTATCCTCACCTGAGGACATTTTTGCATTTATCCTCAGATAGAGCAGGAGGGAGAAAGGAAGGGAAAGAAACATCAATGTGAGAGAAACACATCAAGTGGGACCACCCACATGAACCCGACATGGCCGGGGACAAACTGCAACCGAGGTACGTGCCCTTAGCGGGAACCGAACCCAGGACTCTCTGGTCTGTGGGTGGACACTCCAACCTCTGAGCCAAATTGGCCAGGGCCCAAGTGTGTTTTTGAATAATCACCTGCAAAATGCTGCAAATGAATAACAGGCACATGATCAGTCAATCCTTGGTCTGGAAATGGTGTGAATTAACTTCAGAGGGTATTCCCAACCTCCATGGTTGTATTCATTCTAATCCTCTCTTCTCCCATTTGTAGCTATGAATAGGACTGTATAGATGAGCCTGGTAATTTCAGTTACATGATATAGGACTCCAAAGACACATGGTCCTTCTATAACAGAACTTGTTTTGGTCATATTATGCACTGGGTGCAAAAGGCCTTATCACAAACAATGAAAGCAAATTCCCTGAAAAGGCAATACAAGGGCAAACCAGAGGCAGAGAGGAACCCAGGGCTCAGAGCTCTAGGAATCAATCAACTGAAGAAGTATCTGGCTAAAGGCTGGAGGTTCAGAATAAAGCAAGGGTCAGAGGCTGACTCCATTTACTCACTGAATGAAATGGCTCTTTTCACAAATTGGGTACTTACTCGCTCAGTGGTCTCTAGTCTGTGTAGTGGGCCCTGGGCAGTAGAGCAGAGCTTTCTTCCTTTGACCTCACTTTAGGAGTTTGTGGGGGAGGTGCCACCAAGAAACCAGACTCCTTTCCTGAGTCCTCTTCTCTCTTCCCTACAATCTAGTCAGAGGGGCTTGGTGAGAGAATCAATGGGAGAGACAATGCTTTCTTAATGATTCTAATAACCCTAGGGTTAAAGACTACATATTAATGGGCAAGTTAAATAAACCCTTTAGCAGCAAATGCTTCTATTCCAAGTCTGGAAAGGAGACTAACAGCCCCAATTGGAGATTAAATAAATCTTTTATTAAAGCATTAGCTTGAGAACTTGATGAGCTTAGCCTTGGCCCTACTAATCTTTTCTCTGGTTCTAAGGGTAGGAAGAGATGAGGGAATGTGAAATAGAACATGGAGGTGACTTTGCTAGCTATCCAGGGTAGTTTCAACTGTGCTCTTATTGTACCTCCATTCAGCTTTGGTACTGCCTCCTCACAGCCCAGCAGGTCTGTTCCTATTAGTGTTCCCCAGTGAAGAATTACTTGCCATCCAGGACACTTGGGTCTGTCCCACAGGAGAAAAGAAGAATGGCCGTGGAGGTGCTTATGACACTTGGCTGAATGTCACAGGAAACTGAATATTGACCTTCCTCCCAGGTATAGGGATCAAAGATGGGGACTGAGGGTCTTTCTTGAATGACTTCAAAACCTCATCCAAGGAACGGGATGGCCCCAAGAGGGCCCACAGCAGAGGTTTAATGCCAAAATATTCTGACATGGCCAAACTCTGATCAACTGACCCAATACTTCAGGAAATTGCATAATCAGCAAGTTATGGCATCAATGCTCCATGTCAGCTTCTCCCAGAGGAAAGATTTTGAGTGAAAGATGGTTAGAGGGTCATATAGCTCACTTTGGTCCCTTCTGAATCACTGTTTTCAAAAGATTCATTGTAAAATAGGTATTTCAATATTCAACACAAACAAATACAAAAGAAACAAAACCAGAACCAGAAAAAGGGAGCACTCTTCATAAAGCTCCGGAAGTATGTAACTTCCTATTATAAAAGAACACCCTTATTTGATGATGTGCTAAGAAACTCACTTAAAATTCTGTAATGCATTATAATTCATTCTTAATTTTTGCTCATTTACCTTCCCCAAATAGGTTTTATTTGGAAGGGCTGAAATGAAATACCAAATATGTATCTCAACTATTGATGTAGAGAAATTTCACCACGTTTGGCAAAATTATTTCAAAATGAAAAAATTATAGAAACTATTCTCTTCCGATAAGAAAATACCTAACTCCTACCCCCAGGAATAAGAACCAGAGATCCAGCAGGCATTAAACATCCTATAATTGAGGTATAAGGCATATAATTACTATAGATATATAGTTCTAAGCAAACCCCAGACATCTTAAAGTCTTATAGTTTAATAAAATTGCTGCCAATGTCTTCTATTGGCTCAACAGTGCAGCTAATAGTTTGAAAACAAAGAACAAGAATTGTCATTGGATATCAAGACACCTAAACCAAACCTTTGACAGAGAGAGTAGTACAGATATGATATAGACCCACGATCACACACAGATACTTTATTAGTTTCCTCTACAAGAGCTAGTAACATCAATCTTTTTAACAGAAACCTCAGGTCATTTGAGAGGCCAAAGGGATCCAAGGAAACAGAATGAAAATTAAATATTTAAATTAATCAAAAGGCACTACAACACCACCTAGAACCTTCTACCACGGTGGTAGTGGGCTAAGGAAGATTAAGCTACAGCAAAATAATCTCATGTAAATGTTAAAGAACACACAGCAAAAAGTGAGATTTGCTTTCCAAGAGACTATGGTACAATGTCCATTTGTGCCCAAGAAGGTATTTGGCCAGGAAAAGTTCAAGGTAGTTGAAGGTCAAACCAAATGGAAAAGGAACAGGTACAAAAGAGACTAGGCGACAGTTCCCTAGCAGAGGGTGAAGGGTCAGGCTTTTTTCCTCCCAAGAAGAATCTGCTGCATTGTGTGCTGCCTTCTCTCAGGCCACCACCTGAATGCTGCCTGCCTTACAGGGAATCAGCAATCAGAGCTGGATTCTGGGCTGCCTAGGGCTCTTGTTGTAATTTAGTATAGACTTTAGAGAACTTGTCACATATTATGGGGGTGGGAGGGTGCTTGGGTTAGCTTTGTTCTTTTTCTTTTTATATTTATTTTGGGGTTGGCTCTGTTGCTAGTAGTTCTGAACCTAGGAATCCCAGAAGCATTCATATGAAAAGTAGTCTGAGCTTCCCCAAACACAAACACCCCCACACAATACCCTTCAAAGTCTGAAATCTTGCAGAAGCTGAGCTATAGTTAAAGCTGCAAGGCCCACAAAATCAAAGAAGCCAGAATGAGATAATGCAGGTAGGAAATCCTAGTAGTTAGTCTCAGTCTGTCTTTCCCTAATTTTGGAGAAAAGTTAATATACCTGGCATGGGATGCAGAAAGCTACTGGAGCAAGCTGGGGCTTCTGCTGAATTTTTCATCGAACCAAGGGCAAAGAAGGGAAGGGGTTCACTTTATTTTTTAAAAGCCTCAGAAGTTATTCTATTATAAAGGGACATGGCTGAACAGGTAGGAAACAGACTCCCCATTGTGAGTTCTCCTGATGGCTTCTGCAAGGATCATGGAGATGTCGATCACCTAGAAAGACATGAAAAACACCAAGTAAGAAGTATCATATAGACAGAGATGACTGGCCAATATGCAGACAATGATGAGCAGCCTAAAGAGAGTCCTTCCTCTTTAAGATCTAAGATTACTACACTGTGCTGCTTCCCCTTGTGAGCCTGTACCCAGCTATTCTTCATAACATTTTTTTTTTAATCCTCACCCCAGGACATGCTTAGAGAGAGGAAGGGAAGAGGAGGAAGGCGAAGGAGAAGAAGGAGAAGGAAAAACGGGGAGAGAGGGAGAGAGAAAGAGAGAGATTTAGTTGGTTGCCTTCCATAACATGGCCCAACTAGGGATAGAACCAGCAATTTTTCAGTGCATGGGATGACGCTCAATCAACTGAGCCACTCAGGCCGGGCAATAACATTTTTAATACAACCACGTAGGATAGAGTTAAAATACTAAAGGTGAAAATTTTCTGACTCAGACTTACCAAGATGGTGGTAGGCTGGCATTTAAAATTGTTTTAGGAATGCATATTTAAGATGAATAAAAACCTTTTAAGAATAACATCAACCTTCCAATTCTACACATTTCAGGAAGCTAATGTATTACTGTGTACATTTTTTAAAAGCCCATGTGTTTATTTTTAAAAATATATTTTTATCGATTTTTTAGAGAAAAAGGAATGGATAGAGATAGAAACATCAATGTGAGAGAAATATTGATCGGCTGCCTCCTGCATGCCCCCTCCTGGGGATCAAGCCTGCAACCTGGGCATGTGCCCTGACTTGGAATCGAACCGGGATCTTTCAGTTCATGGGACCATTCTCAATTCACTGAGCCACACAGGCTGGGATTGTGTACATTTTTAATGAAGCAAAGGCCTTCTCTTTTAATGAAACAGCATTCGAACTTGAGTGACTAATAATTCAGGAACTACTTTAAAGTAGTGGTCCCAGGACCTCTGGTTTTGTATGTCTTGGATAGAGCAAAGAATCCTCATTTTAACAAGAACACAAGGTAATTAACTTAGTTTGATTCCAGAGCAATTTTGAGAAACATTGGAGTTCTAAGGAATATACCATCAGTTCGAAAGATTCAAATTATGTCTGAAGGGGCCAATAGTTAAGAGTGACACACACACATACTAACAGGGGTGGGAACCTTTTTTCTGCCAAGGGTCATTTGGATATTTATAACATCATTTGCAGGCCATAGAAAATTATCAACTTAAAACATTAGCCTGCTATATTTGGTCAGGCTAATTTGGTGAGGCATGTGATGTTAACTGCTATTGATTTTGTGGGCCTTATATGGCCCGTGGGCCAGACGTTCCCCACTCCTACAACATAGATTTGTAAACTTGAGTGAGCATAATGATCACTGGGAGAACCTGTTAAAATGCAGACTCCTAGGCTCTATCCTCCAAAGATTCTCAGGTCCAGTGATCTGAGTTTTTAAACATGTTATACTTTTTGATCATAGATCCTGATGACAGACTAAACCCTTAAAAGAAAAGGAGAAAATATTCCAGTAACTCAATTTATACATATAACCACCTCCTGAATACTCAGTGGAGTTTTGTTTTGCAAGAATCTCATTCTCACCTGTATTTTGGAGCAATGCTTCATCTTATCCTCCTGAGGTATGGTATTGGTGACCACAACTGCTTCAAAACATGCATTGTTAATGCGAGAAATGGCCGGGCCAGAAAAGATTCCATGAGTCAAGATAGCATAAACTCTGGTGGCTCCAGCTGAAAGAAGTCTACAGGAAAAGGCAGAGTTGATTTTTATTAATCTTACTTGGCACTGTAGAACCTGAGTTAGGAAGAAGTGTATTATTAGTCTGCCTGGGTGGCATAAATAGAATTTTATTTCTCATAGTTCAAGGTAGCAGCAAGGCAGGTTTTATTCCAAGTCCTCTTCTCCTTTTTATTTTTTTCTTCCAAGGCTTGTTCTCTTAGCTTATTGGTGGCTGCCATCTTGCTATGTGTTCACATGACCTCTTTGACCTCCACATGCTTGGGGGAGAAGGGAGGAGCAAGCTTTCTGGTCTCTTCTTATATGGGCACTGATCCAATCCCATCATAAAGACCCCACCCTAATGAGTTCATCTAAACCAGTGGTTCTCAACCTTCCTAATGCTGTGACCCTTTAGTACAGTTCCTCATGTTGTGGTGACCCCCAACCATAAAATTATTTTCGTTGCTACTTCATAACTGTAATTTTGCTATTTATGAATCGCCATCAGAAATATGTGTTTTCCGACGGTCTTAGGCGATCCCTGTGAAAGGGTCGTTCGACCCCCAAAGCAATTTCGGCCCACAAGTTGAGAACCACTGATCTAAACCTAAATACCTCCCAAAGGTCCCATCTCCAAATGCCATCACACCAGGGGTTAGGATTTCAATGCATCAAATTATAGGGAGCCACAATTCAGTCCATATCAAGGAGACAGAACTGGCCCTGGCCAGTGTGGCTCACTTGGTTGGAGCATCGCCCCATGCACCAAAAGGTGGGGGGTTTGATTCCTAGTCAGGGCACATACTTTTAGGTTCTGGGTTCAGTCCCCAGTCTGGGCAGGTGCAGGAGGCAATGTTTGGTCAATGTTTCTTTCTCTCCCCCATCCCCTTCCCTTCCTTCCTCTCTCTAAATATCAATAAAAAAGAAAAAGGAGAGAGAACTGGACTAAGAACTTACCTGAATAGGTCTGGATTCTTATAAAAGGACCATGTAGACCGCTACACTCAACAAAATCCATCACCTCTTCTTCCTGGGCACAAAGCTGGACTACATTTCCCAGCCTCACTTGCATAGTTAGGTATGACTGTGTGACTTAATTCTGGCTATCAAAATGTGGGCATCTAAAATGCATACCACTTCTTAGCTGAGCTTATAAAAATCTTCTGTGGGTAATCGATCTTCCATGCTCTTTTTCCTTTCTGGCTGGCCAAAATAAAAGCATCTTTCAAGGTAACCTTGGAAGGCACATGTTAAATACAGTGCCACATGACTGAAAGGAATACTCACATTGGAATATGCCATGAATGAGAAAGAAACTTTATCATGTTAAGCCACCAACATTTCAGGGAGTTGATCTATTATAGCAATTAGCATTACTTTACTAATGCAAAGAAACAAAAGGAAGTTTATGAATATATCCTCCCCAGGATCCAAATCAGGACTCAGTGAGTACACAAATATGTTTTTAGCACCCATTATAGGCCAGTTCCTGTGCAAGACACACTCAGAGGTTAAAAATAAAGTTATGAGAGACAATGCTATCCATAGTAGCTTGGACTATAAGCAATGGAGAGCCACTTAAGGTTTCAAAGGTGAGGACTAATGAGACCTAGCCTAGTTTTAGGAGGATTAGCAAGTGGAAAGGCAATGTGAAAGATGGACGGAGGAACTAAGAGACTGGTGACTGGTAACAGGGAGAACAGAGGGAAGGCAATTTAGAACAGGAAAGAGATGAAAAGTAATATGAACCAAGGTAGTAGCAGCTAAAATGAACAATCAAGAGGTAACACTTAAAAAAAAAAAAAAAGGAGAGAGGTATTGGTAGTGAGACCAGGGTTTCTGGCTCAAGTAAAATTTAAATATGCCTACTCAGGCCTATGAATTTCTATCTTAACTCACTTAAAAAAAAAAAGTATTCAGAGCAGTGGCAAAATTTTGGAAATGTAGTGGTGATAGTTGCACAACACTGTAAATGTAGCTAATACCATTGAATTGTACACGTAAATGGTTTAAAATGCCAAGTTTATGTTATATATAATTTGGCACAATAAAAAGAAAAAAAAAATTAAGAAATCTGGGGTGGGGGGAAGGGTATTCATCCGTTTATACATATTGAAATTCAAGCCGAGGGTGATAAAAACCTCCCAAAGTTAGTTATCACCCCTTTATTCAGTTCCACAAAGAATCAGCAGGATTAAGACATTAAGATTGCAGTCAGCTTTTTACTTCTATCCACCGGCCCCACCGCTCAGCACTCACTTGTCAGCTGCATGGCAGATGGTGCCACAAGTGTCAGCCATGTCATCCACTAGAATGGCTACCCGATCCTTCACGTCTCCTACCAGCACCATGCGGTCCACTTCATTGGCTTTCTTCCGTTCTTTGTGAATCAAGGCAAAGTCAACATTCAACCGGTCTGCAATGGAGGTAACTCTGCAAAACAAGGTACTTGCAATTAAAACCTATTGTGTGGCTCCTAAGACAACAATAAATGGACTATCCCTGGTCGGGCAGCTCAGATGGTTAGAGTGTCATCCAATACACTAATGTTATGGGTGCAATTCCCAGTCAGGACACATACAAGATTCAACCAATGAAAGCATAAATAAGTGGAACAACAAATTGATGTTTCTCTTTCTCTCTGAATTCAACAAATAAAAATTTAAAATAAATAAATAAATAAATGGACTAAAGAATGGGCTTGTTTTCTCGGGGGGAATACTCCTTGAAACCAAATAGTTCCAGGCTGGCAGAAAGTAACTAATTTATTAACATCACAAACTAGGTTTTATCAACTAATGCCTCCATATCCTGAGAATAGTTTATAAATGTGCCCTGGCTAGTTTTGCTCAGTGGGTTAGAGCATCTGCCTGCGGACCAAAGGGTTTCAGGTTTGATTTCTGTTAAGGGCACAACCTGGGTTGCAGGTTTGATCCCTGGCCCCGGTCGGGGTCGTGCAGGAGGCAACTAATTGACATCTCTCTGTGACATTGATATTTTTCTCTCTCTCTCTTCCTGCCTCCCTTCCTTCCAGTCTCTCTAGAAATCAATGGGAAAAATATGCTCGGGTGAGGATTAACAAAAAATACATAAATTAATTAAATAAATTTGAAAAATTAAAATAAATAAATAATTTGTATAAATATATCAGTCAAACTTAAATGAATTCATTCTGGGTTACAGTAAGGGATAGACAACACCCCAACTAATTCCAGGAAGTAGTATAATGCTAAGGCACGTTCATTTAATGAGTTTCCAGAGTGCAGACTGTCCCAACTTGACATGTGGATGTGGTGAGAAGTGAATCTGAACCAGGCTGGAGGATAGCAGTACTCAGCCTGTTCCAGTGCTCATGCCCTCATAATATTCCCCTCAGTGATCCATGAACTATCAATGTTAACTGTACCTGGACACCAAGCTTGAGAGTTCTATAATGACTGCTAGGAAGAAAGTTATATATTAATTAACCAGGCAAACTGGGCATCTTGCCATACAGCCAAAGTATCTCCAAATCAAAATAGAATTATTTTTAAGATAATGCCAGACAGACTAAAAAGTGGGATAGAAGACAAATCTGTCTGGTGACACAGCACCATATCATTCACTCAAAGAGAAGTCCATTCAGAGTAAATGACAGTGTGTTGCCCCAGTGGCATGTGCATCCAAGCTCCACTGTGCCATCCTTATCGTGTGTGATAAGGCCTGTGCTTTAGAGGCTTTTTTTTTTTAATGTACTGGTCCAACCAGAACATTACATTCTGTTTCCCTGGTGACTATGGTCACATATCTGAGTTTGTGCTAGATGTGGGAGAACTTGTAAGTATATAACAGAGAACACACAAGGTTTGAACCACAAGCTAGGCAACATTTGTACCCTGATCTAAATGAATCACACCATGTGTTAACTTTACTACTACTGCATGGGCACATAACATCAGGACTAACCAATCTGCTTAGAATGATTACCTATCCAAGGCAAATGCATGATTAATTAGTTCAAGCATCTCAAATTGTCCATACAAAATAGCCAAGGAACTCAGTGATTAATAAAGCATAAAGGGCTAGAAAAAGTCAATCCCTATGCCCTTGAGGGGAGAACTATGTACAATGTCCTAACTACACAGGGATATCTCCCTACTCCAAATATCCTACCAACACAGAAGTGATAGACACTCACTTTCAATATATTCCATCACTATAAGAAATTACACCCCCCCCCCAAATAACACGTAGCAACAAATCATCTACTAAAGGCAGTTTTTCTGTACCCTACTTTGGAAAGAAAATCCTGCTTGATTATTTATTTCAAATGTGACTATTTTCTAAGTCCTATGGCAAGATGTAAAAATAATGCACAAAACAAGTATGACAACTACCATTAGGAGGATGTTTTTTAGGTTCTGTCTCTAGTATTACAGATAGTAACTGGCTATTACATGAGCCTGGTAAAGCTATACTTCTGGCAAAATAACAGAACTCAAGTTCTCAGCTTATCAGTGCTGTTGAAGTTACTGAAAGAGAGAGCTTGCAGAGAAAGTCAATGAAGATTTGTATGGCTCTTAGAGAGATCTGAATTAGTTTTTCCTAATCATCTGTGTTTTGTAGCTCTTTATTCTATTTCCACAACAAGAAGAGCATGTGTCACACTTTTGAATGCATTACTAATGAGTGACCCACTAAGGAAATCAAAAGCTCTTAGTCGGCACCATGTGAGCTATAAAATACTACAAATGGCAATCCCTGACAGTTTGTTTAAAATGTTAAGATCTTGGGTTTAAATCAAATTACCATGCTTTATTTTCCTTCCTGCTTAATACTTTAATCCAAAGGATAAAAATAATCTAACCAACAACAACATTAAGAAGTATATAAAAGGTTCCTAGTCCACTATTATCATGTGGCTTGACAGCAGATACCACTCATTAGAAAACCAAATTTCCTCCCCTTTCTGATAGGATAGGCTTTTAGCAGTGTTGCTAGCCCTGATTGCCAAGTTATTAATGGGCTACAGCCAGGGCTGCAATACCAGATTTAGAGCTCCTCTGTTACTGCCTTGTCTTTCAGGCAGTGACTCAGGCCAGGAAGAGGAATAAAACTATATCCAGCCTATATCCCAGCTATCTGTACATCCATTCTGAAGTACTTAAAAAAAGTCACTTGGATAGGAAAACACCACTTTCTGACAACTGTCTAAAAGATTTTCCCAGTACATTGAGAATAATATGAATTTCAATCATACCTCTTAGCTCCCCCAGCATCAGGTGAAACAATAGTGCAGTTCCTCCACTCAGAGATATTCTCCTTTATCCACTTCAGGACAGCTGGCTCTGCATACAAATTGTCCACAGGGATATCAAAAAAGCCCTGTAGGAAGGAGCTGGGTCAGTTTTGCTTTATTTTCCTTCTCTTCCATTTATTTATTTATTTTACTTGCATAAACTTGACATGTAACATTGTGTGAGTCTAAGTTGTGCCCTTCTCTTTTATTTACAAATGATTAACACAAAGAGAATAGTGACTTGCCCCAAGAATAACTTACTGCAACATTCAGACTAATTAGAAGGTATGCCCAATGTGGGAGACTGTAAAAACGGCCTCTTCAAATCCAAGCTATGCAAGAGAATCAAGCCACGATGGGCAAAGTCAGCCCTCAGATAAACCACAACTGACCATACACATAGGTAAGCCCTTGAGAAAAATAGCCAAGTTCAGCTGGGACCACAACTACCCAGCTAATTGTGCATACTCATGAGATAATAAAGACTTACTGTTTTATGGTAAAGAGCAAAAGCTAACTGGTAAACCATTTAGAAATGTTATAATATATAAACTCAGTGGAAAGTATATATAATAAATTGTCACAGAGAGTAACTAGAAGCCAGATCTGTGTTCTAATAATAATTGCTACAAATTAGTTGTGTTTCTCAACTAATTTGCTCCTCTTCTATAAAATGGGTATAATCACCTGTCCTATGTACTTCACTAGATTGCCATAAGCCTCTAATGACAATGATTTGAAAGTCTCATGAAAAGTATAGATATAAGCTAGCCATGGCCAGTTAGGCTCAGCGGTTAGAGCGTCGGCCTGTGGTTCAGAGAGACCTGGGTTCGGTTCCCGCTAAGGGCATGGACCTCGGTTGCAGTTTTTCCCGGCCCTGGTTGGGTTGTGCGGGTGACAACCACTCTATGCGTCCCTTTCACGTTGATGTTTCTCTCTCTCTCTCTCTCTCTCCCTCCCACTCTCTCTGAACAAAAAACAAAAAAATGTCCTCAGGTGAGGATAAAAAAAAAAAAAAAGTATAGATATAAGGTAGTATTCTGCTCCCCGCACTCTGAAGTTATGCTAGAAAGTAGGTTCCAATATCTATGGCTCTATATTTATTCAAAAAGTTAAATTTTTATATTGATTTTAGAGGGAGAGAAAAGGAGAGGGAAACAGAGAACGTTTGATGAGAGAGAGAAACACGGATCGGCTGCCTCCTACACGCCCCCTACTCAGGATCGAGCCCACAAACCAAGCATGTGCCCTGACCAGAAATCAAACTGGCAACCTTTTGGTGTATGGGGTGATGCTCAGCCAACTAAGCCACACAGGCCAGGCAGGGTTCTGTGGCTCTAAATTTAATAATGAAGCCCTGGCCAGTAGCTCAGTTGATTAGAGCATTGTCCTGATACGCCAAGGTTGTGAGTTTGATCCCCACTCAGGGCACATACAAGAATTAACCAATGAATGCATAAATAAGTAGAACAACAAGTCGATATTTCTCTCTAAAATCAATAAAAATAAATAGGTAAATAGATAAATAAATTTAATGATGGCAATAACAACTCCCATTTATTTGGTTCCTATCACAATCCAGGCATTACACTATGAATTTAATATCTTAATACTCACAATAACAAAGCAGTGCATATTCAGGGAAATTAAATAACCTGCCCGACGTTACAAAGCTAATAAGATTCAGAGTCAGTATTTGAACTAGGTCTGATCCCAAAGCCTATATTCTTCCCAGAATACATGACTGCTTCCCTTTCCAATCACCCCAAATGACTAACACCATGAAATAATCTCAATGTGAGGATATTTAAAATTTTGTCAGTCTCTAGTTTATTTGAGCTGTACTTGGGCAGTATTTTGCTTCTCTGCAGTCTTCAGCATTATCAGTCTTCTCCTCACCTTATAACCCCTAAAACCTCTAAGGTAATGTTTAGCTTCCCCTGGTACCTGAATTTGAGAAGCATGAAGGTCCATGGTGATAATATGATCTGCACCTGCTACGGAGAGCATATTTGCAACAAGCTTGGCTGAGATTGGAGCCCGACTCTATATAGAGGGGCAAAAGAAAAGAAAAAGAAGAAAGAGCCAATTTGAGAAACAATTCATTTGCACAAGAAGCATTTATTTATTGTGTACCTAGTATGTTTAAGGCATTTGCTACCAGAAAATTAAAAGAAAATGACATGGTTACTGACTTTGAGTAGATCACCAGCTAGCACAATTAAGTGGAACATCACTTTTCTAACTCAGGATACATATTAAATGAAAGAAAATACCTTCCTACTTTTCATTTCCTTAATTTAATGTACAGATTTCCAGCCTATTCAAGTGTTTCCAACGCTCAATTTAAGTTAGGTAGACTTAATCTTTTTCTAAACAATTTTATTAAAATTACTTAACATATATATACTTAAACCTGTATAACACCTAACATGTCATCCTATAGTTTATTTTTTAAATTACACCACACCCTTACTCATCTGAAGGTCAACCTTCCAGCAATTTCAAACCCTCTAATAACAGGCAAACACACCTGCTGCAATGTAAAATGGCCAAGACCATGCCCTTTACTCTATACTCTGTAGAAGCACTCTACTGTATTAGAATAAAAATATTGGGCCTTTTTTTTTTTTTTAGTTTCTCTGCTACATTTTATTTTTTTAATTTATTTTTGTTACAGATGTTTCTCCCTTTTTTACCCATTGACACCCTCCTCCCAATCCCTGCAACCCATCCCCAGCTATGTTGTCCTTGTCCACTGGTTATGCATACATGCATATAAGTTCTGTGGTTTATCTCTTCCCTCCCCCCCACCAACCTCTCTTCTAAGGGTTGTCAGTCTGTACTCTACTTTCACGTCTCTGGGTCTACCCTATTCCTCAGACTGTTACATTTATTATATTCCACAAATAAGTGAGATCATGTGATATCTGTCTTTCTCTGCTTGACTTGTTTCACTTAGGATAATACTTTCCAGGTCCCTCCATGTCGTATCAAAGGATAAAAGATCTTTCTTTCTTACAGCTGCATAGTACTCCATTGTGTATATGTACCACAGCTTTTTTATCCATTCGTGTACTGATGGACACTTGGGCTGTTTCCAGATCTTAGCTATTGTAAATAGTGCTGCTATGAACATAGGGGTGCATATATGGCCTTCTCCCATGTGCTGTATGTAAATTTTGGGCACTGATTACAATAGACAAAATAGACCTGCAAAGTTTTATGTATATACCTTATCCTCTAATATACCAGATAAATAAGGCTAGAGGTGTGTATGTGTGCATCTGTGTGCATGTGTGTGTGTGTGTGTTTGTGTGTAATGAGACCAAGTATTCATGTAACGGACTTCCAGTTTTATGAAAAGGTCACAACTATAACCCCACGAGGATCCCAGAGGATCTACCACAGTTTAGATAATATACAACTCAATGGAAGCTGGTGCTTACTCTTACTGATACAATTAAATAATAGCAGTGAGCTAACTGAAAGTTGCATATGATGACTGGAACAAAATATACAGACTACAAATGTGTTGCTTTATACAAACCAGTCACATATCAACTGTTTTAAATATCAGGTAATGCCTAAGAGAATGTGATTTTAAAAATACCCTCTAAAGTCCAGCCGGTGTGGCTCAGTGGTTGAGCACTGACCCATGCACCCAGAGGTCGCCAGTTCGATTCCCAGCCAGGACACATGCCCAGGTTGTGGGCCCAATCCCCAGTGGGGGGCATGCAGAAGGCGACCAATCAATGTTCTCTCTCATCAATGTTTCCATCTCTCCCTCTCACTTCTCTCTAAAATCAATAAAGGAAAAAAAAATTTTAAGTACCCTCTTAATATATATCTGAAAATTAAGGAATATTTTTGTAACTTTGGGCAAGTGGTCATGATTCCCCTGATAAAAACATTTTCTTAATAAAAAAGATTCTGCTCCTACCTTATCCTTCTTATCCTGCCGGGCATAAGGGAAGCATGGGATGACTGCAGTAACACGGCTGGCTGAAGCAATCTTACAGGCATTAATCATGATCAAAAGTTCCATTAGATTGTCGTTAATTTCACCACAGCCACTCTGAACGATGTAGACATCCTCTCCACGGACACTTTCACCAATTTCAACGCTACAAACAGGAAAGGACAACAAAAATAATAGATCTTAAAGCATTATATTTCTACAGACAGTAAGATCTAAAAAGCATAGCTTTCTACTAGTATGCTATGAATGGTTTACAGCTACATGTGAACAATGATTGCCTCCGACTTCAGGGGATCCCCTGGAGGGGCTCTTGTTCCAGAAGCAGTTTACTGCCTCCGTTTACTCCATGCACTATACAGATATTACCTATTTTTATATGGTACATGAAATGAAAAAGATTGGCTAAAGTACTCACAAGTAATTGAAAAGTAATTTCAGTAGGCAGCCTGTATCTCATTTCAGGTATAAGACATGTGAATGCAAATTTGATACAGCATCGGTGACTATCACAATCCATATGTAACAAAAGTAGAAAGATTATAGAAGGAGTAAATCACTAGTATTCTATAAAGATGCTTTCTACAGAAGACAGTGCCACATCTACCATTAAGTCAGTTCATTCAATAAATATTAAATGTTCTATTGTCAGTCACTATGCTAGGTGCCAGGGATACACTGAGAATAAAACACATTCAATCTTTACCCTCATTCTATGCTAACTGTACTCAGGGCCAATTAGTAAGTTTTGTTTTAAGAATTCTACAGGAAGTTACTATAATTATAAAGTAGGGCTATCGTTTACCATAAAATGAAAAAATTAATATCTATACTTGGATCCTTAACAATAATCACTTGGGATTAAAAAACAACCTCAGAAACAACTCAAAACACCATTTCCCCTATTAATCCTCTATGTGAGTGTTTATGGGGGCACATTTGTACACCTATCGATCAAGAGAAAAACTTCAACAGGAGATGATTCCTTTGCCAGAGAAGCTAATATAGGCAATAGTTATTATTTAATGTTTACTTCTTTCCAATCAAAGTAACAATGGAAAGGATCCTCCTTTTAAAAAGAAAGGGGTTAGTTTATATAATAAAGCCAGAAAAATAAAAGCAAGTGGTAAAAAAATTAAACCAGAAAGAAATTAGAAAAGGGACGTTGAGATTCCTGGTAGCCAGAACAAAGAGGAAAACACATTAGTTTTGGGTACCTGGAGATATCCAAGGGTTTCTCTTCAAGCACTAAATTCAAGAATTATTTTAGCCTCCTCCTACGACCACAACAAAATTACAACTAAGCTATAAAACAATGACCATTGAGAACCTCCTGAAGCCTAGCTGAACAGAACTCCTATAACTAAGGATATACAGAAGAAGCTACAAGGAGATCGATAAGAGGGGCAGAGACAAAACACTGAATGGACTGGAGGAGCAGGAGCAAGGGGTCCCAGGCCCACACAAGTCTCCCCAGCACAGGAAGAGAAGTGCTGGGAAGAGAAGTCCTCACAATTTCTGATTGTAAAATCCAGCAGGCATTGTGTCTAAGGGGATTTGTTCATGTGAGACTAAGGGCTATCTGAGTTCCAGGGGGCCTCTTAAAGGGCCTGCACATGAATTTACTTGCTGATGGACTTACTAGCTCTGAGCTCCAGCACTAGGGCAGGAGCTAGAAGAGCACTAGGGACTAACAGAGAGGAAATGAACTATCTTGGACTTCACCGTGAGGGCTTGGAGGGGAATATTTCTCCCAGACAGGTTCTCGAACGCCTTGACTTTCGACCAAATCGGTATTCGACCAGGAGATTCAAGAAACTTTTGTCTTGGAATCCGAACAAATATTTGGAACTCGAACTTCCGAGATGAGCCGAGTTGAGCCGAATGGCGTTCATTCGGCCCAGCGTGCCTTGCTTGCATCATCAGTGTGAGTGCAGAGAGAGAGTCACGCTTTGTGGAGAGAGTCACGCTTTGTGGAGAGAGTCACGCTTTACACTGAATTTAACCCTTAGACATACTGTACACTTTTATTTCTTGTTGAGACTTATGTTTTTCTACATATTATATACAAATTAGGCCAGTAAATAGGCATTTTCTGGGGCTTGGAACGAATTAATCCAGTTTCCATTATTTCCTATTGGGTTTCATTGCTTCGGTTCTCGAACAATTTGGTTCTCGACCGTCCTCCTGGAACGAATTATGTTCGAGAACCGAGGTATCACTGTATTGGCAAAAGCCATTGTTCCTTCACTGATCTCTCTCCACACCCAGCCTGTAGGCACAGGTAGGTGCCAGGTCTGAGTCTCTATCAACCTAGCTGACAAGGTTCACCCTGCCCTGGCGATCCCCCGGAGACTCTGTCCCACCCAATTTGCAGGCCCACCCAAGCTACTTCCAAGGGCTTTTCTATACAAACGGTACTGTGGACATTTCAAAAATCTCTCAAAGATTCACAAATGCCAAAGGAGCAGCATCTGGGCTCAGTTCATAGCTTAGCCTCTTCCAAGCACTTCCAAACCCAGCACAAGTAGCCACCATATGAAGATCACTTTGTAGCTCATACCAAGTGGCCAAGCGAAGGGCATTGGCAGTGGCTGACCTTGGCCTGCACCAGAACCCCTCTCCAATAGGCCTCAGAACCAACACACCCAGTGGCAAGCTTCAGACCTCACCAGAGTACCACCTAACCTCCACCAACAACACACCCAAAGAGCAGACTTGGCAGGCATCTGAGTGCCCTACTACAGTGAATTCTGCCCAACAGCACCTCCACTATAATCATAGTCATTGCCCACAGCAAAACAGCCTGATGGTCAATCCTTCCCACTGACTTGCCAATAGCAATCAAGGCTCAACTACAACAGGAGGGCACCCAACCCACACCACAAGGGACGACACACCTTCAACACCCAGCTCAGGTGACCAGGGAAGCTGCACCACTGGGCCCCACAGGACATCTACTATATTAGTCTACTCTATCAATACCAGGAAATGTAGTACCTATACCTAATACATAGAAACAAATACAGGAGGCAGCCAAAATGAGGAGACAAAGAAACATGTCCCAAATGAAAAAACAAAACAAAAGAAAAGTACAGGAAAAGAACTAAGTGAACTGGAGATAAGCAATCTACCAGATGCAGAGTCCAAAACACTGGTTATGAGGGTGTGCAATGAACTTAGGGGAAGAATGGATGACCTTAGTGATAACTTCAACAAAGAGATAGAAAACATAAAAATGGAGATAGAGGCCCTAGCAGGGTAGCTCGGTTGGTTAGAGCATTGTCCCGATACACCAAGGTTGTGGTTTTGACCCCCAGTCAGGGCACATACAGGAATCAACCAATGAGCCCTGGCCGGTTTGGCTCAGTAGACAGAAGGCTCATAGGTTCAATTCCCGGTCAAGGGCACATACCTGGGTTGCAGGTTCAATCCCCAGCCCTGGTCAGGATTGTGTGGGAGGCAACCAATTGATGTGTCTCTCTCATATCGATGTTTCTCTCTCTCTCTCCTTGCCTTCCTTCCATTCTACCTAAAAATCAATGGAAAAAATATCCTCAGGTGAGGATTAACAACAACAAAAATAATATCATAAAATAACTTCAATTCTTTCTTTTAAAAAAATCAACCAATGAATGCATAAGTGGAACAATAAATTGATATCTCCCCCCCTCTCCCCCTCTAAAAGTAAATAAATAATTTTTAAAAAATGGAGATAGAACCCGGCTGGTGTGGTTCAATAGACTGAGTGTCGTCCCATGGACTAAGAGGTCCTGGTTCAATTCCCAATTCCTGGTCAGTGATATGCACGAGTTGCCAGCTGGATCCCCAGTGGGGGATGTGCAGGGGGCCGCTGATCAATGCTTCTCTCTCACCTTGATGTTTCTAATTCTCTCCCTTCCTCCCTGTCTCTAAAACATCAATGAAAACATCTTTAAAAAAATGGAGACAGAAAACATTTTTAAATGAGTTGAATTATGTTTTTTTTTTAATTTATTTTTATTGTTGAATGTATCGCAGATGTTCCTCCTTTTTCCACTACTGACCCCCTCCTTCCCGCTCCTGCCCCCCTCCTGCCTGCCTGCCTGTCCCCACACTGTTGTCTGTGTCCATTGGTTATATATATATATATTAGAGAAATATATATACTATACACACACACACACACACACACACACACACACACACACACATGCATATAAGTTCTTTGATTTATTTCTTCCCACCCACCCCTTCCCTCTGAGGTTTGTCAGTCTAACAACCAATTTGTACTTCTTAATCCCTTCATCATTTTCACTCATTCCCCCAACCCCCCCTCCCATCTGGCAGCCAACAAAATGTTCTCTGTATCTGTGCGTCTGTTTCTGTTCTGCTTGTTCATTTTGTTTGTAGATTCAATTGTCAATAGGCATGTATTTATTGCCATCTTATTGTTCATATTTTTTAATCTTTTTCTTCAAGACCCTTCAACATTTTGTTTGGTGGCAATGAACTCCTTTAGCTTTTTCTTGTCTGGGAAACTCTTTATACGCCCATCAATTCTAAATGATCGCTTTGCAGAATAATCTTGGTTGTAGGTTCTCACTTTTCATCACTCTGAATAATTCTTGCCACTCCCTTCTGGCCTGCAAAGGTTCTTTTGAGAAATCAGCTGACAGTCTTATGGGAGCTCCCTTGTAGATAACTAATTACTATTCTCTTGCTGCTTTTAAGATTCTCTCTTTGTCTTGAACCTTTTGCATTTTGATTATGATGTGTCTTGGTGTGGGCCTTTTTGGGTTCTTCTTGTTTGGGATTCTCTGTGCTTCCTGGACTTGTATGTCTGTTTCCTTCACAAGTTAGGGACGTTTCTGTCAGTATTGTTTCAAATAGGTTTTCAGTTTATTGCTCTCTTTTTCTTCTGGCACCCCCATGATGCGAATGTTGGTACACTTGAAGTGTCCCAGAGGCTTCTTACACTGTCCTTATTTTGGGGGATATTTCTTTCTTTTTTGCTGTTCTGATTGGGTGTTTTTTGCTTATATTCCAAATTGATGGTTTGCTTCTTGGCTTCACCTACTCTACTATTGAATCTCTGTAAATTATTCTTTTTTTAAATTTTTTTTATTTAATTAATTAATTTATTTTTGTTACAGATGTTTCTCCTTTATACCCCACTGATTCCCCCTTCCCCCTCCCTTCCCCCTCCCTCCCCACCCTCTCCCCAGCTTTGTTGTTCATGTCCATTGTTCATGCACACACGCATATAAGTTCTGTGGTTTATCTCTCCCCCGCCACCCCCTCTTCTGGGGATTGTCAGTCTGTACCCCACTTACACGTCTCTGCGACTACCCTATTCCTCAGACTGTTATGTTCATTATATTCCACAAATAAGTGAGATTATATGATACTTGTCTTTCTCTGTTTGGCTTGTTTTGCTTAGGATGATACTTTCCAGGTCCCTCCATGTCGTCTCAAAGGATAAGATATCTTTCTCACAGCTGAATAGTACTCCATTGTGTTTATGTACCACTGCTTTTTTATCCATTCGTCTACTGATGGACATTTGGGCTGTTTCCAGATCTTAGCTATTGTAAATAGTGCTGCTACAAACATGGGGGTACATATATTCTTTCTGATTGGTGTTTCAGGCTTCTTAGGGTATATCCCCAGAAGTGGGATCACTGGGTCAAATGGAAGTTCAATTTTTAATTTTTTGAGGTAACGCCATATTGTTTTCCATAGTGGCTGCACCAGTCTGCATTCCCTCCAGCAGTGTACTAGAGCCCCCATTTCTCCACACCCTCGCCAACACTTGTTGTTGGATGATTTGTTGATGGCGGCCATTGTGACAGGTGTGAGGTGATACCTCATTGTTGTTTTAATTTGCATCTCTCTGATGATTTCAGTGCCTCCTTCATTTCTGACTGTGCATCCTTCATTTCTGACTGGTCCTTTTTTATGCTCTTGAGGCCCTCACTAAGTTCACTGAGCATCCTTATAAAGTGTTTTGAACTCTGCATCTGTTAGACTGCTTATCTTCATTTCATTTAGTTCTTTACCTGGCGATTTATTCTGTTCTTTCCTTTGGGACATGTTTCATCTCCTCATTTTGGCTGCCTCCCTGTGTTTGTTTCTATGTATTAGGTACAGTTGCTATGTCTCCTGGGCTTCCTAGGGTATCCTATTATAGTAGGTATCCTGTAGGGTCCAGTGGCACAGCTTCCCTGGTCATCCAGCAGGGCCCTCGAGGTGCATGCCTCGGTGTGGACTTTACACTTTTCTATTGTAATTGAGTCTTGATTGCTGTTGGCATGTCAATTGGAGGGTTTTAATCAGGCTGATCAGTTACAAGGACTGGCTGTGCCCACTATCCACCGACCTCTACCTTGGATGATCAGCTGTGCAGGGGCCCACCATACAGAGCAAGACCTACTTCAGCAAGGTTCTGGTACCCACTAACTCCACTCATTGAGTGTCACTTGTGGAGGTGGTTGGGTGGTGGTGCTTTGCTGTGGTCTGACACTGTCCACTGGCTGTCCTGGCTCTGGGGCAAGGTCAGCCACTGCCTGTGTTCTACCTGGGGCCACCAGGCATAAGCTACGAAGCTGTCTGCAGATGGCTGCTTCTTGTGCTGAGCTTGGAGATGCCCAGGTGAAGCCAAGTTGTGATCCAAGGCTGGTTGCTCCTAGTGCTGGGCCTGGGGCCACTTAGTGAGAGGTATGGGGGAGAGAGAGATGGGGCTCAGAGACCAGATGCTGTTTTTTTGAGAGCAGTTAAGAAAATCTGAAATGGGAGCCAAGACAGGCCATTCCTATGGTAAAGCCACTGAGAACAGATTGAGTGAACCTGAAAATTGGGTGGGACAGGGCCTCAGGGAATCACCAGGGCAGGGCAAACAGTGTGAGCCAGGATGCTGGAGCCAGAAATATGGCACTCATTTGCTGGTCTTGTAAGGGAACGGCTCACCAAAGGAGCAATGGCCTCTGCCAGCACGTCTGTCCAGGAGAAAGCTGCCTCTCCAGTTTTTGTCCCAATGCCAAACAACTCAGTTCTTCTCCGCATGTCTCTGGTGCCTTTTGAGCTGCCTCCCCCAAGCTGAAGCTCAAATGGGGAAGTCTGAGTAAGTTCGTGCACGGGCCCTTTAAGAGGAGCTGGCTGCCTGGGGCTCCAGCAGCCTCAGCCTCAGTTCCCACTGGTTTTTACAGCAAGAAGTGATGGGGACTTCTCTTCCTGGCACTGGGACCCTGAGCTGGTGGCTTGGTGTGGGATGGGGACACCTTGCTCCTCAGGGAGGACCTTTGCAGCTAAGGTATCCCTCTTGATTTTTATCAGCCACATGTGGGTATGGGACCAGCCCATCTGCGCCTCTGCCCGTCCTACCAGTCTTGATGTGGCTTCTTATTTAATTTTGTTGTAGGACTTCCATTCTGCTTGATTTCAGGCGGTTTTGAATGATGGTTGTTCTGTAGTTTAGTTGTAATTTTTCAGAAAACATTTTTAAAAGTCAGAAATAAAGAATACAATAACTGAAATGAAAAATATAGTATTAGTGAGACTAAGCAGATTAGATGAAGCAATGGACCAATTCAGCAATTTGGAAGACCAGGTAGCAGAAAACACCCAATCAGAACAGCAAAAAGAAAAGGTATTCCAAAAAATGAGAATAGTTTAAGGAGCCTCAGGACATCAAGTGTACTAATATTTGTATCATAAGGGTACCAAAGGAAAAGAGAGAGTGCAAGGAATTGAAAACCTATTTAAGGAAATAAGGGAAAATTTCTGTAACATGGCAAAGGACATATACAAGTCCAGGAAGTGCAGAATCCCAAACAAGATGAACCCAAAGAGGCCCACACCAAGACATATCATAATTAAAATGCCAAATGTTAAAGACAAAGGAAGAATCTTTTTTTTTTTTTTAAATTGATTTCTAGAGAGAGAGAGGAAGGGGAAAAGAAACATCAATTTGTTGTTCTACTTATCTGTGCATTCACTGACTGCTTCTTGTATGTGCCCTAATTGGAGGCTGAACCTGCAACCTTGGTGTATCAGGAGGATGCAGACAGGGCCAAGAGACAATCTTTTTTTTTTCTTTTATCCTCACCTGAGGACATTTTTTTGCATTGATCTTCAGATAGAGTGGGAGGGAGAGGGGGAGGAAGAGAGAGAGAGAGAAACATCAATGTGAGAGAGACACATCGACTGGTTGCTACCCATACGACCCCAACTGGGGCCAGGAACAAACTGCAACTGAGGTATGTGCCCTTAGTGGAAACCAAACCCAGGTGTCTCTGGTGTGCAGGCCAATACTCTAACCGCTGAGCCAAACCAGCCAGGGCCAAGAGAGAATCTTTTTTTTTTTTTTTTTGTACAGATAGAATGGGAGGGAGAGAGAGGAAGGGAGAGAGAGAAACATCGACGTGAAGGGACACATCGAGTGGCTGCCACCCGCACGACCAACCAGGGCCGGGGACAAACTGCAACCGAAGTACGTGCCCTTAGCGGGAACCAAACCCGGGTCTCTCTGGATCGCAGGCTGACGCTCTTACCGCTGAGCCAAACTGGCCAGGGCAAGAGAGAATCTTTAAAGCAGCAAGAGAACTGCCATGAGACTGTCAGCTGCTTTCTCAATAGAAACTTTGCACGCAAGAAGGGATTGGCCCAAAATATTCAAAGCGATGAAAAGCCAGAACTTATAACCAAGATTATTCTACCAAGCAAAGTTAGAATCATCTTGAGGGAAGGACAGAAGAAGAGCTTCCCAGACAAGAAAATGCTAAAGGAGTTAATCACCACCAAACCAGTACTATAAGAAATGTTAAAGGGATTTCTTTATGAAGACTAAAAAATGATTAAAAATATAAATAAAATGGCAATAATTATATAGCTGTCAGTTATTACTTTAAATATAAATGGGTTAAATGTTCTAATCAAAAGGCATAGGGTATCGCCCTGGCCTGTTTGCTCAGTGGTTAGAGCATCGGCCCGCAGACCAGAGTGTTCGGTTCCCAGGGTTCGGGTACCTTGGTTGCAGTTTGTCCCCGGCCCCAGTTGGGAACCGGGGTCATGTGGGTGGCAACCACTCAATGTGTCTCTCTCACATCAATGTTTCTCTCTCTCTTCCTCCCTCTCTCCCTCCTGTTCTATCTGAAGATAAATGCAAAAATTTCCTCAGGTAGGATAAAAAAAAAAAAGGCATAGGGTGTCTAAATGGTTAAGAAAACAAGATCCAGCCTGGCCAGTGTGGCTCGGTGTTTGAGAAATCGACCTATGCACCAGGAGGCCCCTGGTTCGATTCCCAGTCACAGCACATGCCCGGGTTGTGGGCCAAATCCCCAGTGGGAGGCATGCAGGAGGCAGCCAATTGATGTTCTCTCTTATCGATGTTTCTATCTCTCTCTCCCTCTCCCTTCCTCTCTCTCTCTAAAATCAATAAAGAAAAAAAAGTAAAAGAAAGAAAGAAAGAAAGAAAGAAAGAAAGAAAGAAAGAAAGAAAGAAAGACCTATACACATATTGCCTACAAGAAAACTACTTCAGATTGAAAGACACACTCAGCCTGAAAGCAAAGGGATTTTGGAAAAAAAATATTTCATGTAAATGATAACAAACAAAAAAGCTGGGATAACAACACTTTTATCAGACTAAATACACTAGCCCAGCTGGCGTGGCTCAGTGGTTGAGCGTCAACCCATGCACTAAGAGGTCATGGGCCGAATCCCCAGTTGGGGACATGCAGGAGGCCGCCAATCAATGTTCTCTCTCATTGGTGCTTCTATCTCTCTCTCCCTCTCCCTTTCTCTCTAAATCAATAAAGAAAAATAAATAAATAAAAAGACTAAAACAAGAGACAAAGAAGGAATTCCACTTCTAGGTATTTAGCCAAAGAAACTCAAAACATTAATCTGAAAAGACATATGCATCTCTATGTTCATTGCAGCAGTATTTATAATAGTCAAGATATGGAAGCAATCTAAGTGTCCATCGATAGACAAAGGGATAGAGAAGAAGTGGTACAACTTCAAACTAATGCAAAATAATACTAAACGTAAACTGCAATTTAAAATAAAATGTAGCCCTGGCCAGTTTAGCTCCGCGGTTAGAGTGTCGGCCTGTGGTCTAGAGAGACCAGGGTTCGGTTCCCACTAAGGGCATGTACTTTGGTTGCAGTTTGTTGCCTGCCCTGGTTGGGTTGGGCAGGTGGCAACCACTCAATGCGTTCTTTTCACGTCGATGTTTCTCTCTTTCTCTCTCCCTCTCTCTCCCTCCCACTCTATCTGAACAAAAAAATGGAAAAATGTCCTCGGGTGAGGATAAAAATAAAATGAAATAAAATAAAATAAAATGTAAAAATATAAATCTTGAAGCAAAGAAAAAAAAAGAAGTGGTACATCTATACAACAGAATAGTATTCAGCTTTAAAAAAAAAAGAATAAAATATTGTTATCACTTATATGTGGGAATCTAAAGAACAATATAAATGAGTAAACAGAAACTCATAGATACAGAGAACATTTTGATGGCTGCCAGAAGTGGGGTTGGAGGGATGGGTGCAAAGGAAAAAGATTAAGATGTGAACATTGCCAGTTATGAAAACAGTCACAGGGATATAAAATGCAGCATAGGGAATATAGTCAATAATGCTGTGATAACTATATATGGTGTCAAATGGGTACTAGACTTATCAGGGTGATCACTTCATAACTTATATAAAAGTTTATTCACTATGCTGTACATCTGAAACTAATATAATATTGCATATGTCAACTGTAATTAAAAAATAAAAAAATATTTTAAAAGAGAAGTATTTTATACTAAGGATCCTTATATTAAAAGTGCCTTAGCCCTGGCCGATTTGGCTCAGCTGTAGAGCATTGGCCTGCGGTCCAGAGAAACCCGGGTTCAGTTCCCGCTAAGGGCACGTATCTCAGTTACAGTTTGTCCCTGGCCCTGGTTGGGTCGTGCAGGTGGCAACCACTCGATGTGTCCCTTTTACGTCGATGTTTCTCTCTCTCTCTGTTCCTCTCCCTCCCTCCCACTCTATCTGAAAAAAAATGGAAAAAATGTCCTTGGGTGAAGATTAAAAAAAAAAGTGCCTTACTTGCTCAAAACAATAATATAAGATCCTATATCAAGAAACTAGAAAATGGCCCCGCCAGTGTGTGGTTCAGTCAGTTGGCACATCATCCTGTACACTAAAAGGTGATGGGTCTGACTCAGGGCACATACCTGGGTTTTGGGTTTGATCCCTAGTCGGGCACATATGGGAAGCGACCAACTGATATTTCTCTCTCACATCAACGTTTCTCTGCTTCTTTTATTCTCTCTATCTCTCCCCCTTTCTCTCTCTAAAATCAATTTTTTAAAAAGAAACTAGAGCCCTGGCCAATTTGGCTCAGCAGTTAGAGCATCAGCCCATAGACCTAAGGGTCTCAGGTTCGATTCCCAGTCACAAGCACCTACCTAGGTTGCAGATTCAATACCCAGCAATGGTCAGGGTCGTGCGGCAGGCAGTCAATTGATGTGTCTCTCTCATGTGGATGTTTCTTTCTCTTTCTCTCTCCCTTCCACTCTATCTAAGAGTCAATGGAAAAATATCCTAGGGTGAGGATTAACAAAAGAAAAAAGAAACTAGAAAATGGGCAATATAAACCAAAAGTAAGCAAAAGGAAGAAAAAATAACCATAAGAACAGAAATCAATGAAATCAAAAACAGTAAAACAACACACGAAAGCAATGAAACAAAAAGTTGGTTCTTGGGGGAAGGGGAATCAATCAAATTGATAAACCTCTAGGAAGACTGACCTAAAATAGCTTCACTGAATAATTCTACCGAAAAGTTAAATAAGAATTAGCACAAATTTTGCACAATCTTTTCGAGAAAACAGATGAGGGAATTATTTTCCAACTCATTTTACGTGGCCAGTGTTACCCAGATAAAAAACCAGAGAATGGCAATGTAAAAAGGAAAACTATAGAGGAAGAGGAGAAGAAAGGTGGGTGTGGTTACAACACAACAATAGGAAGGATCCTTGTAGTGATGGATGGTTTTGTATCTTGACTCCATCAATGTCAATATCCCGGTTGTTGCATTATACTACAGTTTTGCAAGAAAACGAGTTTGGAAAAACTATGCTTCAGAACTTTGGGGAAACTGAGTAATGACTACACAGGATTTTTCTGCATTACAGTGATACCTCGGTTCTCGAACATAATTCGTTCCAGGAGGACGGTCGAGAACCAAATTGTTCGAGAACCGAAGCAATGAAACCCAATAGGAAATAATGGAAACTGGATTAATTCGTTCCAAGCCCCAGAAAATGCCTATTTACTGGCCTAATTTGTATATAATATGTAGAAAAACATAAGTCTCAACAAGAAATAAAAGTGTACAGTATGTCTAAGGGTTAAATTCAGTGTAAAGCGTGACTCTCTCCACAAAGCGTGACTCTCTCCACAAAGCGTGACTCTCTCTCTGCACTCACACTGATGACGCAAGCAAGGCGCGCTGGGCCGAATGAACGCCATTCGGCTCAACTCGGCTCATCTCGGAAGTTCGAGTTCCAAATATTTGTTCGGATTCCAAGACAAAAGTTTCTCGAATCTCCTGGTCGAATACCGATTTGGTCGAAATCCGAGGCGTTCGAGAACCGAGGTATCACTGTACTTCTTAAAACTGCATGTGAATTTACAATTCACACTCTTCCTACGACCTGGAATGCTCTTCTACAACTGCTTCATTCATTGATCAGGTCTCCAATCAAAATATCTTCCCTCTGCCCTGGCAGGCTAGTTATAGCATTGTCCTGATATGTCAAGGCTTTGACCCCTGGTCAGGGTACATATAAGAAGCAACCAATGAGTACATAAATAAATGGAACAACAAATCATTATCTCTCTCTTTCTAAAATCAATAAATAAAAATTATAAAAGACACCAACCAATTGCACTGTATGAACTTTATTTGAATACCAATTGAGTAAACTAAAAAAAAAAAAATATATGAGACAGTAATTTGAACACTGGCTTGTCATTTGAATTTAAGAGATAATTATTAATACTTTTAGGCAAGAAAATGGTATTGTGGCTACCAAAATATATATGGGTGATACAATATCTAGGTTTGCTTCAAAATAATTCAGTTGCCGGGGTGTGTATGGAAGGGAAATAATAGCTGCAACAATATTAACCATCACTTGCCAACTACTGAACTGGGTGATGGATACATAAAGTGTAGGGTGGACAGGATCATTATACTATTCTCTCTACTTCTGTATGTTTGGAATGTTCCATAATAAAATTCAATAAATAAAGTGACCCTCCTAGTCATTCTCTCATCACCCCGGTTATTCTCTTTAGAACACTTATCACAATTTCTCATTGCCTTATTTTTTATGCAATTTTTATTTCCTGTCTCCTCCACCTGAATGAAAGTTCTATGAAGGCAGGGACCAGATCTGTAATGCTCATCAATATATCCAGCCAGACAGTGACAAAAAAAATGAATGAATGAATGAATGAATGAATGAATATTGGGACAATGCTCTAACCAACTGAACTAGCTTGCCAGAGCAGAGGGAAGATATTTTGATTGGAGATTTGATCAATGAACCAGTTGTAGAAGGGCATTCCAGGTCCTAGGTAGAGTGTGAATTGTAAATTCACATGCAGTTTTAATGAATGAATGAATGAGAATCCTTAGAATAAGGCTGCCTCTTGGATCCACTCACTTTAGACAGAATATGAACCTTCTGTAGGCTTACTATGAAAATTCATAAGACTGATTTTTATCATCCCTCACAAAATAACTCACTTCATACTAGAGGCAAGTGGGTCCAACATGTTTCTTTAAAAGGTTTTGACAAATCTGCTCATACCACTTACAGATACTCAGCTGATATTTAATTTTTGGTTGAACTACAATCTGATGGGCCCAACAGGATGTGATAGCTACAAAGAATTTTATGGTGGGATTTTGAAATGGTGATATTGAGCAACATAACCAATACAGCAATTCTGTAGACCCAGCTGAGTTGACATCTACTAACCACCAATATCAACCTAAAGAAACAACTGGATTTGTCAGCAGTCCCAACTATGCCAAATGCCAAAAATGCTTTCTGAAAAAATTCTTCAAAATTCAAATTGATGGGCAGGAGGGAGCCAGGGAGGGCTTTCTTGAAGAGCAACATGCATGTTTCCCAAAGTGTAGGGGTCCTAGAATGGTACTGTCCAAAATGAACATGTGGTTACTGAGAACAAGAAATGTGACTAGCCCTGGCCGGTTTAGCTCTGCAGTTAGAGCATAGGCCCGTGGACCAATGAGTCACAGGTTTGATTCTGGTCAAGGGCACGTACCTCATTTGCGATTCATCCCGGCCCCTGGTTGGGGTCCTATGGAAGGCAGCCACTAGATATGTCCCTTTCACATTGATGTTTCTCTCTCTCTCTCTGTTCTTCTCTCTCCTTCCCACTCTATCTGAACAAAAAATGGAAAAATGTCCTTGAGTGAGGATAAAAAAAAAAAAGAAATGTGACTAGTGTGACTAAGGAACTGAACTGAGATTTACTATAAGTAAATACACACCTTACTATGAAGACATTATATACAAAAGAAAAATACATATCAATTTTTATATTGATTACATGTTAAAATTTTAGTTCTTGAATATATTGGTATAAAGATGTTAAAATTAAAAACATGCCCTTTGAGAGGTTCCAGATTTTAAAAGTCCCTTCTGTGTTTTATGATGCACAACTCTAGGGTTCTAACCAAGTACTTCAAGTATTTGACCAACTTTAAAACTCAGGACATTTTTCATCCCACCCAGTAATCCCCCATACCACTTCCTCAGCCAAAATCTCCATTTCTCTTGGGGAGAACAAAAATCAGGCACATTGATTTCACATAAGAAGTCAACTGTGTCCTTGACATCTGGTATTGGCAGCCTGTGACTCTTGTTTTAGTCAAGTACATAGACATCTGTGCTCCACACAGTTACTTGCCAGAGTCAGGTTGTTTGCTTAGGAATTAGGGAACAGCAGTTTGCCAATTGATTCAAGACAATATGTATAAGGGATGGTCTAACGATCTATTTTAAAGCTTTCCTATTATCAAGACCAGGAAACAACATGCTTATATTGTGGTGGCTTATCTCTCTTTACAAATGCCTCAACTACTGGAGTCAGTATAAAAAATATCCACAACACTGCTTACATTTTCCATAATGTTACTCAGCATCATTCTTTAAGGATCCCACCCATAAAATTCTTATAATTTTTTTGCCTGGAAACATCTAAAGAGTTTTGTTAAAATAGAAACTGCATAATCAATTGCATATGTCTTTATACCTTTGGCTTCCAGAAAGCCAAGGGATCTAGTTAAAGCAATACTAAACTTCTGTATATGCCAAATTCTTGGCATAACTACTTTCGTCCTTGGTTCTATAAGGCTGCTGATGTATCTACTTAACTTTTGTATGTTGATTATCATGAAACACACTTCAAGTCCTTTCTTGAAAGCTGGTAAAGTATTAAAATTATCACTGCTGCCCGGCTGGTGTGTCTCAGTGGTTGAGCGTTGACCCATGCACCAAGAGGTCGCTGGTTCGATTCCTGGTCAGGGCACATATGGGCCCAATCCCCAGTGGGGAGCATACAAGAGGTGGTCAATCAATGTTCCCTCTCATCAATGTTTCTATCTCTCTCTCCCTCTTCCTTATTCTCTCTCTAAAATCAATAAAGAAAAAAAAATAAAAATGTTAAAAATAAAAAAAAATTATTTATAAAAAAATAAATAAAAATAAAATTATCACTGCCAACTTAAACATCAGAGAGCATTTGCTAGATACATAGCTTTAATAGAGATGATTCGCTCTGACCAGTTTGGCTCAGTGGTTGAGCGTCGGCTGCGGACCAGAGTCCTGGGTTCAGTTCCCGCTAGAGGCACAAACCACACACACACACACACACACACACACACAAAATAGAGATGATTCCCTTAAAAACTATATTCCAACATCACATAAGATATGAAAATTAATTTTTTTTCCTCACCCGAGGACATTTTTCCATTTTTTGTTCAGACAGAGTGGGAGGGAGAGAGAGAGAGAAAAAAACATAGACGTGAAAGGGACACATCGAGTGGTTGATGTGTCCCAACCAGGGCCGGGTACAAACTGCAACCGAGGTACGTGCCCTTAGCAGGAACCGAACCCAGGTCTCTCTGGACCGCAGGTCGACGCTCTAACAGCTGAGCCAAACCGGCCAGGGCTGAAAATTAATTCTTAAAAAGTCACCAGCTTGCCCGGCCAGTGTGGCTCAGTGGTTGAGCATTGACCCATGCACCAACCAAGAGGTCGCTGGTTCGATTCCTGGTCAGGGGACATGCCCAGGTTGTGGGCCAAACCCCCAGTGGGGGTCGTGCAGGAGGTGGCCAATCAATGTTCCTCTCATAGATGTTTCTATCTCTCTCTTTCCCTCTCCCTTCCTCTCTCTCTAAAATAAAAAATAAAATTAAAAAATCATCAGCTTGCCATCCAACACAATCACTAGTACCATTATTATTTTTTTTTAATTTATGGATTTGAAAGAGAGAGAGAGAGAGAGAGAGAGAGAGGAAGGAAGAAAGAGAGAGAGAAACATCGATTTGTTGTTCTACTTTCTATGTGTTCATTGTTTGATTCTTGCATATGCCCTGACCAGGAATCAAACCCGAAACCCTGGCTTATCGGGACAATGCTCTAACTGAGCTACCCACCAGGGCTCTAGTACCATTTTGTGTATTTATATCACCTAATGGTAATCAACCCAAAATTAAGCCATTTACCAAAGCCAAACTAAAGATTAAAACTTCTCCTTAAGTATAGAAGGATGTTATGACTAGAAATACATCGAATAACTTGAAAAAGTTATTTGACTATATTTCTTCAACTGTACAGCAATGGATGATCCTGACTTCAGAAGAAGAGCCACTCTGCTCAAGAGAGCAACAGCTGCTGAGATTCTGCCAAACTGCAGAAATAGCAAACCTCTGTCTCATCTGAGGATGGGCTCTGCAGTTCTCCATCTGATGACCCACAGAACTGCCCTGTCCATGACCTTTAGTTCCCAAGAGTCACACGGAGCTGCAGTTACCATTTCTACAGTGCATAAAAGCCAAAGGCTGGTAGCGGGAAACTCCATAGGCAACATATTTGATTGTCTTCAGTGAGGATTTCAGAACATCTAAGGAACCAAAAAGCTAATGATTAAGCCAGAAACAAAGAAACCTAACCAGTCAGCTATTTTCCACATTGGGCTTAATCTTATACAATGTTTCCACGTATGGTACTGTCCAGTTGTTTAAAAATGAAATCAGCCTTACATCTCAGAAAAGTAGATGGGGATTGCTGATAAATTCAGATAAATCAATCAGCTGAAAACTAAGTTGTTCTCTCCCTCCCTTCTCTCAATATAGCTTCAGTTTCTAGTGTGTTGCACTATGCAGAGGGTGAAGGGTTAACACTAGCAAAAATAAAGTTTTTGTAAAATAAAGTGTTTACAGGTTCTGTAAATTTGATGTAATTCAAAAGAAATGTTTCCTAGAACTGCAGGAAAAGGATTCAATAACCACAGTTCTATAAGGGACAAAACAAACAAACAAAAAACCTCTAAATGAAAAGCATTCTTATTCCCTAGCTATATTGTCACTTGCAAAGTCTGGTAGAGTTTTGTCTTCTTTATTTATTACAGTCCATGAATCATAATGATGTTGTCAAAGCTAAAGACAACAGCTTGGCTAGCCTCTTTTGACTAGGTATTGCCTGGTTACTGATGATTAGTGTTTGCACTATCATTTGCATCACAACCAGTGACATAATAATCAAGCATTCAGAAGGAAGCTGTTCACTACAGATGAATGCTTTTATCAGCAGGGTCTACAAAGTATAATAAGAGTTACACTTTGGTAATAAGTTTGAAGAAAGAAAAATGGAAATAAAAGCATTTAGGGAAACATGTTCAAAGCAATCTTAACTTAGTTAATTAATCATTAGGTTTGGTGTAAACTTTTCCCTTAACACATGCCTGTATAATTGTCAGCACTGCTCTGATTTGATCAACAGGGTAACAAAACATAAAGTTGGCTTATCAGAACCAGAAAAGTCTAACGTTTAGGCGGAAGGGGTATGGAAAGGCTCAGACATCAAGTTATCTCTAAGATGGCCTCAAGGTGCAGGAGGAGGGCTGAAGTGGGAGAGTAGGGAGCAGCAAGTTTAATTAGAAGGCAATGTAAAAAAATGAGTTGCAGCACACTGTGTGATCCAGGTCTTTCACTGTATTATTACCTTTCCTTAATTATCTTATTCAAAACTGTTGGATTTCCCCCCACACAGTGCCAAGAGAAGTGGACACGTTCAGGGTAGACTTCAGTACTAAAAAATATGGTGCTGTGCTGGACAGGTATGGCTCAGTGGTTCAGTGTGAACCCATGCATCAAGAGGTCCGCGGATTCCCGGTGGGGGCACATACCCAGGTTGTGGCCCAATCCCTAGTGGGGGGCATCCAGGCGGCCAATCAATGTTTTCTCATTGATATTTCTATCTCTCTCTCCCTCTCTCTCTAAAATAAATAAAGAAAAATATTTAAAAATAAATAAATAATATGCTTTTGTATTATCTGTACCAACAGCTGCACTGGGGAAGGTCAAGAATTCCAGGATTAAGGTTCCCTAAGATTTTCTGGATGGCTCAAACTGAGATGCTGGCAATCAGGATGCAGAGTTAAGGCATCACTACCTGATCAACTAGATTTAGCATAAGTATAGCTCAGAGTCTAAGACTCTAAACATGTGATTCTAAAGATGTGAAAAGCCAACGCTTGCCAACCTAAGGAAGTCCTCAGTAGTCATTTTGGCGCCCTCAGCATATGTTAATTTCCCTCGGTACCACCCCAACACAATTTCGAATTGAAAACTGCTTTTTAGATTCTAGAAGAAGCACTAGGAGGGCTCAGTACTCAGTACCTTCTCCCATGCAAGCTGGTCCAAGGGGCACTTGTCCAGCCTGGGTAGCTCAATAGCGAAGCGACAAAGCCACGTGTCCCCACAGCCCAGGCTAAGTGTCTTTCCCCTCCCGTCGCTTTAGGCAGCTACTATCCCGGGGCTGGTTCCTCCAGCCCTAGCTTTCAAACACAGAAGCATCGCCTCAAGCTCAATCTTGACTCCACCCCACCGCAACAGTGAGAATCAATGTGACCCTCACCCCGGGAGAGGTAAAATAACGGAAACAGCCTGTAGAGCACGCTCGCCTCAGAGCAGACACTCCCCATCCCCCCGTCCCTCAGAACTCGCGCGGCGGCCCCATTCCCCCTACCCTCTGCAGCCCCGGTCTCGCCCCTGCCGCCGGGGAAGGTTAGGCCGGTCAGGGTCCCAACTTCGTCCTTACCAGGTCTCCTGGTTGCTGAATTTCTTAGTCACCACCTTGCCTAGCTCCAGGCCCAGGCGGTCAGCAATTTTCTGGGACAAGTCTTGGTGGGAGCTGCCGCTGAAGATTTTGATATTCGGCATCTTAGCCAGTTCCCCTCGGCACTCCTTGTTCAGTGATCGCTGCTGCTGCCAGACCCTAACCCAAGTCAGCCCAGAGACTCAGTACTAAAAGCTTCACGTTGCTACTCCGCCATCTTACGTTCCCGCCCGGTGCGCGGCTCTAAATTGCCCAGTGCATGGGAGGCGGGGCCATCAGGGAAGTACACACCCTGCTCACCCCGATTAGTTGAAAGGCAGTGAGGGGCGGGTCCTCGTTGTAGCTTCGCCTACAACCAGCACTTTCAGGTATTAGGGGGAAGCCAGGAAAGGGGAGAAGCTAAAAATAGCTGTGTCCCCTGCAGCTGGGCTGAGAGGGAAGCTGGCCCAGGAGCGCCGAAATTTTCCCGAGCTTGACTAGTGGTAGGTAGAGGGATGCTGGTGACATGTAGGACCAGATCATTCTGCAAACGGGAAATCAGCCACGCTTTTCCCCGCTTCAGCACCAGAAAGTAAGCCTGGCTCTGGTTTACAGTTTCTTTTCAGAAAATCTGGTAATCAGGATGGCAGCCACAGTACCTCAGAATGAAGGGGAGATTTCTGAACATGAATTTGAATGCTTCTGAAAATGAATGATTTTTATCTCTGTATAAGGACGGGGCCATATTAAAGCACGTTTCCACCACAGAGAGATACCCTTAGCACAGGCGCATGCAGAGATTGTTTGTCCTTTGCAATTGTGGCAGTGTCGCCTTGGGGAAAGTGACAAGGCACACCGCCTTAATAATCCAGATACTGCAAGAGAAAGCTGTTTTTTTGTTTGTTTGTTTGTTTCTAATGCTGGGGCCAAATGTGTTCCAACAAGTGAAGGAGTATGGATTTTCCAAAATATCTGAGCAATAAGGGTCTGACTTACCTAAAGAGAAAGAATACAGTGTGTTTATGGGACTTTGGATAAAGAGCCCTGAACGAATCAGAAAACCTGGTTTTTGGTCCTATCTGCTTCAGGTGAGCTTCAACATCATCATTTGCAAATTGCTAATGTGGTCTTTAACATCATGCTTTATTATTTTTATGATGATATTTGATAATTGGACCAAAGAGAGCTTTTATTCTTATACCACGTTTTCATTAGATATAGTCTAACCATGGCTTAGTAAAAATACAATTTTAGAATAAAAAGTCATACAATTTTAGAATTATACAATTTTAGTTATGAGTACCACATTCTTGCCTGCTCAAAAAGAGGCAGATTTGGCAGTTTAGACAGAAGCTGCTAAGAAGTGACCCCTGTCCAGCACGCTACAGAATTTTGAAGGAGCAGCTGGGAAGGGGGCCACTAGGAAGACTGTGCCAAAGGGGAGGAGGGGAGGTGACACCAACCTGATTATTATTTCCCTAACTTTAGACTATATAATTTTACAGTTATGAATATATCAAGGGATCAAGCCTAAATAAACATCTTTTGTCATCCCCCCAAAATAGAAGGTACAGTAGAAATCTTGTAATCTACTTGCTTCATTTTACAAATGGTGAAACTGAGACCCAGAGATGAGAAGGGATTTGTCCAAGTGGCAAAGGCAGAAAACACTCAAAGCAGCATCCTGTCTTACCCGTATTGCCATTGTCAGTGCTGTCCCTAGATGAACTCTCTTTTTGACTTTTTGTCATACTTTTATGAGTTCAGAAATTTAATGTAGACCCAGGTATATAGAAGCACTTGGAAAAGGAAATAAACTGCAAGGCAGAATATTAGTAGTCTTCCATCATAGTTTGTTTATCAAATATTTACTGAGTGCTTTATTGCATGCAAGGCAGTGTACTAGACATCGACATTGAGGGGACTATAAAGTGTTTGCCCCCAAGGAATTAGTTTATTCAATAAATATTTATTGAGTATTATTTTTGTGCCAGGCCCTGTTCTGGGTACAGATAATAAGGCAGTAAACAATGTTTCAAAAACCTACTCTCATGGAGTTTACCTTCTCACACAATACATAAATAAATAAAATATATAATATGTTAAATGGTGATAGACGCTATGAAGAAAACTTAGGCAAGGAAGTGGGATAATGTGCCATGGTAGTGGTAGAGGGAAGGAGGTGTGAAATTTTATTTTTTCAAAGATTTTTTTAAATTTATTGATTTGAGAGAGAGAGAAACATTGATTTGTTGTTCCACTTATTTATGCATTCATTGGTTGCTTCTTGTATGTGCCCTCACCAAGTATCACACCTACAAACATGGTGTATCAGGACTATGCTCTAACTGAGCTACCTGGCCAGAGTAGAGTATAATTTTAAGTAGGGTAGGCAGAGAAGGCCTATCTGGGAAGGTAACATTTAAATAGAAACCTGAAGATAAAGGAATGAGCTATTAGATTATCTAATAGTCAACTCATTAGATTTAAACTAACATCTCCTTAGGGCAAACACTATATAATTTGATCTACAAATTTCAAAATGTGAGTGCAAATAATCCTGTTATCCTTTACTTTCTCTCTGAAAGGTAACCAATGTCAGGGCATAGGAGAGGGGCTTACTCTTTAGGGGTAGTTGGACCTTAGGCAATATCTGCAGTACTGAGTGGAGTTTAAAGGAGACTTGAATTAAAATAATTTACAGCCCTGGCCAGTTTGGCTCAGCGGTTAGAGCGTCGGCCTGCGGTCCGGAGAGACCCGGGTTCGGTTCCCGCTAAGGGCACGTACTTCGGTTGCAGTTTGTCCCCTGCCCTGGTTGGTCGTGTGGGTGGCAACCAATCGATGTGTCCCTTCACATCGATGTTTCTCTCTCTCTCTCCCTTCCTCTCTCTCCCTCCCACTCTATCTGTACAAAAAATGGAAAAATATGCTCGGGTGAGGATAAAAATAATAATAATAATAATAATAATAATTTAGAAAAAATTTACCTTAGACCTTTAAGGATGGGTGAACGTGGACAAATTAGACCATCAGAAAAAGGATGATGTGTATGGAGCGGGCATAAAGATCCTAAGGGGTGAGGGTTTGAAAAGAATGTGACTGAGTTACATGTAAATGGTAAATGGTGACAGCTTCTGTAGATTTTATATAATTTAAAAGAAATATGCTGAGATCCTTCGATATGCCAGGGACTCTGGAGAGTGGGCACACAAGGGATGAATAGTACACAATCCTTTCCCCTTAGCAGGCAAGACAGATACTTACTAAAATAAGGTTAAGCATGGGGGTATGAGAAATGCAATCAAATTGAGAGGATTTGAGAATCCTTTAGGAAATGGGCCTTGTAAAACCAAGGATTGCAACCTTGAGATAGAAAGCTGAGAGTATTTTAACTAAGGCCCTGGGGCAGGTGAATGTGGGAGGAGATGAGGTGAAGGAAGGTAGGTTGAGAGCTCAGAAAAGACAGGAAACTAGAAGCTGATGAAGGTCAATTTTATGTGCCAACTTGGCTAGGCGGTGGTCCCAGTTATTAAATCAAACACTAATCTAGGCATTGCTTTGAAAGTATTTTGTAGATGGGATTAACATTCATAATAGTTGTCTTTATATAGAGAAGATTTTTCTAGACAATTTGGGTGGATCTGATTCAATCAGTTGGAAGGTCTTAGGAGCTGAACTGAAGTTTCCCTGAGGAAAAAGGAATTCTACTTATGGACTGCAATTTCAGCTGTTGCCAGATAATTTCAGCCTGCCCTTCCTGCTGGCCTATCCCATGGATTTAAAACTTGTCTATCTAGCCCCCACAATGATGTAAAGCCAATTCCTTACAATAAATCCCTCAATATACATCTCCTACTGTGTCTGTTTGTCTGGTTGACCCTGACCAACGAAATAGACCCAGAGACATAGAAAGGAGTATGGTTCAGACTGACAAACTTCAGAGGAGGAGGTGGGGGGGATGGATGAGATGAACCAAAGAACTTATATGCATATATGCATAACCAATGGACATAGACAACAATGCTAGATTTGGGCGGGGTAGGGAGGAGGGTGTCTAGGGGGGAAAAAGAGAAACAGCTTCTGTAACAAAAATAAATTAATAAAAATTGAAAAAAAAATAGTAAAACATTAATTAAAAATCAGATTGTGGAGACCTCTGAAAGCCAGTTTCAGTGTGCTGAGGGTAAATGCTGAAGTCCTGATGAGGGGAAATCTGATTCCTAAACTAGAGAGAAAGGAAATGTGTAAAGCACAGATTATTTTATTCTAGAAAAGACTGAAGAATGCCCTTTTGCACATATTTCATATTTTCAATTACTTCCAAAGCTCAGGGTGGGAGAATTTTGTAAACATCCTTTCCATTTGAAAGGCCCCCTTCCATCCCCATACCCCATAGGGCAGGTCTGGTTTTGCCACCCCCTGAGATCCCAGGCATTATAGGCCAGTCTAAATTCACCCATTTGTTCAATTAGTCATTTCTTCTATAGACACTTCTTGGGCAGCAACTATGGGCAAAGTACAGTGCTCAGCCTTCAGATTACAGAATTAGCCCTGGCCAGTTTGCTCAACGGTTAGAGCCGCAGCCTGAGGACAGAAGGATCACGGGTTCAATTCTAGTCAAGGGAGCATACCTGGGTTGAAGGTTCCATCCCTTGCCCCAGTCAGGGTCATGCAAAAGGCAAACAATTGATGTGTTTCTCTCATATCAATGTTTCTATCTCTCTCCCCATCCCTCCCTTCCACTTTATCTAAAAATTAATGGAAAACTATCCTCCTTGGGTGAGGATTAATAAAAACAAAAACAAACATACAAAAAAGAAACAGCCCAGTTGATGTGGCTCAGTGGATTGAGCATCTTCCCATGGACTGAGAAGTTCTGGTTTGATTCCCCATCAGGGCATATGCCTGGGTTGCAGGCTCAATTCCCAGTAGGGAGTGTGCAGCAGGCAGCCTATAGATTTTCTCTCTCACATTCACACCCCCCCAAGACCAATGAAAAAATAAAATAAAATAAAATAAAATAAAATAAAATAAAATAAAATAAAGCTACTAGACCCTCTAGTTCAACCCACTCATTTTGCATAGAAAGAAACTGCTCCTCCGAGAGGGGAAGTGAATGCCCAAGATATCACATGGCTAGTTATTGGAAGAGCTGCAAGTAGATCCAAAGTCTTCTGGCTTCTGTTGTAGGGTTCCAGTTTACAGCTTTGTTACAGACCCAAACTAGCATGAGCTTGAAAGGGGCGGGAGAGAATATTGGAGAACTAATCATAGTGGGGTGTTAGCCATAGTTATAAGAAATGTTAATCATCCTTGCTCTGTTAATCATGACTGCTTTGTTCTGATTAAATAAAGCCCATTCTGACCTGGCTGGGAATTGTATGCCCAGGACCTGGGAGTTAATCTTGAAATGTGGCCCATTCTCCTTATGCAAGAACTGCTCCCTCATCATGGAAAGACTAACAACCTTGGAGTCCTGGAAGCGGTGCACTGGAGACAACCCTTTGTCGTTCCCAACCCACATTCCTCAGCCCATATTTTGTAGTCTATAACCTTTTGTTGTTGTTGTTGTTGTTTTGCCTACTTCCTCATCTAATCTTTGTCCTTCTACCCAATATAAGCAGGTGGCTTATGGGGAGGGTAAGTCAGATTTTTAGGGGATGACCTACTGCTCTCCCATACTGCATTATTGGAATAAATGCTCATATATGATTCAACCTTGTCTCTGCTTAATTGGCTTGAGTAGTGACAGGTGGCCAGGACCCATTCATTGTCCAGTTTCAGGCTCAGGGCTGCAGAAACTGTAAGTGAAATAAATTTTTTTTCTATTGTTCAGCAGAAGGAAATCTGTCTGTTTTCTACTTGGTTCTTAGAAATTTTTCATGTCCGCAGTGGCATTGTACATTCCTATTGTGCCTGATTAGGAAGGGCAGGAATGCTTGTCCTTGTTCTCACTTTCCTACCAATTCCTCAGTCCTTGGTGGCCAAGAGTCTTACCATTGTCATATATCTGCTTTTGTCTATAAATCATACTAAGAAGCAGCAATTGTAGTTACTTCCAAGAAACTTCAAACAGCTTGCCCATGTTGTAAATTTATCCTCAAATGAATATGAAGTAAGAAGGGCAGGCTGAAGGACTGAGTAATTAGGGTTCTAAAGAAGGCAAAGAGAACAGATTACCTCAGTGTCTTGGACACTCCTTATTGTCATAATCTCATAATTGAGAGACGAGATTTCCAATAGCCACTTACTAAGGTCACACAGCTATGCATACCAATTAAAGATCAGGTTCATTGTATTTTAATTGGATATGACTATATCTAACTTGCAGTAAACCCTTAGTCACAGCATAAATTGCTATATTTGTTAATCAGATAACTCAAAACCTAACATATGCCCATATTATGTCAGGTTTTTAAAATTTTTATTTATTCATTTTCGAGAGAGAGGAGACATCTATTTATTTATGCATTCATTGGTTTCTCCTTGTATGTGCCTTTACTGGAGATTGAACCTGCAACCTTGGTGTATCAGGGTGATGCTCTAATTGAGCTACCTGTCCAGGGCTATCAGTCATTTTTTGCTTGAGGTAAGGAAGAGGTTATTTTGGGTTTTTAAAAATATTTTTCTTTATTGATTTTTAGAAAGAGAGAGAGATAGAAACATCGATGAGAGAGAATATCAATTGGCTGCCTCCTGCACACCCCTCACTGGAAATTGGGCCCACAACCTGGGCATGTGTCCTGACCGGGAATCAAACCGGCTTCTTCTTGGTGCATGGGTCAGTTCTCAACTACTGAGCCACACCAGCTGGGTAGAAGAGATCATTTTGAAGGGAAGGCAGGCCTAGAGGGTTGTCACCATGTAGGGCATTGAGAAACCAGAGGAATATATGAGGACCTAGGATGTCCTGGTGAGAAAGGGTTAGAAAGGTAACCCTGGGTTGGAAATTAAAGCCAACTTTGCTTTTTAGGCCATTCTGCCATGATCCTGGGAGCTGAACAGCCCTCTCCCCTGAGGGTCTTTTGAAAATCATTTCTGTGCTTTGAATGTTGAGAGTTTTAACAGGAAGAAAATAAACCCGCCGTGCTGCCACCTGAGGTGCTTGAAACTCCATTATGAAGAACAAAGGTGTTTCTAAAACTTTGGAGACGTGACCATCTTAGTGGGTCAAAACGAATTCCCCCCAACCTGGGCCATGCAGCATCAGATTCCAAGTGACTTCCAAAATGCTCTGCCTTTAGCCCTGGCCGGTTTGGCTCAGCGGTTAGAGCATTGGCCTGCGGTCCGGAGAGACCCGGGTTTGGTTCCCGCTAAGGGAATGTACCTCGGTTGCAGTATGTCCCCAGCCCTGGTTGGGTTGTGCGGGTGGCAACCACTCGATGTGTCCCTTTCACATCGATGTTTCTCTCTCTCTCTCCCCCTCCCACTCTATCTGAAGAAAAATGGAAAAATGTCCTCGGGTGAGGATTAAAAAAAAAAAAAAAATGCTCTGCCTTTGGACTCAGACTGAAACTACACATTGGCTCTCTTCAGTTTGTCCACTACAGGTCTTGGGACTTGTCAGCCTCTATAATCACGGTTGTATTCAGACCGATGAGATGCTCTTGGAGGTAACTTCATCTGGAGCATGAAATGACATCACTGATGAATTCGAAATAATGACTACTGATTTAGGATTAAAATATATTAGACTATTAAACATTTAAAGTTGCACTAATGTTATACCAGCCTTAAACAAAGCACACAGAAAAATCCCCTATGCTATTATCCTTAGTTTTCATTGTGCTGGATACTTTTGCATACCTACAACTTTTTATTGTGCTTTTAAATTTTGATTATTTGTAAATTCTTCCATATTATATGATCTTCACAATCACCATGTAAATGGCTGCACAAAAAAATCTGCGGTTAGTGTAATATAATTCACCAGACTCTTTGCTTAATCACCCTTTTGTTATTAACCAAACTCTGAAAAAAAACATCTATATTAGAAAAAAATTATTTCTAAAAAAAAAATAACTTCTCCTGCTGCCCTGGGCACACTGCCATAATTTGGCAAACTACTAGGATGGGAGTAGGATGCAAGGAAACTAATCACTGGGCACAGTTGATAGAACTCTGTCACCAGCTGTCACAGGGACACTAGCAAGAGTTTGGAATTGAAAACCCTTTCCTAAGAGCTAAGTCTAAATTTTGAATAAATAGAAGTTCAGGCCTCCTTTAGTTATAGCTGCTTCTAGCAAGAAGGATGAGAATGAAATGAGGAGAGGAGAATGTTGGAGAAATACATCAGGTTATTGGCTTAAGGCCAAGAGAGCCTTGGGCCTGTCTGACTGTGGACCCCAGGATGCTGGTTCTCCATTGAAGTAGAGGGCAGTCTTCTCAATTTCAAAAGACAAGGCTCAAGGGAGAGGAGATCTTGCAGATCCTTTTTGAGGGGAACAGACCAGAAGATGGTTTTGACTGAGAACTATCAATATTTAAAGAAAACAAGCTCCCAAGTTTCCAGTTCCAGGCTCCTGTTACAAGCTTAATTAGTTTCTGTGGACCAGCTACAAATGAGGCAACTCAATTTGTATTTGTTAAGCTTGTACAGCTAGGACTCAGAATTTTTATAGCTGCTTTCCGAATACCCCCTCATTAATCCTCAGAGCCGCAGAGGGAGACTGGAGATTCAGTCATCTTCATTTTAGATCAGAGGCCCAAAGAGGTGAAATGAGTTGTACCCCATCATAAGGCAAGTTTGTGACTGGGCTGAAAATAGAACCGAGCCTTGATTCTGGGGTGAATTGCTCATCTTAGCCCACATGGCCTCTCTACTTCCCTTGCAGGGAATCTGGCTCCCTCAGTTTGTGCCCAGGGCTGGCCCTGTGCCAAAGGGTGTAACAGCCCACCCTGGGATGAGGTGGAAGAGGAGCGTGAGGCTTTGATAACTCTGCTCCATTTCCTCCTGGCATTCCTTTCTGGCATCCCATCATGTCAGGTCTCTTATCCCTGAAGAAGTTCCTGATTCCCACCTGTGCCCAGAGCCATGGAAATTGGCCAGTTCTAGATGCCCTCCCCTTGGTGCCCACACCACCAGTTAGCTCATCTGAGAGACCCTAAGTGTGTTCCACATTTCCACCAAAGCATGTCTGGTGGTAGAGGACAGTGAATCTGGATGCCAAGTAGGTGGGTTTGGGAGTGTATCCAGATGTATCAGATAGGAGTCTCAAGTGTCTTTAAAGTGATATGTATTCTTTACAAGGAAGGTGACTTTTGCATTCCTATGTATATTTTTACATACAGATATTTAAGGTGCGTGTGCATATTATTTTCCTTACAAATCTTGGAGAAAAATGCAAGTGAATCAGGAGTATGAGCCAAATCATAACCATAGCTTTTTGTGTCTCCCTGGGAGACTTAAACCCCAGTTTGAGGAGAATGGGGTGGCAGGGCATAATCTTTTTTTGTTGTTGTTAATCCAGGCCCGAAGATATTTTTTCCATTGATTTTTAGATAGAGATAGAGTGGAAGGGAGAGAGGGAGGGAGAGGCTGAGAGAAACAAATGTCACATCCACTGAATGCCTCCCACATGACCCCTACCAGGCCGGGGATCGAACCTGCAACCAAGGTATGTGCCCTTGACAGGGAATCAAACCCACGACCCTTCAGTCTGTGGGCCACTGAGCCAAACTGGCCAGGTCAGGGCATAATCTTGATGGCTTTTTGGATACAACTGCTCTACCTACAAATTCCCATGCACGTATACTACTCCACCCCCTGGATCTGAGATGTGTGTGTGGGAGGTTCAGGGAGGCTTACAGTATCCCATACTTCACACCCCAACAATACCAATGACCTATTACTACCCACATGCTTCCGGGAATGCAAGCAAAAATTACAGGCCATTTTCTCATGAGTGTAGCTGTATCCATGCCTGTTTCCAGGAGGACTGGCTTACCACTTACCAGCTGTATGACCTTGGACTGGAGACTTACTCTCTGTAGGCTTCAGTTTTCTCCTCTGAGTAGATATGATCATAGTATCTATCTCAATGAACTGTTAGGAAGATTAAATGAGATCATGCATATAAGGATCTTAACACAGTGCCTGACATATGGCAAGTGCTCATGCACAGTTGGTTTTGCATATTTCAGGGCAAGGATCATCTTTTTTGTGTTGCGGAAGGCTCCCAACATAGTACAAATGCATATTCCTTTTAGCCAAAGCTGTGAAAATAATAATGAGGAATCAACACCCACAGGAAAACATAGACATCATAGGAGGGCAGGAAAGCTAAAACTGAGCTCATTCCTAAGTGATAGATCCAGAACCTGCAGCTGGAAGTGTCAGTGTAGGCATTGGAACACATCCCCATGATGCTGGGAGCGTGGCCAGCACCCAGGGGCTGGGTATGTGGGTGCATGGACATGGGTGGGAAGGAGTCTCTAGAAACACTAGAGACTAGTGTTTCTAGAAGTGAAATAAGCAGTTATGTTCCTGTGTGAAGGCAGGCTTCCATAATTTCCACCTAACAATGGCTTCCAGGAGGACAAGGCATTGGAACCAAGAGACCCACCTAGAATCCAAGACATTTTGCCAGGGCCCAAAACTGAACCTTCAGAGGTCATTTCTTCCATTCCATGGAGGACCTCCTTCTTACCCAAACACACAGTCTGGCTACAGTCTATAGGATGGGGAATGGGATGCAGTCATTACTCCCATCCTAGTGACTGCTTGGAGCACTTTAAGCCTAAGACATAAATTCATGCCCCTTCCCCATGCTGGCAACTGATTCCCCCACCCCTGCCCTTTTGGCAGGAAAAGTTCTGCCTGAGGCAGGTCCTTTCAATTCATTGCTGATGAAATGGCCTGTTATTCACAGTGCCTGGACAACAGCTTGAAAAAAATGTGACTGTGCCAACACCATAGGAATCCTGGGCCCATGCCAATAGCATGAACCCATTTTCCTTTATTGGCTGAAATCAGAAAAGCAGGAATCAGATTCTGGGGACTAGTATCTAGTATGAGGTGGCCAGAGAGCATCTGCTTCAGACTCTGGCTCAGACCAAAGGTGGTGTGGAAGATGCTGACAGAAAAATGGCCTTCCCCAGTATTTATGGCTAGTACAGATAATGACCCTGGGTCCACAGAAAAGGATATCACTAGTCAGTCACCTCAAGAAATTTTCTGAAGCTTTTGGAAAGTTGTTTGTGAAATTCAGCTGAATTAGCAGGATGCTAGATGATGGACCCAACTCCTTATCATTTGACAGGAATTGCCAGCTTGCCTGGCCTTGTCCAACTGCACTGCCCTGAATTAACCATTCCCAGGAGAGAGGGCCTTTTTCTCGAGGTACAGAGGTCTGGGAGGGCTCTCTTGTGACAATCATCTCATTCAACACTCATTTATTCAGCAAACACTTATTGGAGAGCTACTATGTGCTAGGTTCTGTAGGTGTTATGTATCCAGTGTATAGAATCAAATATACATGTAAGGAGCTGACTGTAAGGAGCTACCAGTGTATTACAGGGCCAGAGGAGGCCCAAATTTCTGGACTGTCCAGTTGTATCATTTTGAAGAGCAGCAGGCCTTACTGTCTACTGGCATTACCTTTCACTTGAAAGGGACAGGATCCCTGGCAGGCAGCTCCCAGAAGAGCTCTGCCATCAGGGCTAAGCCTGTCACCCCTGGTGGCTTCCCACATTGCAGAACAGAGCTCTAATTTGGTGTTGGGAAACATGCAGAGCAGCCCAGCCTCACTGCACTGTCTCTAGCTCCTCCTCTGTGCTTTGCCGCCTAAGTGCTTTAGTCACGCCTTTGCAGACATGAGAAAAAGTCTGTGCTGTCTTGAGGAGGAAATGACTAATCAGAGCCACTATACATGGTTGCATAGTGTGTGCCAGTGGGGCTAGGTGGAGCTAAAATGACCATGCCATATGCCTGCAAAGCTAACATCACTCAGAGGGTGTTTCCCCCCACTAATTCATCATTTGGGGGTGGGGGGGCATGTAGCAGGGAGAAACTTTTTTTTTATTGATTTAAGTTTTATTTTATTTATTTATTTTAAAATATTTTATTGATTTTTAGAGAGAGGAAGAGAGAGGGAGAGAAAGAGATATATTGATGTGAGAACACAACATCAATAGGCTGCCTCCTTCTCACCCTCCACCAGGGATTGAATCTGCAACCCAGGCATTGAACCGGCAAACTTTTGTTGCATGGGATGATGCCCACATTGCCAGGGCTTTATTTATTGATTTTAGAGAGAGAGGAAGGGGGAGAGAGAAAGAGAGATCAATTTGTTGTTCCACTTATTTATGCATTCATTGGTTGATTCTTGTATGTGCCCTGACTGGGGATCAAACCCGCAACCTTTATTTGTCAGAATGACACTCCAACCAACTGAGCTACCTGGTCAGTGTGGGAGAAAATTTTCTAGTTGGCACAAAGTCACCTCATAGGCTAGTGGGGACCTTTGATTGCCAAATGGAAATAAAGAACAGAGAAACAACATCTTTGGTCACCATTAGGTAACTCTCTGAAAAGCTGGAGAGGGCAGCCCTACTTAGGGTCCCATTGCTTCTATCTTATTGACCCCCACCCAATAAATTTCCAGCAGTCATTGCAAAGGATTTGCTAGCCTAAATTACAAGGCAGTTGGACTACACTCTGAGGTGACTGGGCACCCTTCAAAGGGAGAAACCCCATTTCCCAATACCAACTTGAGAGCGGGCCTAAAACCCTGTCTCCTGATTCCCAGGCCATCCAGCGCACTAGGCACAGAGCACATTATGTTTCTGTCCTGACCCTGCTCAACTCTGAGGTCACAGCCATGGTAACCAGGTAAGCTATAGGCCCCATGAGCGAGAGAAAGGAACAGACAGTATCCAACTCCTGTGACCGACAGAAGGTTTCTACAAGGGAATGTAGAAGGAGCAGTGTCTTCAGCTGTCATCACCCACTGGGTCCCAGGTACATGGCCGGAGAGCACAGGGAATACTCAGAGGATCGCCACCAACCAACAATTCAAGGATACAAGAACACTCACAAAGAGGCACTGCCATTGCTTATTGGGATAGTAAGATGAATAGATTTAATCATTCTTGTTTGAAAAACAAGACATAAATTAGTATATATATATATAATTTATATTTTATGTAGTATATATACTATATACAGACATTAGAAAATGTGTCCTCTCCGTGAGGCTGAGGGAGAGGTGAAGGATGGCGGTGGAATGACACAGGAGGGACCTGAGTGGCAAAGGTGCAAGATCAAGTTGGGAGGAAAGGAAGACCACATCAGCACTCATGCTTGCAGTGGTCAAGGGGGAAAGGGTTCCCCACTGGCTGCATCTCTGGCCCATTAAACAATGTGGTCCTGTGGGAGGAGAGGCAAGGAAGGAGACTGGCTTCTGCAGAAGGAGCTCCCCTAATCCTTGCTGGGAGAAATAGCCACTCACAGGGGGCTTTATTGTACTAGGGGATACCAAGGATGGGTAGGGGTTAAGCACAGTGTACATTTTTATAAAACTCACGTAAGAATGGGAGGTTTCACATGGGCCTCTCAGGTAATGATGACGAGAGGCAGACACAGGGCATGAGCATGTCAGAAAATGGGGAGGTATGGAGAATTGGATGAGAAGCAATCTATACAGAAGAAACATTGGCTTTCTTTGTTCCCTACAATGGGGCAATTGGTAGGGACTCCGTGTCTTCACTCCCATGAAGGTTGTAGGGGGGTGGTGACCGCAGCAGTAGATGTGTGTCAAGGAGGATGCTAAACAGTGTGAATTCCCTTCCAGATGACTCCGGAGAGAGAGAGAGGTGCAGGACTGCACTTGGTAAGGCGCTCAGCTTCTTTTCTTAGAGAGACAAATCCACAGGGTCAATACATAGCCAAAAGCATATACTCAGGATTAACATATCACGCTAGCTTCCAGAAGTTTAAGATATAGTCATCAACACCCCCCACCCCTAACCCCTTTCCCACCCTCCCCCCACCCACACCCCCAATCTGTAGCTAAGTCGAACTTCTAAGGACAGTCTATCTGGTAGAGATGTTGAGAGAGGAGCCACATACCTGCAGCCACAGCCTCTGCGCTATGCTGGGCCAGGCGGGCTCTAAGGCCTGCGCTGGGTCTCCCCAGGGCAGACATTGTCACCAGGTACCTTAACCAGAACTAGTGGGGTGATCCCAGATGCTTGCTCCCTAGTGGACTGAGCTGCCCTGCCCATCTGTGAGGGACAGGGCACTTTGGGGATGGCTGGTGTGGAGCTACTAGGCCTGGGGGGCAAGGGCTCCCGAGGCTGCCAGCCTGTTGGGCTGGCTGCAAACAGCCTCGTGTGGTTGATTTCTGCAGGACTACCACCTGGGCACGTGCCCTCTGGGGTGGCTTCTGCCAAATGAGTGTGAGCCCTGGGTGGGTGGGCATATCTGGACAGAGTACCCTTTCCCCTCCACTGGGCACTGTGGCCTGTTGCTACTGCCATTGCTCCCTGGAGGGGAGCAGATGCCAGAAGGAGCTCAAGCCATCTGGCTTGCCTGCTTCAGGCCCTGGCTTTCCTGTGCCAAAAATGGAGCAGGAAGTGAGCCTGATGTCACCTCTCAGCCCTAGAGAAGAGATAAAATACAGCTCTGTGGTGGGCATAGTGACGAGGGGCCTTGACCTTCACAGTGACGCCTAGAGGCCAGGGGAGGGGTGAGGATACCAAGGGCAGCAGCAGCCTGGAGACCTCAGGGACAGCCTCAATACAGGGTGTTTTTGCTGACTGGTCCAGCAGACACATACACTCACCACAGGATGCAAGGACCACAAAGCTCAAACCTGGGGCCGAGGTTGGGGAAGGGGGGAGGCCTGGGCAGATGCCCTACTTAATAAGGGTTTTTAAGGAGTGGGTGAATGTGCTCATAACAGTCGCTGAAGTTGGGGATCCTGGTGGATGTCCTGGGGCCACCCCCATAGCTGCTGCTGCCTGCTGCTGTTGCTGCTGCTGGTTAAGATTCCGGGCAGTGGACTCCTCAGCAGCGCGCAGCAAGAAGGTGTAGTTCCTCACCACCTCTTCTACCTTGGCCAGCAGCTCTTGGCGCTGTGCCTCAGAGCGCACGATGAACACCAGCCGCACGAAGGTCTCAATGAGGCTGCTCAGCACCTGGAAGCTGCCCGTGATGGCTGCCAGCATGTGAGTCGGGCTTTTGTCCACGTTGGCTACGCGGCGGCAGGAAGCCCGGAGCTCCTTGAACTTGAGAGCCAACTCGAGCTTGTACTCAGAGATCTGGGAGACATAGGGCTTGGGAGCACGGGCCTCAGGGCTGGCCACACACTGCCGCAGGACTGTCAGCAGCTCGTTGGTGTCCAGCCGTGCAGCCAGGAAGCCGTCAGGCAGGCCATAAGCATGGGCTCTCAGGGCATTGATCTTGGCAAGGCTCCCCTCGAAGGTGGACACCCGCAGGTCAATCTCCTGGGTGCGGGAGGCCTCGGGGCTGCTGCTGCTGCAGGTGGCGGCATCCAGCACCTGCAGGGTCCTGCTCACTACGGGCACCACCTTCTCGTCTAGCTTCATGCCAGGCAGTATCTTCATGGGGATGGAATAGGAGAGTTCATCCTTGCCATCACTGGCATCATCCGCCATGTCACACTTGCGGTAGTAGAAGCAGTAGCGGATGGAGCAGCACTTGCTGCTTTCACTATCCTCATCCAACTCGGGGGGCTTTCGGTACACCTCTTCTGGCAGTGAAAACACAGCCATCTGTCTGGGGCCTTTGGTCTCAGGGGCAACTTGGACATATGAGGGGTCTCCCAGGGTTGGTGATTCCAGAGGCTTGCTTTTGGGACCCAAGCCTAGGGGTAGACCTGTCTCTACCTCTTTGGCCTCCCTGGGCAGCATGCCCAGGGGTGGCTGTGGATAGACATCTGAGGTCAGTGAGGCCCTGTCACCCTGGTCCAACTCACTGATACTGTAGCGGCGTATAAGTTTCCTATAGTTGGGAGCTCCCAGACACTCGCCCCCCGAGGCACACGTGCTCAGGCATGAAATACCACTCTCAGGGTCTGATCGGCACTCTCGGGATTCCAGGCTCGTGGAGCGGATGCGCCGGACATTGGTGGGACTGTTGAGACTCAAGTCTGGGCCAGCCTCTGGCTGCCTCTGGGTAGGCAGGACTTTGTCCTTTTCCCTCCCTCGGAGGCTGGGCACTGGTGTCTGGGGCGCCTGTGGTCTACTCCCCCGGCAAATGCGCTTGCAATCACAGCTGCGTCTCTGCTCACGGGACATGCCAGGCCCCTGCTGCACTGGGCTGCTGCGTAGCTGGCAGCTGCAACGGCCTGGTGCTGGGGGTTGGAGGTATTCAGTGCCTGGCAGCTCCCCCTGGCTTGGTGGCTTTAGAAGTTCCTCAAGGAACTCCAGCTCATACTGCTTTACCTTCTGCAGTTGGGCCTGCCGCTCATCGGTCTCCTTCTTCTGGCGGGTTGGGAAGGTGGCAGAGAATAAACTACGTAGTTTGAAAGGACCTCGAGATGATTTGGGCTTTGTGGGGCCTTCGGAGGTCACTTGAGCTCCATCCAGGGTCGTTTCAAGCTTCCTAGAGGGCATGGTGCTAACCTGACGGCTGGCAGCTTGGGGCCTCACTGGGCTCTGGCCTCGAGGGTGGCAGCTGGGACTCTGGCCTCGTGGCTGGAAACTGGGGCTGTGGCCTTGTGGCTGGAAGCTGGGGCTGTGGCCTTGAGACTGGCAGCTGGGGCTCTGCAGAGCCATGGTGTAGCCAGCTCGGGAAACCAAGCTGGTCTCCTCATGCTTGCTGCTCTGGGGTGTGCTCTCCAGCTGCCCCTTTTCCCCTTGACCAGAAACAGTGCCCTGCTTGTGCAGGGAAGGCTTAGTACCCTCTGACCCACCCTTGCCTGCCACTTCCCCTGTAGCTTGCTTGCCCACTGACTCTCGACTTGCTCTTGAATGATAATTTTTGACGGGAAAACTTTGAACAGACAGCCTGTCCTTTTGTGGGGAGAGGTGCAGGCTGTCAGCTCGGCTGCCTGTGGGTGCTCTGGAGCTGGAAGAGACCTCTGGGCTCAGCTGCTGCTGGGAATTCCATGAGGTCTCTGGAGCAGTGGGGCTCATTTTGAACTTAAGATTCTTACTGGCACTGCCACTCATCATGCTGACCTCTGGCTTTCCCACACTGGTCTCCAGCCTTCTTTCTCCACTGCTGGAGGGGTTCCCCAAGGCCCCACCAGGGGCCGGTAGACTTTTAGTGTGAACCACTTGCTGTAGGGCAGCTGAGATGATAGCTGGGGTCACACTTCCCTTTGGGTCTAGGATAAACTTGGGGCTCAACCTGACCTCCTTTGGCAGGTTCTCCCTTAGCTCAGAGACCTGCTCTTCACTGAGGGATGGTGTGGCCACCCTCAGTGACATCTCTAGGCCTGCCTTAGTGTAGCCAGGCCCTTTGTCCTCAGGAACTGGGGACAGCAGGCTCAGATTCTTCTGCTCACTAAGCTGTGGAGACAGTGCTGGGTGCACTGCCAGGGTGTATGTTCGCTCTTGTTGTGACTGGGCCTCTGACTGGGGCAGCTTCCTCCGAGCACCAGGGGGACCAGGACTCTGGCCTGTGACAGCTGGCTGGAGGGATGGGTTTGGATCTGGGCGCCCAAGAGAATAAGGGGCTGTGAGAACAGCCTGGGCTGCACAGCTCTGGATCCGGAAAGGCAGGTCCTTGCGGGCCAGGAGACTGTCTTTGTTGAGGTGCTGGGCCAGGAAGTAGGTGGTGTTCTGGTGCTGCTTCATGGCAGACATCATCTCCGACATGTCTGTGAGCTCTGAAGAGTTGGTTTCATGTCCCGAGTCCAGCGATGATTCAGGGGTGATTGTGGCCAGCACAATCAGACCTAGAGGAACAGGGATAGGACTTGCTGCACTTAACTCAGATCAAGTCCTTTCCTAATCATTTGTAGAGAGTTTATGGGGGCCACAGTTAGCCAGCAGTACTGCAAATTGGGGAAAACTAGTCAGGCCTGGGGAAAGTGGAAGTGAGGGGACAACAAGAGGCAAGCTGAGGAGGAGTTATGAAGGGCTGGAATCCAGAAAAGAACAAAAGAGGCACAGAAAATATCTGGGCAGTTTGATGGCAAATTAACATGCAAATAACATGCAAAACAACATGCTAATCATCACTATTTTTAGATTCCATAGCTAGGAAATTTTTGATAATTGTCCTGAAGAGGACTGGCAAAGAGAGGTCCCTCTCTATCTAGCCCTTCTCATCTGGCCAGGTTGGACTAAAGTCCTTGCAGCTGAGGCCATTTAGTTGAGATTGTCCTCCCTCTGGCTACAACATGGGCCCCCAGTCTGAGAGCAGCTAGTGCTTAGAGCTCCAGACTGAGCAAAAAGAAATGCCAGCTTCAGAGACCAAGCACATGGAAGCTGCCTGACACCAAGAAAGCCCTCAAATACAGAAAAGGCAGGGGTTGGTACTCTCTATGGTCAGGCAAGCTCCCTCTGAACCCAACTTCTTCACCCTCTCTTCAACACTTTCTCCCACCTCATGTACTTTCTCATACACTTTACTCCTTATTTCTTTTCTGTTGCTGTATCATTGACCACTTCTTGAGGAATGTATGTGTGACTATGGGTGTATGTCTGACATGTGTGTTTGTCTACAAGATGTACATATGTGTGTATAGAACAGAGAATAGCATGCATGTTGTATGGTTTTTCCACTAAATAATAATTAATAATAATAGCTGGCACTGAGTCCTTCTTATGTGCTGGGCGGTGCTTAAGTGCTTTACACGAGTGTTCTCATTTAAACTTCACACCAACCCTATGTGATATGACTACTGTTATCAAACTCATTTAAGATGACAAAAGTGAGGCTCAGAGATGGTAAATACCTTGTCCAAGGTCACATTGAAAGTGAGTGAAAGCAGAACTTGGGCCCACCTAATTGAGAGGCCATGCTCTTATGCAGAATAAAGACCTCTGCCTTGATCAGCAAAGACTCCTGGCTCCCCTGATCTCAGGTCATTAGGTGGTTACCAGGTTGTTTTGTTTTTCTTCCAGTCAAGTGCATGCTGGAAGTTCTTTGCCTGTCTTCTGTATCTCTCATAATTTTGCTTTGATCCTCTATCCTGGCCTGGCTCTGTAGCTATCATGGCCCCAGTCCCTAGGGTCCATCTGCAAGACATTTCCACAGATAGAATGGCGAGAGCCAGAGCTCTAGCTAGAGCTGAGCAGCAGACCCTTGCCATAACATCATTGCTCCTCAACACTATGTGAACTGCCTCTGGCCTATCCACTGCCCTGACACACTACAGTGACTTTGATCTCTGCTTGGAAAGAAGTAATGTCTTCTGGCTCTACCTGGAAGGGGAGGCAAGAGTGAAAAGGAATGGTCTGTTACCTGCAGTCTGTGGGGGTGGGGGGTGTGGTCCATCCTCTGAGGCAGCCAGGGCTTCCAGAGCCTGCAGAGTGGACACCAGGGCATCATCTAGCTCCTGGGCATGATCTCGGACGGTCCGGGTCTGCATGCTGTCAATCAGTGTCACCGGAATCTCATCATACAGGAGCCCACGCAGGTGGCGTCCCTGTTCCTGGTTCTGGACAGCCCGGCGCTTGGAATCATCCTCATCAGAACTGTTGTCTCGGAAACCAGGAGGTGGGGCAGCAATGGCAGGCAACAGTGAAGTGCTCTCATCTTCCTCTTCCTCCTCTTCCTCACTTCCAGGGGGTGGAAGGGACATCAAGTCTACTATATTGTCACGAGAGGAACCGGACCTCTCGCCTTTGCGAGGACCCAGCTGCTCCTGGAGTTTGGTTTTGCAAGAGTCACAGTAGAAATTCAGGGCTTCAGACCCAAGGGAATTGTCCAAGGTGTAAGACCGGGCCCTGCTGGCACAAGGCTCGTGATCTAGGCTGGCTGCATCAAAGTCATTGGGGACCACATTGTAACCTTGTCCAGAGCTTTTGGACGTGGGGTCAGATTTGGTCCGGGGCCTGGTCTCCTCAAAGAAGATTAAATTCTCATTGACATCTGTCCGGTTTTCCTGCTCCTTCCTTTGTTCCCGCATGTGGAGGTAGCAAAAGCGGACAAGCTCAGAGTCGGCAGGCAGGGGCGTGCATCGGCTCGACTTCCTGGGGCTGGTGCCCACGCCGCCCACATAACTACTCTCCTTTTTCCCCAGGTGGCCCCCAGTGACAGGGCGGTGGGCGCTGTGCATGTAATCTAAACCCAGAAAGAGAATGAACAGATGAGCCCTGGTGCTGAGGACTGTGGCCAAGCTCTCTTGGTGTCTCTGGCCTGGGTCTCTGGTGCACAGTTGGGTGTCATGTACTGAGAGAGAGCCTTACCTGGATGCTAGGGATTAGGGGAAGGGGAGTCAATTGCCCATGTTACTGCTGACCCTGAAAGTAGAGTGAGTAGAATAGAATGATTTGAGCTGCTAATAGTCCCATCACCTCTGATATGGGAAAAGGCATGGGGTGAGGTGGGTAGGGGTAAACACCTTGGTATCTGGGCACAACTGGACTCATTTACATGGACAGATATGGTCTGAGAGTCAGCCATAAGCATATTTAAAGAAGAGATAGCTGTTTCATGACATTTTTTTTTTTTTTTTTTGGTACGTGCCCCTAGCAGGAATCGAACCTAGGACTCTCTGATCCACAGGCCGATGGTCCAACCGCTGAGCCAAACTGGCCAGGGCTCATGTCATTCTTGGAACTGTTCCTGCCCCCACCCTTTTCAGAGCCTTTCTAATCCCCAGCATTCTGTCACTCTTATGATATGTTAGATATCTTCTAGCAGAAGGAAATAAATCTGACAAGTTGCTACTGCTTTAGTGGGAAAGTATAAAACAGGCTGCGTACAATGCCTGAGAGTTTGCCCTTCAAAGAGGACTGTCAGTGGAGGGACATAAAAGAATAGAGCTCCATTAGTAGAATCCTGGGCATCTGAACGTGTATAAGAGATATGCTAGGATGTGCATATATGGGGGGAGAGGGTGGGAAGAACATTGTTAAAATTCTTTAAATCTCATCATTTCTCTGTATTTATATAGGACCAGACTATCCACTACACTTACATATGATAAAATATTCTGGTCAATAGCTCTTAATGATGGTAGATCTGTGCCTCTGAGGATCAAATGCTTTATCTATGAATGATGTCTGTCTCTCTTAGTCTGTTTTGAGGGCCCTTCCCCATGTTACCTGTGAGAATTTACTCAGACAATGCCAAATCATTTTGCTATCAAACAGGTAGTAAGCAAGCATGAACACAGGCTAAGGTCATCAGACAGAATCCCATTTAATCCTCACAACAATCCAATGAGGTAAGTGCTATCATTATCTCCATTTTACAGAGGAAACTGATCCAGTTGGTTATGTGGTTTACGCAAAGTCTCAGGAGTCATAAATGGCAGTCTGGATTTGAGCCCAGGTCTGAGGGACCACAACACCCATGTTTTTAACTACTCCCATATAGTTCATCACGGCGGTCAAGATGTTGAAAAATAAAACTTCAAAATGCCTTTCAAATTCCAGTTTGACAAGGTCAAAGTGTCAGTGTTGCTTTTCACTAGAGCTTACAGCCATCACAAAAGCACAGTGCTGGCACATAACAATAGAGCCCCAAAATACATGAAGCAAAAGCTGACTGAATTGAAAGGAGAAATACACATTCCACCAGCAATAGTTAGAGACTTCAGTACCCCACATTCAATAGTGGATAGAACTAGACAGATGATCAACTGGGAAATAGAGCACCTGAACAACACTATAAACCTATAAATTTATAGAACATGCCACCTAACACAAGCAGAATAGACATTCTTCTCAAGTGGACCTAGAATATTCTCCACAATAGAGCATATATGAGGTCATAAAATAAGCCTCAATAAATTTAAAAGGAATGGAATCATACCAAGTATGTTTGTTTGTTTTTTGTTGTTGTTTTTTTTAGCACAACAGAATTAAATTAGAAATCAGTAACAGAAGGAAATTTGGGACATTCATATTTGTGTCGAAATTAAACATTGCTAAATAGCCAATGGTTTAAAGAAGAGATAGCAAACAAGGGAAGTTGGAAAATATTTTGAGATGAAGGAAAATGAATATACAACATACCAAAACTTATGGGATCTCACTAAATTAGTGTTTAGAGACAAATTTATAGCTGTGACTGTCTATATTAAAAAATAAGCAAGAACTTTAAACAATAAAGATTTTTAAAAACTGAAAAAAAAATAAGAACAATTTCACATCAATAACCCAACCTTCTATCTTAAGAGACTTGAAAAAAGGAGAGAAAACTAAACACAAAGCAAGTGCAAGGAAATAGTAATGTATAGAGTATAGCAAAATAACAGAAAATCAATGAAACTAAAAATTGGTTCTTTAAAAAGATTAACGAATTTGACACACATTTAGTTTTATAGACCAAGCAAAAACAAACAAACAAAAAAAGAGAAATTTCAAATTAGTATTATCAAGAATGAAAAAAGGGCCATCATTATTGACTCCACAGATGCAGAATTGATTATAAGGAAAAAAATCATGAATGAGTTTATGCCAAAAAATTACATAACCTAGATAAAATGAACAAATTCCTAGACATATTCAAACTATCGAAACTGACACAAAAAGATAGAAAATACGAATAGACCAATAACAGGAAAATAAATTGAATTAGGAATTAAAAATTCCTCCTCTACCCTGACAAAAAAATAAAGGTCAGGCCCAGATGGCTTCACTGGTGAATTTTTCCAAATGCTCAAAGAAGCATTTATACTAAACTATTCCATAAAATAGAAGAGGAGAGAACATTTCTCAACTCATTCTATGAGGCCAATATTACCCAATACAAAAACGAAACAAAGAAAACTATAGAAAAATATTTATTATGAATATAGATGCAATGTTCCTCAACAAAATAGTAGACATCTGAATCCAGCAACATATAAAAATAATTATACCCCATAACCAATGGCATTTATTGTGGGAATCCCACGTTGGTTTAACATCCAAAAATCAATTAATGTAGTACACTGTGTTAATAGGCTAGAGGACAAAAATATATGATCATCTCAATGGACACAAAAAAATTATTTGATGAAATTTACCACCTTCTCATGATAAAACTCAACAAGCTAGAAATGAAAGGGAACTTCCTCAATATGATAAAGGTTATCTATGAAAAACCAATAGCTAACATCATATTTAATGGTGAAAGACTGAAAGCTTTCCCTGCAAGATCAAGAAAAGTCCAGAATTTCTGTTTTCACCACTTCTATTCAACATTTGTACTGAAAGGTCTAACCAGGACTATTAGACAGTAAAATGAAATATAAGGCATCCAGATTGGAATAGAAGAAGGAAAAGTATCTCTTTCCAGTTGGCATGATCTTTTACATTAAAAAAAAAAAAAAACTTAAGCAATTCATTAATAATAAACTATTAGAAATAAAGAAGCTCAGAAAAGTTGCAGGATAAATGCTTAATATACAAAAATCAATTGTATTTTTATATACTAGCAATGAACAATCTGATAATGAAATAAGGAAACAATTCTATTTATAATACCATCAAAAAGAATTACATAATTAGGCATACATTTAACAAAAGAAGGACAAGACTTATACACTAAAAACTAAAAAAAAAAAAAATTGTGAAATAAATTAAGTAAGATTTAAATAAATGAAAAGACATTCTATGTTCATGAATTGGAAAACTTAATAATGTCAAGATAGCAATACTTCCCAAATTGATCTACATATTCAACAGAGTCCTTATCAGAATCCCAGCTGATTTTGTAGAAATTGACAAGATAATTAAAAAATTCATATGGACTCACAAGGGACCCAGAATAACCAAAACAAACTTAAAAAAGAACAAGGTGGGAGGATTCACTATTCTCTATTTCAAAGCTTACTACAAAGTAACAGTAATCAAGACAGTGTGGTGGTGGCATATAAATCAGTGGAATACAATTGAAAGTCCTGAAATACATTTTTGTTTTGTGTTCAAATAGCCCAATTGGCAAAGGAATAGAATAGATATTTCTTCAAAAAGATATACAAATGACCGCCCTGGTCAGTTTGGCACAGTGGTTGAGCGTCGACCTGCGGATCAGAGAATCCTGGGTTCGATTCCCGCTAGGGGCACATACCACAAAAAAAAAAGAAAAGAAAAGAAAAAAAAAGATATACAAATGACCAGTAAGCACATGCAAAGGTGCTCAACATCATCAGCCATGATACAAATCAAAACCACAATGAGCCCTAGCCGGTTTAGCTCAGTAGTTAGAGTGTCACCTGTGGACCAGAAAGTCCCACTAAGGGCACATATCTTGGTTGCAGTTCATCCCCAGCCCTGATTGAGGTTGTATGGGTGGCAACCAATCGATGTGTCTCTCTCACATCAATGTTTCTCTCTCTCTCTTTCTCCCTCTCTTCCCTCTCTCCCTCCCACTTTCTCTGAAGATAAATGCAAAAATATCCCTGGGTGAGGATTGAAAAAAAATAAAATAAAAAAAAACATGATGAGATATACTTCATACCCACTATAATGGATGTAATAAAAAGGATAGACAATAACAAGGCTTGGTGAGAATTTGGTGAAATTATATCCTCCAACACTGCTGAAGGGAATGTAAAATGATGCAGTTATTTTGGAAAACAGTTTGGCAGTTTCTGACCAGCAATACCAGTCCACTCCTAGGTATACACCAAAGAGAAATGAAAACATAAGTCCCCACATAAACTTGTACATGAATGTTTATTACATTATTATTCAGACAAGTCAAAAGGTAGAAACAGCCCAAATGTCCATCAGTTGATAAATGGATAAACAAAATGTTGTTTATCCATACAATAGAATATTATTTGGCTGTAAAAAGAAGTGAAGTTCTGATATACACTACAACACGGATGACCTATGAAAACATTATGCCTAAATGAAAAAAATCAAGCCATGAAAAGACCATATATGTGAAATGTCCAGAAAAGTCAAAGCTATAGAGACAGAAAGTTAATTAGTGGTTGCTTAAGACTAGGATGTGATTAAGAGGGGAATAGAGAATTAATATTACTGGATACAGAGTGTGTTTTAGGAGAGTCAAAAATATCCTAAAATTAAATTATGGCAATGATTGTACAACACTGTGACTATATTAAATATACTTAAAAACATTGAGCTGTAAATTTTAAATAGGTGGATTTTATGGCTTGGAAATTATATCTAAATAAAGCTGTTTGTTAAAAAGAACCACAGAGGCTACAACCCAAGGCTCATCGGACAGCCTCCAAAACCCACAGAGACAAAGATAAATCTATTCATTTCTCTTTGATGTATACCTAGAAGTAGATTGGTATTGCTGGTCAGAAACTGCCAAACTGTTTTTCCAAAATGACAGCACCATGCTACATTCCCATCAGCAGTATTGGGGGATATAATTTCACCAAATCCTCACCAACATTCATATACAAGCCTCCAAGAAAAAAGCTAGAGGATAACTGAACCTTTCCTGGGCTTGCAAATCTACCCAGGAAAGTAAGACTTGACAGTCTGGTTTAATGTGGGTGCTCACACACTTATCCAAATCCAGTAGGGGGAGCCACAACAAGTGGAACACCAACAGCCACAAGGAAAATTTGGCAGGCTCCAAAACTTACTGAAAACCAAAATGATGAAACAAAGAAACAAATCCCAAATGAAAGAACAAGATAATTCGACAGAAGATAAAATCAATGAAAGGGAATTGAGAAAAATATCAGAGGGAGAGTTCAGAATAATAATCATGAGGAAGCTCAACAGCATGAATAAAGATATAGAAATATTGAAAACCAACCAATTGGAAATGAAGAATGACATAGCACAAATACAGAACACATTGGAAGGAATAACAAGCAGAGTAGAGGAGGCTAAGGATTGTATCAGTGAATTAGAAGACAGGGGAGAAAAAAAATCACCCAATTAGAGAACAAAAAAGAAAACACAATTAAAGAACAGGAAGACAGCCTAAGAGAACTGTGGGACAATATGAAATGTAACAACATATGCATCATAGGAGTTTCAGAAAAAGTAAATGAGCAAGATTTAGAGAATATATTTGAAGAAACAGTGACAAAAAACTTCCCAAACATGGTGAAGAATAAAAGGCATGCAAGTACAAGAAGCAGAGAGCCCCAAGGAAGAAGAACCAAAATAGGCCCACACCAAGACACATAATAATTAAAATGCCAAAAACTAAAGACAAGAGAGAATCCCAAAGGCAGCAAAAGATAAGCAACAGGTTACCTACAAAGGAACCCCCATAAGGCTCTAAGCTTACTTCTCAACAGAAACACTACAGACCAGAAGGTAATGGCATGCAGTAATCAAGATAATGAAAAATAAGGATCTGAGTGCAAGACTACTCTATCCAGCAAGGCTATCATTCAAAATAGAAGGTCAAATATAAAGCTTCCCAGACCAAAAAAAAAAAAAAAAAAAAAGGCTAAGGGAATATATTAACACCAAACCAGCACTGCAAGAAATGTTAAAAGGGACCTCTGTAGCCTGGCCAGTTTGGCTCAGCAATTAGAGCATTGGCCCGTGGACCAGAGAGTCTCTGGGTTTGGTTCCCACTATAGGCATGTACCTTGGTTGCAGTGTGTCCCTGACCAGGGTCGTGTGGGTGGCAGCCAGTCGATGTGTTTCTCTCACATCGATGTTTCTCTCTCTCTTCTTCCCTCTCTCTTTCCTAATAAAAAAAAGGACTGCTGTAATTAGTAGAGAAATAGAAAGAAAAAATATAACCACAATAAACAAAATGGCAATAAATAAGTACATATCAATAATTACCTTAAATGTAAAGGGAATAAACATTCTGATCAAAAGACACAGACTAGCTGATTGGATAAGAAAGCATGATTCATATATATGTTATCTACATGAGTCTCACCTCACAAAAAAAGACTCACATAGGTTGAAAGTAAAGGGACGGAAAAAAATCTTCCTAGCAAATGAAAAAAAAAGAAGCTGGCGTAGCAATACCCATATCTAATAAAATAGACTTCAAAATGAAGGCCAGAACTAGAGACAAAGAAGGTCACTATATAATATTGAAAGGATCTATCCAACAGGAGGATAAAACTTTGGTAAACATATATGTACCGAATACAGGAGCACCAACATATACTAAAAATCTTCTGGAGGACTTCAAAGGAGAAATCAACAGCAATACAATCATAGCAGGGGATTTTAACACCCCACTGACATCACTGGGTAGGTCCTCTAGGAAACACAGACTCTAAATAATGCACTAGATCAAATGGATTTAATGGATATCTACAGAGAATTACACCCCAAAACTGCAGAATTCCCACTCTTCTCAAGTATACATAGGACATTCTCAAAGATAGAACACATGTTAGGACACAAACTAAGTTTCTACAAGTTTAAGAAGATTGAGATCATATCATGCATCTTCTCAGATCACAGTGGCTGTAACTAGTAATCAATTACAACAAAAATATGTAAAAACATTTAAACACATGGAGGCTATATAGGATGTTATTAAACAATAAATGGGTTATCAGGGAAGTCAAGGAAGAGATGAAAAACTTCCTGGAAACCAATGAAAATGAAGAAAAAGCGACACAAAATATATGAGATGCAGTGAAAGCAGTCCAGAGAGAGAACTTCATAGCACTACAGGCCTACCTCAGGAGACAAGACAAATTTCTAATTGATTATCTAACCTCACAACTTAAAGAATTAGAAAGCAAACGGAAAGAAAACCCCAGAGCAAGTAGAAGGAAGGAAATTGTAAAGATCAGAGCAGAAACAAATAACATGGAGACAAAAAAAAAAAAAAAAACAATTCAGAGGATCAATGAAACAAAGAGCTGGTTCTTTGCAAAGATAAATAAGATTGATGGACCCTTAGCTAGACTCACTAAGAAACAAAGAGAGAGAACCCAAATATACAAAACCAGAAATGAAAGAGGAGAAGTAATGACCTGACCCCACAGAAATACAAGGGATCGTTACAAATACTATGAAAAATTATATGCCAACAAATTGGACAATCCAGGCAAAATGGACAAATTTCTAGAAACACATAGTCTCCCAAAACTTAACCTGGAAGAGACAGAAGATTTGAACAGACTAGTAACAACTAAGGAAATTCAAGATGTAATCAAGACTCTCCCAGCAGCCCTGGCCGGTTTGGCTCAGCGGTAGAGCGCCAGCCTGCGGACCAGAGAGACCCGGGTTCGGTTCCCGCTAAGGGCACGTACCTCGATTGCAGTTTGTCCCCGGCCCTGGCCCTGGTTGGGGCCCTGTGGGTGGCAACCACTCGATGTGCCTCTGTCTTCCTCCCTCTCTCCCGCTCTATCTGAAGGTAAATTCAAAAATGTCCTCGGGTGAGGAGGAAAAAAAAATTGCAAGGGTTGCAACTCTCAGAACACAATTGAACAGCCCACCCCACTGTGCGACACCCACCGCAAAAATGTGCAGTGTATGTAGGTGGGTTTGGATCCACAACTGACCTTCTCTCTTGTCCCTCTCTGAAGGCAGGGATGTGGAAATCAGGCTTCCCAGTTAAAAAAAAAAAAAAAAAAAAAAAAAAAAAGACTCTCCCAGCAAACAAAAGCCTGGGCCCACTCGGCTTCATGGGGGAGTTTTACCAAACATTCAAAAAACTAATACCTCGCCCTGGCCGGTTTGGCTCAGCGGTTAGAGCGTCCGCCTGCGGTCCGGAGAGACCCGGGTTCGGTTCCCGCTAAGGGCATGTACCTCGGTTGCAGTTTGTCCCCGGCCCTGGTTGGTCGTGCGGGTGGCAGTCACTCGATGTGTCCCTTTCACATCGATGTTTCCCTCTCTCTCTCTCTTCCTCTCTCTCCCTCCCACTCTATCTGTACAAAAAATGGAAAAATGTCCTCGGGTGAGGATAAAAAAAAAAAAAACAAAAAACTAATACCTCAAACTATTCCAAAAAAATTCAAGAACCAGGAAGACTTCCAAACTCATTTTATGAGGCCAGCATAATTCTAATTCCCAAACCAGATAAAGACACTACAAAGAAAGAAAACTACAGACCAATATCTCTGATGAACATAGATGCCAAAATCCTTAACAAAATATTAGCAAATATGACCCAGCAATACATTTAAAAATTTATTCACCATGGGACCAAGTGGGATTCATACCAGGGATGCAAGGCTGGTACAATATTTACAAATCAATAAATGTGATACACCACATAAACAAAATGAAAGATAAAAAAACATATAATCATATTAATAGATGCTGAAAAAGCATTTGACATAATCCAGCACCTATTTCTGATAAAAACTCTCAGCAATGTGGGACTAGAGGGATCATATCTCAACATAAGAAAGGCCTTATATGAAAAACCTACAGCCGAAATGATACTCACTGGGCAAAAACTAAAAGCATTTCCCTTAAGAACAGGGACAAGAAAGGGATGCCCACTTTCACCACTCTTATTTAACATAGTACTGGAAGTCTTAGCCACAGCAATTCGACATGAAGAAAAAATAAAAGGGACACAAAGTGGAAAGGAGGAAGTGAAACTCTTATTATTTGAAGATGACCTGATATTGTACATAAAAAACCCTAAATACTCCATCAAAAATCTACTAGATTTAGCCCTGGCTGCTTTGGCTCAGCAGTTAGAGCATCGGACTTTGGACCAAAAAGGGAAAAAAAAAAAAATCCTACAAGATTAAATAAACAAATTTGGTGGCAAGGTAGCAGGATACAAAATTAACATCAAGAAATCGATAGCATTCTTATACACCAATAATGAATTCACAGAAAGAAAAATTAAAAAAAAAAAAAACATCCCATTTACCATTGCAGCAAAAAAAAAATTAAGATTCCTAGGAATAAACTTAACCAAATAATTAAAGGACCTATCTGCAGAAAATTACAGGACATTAAAAAAGAAAATAGAGGAAGTTATAAAAAACTGGATATACATACCTTGTTCATTAATTGGCAGAATTAACATCATTAAAATGTCCCAAAGCAATCTATAGATTAAATGCAACCCCATCAAAATACCAAACATATACTTGACAGAACTAAAGCAAATAATCCAAAAGTTTATATGGAACCAAAGAAGGCCCCTAATAGCCACAGCAATCTTGAAAAAGAAGAACAAAGTTGGAGGGATCACATTACCAGATTTCAGGTTATACTACAAAGTGACGGTAATCAAAACAGCATGCTACTGGCACAAGAAAAGGGAGATAGATCAATGGAACAGAATAGAGAGCTCAGAAATAGACCCAAGACAATATGCTCAATTTATATTTGACAAAGGTGGCAAGAGCATATAGTGAAGTACAGACAGCCTCTTTAATAAATGGTGTTGGGAAAATTGGACAGCTACATGCAAAAAAATGAAGCTAGACCATCAACTTACACCATACACAAGAATAAATTCAAAACGGATAAAAGAATTAAATGTGACTCATGAATTCATAAAAATTATAGAAGATAATATAGGCAACAAAATTTCAGACATCATAATCAGCAGAATTTTCACTGATACATCACCTAAGACAACAGAAACAAAAGATAAAATGAACACATGGGACTACATCCAACTCAAAAGGTTCTGCACAGCAAAAGAAATAACCACCAAAATGGAAAGTCAACCCACTCTATGGGAAAGCATAATTGCCAAAGATACATCAGATAAGAGGTTAATTTCCTAAATATATAGAGTGCTCATACAACTCAACAAAAGGAAGACAAAGAAACCAATTAAAAAATGGGCAGAGGACCTAAGTAGCCACCGCTCTAAACAAGACATACAAATGGCTAAGAGACATATGAAGAAATGCTCAACATCACTAATCATCAAAGAGATGCAAATTAAAACAACAACAAAGTATCACCTCACACCTGTCAGAATGGCCACGATTAACAAATCATTAAACAACAAGTGTTGGTGAGGGTGTGGAGAAAAGATGACTCTAGTACACTGCTGGTGGGAATGCAGACTGGTGCAGCTACTGTGGAAAACACTATGGTGTTACCTCGAAAAATTAAAAATCGAACTGCCATTTGAACCAGTGATCCCACTTCTAGGAATATACCCTAAGAAGCCTGAAACACCAATCCGAAAGAATATATGTACTCCCATGTTTGTAGCAGCACTATTTACAATAGTTAAGATCTGGAAACAGCCCAAATGTCAATCAGTAGACGAATGGATAGAAATGCTGTAGTACATATATACAATGGAGTACTATGCATCTGTAAGAAAGAAAGATTTCTTATCCTTTGAGACGACATGGAGGGACCTGGTAAGTATCATCCTAAGCAAAACAAGCCAAACAGAGAAAGACAAGTATCATATGATCATACTTATTTGTGGAATATAATTAACATAACAGTGTGAGCAATGGGGTACTCCCAGAGACGTGGAAGTCGGGTACAGAAGAGGGCATGGGGGGGAGAGAGAAACCACAGAACTTATATGCATGTATGCATGAACAGTGGACATGGACATCAAAGCTGGGGACAGGGCAGTGAGGGAGGGGTAGGGAAGAATCAGTGAGAGAAAAAGTAGAAACATCTGTAACAAAAATAAATTAATTAATTTGAAAAAAGAAAGGGATTATATCATATTCAGAAAAATTAATTATTTGCTATACAGTATAAAGAAAAAATAAGGTGCTATAATTTTGATGTTGATAATTTAAGAGTAACTACCAGTACAATGAAACTTGAATATAAGCCATTCAAATCACAAGAGAAGCAAATTGTGGAAGAAAATATAATCCATATAGTAAAGCACAAAACAAAATGAATCATAAAATAGAACACATGCAATAAGATGACATAAATTTTGGAACAAAAAGGAAGTGTAAGGCCAGTGAGCTTCGAGGGTCACATGATCAGGGAGTCACATGACCTGGAAATAGAGGGGGCTAAGAGAAACCAAAACCACCAAATAACTCCCCTCTTTGTTCCTCAACCCCACCTTCCTATAAAACTTTCCTGGGTGGCCATAACAGTGTGACTTCCCTGGCCCCCTCCATGTGAACCAGTGAACCTCGCCCTGGAACGCTTCAATAAAACTTTTGCCCACTAAGAAAAAAAGAAAGAAAGAAAGAAAAAGAAATAGAGAAAGATACAAAAAAGTAGAAGCACATACCTTGTTCATGGATTGGAAGAATTAACATCATTAAATGTCCATACTACCCAAAGCAATCTACAGAGTCAATGCAATCCACATTAAAATACTGACATATTTCACAGAACTAGAACAAATACTTCAAAAATTCATATGGAACCAAAAAAGACCCCGAATAGCTACAGCAATCTTAAAAAAGAAGAACAAAGAAGGAGAGATCACATTACTGAATATCAGGCTATACTACAAAGCCACTGTAATCAAAACAGCCTGGTCCTGGCACAAGGACAGGCATATAGATCAGTGGAACAGAACAGAGAACCCAGAAATAGACCCAAGGCAATATGCTCAATTAATATTTGACAAAGGTGGCAAGAGCATACAGTGGAGTAAAGACAGCCTCTTTAATAAATGGTGCTGGGAAAATTGGACAGCTCCATGAAAAAAAAAAATGAAACTAGACCACCGACTTACACCTATACAAGAATAATCTCAAAACGGATACAAGACTTAAATGTGACTCATGAATCCATAAAAATCCTAGAAGAAAATGTAAGCAAAAAAGTTTCAGACATCACAGGGCAGCACAATTTTCACTGATACATATACCTAAAGAAAAAATTAATACATAGGACTATATCAAACTAAAAGGTTTCTCCACAGCAAAAGAAACAACCATCAAAATGAAAAGGGAACCCACTCTATGGGAGACCATAATTGCCAAAGATACATCAGATAAGGGGTTAATTTCCAAAATGTATAGAGTACTCATACAATTCAACAAAAGGAAGACAAAGAACCCAATTAAAAAATGAGCAGAGGACCTAAATAGACACCTCTCCAATCAGGACATACAAATGTCTAAGAGACATATGAAAAAAATGCTCTTGTCACTAATCATCAGAGAGATGCAAATTAAAACAACAATGAGGTATCAACTCACACCTGTCAGAATGGCCACCATCAACAAATTATCAAACAACAAGTGTTGACAAGGGTGTGGAGAAAAGGGGACTTTAGTACGCTGCTGGTGGGAATGCAGACTGGTGCAGCCACTATGGAAAACACTATGGTGTTACCTCAAAAAATTAAAAATTAAATTGCCATTTGACCCAGTGATCCCACTTCTAGGAATATACCCTAAGAAGCCTGAAACACCAATCAGAAAGAATATATATACCCCTATGTTCATTGCAGCATTGTTTACAATTGCTAAGTTATGGAAATAGCCCAAGTGTCCATCAGTAGATGAGTGGATAAAAAAGCTTTGGTACATATACAAAATGGAATACTATGCAGCTGTAAGAAACAAAGATCTATTATCCTTTGAGACAACGTGGAGGGACCTGAAGAGTATTTTGCTAAGCCAAATAAGCCAAGCAGAGAAAGACAAATACCACATGATCTCACTTATTTGTGGAATATAATAAACATAATAACCTTATGATTAAAATAGACCCAGAGACATAGAAAGGAGTATGGTTAAGACTGATAAACCTCAGAGGAGGGGAAGGATGAGGTACACTAAAGAACTAATATGCATGTAAGCATAACCAATGGACATAGAAAACAATGCTTGGGGGGCGCGGGATAGGGAGGAGGGTGTCTGGGAGGAAAAAAGAGAAACATCTATAAAAAAATTAATTAATTAATAAAAAAAGAAGCACAGAACTGGGCACATCATAAACTTTCAATTGTTATGAAAAGAGGGAAAATGTGTTATGCACTTGAAAGGACTTTATCCCATGTGATCCTGTCAATCCCTCTTAAGGTAGTTTCTATTAGTATCCTTAGTGTACAGATGAGGAAACAGAGACTCACTTTATGTAACTTGCTCATGATCACAAACCTAAGTTACAGGTGAGCTTGGATTGGAGCCCATATATCTTTGACTTTGGATCCTAAGCCCTTGCTGTTTTCAACAGATCATGTTGCCCTTCTAAATATAGTCAATGTAACTACATTGAGTGGTTTCAATTTAGGCCTTAGTGGTTGTATCTAGGGAACTGTGGATCAGCTGGGGGATCATCACTTCTAGACCTTTTGGTCTAGATTAAGTGTGGATCAGCTTGGGGAATAGTATGTAATGACCCTCTGAGACTTAGAGAAGAGCTTTAGGAGAGCAGTGAGCCAGGAGCTCAAACTATCACTTTAGAAGATCTCTACCCCCAGGCATTGTTCACTCCTGGCAATGCACCAGGTGCTAATTACCCTATGATATAGCTGAACAATCTCCATGGCTGCTATCAGAGGTGACTCCCAGGGGCGTGTCCAACAAGGAGCTCATGACTTCTCTCACACAAGGGCTAGAAGTCTAAGAGTGGCTTCCCTTCCTGCAAAATGGAAACATCTTTCAACACCAGGCTGTCAAGGCCAGGTGATGTACAGCCCACCACTTGGTACTTATTTCCAGATCTGAGCAGTAGCATGGGGCTGTGCAGAGGAGAAAATTTCCCTGGAGAATCCTAAATGTCCTCCAGACAGAAGGTTAAAATTCCAGTAAAGCTAGGTGCAGTTGGTTGATGTCTTAGAGAGCATGTCTCCCAGACTGAAAATCTGCTGTAAATTGCTCACCAGTTTTCCCCACAGGGATGCCCTAGTCTATCCCTTTGTAGTTACCCACCCAGAAGATTGACTTAAAAAATACTTGCAAAGAACAGGATGGTGATTCAACTGGAACTATATTAAAACACTACATTATACACACACACACACACACACACACACACACACAGAGTCAACACTACATTAATAAAACCAACTTTCTATTACTTAATCTTGCTTTATTCTACAGTCTAATATTCATTATTGGTCATAAGGACCAAGAGACCTTTCAAGAACCTTATGTCTTTTCTGAAGCATCCGAAAAGAGTCTGCTATGTTCCCTCTCTCTTTAGTGCTCTGTGCATGTTGCTGTTTTAACTACATGAAAATCAGTAAACCATGCATGATGTGTATAGTAGCCATTAACCAGAACATTTGATTCACCAGACCAAACTGTTTTCTAACCATGGGAGAAAATTTAGAGTGGAATCCTTCTCCAACTATGACCCCAATTGGGGCCCCCAAAGCCTTATTTTCCTGGATTCCCCCAGGATACAGGGAGCTCAAGGCAGGAGAGAGATGGCAGCTGTCTCTGGATTTCCAAGCATCCCGGTATAGGTGGATAGTTGGCATTTGTCTGAGACATTCTCTAAGCTATGTCCTCAATACCAGGTACTGTTCTGTTGTGTCAGTTGAATTTCCTCTATATAAATGCAAAGATGCTTACTGTATTGTCATTTTTTCTTTAATCGTCTGTCTGTATTTTTTCACTAGATTGTAAGCTCTGTGAGGTCAAGAACCATGTCTGTTATCTACATCTCTATCTGCAGTGCCTGGCACATAATGCATACTTGAGAAACAGTTGTTGAGTGAATAAGTGGAATACCTACTTCAGGAAAACTACTGATAAAGTCCAACAGGCAATCTCTTCCCTTCTACATCCCCATTTTTTTTTTCTTTTCTGTGTCTCAGAGGAGAGATGATGCTTTGTCTTTTCCAGTTGGTGGTTTACCAGCATCCTTTAAGCTGAGCATTGAGTTGGGTTAGCTGGCAGCCAGTAGCTGCTATGGGACAAGAATATAGACCTGGCTAGGGAGAGCAGGCTCTGAGAGGTCTGGAGCTCTATTCTCTGAGGGAAAAGCCCAGATGAGGTTGCCAGAACAACTGTTCCCTACAGGCCTTTGATAAACAACAGTCAACACCGGGGCTTCTGTTCTGGGGTGAAAGTGGAGGCTGACGGAGGAAGCCAACCTCAACTTTGTATTAGGAACTGACGGCCCCTCACTGTAGCCTGGGTGGAGGTCTTCTCAGTAGTGCTGCTAGCTGTCGCCCTTTCTTGTCCTTGGGGCCATGGGACAAGATGTGCACACCAGTCCCTAATAGGCAGATCACTGAAATTCACCCTGCCCCACCTGCCTAGAACCCTGGGTGGCTGCTGTCAATCCAGTAACTACCAGTCCAAAAGGCCAAGTACTGGGCCCAGGCACTGGCCTAAGGCCCTGGGGAAATTAAGCACTATAAACAATGGGGACACCACAGTGGTCCATCTGGCTCCTGCATGGACAAAAAAGCCCTATGCTAGAGGTACCTGAGTCCTCATCACTCTGTAGGCCCAAGGAGGGGATTTCTTAGAAATCAGGGAGGGGCTCTAAAGCCGGGTCTAGCATTTATAGAAGCCTCTCTTCTGGGCTGCAAGAGAATCCAATGAAATTGATTTGCCTTTGGAAAAGCATCATGATGCAACATGGAATGTATTCAGTGAGACTGAAGGGACACAGGAAGCCTGTGTCCCTTACGTGGTGCCACTATTTCCACAGCAAGGGAAACACTTAATGAAAGCATTGGTTAGGGTGCTGATGGGAAGGCAGGGTGAGACTACAGAACTACCTCAGGGGCCTTCTTAAAATGGACCCCCAAACAACACTCACTTCCACATCTGGTCCTTCACTGAGCTTCAGGTGCTTCCTTCTGTCTTACCATTTCCCTTTCTCCATCTCTATTCTGTTCAGTAAGAAGTATAATTTACTTAGTGTGATGACAGAGAGGAAGACCACAGGTGACACTAACAATGCTAACACTGGCTTTGACATCATTTGGCCATGATAAGTTGGATAGTATATATGGCCACCCATTTTGAAGCATTTCATCTGGTGACATGTAGCAACTTGGACCTCTGGGTTCCTTCTATTCCAAGCAGTTCTTTTGCTTCTCTATGTGGCTTCCTTCATATGCCTTGGGGACACTTATTTTTCTCCAAATCTGTGTTTGATAGATTGCCTTCTAATTCCTGTGGACCATGTTAGGAGATGTAAACATGTGTTTGTTATGATGTACATGATAAAGAAAACGAGGTGAGAGGGTGTATGTAGGTACACAGCCCACTGAGTGCTGGGTCATCCATCAGGTGTGTGCTTCTATTCTCAAACTCCTCTAGATCAGATGTGACCATATTGTAAGGCAAGACAGCCTTGAAGAGAAAAAAGCAGTTAAGCATCAAGGCATGTGCATGAAGAGTCTTCAGCATGTGAGGGGGGCAACTACTAGATGGTAAGTCTAAGCTTCCACTTGTGATGTTTGGGTGCGAGGATGGGGGGAGCACTCATTGCATGTATGTGAGCCTTAGGTCTAATATGTGAGTACCATTTTGGTTCAGGGTGGCAGTATCTGGATTGGGCTAATTTTTCCTAAGGCCCTTGATTATGACATCATCAAGAGAGCTCTGGGGAGTGGCTTCACTTAGCTGTTGTGGGGCTGGACTTGACTTTGTTATTTGTGGTCATCCCCTCTTATCTCTAAGCCTATTGTTGGACTTGACTCTGGGCTTGCACGGTCTTTTTTCTATCCCAGCCTTTCGTGGCCTCCTACTTCAGGCAGTTGTCAACCCTCCTATGAACAAAATTAAGTTTTATCTTAATTTTCAGCTCCCACTTCAAAAAAAGTTAGAACACCCATGCATCTTTTCTAGATTAATGTACTTCCAAAGCTTTGCCTTAGATTCAATGAGATTCCGTAATTGGTTCTATTTATTGCTTGTTTGCTATTTTTATCTTACAATCATTCACTGACTCAATCACAGTGTGTTGTCACAGACATCCTTTGTGGGATAAGCCCATCTGAAGGCCAGCTGTCTTTCCCACTGGCTTGTGCCAAGTGGGACACAGTGGTACACCATCAGCTCCTGGTAAAATCAGGCACTGGCAGAATAGGGTATGCACTTAGGCAGTGGAGCTCATCCCTCCATGTCTCCAGGGTCCAAAGGGCCTTTGCCACACTGAAAACTTAGGCTGAGCCCTACCTGCCTTGATCATTGGAGGTGGAAGAGGCTGGTTGGTGGGCTTGGAGAAAACCATCTTCCTGGAATCCATTAAGAGGCGGCAGTACCCCGCAATCAAGCAGGCAAAGTTGGTGGCTTCGGGCCACTCCATCAACAGCACCAGAGGCTGCAGGAGAGACAGAAAGAAACATGAGGACATGGGAAGGAGGAAGGCAGAATCAATTCCTGGAGAATGATAGTAAAGAAAAGATAATTTGCATGGTTGTGGGAACCACAGTTTCTGAACCAAAAACTGAGAATTATATCCTAACAAATGATTTCTTATGATTTGAGAATTAATTTATAGTAAACTCTAACCAAGGTACCAAAACTAAATCAACCTTAATTACACATTTCATGAACCACCTTTACTTGAAAAAGACTAAAATGATTAAACATCATGTGACTGCCTAGCTGGTATGGCTCAGTGGATTGAGTGTTGTCCCATGGACTGAGAGGTCCCAGTTCGATTCCTAGTCAGGGCACATGTCTGGGTTGCAGGCTCGATCCCCAGTATGGGGCATGCAGGAGGCAGCCAATCAATGTGTGTCCCTCACATTGATGTTTCTTTCTCTCTCTCCCTTCATTTCTCTCTAAAAAAAAAAAAAATCTATAAAAACTTAAAAAAAAAAAAAAAAACTTTGGTCAGTTTAAAAATAAATAAATAAAAATAAACATCATGTGACTGTTATGTAGCTTTTTCATTTTTTGTTAATCCTCACCTGAGGATATTTTTCCATTGACTTTTAGAAAGAGTGGAAAGGAAGGAGGGGGAGAGATATATACAGAGAAACATTGATGTGAGAGAGATCAACCAATTGAATTGATTGGTTGCCTCCTGCATACCAGGGGTCGAATCTGTAACCCAGGTATGTGCTTTTGACCGGTAATCAAACCTGTGACTGTTCGGTTCGTGGGCCGACATACTAACCACTGTGTCACATCGGCCAGAGCAAGTTGTGTGGCTTGTGTTGGGGTTGTCAGGATTTAGCAGATGTGTGTGTCAGCTGGAAAAGCTGGGGTAAACCTAGGAGTCGAGGCTAGACTGGAGAACATCCTTGATGGGAAGTTCCTTGAATGCACAAGCTATCTCTTGCTCATCTCTATAACCACCTACAATACCCAGAACAGCTCCTGGACATGGACAACTCATGCAATCAAGTCCTTACTGTGCCTTCCAGGCCAAAGTCTGTCTGGTGTGCAGCTCTGCTCAGACCTTCATGTTCTCCCCTTTCCCTCTGTTTCTCAAAGTGTTCTCAACATGTTAATCGGTGCTCCTTAAAAGAGTTCCTTAGTCAAATACACGTGTGAAACTCTGGGTTAAACAAAGCTTTATAGATAATTGTACTTATGGGAATTCTCAGATCCTTTAATACATTAATGTGCACTACCAAACTTCAAGATGGAGGCTTCAGTATTCCAACTTTTTGAAATTACTTGATCAAAACAATCTATTTTCATAAAACTTCTTAAGGTGTCAATGAGGGAAAAAGGAGAAACATCTGCAACAAAAATAAATTAATTAATAATTAAAAAAAAAACAGAACTTCTTAAAGTGTCCTCAGATTTTTTTGTTTTGTTTTGTTTTATAACCCACTTCAGGGACTACTACCATACTCTGTTGCCTCCTGCTCCTAACCTTAAATCAGTCAAATTAATCCTGGGATTAGCTAGTTGACTACTTCAGAGACCTGGCAGTGATACAACAAAAGAAAAATAATATAATAAAAAAAATCAGCACCTTTTCAATAAACCATCCCAATATTTGTAATTTTATTTATTTAATCTCAGATTTTATTTTCATTTTTTTAAATTATTTATTTTTGTTACAGATATTTCTCCTTTTCCCCCCACTGATTGCCCCTCCCCCTCCCTCCCTGCCCTGTCCCCAGCTTTGTTGTCCATGCCCATTGTTCATGCACACATATGTATAAGTTCTGTGGTTTATCTCTTCCCCCCCACCCCCACTTCTAGGGAATATCAGTCTGTACAGTCTGTACCCCACTTCCACGTCTCTGGGACTACCCCATTTCTCAGAATGTTATGTTCATTATATTCCACAAATAAGTGACATCATATTATACTTGTCTTTCTCTGTTTGGCTTGTTTCACTTAAAATGACACTTTCCAGGTCCCTCCATGTTGTCTCAAAGGATAAGAATCTTTCTTTCTCACAGAGGCATAGTACTCCATTGTGTATATGTACCACAGCTTTTTAAAAAAATTTATCCTCACCTGAGGACATTTTTTTTTCCATTTTTTGTTCAGATAGAGTGGGAAGGAGAGAGAGAGAGAAAAACATCAATGTGAAAGGGACACATCGAGTGGCTGCCACCCACACAACCCAACCAGGGCCAGGGACAAACTGCAACCGAAGTACATGCCCTTAGTGGGAACCGAGCCCAGGTCTCCCTGGACCGCAGGTCTATGCTCTAAGTGCTGAGCCAAACTGGCCAGGGCTGTACAACAGCTTTTTTATCCATTCATCTACTGATGGACATTTGGGCTCTTTCCAGATCTTAGCTATTATAAATAGTGCTGCTACAAACATGGGGGATACATATATTCTTTCTGATCGGTGTTTAGGGCTTCTTAGGGTATATTCCTAGAAGTGGGATCACTGGGTCAAATGGCAGTTCAATTTTTAACTTTTTGAGGAAACACCATATTGTTTTCCATAGTGGCTGCACCAGCCTGCATTCCCACCAGCAGTGTACTAGAGTCCCCTTTTCTCCACACCCTCATCAACACTTGTTTGATGATTTGTTGATGGCGGCCATTCTGATTGGGTCAGATGGCTGTCAGCCATGAGACCATTGTACCTGGGATAGGGCAATGGCTTCCAGACTAAGACCACTGAAAACTACACTGGCTGAAGAGAGACCAGTGGGCTGTGGGTTGCCTTACTTTTGAGCATTCCCAGATTAGGCATTAAGAGCTAAAAGAATTGCCCTGGCCAGTTTGGCTCAGCGGTTAGAGCGTCGGCCTGCGGTCCGGAGAGACCCGGGTTCGGTTCCCGCTAAGGGCACGTACTTCGGTTGCAGTTTGTGCCAGGCCCTGGTTGGTCGTGCGGGTGGCAGCCACTCGATGTGTCCCTTCAAGTCGATGTTTCTCACTCTCTCTCCCTCCCACTCTATCTGTACAAAAAATGGAAAAATATCCTCGGGTGAGGATTAAAAAAAAAAAAGAGCTAAAAGAATTAAGAGAAGGGAATGAGTCCCTTCTATCACCAGTTAGAAGGCTACCGCACCAGTTCAGGCGAGAGGTGATTAGGGCTTCCACTAGGATAATGGCTGCAAAAAGAGACATAATGAAGACCTGATGAAAGTTAGTTACCACCTAGACTAGCTTTCTTTGGCTGGATTATCGCCTTGGGAACCAATCTGAATCCACTCTAGCTCAGCTTTTAAAGTTACACCAGTTTTCATTGCTATTTCCCAGAATCCCAAGACACAGCTTGAGCTGAATATTTTGTAGTTCATACAGACCAGAGATAGGCAACCTTTTCCTATAAAGGGCTAGATAGTAAATATTTTAGGCCTCATGAGCCACACAAGCTCTGTTGCAACAACTCTGCTATTGTAGTGTAAGAATGGCCATAAATAATCCATAAGCTAAACAAATGGATATGATAGTGTTCTAAGAAAATTTTATTTTTTTTGAAACTACAGATTTTTTATTTACTCACATTCTACATTTTTATTAATTAATTAATTTCTGTTTCAGATGTTTCTCTTTTCCTCCCCCAGACACCCTCTTCCCTATCCTGCACCTTCCTCCCAAGCATTGTTATCTATTTTCACTGGTTATGCATACATGCATATAAGTTAAGAAAACTTTATTCACAGATACAGGCGGTGGGTCAGCTTTGGTTCATGGGCTGTAGTTTGCCACATGATCTATGAGTGAAGCTTCTTTCCAGCAAAATACAATAGCGTGTATTTATTTTCACATCTCTCTGCTTGTTTAATTTGCCAACAGTAATTGCCTTCTCCTTTGGAAATTCTCCTAGCTTCTGTTTCAATGAGATGATAGTGTGTTCTGGTTCTGTAATCTCCGACCATTTCCATCTCCCTCTTTGGCCAGCTCTTTTTGCACAACCTCCACATTCAAATCATGCCCCAGGCTCAGTCCTCAACCCTCAGTTCTCTATCATTAGGGCATCAAATTTCATCTCTGTGCTGGAGATTTCAAAATCACTGTTTCCAGTCTTTTTTTCTCTTGAGCTTTTTTTCTTTTTCTTTTTTTCTTTTTTATCCTCACCGGAGGATATTTTTCCATTTTTTGTACAGATAGAGTGGGAGGGAGAGAGAGGAAGGGAGAGAGAGAAACATCGACGTGAAGGGACACATCGAGTGGCTGCCACCCGCACGACCAACCAGGGCCGGGGACAAACTGCGACCGAAGTACGTGCCCTTAGCGGGAACCGAACCCGGGTCTCTCCGGACCGCAGGCCGACACTCTAACCGCTGAGCCAAACTGGCCAGGGCTCTTGAGCTTTTTTTCTATGTCAGAACTCACTATGTGTGGCTCACACAATCTTGTGCTTGATCGACTCCCACCTTGAACTGTTTAATAGTTATTGTATATCCAATTACACTGAAAACCACAGTGAGGCATTTGGATTCTGCCCCTTAGGCAATGAGTTTGTGATGCTCCTATGAAGCTTATGAAGTACCATCAGAAAGAAAAGGAATGGTCTGTACCCAAGGAGCAATGGTTCCTTTCTATAGTGAGGAAGGGACCAGGATGAGATGTTACCTCTGGGTCATTAAGAAGGGGAAGAGAGGATGTTTTTACCTCCAGTTAATGGATGTTTCTCAGTCACAACAGAATGGTCATTTCTGTGTACAACAAAGTAGAGACAGAAGGGAAACAGAATGGAGAGAGGAGTGAGATACCCATTTCTGTCTCACCTCCTGTCACCAATGGCGGAAGGATACACAAAAGTTTGGGTGTGAATAGCTGTTACTACCATTTCTATGAGAGTCCAAGATTCATTAGGCTTGCCTCAGGAGCTATCACAGACATTATGGCCATCTCTTCTGCCACTGCTTTATTTTAGGACTTAATCATCTTCTCGAGGTATGTGTGAATGGGTGACAAGTGTACTGAGACCCTGAGCCTTTTGGCCTCTGGGTCTTGTTGCCTCTGGCCACAAGCTGCCTCATCTGTTTATTCCAGTGTGCCATACAAATCATGACACTTTTTTGTGATATGGAAAAGATAGAGACACACCTCAGGACTTCCAATACCTTTTTGATTAACTTCCCTGCCTCCACTCTCTACCATTTCACTCCACTTCACCTCCATACTGCTGCCTAAGTCATGTTCTAAAATATAACTCTCCCTGTCACTTAAAATCTTCAATAGCTCATCACCTAAAACCCACTCTCTTCCATTGTCACACAAAGCCCTTCAGGACCTGGACCCAACCTATAGCTTCAAGCATGTCTCCCACTAACTCTGCCTGTACCCTCTTCCCATTACAGCCTCTCATCTTATGTTCCAGCAATAACACATCATTTATAATTTTCCAGACATGTCCTGTTCTTGCATCCCTTCATAACTTAACCTATGCTGGTCTCTCTGGCTGAAATGTTCCTACACCCTACTCTGTCCACTTAGCAAGATGCTACACTCTGGTTAAATGGCTCATAGACAGCATGACCCATTGCAAGATGCAGCCACTCATCCCAGATCAGGGTTAACACAATTCCTGACCTCATGGAACTTATACTCTAGCAGAAAATAAAACATAAACCAAATAATCACAGAAATGAATATGATTGCAAGGTATGATAAACACTATGAAGGGAAAGTACAGAGAACCGTCAGAACATAGACTGTCCTGGATCAGTATATGGGTGGGTGGGTGGAAATGTGAGCACATGTGACTAATTTGGTTGCAGAAGCAAGAGAGGGCTTCTTGGAGGAAATGGCATTGTTTGAAAAATAGAATAAGAGACCATATGACCAAAATTCAGGCTCACTGGCTGCCTGACTGATAGTAAAACTGAGAGACTAGCTGGCTTCAGGGCAATCTGACCTGCTGATGCCCTGGTTGACAAGCTTGGCTGCGGGACAGGAAGAATGCCTAAAAGCTTAACAGCCTGACATTCTGACCAGCTAAACTGCCTGGCTGGCTGGCCAGCTGGCTAGTGGACAGATGGGAGACTAAGTGACTAACTGGCTGATTGACTTAACTTTCTGACTTGACTTTAGTTTCCTCTCTTATTTCTTAACCCAAATACAGCCCAATGCCAATAATATAGCAGCATGCAAGCAAAATCGTGTGTGTATAAAGAGAACCAAGCACATCCCCAGCTGGCTCGGTACAGCACATCAGGAACCTCTCCTCTGCATCCCTACAAGCCAACTGGACCTCACATGAGCCAAATGCAGCTTGTAAAGGAAACACAGATGCCTTTTTTTTTTTTTTTTTTTTTTTTGCCAAAATAGGTAAAAATCAAATCAAAGGCAGACAAGCAAAGAGGTTGTATAGGTTTTCTTAGAAACCTTCAAAAACAACAGTTAAAAACAAAAACAGGATTTTAATGATCATGATGTCTAATGTAATGCTTGTCCCTAAAGAAAGCATTAGAGTAATAAAGCTCAAACATGAGAATAGGAGACACATTGGGCCACAAGAGATCCCTTGGGACATTCCTTCGATGGCTTCTTTTCTCCCCTTGTGTGCTTCTCCGGTAATAGGGTATGTTAATAGCACAGTGCTGTCTCAGTACCAGACTGCTGTCTCTTGGAGAAAGACATTTGCATACTACCTCACATGTGCTCCACTAAGAGCAACTAAGCTGAGTGAAAACTGTAACTAAAAATATGCACAGGCCATCTTCACATGGAGAAGGAGAAAGGGAGAATGGAGTTGGAGGCATGGCTACACAAGAGAAGGTACGGTGGGGATTAGATTGATTATGCTCCAGCCCCATCTCCTTCCCAGCATTTTGGAATGCCAACTAGGGAGGGGATTAGACTGGTCCCGGGGTAGCCTCAGATCACCCTAGCATCCCTGAAAATAGGAAAAGAGTGGGAATTCAGGGGCCTGGAGGGGCAAGGGTACAAGATGATGGTCCTTGAGTCCCAGGGCACCAGTACATTTCGGTTCTTGCTTCCACAACACTGGGAAAGGCTAATGGGGCATAGCCAGCCAATTTGGGGACAAGGCAGAATATCACTTTAAGGCAGTTGTTCTTAGGCTAGATACATATCAGAATTACCTGGGAAGATTTAAAAACCTATATTCCCTTGGACAGGTAGAAGAGGGTATGTGTAGAGGAGATAAATGGCAATGGAAGGAGACTTGACTTGGGGTGGTGAACACACAATACAATATACAAAGGATGTATGATAGAATTGTACACCTGAAACCTATATAATTTTATTAACAAATGTCACCCCAAATATATTCAAAAAGAAAGAAAAAATTCTATTTATATACCCTAAAGTTAAAAAAAAAGTATAATAAAAACCTATATACTCTGGCCTCACCCTCAGACATTCTAGTTTAAATGGTCTGAGAGGAAGGGCTCCAGGCATTCAGATTTGTTTGTTTGTTTTTTAACTCCAAACAAAATTCTAATATGCAGTTAGAGTTAGAACTACTGCTTTAAGTAAATAATCTTAATTTCACCAGTTCTTTCCAGAATATTCCCAGACCAGAGTGGGAAATAGGCCAAGTCTGGCTTCTGACTTCCATGCTCCTTGTTAAGAAATTCAGACAGTCTTTCTTCATTGTGCACCGTGCAGTGATGTGCTGGTAAATATTTAACAACCAGTTCTCTGAAGTCCTGATTTGTAGTGTTTGACAATTTCCCTGGTGTATATACTCCCACCATGGCCACTGGTCATGTTATCAGTGAGATATCATTGAATGCAGAGTTGGGTGAGATGCACTCAACTGGTTCTTCTACAGCTGAGCGAGCTGGCTCTAGCATGACACCCACCCTAAGTATAGACTCTTACAAAAGTCCAGGGAAGCCATTATCCAGTAAAGAGCTTCCCTGATCTCTTCCTTCTCATTGTGCACATATATGGGGAGAGGCACTGCTCAATAACCACAAATACTGCTGATATCAAGTACCTTAAGGATGCTACCTAATTCTCCAGCTAGATTAATTGTGTCCTTCTCTGTATTCTAACATGCCCTTGGTACCTCTTCTATGGTAATTACTTCAGTATGCCATGAATTGATGAACTTCTTTTTCTTCTACAAATCAGTAAGCTTCTTGAGGGCAAGGATCCATAATTTTTATATTTTTTATTTTTGTATTTTCCACTTGATTTATCTTGCTTTCTAGCAACAGTAAGTTCATACTAAATGACTGTCAAATGGAAATATGAATCTCGTTTCTCCCTCAATCTTCCCTTTTCCTCCCACGACAATATCATGGATCCTGCCTCTGTCAATTTATCCAAAGAAGGTATAAATACTGCCCTGTTCCTTTCATAGGGCACTGACTTGTAATTAGTGATGCACACAGCAGACATCTCTGATTACAGATGAATCTGGTTTTATGTGACAAAAATTGGGTGTGAGAAAAACCAAAAAAAGAAAAAAATCAAAAACAGAAAACACCACCACCAACAAAAAAAGAACAAAAATTGGGTGTGAGAATAACATTTATCAATCAAATTATATCTATCTATATCTATATCTATATCTATATCTATATCTATATCTATATCTATATCTATATCTATATCTATATCTATCTATCCATTAGAGAGAAATATCAATTTGTTGCTCTGCTTATTTATGTGTTCACTGGTGTCCCTTCAATCCATGAGCCAAAGCTCTAACCGCTGAGTCAAATTGCCAGGGCTATTAATTGATTCTTATATTGCGTCCTGACGAGGGATGGAACCTGCGATCTTGACTCATTGGGACAATGCTCTAACCAACTGAGCTACCAGGTCAGGGCCTCAAATCATATCTTTTTTTTTTTTTTTTCCTCACCCGAGGATATTCTTCCATTCTTTGTACAGATAGAGTGGGAGGGAGAGAGAGGAAGGGAGAGAGAGAGAGAAACATCGATGTGAAGGGACACATCGAGTGGCTGCCACCCGCACGACCAACCAGGGCCGGGGACAAACCGCAACCGAAGTACGTGCCCTTAGCGGGAACCGAACCCGGGTCTCTCCGGACCGCAGGCCGACGCTCTAACCGCTGAGCCAAACTGGCCAGGGCTCAAATCATATCTTTAATGTAGTGTATGACAGCTTTCTACTTGAAGGAATCTCACCATATATTAGTTTTCTTTTGCCTCTGTACAAATAAACATACATTTAGTGGCTTAAATGCCACACATCTATTCTCATACACTTCTGGAGGTCAGAAGTCTGACATGAGTTTTGTTGGGCTAAAATCAAGGGTTGAGAGGGGTGCATCACTTCTGCCTTCTGGAGGCTGTAGGGGAGAATGGGTTTTCTTTTCTCTTCTAGCTTCTAGAGGCCATTCACATTCCTTGGCTCATACCCCTTCCTCCATCTTCAAGGCCAGCAAGATCTGGGGGAGTCCTTTTCACATCACATCATTCTGACCTTTTTTTTTATTCCTCCTTCTTTCACTTATAAGGACCCTTGTGATTACACTTGGTCCATCTGGATAATTCAGGCATATCTCCCTCTTTTAAGGACAGCTGATTAGCAATCTTACTTTCCGTCACTGATATTAATTACTCCCCGCCATATAACATAGCATAATCACAGGTTCTTGGGATTAGAGCATGGGCATTTTTGGGTGGCCATTATTTTGCCTATTGCATATGATAAATCTTTCTACAAAGTAGAAACATTTTAATGTAAAATGGATAATTATCCTCTGGTTTTTCACATACATTTTATCTTTTCCTTAAAGTAGGACATACCTGAACTATCTGCCACCTGATAGTTTCATCATCTACCTAACCATTCATTGTTTCCCACAGAGCAAAGTGCAACCTTCTCCTAGCCCTTTCCATTCACCAACAAGATCTTCTGTTTACCTCCTAATGTAGTATCTCACCTTTACACACACCCATGATGTGGACACTATGTCTGCACACAAAGTGCCATTCTTCAGTGCACTTGGGCTACATAAAGCAGGTGATAAGGGTTAGGTACAATAAGGTGTGCATTGTGTGTACAGGAGAGGAATGTGTGTGAGGATATGCATGCAAACTCTTAACAATTCTACACATTTCACATTCACTCTTTCTTTTTCATTACCACTGCTGTCCCTCTAGCTCAGGCCCTGGCTCTATCACTTCACTCCTGCACCAGCACCACAATCCCCTTCTTCCCTCCCCGGTTTCACATTAGCCTTGCTCCTGTCCCCCTTGCTCTCATCTATTGGGTAAACTGGTCCAAATCAGCTTTCATTATGTCACTCCTCTGCTCCAGGGCCTACAGTGGATTCCCACTACACTATCACATTTAATCTAAATTTCTCAGACTGGCCTTCGAAGCTTATAACCAGCTTACTCTGCCCACCCCCAATCTCTCCAATCTCTTTTCTTGTTATACTCATCTCCAGCCAAGCAACTATGCTTATCGACCTGCACATATGTCTTGTTTATTTCTGTGCTTGCTCTCTGCCTATAAATGCATCCCACTTATTTCTGCTAATCCATGCCTATCACTTTAAAATCCAGCTTAAAACACTCTCTTGTGGGAAGCCAGTTCTATTAACCCCTTCCTGTTCTTTTGTTCCATGTTCCATACTATTCTTGTTTACAAAGTTTACTTAATTTTAACTTTCCTTTATTGATATTTTGCTTTTTTAAAAATACTAGGTCTCATTTGTTGAGGACTTATGATGTGTCAGGCAGTGTTCTAAGACATTTTACATAATTTCTCATTTAATCTTGAATGAAAACCTTTTGAGATAGACACTCCATTTTGCAGTTGAGGAAATCGGTGCTTCAGAAAGGTTAAGATACATTTTCAAGGCTACACAGTTAGGACGTGGTGCAGCTGGAATTTGAACCTGGTCTAATTCTAGAGCTTTATAGAAGTTCTGATATTGTTATATTAAAGTAGGCTATGTGTCTTTGTGAGTCCAGGTCTCTCTAAAAAAGAGTGTAGCCTCTCTAGGGCAGCATTCATGCCCACAACTGTGGCCGGATAACTCCTATAAAAGAGACTAGTGCTCTTTGCCTGGGCAATACCCCACTGACCCTTTTTGGCCTGGTTCCTTCAGAGCTCTAGACCCAGAGGTTAATGGTTCTCAAACCTGAATATACTACAGAATCAAATGGGGAACTGGAAAAAAAATCCTGATGCCCAGGTTGTACCCCAATCAATTAAACCACAATCTCTAGGAGTAGGACCCAGACATCTGTATTTTTTATAAAGTTCTCAAGGAAATTCTGTTGTGCAGCCAATATTGAGAATCACTCGTAAAGCAAAGAAGATTCCGTTGGAAAGCTGTTCCTGTGTTAAACCTTTTTTATTTCTCAGGAAGCCACATCTCCCCTGTATGCCTTGTCTTTCCTCCCACTTCTCTACCTCCTCATTTGGCTTTTTACTCAATGTCTGAAAGGGACAGTATTCATTGGCTGAGGAAGTGGCCACAAGCCAGTTAAATATTAGCAACAGGCAGGTTCCTAAATCAATGGCATTCTTGTGAATCCAGGTGGAAATTAACATATTAAAGCTTTCTAAGTTTCACAAAGACAAGTAAATACTTTGCTATTTTAGAAACAGCCAACATTCCACCTCTTAATCTGCTAACAACATCTCCCTCTGGGAAATCCTTTAAGAAAGGAAAGTTGTCCTTTCCCTAATAGCTTTCACCAGCTGGTAAGCAGGCCTGCCCTCACCCACAATGGTAACTGGGTTTTCAAACAGGAGTGCCATGGAGGTGTGGATGACCAAGGCTGCCTGACTCTGTATAGGCAACAGCTGCTTGGTAGTCTGAACGAGCTCATCTATAGAATAAGTTCTAAGGTTCTGGAAGAGGTGGACTCTGAGAGGTGAAATGGAGGCCAGGCTTCACTTCTTCACTGTCTCCTCTGGGCCTGTTCTATCTACATACTCAGATATCCCCTCCTCTACAAATCCAAGTATATGTGCCTATGGCAGGGCTCCCCAACGGTATGCACACATCCCTTCAGCCTTTGGGACAGCCAGACAGGGCCTGGGGTGGCTAGAGTCTCTGGGATCCATTTACCTCAATATTCTACATGAATATAATTTCCTATGTGTGCTATGACACAGGATTGGGAAGTGATGGCCTGGGGGTAGCTCAAAGTTCTCCAGTTCCCCTGCCCTCTGCTAAAGACTTCTAATAGGTTGGTCAGATACTCCCTAGTTTTCCCTAGTACTGGCTGACCTTAACATGTGGTCATGATAACATGTCCCAGCAGCTCTCTCTATGGAGCATGCCCACATCTTTCCCCACCTCCTTCTCCCAGGCAGGTTTTCCTTACTTCTCTTTCTCCTAAGCTACATGGGCCCTTCTTTTGCATCTGTAACTTGTTTCTTTTTTATTTATTTATTTTTATTTTTTTATCCTCACCCGAGAACATTTTTCCATTTTTTGTACAGATAGAGTGGGAGGGAGAGAGAGAGAGAGAGAGAGAGGAGAGAGAGAGAGAGAGAGAGAGAGAGAAACATCGACGTGAAAGGGACACATCGAGTGGCTGCCACCCGCACGACCAACCAGGGCCGGGGACAAACTGCAACCGAAGTACATGCCCTTAGCGGGAACCAAACCTGGGTCTCTCCGGACCGCAAGGCGACGCTCTAACCGCTGAGCCAAACCGGCCAGGGCTGTAACTTGTTTCTTGAACCCATTTCTTCCACAGCTCATTTCTTCTACCTCTGTGACTTGCTAAATACATTTTCTCTTGTAAAAAAAAAATAGATAGTATATCCCACAGAGTTAAGAAGGGCAAGAAAGATGAGCCCAAATGGGCTCAGGATCTGAGCCACTTCAGAGTAAATTAACTTCACCTGACAGGCTCAAACTCTCTTTCTCAAGGTTACATCATGTTCCCAAGGCCTGTCCCTAAGGAGAAGTAGCCCCCAAAGCCAGACTTACCTTGGCATCCATGATGCTGGTCTCCACTCGGGCCACGCCCTGGTTCTCCCGGAACAGCTGGATCTTGCTGATCTTGCTGAACTCGGACAGCACAGTGGTGAGGTTAGTTTTGAGGTCAATAACATGGCTGATGCCGTGACGGGGTCCCACCAGGAGAGTGGTGGCTGACTGCTTCTCGTCCTGGTGCCCAAGTGTGAGCAGCATTCACAGAAAGAAAGGCAGAGGAGGCAAGAGGAGAAAATAGAAAAAAAGCATTGGGCTGGTTCTTCTGGGAAGTCTGGAAACATTTGGGGCTCAGTGCCAGGGCAGGAGGACAACCTTGAAGGAAAAATGGTCTAGGATGTTCCTGTTCTCAGGGCAGGGCCCCAGATCATTGGTCCAAATGGACATCTTGGCCTCAGAAGCAGCAGGGCTGGCTCTGGCAAAATCATGAAGCAAGTGAGTGTTCTTTTTTTTTTTTTTTTTTTTTCTTCCAGTGCTTTTACATCTTCTTCCTATCAAGCTCCACAGACTTTCCATTTTTTGCTGCAGGCCACTCAAAGCATCCACCCAGTACTGTGCCTAAACAGGTAACATCCTGTGATCCCGTGTTTGGTATTTCATTCCCCCCCCTCCCCTGCTCTCCAACCAAACAGCCACTCAAACTTTCACTTCTCACTGATTTCCAAAAGCTAAAAAAGACAAAGAAATAACTCTGATCTAGGGTGTTAAGGGTTGAATGGGCGTTTGAAGCAGGGGCAGGAGGGGTCTCTCTCCCTAAGAAGGTATTTGCTCTTTAATAGACACTATAGCAGTTTTAACTTAAAGGAATGGCCTATAAGAATTTCAGCAGTAGCAGGGGTGTGGGTAGTGGGCTTTCATTGATCCTCAAATCCCAGTATGTAAATGGTCACTTTTGTGCCTGATGGACTGAATTCCCTTAAATGGTCCTGACAGTCTCCTTGGTGCCATCAAGCCTGAGCCCTCTGCTGTCCATTCTGTGGTATTAGCATCACCCGGAGGAACCTCTTCCATCTGCTATAGATACTTTGATAAGCAGTTTTCCATTGGTGTGCCCCCCAGAGTATGACAAGGACCTGGATCCACTCAACAAGATCATTTGAATTTCCTTTCAACATAGCTCACTAGGATAAAGTAGCCTGGGGCACAGTCTTCAGGGGTCCAGCAGTCCCTCCCCATCCTGAGAAGGGGTTGCTGCAGTGGAGGCCCTGGGTAGGCAGGGTAAAGTATGCTGACTCAGGAAGCCTTGGGTGGGGGCTGGAGGGGTATAAGGAAGGGCAATGAAACACAGCAGGGGTCAGCAAACTCTGGTGCACAAACAAATCTGGCCCACCACCAGTTTTTATATGGCCCATAAACTAAGAATGTTTTTTACATTTTTAAATGGTTGGAAAAAATTCAAAAGGACCAAATTTTGTGACATGTGATAATTACATAAAATTCTAATTTCAATGTCCATAAGTAGAGATATTGGAACACAGCCACTCTCATTTGTTTATTTATTGTCTATGGCTGATTTTGTGCTACAATGGCAGAGCTGAATATTTGTGACATGTGCATAGCCTGACTGCAAAGCCTAAAATATTTACTATGGAAATGGTTTGCCAACCTCTGAAATTGAGGAAAGAGGATACAAAAGGGTCATGGAGGGATATTGAAAACAAATATCACCTCTTACTTTACCATTTTACCAGAGGTGGGACAAGAGCACCATGGGAGAGGACAGGGAGAAGAAGGAGGAAGAGGAAGGAAGACCTTTAGAAATATCTACTGAGATGGAATAACATCCTAAAATTCTAATGGAGTCCCTCCTGCCCTCCACCCAAGGGCAGCACCCACAGAGGACACCCTCCCACCCAGCTCTGTTACCCTCACTAACCAGTCCTACAGTGTTGAACAAAACGCCAGTGAAGGTTGGAAGTTCATTCAGAATTCGAAGATACTGGAGCTTTGCCTGAATTGTGGAGCCCTGTGGAAACAAACCACCAGAAATATGAGAAACTTGAGACCCAAAAAGCAAAACTGTGCTCTCAGGAAAGAGTGTCAGCATCTTAGGACAGAAACAAGTCAGCAAGACACACTGCAGGAGTATGAGGAGATCCTCAGAGAAACTGCAGAAAAGTTCCTGTTTGTACAGGTCTTGCCCCTAGCATCCCCTCTCCCTTTCTAAACACCCTTTTCCCTCATGATCCTTATTCATTTTGTTCTTGGGTTAATTCTAACACCTTTCCCCAACTGTGAGATCCCACCTCATCTATACCTCTGTCATGAGATCTACTATAACCACTAGGTACTGGACATTCCCAACTGGAGGTCCCCTTAAATATCTTTGATCCTGAGTACATCTATGTCCCAAGCCTGCTCTTCTTCTGACATTTCCTTATACAGAAGTCACTAATAGTGATGGCAGCATCCCCTGGGGGTTCCAGCTAGAAACCTAGGAGTCACATTATGTTCCTTAATCATCCTCTTACCTGAGAAGGCCACCAGTCACAAAATCATCTTGATTCTATCTCCTCTCTCTCCATCCCTATTTATGTCCCCCACCTTCAGTACTGACACTATTTTCCCTCCACCCCTCCACACTGCTTATAGGGAGCATCCTAAAACAAAAGCTTAATCACATCGGCTGCCTGCTTAAACCCTTCCATGGTTCTTGGCTACCTACAGGGTGAAGTATAACCCCTTTCCACAACACACAAGACCCTCCATGAATTGGCTCCTGCCAACCTCTCCAGCCTACTCTTTTGCCCCTACTTCCCCCCAACCCAGGCATGTTCCTTGAACTCTCTGCCCTGGTTTATGCCTAATTATTTGATTTCTTTTCATATACCATATTCTCTCATGTCCCAAGGGTTTTTATAGGTAGATCTCTCTGCCTGGGAAAGTATTCCTTCCCCCAGCTCATCTAGTCAAACTATTATCTGTCCATCAAGACTCAGCTCTGGCATCAAATGCACCAGTTCCTGGCCTTTTCTACCTTCCTCACGTTGGGCTGGGTGTTCCTTCTGCATGTTTCCAGAGCACCTATGCTTGTCACACTGTGTTGGGATTGACTGTGATGTTTCCCCACAAGCCTGTGCCTGACTTGAGGGTAGAAACCAGGCCTTATCAAATTGTATCTCCAGCCTAAACACTGGGGAGCGTCAAAAAATGTTTGCTGAAGAGATAGTTGGGAGCACTGATGTTCTAGGCTGGGAAGAAAACAACCTAATTAAATATGCACAGCAAGGTAGGGATGGCTTAACTCTCTGGGGAAATTTGCATTTTAAAAGAGAAGTTTGTTGGTAATGCAAGGTATCTGGAATGGGTGGAAGATATGAGGGTGACTGTGTCCTATGTCTATATCTGCATGTTGATTTCAGTGCCTCTCACAACTCCTGCCTCTTAGGCACAAGCAAACTGAGATTCACAAACTTGAGAAGGGTGTACAGAAGAAAGAAAAAATAAAAAGAGAAGGGCCTACAGGGCTGGACAAGCAGGGAGTGGGAGTTCCTCAGAGGGCACCCAAGAAAGTTCAAGAACGCAGAGCAGTGACCTGAGCCCTCAACATGCTGCCTGGTGAACCCATTCTTCAGGTTACGCATGGTCTTATCAGGCTGGGCTTTTATGTCCCAAAATTCCCTGTCTCAGGACTGATTAATTAGAAATAGAATGAGAAAAAGAGCAGTCACTTTCATGAAAAACATGTGCCATCCAGGGTCCAGTGCTGTCTACATGGCACATGCTCAACCAGCACTGACTAAATGAATAAAATGACCTGAGAATTTTCTCTTCTTGCATCTTGGTCCCTTTGCTCTGAGGACCTTGGGTGTTCTCACTGTCTGGCCACTAAAATGTCTCTGAGGGAGGCTCATATTTGGGGAAAACCCCTTTCTACAATCATCCCCTGTATCTAGCGAAGCTATATAGCACCCAAGTTGAAAACAATGGGGAGGATCCTCAGAAGACCAGACCTGCTGGGAAACCATGCAGGAGTCCTCATGGCCACTAGTGCCTGAGCAGGGTGCCCAGTGGCCTACTCTGGCTACCTTGGTGCTGCTGGAAGGATGTGTTTGGTGAGCCTTCAGTTGCTGAGAGAGGGATTTCCGGAAGTTCTTCTCTTTGATGCCCTGCAGAAGGGAGGGGGGAAGAAAGGGTTCCAGGCCCCACTCCTTCCTAAAAGCAGAAGAAAAGTAAGAAATTAATGAGAGACCCCTGGCCAGTGCAGCTCAATTCGTTGGGCATCGTCATGTGCACCAGGAGATTGCTGGGCACATGCCTGGGTGGTGGGCTAGATCCCTAGTAGGGGGCATGCAGGAGGCAGCCAGTCAATGTTTCACTCTCACATCAATGTTTCTTTCTCCCTCTCCCTTCCTCTCTCTCAAAAAATCAATAAATTATTCTTTAAATAAAAAAGAAATGAGCCCGGCCTGGTCGGTGTGGCTCAGTGGTTGAGCGTCGACCCATGTACCAAGAGGTTGCAGGTTAGGGCACATGCCCAGGTTGTTGGCCCAATCCCCAGTGCAGGACATGCAAAAGGTGGCCAATCAATGTTTCTATCTCTCTCTCCCTCTCCCTTCCTCTCTCTTTAAAATCAATAAAGAAAAAAAAAAGAAATAAATAAGAGTGACAAAGCGAGACAGAAAGGAAGAAGATAAGACAGAAACTGACTGAATCTGATAGGCAGAGATAAAGGAATGAAGCCTGAGAGAAAGAGAAAGACTATGTGGGGCAGGAGAATAACATTGGCGATAGTTCCCTAGTAGAAGTTGTAGCTCAGAGACATCATGGTCTAGGTGTGAGGAATTCCATTCTCACTCCCACCCCAAACTTCCATTTCTGAAAATCAAAGCACAACTCAAACATTGCACTTTTCCCCTACACAGATTTAGAAGGGCCCCATCTCCCCATCCCAAAGAGCCCCAGCACAACTCACTCCACATTCTTGAGAGAAATCTTCTGACTAGGTCGAGTGGCTGAGACAGTGATATAGATGTGTAGGGCAGCAAGACCCAAAAGCATCTCTGGCTTGGGGTCCATTCCAAAGCGTTCTCGGATAACATCGTTCCGACTCTGTGAGAGAGGGCAATTCAAACCTGTTAGTTAAAGAAGACATTCCCTCCCCACCCACCCATCTACAACTTTCCATCCCAGAAAAACCCACTAGTGTCAG